>NC_134574.1:165550684-166818184 GCF_050947875.1 Dermacentor variabilis | reverse complement strand
AAGCAAAGTGGTTTGCAACGTCTGGCTAATATCTGTGGACAGGAAGGCGAGAATTTAGGTTTGAATTTTAGCGTTAGAAAATCAGGTGTTATGGTATCCAATGAAAACAGTGAAAAGGCAGTGAAAATACAGGGCCAGGAAATACGTCATACACACGTTTTACTTCCTTCTAGCGCCCTCTCCATCCTCACCATGTATATCATAAATAGCAGTGGGGATAAAGGGCACCCCTGCCTCAGTCCCTTGTTGATATCAACTTTCTCCTCGCTCCTCATCCCTTCCCATTCAACGCAAACGTATTTTCTAGGTAAGTCTCTCTCAAAAGCTGTAGACAATCGACACCTAAGCCTTTCCCTTACAGAATATCCCACAATATCTCGCGGTCTACGTTGTCATACGCTCCTGTAATGTCTAAAAAGGCTACATATAATGATGTGCTTTCTACTCTTGATATTTCAATACAATGAGTAAGAACAAATAAGTTATCATACAAACGCCTATACTTATTCTGAAGCCATTCTGAAGTTCTCCCAAAATGTCATTATTCTCTGCCCACGCTAGCAGCATTAATTTCATTGCCTGCATTGCTAAACTGTATATTGCCGCTATAATGGTCAATGGTCTACACGACTGAATTCTACCTCTCCCCCCCTTACCTCTATAAATTAAATTTATTCTGCTTTGCCACAAGCTGTCTGGTATTCGCCTATCTTTTAAAGTTTTTTCCACCGCTTTCGCGAGAGCTTCCTTACATTTAGGTCCTAGTTCATTAATCAGCCTAATGGGAGCTTCATCTAGCCCTGCGGCGCTTAAGAATGTTCTCTTTGGCTTTCTTCCAGTTGAAATTTGTCAGCACCAGCTCCTTTTTGATTTGGTTCTCTGTCATGCTCTTTTTTTCTTCAAATACAAGCTCCTCATTTCCTTGGAAAGGTTCGGCTGTTATTTTTCGGATGTAATTTATTACCGCTTCCCCGTCCAGTTTGTTTCCATCTTCGTCTAGGATATGCTGTTGTATTGTTGTTGACTTCCTGGCTAATCATTCTATGTGGTTCCAAAATATTCTAGGTGCGGCCTTCTTTTTCTCACCCATTTCTTACAGCCAAAGTTCACTTTCAGATTTTATCTTTGCTTGCACTAGTATTTGAGCCACAGATTTTTGCTCTCGGTATATTTGCCATTTACTGGCTACTTCACCCTGCGGTAACCGCGCCTTTTTTTGTCTGCCTGTGCTCTCGGGATGCTTTCTGTCGTTCGGAGATTGCTTCTCGTATCTCCCTCTTTCACCAGCTTTTCGGTTCCTCTTTCGTTTTCCAACAAACATATTGTTTATCTTTCCGTATTTCTGTCGTTATTATACACTTCGAAGCTCACTATATTCTCACATTTTACTTGGCCATTTGCCAAGTTCTTCCCCTACCCTTGAGACTATACTTGTTATCTGTTAAGTGTTCAAATTTGGACCAGCCATTTCGCACTCCTTGCTCTCTTTCCCAACTACATATCCCATTTTCAAAATGATGCGTTTATGGTCACTCTCTATGCTGCTATACCCTTCCTCATCAATGACCATTTCTCTCAACTTATCATGAATTCCTTCTGTCATCAGACAATAATCAATGGTCGATTGCCTATTTCCCACTTACCACGTGAATAGCCCTTCATCCTTAGGCCCTGTATTCACGATAACGAGCTTATGTTGCTCACATGGATCTAGCATTGACTTCCCGCATCAGGCAACAAACACGCTACCTCATGGTTAGGAGCAAAATATTGGCACATGTACATGTTTATCTTTTTCGGGTGACCACTTTTCACCGTCTAACAAATGTCACTCAGTGCGGGACGCGCCCGCACGTATCGGAAGTTTCTTGAGCGTTATCAGTGGTTCTATGTACTGTCTGTTGTCACTAAAGCTTCTGTAATCTGATTGCATGTGCGACGCGAATTGGGTAGAACTTTCTGGAAGACACGCGGGCACCAGCGATTATTCCGGAACCCTCGATAACTCATGTATAAAAGCCGACCCGCTTGACCGGCAGATCACATTTTCGACAATCGCCTACTGTGTTCGCCGCTGTTCGTGTTCTTTGAGTGTAGCCTTCTTTTGAGGGCACAGTTTCGCCCAATAAAACTCTAGTTTCATCACTCACAATATTGCCGCTTTCTTCACCGTCACTACTACTGATAATACCTACGTTCTCTCTCTCTCTCTTTCACTACCCATTCCTCTCCCCACGTGCAGGGTAGCAAACTGGACTCAGTCTGGTTAACCTTCCTGCCTTTCCTTCTTCCCTTCTTTCTCTCTCTCTCTATCATAGCCACAGAGCTCGCTGGTCTTATTAAGGAGTCTTCTGGGTTTCTTACGACGTTTGGGTGCATGTAGGGTTTGCTGGAGAGAATCAGCTTATGTTCGTTGCTGCTTTGTCTTCTGCAGCGTCACATTCATAGTCAAAACCACAGTGGAAGCGTCGTATTCTTCGCATTCCTGCCGCGCTTTTGTTTCTAGACTCATCTTTAGGTTCACGACGGTTGCAATGTGGGCTTGTTGGTAATGCATCTTCAAGGGGAGTACGGTAGCGCGATTCAAAGACACAAAGCGCTGTGTGTGTCCCTTTGTGTCTTCTTTTGTCCCGTCTTTGAATCGCGCTACCGTACTCCCCTTGAAGATTCATGTTTAGGCCCATTATTAACAGTTTCCTTTAAGGGTCCCCTCTAAAGCAAACGTATACACAGTCACATCCTCGTATAGCAGCACAAAGCACAATGTTGGACAATATTGTAATTTGTCTCGGTAAGGAGAAAGAGCGGTAATTAAGCTGAATCGTAATTAACGACGTTCAGTAACGACTGGTATTGCCCTAAGTTGCATTTGACACAGCCGAACACAAACATCCCACGCTAAAGCGGTGAAGCGAACGAGAACAAGGTGTGTCAATGCTGCGGAAGGTGGTCGGCGCTTATTAAGTTAAAAAGAGCAGTGCCTGTATAAAACTGAAAACAGTGAACTAGGTGCAAGAGAAACCGTGACAGAAATAAGCCTTGGCCCCCGAAATTTCCAGTAAAGTTATAATACGGAATCAAAACTTACGTAACCAAGCCCTACGACACGAAAGTAGCGTCGTGGCTTACCGAAGCATAAAGCTGCAGTGCTATGCGAATCAGCTCCCAGAATGGATCATTGAGCCGACTGCCCGCACCCGCTAATCTAATCAGCACGCCGGACGACGAGAGTAAGGTGTTCCCAAGCCCCCCGGAAAAATTGTCCTCCGCCTCACGCTGTCGTGGACGTGGTTCATTACGCAGACCAGAGCGCTACACGGAGACAGAACGTCGGCACCGTTATAATTCCAGTCTTATTACTCCCTAGCAGCATGCATGGACTAACACTGCATTTGGCGTTGTATATTTGCTTTCTTGAAAGCATCCAACAGTGCGCCTTGTTATTGCGCACTTCCCGGCTCTGCGTTGAAGGGTGGAAGAACACAGAGAGGCTATGTATAATTGTAATAGAAGCAACTAAAAGATGTAATACGCGAAGCTTTTATGCTGAGCTTACTAATGACTTTTCTATCTGAATATACTGAATCTACTGGTATACATACACGCATGAACTCTACGTGTTGATGCATTGCCGAAGACGACAACTTCAGACAAATTGAAGCGCTTAAGCGACCCACAAAGGTTGCCTCTGTAAAATTGCTGGTGACAGCTGCAGTATAACAGCGCGTGGTTACTGTGAATAAAAGTCGTTGTCTCGATTTCGTTCTGTTTTCAAGCAAACCTGGAAGAATGAAGTGCTGACGTTCGAGGAAGCCTGTAATGGATTCCATAGAAGAACTGTAACGCATTAATGCAAATTGAGAAGCGAAGACATAGGCTGGAATGTCAGCAGTGGAGAATGTGCTCTCAGTAGTCTGCATACCGGAACTGCTGCTTTATTGAATCGCAGAGAGAGCCAAGTGACACGTAGAATCTGCGACCCACCGCTTCCGCGTGTCCTCTAATCGGCTCAGGCCTATATAGCAGCACTGGAATTTTCACGCTCACAAAGCACAAACTATATGCATCGCCGTTACTAAGGCAGGACGGGAGAAGGTTGTCATAGCCTCTACCAAAGCGCTCGCGCAAAGTGACAAATTTCAGGCCTGGTTCGAGACGCCACCAGCTTCGGCAAATAAGGTAATTAATAGAAACGAAAGGTAATCTTGTCATAGGTTGATAGGTTAGACATTCTTGTTTTTGATGTTGTAGGTGAGGAAGACAATAAAGAAAATATTAATCTTTCTGTGTGCTTGCTTGCATTTCCTGTATTTTATTGTATTCTGGTAGTTAACATGTAAAAAGAAATACAAGACAACAAGACAACAAAAACAACTCAACAGATACTGCGAAATACTTCAACTAACCACCCATTCCTTATCTACGCGCTTATCACAGTTCAGATTCAAGTTCGTTTGTCATGTTCAATGCATTACTACTAATTCAGTGAAAAACCTCGGTCTCATCTAACGACACCTATTCCTTGAAAGTAGTGAATAGCACATGTCCAATTAGGGAAGCCATTACTAGAGTTCGCGTCCAGCATTTGGCATCTTCCCCGCGATAACATAACCCCCATGATTGAATCAGTACAAAAAAGGCAGCAAGGTTCATAGCCTCAGGTTACTCATGATACCACAGCACGTCAGCCCTGAAAGAAAGGCTCAAATACTGTTAGTTACAATGCTCTGGAAACATACCCGCTTCTCATTCTTTCACACTTTGTATCACAGCAAATAGTGATTTGCTGTGACCCACGTTCAACAGGCACATCAGACTTTCACATGCGTTAGATCATACTCATAAATTGAAACCAATCTCTGCTCGAGCAAGTAAGTTTCCGAGCATTCATGTTGTGTTGTGAATACACAAATAGAACTCATTACCAGTGAACGTAGTCACAGTAACAGAGTCATCGTCTTCCAAAAGACGTTGCTAACGTAGTTATGAACCGTTTGCGATTCTTTATTGCTACATGCTTCACTATATATTAGCTTTTTGATGCAAATTCAGTGCTTTCTTCAGTATTGTGAAGAGAAGACTGCTTTTTTTGCTAAATAACTTTGTTATTTTTTAGGTATATGTCTACATTTCTGCGCAACATTTTCAGTGTTTTATGCATTTCTTGACTTATTATTGATCAGATAATTGCCGTTTGCTTCCTCCCCCTTATTCATTCATAAGTAATGCACTACGGTACCCTTACGATATATCTAAATGAATAAAAAGTATCACCGCGTTTTCTAGCATTCTTGCTTCCTTTCTAACGCTTGGAAGAGCGCTCTCACAGGCTAAACCCTAACAGGCCATGAGATATCAGCCCGACCTACGTGATTGCCCAGTATGCTGGCAAGTATATGCATAGAGCTCTCACTCTTGTTTTCTATTCAATTCTTTTCTCCCTCCCATGTCTATTCCTATCACACAATCTGGGTTCAGCGCACAACTACTCACAATTCGTCCGAGTCTTTAGCCTCCTCTAGAGAACTCATCCAAATGCCGATGAGAGCTCTTCCTCAAGACCATCATCGAAGAAACGTCCACTCTTCGGCGGCTGCTGCCAAGGAGGGGGGAGGGTAAAAATATAGGGGAAAGGAAAAAAAAAAGAAACGCTCGCAGAAAATGATCGTCTGCGCTTAGTGAGTGCTTCCTAGCGCCCTCTGCGGGAATCTATGCGCCTCTATACTTGCGTGCGTGAGCGCCTGTGCCTGTCAGCGATAGATGCGAAACCTCTCGGCGCTACGTGCCTCGGGGGAACGAACGGCGGCCCGTGATGACTAAATATCCGCGCAAGAGGATATCCGCGAGTTATGGCTAACGGGACATACGGCGTCCCTTTCGGCAAGCGCGCCAAGCGAGAAACAGATTGGCCACTTCTGTGTCCGACGTCTCTGTAGAGCAGCGCCACGCCTCGCGCGTTTCCGAGACAGGCGCTCTCGCCTCATCTCTTGCTCGTTACGTTCGTTTTCGTGTCACCGCCGTCTTGCGTCTGTGCTACCACTCACTCGTCGAAGCCGGACGTTCAGGAGAGCAGTTCCTATATCAGGTCATCTAAGCCAGTGGAGAATGATGATGTTACGACATTCGCCAGAACGCGTGCTCGCACTCTTGTTAAAAGAAGCAACAGATAAACATGGTCATGAGGCAAACAAAGACAGGGACGTTGACCATAGGGTATCTCCAATCGAATACACTGTGCTATCGAAAGAGACATAGCGCAAACAGATAAGGGAACGAAAACCAATGGAGGAAAAAAGAAACCATCTAAGACTATCGGTGTAGGTGCTGTCACATACAGTCCGTCAAAACGCCCTAAAGTAAGACATAGCATCAGCGCCACATAAAGACCTACAGCGCCTCAAAGTGTAAAGTTGCTTATAGTCAAGTTGTCCCAAATGAGTTCTCCCGCTCACTGCTGGTTCGTACTTCTCTTTCTTTTGCTTTCCAGTAATACGCTATCTATGGCTAACTAACCCAACGTGCCTGCCTTTTTATGTCTGTACCGTCAGGCGCGATAGGGGCTTTTGACATCTCCTGCAGTCCTGCTTTGCTTGTTCGTTTTCACGTTCGTCTCCGTCCGCGTTTCCTGAAAGCACGCGGCAGCAAATAGTGACCTTTCCCGACCATCGCACACAACAAAGTCAGCTGTACTAAGCCATCCGAACACCGAAAAACTTCTAGTTCATTTCCTGACAGTTTTGCCGCTTTGCTCGGACGGTCCCCTGCATCTCGGCAGCAGAAGCGCTGCCACTTCACTCGACTGCTCTTTCTGCCACTTTGTCAAAGCGAATCGCAGACCGAAACGTCCAGCTGACCTCTAAAAAGCTAAGTAAAAAACTAAATAAAGTAAGACATCCAACAGGGCAACATTATTCCAGTAACTGTCCCGGCCCAAGAAAAGTAATACTTCACTGGGCTTCTGCCAAAACGGCGCCAAGGCAATGAGTCATTACGTGATTAATGAGTTGATGCACCGACACCCGCGTTAGCCTTGGTCTATGCCCCCTGCAGAGCCTATGAGTGGACGGGTCCTTAAGCCGCTGCTGCAGCTTTTTTGCTGACCTTCTCCAGTTTTCATAGAAGCATAGAAAAACAGGAAGAAATGAAGAACTAAAGAAATGAATACATGAAGGAAGCAAGCTAGGACAGACGGACTGATGGAAAGCAGAAAGCACATAGAAAGCAAAGGTAGACGACCGCTTTAGAGCCACAGTCAAGAATGCAACAAAGCGAAACAGTGAGTTATAAGAGCGAGGTAATCGAGGAGTGGAACGAATGAAGAAGGAGCTTTCCTAAGCTTTGAAAAGCAACGGTAGCTATATTTTTGCACACTGGCCCTCCGACATGTTACAGTCAGGTGGAGAGTAAATGTAGGTCGCATACAGTGGTGTATTCTTGCGCCATTATTCTTTACAACTGAAGGCTCGTTGAATTTTTGCTTCTTACTGTAATAAAAGACTAAGTGATGACTTTTACATGCTCTTCCTGAAAGTCGACCAAGACCTCTGCTTCCCACCAAACGAGACCTCCCAAATTCCGCATTCGAACACATTGAAATATTGTTACTTGGACACTTCGGAATCAGCAGGAATTAACATCGTAGCATTGAAAAATAAATATTTGGTTTTCAATTATGAATCCACCAAAGCGAAAGCAACTTCCTTCGCACTGGTACTTAGCAAGAAAAGTTTCAATACGTCTACGACACTCAATTGAGAGATCACGTGCTGCGTAGTTCGTGACATATGACCGTGTTAAAAAAAAGCCTTCTGAAAGACAAGAAGGAGGGCTTCGATAGCAAGCGCAAGTAGAGGGTGCAGCGTGTGAAAGTATACGAGCAAAGCCATGAATGTCTCTTCAATTATCGAAGAAAAAAAAAGGGGAGGAGGGAGAGAGAGATAGAAAGAGAGATCTCGGGGTGCTTTCGCCTTTCAGGAGTGAACTGTAGTCCTCCTTTTTGAACCTCTTGTTTATTACCGTGCTGGTCAAAGCTTGAACATTTCTCGATGTATGAGTAGGAAGGTTAGAGAGGGACTTACCACTTTTTATTGCTTCTTCTTGGAAAAGTAGTCAGATCACCTCGTTCGCGATACAAAACGTGACATTCAGACGTTCTTTCTGCCTTCACCTTCCACCCGTGAACCGATCCCTCAGCACCAAACCCACTCGGTCCTCTTTCCGGTGCTTATCCCTGTAGTCCCCGATTTCCTTCCTGGCTCTTCCTACTTTCGTTCTTGTTCTCTTGACAGCCTTCTTATTCTTCTTCGTGTGACGCGTGTCGTTATTCCTACTCACCGTTCCTTCCGTAATATGGTTCCACTGAGATTGAAGACGCAGGCTGGTGCATACATTCCTATAGCTTCCCGCTCTTCTTTCTCGGTGGATCCATCCAACCTCCTTCACTCAGCCCTGGAAGGTTCTTTTCCGGAGGGCAAGTTATGCGTTCGTCTCTGGCTGCCTTCAGCTTCTCCGCCATGAGCTCCACAGGCCTTCAATCCTCGTTAGCCGGCCTAGCAAAATCAACCCAACCGAAGTCGCTGCCTTGTTCAGACTGTGCCCCGAGACGTTTGGGACAGGGTCCCTAACGAACCTCTACGTACGACCAGACCGGTCAGTCTGGCTAGCCAGCGATGCGTGAGTACTTGCACAATTCTAATCTGGTGCCGCATCGCACAGGAAGCAGGAAAACCAGCATCTCCGTAATTTGGAGTGGAGCCAAATTTTGTCTTCTCTCTTATTGAAATGAAAAGAAAGATTTAGTAACCTATAATTTCACCTACTCGTTTTCACCATAACTGCAAAAATTATATGAAAATAGTGTAAAATAAGAAATAACTTCACATATTCGGAAAATGTATATCGGAGTTTGATAACACAGTAAAGTAAGTTTACATATACTCGAAGAGACACTGGCACCTACAAATGCAAAAGGCGAGTAGAGGTTGCACCACACACTATACTGAGTGCCGACGCATACGCATGCTATTACTTACGAGTACGTGGGCACTCCAAGTTTGGTCATCTAGCATGCAGCCTTGGCACAACTTCCTACGCACTTGTCACGCATGCGCATTCACTTATGCGATCCGACTCGTCTAACAGCTTCCGTTTAACTGCGCAGGACCTACTCTTTTCCTGGTGCGATAGAAAAACTATGGGCGATGCTTTTCTCCAGGTTATTGCGTCTTGTGTGAACTTTCTCGATGCTGGTAATATTTTCTTCTCACGAAGCCATCTAAAATTATCAAGGAGTGTACAAAAGGTATACAAAAGGCCAAAAGATAAACAGAAGAGGGCATACAAAAAAGTAATCAGGCAAATAATTGGCGTAACACTCAGGCTAAAAAATTTCCGACAAACCCCACTTGAAAGAAATTCGTAGCAGATATCACAATCACCTGAGAAAACTAGCATAGGCAAATAATATTTCACAAAGGAAGGCAAAGCAAAACAAGAAAATAAACAATTATGTACGACAAGCTTTTCCTTTTCCTTACGGTGACCTCGTACAGTTTAACTCAAGCTTGTCTGGAGTATTTGCCCTCAACACCGCTCTAAACGAACTATAGGGAAGACCTTTCTAGTTGCACTAGATCTTCAAAGCACTAGATCTTGCACTAGATCTTGAAAGGACAGTGGAAACGCTGCGACCGAAAGACGAGAACAGAACGACCATGACGCCATGGCAACGCAGGAACGATCACAAGTAGGGGTGTAATGGTAGGAGGGTAGGAGCTATTCGGCAAGATCAGATGGATAACAAGCCATGAGCAGCAAATGCAAACTTGAAGAAAGAGACAAAGAGAGCTTCGCTTTAAAAAGTACGGCACGTATCAACGAAGATTTAAGGATTTTGTACCTCTTTTGTCACAGGGGCACAAACCCTTTCGGAAGTAATGGCCAAGAACGGGCAC
This sequence comes from Dermacentor variabilis, assembly GCF_050947875.1. Taxonomy (NCBI): domain Eukaryota; kingdom Metazoa; phylum Arthropoda; class Arachnida; order Ixodida; family Ixodidae; genus Dermacentor; species Dermacentor variabilis. Next base: position 166,808,231 of record NC_134574.1, on the reverse strand, counting down.
ACAGAGGCGTTTCCGAGGAACGCTGCTCTTCTTTGGCAACTACTTGCAAGTTCAAGGGATACGGCAAAGTGAAACACAGCTTCATTGGTAAACGTATCATTCAATGTGAACTTGTGGCGCTCCAAGATGTGGATCCAACACAAGCACGACAACGAAGGAATGGCGACGAAACAATGACGCTGAAATGATGACGACAAAGCCACGACGATGGCATATAACAACGCTGTAATTGCAAAAAACGAACGACCACGACGACAACAATGGCATGATGGCTCTATGACGACAACACAATGACAACGAGAGCATGAGACGCATGACTGACGACCATATACGGATTTCGGCGGCATGATGACGAACGCACTACAACGATGAAGTGACGACTACGGAAGGAAGAAACGCGCCAGTGTGACGACAATGGGGCGGTGACGTGGCATGGCAACGAACGAATGACGACGGAGGCGTGAGACAACATAATCACGATAACTAAACGACGAGGACGTCACTGCGACATCACAGATTTCAAAGTATATTTTCGTATTTGGGCCACTGAGCTCAAGCAAAGTTTTTTCAAGTCCATTTAAGGTCAGCGTCTGACCCCTTTTAAGTTCAATGCAGCCCATATTTACCAATCGAAAATTACCTAGGCCCGAATAGGCACCATCAAAGACCATGGTGTCATGGACGATGGCGGAAAACTCAACGCAGAGTCACCACGCGTATTTGATTTGTGCATATTTTCTGGCTTACCAAGGGCCCTATAACGTAAAACTCTTCCAAAATGTTTCTATTCCAATCTCCTGACGTCAAATTTGCGTAACCACCAACGCAAGCACTGGGCGGTCACCCGCAGGGTTGTTTGAACAGACCAATCAAACGCTCTCCTCGTTCATAGGAGGTCACTTTTGTCTGCTTGAAAAACGAATAACACTGCCTACACTGAGCGGCTTGTCGTATCTAATTGGCTGACAAGAAGCGAGGAGAACGCTCAAGTGGAGAGGGATTCGATGGGGCCGAGCCACTGCACTGAAAGTCGATAACCGGATGAAGAGGGTGGTGCCGGCGTCTACGATCGGTCGGCTTTCCATTACTTAGCTTGCGGTGCTTGGTCGAAAATCGCGGCGGCATGCAACGGAAGCTCAAGAATGACGCTAAAACGGACCCTCAGCAAAGAAGAGTCGGCAGGATGAGGGGGTAAACGTGCCGAAAGTGCTCTAAAACGTTAGACAGCCACGCAAGAAGTTTTATTATACACAAATACACCCATGCTCTCCAGCAGGTGCGAGTAGCCAGCGTCTGAGCGATCGGCGGCAGCCATCTTTTATTCCTTTCGGAACGGGGCAGTCTGCAGCTATTCCGAAGAAAATTCAGTTTTGTTCGGCATATTAATGCATCTTTATCGCGTACACGTCACTTTGACGGTTTTGTGACGTCCCGTGACAGGCAGGTGAAGTGGGTGCAGCCCGAAAACTTTTTACCAATAACCGAGGGCTAATGGCGAAAAGGGGTCGAATCAGGAATAACCGTTTTTCTTTTTTCTGTCAAATCATGCATAATCAGTGAGTACACATCATATCAGCTGGGGAGGTATCGCGGTTTTCGTGACGTCGCGTGACAGACAGGTGAAGTGGGGGTGGTCGAAAAAAGTTTTTGACCAATCGTGGAGGGCTGATAGCAGAATTGGAATAGAAAAGTTTGAAATAGTTTTACGTTATAGCGTTCCAAGACTCTTCTCGCTGCAAGGGCGGTGTTTTTTTTTCTTTTCAAAAAGAACAATTTGCCCATACAATGTAACATTTTTTATTATTATTTAGCGTTTCCTTTTAAGTGCAGCGTAAGTTTATGAATATTTCAGAACAAAATAGAATACTTAAAGAAGGATGTAAGTTATTGTCATCAATGCCTGAAAATCACGCATTTACACGACTACGAGAAAGCGATTATCTGGACTCAGTGCCCGCGATTCCATAAACGACCCTTCTGATGAAAGTTGATACCCCTCATTTATTTATTTAACTGTTCATATTTAAATTGCACTGTTAATATAGCGAACACCGCTCTTCAATGTTTACAGAATGTTTACACAGCGGGAAATTACTCGTTGTGTGTCGCCACAGTTGAATAAATAATTACTGTACCAGAACAAATAAACAACATGCGTTCTCCCGCATGCCCTAGAAGTACGCAATAGCCTTTTCGGAAACCGTCTTATGTTTATTCTCGTCATCGAATCAAAGAACACGAATGTTGAGGGACATTGATCGTTGACGAAGAGCTCGTCTAGAACAACAGGATTGCTCATATGTCTCTCTATTTGGGCTCACTTCTTTCTCTCAGGGAAAAACAAAAGTTACATGGGAGAGGCATACGATCAATCTATTCACAACTAAGGCAGCGACAAAGTACAGTCCCTAACGTGTATTGCCGTGCGCTCGCTATAAGCAAGCAAAGTGAGCGGAATAGTTGATATCAATGCATACCCGTGTGTTGCACGAAGGAAAAAAAAGAGAAATGACAGAAGGAGTGTTTGCGCTGCAGCTTACTGATTATTTCAAAAACAGAGGTCCAAACCAGCCACTGCGGCGGTAGCTCAGTGGCTACGGCGTTGCTCTGCGGAGCATGCGGTCCTGAGTTCAATCTCGGCGGCGGCCGCATTTCTATGGGGGCGAATTTCAAAACGGATCGTATACGCCGTGCATTGTGTGCGCGTAAAACAATCCCATCTGGTCAGAATTAAAACGGAGTATCCCGCAAAGGCATGTCCCATGTAATATCCCGGTATTGAGACGTAAAACGCTAGAAGTGTTCAGTCGGTCAAACCTTGCATTACTTTAACGAACGTCGAAAGACCCCGAAAATGAAGTACGTAAAGGATCAGACGCACACCAAGCTCACGGCTGCAGCGAGCGCCACTGCCTTCGATGTTTTCGCAACAGGATTGCGTTAAATTGCGACTCTGGCTACGGCATGCTCGGCTAATTGTGGAGGTCACCGAAGTGAAACGTGGTGACCTCTGTGCGCTTCACCCGCCGTGGTTGCTCAGTGGCTATGGTGTTGGGCTGCTGAGCACGACGCCGCGGGATCGAATCCCGGCCACGGCGGCCGCATTTTCTATGGGGGCGAAATGCGAAAATACCCGTGTACTTAGATTTAGGTGCATGTTAAAGAACCCTAGGTTGTCCAAATTTCCGGAGTCCTCCCCTACGGTGCGCCTCATAATCAGAAAGTGTTTTTCCCACGCAAACCCCATAATTTAATTTTTTTGTACGCTTGAATAGAAACATTACTGCTTTTTCTTGGACACGAGTGCACGTGATAGTGTCTTATCATGTACGTGAGAGCAAGCAGGCCTATCTTGGTGACTCAACACGTGAGTTGCAATTGGTGGGGTTCACAAATGTATGTTAGTTTCCATATCTTGGCAGATATCATCATCATAATCATCCTGGTTACGCCCACTGCAGGACAAAGGCCTCTCCCGTACTTCTCCAACTACCCCGGTCATGTACTAATTGTGGCCATGTTGTCCCTGCAAACTTCTTAATCTCATCCGCCCACCTAACTTTCTGCCGCCCTCTGCTACGCTTCCCTTCCCTTGGAATCCAGTCCATAACCCTTAATGACCATCGGTTATCTTCCCTCCTCATTACATGTCCTGCCCATACCCCCCATTTTTTTTTCTTGATTTCAACTAAGATATCATTAACTCGCGTTTGTTCCTTCACCCAATCTGCTCTTTTCTTATCCCTTAACATTACACCTATCATTTTTCTTTCCATAGCTCGTTGCGTCGTCCTCAATTTAAGTAGAACCCTTTTCGTAAGCCTCCAGGTTTCTGCCCCGTACGTGAGTACTGGTAACACACAGCTGTTATACACTTTTGTCTTGAAGGATAATTGCAACTTGCTGTTCATGATCTGAGAATGCCTGACAAATGCATCCCAGCCCATTCTTATTCTTCTGATTATTTCAGTCTCATGATCCAGATCCGCGGTCACTACCTGTCCTAAGTAGATGTATTCCCTTACCACTTCCAGTGCCTCACTACGTATCGTAAACTGCTGTTCTCTTCCGAGATTGTTAAACATTACTGTAGTTTTCTGCAGATTAATTTTTAGACCCACCCTTCGGCTTTGCCTCTCCAGGTCATTGAGCATTCATTGCAATTTGTCCCCTGAGTTACTAAGCAAGGCAATATCATCAGCGAATCGCAAGTTACTAAGGTATTCTCCATTAACTCTTATCCCCAATTCTTCGCAATCCAGATCTCAGATATACGCTTTCTCTTATCCTGCTGCTATTCTTTGTTGCCTGCGACAGCTGGTCACCAACATAGCGGCAACCCGCGCTGAAAAATTATGGGGTTTTACGTGTCAAAACTCCGATCTGGTTGTGATGCATACTATAGTGGGGGGCTCCGTAAACGCGTACCACCTGGGGTTCTTTATCGTGCACCCAAATCGGAGTACACGGGTGCTTTCGAATTTCACCACCTCTGAAATAAGCTGTAGTTGAAAGCATCGCGTGCGACCAGTCTTTGCTTCCCTCGTCTTTGCTTATTTTTTTTATCTGCGCTACACGCAGCTATGCCTCGTATAAGGCATATGATACGGCGTGCATCGCAGCCATCGTGTTTTCGAGTAGCGCGTGGCGTAGGCCTCGTGCTGTCCTTCCGGGACCAACACTCCGAGTACGCGGAAATATAAATACCGTGCTGGAAGAGCCGCAGGTAGAGCAGTATTGGAAAAGATAAAGTTTGTTTCGTACCTGTCTTACTCTTTGGTTGTTTATCATATGCCTACTTCACATGATTGTTTCCGCTTCTTATGTTTGCTTGTCTGCGCCCTCGTATTATTTTACGCACAAAACAGCTTTCTCCAAGCCGGTGTGCCGTGGTTTGAAAGTGCCTGTTTTCACATTGTTTGCCTGATGTGGAGAGCGAGGATCGCTCGGCAATCTCGACCTTTGTCACTTTGGACCATCTTTAGCAAATGCATCAGTGGCAAGATGCGCTGTGTTGTCTTGCGAAGGCTAGAAGCTTCCCAGCTTAGCCGCAGCGCTTCCTTTTACCACATTACCATGCGACATATTTCGGACGGCTTTCGGAATATTATTTACGTTGCCAAAACAAGAGAGCTTTGTCGTCGCTCTATAGTGAATACCTAGATAAAGCAGACGTTTAAAATAACGTAAGGAAGGAGTGTGTTGCACGACCTTTAACGTTAACAGAAGCTCTACAGAGCAACCGGAGCACGCGCGTGTCGGCTCGGAAACCCCTTTGAAAAAGGGTTTCCGAGTCGACACGAGAAAAGGGGTTTCCGGCTGAAAATACAATTTCGTTCTAAAGTTTGCGCGATATGCTGAACATTATTTTTTTTTTGACGCAAAAGAAGACGTGCTCCAGATGAACACAAAAGTAGAGCACTCTGGTTGTTATGTGCATCATTCTTGTGTGTGTGTTCTCTGTCGACACAATTTAATTTTTTGTTCGAAATGGAGCATAAGCAATCTTATTGGGTGCAATTCGAATCATTGGCTAAATAGCTAGTGCAAAAATTCACAGGCTGGAGGAAAGGGAACTCTACGGCCGGAGAATACAGCCAGTTATTTTGGTTTTCCATTAAATTGAATACATTATATTTCTGAATTTAGCCCATAAAAGGAAGGCGTGTAGCATAAACAAAAAGCTTGTCATACGACAGCTTGACGCGCTCTGTTTACCCTCACAAAGAAATGCTGGGAGGAAGAGAATAAAGTTTGTTTTTCTGCCTCTATAACATAGCTCTGAAATATACGACGTGCGTAATAATCTACACAGTATAAAAGATAAATTCGTACAAAAGGCAATATTCCCAATAACAATCTTGTTGTTACACAGGAGCATAACACCCGAATAAATACTGCGAAAATAATTGACTGGCGAGATCATTTCAAATACGCCCACTACGGCGTGTCTTGCAGCACATATCACGGATATTTAGCCTGCCAGTCACACTGTTTTCTTCCCGTTTCGGCTACCAGCCAGCTATGCACGTGCTAGCCAAGTTTAAACTGCGAAGGACATGCACTTGGCACGGCAGAGCTATAGAATGCACAAGGTTGGCAGGTTACGGAGACAGTAGCGACTGTGGCACAGTGCCAGTGGTATTGTAAATCTCTCCAATTCAGATTCCATACAAAAAACTCGCGTCTTCCCTAAGGAGAGTGACCGGTTATGCGATGTCACCGGTGAGAAAATACGAGTAATAAAGTCTCGCATGCTGGTGTTGTTGTCGTCGTCGTCGTCGTCGTCGTCGTCGTCGTCGTCGTCGTCGTCGTCGTCGTCGTCGTCGTCGTCGTCGTCGTCGTCGTTGTTGTTGTTGTTGTTGTTGTTGTTGTTGTTGTTGTTGTTGTTGTTGTTGTTGTTGTTGTTGTTGTTGTTGTTGTTGTTGTTGTTGTTGTTGTTGTTGTTGTTGTTGTTGTTGTTGTTGTTGGCCGCGTATAGGAGAGAATGAACGGGAAATACATTTCTCCTACGGCATATCTCGTGACCTCAATGGCGCTTTTCTTTTCACTTGTACCTAGATGGCGAGGGCCGCCTGGACTGAAATCGCAGTTCTCTGCTGTTGAGAAGTCTGTTCACATTTACAGAAAGTATGAAAGAATTGGAAGAGCGAGCGGGAAGGAATCTATACTTGGATGCGTATGACTTGCATTCTCTCACGCGTGTTTTCCTCTGGAATGCGAAGCGTCTCTGTCGCATCGATTTCAATCACACTGTTCGAATCCATTCAAGCAAGTGCGACATTCGGCGCTTCTCGCGCTTGAAGTGACGGGCATGGAATATATTCGCGAATTGATGAGCCCTGCACTGACAGTATCTGGCAGCTCTGAGGGCGATCAGGCTATTGTAAAACAGCGGACTAAAAAAAAACATTTAAAGGGGATGAGAACGTACCAGCAAATATAAAAATTATGCAAAGCATAAAAAGGCCAGATTACAAATACAACAACGACCATGCCGGGAAGGGTTAATAAGGGCGTACATTTCACTTCACGTGACAAGGCAAGGACGTATTTTCACTCCGTGTGAGACAGCTGTCCGGTTGGGAGAAGTTGATATGGAATTACAAGATGGAAACGCGCGCCCCATCCGGAATCAGAAGATTGAGAAACCAACTAAATAAAGCAAGACGACTCCAGGGATATGAAACGCAGTTCAAACGGAACGTAAGATGAGAATTAATATGAAAAAATGAAACGGCGATGGCGAAGGGAGCGATGAAATTGAGATGATATTCTATGTCGGGGTGTCCCTGCGCTGTCAGCCGTCTTGCTCGTGCTCTTGGTGAATACGAAAAAAGTTCCCAATATCTGCGAGTGCATTGCTGCTTACAGCTTTAAAGAGAGCAAGTATCTGGCCTTGAAGCAAGAGCGCAGACGCTCTAATGACTCTGGAATGACTAAGAAATAAGCTTTATTCGACCTACTCCAACTTCTGCCAGTTGTATACTAGTTGACACGCGGTGCTCTAATACACCACGAGCAATGAAATGTATTGTGTTATCAGTGAAAAGTTTCAAACTGCGAACTATCTGCGTTTTCGCACAGACATCATTTAGGAATTTTCGTAACGCTCTGGCGCTCATCACGTCTGCGATTAATCGGTCTTGAGACTTTAACGAGGAAACTCTTACGGCTTCTTCGAACCGCTACACACACGCACACACACACACACACACACACGTTTCTAAAACACCTGCAATTTTCATCTCGATATCTTCGTTAATTCTCTTGCAGCAATTTTTTAAACATAGTACATGTCCCTCGTGCGTGACATAAAAGATTCGTGTCCGATGCACAATACCTTCACAATAATAAATTATGAAACTTGATAACTGACCCATTCTGGGTGAAATACAAAGGCGAAAGTAAATCACAAGGTAATAATTTGTCCTTCCACAGTGACACTCCAAAAAAAATTAATGAGGTGACATTGAAAATTAAATTGGGGTGTTTAATGTCTAGAAACTACCCGCCGGTTTACAAGGGACGGCGTTATGAAGGGCTCCAGAATAATTTTGATCACCCGTGGTTGTTCAACCCAAACCACTGGTACGCGGGCATCCTTCCATTCTGCCTCCCATTGGAATGCGGCAGTCCCGTCTAGGATCGAACCAACAATCTCACACTCTGCAGCAAATACCACAGGTACTGAGCCACCGCGACGGGTTATCATGAATTAATAAACATGCATAAATTATGATGTCATCATCATCAGCAGCAGCAGCGGCAGCCTATTTTATGTCCACTCCAGGACGAAGGCCTCTCCATGCGATCTCCAATTAACCCTCTCCTTCGCCAACCAGTTCCAAGTAGCGCATGTGAATTTCCTAATTTCATCGCCCCACCTAGTTTTCTGCCATCCTCGCCTGCGCTTTGCTTCCCTTGGCACCCCTTCTGTAACCATAATGGTCCACCGGTTATCTAACCTACGCATTACATGACCTGCCCAGCTCCATTTCTCTCTCTTAATGTGAATTAGAATAACGGCTATTCCCGTTTGCTCTCTGATCCACACCACTCTCTTTCTGTCTCTTAAAAGGACCCTCACCAGGCCACAAAGAAAACTTCGTTTTCTTGTGGCCCGTGAACGCGGCTATGTACAAGAGACGTTTCCACGACCTCTAGCAGCACATGAAACGAATAGGGGGCACAAGATTGACGGAACTGGTCGCTTCTCTTACCCGAAAGGCGACGAGACACGTAAGAGCAAGGGTGCTGTACGTCTTGTGCTACGTCGAAGTCCGATCCGTCGGAAGTGAATAAAGTGCACTGGCATAAACATATGCAAAAAAAGGTGAGGCGTGCAAATAGGACACAAGAGAAGAGAAGTGGACAACACGAACTTTACATAAGGAAGAGATTAAGTGCCTTAACAGCTGTCTCTCACGTAGACCGGCACATGCACCCGACTGACACGTGGTGATACCACTCCAGAGCTTGCGCACGTGAGTTTTGTGTCTCCTTTCTCTTTTTTTGCCTCAGTGCTCCCTTCAGTTTATAGTCGGCGTTCGTGGTGTCCGCTTCTCTTCTCTTGTTTCCTCTCTGCAAGCGTCACCTTTTTTGCATAAAAAATTCTTACCAATTAGCTCAGCTTTATGTCGTTCCATATACATATACCTAGATGTATACGGAAACTTTCACTCACGAACAAGTCTGAAGACTCTGACACAGGATTTTCTGCGACACGGGTCCCGTAATGCTACTCTCGTTAAAAAAATAACGAGCACGATGCGCTCGCTTCGATTACAAAAGGGGAGCACCTAAGCAAGCACGTTTCGGCAGCGCGCCTCAGAAGTTGCCGCAGCCCTTTTCGTAAAACTTACATGCCTAATTACTCCCTTGATTTATCCGCGATAGGTAGCACAATATGCCATTATCACACTGATTCTAACATCGCAGTTCTGCAACATCACGAAGGCATACAGCCATGAACGCGGCTAGGTACAAGAGATATTTTCAGCGAATTTAACCTACATATAGCTCCACGCATGCGCAGTGGTTATTTAACAAATAAGTGTTCGAAGACAAACATTCGTGGAGCGAGAATGTTCGCCGAAACACCTCATTTCGTCAAAGCCAAGGCGCGCAAGTTTAGCCAAGTGCACCTACTCCCCATCACTGTCATTCTCGTCGAACCCGTGTGCTTGCACCTGACATGGACACTAGACACTCGCGGCAGATTTTCCTTCTAGCGGTTCTTGCAAGACGACCTATGGCCATGTCGACCCAAAGCCGCGCTCGCACGCAGCAATGCACGCTCGCTCGCGTTATGTGCTTCCTTCTCGCCAGGGTACGCCGGCAAAGATGGCGTGGTGCTACTGGATGAAGAAGTTGCCACATCGACCACAGCACACGCTTGTTAAAAAAATGCATGGCATTTTTCATTCTTTTTTTTTTCGGTTGCGAAGCCGGCAAATATGGCGCGCTGGGTCCCAGTCGAACAGCGTAATTTGACTGCGTAGCATTCTCTGCCTCCTTCCAGGCACTTTGCGGAAGGCAGGTTCCAGCCTCGCCCCATTTTGTGTTTCTTCAATAAAACGAAATGCGACACCAAGGGTGGGATCGGACCTCTTTCTACCAGCCCAGCCACCCAGTGGTCTAACCATTATGCCCCAATCGGGCGCATTTTTCTCTCGTGCCAAAGACCATTAGCTCTTTGAGTAGCTAGGCGCATGCGTGACGAGCTAGTTTCTTGCATTCTTCCCTCGTGGCAGCAAAGCGCTTTGAGACGAAGTGTTAGGCTGTAAGCCCGCGTTCGGAATCGACCCACATTCCCTAGTACTTTCTTCGTAGCAACTATAGCGCTACGTAAATGCTGTGCGACATCAGGCCACCTTGGTGATGGGCCAAGGTCAAAAAGCTTTCAACGTTTCTTCGGCGGATACAATTGTAATTATCTTGTAACCGAGATAAACAATAAACACACTAACGTTTTAGTGTGTGCTTAATTTTTCTTTCGCTTACGCCCCTCCAGTACATATGTGGCACTGGCAACCGGCATGTGGCAAACTGGCGTCGAACGACCAGAGCATAAATCGTGCCGTCGCCGTCATACGATCGCCGTCACCACTGTCTTTCTTCTGACGTCACACACACGTTCTCGTTGCACACACAACCTCTCGCCTTACACAAACACGTTCGTCCATCTGTTAACGCTTCGCAGAACCCCAGACGATGCTGGATAGTCAGCTACTCAGTGTGAGCGGTGCATAATATTTATTTATTTATTTATTTATTTATTTATTTATTTATTTATTTATTTATTTACACACTCTGGGATCTTGCACCAGTGGCATCAAGAAGTTTTCATAACAAGTACTGATGCAAAATATGAAAACGGCAGTGCAACAAAAACATTAACAAAGTCATCTCTACACATCAGCGGGCACTTCACTAGCACTGAAAGGTGTACTCCTGCGAATGGAACACTGCGACACTCGCAAAACAGGAAGCAATATCAGAAACTACAAGAAATACGATTAAAAAATTGTCTGTAAGCAAGTAATGTTCACAACGGTTAAATAACAAACCCTGTATCACCGTTTAAGCAGCGACGCGACCATCGTGAGTCAAGCCATTCATTCTAAATGTTTAAAATCTCTTCTCTAAACGTGTTTTGTTCCACAACAGCTGTTACTGACCTCTCGCAGTGTCCTTACTTTTCAACTGCTGAGTGAAACTTGAAGAAAGGAGCTAAGAAAGGCAGAGGTCAATTGGCAACGCAAGGATTGATAACAGCACAAGAAAGGAAACAGCAACTTCACCGTCCTTAACCAATTTATTTTTTCATTTATACTTTATTTTATACTCGCACACCATAACAATAATAAAGATGTCTTGAAGAATTCAAAGAGACCTTGAAAACTTTACTGCAGGTGCCTCGTGCACACTGACAATTTCTTACTCCTAAATATCTTTTTCTATTTTTTTTCTTTTCCTTATTACCTTATTTCCTTATTCAGCCGCAGATTAATTCTTCGTTCTTATATTTATTACTTCCAACGTTCTTTCAAAGATATGCTGTAATTGACGCACATATCGACTAGCGCGAAATACGCGCTATATCTCGACTGTTTGAAAATTTTAATGCTTTGAGGTGGCTGAAGTTCGCGTAAGATGAGAAAAAAATTACTTCCAGGGAATCTGAAGACTGGGAAAATGAATGCTGCAACCGCCTGCCGTAAGTTTACTGGACTTATTTTGCTTTGTTCGTTAATATCTAATTTACACTCCTCTACGACGCAGCGAGTCTATCAGTAAAGTACTTCTTTCATACGTTGCTGCTCGTCAAAATGAGTCACGCATTCTCTCTTTCGGCACAAATTGCGGGCGCTCTGACATCTAAAATCGAGTATTTTTCTTCGTTCAAAGAACGCACAATAATCTTGCGTTCAAGCAAATCGGCTTTGACGAGAAGAGAACGTCGATATTTGCCGTAAATTTTTCTCATTGCCTTGCCTTATTATTTTTTTTCGAGCAAGAGCACGCTCAAGGACCTAGAGATTCACAGAAATCCAGTCTTCTTTTTCTCCTTTGTGAGCATTGTATGTATCTGAATTCCATATCAGAAAAGACAGTTGAGTTGTAATTTGCGAGATTCTGATTTACGTTCATGCTCGGAATTTCATACCGAGATTTCGCTCCTTTTATTTATTTGTCTCGCTGCTACCTCGATCTGCAACTGCGTAGCAGCCGTAATCGACGTGTTCCTGACTCTATCAATCTGGCACTGTTCTTGAAAGTCGTCTTTGCGAGTTTTAAAATAATACATTTTCTCTTGGGGCTACTCAACACGACGAACAAATGAAAAACATTGGACAAAATCGAAATTCTAATTCATTTCAGAGACTTATTTCCGTACTTTTTTAGCTATGCTCAACCAACATTTTTCCGTCGCCATATTCTTCTGCAGTCACCTTTGTATATAAATCAAAAACAAAAGCTAAGCTCAGAGAAAGCCTGCTTCCTTCGAAGGATGTCACCGGCCTAAACAGATTAAAAACAAATCTCAAAGCGGCGCAATATAGCCCGAAACGTGAAGCTTTGTAGAAAGAAATATTTAAGAAAGCTAGCAATTGGCAACGTAGCACACTTGTCTACAGCACAAAAGCTACACTGTGAGGATAACTTACTACTCTCATCCTGACATTTTCATATTCAACAGCTGACATACAAAGATACGAACAGCGGGAAATCCTTCCAAAAGCTCCACAAGTTGTTTAAAAACTGGCAGCAAATAATAAAGAGAAAATAAATTCTTTAACAAAGCGTGAAACCTGAACAGGCACTGAGCAAGTGCACTAAGCCAGGACCTAGAGTATGCGCGTGAATGAGCATCACCTCCATCGCAAAAAAAAAGAAAGAAAAGAAAAAGGATAGAACTGCGCTTTCCTCTTTTTTTCTTTAACACGGAAGTGTTTTATGTCGGGGTCCACGATCAACTTCCTGTAACGGATGTGACGCCGGCGCGAGCGCGTGAAATATGCTCTCTTGGCAGGGATGGCGCCGCTATCTAGAAGCGTTGGAGCGAAGTACTGCATCATGACACTAACAAGCGACGACAGTGAGAGCTTCGGTAGTCTCAGCGCGGCGGAGGCTCCAACGCGGTGTAGCCTGGTGTAGGCGGTGTAGGCCTTCTGCTGAGGCGACGACGCAGCTTCCGCGCATGGTTTGTCTTTCGCGCGGGTTTAGCCTGCGAAGCCTCCTCGGCTACGGACTGCAGCTTCAACATCCATCAGCAGTGGTTACATGCCGCCTACTGATTCGCTTGCCATGATGCCAACTAAGAAAACTGCTGCGCTAAGCGGTGCAGAAAAGCAACGACGTCGACGGGTGGATCTCGCTCTGGTCCGGCGAAAGACATGCCAGCGTCAAGCAGAACACCTTCGCACGTCCGCGGCGCGTGCTGCGAACCCTGCCGCTCGCATTGCTGAAGCTGAGCGCGTCGGAACTCGAATGGCCGCCCAAGACTCCACGTCGCCGGGCCAACATGATCGCACCTTCGCCGAAGCGGCTCGGCAGCAGGACTCCGCTCGCCAAGTAAAGCTGCCACGCGGTCGCCGACCCGCAAGTCGCGCGCCTTTCGCTGCCGCGGACCGCGAGTTCACGAAGCAAACATGCAACAGCTTCAGTGAAGGCACGCTTCGCTTTCGTGTTCTACGAATTCCTGTGAAAGAGGGATCAACCATATCTTTATTCTTTTTCTTTAATATCAGGGTACTCGGAGTGCAACAGTTTTATTGCGGTTATTATTAGGATACTTACTTCAAGCATTTTCCGGTCTCTATCTTTATGCCCGTCTGTCTGTTTGCCTGTCTTCGTCTCTAACCGCTTTTCCACCAGGTTGGGTCACTGGGCAGTCCCAGGTTGAAGGGCAGAGCATTGCGCTGCTGCGCTGGGGAAAACAGGTTCTGACACCAACCGTTGAATCAACTTGGTATGCGCCACAGGATATGTGCCGCTCTTCAATAACACTCACTGACGCCAACTTGGCGTAAACTTGGCTTCAGGGTCACTGCGTATGTGACGCTTTCTAAAGATGATTTAAACAGGCGAGTCACACTCCCGGTTCTGGTTTTAGGTGCGCGCAGTTTTAACAGCGCATCAAGCTTTACTTTCGGTCTTTTATCGCTAAGTACGTATTACGGGGTCCGCACATAGCTTTAAGCTAACTCGGTCGTCTTTCTCGTTCTAAACTTCCTTTTTGCGCCTTTTGAGTTCCCGTACATGTATAAGAAGGCCCTAAATCCTCCCCTTTACGAGGCAAAAGTGGTTAGATACCCAGATCTCACGAACCCCAGACCGATCGGTACTCTCCAAAGGAGATCTTGTCCTAAAAAAAACGGGGTGAGGAAGTTGTGTGACAGGATGGACCACTGTAATCCACGGATTCCTTTCTTTCGATTACATGCCTTTCTTACAATCAGCCACTCACGAGCGGCTGATCCCGGCGATCACGTAGAAATAACGCCACTCGGGCCACCAATGCAAGCGCTAAAAAACGTAATTGAAATAGACTCAATTTCGGCCTTATTTCGGCCCTGTCTTCTTCATTCCGGGGCTCCCTAGAATCCTCGAAGATTCCTTGAATCGACGAAATGATGGGGTTACTGACAATAGTGGCAGGGTTCGTATGCCAATAGAAAGATGCCATGAAAATGGTCCAGAATACCATGTGGTGGCTCCATGCATAGCCAATGTTAATTGCAACCAACTCTTTCTCACTTTTTGCCCGCTATCACCCACTTACCCACTTTCTAGTTCCCTACTCCCAGTGCAGGGTAGCAATCCGGACGCCCGACTGGTTGACTTCATGCCATTTCACTACTTGCTCTCTCTCTCTCTCTCTCTCTCTCTCTCTCTCTTTAAGTTGTAATTGAAATTCGGGCTCCAGGATTCAACGTTGCTAATACGTCCACTTCAATTACTTTTCACTTTGGCGAAATTGGTTACAATATGACTGGAATTTACTACTGAAACAACCTTAGCGAAAATGCAGGGCCTCCAGTTTTCATTTCTTATAAATAGAATTCAAAGAGCATTTAGCAGAAGGCATCGGTTGGTTAGCGGATACCAGGCATATTTCCAACCAAAACCTCTTAAATCTTTAGCACGTCGTGATCGCGACCCAATCTCGGATGTCATTCCCAGTCACCGTGCTGGTTCTTAACAATACAAGTTCTGCATCACTTCAGGCAAGCGGTAATGACGACATGTTTTTATTTATTTACTAGTATTTTTTTCAGCTTGGTATCAGAAAGTCTATTTTCTTGCGAGCTTTTCTTGATCAGTTCATTCGTATTTAGAGAGCCAAATTTAGGATGAAGTTTGATGTAACAGGGCTTTTAACGTTTAGCGCGGTCCAAAGTTTCGTTGTGGTTGGTTTAAGAAAAGCATTTGTAAGTACTGTCGGTGTGATCAGTATGTGGAAATTTTCAGCTTGCTCAGTACGTGGAAAAGCTCGGTGTATGTCGATACCCCTATTCTTTCCGATCTGTAAGGATGCTTGATTCTACCCTCCACCAACGCATGACGCGTTAGAACATGTATGAGCTCATAACAATTCACTGAAAGTTGAAGACATCAGCCGCTAATCCTACTAAACCTGTTGCGGTCGGTGCTTGTCTACATATTTCCTCATTTTCCGTTCCTACTCGACAAGGTTGCGTCACATTCTCGATATCATAACAGTTGACTCCACGAAAGCAACCACTAGAGCCAAGCTCCGTCCTTATGACCCTCTCGAGACGAGTAGTCCTCGCACTCTGCGCAGCGAAGCAAGATCGTCAAGGTTTTTTACGCATTGCTCACAACCTCGCGCCAGGAATACGTACCACCAGCCCACAAGAAACAGGGCATACGTGCGCGTGAACAAAAGGAAGGGTGCTCGCAAACGCACACATTGCGCACATAGCAAAGGCTCCTCCTGCATAGCGAGGACTCGTCTTGGTCGGGCCATCTTTGTGTTGCCAGAATCAGCAAAGCACAATGCGGGTCGGTAAACAGTGCAGTCCCGTTTCCACTGCGCAAAGGGTCCACAACGTGCTATGCTGGTGGCCTCGGCTGCCGTCAGCGCCGTAGGTTTGGTGTTCTTGCGCCATCGCTCCTGAATAGATCCCTCTACCACATGAAGCCTTCCTAACCACCTCCTCGACTGTACGTTCTTTGTTGTACTTTGAAGAGCTCAGGTAAAACAGGGGCTCGTGTCCCCAGGTTTGTACACAATGCTCCTCCGCACAAGGATCCGCCGCTGCACCGGCGTCCTGCCCGTTTCTTCCCTCTCCTCAACCCCTTCCAGACCGTCCTGCGTCACCGGCGTCTCTTTGTTGACATTCTTCCGCCGTTTCTATTGTCTATCTCCGAATCTTTCATCAGCGGATGGCAGGCTGGTTGGATATCGATGCCACTAGGGCATTGCATTACAAGGCATAACTGTGGTTTACGATATGATAGCAGAAAAGTGTGTATTTGGGCGAAAACAGCACACGAAAAGAACACGAATGCAGCGTCTGCACTCACGTTACGTGCTGGTCGTAACAATGATAGCAGAACAGTTTTACACTGAACTTGTTGTTAGGTATCTACGAGAATACTCGGGCATAGCGCGAAAAATGGGACAGTATTACAACACGAGCGCAGTGTTGCCTAATCTTCTGCCGCCTTTCCGCGCTGTTCCCAACTATTACAATGTGATGTTGGTTACAATATTACAACGTTTTCTTCAGCTGATCTTGTTTCAATAAAAAAGAAAGAAAAAGTGGATGAAGTGCGAAATATAGTTGCTCACCAACGTTTTGACCGAAAATTCGCGGTATTATAATCGTGAAAATTGTGGAGATGACACGAGCTGCGGGAACTCGCGGTCATGAAATTGCTTTCCAGTGGGCTTGCAGTCATACCGGCACATTTGGAAATGAACGAGAGGGTGATTTGGCAAAACGTGCGCAGGAACATGCAGAACCATTCTGCTGTTGTTGACTCACGAGGTTAGAATCGTACTACAGAAAATCTCAGCGAGGAGGCAGTCTGTGGTGTAGTTCGACGAAGAGGCCTAACGATCAATTTTGATACTGTTTTTCGCATGTATGTTAAATTGCGGCGAAGTGTGAAAAACCTTGTCTTACCGCTTTCGCGTTTGTGTGGCCTACGCTAAGCACAGTTTTTTTTTCTTTTTTAATCTATCGTGCAAGCTCCCCGTCGTTTGCGCGTGGAGTGGCGGATGAGGACGTACCCCACGTGTCGCTGGGCTGCCCAGCAGTGGCAACAGCTGTGCCTAAACTTGGGGCAGTGGGCAATCACCCACTGTCCCTCAGGACAATACTTGGACCAAGACTACTTAGCGGCCTTCAAAACGAAACTTTCAACGAAGCGAAATACGTTTCTTTATAAGTACGACACATGCTCGAAATACAAGGGACAAGTTAGTCGCCTTCACTGCCGATGTCCGGTGTTTTCTTTTTCTTCGCTCTTGCATGTGTATGTTTGCGCGCGCTAAAATGTCTTTTTCTTAGCTTTTTATTTGCATATTTTAAAGCAAATTTTACCTTTTATATAACTTCACACATATGTGCATCGCCGATCACTTATTTGTGAAGCTCGGTGTACATTGCCGTTTTGCTTTCACCGATCCAACCAGTGTCATGTGTTTCTATTCCGGTGCAATACACGCTCGCAGCGACGGCTGGCACTTGCGTTACGAATGCTCTAGCCCACTCGACAAATGGTGGATCCGTCGCATCATAGTTTATATCCGATGGCTAAGCTTTCGGTTGCAGCACGTTCTGTAATTGCCGCGTGTGAACTGAGGGATCATAACAGCTATACGGATAGCTCATATAACTCTAGATATGTGCTTTCCCCTTTAGCTAAAGGTTAATTACTTCCTTGGATGGCGAAGCTATAGCCGCTCGCACGGCGAATGTTTCAGCCTGTCTTTTCGTGCTATTCAGTACCTTGTATCACACACAAGGCAACACATACAATTTGTCTAACCTTTACACAGCCCGGTTGGTCGAGACGGGGACCGTACACAATGTATCAAGAACGGTGCACAATGTGTCGAAAGCAATCGAACGAAAACCGCGTCGATGGGACTGCCAGTTGCACTATTCTGCATTATTACTGTAAATAATAATACAGATATACCGATTCGCCCAGCTAGTTATGCCGTACTACACTTGCACTATAGCGGCCGACACTGACAACTGCGATTCGCTCAAAGGAGCGAATAAGAACGCCGCCTAGCGGAAGGGAAAGGACTGCTGGATATTAGCTTTTTCAAGATCCGTTGTCGATACACAACCTTGAGCAGAAAACGAAAAAATCAAGTTTTTCGATGGATTGTGAGCCCCACAACTGAAAGTTTTTCCTCAGCAAAGAACGGTGTCATCATCGTCGTCGGGGGCTGGGATGGTTTCATGTTGTTCGTCTTTTATGAACGATCATCCCATCCTTTATGTACTTTTCCCCCTCATCGCCAATCCCCGGAGCACGTGTACACCATTTCAACTTCAAAGCGCCTTCACTTACTTCATTCGTCAGATCTCTGTGTACTCCAGTCTTCCATTCTATGCGCTCCATGAGGCGCCGTCTTCGACCCGTTTGAGAGGGACAGAGCGTACTTGAACCAGCAGTGCTCCTCTGCTTTACGACATGGAATCGCTTGATTCCACCAACACTCCTCCCCCCCTTTTTCTTTCTTCGCCAAAATGTAATAACATGCATCGCGGTGTTAGAAAGGAAAGTTCCAAATTAGTTTAACGTTATGGAGGTTCCTGAATTCAGCGCATATACTCTGCAGGACGCTGTGCTATAGGCGCTGTTGTTGTTGTTGTTGTTGTTGTTGTTGTTGTTGTTGTTGTTGTTGTTGTTGTTGTTGTTGTTGTTGTTGTTGTTGTTGTTGTTGTTGTTGTTGTTGTTGTTGTTGTTGTTGTTGTTGTTGTTGTTGTTGTTGTTGTTGTTTTAAACCTTTATTTCACTGTGTAGAACCGCTGACCACCGATATCTTCATTCTGCATGCTTCTGTTCCCAACTGGGCTCAGCAGGGTTGGTTCCTCTAGTCCGAAGCTCCGTTGACCTCAGCCGCCGTGCGAGCTCGCTGCGCTAGACCGATTTGATCTTCGCGGTGGTCGTTCGCCAACAGCAGTGCCTCCTGTCTCTCTGCACTCCGGTTTGTAATTATTGGAATTGCATTTGTTTTCTGGCATTCCCATGTAGCGGGATAGAGGGTTGGTTTCATGTTACACCAAGGGCATTTGTCCGCGTATCGTGTAGGGTGCATTTTATTTAGTATGTGTAGGATTGTAAAGGTGCTTGTTTGAAGTTGTCTCCAGCCGACTGCCACTGCCCTAATTAGAGATTTATTGGGGGGGAGGGGGGTACATCTTTCTGATCCCTTTGTAATGTCATAGAATGGCCAAGTATTCCTTGGGGACAGGCGAGGGATATTCCAGGTCGGGTTCGCTAGGATCTGAATGGGTCAGGTTCGCGACCGCCGCGCCACCGGTACACATGCGGCAAATCAGGGACAGTAGGCGCCGCGGGCGCTCTGTTCAAGCTGGTACGGGCTTATGCCGTTGTTTATTCGTGTGTTTTCTTTGCGCGTTTTCTATTAGAGTGTGCGTGCTGAATTTCCAATCACCGGCGACGTCATGAGTGTCTTTTACGTCCAGTTGGCGAATGCGAGTGCTACTAGCGCACAGAAATATTCGAATATACGCGAAAACTGGCGAGACGTGACACTGCGCCCTTTGGCTGATGCAGCCAATGTTTGTTGTTCCCTTCTCGTGTTGATGTTTCCTGTTTACATGTAGGATACAACTTCACTGACATTAATAATTGATTAGGGTAATCATGTTCCCAAAGTCAATCAATTAGGAAGTCAGTGCGTGCGAGATCACTTATATTTTAAACTGGCATTTTTGTTTCCACTGTTAGCGCCTGTCTGCCTTCATGTGCATCCATTACACTACTCGATATACGCGACAGCTCTTATTGATACCCCCGTCTTGAGAAAATCCTCAAGGCATGATGCTAAATAAAAGCTTCCTCTTGCAAGATATGCGTCCACGGCAGCTATTTACTGCAGGAAATTGCTCTCGCTAGCGAGTAGCCCTCATACGACAACGCATATAGCTCTGTCTAGACAAATCCTAGAGTGCTTGCAACAGACTTTGCAGACCCAGCAGAGACCCAGCAGCAGACTTTTGGCGACATGATGCAATTGCACATTGAAGCTCGCCTAATGTGAAAGTATGACCTAATTGAGGATGTTGGGCCCAGTAGCAAGCAGTAATTTTCTGCTTAGCTAACACTACTGAAATATCAAATTCTGTACCTTGCGATGAAAATGCAGGCGGGAAATATGCTCACAAAATTCATCTGCGACTATTATCTCACACGTGTCCCGAACTACAGCGAGAGCACGAAATGGGAAGCTCTGGGTTACAGGTCCGCTTAAAAAACGAATTACTAGAAAAATTGGTGGGACAGACGTGTGAGGAGACCTTGTGCCGCATAAATCGCGCCAGCGCCTTTGGCTAAATTTTCCATGCGTCTACGCATTACTTTGTGTATTTTCTGAGCGCTTCTGTATGCTTCTAAATTTCCGCTGCGTCGGTACGCTCTTTCGGATCGGCGTCTGATGGCTCTTAGGTGTTCATACTCTACGTCAACTGCAGCATAATCTTTTGGAATTGAGACCTTCTTTGTGCATATGTTCATGCTATCCTGCAAACGTTCTGTAAATCTTTCCACTGTTGCATGTTGATTAATTTGATCCGTTAGACGGTACCGGAAAGCTTGCCAGTTGGTTAGTCTGCTGTAACGCCTGATATCATAGTGCATGCTAGGGTGATTTACAAGGATGGGAAAATGATCACTTCCACGCGTTGCCATATCTATTGTCCATCCCACACCATTCACTAGATCATGTGAACACAGGGTAACATCTATGCAGCTTGAATAATTATACCCACGAAGAAATGTTGGCGACCCATAGTTAAAAACAGTCAAGTTGCATTTATCTATGGCGCACTCAATAACGTTAACACGTGCATCACAATGATCACTTCCCCAGATGATGTTGTGTGCATTCAAGTCGCCACATATAAATACATTAGAATGAGCTATTTCGAAGATATCCACTAGCGCTTCTACTGAAATCCGGTTTGAAGATATAGATTAATCACTGTTATGCAGAGCTTGCCAAAGGATACGTTACATGCGATGAATTCCGGGAAGTCTGAGTCACTGGACTGAATTTGATAAGACAGTAGGTCTTTTCTGACGGACAGGAGCACTCTGCTAACAGCACCTTGACGAGAAGTCTTGTATATCACATAATGCGAGAGGCGAAAGTCGTCATTGATTCCTGCCTCTTGAATGCAAAGTATTGGAAAGTTGTATTGGACAAGCAGTTTACGAAAGTCAGCACACTTCCTTCGAAGACTGTTGGCACTCTACTAAAATATAGCGACATTTTTGTAGCAGTTATTCATGTACTGCCTGCCGCAGTTTCGGCCCGGATTGTTGACACAAAAGCGCTTCCAGAGGCAACAAGGCTTTCACTTCTGGTAGGTTGTCTGCTTCCGGCAGAGCAGATAGGATTGTCTTAAGAGCTGAGAAAAGCATTGGCAAAATCAGTTGTGTCACCCATGCGGTGGTATGTTCGCTATTAGCTGGCGTTACTCCTGCGGTAGGTGCATAAGGTCGCTGAGAAGAATGTGTGCGAATATTGGAGCTTTCTTGTCTATTACTTTCTGCCTGTTGTCGTCTGGGTTTCCGTAGCACTGATGCGTAAGACTGGGCGCTTGACTGTGATCCTTTCGATTGGTCTCTTGATTGCACTGTCGTTTGTTCTCTCGAGCAGGAATAGCTTGTTGATTCTCTTGGCTGTGGTGGTTCCGGTGCCCGCTGTTGTGGGTACCGGAATCTCAAGGTTTGGGCCGGGTTCGTTGCGTCGCGGTTGTCTTCTATAGATAAGTTCATTTCGACGCATTTGTGCCGCTGCCTTGTTCTGATGCAGCCTGAGAAGGAGGCGGCATGGTTCCCCGCACAGTTCGCACATTTAGGTTGAAGAATTGAGTTGCACTCCTTGTGGTCATGATCTTCTGAGCAGATTTTGCATCGACGTGTGCTGCTGAAGGTTTTCGACATGTACCCAAATCTCTGGCAATTATAGCTGCCAAGTGCTGGTCCTAGATATTCCTCGACAGGATGACTGGTGAAGCCCAGGTAAATTCTTCCTGGAATAGGGCGATCGTCTCTGAAAGTCAGAATTACCGTGTGAAGTGGATGTGACTTTACTACTCCATATTCTTGGCGGGAATACCTTATCTGTTTGCGTGCCGATACAACTCCTGCGTCTTTCAAGAAGTCTAGGAGTTGTTCGTCTGTATACTGCAGAGGCACACGTCTTACTTTCCCAGCGTTTCGCGTGTATGACTCTGGGATGAAGGGCTTGACTTCCAGGCCGCCTACACTTGAGAGCATCAAAAGGCGCTTTGCGGATGCTAAGGAAGCAACGCTGACACTGAAACTTCTATCTCTGTTCGTCCTGAAAGACTGTACTTTTTCTTTAGCAGCGGAGATTATTTCAGCAGAAACTCGGTTTGGATTTACTTGCCAAAAAGTAGTACCTTCACTTGTTGGGCGAAAGACAACTGGAATGCCTTCTGCTCGCTTTTTCTTGTACGTGACCAAAGTAAATGGCGCATATTCACCCATCTCTTCTTCATCACTTAGCTCATAATTCGATGTTGTATCATCATATTTGCTGTCTTCTAGGCGAGGTTTCTTGGTCTCGGCTTCGTCGTCAGCCATTACTCCTGAATTCGCCGAAGTTGATTCCGAGTTGTTCAGAACCAAACGTGCAGGCTTTATGAAGCTTTGTGACGCTTGCGAGGCCCCAGGCTTTTCATTACGGCCTGTAGCATCATTCATATGGCGTGCTACACTTGGACGAGCATAAGGCTCGTGATGATGTTCTCGGCTTCCGACCACCTCAGTGAAAGGTTAATAGCCAGGTCCTCAAAAATGAAACACCGTACCTGTAAGGCGCCTGGCTCGCTGAATCTTCGCCCGACGTCTTGTTAGTCAATCGTCGTCGTCAATGGTAACCGTAAACGTCCAAAAAACCAAAAAACCAGAAAAATTAGAGCACCATACAAAGACAGCGACCGAACAGACGCACTTCTTCTTCTTCGTAGATGTTAAGTGCGCTTTGGTTCTATACAGTGCAACAAGGCATCAGAAGAAGCGGGTATACGTTTCTACGTCTTAAGGTATCAAGGCATAAAATCACAATGGTGTGCTTTCTTTGTTGCCAGAGCTGTTTAATAAGCATCAAAGGCAGCAGAATTTAATGAAAAGAAGCGAAATAAACGAGCTATGAATCCTGAAGGAAGGAAGTCGTGAAAACTTTGTAATGTAATCCGCTGCTAATGTAACCGTGAGCAACGTACGCACGCTATCTATAAAATGCATCTAATTCGTAACTATATAATGCTACATAATGCGGCCAATTTGCCATCGCCGACGCTCGCGACATTGTTATCAATTCCTGGAACGACTTCGAGGTTCATATCCTTATTTCAAATCGCGGCCCACATAGTGCAAGGTATTTCAGCGAACAGTTTCAAAACATTTTTTTTTAATTGTCAACGGCAGATAGCACAATTCTAGCCGATGAGCGGGTCCACTCGGAGTGGCAGACATTACTTGCACAAAACCTCAAATGCATAATCGACTAATTGACAAAAGTTAACCCATTAGTTTTTAACTAATTACCTTACAACGCATTTGACAATTTACAAATTCTAGTGGGTGAAACTGTAATGCACATCCACTTGAAAGGAATTGCGTCGATGACATCATTTACGAGATATGCGCCGTCACGCCTGCAGTAAGAAGGCACTGTCCTTCCACTTACTTTCTTAACAAAATGTCGTTTTATGCAATGAAGCACAATTGTAACTGGGACACCAATAAATATTTCCTTAAACCTTGGAAATTAATATATCGAAACTGGTGCCATCCTGAGAATACATTCCAAGTGTATCCGCCTTGCGACATCCCCGGCTAGAATTTGTAAATTGCAATATGTACCATAAGTTAATTAGTTAAAAACTTAATTATTGAATTTGTGTTAATTAGTCGATTGTGCATTTCAATCTTTAGTGTAAGTGATCTGCGTCCCTTCGAGTAGACCAGCTCATTAACTAGAATTGTTCTTTCTGCTACAGGCAGTGATCAAAAAAATTTTGAAAGTGTTCGCTGCTACACCCGGTATTTTTTGCGGGAATCGGCGTCCCTATTTCCTCTGCCGATAGAAAGCTGGCGCACGATATCATCGCGTGCGTTTCCTTACCACAGATGCAGCATTGTCGATGCTGTCCGATCCTGCACTGAGCACGCTAGCGCTCGACTGCACGTTTCCGCGATGCTCTCATTACCTCTCAGCATACTCCTAATTTCGCTCCCAATAAGTTCTACCAAGTAAGTGGAACGTTTTTGCAAATACTGTAAAATGTTAGGAGTGCATTCCTGCATCGCGTTCGCACAGTTTTGAAGAGATTTCCTCAGTGGCAGTGCCGAAAGCAATGTGGTTCAGCGAGATGCTTGCATCACTGTCCTTCATAATCTGACCAATTCATTACGGTGAACGAGCAGTTGGTGGACAGAAGCGTTTCTGAGTTTTGCGTGTACTTGAGCGTAGGCGAAGGGGGGGGGGGGGGGGGGGGAGCTAGACACTCTGCTTTCCAGATTAGGAAACCACGGGCACGCCAAGGTCGGGCAAACTTCCCAGCGCGACTATTCAGGCTAGTTGGTGCTCCATAATTTGGTGCAGCAAACGCCCATCAATAAAAATCCAGTTGTATGTGTAGCCTTCACTTCAATAAAAAAAGTTACTCGAATGTGGTGCCTCCCTACGCGTATCCATCTTTTTCATTTTATCCTCGTTTATATCTATACCATGTGCTACCTTCACTCAATAAGGCAAACTCAGCCAATTTCAATTTCCTTCCTGGTACCGTGGCTGCTCTCCTTCTTTACTTTCCTCTTCAGACGCTTCACTCTCTCAACTTCCACTCTTCCCTTACCCCAGCGCTCTCCCCACTTGCCCCTACTACTAACAGCCTTGTTTGTCCGAATCCGCAGGCCTCTCGAACAGGGAGGCCAAGGGAGCCTTCAACACCTTTTCATCAACTTCGACGCCACGGCAGGGAGGAAAGGGTTGACAGGACGCTCCGCTGCCTTAGTGATTGCAACCCCCTTTGGTTCTTCTATTTTCACGACTGCCAAAACGCTTAGTACCACCGTCCGCAGCTGAGCCAGTTAGAGGGCGCGCCGAGGCGAGAGCCCGCGTTGAGTGCTTGAAGCGAGGGTAAATATTTAAGCGTCGCCTCTCTGCGCTTTCAATCCCCGGCATTTCCATTATTGCACGCGCGGGACACTCTTGCGATCGCTGCCGACACCAACCTTTATTCATTTACTTTAGCCTGCTGTGGGCCTTTGTGGGCGCTCACTCGAACCACGGCTGCTTCATTTGCCGATGTCTTCTGCTCGAAACTTCAGCAAAACCGAAGAGCGCGATGTTCTTCACCGGTCGACGAAACGTTGTTCTCCCTGACTCGGCATGTAGTGCCTCCGTAATCAGCCGCTATTTGCCTTTCCCAAGTGTAGAAAAAAAAAAAGAGAGAGCAGCTCGAAATGTTCCAATGGTCACCGCGTCCCGCCCGTTAGTAACAAGATTGGAGTTGTAACGATGTAGCCACTGTCTACGCGTAGCAGCGGGTATAGCGGTTCGCTTTGCATAACACGCGCCGCCGGCGTAGTCGCGAGAGCCGGAAGCCAATTTAGCCGCGAGGCTTCGGAGCGCCGCCGCCTAACGGTGGTCGTCTGGCATATTAAATTAGCGGGCGCAGACAGTCATCCCCAGGATTCTTTGTTTCGGAAACGCTAAACTCTCAGCTTCCGCTGGCTGAAGCGTACACGCATGGTCTCTCCAGAGCTCGCTTGCGTTTCCTTTGATGTCGTCTGCACTCATCATGAAAGCAGTTTCGTTTAACCTCAGCAGCGATAACTTGCGGACAGGATAGCGCCAAACTTCGCTTCGCGTGCATAATTGGAAAAGGTGCAAAAAACATGGGACAACGCAAAAAGACACCGGACACACAAATGTGCATTTGCACGTCCTACTCGCCCCTTCTCTGTATTGCAATTTGGGTCTTTACGTTCCTGTTTCTTCTTTCTTTTTCTATTGGGGGATAGGGGACGCGGAAAAGAGGGTCGACAATGCTCCACCATTAGTGCACGGGAGATGATAAAACTATTGATACAATAGAACCGCCGAGCTCTTTCAAATAACCTGCCTATTCCCAGGACTGGAAAGCACGAACGTCATAACATGACATGATTTTAGCAGCTATCCTTTCGTTCTTTTCTTTCCTTCTTTCTTTTTTTTTGGGGGGGGGGGGTGCATTGGGAAATTTTTACATGGGTACCAGATACCAAATATGCTAATATGCTAATACCAAAGCGCGAAGCAATGAGATGAACAAATAACATACACCTAGTGGATACATACTTGCAGGCCTAACACCACATACCTTAGAAGCTACAAAGGAAGTAGACACAAGACAGGTGCGAGTTAGCGCCTGTCTTGTGTCTGCGTCCTTTGTCGCGTCTAAGCTGCAGGCTTGTTGAACGCCTAAGCAATATAAAGTGGGTCATCGGCTCTTCTTTTTTTCATTTATATCACAAATGACAGAGGCGAGCTCCTAAAATGCCGCAGGATATCAGAAAAAGGCGAGCTTTCGGCTTCACGCGACCCGATGTATCCCTGCGACATCCAGAGTCGGTTGACAATGTTCTGCTGCGCCACTGCGCGCACTAAAACATCGAATAGTCCTGGTGGAATAAGCGCAGCACCCACTGCACAGGAAACCTGCTTTCTCTTTTCTATTTATTTTTTGGCAGTGGAGTAAGAGAAGAAATAGCAGGCGCTACAAGTGCTCTACGGCACCCTCGTCTCAACTCCACGATCCTCAGAGAGAGCAAAGTTGAAATTTACTCTGTAGTGAAGCATTCCTCGAACTTCCCTAGTGCCCTGAAGCAATATTTTCTTTCTTTGTTAAAGACAGAGTAGATCATTAATATCTTGATAGATCGTTACAAAGCAAGAATAATTATATTTTTAGACTATCTCGTGCTTAGTCTATGTAATTAGTGTGACGCGATTGTGTTTTGTTATGCATTGAAATGTCATATTGCTCTCGATTTTCTCATTATGTACGTATTGAATTTCATAAATTGTTTGCTTTATCAACCAGTTCAGTACTAATCGATATTGTTTGAAATTTTTTGTGGTATACGTAAAAGAAATTGACATCATAGTACACATCCATACATTGCGATATGTATCCTCCTGTATTTGAACTGTGCCCCTTACGCTGTTATTTGGTACTCTGATGTATTCACTTCGTTTTAGTTGATTTGTCAATTAACAATCAACACCATTGTATATACAATTACTGTTGATCTTCTTTTATTCCTGCTATGCTAGGATTTTCTTTATATTTTTTATCGGACCTTCAACTAGCCTTCGGCTACAGGTCCGACAAGTGATTGTTACTTGTGCACAATAATCTGGAGAAAAAATAAACATCTTTCTTTAGCGGAAATTTTTTTGGTTACTGTGTCCTGTTGATCGAATGAAAATGTTCCTTTAGTTAGTGTCTTCGGGGGGAGACAAAATGCGCCACAAGAAAAAAAATTCTATCAATCGTATTAATGACTGCTCAAAGGTTAACGGCAGATTAAAAATGGTGCCCCTTCGGTTACCGTCACACCGGTGCTGCGGCATCAAACTCCCACAGAAAGTTCAGGCTTTGCTTTGCTGCGTGGGCCTCGTAAACTGCGAGCGCATCCCTTAAAAGCACTCGTATGTGCATAGGATCACCATAAGAATTGCGCTCTATGCACTCTCTGCGCTTTATTTGTTATGTTCACTGTTTGTGCCCCAGTTCGTCCACAATACACAATTTCATTTGTTAGTATATTTGGGCAAGCACCACTTGTTAGTTTGTTTCGAAACTTTGTTAGTTTAAGCACGCTTGCGGGTTTTTGGCCAGCACTGCACCTTTCCAACCACTGTTCTTGCGCGAGTAGCACGAGGAGATTGAGGCTAATTTTTCGTTGCCTGTAATCATCCTGAATTGCTCAACGCTGAATTTCTTGGTCATTTTTATTGTGATTTCGTTCTTCAGCATGTCTGCGTAACAATAATTTCGTCCGAGTTCAATTACATGTGCAATTCTTTCATTACATGTATTGGTTTTTATTCATATGGCATTTTAACTGATTTGAATAATGATTGTGTCATCCTTTTAAAGACTTTCGAAGTGCCTTTTGCCGGATTTATGAGTTTGGTGCAGGTTTGCTCCTGCTTGTAAAGTATTTGTCACTAGAAGCTTGTTTCAAAAATTGCAAATGCATGGATGTTCCGTTTGGAATGACTGCACTTATGGCTACATATGTGGCTCTGCTCATTCCAGGCTTCCAGGACATTTATGTCCAGACTGTGTGTAGCACCGTTCTAACAAGCTGCAATAGAGTAAAATCAACACTATTATAGTCACTTCCTGTCGACAGTGTGTAGTCTAATTGCTCTAGTGCTAGTACTCTCCCGTCCCGTAACCTCCCCCCCCCCCCCCCACGCCCCAGAAGAGGCAGAGTTGGTGTAAAAAAAAAAGACTGTCATATCTGTGACCCCTCCACTAATAAAATCACGTCTGCAACTTTAATACACCATTTCTTTTTAGAATGGAGCTCCCAGTGGCATCGTCAATTATTTTTTACGAGTTTCTTGCAGCAGACATCACCGGTAAATGATATATTACGAGGGCTGATCAAAAAGGTTTCGAACACGCACATCAAAAAAACTGCCAGACCTCGGAAAAAATATTTTTCAACATAATCTCCCCTCACATTAATGCATTTCTCCCATTTTCCTGGAAGGCTTTTGATGCCATGCAAAAAAAAAGCTTCCTTCCTGGTTGCCCAGCCACTCCTCTACGGCAGTTTTAAGCGAGTTCAAGTCGTCAAACCTCCTTCCCTTGAGGTGTTTCTTCAAATTCGGAAATAAATAAAAGTCACTCGTGGCCAGGTCGGGACTGTAGGGTGGGCGGTCCAGCTGCTCGAAACCACACTCCCGCCTGGGAAACACGAGACCGTGAACCGGGGTGTTGTCGTTCAGGAGGAGGACACCGCTTCTCACTAATCCTCGGCGTTTTTCCACGATGGCTTTATGCAATTTTTGAAGAACGTTGGTCTAGTACTGGCCCGTAACTGTCCAACTGTTTTGAAGGTACTGAATGAGCAGGATCCCCTCTGCGTCCGAAAAAAGTGTCGCCATCACTTGCCTCCCTGAGCATTGGATCTTGAATTTTATTCGGAGGTTGGGGACCCCGAATGCCTCCACTGCATAGAATGATGTTTGCTTTCTGGGTGCCAATGATACAGCCACGTCTCATCCCCAGTCACAAGGCGGGAGAGATAATCTTTTGGGTCGCTTGAATAGAGGTGTAGAAGTTCCCTTGATGAATGCATGTGGTGGTGTTGATCTTACGCTGAGAAGTCCCGTGGCACCCATCGTGCCGAGATATTCGACATAGCCAAAACATCGTGGTGAAAGCATTGCCATGAGAAATGTTAAATTCTCCGGCAACTTCGGACACTTCGATTTGGCGATTATTCATGATAAGGCTCTCTGCTGAGGCTGAA
Organism: Dermacentor variabilis; assembly: GCF_050947875.1. Lineage (NCBI taxonomy): Eukaryota > Metazoa > Arthropoda > Arachnida > Ixodida > Ixodidae > Dermacentor > Dermacentor variabilis. The sequence goes on along the minus strand of NC_134574.1, from coordinate 166,778,405 downwards.
TGATCCAAATCGATTGAAGTGGTCGGCCGCCCTAACCTTCGATCGTCTTCCGCATGCACAAGGCCACGTTTAAACTCATTGAACTACCACGTCACTGTAGGATATGAAGGACATTCACTGCCATACACATTCACCATCCTACTGTGAATTTCTTCGGCGGAACTTCCTTCTTTGCAAAAAAAAAAATTTATATCACTCCGATACTCGAGCTTGAAATCCTGGGAGGACGCCATGTTTGACTGACTGATGCAGAGCAAGTAACGAACTGGAAGGCTTGATATTGAGACCGTGCTAGGATGCAGAGATGACCTAAACGAAAAGTACATAGAGATCACTGACAGATATTTGATTACAGCCAAGTTGCAAATCTTTTTGATCTCCCCTCGTATTTAGGGGCATGTGCCGGATTATTTCCTAAGTGCTATTCAGCACCAAATAAACCTGTCGGAACAAAACTTCATGGCTGACCTCGAAAATGTCCTTCCTTTACAACTTTGGGGCATGCGGAGCAGCTGCTGCTGTGCCGGTTCTCTAAAACACATCGCCATTCTGCATGTCATGCGGGCGAGAATAAAAATTTGTTTTCGGTGCGATCCCGAGGAACTAGCTACGATCTGGATCGTCGCTTTGATTGGTCGATCCAGGCGATATCGGTGAAGAAGCGGCGCGCGAGCCAACGGCGAAGAGCGAAATGAAACACAAAAAAAATTTCGTTACAAAATTAGTCTCCAGGACGTCCTCAGATTTCTTTTATCTCTCTTTGAACCGAATTATCCAACTCGTTCGTTGCCGGGTGAGATTCACTCAGGAGCGGACGCCCAAATCACTTACAATTTAATAAAGCCGTAGTTATCATTAACCACGGCCATGGCTGTACGGGAACAGCTGCCACGAAGCAAACAACCGCGATACCTACGCATGCGGAAAGTCTCTAGGTATACGGCATTCGCCGGCGCGCCCTCGTAATTGACGCGACCGACGTAGCGGAAAATATAAAAGCCCTCCCGGTTACCGCCGATTTTGGGCGTGCTCGGGGGCGCGCAACCAACCGACCAACCAACCGACCAGCAAGCCAACCGACCATCGCTGATCGACGCCGTCTAACAAACGCGGTCGCGCACGATGCGGTGTGCGTGAGACTTCGAAAAATAAACCGACGCAGGTGGGCCCTTGTGCTACGCAGACCAAGCGTAAGCGGGAAGTAGACGAGCGGTGTGATGGCCGAAGGTGATGAGATTGCGCCTTCGCTTGGGCCCGGAGTAATCCCCGCAAAATGACTCCTCGCACGCGAAACGAGCTAGGGGTTGCTGCACGACAGCTGCCTGCAAGCATCGTCGCGTGACGTCGCTCTATACTCGGTGCAAGAAACACAGCCAAGAGCAGAGTGTTTCGGGAAGCGCCCACGCTGCTATATGAGAGCGCGTGCACTATACGGGAGAGACCACGTGACCTGGCGCTGCAGAAGAGCGCGCATGGGTTGTTCGCCTTTCGTGAGCGACAGAGCACGTGAAGGTGGCCTAACGAGGTGGCGCGACGGACGTCGCAATAATCGCTTTCGCTCTCACGGCTGAGCGTGCTCGGCCATTTCAAGAGCCTGACTGGGAGAGTGCTTTTACGTAACACGGCCTTTCACTTTTCCGCTAGTCTAATTTACGACTGCGACTGATAAATTCTTAGTCAACGACCAGTGCCCGATCAAGTAAATACGCACCAAGCCGAAAGAGCTTTCTGCAAACACACTGATTATTCTGTAGGGATTGAGAAATGCAAACTAATAAGAGCTTAGTAAGTACGGAGTCTTTTTACAGCGAAGCTCTATGTAGCTACCCTGAGGCTGTGGTCGATGTTCATCCGTCTACGCGTCGAGTCGACACGAAAAAAATTTCCTCTCCAGTTTCGCGCGAATGCTCCGTAGCTCTTAGTTTGATGTAGGTATCTTGGAAAAAATTAAACTGAAATTGTCCGCTGACTCTATTATGACGCCGAGTTTAATTTACTTGTCATAACTAGTTAGTTCACAGTGAAGCTGTAAACGTTACAGAATTCCCGTCTGCTGACATTACATGGCCGTCTAAGGAGTGAGTACGGTTACAGAACACGCCTCTAACTCTTGCTTTATCAAAACTACCCCAAAGTAAATTATATGACAATTAGCTGCTAAGGGGACTCTAAACTTACGCCGAGTTCCATCTACTTTCCGCAACTGCGTAGTTCACGGTGAAGTTTTCAATATCGTGGAATTCCCGTCTGAGATGCGGTGGTACTTGCACACGTCGCTACTTCGTAGAAGAATAATAATAAATCACTCCACAGTCAAAAGATGTATTCGTTGCCTGTGTCCTTCAATAATCAATCTGTGAATCAAAGGTGCTTATTAAAGTGCCCAGGAACAACCTCGAGGGTCTTGGTGCTGACGCACTCGGCAAAACAATGCACATCAAGAACAATGCAAGCTCACACACACATACACAGGTACACACGCGAGGACACATGAAAAAAAGTAATGATTTCGCCTATATAGATTTTTAATAGAGAATAACATGTGTACACGAAGAGAATACAAAACAAAAGTGGAGAAACAGCAAAAAGTATTAAAGAATGACGGAACGCACAACAGATATGAGAGTTTTCGTTCAGTTATTGAAATTACTCTGAAACTCCTTTCAGGAAAGTATTAAAATTAGGCATGAAGATATTCAGGAATTCTGAATAGGTGTTATATGTCGCCTACGCTCTAGATAGAGGTTCACAAAAATCTGAAGGCTGAAAGGCGCGCTCTTTCCTTGTGCCTTTCTGCGGTATGTAAAAGCGCACATTAGAAAGCAAGTGCGAGCAGCAGATTTTTCTATGTATTAATTTGTGAAGAAAAAGAACACCCGATTTGTTGCGTCTTCAGGTGAGGATAGGTAACGTGAGTGCCTCTGTTAGCTCTATGGAGGTGAAAGGCTTTTAACAGAATTGATTTTTAAATATAGGTGTGAACGTTTTTTGTTTTTTGCACCTTTCCGAGAAGTTCACAATTTGGCCTACAGGTACCGCCCCAAACCACGGAGGCGTACTCAAGAACGGGAAGGCATACGCTCTTATATAAAGTTACAAATGGCCCAGGTTGTTTGTGATCTCTCGTCACCCAACGTACTGTGTCGAGCTTTCGAAGTGCACGCTGCCTCGTCTGTTGAGTGTGGGGCGAGAAATTGAGAAAGCTATCGAAGTACACTTCAAGGTCCTTTGTTGCCTAAGCTCTTGGCAGGAGCATGTCTTTAAGGCTGTAGGGAAATAAGATCCTGTTATTCTTCCGCATGAAGCTTACAATTTTCGTTTTTGACGCGTTTATGAGCAGCTTGTTTCCAGCGCGCAATGACGTAAAATTCGCAATGTCCTACTGAAGAGCGCCGCAATCATTAAAATTTTTTACCGCTTTGAAAAGTTTCACGTCATCAGCATATTACAAAACTGAAGTGTTTCGAATGACTGCCCAAACTTCCGTAATAAACAGCGAGAAAAGAAGAGGGCCCAGGACTAAGAAGTAGAAGGAGAAGACCTATATATACATAGATGCGTCGACTGAGGTGAAATGCATCACAGCTTCGCCACTAGTTCTTCTTCGCAGAACGGAAGGGCTGATGAATTTTTGCACTTGTACATACCTGGGGCTAGCCTTTGGAATGGACTGGAACAAGCAAATTAAGGCCATGTCCAGTCAGGAGACAGATAGCTTCCTGTTGCCGCTCTTTATGGGCAGTTTCAAAATGTATGAATAAAAGAATGAACGACAACCAGCCTGTCTAGAGTTCTGACATAACAGAGCATGTGCATGTAAAGCAGTGAATTGAGCCTCTCCCACCTGACTTAACATTCCCTGCTTCTTCCGCCCATCGGAAGCTTGCAACGTTCTCTTGCTTTGACACCTTTGCAACTTAATGCTTTGCTTTCACCGAGCCCACGCCCATTCGCGATTTTGACAAACGATCCAGGAGTTGAGATAAGCGCGGCGGAAAACGACAACCACTGTCTGCGACGTTGTGCGCCACAATGAAAAACAATATAAGTGACACGAGAAATGAAAGCACCATTCTTACCGTATAAATAGCATTTTGTTGTAATATAACTTTCTAATAACAAAAATACACTCATCCATATGTATTTCAGAACGCTTCAAGCGGTCTTAATGACCCTGAAAGCTCCTAGGATCACATTAGTGACTGAAACCGAAAATATATTGATCTGTAGAATTAGTTCAAGTTGGGCAAGTTGGAATGAATTCACTGTAGCTAATGCTCAAATAGGACGAGGATACGCCACCTGTATGCATTAGTTACGACAGTTACGATGGATATATTCAGAGAAAGAGACAGAAGAAAGGGGAAAGGCCGGAGGTTGACCAGAGGGGAAGATACGGTTTACCACCCTACGCCAGAGGAACAGACGAGGGGTAGGTAAATGATAGGAAAGTAGAGAGAGAGAGAAAGAAAGGGAGCATAGGTACATAATTACAGTCTCACCGCACGCCACCACCGCGCAACACAGTAGCACACGTAGCACTATAATCATCAGTTGAGGCTACAGCCGCTTGTCCAAGTCTGTTGTCCTCAAAGACTACAACAGTGTTCTCGTCGGCCTTGGCTACGATGGCTTGTGATGTCGACATTCTAAAGCTACTTCCTCTGTTAAAGGTCCTTGATCAAAGCGCGCTATCTTGATTGTGAGCGACCGTCTCTGTAAATTGCAGCGAGGACAGTCCACAGCTACCACAGTTATCACAAGAGGCATTGTCGACCCAACCGATTCGGAATGCAAACGACTTCGTTGAAGCCATTCCTAGCCATATTCGATGAAGCAGGGTAGCCCCGCGTCGGCAGAGCCCAGGTGGGATGCGGAGCCTGAGATAAAAGTCTAGGTGGCGCAGCCAGCTGGCTTGAAAACTTGGGGTGTTCCACGTGTAGAAAGTGATATCCCGTGTGAGCATGCAAAGTTTTCTATTGGCATCTGTCCTTGGTAATGGTATCGACCCCTCTTTGCTGCCTTGACGAGCCCACCGAACAGCGTTATCGGCCTGCTCGCTGCCTATGACGCCGCAGTGACTTGGGAGCCACTGAAATGTCACGTGGTGTTACTTCTCAGCCAAGAGATGGATTTGTTCTCTGATTTCGAATACCAGTTGTTCGTATGGCCCTCGCCGCAGGGCTGATAGAAAAGACCAGTTCTGCCTTCGAGTCACCGAATATTGACCATTTTCGAAGTTGTTCTTAGCTGACGAGACGAAGTGCAGCGCGAATAGCTGCAAGTTCCGCTGCCGTCGATTTCGTTGGGTAGCACGTCTTGAAACTTATGGTGGCGGCTCTCGCTGGGAAAACCACGGCTCCAGACGAACACTGGAGAGTTGCTGATCCATTACTATGAACAAATACCTACGTGGTTGGCGTATCGTTAGTGCAAAAGGAGCACAGATATTTGTTTTAGGGCAATTGATGATGTGAACGCGCTCGGGCAAAGTGCTTAATGGGCACTCTCAGCACTTCCACCGCAATATGTGTTTGTATGGGTTGGTACCGGGCGATTGCAATAGTCGCCACTCTTGATGCGCACTTAAACCGAGAAAAACTTTCAGAACCATAACTTCAATAGCCTGTAGAGCACGAATATTTGTCCTGCAGCTGTTGGTCAGCACGGGCAAACTGTATCTTAGAAAGCTCAGAGAAAGTGCCCTGCATAATTCTAACATTGCATGCAGTGACATCTCGAAGTCTTTCCACCCAGAAAATTGAAGAGCTTGGAGATTACTGTCAGGCGCTGTTTCGAGTAGGTCATGTGCGGGCTCCATGAGCGATCTCTATCAATGATTATGCCAAGAAATGTGTGAGTCTTAAGAAATTATTTTACCGTTTATATAGACAGCGTAGGATGACATTGGTTTGCGAGTGAATGCCACCAGTGTACATTTGTCTGACGAGATTTCAATACCTTAGTTGCTGAGGTATACAACTATCAGAGCAGCAGATTTTTGAAGTCTTGCACGTATCTGAAGACGTGTCACACCTGAAGCACACACATACTATGTCGTCTGCGTACATCGATATCTTGATCACTGCTGGCAGATGTTCAACGAGACCAATTATTGTGAGGTTGAATACGGTGGGGCTTAGTACTCCGCCTTGAGGAACACCTCGGTAGGTGTAGGTGTCATTCGCTTTGCCAATTGCCGGCACACACAAAGTACGATCTCATTAATGAGTAATTAGAAATCACTGAAGAGCTCGATCATCAAGGCCAACCTTCTTAAGAGCATCGAGAATAGCATCGTGAGATACGTCATCATGTGCCTCCTCAACATCTGAGAAAAAAAAGTTGCAGATAATCTTTTACTTGACTTTTGATGTTGTACATACCTAGCTATATCAACAATGTATGCTGATGAGTGATCTCGTCAAAACCCAGCCATGCATTTTGGATACATGTTGTAGTGTTCCAGATACCACTCCATACGAGCAAGGGTCATGCTTTTATTACCTTTCCATTACAGCTTATCAGCTGTGAGGTATGAGGTGAGCTCGAGTGTAGACTTGCCATGCTTCAGGAGAGGGACCAAGCGGCTTGACTTTTATTCCTCGGTAACCATGCCACGTTACCAGGCTACACTGTGCTGATCTCAGTTCTCTCCATGCGCATTCACTCAAGTTGCAAGAGGCGCGGTAGGATATTCTGTTTGGTACCAGAGATGACGAACGCCTGCACAGAGCAAGAGCCACCTCAAGGTCTTTCTTTGTGAAAGGAATATCCGTGCGGCAGTCACACAAAGCAGGGATGTCACTGAGGCTTGGACTGGCTGCTTGGCCAGTGATTCTCGCAGAAAATCCTTCTGCAACATCAACATGCAACCGCCTCTAGAAGAGCGCCAGCGCTTTGAATGGCTAGCGTTGTCCAGGGAGGGAACGCAGATCACGTACCACTTTCATGTTCTCCAGGTGTGGGAAAGTGGCTGCCGGGGTTCTAGTGACTGGAAAAACATTGTCCAACGTTGAGATGCTACTCTATCCATGCGACGCACGATTTTCTTTTGTATTCGTCTGGCTATCCTAAGGTCATGGGTGGATTTTGTACGCCGCCAACTCTATATCCAAATCTGTGTGCTTCGACGACACCGCGAGCATGTGCGTGACGTCTTGCACTGCACAACTGTTTCCTCTAATCCAGAGGAAAAGCCTTCTCGGCAAACATCGCCAATGGCAGAATTAAAAGTAGTCCAGTTAATTAATCGAATGGTGACCTAGCTTTCCTACCTATATGGCTGTGCGCTGTTGGGGATGCTCGGTCCACTAAATGTTTCCGCAGATCCGGGTCAACTTCATTAATTATCGCACGTATCACTTTCAGCCTACATCTTAAATGCAGGCAGCATTCTTAGAGAAGTGATAGTCCAAGGCGCAGAGTTTCGCCGCACTTGCGCAGAAAAGGCAAAGTAAGCAAGAACGCACAAAATCCTCCCTCAAGAGTAGCGGCAAAGCTTTTAGACGTAAGAATGCAAGCGCGACTTATTAGTGTTGATGAGTTGCGCAAGGGGTGCTTGCTGCTTCTGATTTTTTTGTATCGTCAGCACTAAACGCATGATCACTAAGAGCAGACAGGCAGAGTATGGAGGACATGATTAGAAGGAGATAATTATACGAAACTGGCAATGACATTTCTAAAATTTTCATTTTCAAACACTTCTTCGGGTAAGAAATTCCATTCCGTCACTGTTCGCGGAAAATATAAATATTTGTATTCTCTTGTTTGTGAAAATGTGATCTACAGGCTTATGAGAGGCTCGCATGTGGCTACAAAATTTCTGCGGGTCATTTTCTATAAATTTTGAACGGATTTCATTAAAATATTGTTGTCTATCTGAGCCAATATTAGGTGACAGTTCAGCTTTAGGGTTTATAAAGATACTAGTGTTAGCAGAATTTTTCCGTCTGAGACGCTTAACTTTCCTTTTTAATTGAATAATATACAAACTAATCTAGGAGTTTACTTTTTTTAAGCGCTTCTTCTTATTGGGTATAAAGATATTGATGCATTTCTGAGAGTTATCTTTACATTTGTTCCCTAATTCACATATGCTGCTGCCCAAAAACGTGTCCAAAGCAAGTTCCAGATAGTCCAATATTGATTCATCTTTTGCCCTTTGAATAATCTTTTATGGTCTTATGCTTTCGCAGGAGCGCTTGTCGACCACACGATAAAGAAAATATCACAGCTACGAGGTTATGGTCTGATATACCCTCATGTACAACACAAGAAAAGTCTGAGTAACACCGGTATAGGAACACGAGATCGAGGATCGAACTCGACGAGTTCATGTACTCTTGTTGGTTCGGTAACAACTTGATGCAGGTTTCGGGGCACAAGTTCTCCCAGTGAAAACTCTGATGTTTATTCACACCTTTTACAAGCTTCTTCACAGTTACTTCAATGCGGCGGAATCACGCGAACGGACAGGTGGACGTCCAGACACAGAGACACAGGCATACGGAAACCAGCAGCACTGTGGAGCACACGCCGACAAAGTGTTTCACCTTGCTACTCGTGCGGAGGCACCATCAACAACGGAAGAGCGGTCGGTCGATGAGGAAGCAAGATTAGGGAAGCCCCACAAGGACACGGCCGAGCAAAAACACCACAACAATAAAAAAGAGAGAGAGAGTAACGGCGTTCCTTCGCTCGCCAGACCTCCAGCTGCCTCGGTCCATTTCCCGGGGATCAGCGAGCATAGCTGCGAGGCTCAATGGATGGTTCAGGGTTCGGTTGGGGGGCGGTGGGAAGGCACAGAATGTCGGCACGTGGATGAGGAGGAGGAGGGCGGCGGGTTCAATACGGCTTCCCCGCACGCTACGCCGTCCGTATACACAAGAGGAAGACCGAGGCTCATCGAGGAGCAAACAACGCACAAGAATGGAAGGGACTGGAGGCAGCGCGAAAGCTAAGAGCACGGGGACGAGTGGAACAACAGACCAGGGCTAAACACGCAAGGACGGCGCGGGCTCCCGGATGAAAACATGAACGAGCAAAGCAGATCCCTCGCCGTCGTCGGCGGAGGACAGCGGCGCGTCAGAATCCCTGTACGAGATCTAGGCTTGGGAGGCCGGGGAGGGTATCGTACGCGAGCCGAGCTCATCTTTCCGCTTGCACGGGAACAATCGGCATCGCTCCAGGAAGCTCTCGGGCCTCGTGGCATGCAACCGAGCATGTGAGGGGCGGGCAGTTGAGGAGGAAGAGCGCACAATAAGCGTGCCATCCGCGCCGGTCAGCCGGCATAGCCTTTCCATGAGGCCTGCTCCCCCGCCGAGCCGTATTTTATCTCCGCTCAAGGCGGCGAGTTATCGCTGCCCAAAGACCAACGCGCGCTCGGATGTACTGCAGAGACACTAGTAACGCCGCCTCAGCTGTGCCGGTGTCGTTTGTACACGTCCGTCGATGGCACGCCATCTGCGCGTTTCAAGCTGCGAGCCTGTCGCTCTCCGAGCAGTATTGCATACCCAGATCCCTATATACTTTGTGTTATCAGTGTCGGGCAGGGGACTGCAATCGCCGCCTCTCTTCTTTTCCTGGGGGCGCTTTGCTCTCTTGCCCTTCTTCCGTTGTTTGTGCTGCTGCTTCGATGGCGTGCTCCGGTGGCTGCAGCTTTTCTCATCATCGTTGCCGTCGTATAGGGTGTCGCAACACGAACTCGCCACGCGGGGTACCCTAGGAGTAAGTTGTCGGCCTGTGGCTTTACTGATCCGATGGGCTTCCCTCCGAGATAACCTTGTTTTCGTTTCATTTTGGTGTGTTCGCACATCTGTTCCTTCTCTCTTCCTTTTCTTAGTGAACGCAACCAACTTGTAGCTGATTGCCTGGTTCGTCTGTTGTTGCGCGCGTGGCACGTAACTGCTGGACTTCTACTCTATTGATTGGTGCTTCGGCTATATCATGACGATTGTCCGGAGAGAGAAACGATCGTGAACGGGCATGGAATTTGCAGATGCCAGCGGCACGCTTCGAGTAAACTTTCCCTGTCTATGTGGTTTGCATACCGCACATAGCAGGTGTGGGAACTAAAATCTTGCTATTGTCAAAATTTCTGATTGATTGATTGATTGATTGATTGATTGATTGATTGATTGATTGATTGATTGATTGATTGATTGATTGATTGATTGAGTGAGTGAGTGAGTGAGTGAGTGAGTGAGTGAGTGAGTGAGTGAGTGAGTGAGTGAGTGAGTGAGTGAGTGAGTGAGTGAGTGAGTGAGTGAGTGAGTGAGTGAGTGAGTGAGTGAGTGAGTGAGTGAGTGAGTGAGTGAGTGAGTGAGTGAGTGAGTGAGTGAGTGAGTGAGCAAAACGCCAGTTGTACATGAGCTTCGGAAACACTTTAGTGAACGTAATCAATCAAAGCATATTTAGCGCCAGCAAACAGGGACGGAAGGGAGACGACAACACAATGCGCTAACTTCAACAACGTGATTTTCAGGAAATACACCTATATAACCCATGCACAGTGGCGCGAAATATACAAGTGTATACGTGTATTTGTATAGGTGTATTATAGGTGTATTATATTATATATATGTATTATATATATATATATATATATATATATATATATATATATTATAGGCGTATTATATAGGTGTATTAAAATGTAGGTGAATAGATGTAATATAGGTGTATTTCCTGAATATCACGTTGTTGAAGTTAGCGCATTGTGTTGTCGTCTCCCTTCCGTCCTTGTTTGCTGGCGCTAAATATGCTTTCAATTTACCAACACGCCCAACAAATGGCAATGCTGCAATCAATCAATCAGTCAATCACAATTTTTCCTCTAGCAGAGTGCATTGGACAGGCTGAACTACAGTAATAACCTAAACCACCCTTGAGTTCTTGGAAATATGTGTGAGTTGAGGTATATTTGAGAGGACTGGACTATGGCCGCCAGAACGGTCAGAAGTGGTGCTTGAAAATAGATATCAATTTAATCTGAATGCGTTCACCGAGGTCAGAAATATATTTGCATGTTCCACCCCAAACTACAGAGGCATTCTCGAATAGTGGAAGGTAAACAGAAGGACACAATTTCAGTAAGGCAACAGCGGAGTGGAAATCATGGATATACGACAAACAATACCAAGAGCACGAATGGCATGTTGTTTCACATACTTAGCCTGTGAAGAGAATATTAGCATTTTAACTCTTTCGTAATTTAGCGAAAAATCTGTATGATATCAAGAAGTTATTTGAGGCTGGGGCTGGTTGCCTCAGAACAAAAACATACTGGAGCAAATATTCGCAAGTAGATGAACCATGTGTATGCTTGAGCAAAAATGCGGAGACCACTCAGCACGCTCTAATGCAATGGTGAGACCCAGTGAGACCCGTAGGTAACGTACAGCTTCAAGAAGCGCTTGGGTCTAAAGTGGACGGAAGCATCAATGGGTCAGCAGTCCAAATAAGCAAGAGACATTCAGAGTATTGGTAAAAAAAAGGAGGGAACAAATTGATACGACCAGATCGGTTAGAGGCATCCGTAACGGCACAAGGCAGATAGAGAAGTTTTTTTTAGAAAAAGAAAAGCGATTTAAGAGATGTATACAAAGATACTAGAATGAAAAAGCGTGTATGCATGCCTGAGCGACTCAAGCAGGCTAGGTGACCATTTGTTACCGCTCCGTTTCAAAGGGGATACCAATAAATCATCATCGTCACGAACTGTATCATTAACTTGCATGTTACGCATTTGCATGGCACACGATACTGGAATGCTAAACCTCGGAGAGCTGCCGCACGCGCAGAGGGCTTAACATATCACGGTAACTCAACACTCGCTGCAGTAGCTTTGTGGCTACAGCGTTGGCCTGCTAAGCTCTACCTAGGTCGCAGGTTCAAAACCAGCCACGGAGGCTGGATTTCAATGGGGTTGAAATGCAATAACGCTCGCGTGCATAGGTTTATGTTCACATTGAGCAACTCCCAGTGGTCAAAATAATCCGGTGTGCCCCGCTACGGCTTGCCTCATAATCAGAGTTCGTGGTTTTGGCTCGAAAAACCCAGGAAATTAAACATTAAGAATCAATTGCCCTAGCCCACAAATGTAAACTGGTCTGTTGGCTGCGTTCCTCCAAGAAACCTCATGAACACACTCTATGTTCATCTCGCAATGAATCCAATTGACTGTGCCGACAAGACTCGCGCTTGCGAAGAGCACAGCGAATCGCTCCAAAAAGAAGTTTGGTTACCTGGCCGAGGGCCCTCGATGCACGCGCAATTTTTTTAACGGGTGCAAGTGATGTCGAAGCTATTTAAGCTTTCCAGACCTTCAAAACAAGAAAGAAAAAGAAACTCATAAATGTGGTGTCGACGTTCTATTAGGACCTCCGCGAGAACCCATGATCGCTCATCGTGGAATGCCCTTTTTTTATGTAATACGGCCGAATCGCTCGCACGAGACAAATTGGTACTCTTAACTCTCGTATACGGGAGTGCCTCCTGTATTACCATAATTGCTTAGGGAGATTCAAACAAGAAAAGGAAGCGCACCCTTGTCAGCGTAGCACATATACCGCATATAACTACGTAAGACCCTCATGACTCACTTACCCCTACATTTTAGATAGTTGGTCCACTCGAAACTCCAGCTTGACTGGATGACGATTGTGATGATGGTCATGATGATGAAGGCATGAACGTCCTCTTCAGAACTGGACGGTGGCATGTGCCACCACATTCGTTTGATTTTTTACCTTGCCGGTGCATAATATTGTTTAAATGCTTTTATACACAAAGCTATACTGTTAACATACAAAGCCCGCTTCATTGCCTGTTTTTCCCTTCTTCGCACAACCAATCTTCCAGCCATGTCGTCATATCGTATCGTAAATCCGCCTCATCCGCGCACAACTGTCTGCTCTACCATTCACAAGAAGCGTTTTGGGTCTTGCGTTGTTGGGGTTGTTAATTCAATTCCACTATCATGTGGGAAGAGACATATAGGCCAAACTGTTCACTGCCTCGATCGAAGGATAAAAGAACATGATTACAAAGTGCACCGAGCTTATCAGGGACACAGAGGAATTCACTGTCGCGATTGTGGGTGTAAGACGAATTGCTATGGGCGTCAAGTGCCGAAAAATCACCGATCACAACTTAGGCGGGAGATTACTGAAGCTGATCTCATAGCAAGGGTTGGCAGCACTAGTGTTAGCACACCATATTTGTGCCATCTTCATAGGTAGTAAGATTTCTTGAGAATTACGCGTTCTGTGACTTATGATGGTATAGATTCTGTCGGTGTGACATTTTGTGAAGTGCTGTGACGACATTGCTTGATGCTTTCTCGGGGTTGTATATTTCGTGAAATCTGCCAATAAAACCAGTTGGAAGTCAGCGCTCTGTTCTTTCTTTTGGCCGGTTCGGCTTGTTTCTTCCTTTCCATGTTGCGCTGTAGCAGTTCTAGAAAGTAATATATATACTTTCCACCACCAGATACATTTACGTTTCCCCTGTCAGCCTTAAAACCAAAGGACTCATAATACTACAGCACTACTTTCCAAATTTATCGCCGCATAAATACTCGGGTCATAACATATACCATAACGTACTGGATCGGTGCTGCACCATTTCTCCATCCCACGCACGAACCATTTTCTGATAAGTTCTCTTTAGAAATGCGTGTTGTCTGACACGCTGCCCTGGCTTCGAACTGTGAATTATCTAAAGAATGTTTACCTTTATTTGTGTTATGATTACTCCCTTCCTGTCGTGTATCTCTGTTGGAATCCCTTTGAGTCGGGTGGTGTCAAAAAGGCAGTTAACCTGCTTGAGTTAAGTTTTACTCCATCTACAGCAGCCTAGCATTTTGACTATCTCTATTTCATAGTTTATTTCTCTTTGTTAAAACCTCTCTCCATATATTGTAAAGTTATTATGTAATGTAGCCTGTTCTTGCCCTGGTACATCTCTCCCCCTTTTCTTCACACCAGTATTACAAACTTATCTTATCCTGACCGCTAACCAGTTAATGTTCCCATCAGCTGTGAACCCCAGTGCTCCTGGACAGTGGACGTTGCCTACGGGTCTGGCTGGCTGAATACATTGGCACTCCATTACAATTCACTGAGTCGTTTCCGGTCTTTTGCTGTAGGAGACACATATGAATCAACCTGTTTAGAATATTTCTTCCGCTCTGCTTCTTGTATGAAAGTGGGTGGCAGCGTCGCCCCTTGATTGGAGCGATAATTGCGCTTCAGGAATACTTCCAGGCGATTCCAGGGCGAACATTTTGTGATCAGGCACTCTCGCCGTCATCCCCCACTGCATTTGAGCAAAGGTGTGTTTCTGAAAAATCTCCTCGTCGCGTGTATAAGTTAAGCCACTGAAGCGCAGTGTCCTCTTCAACCGAGCGGCTACGCTGAGCTCCACTCGGTTGATTCGAGCATGTAGCTTGAAACGAGACACCAGTTTCTGAATATGGGATTTGAGTGGCCAAATGTTGGAAAAGAAATTTCCCCTGTATGTGGCGCTCAGATCAAAGTGCGCACATGATCAAGCTCAACCCAGTGACGCTGGCAGCGCGAGTGATTACCGAATATTCAGTTAATATTTCTTGAGTTGTCCGCGTGCAGTTTCGTACTGCTAAGCAAATAAAACGCAACCTGCGATTATTTACGATCAGGACAAAACTGTGGGCAGCTCGCACGCCTAAGACAGGTTATGGTCCAGCTTCAGCGTTCGGAGCGAGCGGATGCGCGACGCTTGAGCTTCGCCGAACATGGGCTCTCGCTGACCGTATTGCTTCAACGTCGTCACCGGCATCGCATCGGACCACCAATAAATCACGATCCGGAACACCCGGACACCTTTCCCGATCCGGTAGGACATTTCGTTCTTTCTTTAGCGGCTCGAGAAGATCTGAAGGGGCGTTGATTCGTTAGTCCTAGCTCGCTTCGGCGAGTACAGGCCACCAGGCTTGGCGACGCGGCCCTCTCCACCATGGACGCTCCCATCACGGTAATTGCCGGCACGACCACCTCCACGTGCCTCCAACCAGGGGTTAGCCCCACGACCACAGAGTTTCCTACAAATAATTATTGTATGAAACTCTATGCCCACGACCCCCCGGTCCCCATGGACGCCCACGACCGCGGCGAGCTCACCTCGGCGAGCGAAGACGAGGCCCCAGTACTTCAGCCTACCTCGTCTGCACCGCCGGGACCGGTGGCTGACACCGATGCGAATTGCAACATGGCGATTTCCCGTCGTCAACGCCTACACCAGAAAAAGTACGATCAAGCTGAGGCGGTAACAATGCGGACAGCCGGACCTGGAAGCATTCCGGCCAGCCACGCCGCCGCCGGGGCTGCCCCGGTGAAGAACGCTCCAGCTGCGTCGGCAGGCGCGACATGCGTTGCGCCGGCGCGAATAACGCCGCATGAGAATGAGTCATGCCAATTACGACGGAAGTTGCCGCCGCTCCCACCTAAACATATTCATACGGCTGGAAAAAGGTCTGGCTATTGGAAACTTCACGACACACCAAATCTCCCGTGCCATTGTGGTGGCGGGCAGTTCTGAACAACATTGCACGGGTGATCACTTCATCATCCGCACCCACCTTGGTTTGAACATTAATACTGCCAGCACGACACAGGTTGACACAGTCCAAATTCTTCGCCCTATCACCACCCTCACGGAGGGAGGGAAGACCCACGTGTTCAACACATAGGTGGCGGCGCCCGAAGACACGCTGCGTGGAGTCATCCATGGGATAGACCCCAGCACCACTCCGGAGGAAATCACTGGCAACCTCCGTGTGTACACACAATGGGTGACGGTGGACAGCGTGCGGATGCTTGATGCTACTAAATCTGCTGTGATCATCTTCGAGGGCCCCCTCATCCCCCGCTATTTACTGTGTTACCGGGGGGAAGTAGACCTGTCACCTATACAAGCCGACGCGGCACGCCTGTCAAGTCTGCTTACAACTGAGGCACCGATTGCACGTGTGTCCTACGCCGAACGCTCGAGTGTGTCGGCAGTGCGGTACCCTCGATACCGTGGGCGGTAACCCCTGTGCTCCCATATGCAAATTGTGTTGGGATGTCCACCTGACGGGCGCCAAAGAGTGTTCACAGAGACTGAAAGCACTGCCGCCACCGCCACCCTCCTGCCTCGCCACACCCACCTAGCCCCGGGGGTGCAAACCACCCAATCCTAAGCGCAGGTGGCTCAGCAAGGAGGGGGAGTCTTCGCGCAGCCACTCTCACTCGCGATCGTAGTATTTACCTGCCCTATGCACTGCAGGACCTGGCCAGCAGCAACAGTCGCGGAAGCAGGATCGGAAGTCCAAGGGGCCCCCCAGCAGCAACAACCCACCCGCCAACAGTTCCAGCAGGCCTCTAGCAAGTCTGCGAGAAGCACAATTCAGCCCTCTCAGCCGGCAACGTTACCAAGAAAAAGAGAGAGAAAAAAATGATAAATGAAAGGTAGGGAGGTTAACCAGGACTAAGCCCGGTTGGCTACCCTACACTGAAGAAAGGGAAAGGGGGACGGAAAGATTAAAAAAGAGAAAGTCCACTGGAGATATCAGTCGGTCAGTCAGTCCGGATCACAGACGCTGACTCAATCCGGTCGCTTTCAAATATCGCAGCAGCGCTTTTGTGGCCTTTTGTAGCTGCGATGTGCAAGGCCATGGTACCAAGATCTTGTTCAAGGTGAACGGCTTTCCATCTAGCTGATTCAGAGCTGTGCAGAGGTCTTGCCTTTCATTTTCAAAAAATGGGCAGTAGCACAGCAGGTGTTCTATGGTTTCCTCGACACCGCAGGCATTGCACTCGGTGCTATCAGCCATTCCAATCAGAAATGCATAAGCATTGGTGAATGCCACGCCCAAACGTAAGCGGCGCAACGATACCAAAGTGAGCTGGCCAGCAGTATGGGTGACACCCATCGCTCCGCCCAAGACTCAGTTCCTCGTCTACGAACAGCTTCTTACGGAAACATTAAAGCTCAAACAGGAGCTGTTGGCCGTCAGGGCGCAGCAGGCTAATAACAGCGCTCAAACTCCAAGCTATAATGGCGCGTCTCGGATCGCCACTTGACTCCTCCGAACACCACTCCCAAACCACCCCAACCGATAAAAAAACCCCTAAGATGCGGCCCTCGATTCCCAGCCCGGCAGGCTCCGCGTTCACACGTGAAGAGATACGCGAGATGCTCTCTGCGCTCTCCCAACGACTCTCCTAAGACTTCAGTAGCGTCTTCACACAACACCTCACACAGTTCCTAGTCACACAGTTCACACAGTTCTCACACAGTTCCTGCTCGAACAAAAAATGAGACAAAAAAAAATCAATCACGTGCCTATTACATGCCTTTCGGGGCACGGACGGCGAGCTGCTTGCTCAAATCCAGCGCAAGTGCTTTGGTGATTATCACCCGCCTCCCTCTCTGGCGATGTATAAAGATAGCCCAAACGATACCCTCGACAGACCGATAACGGTGGACGAAGTCTTTGCTGCCATTCGCAGCAGCAGCCGCAACACAGCAGCCCGGGCGGACAAAATCACATACAAGAGAGTACGTGATCAGGAATCCCAACGACACCGCTGTACGAGAACTCACGGAGTTCCTGAACGACCATTGGCATTGCGGCAGCCCCCCCCCCCCTCCGAGTGAACGCATATTCAGAGCTGATGATGATACCGAAGCCGGGCAAAAAGTTCCAGATCGAGAACCTCCGACCGATATCACTTACTTCCTGCCTCGGTAAACTCTATGAACGCATCATCACTAGCCGCCTGCAAAACTATCTCGAGGACAACGACCTTTTCCCGAATACTATGTACAGGTTCCGGGCACATCTTTCAACCCTGGATGCACTGCTGCTTCGACTAAACGAAGAAGTCATTGACACTGCCCTAAAGAGCAAGGAGAAAACATCATTCTGGCCTTGGAAATCAAGGCCGCCTTTGATAATGTAAGCCATCGGGCCATTCTCGAGGGCCTCTCTGCCCTTCACTGCGAACAACGCACCTACAGTTATGTTCAGGTATTCCTGTCGGATCGCACCGCCACAGTCGGTCGCGGCTCGATCCGATCAAACATCATCAATTTTCCGAACAAGGGCATCCCACAGGGCTCCGCGATCTCCCCGCTGCTGTTCAACGTAGCCATGGTTGGCCTTGCGCATGAACTCCATCGCTTGAACTCCAGCGCATCGATGGCATCCATCAAGCAATGTACGCGAACGACATCAGCATCTGGGCCACACGGGGTTCCCTTGGAGAAAAAGAACATAACCTGCAGCAAGCAGCCACCTGCGTCGAACAATACGTACAGGCACGTGACCTGGCCTGTGCAACCGAGAAGTCTGAGCTCCTACGAATTTGGCAACACAAACCCCCCTTCTCCCCCAGTCCGTGTAGAGGGACCAAGACTATCGCCTCCGTGTCGTTATCACCGGCCTACAAATCCCAGAGAAATCCATCATCCGTATATTGGGAATGTGGATCCAGTCAAATCGGCACATAAAATTACACAACTTAACCTTCCTCCGCACTACCACACTGCAGGAGGCTCGAATGATATCCAGGGACGCCACTCATCGCCACAGTATGCGCGAGGAGGGCAACCTGAAACTCATGCACAGCCTCATGGTTAGTAGGGTGGCATGCAGCTTGCCCTATCAACGCTTACCAAAGGTGAACAGGACCAAGTTGATGCCATGCTCCTGAAAGCCTATAAGGTGGCACTCGAGCTACCTCCGAGCACTCCCACGAGCAAGCGTCTCGCATTCAGTCTGCAAAACACCTATGCAGAACTCTGTGAAACTCAACTCGCCACGCAGCTGCAGCGACTTACGCAAACACCAACGGGCCGCGCCCTGCTTCGACACGTCGGCTATGCAGGTCAGCTCCATGGCATAACTCGCCGCGAGCCCATTCGAGACCTCCTTCGGACCACCTATAAGGTCGCCCCCATAACCCGCAATATGCACCCCCGAATACATCAAGGCCAGCGAGAAGCCAGAGTGGAAGCCCTCGAGCGAAAGTGCGGACACAAGAGCACCACATACTATGTTGACGCCCCCAACTATGACCTTATGAACTCCAAGGCAGTAACCACAGTTCCGGACAACACACTCTAAGAACCTACCAGTGCCTCCATACGGTGCCACACCACCGAGTCCGAAGAAACAACCGTTGCGCTCGCTCTTGCCCATGGCTACAGTCCTCAAACTGCATTCCTCAAGCATTCAAACTGGCGCGCATCCCAGTTTGCACATCCTGAATAAACTCGATGGGGGCGAAATGCGAAAACACCCGTGTACTTAGATTTAGGTGCACGTTAAAGAACCCCAGGTGGTCGAAATTTCCGGAGTCCTCCACTACGGCGTGGCTCATAATCAGAAAGTGGTTTTGGCAAGTAAAACCCCATAATTTAAAAAAAATCCTCAATAAAATACATCCTACGGTATACCCTCCTCGCTGCCCATGGTGCTCAATTAAAGCAACCCTATACCATATCACGTGAGCATGTCAGGCCATCACTACCGTACCCCCCTCCCCCATTCGACACCCTACAGCGGAACAATGGGGAAAGCTGCTGAACAGCGGGAGCCTGGAAGATCAGCTGAGTCGTAGTGACTGGGCCCGCAGAGCGGCAGCCGCAAGCCGAGCGCTGGAATGAGGGCCCCCCATCGCAAGCCAAGAACCTAAGACCCCTCGGAGTCTCCCTGCAGCAATTTTACAGCAAATAAATAAGTTTTCACCACCACCACCGCACGCCTTACGACAGTGACTTCAAATTCGTCTTCGCTACAGCTCTCTATTGATTCATTCATTCATTCATCCATTCATTCATTCATTCATTCATTCATCAATTTTCAACAAAATAATGCATATAATTAGTGGACATGGTTAGAGGCAAACATTTATTTATTTATTTATTTATTTATTTATTTATTTATTCATTCATTCATTCATTCATTCATTCATTCATTCATTCATTTAAAACAAAATATTACAGACTCTCTTAGCGGCACGACTAAACCCAAGCCTGGCTTGGCCGTGCCACCCATACAGTAGAACCAGTATGACAGAACACCCGCTGCCGTGGCTTAGTGGCTTTTACTTTTAGCTGCTGAGCGCTAGGTGGCGTATTCGACTCCTGGACGTGGCGGCCGCATTTTGATGGGGATGAGATGCAAACGCAGTCGCGTACAGTGCATCAGGTGCACTGATGAAAATTAATCCGGAGACTCCACGGTACAACTTGCATCATCATCATCATCATCATCATCATCATATCAGTAGTTTAGCACATAAGACCCCCAGAATTAATTATTATTTTAGCATCGCAGTGCGCAGAAACATGTGGGCCTTCTCCATCGATTTGTAGTCATGCAGCCATACCTTGCGCAGCAGCCGCGGCGTGAGACACGACGTCAGTGGGGTAGCGGTTGTGGGTAGCCATGCCAGAGAGGCCACCCACATCAGCGATGGCTGATATCGAACAAGGACAGCGGCAACTATAACGAAGATAATGACAGCTATGACCTTACGAAAAGCAATGCCAGTGGCGGCACGTAGAAGAGGACGCCGTGAATGATATCACCGCTCACAAGTTGAACACTTAGGAACGAATCAAATGTACAACACGAGCGCTGTTGTCTGTGTCTCTCTCTTGGTCCTGTTGTTTAGCGCTGTTTGCTGCTCGTACGTATGAACCACCCAGCCCAAATGCGTACTCTTCTGCAAATGTAGGATACGTTTTTTTTTAGGCTACCGTAAATGAAACATGGTGCTTACAAGTTCGATAATGGTGCTGATTTTAAACTCCAGGAAAGGTGGTCGAAGTAACATTTAACGGATATATTTGTCAAAAGAACGAAGATAAATCGCATGGGTGGCAGAACGGACATGTTACTAATGTTGTATCTTTAGTTACCAGCGAGACGACCGACGTAGGAAGTCAGAGAAGGGACAGGAAAGAGCACTAACATTAATTTTTCAAGTGTTGACTATTAACTATTAACTGTTGTGCCTTGACTTTGTTGTGCTGCGTGTTGACTGTTGTGTCAAATCTTCACTTTGCCAAGTATTGACTGTTGTCATGTCGAGAGATAACACGACTTGAGACCGGAGTGAATCGAGTGAATATGCGTCGCCACGCCGTGAAATTTGTTCGATTTGCCAAATGCAACTCAAGTCCGAGTTCCAAGTTATCAACAAAGTGGCTATTCGCTGTGTTCTCAAGAACTACGCAAGGTAGGAGCAGGTTTCTTCTTTTCTGTCTATAATATTAGAAACACATATAACTTGGGCTTCACGAATGGCAACTGATTGCTATATAGGTGCCAGGAAATTCGATAACTATAGTCGTAAGAAGAAAGAAGGAAGCGGGGGCCTTGCATGAACAAACACGGGATACGAGAATCCTGCGCAGAAATTCAGAGCCGACGCACCGGAACCCACGCCTTGCATAAATAGAACGTACAAGGCAGTGAGAACAAGAACGGGACATTTCGAGAGCGATGGAACGACCTTCGGAAGGAGCGTTGCACGTCACTGCGAATCAACAAAGGCCGGCGCAGCGAGCGCAGAAGGAGAGACACGGCGGCTAGCACCGCACTGTGATGGTGGGGAGGATAAGCACGTTAAGCAGAGGCGCACGTGGTGGGGAGCCTTTTTCACCTGAGCGCAGGCGAGAGCAAATTTAATTAAGTGCCGGCGTGCGTCTTTTTCGCAGTGGGGAAAGACAACGAGACCGTTATCGGGCAAAACGCTGAGCGAAGTACCGACGTAGCAACCTCGCCGTCGCAGAAATCGGCGCTAGTCACATTCTTTCCGCGACCGTTCGAAGGAGCGACCGCTGTTACCTTGTAACACGAAGAAGCAATGAACGTTACACTCATATGGGAAATCAGTTCTGCGGACACCCGAAAGGTGAACGAAGATGGGTTCTTTTTTTTTTAGCTTTTTTTCGGGTGGATGACAAACTTTTCCAGTTCTCAACCTCCCCACACCATGAAGGCTTCCGCATAGCAGATTTGCCATTTTTGGCGTCCCAGTGATTCGAGTTGTCGATTAACACGCCCTCGCTGTGCGATATACGTTAACCTCACGGTTATCTCAGGTGGTAGAGCGACCACTCGGGAAAAGCGTTGGTCCCGGATTTCATCCCCGGACCAGAACAAATTTTTCTTCATCTGCGAAGCTTCTTCTAATAAACCCGCATGTGTTTCTTTTGTAGTTTCGTGTCTATGTGAAGGTAAATGGAAATTTTCTCTTTCCCGTTACATACCGCTCCGTTAAGTGCGAAGCAGGTCGCATTGATGGAGAGCCTGCTGTTCGTCCTAAGGTTAAATTATCATCTCTATTCCGACATACTGTGCATATCTGCTCGCTTTACAAACATTCGGGCAAGTACTCTGGGATGGGAAACAAAGTGGACTCATTTTTGTCACTATTGCAGTTCCGCGGATAGAAACAGTTAGTTTGACGGTCGTAGCTGTCGCAATAATGAGCGCCATAGCTCTTCCCCGCCGTGTAGCTTGCGCAAAGAACTGGCAACGGTGTTTTCAACAACACGGTTTTGAACGAACACAGTGAGCAGATTCACGAAGCTTCTTTTTCGCAAGGGCTGAAGGGGTATATTAAATGTACACACATATCTCTACTGTGACAGGAAGAGACACATCACACATGTATGACATCGTTCTTTTCCGCAGATGCCGCACCTCACCGTTCCTCCCCTGCCGAGGATCAAACATTGCTTCGGTTTTCGGGACATCGCTACGCAGACGTCTCGCATTGTACGTACCCCTGAACGGGTGTTTGCATTTCGGCCCATAACTTGTAAACGGTGTAGTGCGTACACGTACTCGTAAACATTGCATGACATAAACGTTGCGACCTGTGCAGCGCATCAAGATTGCAGGGACGTTCAGCCACAATACCCGAAACACCATTCCACGCGAACGAAAACTAGAACTTAATCACCCTTATTTCTTGCCATGGAGAGTATAAATTAAGGCTAATTATCTAATTGGGCGTAATGGAAAAAAATTGAGTATCTCCAAGCGACGGCGAACAACATTACCTTTGTTCTGTCCAGCTACGTGGCATTCGCATATTTTTAAACTCCTGCTAAAGTTAGCCGGGACTGTATGTGGGCCTGGAAAATGTCGAGATTTTTAAAGCCCCTCCACTAACCTGCAGCAACAGCATGCACCTGTGGCAAAGATGTCTTTTTTTTTTGTCTAACAAGCAAGAAAAATAAAGAAAAGAAAAAAGCTCCTGTACTTTGTTGCCGTGTTATACGATACCGTGTTATACAGCCGTAGCATATGGTGCAACGACCTGACTAAAGTATAAGCCTCACGTGCCTCTACTCGACGCAAACAACGCCGGCATAAAAAAAAGCAGGAAGATAATCACGATATTCTCGTTGTGCAACTAAGCTCCGTTGTTTTGCCCTTCCCAGTACTAGGGAACAGGACGCGCCTCTCGACTTGCGCCAGAGGGGAGGAGGGAGATGCGAGCTTGAGCCACGCCACTATAACGCAACAACAAAGTAACCACGAGGTATTCATTTCACCCGGCGCATCTCCACCGCTGCATCCCGGACCTCGTTATCTTACGGCGTGCGATCTCGATTTCCGGAATTCCGTGCAGCAGCACTGCGTTAGCTGCACACGACAGCACTGAGAAGCGTGTGCAACTGCGTGCGAGAATGCCGTCTCTCAGTGACTCTCACAAGTGCAACGCCCTTGCGTCGAAACGAAGGCTATAATGCCATCTCAATATGACGGGGCGCCTTTCAAGTGTGACTATACGAAGGGTGAATGAGTCGTGGCTAAATATTGCAACGGAAAGGATAACGGTCGCAGATGATTTCATTCCTATCAAATAATAGATGTTATTAGAAAAGTTATTAATTAGAACATTGGACAGCGATTGATTCATTGATCGATTCATTGATTATTTGATTGATTGACTCGATCAACCAACAAATGGGGTTCTTTGCACTCCACCTAAATGTGATACAGGAATGTTTTGGCAATCAGCCCCCATTGAAATGCGATCACCTCCGAAGAGCGTGAGCCCAACGACTTCATGCAAATGCAGATTAGCGCCGTAGCCATTGAGGCACCTACGCGAGTTTGCACCAGGAAAATATATACCAACTATACTGCACGCAACACATGATGCATGTGGAAGCAAGGGCTGCCGTACCGCAACATCAGCAAGCTCTGGATCATCCTCTGAATGCTTCCACAAAGGATATTTTTCTCGGCCTAACAGCGCATCCACTTCGCAGAAAATACATCGGCTTATTCACTTTTTGTTTTTCAATCGGTAAGTTTTTGTTGTTGTTGTTGTTGTTTTCCCTCCCAATCAGGTTTCAGTGAGCACTAGCCTGTAATGCATAGGGTGCCTTTTTCTTAGCTGCACCAATTTTTTTTTAAATTGCCTGTGGCAAATAGCACAGTTCTGACACTTGTCCTAAATTATTCAATGAGGCGGCTATTACTTCTATGAGAAATCAAAATGCTTAATCGAAGAAGTAACGTGATTACGCTAATTATATCTTTAATTAAATACCTGGCGGCTCGTATTTCAAACTATGAATGTAGCTAGTCAGTGTGCAAGGCCTATAGACTTGAAACGAATAATCAGGACCACGCCAATTTCGAGATATTTCTTTTCAAAGTGTCCGATGAAACGCATTGGCCTTCCAGTCACTTTTGCGCTTCAATGCGTAAATGTGCTTCCACAAAAAGTAAGTGGGACAACAGTGCATTTTTACCGCAGGTTGCATGGCGCATACCTCGAAACAGCTGTCATCCTCAGAATTTGTTCTAAGTCGATATGTCTTGCATACACACTATAGCTACAATCAGATTAGTTTGGAAATGCTACCTATTTATCGCCATTGAGCCAGCTCATAGAATCCCCCGATAGGGCCGAACAATGTCAAAGGCACTTAGCTGATATTAGCACCCTTATCCATGACAAATCGAATCATGCGCTAGCTGACAGCTACGTTCTGTGTATGGCTATACGCAGTCCAGGCCTTTCCGTGTATAGCGCTCCCGCAGTTGCATTTGTCGGTGTTCTGAGGTGCCTCAGGTGATGTATACATCATCCCTCGCGATGCATATTGTTACGTAGGAAGACACCGACGAAAAGCTATTTACAAGTATATTTACAAGGCTACAAGGCAATACGCTGCGCTTGGCCAAGAGGCAACAGCCCGCGCTAGCTTCTAATCGTCGTCGTCGTCTTCACACTGCTCGCCTTTCGTGATCGCACATATTGTGCCGTAGCACTACCCCCGGCGGCAAAAGCGCCGTCCCGGAGCGACTAAAGATCGGACTCGGAAGCAGTGTAGTAGGCCTTGAGCCTACTGACGTGTACGACGTCACTAGATGCCAGAGGAGAGGACGAGGTTGAACCCACAGGAGCAATTTCGTAAGTCACAGGCGTCACCTGGCGCAGCACGCGGTAGGGCCCCGTGTATCGCGAAAGTAGCTTCTCGGAAAGTCCAACGTGACGAGTGGGCGACCACAGGAGCACGAGCGCACCAGGCGAAAACTGTACGTCACGATGGCGGGCGTTGTACTGGCACTGCTGAGTGGTTTGTGAGGCCGTCAGTCGAGCACGGGCAAGCTGGCGTGCATGGTCGGCGAGGGCGATGGCGTCGCGCGCATACTCGCTTGTTGAGACCGCAGCAGGAGGAAGTGCCGTGTCTAAGGGCAAGGTAGGTTCGCGACCGTACAGTAGATAAAAGGGAGAAAATCCAGCGGTGTCGTGCCGGGAAGAATTGTACGCAAATGTTACGTAAGGAAGGGCAATGTCCCAGTCGTGGTGGTCCGTGGAAACGTACTTGGCCAGCATATCGGTAAGAGTACGGTTTAACCGCTCTGTCAGGCCATTGGTTTGAGGATGGTATGAGGTAGTCAGTTTGTGTTGAATGGAGCAGGAACGCACAATGTCAGCGATAACTTTCGAGAGAAAGTTTCGACCACGGTCAGTAAGGAGCTGTCGCGGGGTGCCATGAAGCAAGATAATGTCACGCAAGAGAAAGTCCGCGACGTCAGTGGCGCAACTGGTAGGGAGAGCCCGAGTGATAGCGTATCGGGTGGCGTAATCAGTCGCGACGGCTACCCATTTGTTCCCAGAGGATGACGTGGGAAAGGGACCGAGGAGGTCTAATCCAACACGAAAGAACGGTTCCACGGGGATGGTGATCGGCTGGAGATGACCGGCAGGTAGCACCTGAGGTGTTTTCCGACGCTGGCAGGGATCACAGGCAGCAACATAGCGTCGAACGGAGCGAGCGAGACCAGGCCAATAGAAGCGGCGGCGGACGCGGTCGTACGTGCGGGTTACCCCAAGATGTCCTGCAGTGGGTGCGTCATGCATCTCAAAGAGCACAGTCTGTCGTAGCTGTTTTGGCACGACGAGAAGAAGGTCAGAGCCGTCAGGGAGGAAGTTCCTTCGATACAGAATGCCACCCTGGAGGACATATCGGCGAACGGATGCGTCGGTAGGTGTAGAGCGCAGACGCTCGATAAGTGCTCGCAGCGATAGGTCTCGGTACTGCTCATCGGCGATGTTAGCGAAGGCAGACACAGAGAAAATGCCGTTGGCGCTACTACTGTCGGCGTCGTCAGGCTCGTCGACCGGGTAGCGAGACAGGCAGTCAGCGTCCTTGTGTAGTCGGCCAGATTTATAGGTGACAGTATACGAATATTCTTGGAGGCGTAAGGCCCAGCGACCAAGTCTTCCTGTAGGATCTTTCAGGGAGCATAACCAGCAAAGCGCGTGATGGTCGGTGACAACGGAAAAGGATCGGCCATATAAGTATGGGCGGAATTTCGCAACCGCCCAAACTAGGGCCAGACACTCACGCTCAGTGATGGAATAGTTGCGCTCCGCGGGTGAGAGGAGCCTGCTGGCGTAAGCGATAACCCGGTCGTGGCCACGCTGGCGTTGTGCCAGTACCGCGCCAATTCCGTGACCGCTGGCATCAGTACGGACTTCGGTAGGCGCAGAAGGATCGAAATGGGCCAGAACCGGAGGCGTTGTGAGAATGTCGATTAGATGAGAGAATGCAGAGGCCTCGTTATCGCCCCACTGGAAAGGGGCGTCCTTTTTCAAAAGCTCGGTTAGTGGTCGTGCTATGGCGGCGAAATTTCTCACGAAACGGCGGAAGTACGAACAAAGGCCGATGAAGCTGCGCACATCCTTGACACACTTCGGAACAGGGAAGTGCGCAACAGCATGGATCTTGCCTGGGTCCGGTTGCACGCCGTTCGCGTCAACGAGATGTCCAAGGACGGTAATCTGGCGACGGCCGAATTGGCACTTGGATGCGTTGAGTTGCAGACCGGCTCGACGAAAAACGTCCAGGACTGCTGAGAGGCGCTCGAGGTGCGTAGCGAACGTTGGGGAGAACACGATGACGTCGTCCAGGTAGCACAGGCACGTGGACCATTTGAATCCGTGAAGAAGGGAGTCCATCATGCGTTCAAAAGTGGCAGGGGCGTTACATAGACCGAACGGCATCACTTTGAATTGATAAAGACCGTCGGGTGTGACAAAAGCAGTCTTCTCGCGGTCGAGATCGTCCACGTTAATCTGCCAGTAGCCGGAGCGAAGGTCAATAGAGGAGAAATAGCGAGCACCGTGGAGGCAGTCAAGGGCGTCATCAATCCGAGGTAGGGGATACACGTCCTTTTTGGTAACCCGATTAAGGTGCCGATAATCCACGCAAAAGCGCCATGAGCCATCCTTCTTTTTGACCAGTACTACAGGTGACGCCCATGGACTATATGATGGTTCAATAATGTTCTTGGCAAGCATTTTGCGAACTTCTGCGTGAATAACTTGACGCTCAGCTGGTGACACTCGATACGGGCGGCGATGAATAGGAGGGGCATCGCCGGTATTAATGCGATGTTTGACAGCTGTAGTTTGGGCCAAAGGACGATCGTTAAAGTCAAAAATATCGTGGTAGGAAAACAGAACGCGGTAGAGTTCACGAGCGTGCTCGGACGGCAAGTCGGGGGCAATCATTTTCTGGAAGTCGGCGATGGTACAATTTGCCGACTGTGATGGTAGAGGAGTATCGGATGAAGTGTCGGCAACTGCAATGGATGCTACTGAGTGATCTTCGAAGGAGCAAAGGTGGGCCAGAGACATCCCACGTGGCAGCACTTGTGTCGTCAAGCCAAAGTTGAGCACTGGCAGGCAGACGCAATTCTCCGTAACAGATAAAACTGTATGAGGTACTGTGATCCCGTGTGTAAGGAGGACGTCTTGCATAGGAGCCGCGATGTAGTGACCATCGGGGACTGGTGGGGATGACACTAGGTCAACGTAGGTCAGTGCCGAAGGTGGCAAGCGAACGAAGTCGGCGGAACTGAGGCGACTGGGTTGAGGTTCAGCAGGATCGAGAACAGGCAGGTCAAGGCGGAGAGTACTGGCAGAACAATCGATGAGAGCAGAATGTGCGGAGAGGAAGTCTAAGCCGAGGATGATGTCGTGGGGACAGTGGGCGATGACTGTGAATAGCACGATTGTTGAGCGATCGGCGAAGGAGACGCGGGCGGTACACATACCAATAACGGGGGCTGTTCCGCCATCGGCGACACGGACAACAGGCGTCGTGGCGGGCGTGATAAGTTTCTTGAGCCGGTTACGAAGGTCAGCGCTCATTATGGACAAATGCGCCCCAGTGTCTATGAGTGCAGACACAGAAACACCGTCGACTTGCACGTCAAGAAGGTTCAGATGAGTGGGCAACGTCAGGAGAGGATTTGGCGGCGTAGGGAGCAATGCAGCGTCACCTCGAGGCGCTGCATCGTCTAGTTTTCCGGCTGGGAGCGGCGTCCGAAGGGAGTCGGCGAATAGGAGCGACGGGGCTGGGGAGAGCGAGATTGTCGTCGTTGGGGTGACGGCGAACGAGAATAGGGGCGGCTCGTTGCAGGAGAATCAGTGGCGGCATTATCGGAGCGTGCGGCATAGGGACGAGAAGGGCCACCTGGGGAGCGAGAGTAGGCAGTGTAAGTAGACCGGATCGGGGAACTCCAGCGACTGCGACAGTGCCGAGAAATGTGCCCGATTCGATGGCAGTAGAAACAAATGGGCTTGTCGTCAGCAGTGCGCCATTCAGATGGGTTGCGGAAACGTGGTGGGTAAGAAGACGCGGGACGGGGCGGAATGGAAGAAGCCGGGCGGGTATCAGGGCGATGGGCCGAGCAGATGGTGTGAAGACCCATGTTTTCGAACTCCTGGCGGACAACTGCCTGGATCAGTGAGACCGTGACTGCAGATGTGTTAGTGGGACTGGAGTCGAAGGCAGCCGGATAGGCGGCCTCGATCTCACGCCGGACGATCCTGGTAACATCAGCTGTGTGGTTGGGACGAGAAGCGTCGGCACAGGAAGATGTCGCTGGCGTGTTGGGCAGACGGGCAAACTTCTGGTCAATACGTCGGCTTTTGGCGAGTTCCAGGCGGCGGCACTCTTTTATAACAGCATCCACCGTCGCTACGTTGTTGCACACGAGCAAGTTGAAGGCGTCATC
The DNA here is from genome assembly GCF_050947875.1 of Dermacentor variabilis. Classification (NCBI taxonomy): domain Eukaryota; kingdom Metazoa; phylum Arthropoda; class Arachnida; order Ixodida; family Ixodidae; genus Dermacentor; species Dermacentor variabilis. The sequence goes on along the minus strand of NC_134574.1, from coordinate 166,748,797 downwards.
GGCAATGCCTTTGAGGATGTGGGAAACCTTGTCTGACTCAGTCATGTGGGTGTCAACTTTGCGGCACAGAGCCAAGACGTCCTAAATGTACGTGACATAGGGCTCTGTGGACGTCTGCACACGGCCGGAAAGCGCCTTCTGCGCGGCAAGTTGGTGACCGTAGGGGTTGCCGAACAAGTCTCGAAGCTGTGTCTTAAGGGAATCCCAACTGGTGAGTTCATCTTCGTGCGTGCGATACCAAACTCTAGGTGTGCCACCGAGGTAAAAGACTACGTTGGCGAGCATAATAGTAGGGTCCCACCGGTTATGGCGGCTGACGTGTTCATACAGGCTGATCCAGTCATCGACGTCTTCCCCATCTTTGCCTTAGAATACGCCAGGATCACGGGGAGCGGGGAGAGTGATGTAGGTCGTCGAAGTGGCAGCTGGTGTCGGAGCCGGCGGAGTCGGGTTGTCGTCGCCGGGAGCCATGAAGGAAGGCTCGACGTACCGTCCACTGCGAAGCTCCGTGACGAGGTACAGGGAACGTCCACCTCCACCAGATATGTTACGTAGGAAGACACCGACGAAAAGCTATTTACAAGTATATTTACAAGGCTACAAGGCAATACGCTGCGCTTGGCCAAGAGGCAACAGCCCGCGCTAGCTTCTAATCGTCGTCGTCGTCTTCACACTGCTCGCCTTTCGTGATCGCACATATTGTGCCGTAGCAATATTATCAAGAATCACAACACCATCTAAGATCATCTATGCATGGCGTGAGAAACGCGCTTATCGCTGTTGGACAGGGACGTATTATTTGGCGTCACATACTTAAAACGTTATACGATCAATATTGGACCAAGTATGCTTTCCTGCGCCTCCGGTGAGAACATAATATCAGTATGTTGTGACAAAACCAAGATGCTTGAGCTTTCGATGATAAAAAGACTTACTGTAGTCATGAATAACTCGGGTCATTATGGAAAGCAAGAAGCAGGCTCACGCGCGTCTCACTGTGGTGACAGGGACCACTTAAAGGCTTTGTGACGAGCAAAAAGAGGGCAACGCATAAGATAATCGAACCAGCTTCCGCGATGAATAAAATGGCAGCTATCACTTCAAACATTTGATGGAGGCGTCGTTCGTTAAATGTCAAACATCAGCACAAAATAAATATTGGTCGCCGATGTTTCTTTGTAAGGTAGCCGCACTATTAAAAGGAACCCGCATTACCAGAGCATTGCTGAAAATCCTTCTCAGGCAAGTCTGGAAATGTATTGCACTATAGCGAATGACATGTGGAAGATGGCGCTGGCTCTTCTCTGTGTGTCTGCACATGCGCCTGCAGTAATACCGCCGGCACCAGCAACTGCAGCATCTACAAGACGTGAGCCAGCTGCCCGCATGTCCCACCTAACAATGGGCCTACCTGCACACCATAAATAAGTAGCAGTGATTCACCAAAAAGTAACCACGAATCATAGCAAATAAATGGCGTCACTTATTCAGCACAATCTCACCCTTATCCAAAGTTCAAACAAGTAAAGCGCGCCTGCTGAAATGTGCCTCTTGAGAGCCTTCCTGTTTGTCGTGCCTTGTTTCATTTCTTAGCGAAATGGTGCTTTGTTCGTGTCATCCTCTCCTGAGACTTTGTTGACGTAAGCTACTCAGTATGCCACGAGAAGAAAGGGGGTTAACCGAGGGGCCCGATTTTTATTAGTCATATCATAAGAAGCCAACAAACACTGACACCAAGGACAACATAGGGGAAATTACTAGTGTTAATCAATGAAATAATGAAACGATAAATTAATGGAAATTAAAGTGGATGAAAAAACAACTTGCCGCAGGTGAGAACCGAAACCACAACTTTCGCATTTCGCGTGCGATGCTCTACCAATTGAGCTACCGCGGCGCTGTTTTCCCATCCACTTTCTTGGGTATTTATGTGTCCTAGTAGAACCCTGGGAGTGTTAGCCAGCGCCGCCACTCACTGACCTTGGCGGCGGACGTGGAACCTCCTTCGTGCCGCAGGCGTCACGAGAACGTGATCTTTTTGGGTGAAGGCAACTGGTCAATAAACCCACATATGCTACCTAAAGGCATCAATGTTGCCGGATTCGGGACCCTCGTTATGTAATCAACGAGAAGAAAGCGGGTTAACCGAGGGGCCCGATTTTTATTAGTCATATCATAAGAAGCCAACAAACACGGACACCAAGGACAACATAGGAGAAATTACTTGTGCTAATCAATGAAGTAATGAAACGATAAATTAATGGCAATTAAAGTGGATGAAAAAACAACTTGCCGCAGGTGGGAACCGAACCCACAACCTTCGCATTTCGCGTGCGATGCTCTACCAATTGAGCTCATTTATTAGCACAAGTAATTTCCCCTATGTTGTCCTTGGTGTCAGTGTTTGTTGGCTTCTTATGATATCAGTATGCCACCTGTATTTCTTCGTTCGAAGCCTGTGACATTGACAGACAGCGTGGTGCCACCTTCTCATCTAGCTTTCTGGACGAGGCGAAAGTTACTCGCATGCTGAATAGCAATGTCCGGATAGGTAATTACAAGATCCATGAACTAGCTTTCTATTTCTTTTCCTTAAGGCCCTTGCTGCAATGACTAAATAGATGCCGAGTAGTAGTGAAGTCATGTCTGCTTAGCACACACCGCATAATGAGAACTTGTGTCGAGATATCCATCCCTAAAATGTCCCTTGAAAAATATGCAGATGCTCCACTGGAGTTGTCAAAGCATGAGTAAGCATACGCCCAAATTTAACTTGGGCCACCCCCAAATTTAAGTTGGGCCACTCCGAAATTTCAAGCTGGCCTACCCCCAAATTTCAGGTTGACCCCCTCCCAAATTTAAGTTGGCCCACCCTCAAGTTTAAGTCGGCTTACTCCCAAATTTCAAATTGGCCCACTTCGAAATTTAAGCTGACCAACCCTTAAACGTGAAGTTGGCCGACCCCGAATTTCACTTAGCCCACCCCTACTATAGGCTTCCCGTGCATTTTCTAAGGAGCCATCCCTATGTATCCTTATGCGTACGCGTAAGTTTGATCTTATGGAGATTCTCTCTGATCAAATCTGTTTCATTGTTTCTTATCAGATGTAAAGCTACCAATCATCTACATTTACACTATTATAACAAGTCTTCGCAAATTACGTGTGTTTGTGCAGATACAAAGCATTACACTTTTCGCGTGACGGACAGATTTTTCGGTGGTACCCGCCAAATAATGCTTACGCATTATAGAGGATGCACCGAGAATCAGACGGTTCGAGGAAAACTACGTCAATTGCCTCGAAGGCATCACTTCCAACAACAATGTCGCCGCGATTATCCTTTCTAACGCCATTAAAGGTGCTAAAAAGGGCGCGACGTGGCATGGTGTTGAATCAGAAATCAGACTTTAAAATAAAGCAAATTCAGCGGCATACAAAGTTGTTCGTCACCATATTTTGCTAATATAAAATGCCTCCACTGTTTCTTTTGCGGCGGGGTCTTTGCTCCTGCCCAAGATTTTTATATCGCTAAATGGTGGCTCACACCCACACCAATTAACATGCGTCTCTATGTCCTATTTAAATTTTCTGTATGTTTTCCGAATCTTTAATTCACACAGTGCCCTCTCTGCCCAACATAGTATTTGCCATAGTAAGAATAAATCTCGTACACTACTGCGGAACAGTTGATAAAGACCGTGTCACTTCTGCTATCGCAGCCCCGATTTTTTTTCCACCATTCACACAGATACGGATAGCATATCATCCCACACGGGCAATCGAGCGTACGCGCGCTGTGAGCTCCGAGGCGCTTTACAACGGAAGCAGTATTTTTTGCGTCCATTAACATGTAGCCAAGAACACACTCTTCGAACGCTGTACTGTTTTTCTCGAGTGGGAATCTATGGTACCCAGCCGTGCGCCCGCTTACTGTCCAATCTGCCTTGTTTTACTTACTGTCCGCTATTCTCAACCCGTCGAACCTCTATAATAAAAAAACACGGCCTGAATGCTCTACATTACACTTCGTAAAATGCATTATGCGTGTTTGGATTACATGTGTGGACGGGTTTACAGGTTCTGTAGTGAAACCTTTTCTTGAAGTCTCGCACACGCTCTGATGTATCACAAGGTACGTCAGGCAGTGCTGAGCAGAAAGAATCGGAAAAGCACAAGAAAGCACACCGCACGTTAGAATGCCTACAGAACAATAAGAAAGGATGTGCAGCCCAAAAAGTGAGAATGTACAGGATTATGAAGTTTTTGGTTTTGTTGTTTTTTTTTTTTTGCGTGTGACTGGGAGGTGCTGTGAAACTATTGGGGAAGAACAGGGTGACAAATGTTTTTCTCTGCTTCTTTTTTCGCAGCTACATTTGTTGGAACAGTCTCTGAAACGGGTAGCATCTTCATGTTAGAAAGAAAAAAGGCAATTCATCTCTGCAGGCCACATGGCATTCTTTCCTCCTACCACTGCTTTGTGTTCCCTTCTCCCTCTCTCTTTCTCTCTCTTTATCTCTCTCTCTCTTGATGCCCTTCAGTTTTAAGTTTTCACCCTGCAGTTTAACGCATCATATCGTGTTGTTTGTGGGCAAAAAAGGCAAGTCATCTCTGCAGGCCACATGGCATTCTTTCCTCCTATCACTGCTTTGTGTTCCCTTCTCCCTCTCTCTTTCTCTCTCTTTCTCTCTCTTTATCTCTCTCTCTCTCTCTCTCTTGATGCCCTTCAATTTTAAGTTTTCACTCTGCACTTTAACGCATCATATCATGTTGTTTGTGGGCAAGTTTACTTATCCAGTGTGTGGTTCATTTACGGTGGAACCTTTTTTTGCTTTGGGCATGAGCTTGAAAAAACAACTCCTACATGGGTTCGCAAGTATCGCTGTGCAGATAGCCTAAAAGAACACACATTTTATATCAAAGTCTGATCGTTTCATCAAATGACTTTGGCGCCAATGTACCAAGGTTTTTATCATAGATTTCGGCGCATAGCTACACAGCTACGTTTGAATTAGTTGAAGTGAGCTTCGAAAAATTATCAACTGACGAAAATTATTAAGGACACTCATGGAGTAAATAAGGAAAAAAGTTTGAAGCGCAAAGGTAACAAAAGGAACCTACATTTCATAACAGTTAAGCATGATGTCGTTCTCCCTTTGTGCACTTCCAAAAGCAATTTCTCAAAGAGGCACGTAAGTACATCTCTTACAGACGACCCTCTGAACGAGTGTTTGAAATTTGAAGAGCTGCGGACCGCGAGCAGCCCACCCGTACGTTGCTTTCTCAACGCACGCCACGCGCGAAGCTGAAGCATCGGAAAAGAAAAGTTGCAGGCAACCCCGAAAACGGGAAAGAAACGCACGTCAGAGACTGTGGTTCAGTAAGTTCGGGGCACTCCCTGCTCTTGCCGCCACAACCCCGAATGCTCCCAAGCCCGAAACTTCCATGCCCACAGCGAGCACGCTCATCACGCACGTGTGCACCCGACGCCGCGTCGTCGGCACGCGTTTCTACAGCGGCTCTTCGGATGCGAGAGAAGCGTTCACCTCCTTTGCAGTCTTCCTCGCGACGTTCTGTGTTTGCTCTCCCCGATGGAGCCTCGTCCCCAACGGCGCAGGGGCTTGATGTGTGCCAGCGGGACATGTCGCGTGCACCCACGAGCGGCACATTCTTTGCCGGGTGTGAGGGAAGAGAGACGCCGGAGCACTTCAGCTGGCGCTGCTATAGCAACAGGGAACGGGGCTCAAGGAGCAGGACTGCAGTTGATTCGCGTTCCAGCTTGAGAACTTGATTTGAGAACGTGTGACTTTATCGTCACGATTTATTCGTTTACTTATTTAGTAAACTCTGAAGGCCAAAGGCATTACAGAGGGAAGTGGGTATACAATCAACAAGAAACAAAGAGATGGGAAGTAGGTTAAAGCAGATAAGAAAAGCTTCGCTGCTAGAAAAATGTTAGCTAATTACTAATAACGAAAAGCTTAAAGGCAATGACAAAGCAATAAACAAAGTAATAAGCAGCATGCAGTGCGTAGTACAAATAATAACTAATTATACAATGTTGGCTGATGCTTGGGTAAAGGCATGGTTATCGATTATTGAAACAATGTTAGCAGGAAAGTGGTCCCAGTGTTGTGATGTTCGTAGAAGAAAAGACATTGAATAAGTTTTTGTGTTACAAAATTTAATCCCTTTTTGTGGCAATGATCAATGCGATGGGAAACCTATATGGGTAGAGGAATGAGATCGTTTCGCAGTACGAGGTGATGATTTAACTTATGGGATAGAGTTTATCTCGATACCTTGCTGTGGTGACTTAATAAGGGAAATGAGAGCACAGATTTTATGTAGCGTATGCTTGCACTCCGATTGTACTTAGACAACTGAAACGAACACATTTGTTTTGAACTAGTTCAACAATAGATGTAATGAGAGTGCCACGATATGGATCCCAAACTGCCTATGCATATTCTATTTCCGGACGTATTAGTGGTTTATAAAGCAACAGCTTCACAGTACACGAAGTGGAAGGAAAAATTTGGCGCGAGTAACCTAATGTCATATTAGCATTGCTAATGAGGTAATCAGTATGAACATTCCAAGTGAGATTACCTGCTATGTGATCACCAAGGTACTTGTAAGAGTGGACAGATTCAATATCACTGCTATTTAGGAAATATATAGGTGGAATAAATTTACAATGGAGAACACTTTACATTTATTAATATTAAACTTCATTAACCATTTGTTACCCCAATTATTGACAGTGGAAAGATCGGCCCGTAACAATTTTATGTCGCCATACTTCTTTTCACGAAAAGTTACACAATCATCAGAGAACAGGTGAACCTTAGACGAGCTTGTAGAAGCAAAGTCGTTAATATATATCAAGAATAAAAGGGTACCCAGTACTGAACCCTATGTTACACTTGAGTTAACATTAGAAAAATGAGAGTTATAACCATTAGTGCTGACAAATTGTGAGCGATTAGTGAGAAAACACTGGATCCACTTAAAAGGTTGTAATAAAGGTTAAGCAGGCTTAGCTTATACAATAAAAGCTTTATGAACTCTTCGTGGCATCTCGTCCTCGACTGCTTCTGGTACCGCTGCTGCGACTTTCTTCTTCTCGTGGTGTTTATTTATTTATTGCAGGCCAAAGCGAAGAAGTAGCCGGTGCCTCTTCGGGGGTCCACCACTTCCTCACATAGATTAAGCAAAGGAAATATCTGTGTATTTCAGCGTGGTTTCTGCCTTCCATGGCGCTTTTGTGATATTACAGTTAAAGACAAGCCAATCCAACTCATACCACCACCAGCAACAAACCAGCACCAGCAGAAAAGAGGACCCAGTACGAAAAACCACCTAAGACTAGTTTTTGTGGTATACGTGTCACTGCAGGTAGGAAGACGTTACGCGATGAAGTGAAGATCCAGAGGAGAATTGTCTGGAAGAATGTTGCACGAGGCCGTCTCTCGCGGGGGACCTTCTCGCATGGTTGCCTTACTCTGAACCCATAATAAGTTGCAGCCTACGTACTACGTACTTCAATGCCTTCTGTGTACACACTTTGTATTCCGGTAAGTGGCGCTAAAGTTGGAGCATTCGCCGCAGCGCCGGCTGCCAGGCTAACACCGTTTGAGGCGACAGCAACACAACCATCGTCAAGGCCAAAAGTTGAGATGCGCATACACATGGCACTTTTTTCATATAATTGTTGTTCCTGCAGCCACCGTAATCAATATGACGACGCGGGGGCAATGTGTTTCTCGCGGCAGGAGACCACTACACAACACTTCTGCAAATGGCAACGTTTGGTAACTGCCACGACTCCTCATACATGTATGTTGCTTAATAGAATAGCAAGCTCAAGAGTGCCGCAAGGCATCGAAACGGGGGGAAAACATGATGAGGAGGTGTCGCTTTGAAAACTTCAAAGGGCGCATTAATAGAGCAGGAACTCTAAATTTTTATGGATCAAAGGCTGGCATATCTAGGAGTTGAGGTAAGGTGACAAGAAGGTCGGTAAGGTGACATATAGAAACCACAGCTAATGCCTGCGAGAAGAGTTGTGCTTCAAATTGTTCCTTTTCGGCAAACTACCATCCAGCCACTTCGATTGAAGCAGTGTTACACTGGACGTTTCGCTATGTACCCTACACCCACCTCTCTCTCTCTCTCTCTCTCTCTCTCTCTCTCTCTCTCTCTCTCTCTCTCTCTCTCTCTCTCTCTCTCTCTCTCTCTTATTTGAGCACCGAACGAAGCAGACCGAGAGAAGAAGGCACGCAAACACTCATCTCTCTTCGTGTTATTTAGCGCTGAAACTCCGAGAAGCTATATACCGGCTCAACCACGAAGCTCTCGTGCGCATTTTATAACGGTGTGTGGAGTTAGACAAATGAAAGTTGGCAAGGAGAGAACAGGCAGCCTTCAGCAAGAATCAAGTAGTTCAGATGCACGCTTGTAAACCTACGAGGTCAATGCGGTGATTAGAAGTTCGAGTGTAATTATTACTTCGATTCTACGAGTTCTGGCGTGGAAGTAAGGAGGGGGCCATCTAAGCCGGGCTAATGTAACGGGTGCATTTTAAAAGCTATTCCTTTTCGCGGTTTGTCAGTGGCCCGAGTAGAGCTCAGTCAATGTTATCAGTGGAATGGGCCAGTCGTGAAAGGTAGAAGGGTATGCGGAATGCTGCCGCAGCTATCTGTTTGTGCACACACCGACCCGTCTGTGTACACTTGTAGGTGACTTTGAAACGCTGAGTTCAAGTGGTGTAGCACAAGAAACTTTGCTTCGGCAATTGAAATGGTGCGTTTGGGCGCTAGGTGGGGTACATTGAGGCTGCAGGTAATGTCCAAAAAGACCATGGCATGTCGAGGCAACCCCGTTCAGGTCATTCCATTCCTAAATATTGGAAAGTATTCAGCGCTGTTTGGAAATGGGAGCGAGTTCTTGCTCTTAGACGCCGGAGAAGCCCCGACATAATAGTTGCGTCAGCAAGGCCTGAGATTCCAAAAGGCGGAGTGGAAGCGACTCTTCTTCATTACTGACCTTCTTGCTTGAAGCCACTCGAGGAACTTCAATCTCTAAGCGAAGTCTCTTTCTTTGCACTGCCTCCCAGCCTGCCTTGATGTGTCATGGTCTGGCAGGCTGCATCGCGTAGTTTCGTCTAGAACAGTAGAAGTACTGCAAATACCGTGGCCTTACGAAAACTAAGCGCCCTTTTCTGCACGTGATGTCGTGGTGCTGACCAATTAAAAGCCAGCGTTACAACGATTACACGGTGGCCTACCTAGAGAGAAGTTTACAAGGCAATCTCTGGAATTGATTAAAATTCTAATGTGCAAGAGATTTATTGTAAAATTTCAATGGATCCCATCCCACGTAGGAATTGAAGTAAATGAAAATGCTGACGCTCTTGCACGCCTAACAGTGACATGTGTCTCAACAGTAATAGCGCCAAACATTTTTCAAGATCCTAAGGATGCAATCCGAATTCATTTTGCGCGACGATCCACCAGACTCCGCACAAAGCCTGAGTGACTCAAGGACTTACTCGTGAAGATGCAACGCTGCTGTACCGCATAAAAACCGACTCCGCGTACTCCCCGTATTGGTTATACAAAACTGGACGATGCGTATAACCGCTCTGTGTCTTCTGTGGTGATATCGGCGACATCGAACATTTCATTTGGCTATGCCTGCAGTCCGACAAAGAAAAGCAGCGATTGCCGACAGTCTGCGAAAGAGTGGGCCTTCACACAGGACCTTTGAAGACTACTGTTCTCCCCGGAGGACCCGCGGAAATCAGGAAGAGAGTGCAACGACTACTGATTGCCTTCATGCGAGACAAGGGGTTCTTCGACACCTGATGACGCACACAGTGACACTTATAGGCGGCTCAGGCGGATCAATTGGCGGCTATGTATTCCAGGCTAACCCCGCCTGCTGCAACACCACCACCACCTGAAAGGGGTAGATGATAAGAAATGAATACAGTCGAGAGAAATGAATGCGTTTGTTATGCCGGAGCTGGAGACATTAGCTAGTGCTCCGGCTCTGAACTCATTCATCGTGACATCTAGTCACTTGCCTGTTTCTCCGACTACCCACAAGGCACTTAACATGAAGCAAAATTCACACACTCCTTCGCAAATACCCCGAACTATATGCGACACAAGTCACACATTAAGCATGGCATATTACGTCTGAACGGGGACATGAACAAGACTCGGAAACACAACAATGTAACTCGAAATATTACCTTCCTTCACCACCTAGCCAACGCCGCACACGCCATTACATTTCGGCGGTTTCCAGGACACTGTGGCCTTCATGGAAATGAGATAGCAAATCAAGCTGCACGCTGGCGCTTCATTACAAAAGATACGTGAAGGTATACTTCGATATACGTAAGATATCGCCGATGGCAAAAGTCATGCTCGTGGGGAAACGAAGCGCATCCGTATCAAACCTATTCATCAGCGCACTTTCCTTCACTTGGTTCCAAAACTTCCATGCCAACTGCCCTGGTGACAAGAAACTTTGTGTCATCGTCTTCGCCTGAATGCTGTGTCTACAAGCCGTGATTTGTGCCGACTTCTACAATCTACCAATCCATACTGCAACAGTTGTGGTGCTATATAAACGGTGAAGGCTATGTTGTTATAATGCCCAGCCTAAAGAAAAGGAAAAACTTTCTATGAAAACCAAATCGGCAGTGTTAGACAGTCACCAATGACGCTGAGAGGTTCTATTAGGTTCTAATAGGTTCTAATTAGGTTCTATGTCATGTCCACCTAGGAAGCAGCAGGCTCTAAGCTTGATTTTTTTGCTTATCTTATGGATATTGGCTTGCTTGACAAGCTTTCGAAAATGCTATATGTGCACATAAATGACCAAACTTCATTTTCACATCGCCTTCATTTTGAATGTAGCGTAGCGAACATCCCTTTATATGCAAATATCAATCCCATCTATCTCACAACTTTTTTCTTCCGTTCTCTTTCTCTTGGGCGCTTTCAACGCCTCATCCCTTCCCCTGTGCAGAGTACCACGTAGGCGGCTTTACACGCAACTGTGGGACTGTCCCCGTTTCATTAAAGAGATTCCTCTATCTCTATCTCTCTTTCTCTGGACAAAAAAAAGAACAACTAAATATGAAGCGAGAAAGCACAGACGATGGCGCACAATGACTGCGGTGGTATATTGAACCCGAGTTTATGTCTTTCTCTTTTTCTCTGTTTTCTTTTTAGTTAGCAGCTGTCTGCAGTTGTCGACGTGTCAAACCTGTCTCATCTTATGCGCCTATTTCGTCATCAGTTCTACAACTATTCTCCGTTTAACACCCCGTGGCCCTACAACGTACGTATTAAGTTCGTTGACCTCGGTCCTCTCCATCCGGTGCGTTTTAAAGGGTTGCAGTGTTCGTTTTCATCACTCAAGTTCATGTACTCACAGCTTGATTTGTTGAATTTGTAACAATTTTTGTTAAACCTTACTAAATATTTCAGAGTATTTAATATTGCATATTTGAATTGAATGGTCTTCGTTATTTGATTCGTTTCGACTCGAGGATCGACTATACGAGCTTGTCGAATATTTGTTCCTGTTTCAACAGTGCAAGTAATCATATTCGTACCAGTGCGAACGGCGCGACGCCCGCTGCAAGCAGAGATTCTCGCGAATGGTTCTGTTCCAGAAGAACCGTGGTTTTTGTGCGAACGTGCAAGCTCCTGAGCCCCTGCATGGGCATCACTTTTGCGATCTTTTCCGCAAAAGTGATCTCCATGCAGAAGTGAGCCGTTAAATAAGCACGCCTGGCGTCAGACAGCCTACACCTTTTTTGTCTCCATTAGAGCAAGGAAATTTATCATTTACTCATTGTCACCCTGTTTGTGTTCCTTTAAAAATATGTACAGTGTACACCTCGCTTCTTCAAGAACAACAGCGCTCTATTACATGGACCTGATAACGCTTTATCTTTAGTCTCTTTACCCTTATTATAATGTGCATCCCATCTATTATCATCACTTTAGGTTGTTTCTCATTTGCAAGCTGGTCAGTTGACCCGACATCCCGTTGGTGGCTGTATCACACTTGCCAGCTAATGTAAGTAAGCCACATTTAAGGGGAGGAACTAGTTCCAATATTTATTTATTTATTTATTTATTTATTTATTTATTTATTTATTTATTTATTTATTTATTCATTTATTTATTTCAGAATACTACAGGCCAACTGTTATGGCCCATGCAGGAGGGGATATACAAGGCATGGAAATGCACTGTGATATAAAAAGAAAAAAAGAACGGCAGTTTATGTTCGCTTTGTTTAGAAATTTGTAATATTTGGCATTTGATTCAATATTCGAAAGTAGCTTTTCTCGAATGCTTGTATTCGATTCGCTTCGAGCATTCCCCTGTTCGAACCCCCCCTAGTCATTAAATCAGTAACTTATAGATAGTGTTAGGGCATGCGCAAATATTCTGCAGTTTGCACTCAACAAAGATTTTCTTTCACTGCAGCAAACGTCCTGTGTAGTACTAACGCATCTGCAGTATTTCAAAACAACAGACCTTAGTGTCCAGCCGCATCGCGCGGCTGTGGATCGCCTAGTGCATGTAATTAAGTTGAGCTCCTGTTTTCTCTCTTTTTTACTCATCTGACACTCTCTGTATATGTAGGGTAACTAACTGGACTAAATCTTGTTAGTCTCTTGACCGTTTTACCTGTCTCTCTTTCTCTCTCCTTCATATGTGTCTTGCGCTTTCTTTAGGGTGAATATTAACTGTCCTTTTTGATTGTCTTACCCTGGCATGACATCTTCCTATTTTCTCTCTTCCTTAACTTTTTTCTTATTTATTTCCACGAACTCATCGTCATTGAAGGGTTTCTCCATCCATTATTTCACTCCGTACGTACAACAGCATGTAGGCCGTTGCGTCCCGTATGCTGTCAGAATTTTTTTTTTTTGCATTAAAGTCCTTTCCCCATTGTAAGTTTCGTAATAAACCAACCGAAACAGTTTTTTTTCTTTCCTTCAATTTACCGACAGCTATAAAGAATACGTATATATCAGCGAACTTCTGGAAGAGCAAATACAACCTCTGAAGAAAAGGCTGGCAAGTCCCAAATCCGGAAAGCGGCATGTCCTGCGGAGGCATTGCGCAAAAAGTGGTATTCACCGTTTTCTGACCTTTAAAAGAAGTGCTTTCTTCGAGATTTTTGTTAAATTTTTTTATTCATCGGAGCAAATTAATCAAAAGTTAGCGCCTTGCTACCTACTTCCCACCGTGTTCATTTCCTCGTCAGAACGCTTCCATCCGAATCGATAACGCTAAAAAATCAGGCTCCAATTACTCTCCTTTGCGCATCAAAACTCTGAAGATCAGAAAGAACCTTTCGGTACTGGAGACAGCTTCCTCTGAATTTCTTGAAGACCCTTCCAGACGTAACTAAATAAGATGAAAAAAATTCTAACAGCACGACTGCGAAAGTAAGGGTTTAATGCCCTCACTGACATTCCAATTAAAGCAGTATGCAAGACGACAGCTGCCATGAACTCTTGAAAGGTGCTCCCGCTACAACTTTCTTTGATAGTTTTTTATTATGTTTATATTTTCTACAATATTTCCTTTTTTTTCACTGTAAGAATGATTTGAAAACCGCGACGACGAAAAACGGCCATGTCAAGGCAAGAAATCAAATGCTGTGCTCAGTAGCTCACCGGACGGCATGCATGCTTCGTAGCGTATAGTTCTTGTTTATATTGCAATAAAATTTCACCTTCAGGCTCCTCATTTTGTCCACCACTATTGCTCAGGGCTCACGTGCGTTTCTTCCAGTTTGTTTCATAGACCTTAAGGCGTTCAGTCACTAATTGTCACGGACTGTCAATACGTCATGGTCGCATAATTTTGTTTCAAGAGGTTGCGAACTCCACTGAAGGAAAGCCAGTGATAGAATAATTCACTGTACACTTTTTATCGACTCCTCGTAACTACAGAAATCTAACTTTTATTTAGTGCGGAATCTAGTTTTCTGATCAAAGTATGGAATCACAGGCCCGAAGCATATGGGCAAGTTAATTATTGACTTCAGGCATTATGAGGAAGAAAAAATTACTCCTTTCACCATTCCTGACGGAACGCGGCAGGTCTTACATTCCGTAAAAGAGGACAGTGCCAGTTGCCGTATGTAGCAATACTCAGTAGCCTGAAGTGAAATGTAGCCACATTGAGTAAGCAGAGCGTACAATATAGCCGCAGCGTAATTAAGTAAAATTAATTAAATTATAGGCCTTGACGAGCCAAAATCACGATCTAATTATAAGGTACGCCGTAGGGGGGGAATCCGGAAATATGGACGACGGTTCTCTAACGTGCTCCTTAATCTAAGTACACAAGTGTTTTAGCATTTCGCCCCCATCGAAATGAGGCCGCCATGGCCGGGATTCGATCCCGCGACCTTGTGCTTAGCAGCCCGACACCATAGCTACTAAGCAACTCCGGCGTGTAACCGCAGATTAACATCCGTGTCTTTTTTTTTTCCTACTATTGGACAGAATTTGTAATAATCATAAACCCCATTCATATTGGGTACAGTTCGATTAAAGAGATTAAATATATTTACACAATGTATATACCACCCGCTGACTAGAAAATGTGTTATTAGGTGACAGTATCGTTTGTACTTCTGAGACTTTCGACTACATAAGTGTGGAGACATTTGCCATGTATATTGTGTGTACCCGCTGACCCGCTCACTAGAAAATGTGTTATTAGGCGACAGTATCGTTTGTACTTTTGAGACTTTCGACTACATAGGTGTGGAGACATTTGCCATAGTCTTCCTGTGGAAACGTTGCTTTATAAGTCCTGGTGCTTGTGTGAAAAGATTATTTGATATGTAACCGTGAACCCTGAATGATGTGTGACGGAACCACCCAAGAGATAAGGAGTAGCCGGCGCCTTAAATTGCGCGCCAACATCTCCTTATATCATATCAATAAAAAAAAAAAGATGATTTCTTGAAGCCTTCAAATCTGGTTCTCCAAATTTTATGGCGCTTTGCCTTTTGCCGAGACAAATTCCATTTCTAGTGGCGTTTCTCTCTTTCTTTATTTAGAAGGGGTAAGTTCGGATGGATTGCACAACACTAAATCGTTCTTTTTTTTCTTTCTCTGCCGACTGCCCTTCTCGCATTTATGTTATGACTAAAGTAAAGAAGATGCTACCATTAGTCTTATATTTCAAATTCACGGTCTCGAAGCTCATTTTAATTGGTCATTTTGATGCGCTCACGTTTTGTTGGCTATAAAATGTAGTTCATTCACTAAGTTCCTTTACTCCTTCCGCTTTGCAGATATTTCCAGTTCCCGGCTGGCGATTCTAGAGGATCCTCTCTGCCTCCTTTTCACTCCTTTTACCACACCCACGCGTTGAACGTGGTTGTATTGAATGCTGGTGATTAAGCGAAGCCACGAAAAGGAGGTTCGCATTCAGCGGTGCGCATGAAGAACAGCACCCCTTGACCCCAGCGTCGCGCCGGACCCACGTGATCGGTCTCCGCGTCTACGCTGCTTTGTTGAGGGCCCTTAGTGGTCTCCGCCTCCCAGAACCGCAGTGGCTCCCAGACCACTAACAAACGTCGCGTCGCACAATTTCGCAGAAAGCCCGATCCGGAGCAGATGCCAGAGGAACAATGGCAGCCCTTAACGCCGGATCTCGTTAATATGCCTGCCTCCTGTGCATCCGTGTGCGCTCACCCTTTCTCCTCTTCATGCTTAACCTTTTCCTGCGGTGACTGCCACCGCCAGACGGCGCCGTAGCGAGAGTCCCAGCTACAGATCATGCAACTTGCACAACACCCCTTCACCCGCCTCTCTCCATATCCGGAAAGCTTAAGACAAAGAAAGCCTGGAACGGTGGTGGCAAGTGGCGCATAATTTTGTACAGCTCTTTTGTTGTGGACAAAGTAACGCTGCGCTTCTGCATGTATCCTCCACTCCTTGTTTCTGCAACCTAGGTGGAGCTATCCACGCCCTACCACGGATATCTAAGTATATAACAAAGATCGGACACGAGCATATAGACCAACCTTCACCAAGCTTACCTGAGGCGCTACCGTAAAACTTCGTAAGTGTGCTCAAGGCTGATATACGCGATCCCGCGTCGCCCATTGGTAGAGCTAACACACACACCTAATACGCTATCAACTTCATCAAGTTACTCCACTGCGAAATAAACTAAAGTCTCTCCCATGGATCATCCATGACCTCTGTTTGTCGACAACCGCGCCCCGTCTTCGCCTGCAATGCGTATATCACTTCAAAGCTCGCAATTCCTACACACATAAAGTAAAGCTTTGAATAGGCATCTTGGTGAGGAACCTTTTGCCCATGAACAGCGACCCAGCATTTTCGCGAGTGACCCAGGAGACCGTCATCTTCCAATTCTCTTGTTTGCAGACCCGGACCTGTTTTTCAAGAAAACGACGAAGCTCCCTCTGGATTACGGCGCCCTTCTCCAATCCCTAACTTCTAACTCTCCCCCCTCTCTATGGGTTTCTCTCTCTATCCACCTCCTTACGTTTCCTAACTCCTGGTCAGCTCCCCCGATCTTCCAGCCACAGAGTACTGCTGCCAACTCCTGGATAGCTGATTGTACTTGGTCCCTCTGCCCCAATTCTTCTTGCTCAGCCGTGCTCGAAAGGTTAAAACGTGCCGAACTCGTGAGAATGTGCGCCTTTGTAGCAACTCTGGGCCATTCGCTGCTAGAAAAGCACTTTTCTGAAAGCCGTTACAAGACCGCGAATCTAGGCACAAAGTCTCGTCATTACTCCAAGTGGCTTGTCCCGTCCGCCTCACAAATGCGAAGAGATGTACAATGAGAAGCTGAGAAAGTTTGAAACCATTTAGTTTTTTCCTCCATCTCTTTTCAGCCATCGGAGCGCTGACACTTCAAGTTCATACATCCGTGAAGCCCCCAAGAAGCAGTAAGCGACACCAAGGAATTCACACTTGGTAGTCTTGTGTTCGTTAACTTAAGGTCTTGTTAACCACAGGTCACCAGAAAGACCGATCATGTGTCGGAACGAGTTCAGCCTAAACAGACGTCCTCTATTGACCACGACGAAAGTTGTTCTTTTGATTTCCTGACTTCCGCTGACCATCTTTAAGCTAATGAAGCTAGTATCCATGAAGTGTCCAATCAGCAAACCAAATAGTGTTCCTTGAAGCGCCACCTTCGTTCCGCTCCTAAACATGCCAAATTGCTTGCGTACAAATTATTCATGGTACCCAAACTAGACTAAGCCTCAGCCAAACGGAACCCGCCCCAAACGCCCATAATCAATGAACCTAAAAGTACTCCAAATAATGGCACAGGATTAATTCATTATGCATTTTACATCAGTGTTTCAATCTTGAAAGCGGAATCTGACTTACAACCACATTATTCGCGTCACCGAATAACCGTACTTTTCCTTTTTCGCAAGTTTTGCTGTTGCCTAGCTTAATAACTCACCTTACATCATGCCACCCACATACATCACGCACCGGTCACCCACTGCATGCTTTCTACCTGCGCGTGTAAACTATTGCTTGCTTCAGCATCTCCTTTTCCCCGTGTTTCCAAAGATTGAAACTACCTTAATCACAATAACGTCGCCACTACCTTGCTATTATCGTTTGCTGAAAACATGTTTAAGCATCTTTCGAACTAATACCAAATGGCAATAAGCTTTTTTTTTTTCACCCTTTACTTTTGTCACAGACAATCCTACAGCATTTTCTCATTTAAGACATCCTAAAGACAAATAAGTAAAAAATACTCACAATGAACACACGAGTTTTATTGGTGGAACACAGAAGCCCAACAGTCAGCCAATGACTGAAACAAACTGAAGATAACCCAGAGCTTTATATAAGAAACGTAAGCCTGTTAGCGTCTATGTAAGTACCTGATATTTATGAAACGGTCCACGGCGGTCCTATTACCTGAAGTAGACAGAAGTGCTATGCTTTTGGCACTGTGCATTGACTTTCATTGTGTGTGTGTGTGTGTGTGTGTGTGTGTGTGTGTGTGTGTGTGTGTGTGTGTGCGTGCGTGCGTGCGTGCGTGCGTGCGTGCGTGCGTGCGTGCGTGCGTGCGTGCGTGCGTGCGTGCGTGCGTGCGTGCGTGCGTGCGTGCGTGCGTGCGTGTGTGTGTGTGTGTGTGTGTGTGTGTGTGTGTGTGTGTGTGCGTGCGTGCGTGCGTGCGTGCGTGCGTGCGTGCGTGCGTGCGTGCGTGCGTGCGTGCGTGTGTGTGTGTGTGTGTGTGTGTGTGTGTGTGTGTGTGTGTGTGTGTGTGTGTGTGTGTGTGTGTGTGTGTGTGTGTGTGTGTGTGTGTGTGTGTGTGTGTGTGTGTGTGTGTGTGTGTGTGTGTGTGTGTGTGTGTGTGTGTGTGTGTGTGTGTGTGTGTGTGTGTGTGTGTGTGTGTGTGTGTGTGTGTGTGTGTGTGTGTGTGTGTGTGTGTGTGTGTGTGTGTGTGTGTGTGTGTGTGTGTGTGTGTGTGTGTGTGTGTGTGTGTGTGTGTGTGTGTGTGTGTGTGTGTGTGTGTGTGTGTGTGTGTGTGTGTGTGTGTGTTAATGAAGGGATAGATGTCATAGCGCTTCAGTGAAAGTCTCGTAGAACAAAACACGACAAATGACCCTAAATCACCATTATAAAGCACTGTATTAAGACGTTATGCTAAATTTACACAGAAAAGGAAATGGCTTGTCAAGCGATCTGCCGAGGTAACCCAGCTTTCTGAATTCGCACAAAATCCCGTTTCTCTGCTCCATAAAGAGACTTGTTTATCAAAACCACCTTTCGCAAACGTACCAAATAGTCTTCTTGGTTAGCCTTACAAACTAAGGTATTCAACTTAAACTTTCTTAATGGAAAACAAAAAAATATGTCGTCGAGTCTTCTGCAATAGACGCAGCAGGAACTGCTCCATGTTACCATCTCGGATTTCTATCCTCGGCCGCTATACGCAAATCTATCTGGGACTGAGGCCAACCTGGGCAGCACAATACCGCCAACGGCGGCGCATATGTTTAGCGAGTCCGCCGTTTAGACCACCGGCAGCAGGCTGACGCCCGCTACCTAGGTTGCAACAGCGCAAGGGCCTCACAAACTGGAGGAACGGTACAATTCTTGTCTCTCCACTAGACCTGTTTCGCACAAGTGAACATGTAAGCGTGCCGGAGGGGAGAAAAAAACGAAAGAAGAATGCTCGCTATTAAGTTCCCTTCGCATGCATGATTGGCGCGCAATTTTTCCTTTGCGTTTCGAACTTTTTTATTTCATATGCTTCTATCTTATCTTTTCTGGCACCTTTGTATGTTGACATGTGTACAACCAAAAGCTTTGTTGACAATCAGCACTTCTTCCGCTTGAGATATGTGTGTCATTATTAGAACAATTGGTTGTGATCCACTCTCTTCTAGGTGCATTTATTTACACACTTTCACGCATTAACGCATTTATTGCCTGTTCAGGACATTGCAAACAATGTACTATTTTCTGTGGCTATCTTTTTCTTTCTTTTTTGTGCAGCCTATCCTTGAAGTATTGATATTGTGCATACGTTTGAATTTATTTTTCAACCTCGTGCTTAAGTGCGGCAAGTAATCCACTATTTCTTTGTTATTTTACGTTTTATTTATTTCATCATTTCTTTTTCGAATAATTTTATCCCTCATCGAGCCTTAGTCTATACAGAAACCAAATGAAGTAGCACAAAGCATATTCTTTTCACAAGCCCACCTGAAGCCTTATCTAAAATCTGCTTAACTGTAATACGGATCAACGTACCACCAGTCTATACCGTTATAAGCCGAGCCAGGAACTGATGATGAACCGTCGTCTGGAGCAGTATTTTGTCACTGGTTACCCACGTTCATGACTATAGCCCGGCACCAAGTTAGCATGAGGAATACTAACTCGTTTTACTGACGTATCACAGTCAGAAGAGCGTAAAAAATATTTTAATTATGACCCAAAGCCCACAAGCAAAAAAAGAATGTGCTTAGTCGCAGACTACGATAGAAAGACCTTGCTGTCACAGGTGCGTAAATCTAGATCACAGGACAACCGGCACATAATAACTGTGCTAAATATAAACTGCGTGCACTTTATTAAGAAAAAAATTAAAAAGTTCAAGACGAAGATTTAGCTCAATGCCAACTACTTTGTCTCCATTCAAGCGCATGTATAAAGTAGAAATTTTTTATTAGGAAATAGCTGAACTGATTTCAGTTTAATTTATCGCATATTAGAGATAATGTTAAACTCAAGCACTGTAAGAAGAATCATCGACAACTTAACATATCTTACAGATACTACCCAAAATCGCTAGGTTCAGAACAGATTTTAATATGTTTACGAGGGAATTGCTAAAGCCCAACTAACAAGATACCACCATATCTGAAAGCAGTGTATAATAAACCAATTTTGTCCGCTTTAGATGTTTTATTAGATGCAGTTTACAACATAGGGACATCGTTTCTTTATTGCAGAGTTTTGTAGAGTTCTACACTTGATAAATCAAAGTTCAATAAATGTTGCAGTGTTCTAACTGTCTTCTTTACTTTATGGCATAAAATAAAAAACTGACTTCGTACAGTTACGATATTTTAACCTACCATTTTAATTGCATCAAACCTTATCGAAACCGGCCCAATGGTGGCCGAGAAAAACGACTTTTCTGTTCCCATGTTCCACATGGGAGCTCCCAAACTAAAGCTGCCTCTTCGCCCTCTGCCTTGCTATTTTTTCGCGAATATGCCCAGCGCGTGAACCGAGAAAATTATACCTCTAAAACAACAGCCGTACAAGCTATGATTTCGCACTACCACATCTTACAATGTCTCGCTCAGTTAAAAGCTGCACGTAGTGAACTGAAAGCACAACCCAGCTCATAAAAAATTAAAAGGTACATGATTTCTTACAAGTAGCAAAAGAAGAGCAGTGGCAGGGTGAGGCTCGCCATCTCATAAGCTCTGCAAAAAAAAAGAAAACGTTATTTAAAAAACGCAACGCAGCCAAAAACGCAACCAACATGTCAGATTCTACACTCGGTAAGCGTACAAAAGAAAGAAAGAAAGAAAGAAAGAAAGAAAGAAAGAAAGAAAGAAAGAAAGAAAGAAAGAAAGAAAGAAAGAAAGAAAGAAAGAAAGAAAGAAATCGAATCGACTGAGGCGAGAACAAAATGTATAACGGTTGAAACCCACAAAACAAGCAGTGACCCTAGACCACAGAGGCACGCTCCTCTTAGAAGTACACTCTAAACTGTAGGAGTTCAAACAGATTGTAAGAAGAGGCCAAAATAAAAAATTTCCCGCCGAGTCGAGCTGACCGAGGACCCGCTTTTCTGATAGAACCGAACCTTGATGGGCTCGACAGCGAGAACGTTAAATCCCGCCAGAGAGCGCTGCGCGTGGCGGTTGCCCCGGGGGCTTCGCTATTCCGCGGGGACCTTGTTTATGGCATCGAGGCAACACGATTTACTAGGTTTCTCTCTCGCTTGACCCGGACCGGCTTCTTTCTTACTCCGTACCACTCAGCCTAACCCTGCGTGTTCGTCTACGCTGTACGTACGTGCGTTGAGCGTAAGCGGAACTGTGTACATTCAAAAGAGCGGTGAGGTCGCACACGAACATCGAGCTTCTCTGGCTCTAAAAAGCTGTTTTGATTCTCTGTGGTGTACAAATAGAAGATAGCCCCGTTTATTCATTTCTTTTATCCAGCGAGCCGCGTACTTAGAGCGTACGTTCCATGTTTGTCCCCGAGAAGCGTACAAAGGCAACGGGGAGAGCAAATGGAGACAAGAGTCGGAGTTGGCCTCGGGGCGAATTCGATTACTCTTAACCGCGCACAATGCCGCAACGGCTCTCGCTCGGCCAACACGGGCATTCAATAAACATGGCAGATGAAAAGGGCATCCGGCTAGGTCTTGCGTGAGGCGGACCGAACATTGCTTTGTTGAGAGGCCGCCTACTGCATCGAAGGTGCTCAGGGACATTCCTATTGTACTGTCACAAACAAAAAGCCAACGTGAAGATCTGGAAACAAAGCATTAGAGAAAGGAGGAAGGAAGGGTCGCCTAAATATCCAGGAAGTGGGCAATTTTCCTTGAACGCTAGTTGGGTGGAATAAATGCGGCCACGCGGATATTACAAGGCGCAAGAAGTCGATAACATGAATTTACTTCCACAACGTTTTCATACACCTTAGCATTTCTCTCTCCAGTCCTACTTTTCGGCTGTCTAGTGTACGTGTGTGCTCACGCGTTCTTTTTTTAATTCTCGGTTTTATTTTGCCCCTCAAGGGCTATTTATAATATTGTTGCTCTGCAGGTTTTTCGCCAGGGTTTTCTTACTGGAGTCCTTCACCACGCCTCGATATTTCTGGGAGGTCTGCGCAATCATCCCACAGGTCTTCGGAGAACCTTGCACCCGCTCAGCAGTCAGGCGCTAAGGATGTTAATATTTCGACAGACACCTGCACTGGCGCTCGTTCCAGGGCCGTTGCCTGTCCAGCCGCATCTGTAGCATGCTCTTTTATTTCTTAACTATCATGAACCAACTCAACAAGATAAAGACAAGCGTTGGGCCAGTCTTGTTTGTCAGCTTTGGGGCAACTTGTTCAGCAGTGTGAGTGAGGCTTATAGGCACAATAAGAAGAAAATTAGGTTGAGCTGTATTACTAAATCGCGCTTCTACAATATCTAGAGGGCAATTCTTAATTCGTCATAAGATAGAAAAAAATACAAAAACCGAAAGGTAGGTGGCGATTCCGCTTTGGGTGTTTGCTTATGAACCCGCCATGACGTTATGAATTTTGAGGGCATGAAATCAAGTTTAGTTAATATTGGATCGGCAACAGGGACTTGAGTGCATCTTAAAACAGCCAAACACTGAATTTTGTAACTGTTGATAACTTTTGCTGCACCACAGCGGGTCAAGTAAGTGAAAATACCTCACGCACTGACGTTTGCATTCCGGCACAAAATTAAAGAAAATCGCAGTTTGCACCTCATTTTTTCTTCTTCCAGAGAATTTCTTACTGTGAAAATAACTAAAATAAATCGTTGAGGGAATACTTTACTAGTCTACATCGATTTACTGGTAATCTGTGGGCTCAAAAAAATTTTGAGCCCCTGCAAAGAGTGCACCATCTTTGGCAACACAGCGTTGGGTGAAGCCATCATCACAAGATAACAGGGGTTTTTAAGGGAAGCATTCTTTTCCTTTTCCTCCTAATTTTCTGGCTCTGGCAGCTGGCAAGTGTTTGGGACGCTTCGCGGCTCCGGACTTAGGGCGAACAAGCACCGCATATAGTGCAAGTCGAGGCGGGCCGTGACGGCATGCAATTCACGTAAGCGTGAGCCTCTGCAAAGAGTGCACCACCTTCGGCAATAATGCGTTGGGTGAAGCCATCTTCACAAAATGACTGATTTTAGAGGAAGCTTTTTTTTTTTTTGCCTTCTCCTAATTTTCTGGCTCTGGCTGCTGGCTGCTGACGGGTGTTTGGGATGCTTCGCGGCTACCAGGCTTAGGGCAAACAAGCATCGCTTATAGTGCAAGTCGAGGCGGCCTGTGACGGCAGGTGATCCACGTAAGCGTGAGCCTCTGCAAAGAGTGCACCACCTTCGGCAACAAAGCGTTGGGTGAAGCCATCTTCACACGAAAAGAGTGATCTTAAAAATGCTTTTATTTCATCTTCCTCCAATTTACGGGTTCTGACTGCTGCCTGTCGCCCTCTGTCTTGCAGGAATGACAAGTACTAGTCATAATGTAAGAAAGCACAAGACCTCTAGCACAGAAACCCGATATTGAAACCGTTACGCCAAGGGCGCATGCACACGCGGAATCACTGCAATTAGCAGTGATTATGCGTGCTTGGAGAGTCTTGTTGTCCTCTGCATAAAAATTGAGGTCTAAATTACTTTGAAAATTATTCCATTCGAAGTACAGATAAATAGTAATACACGAAGCCACAAGAACGTATGAAGCCTCAAGCACGAAGATCAAGCAAATTCATGTATTACCCATCTTTCCAATGGTGGCTGAACGATCCCGACGCCAGAATTCTCTCTAGTAATTGTAGGAAACTCTATGGGGAAGACACCTACCGCGGTGGCTTCGCGGCGTTAGTGTTGTGATGCTCAGCACGAGGTCTCGGGAGCTTGGAGCACGAAAAGCAAGAGCAGAATTCTAACGACCGAAGGCGATACCGGAGGTTATATCCTACGTGCACAACGTGTCACACAACCTCACTAAGGTTGCTAACCGTCGTGGTATTCCTCTGGCTATTTCTGCGGCCAACAAGCTTCCGAAGCTGTGCTCTCGAGTTTGCTCCTAGAGCAAGCGCGGAGCTGCCGCACTAGGCATAAGAAGCCATTTGTGAAGGGCTCCAGAGGATTTGTACATGCAATTCCTTTGCGCCCTTGCGGGCAGCTATACATTGGACAAACCGAGCCTTGCGTGAATGGCTGTTTAAGGAAACATGCGCAAAAAAATAAAGGAAAAAGAGGATAAGGGCGCACATATGATGGCTCATGTTACCGCGTGTGGGTGTGACACTCGATTTTCTGAGATGAGCATTGCGGCAGGAGCGGCAACACCTCTTCTAGGCTTGCACTTGAGACCTTCTTTATCAAGAAGAATAGAGATAGGTGTATAAGTGAGCTTTCCATCTCATTACTTGATGCTGAATTTGACTTCTTGCACAACCTCCCTTGATGTGCATGTGCCTGTTCTTTTTTACTTGCTATGCGTATGCGCGACAAGATTATATATATGTACAATTTTGTTCTTCCATTAAACTTTTTGTGAGTGTAGCGCTTGTCTCTGTCCACCTCTCTTGTCTCAGTGGTTTTCATCACACTAAGTTACTAGTTCAGTTATGGAAAAAAACTAGCTCAACAATCAATTTTTAATACAGTTATCATACATTGGGCAATTCGTTTTCTGTGTGTTCTCAGCAGTCCTTTGTCACCGACGTTCTTCTTTTCCAGATCGTGGAAGTCACATTCCGAGCAAGGTTTTATGCCTTCTGTGTACGGAAAGAATTATACCCTCAAGATGTTTGTATTCTGTTTGGTTTGGTGAATCCTCCCTGGGGACATCTCAAGAGGCTTTGCAAACTCTTGAAGTCTGACATCTGGCGCCAAGGTCGACTTCTGCAAGACTGGCTGCACGTTGTGTGCCACAACGGTAATCCGGAATGGCTAGCGAGCAGGAAGCTGCGTGAGTTTAGACAACTTGCGGCTCAGATCACAGAGACAACGTGGAGGACCATGCTCAACTTCCTTCTCAAGTCTTCAATCACCAATCGTTGTGCACAGGGTAAGCAGGTGGTCGTTTTAGACCAAGTATCGCTTCTCGAGGACGTTTCAGGTATGCTGCGTTTGCGTTTCAAGTATGCCTTTCAAGTATGCTGTTCCACCCTCCGTCCGGCCCAAAGACCTGGTATGGCTCAGCCGAGATGTTTCTGCAAGGTGTAGTCAATGGGACCATGACTAGTTCCTGAAGGAGGGTATGTTCTGCACCTCAAAGTGTTCAAGCAGGGTTACTGACGTTCACGCTGAAAAGAGGCTAGAATATGTAGGGAAGTTTTTCAAATATAAAGAGCTTATGTTGTTGCTATCAGATAAGGAAGGCGGTTAGATAAGGGAGGCGGACGGCGACGGGCATCGGTGGTCGCAGCGTGGTTGCCGGCAGGGGCGATGTCACAACAGCGTTCCAAAGCTGCAGGTTTCGCGGTGAAGCATCCTTAGTCCAGAAGGACCGTCAGGCACGGCACAGCAAGCCAAATAGGCCTGAAGCTTCTACTGGCATACTTTCACCCTGCTTCCGTTTTACCTTTCCGCTATGCGCTCGCTCTCTGCAGTCTTTGTTAGCTGCCTGGCTCAGCATTTAGTTCCGACCAGCCAAGGCTCATTAGATTGTAATTCACGATCGCCGTGGGGATACAGCTGCGATGTGCACAATATTGTCGTTCTTTCTGTGCGCTGCTCACTGTGCGATTTCTTTCTTTTCCTTGTCAGGGTCGAATTTTGTACTTTGACTTAGCAACGAAGGCAATTTCCTGCGCCTAGGGCATGTTTCATGCGCGCAGCATAGATTACACTCGAGCACCGCACTGCTGAAACAAGAGAAAAGCTGCAGCCACTGAATAAACGAAGCGAGATTACGTATTAACGAGAAGAAATGGGGTCACCGGGAACGAGGAAGGGCTGATGAAACGGGGAGCGCTCCTCTGAAATGAAAAGAAATGGGCTGGAAACAAACAGAACGCAAAAGGGCGATGTGGAACGTGAAAGAATAAGCCCGTTGGCAATTGACTAAGCCCAAAGCGCAGTGCGTCGCGCCATAGTGCGAACCACGCTAATGTTGTGCTAGCAGCGAATATGCAATAGTAACAGAGAAATGAAACACTGTGTAAATGGTTTGTTTTGCGCGATGCTGGTGCGCAACACGGGAGTGAAATATTTGATTCGGTTTGATGGGTGGAGTGTTCGAGAATGTTTTGCGCGTGTTGGTGTGTCCTTTCTTTTAACGTGTCACTGTACGTATCATTTCTCGTCGTTTTCCTCTGGAGTAGCATACTAGGCATGCCTTCAGGCTATTATCTGCAGATGCTATCTATCTACCTATTTTTAGGCCAGCTATGGGTGTAGGCCAGATATTCTGTAGGCCAGCCATGGGTGACTCAAGCAGCAGCAGGTACAATTCAAAGAAGTGCTTAGCACATAAAATGAAGTACAAAAAATATTAAATAAATAACACCAACATAATTCAATAAAAGGACACTGAAGGAAATATTTAAAAAAGCAATTTAGAGGAAAAATATTCCCTCTAAATAAAAAAGGCCAGCAATGACCACATGGGATGCGAAACATCTGTTAAAACAACCCCACGGCGATCGTGAATTACAATGTAATGAGCCCTGGCTAGTTGGAACGAAAGGCGTAGACAGGCAGCTAACAGCAGTTGTTTATATATATATATATATATATATATATATATATATATATATATATATATATATATATAACATAATTCCCATGTGCCATCCAACCTATACCAGGAGTGTTTTTTGCCTTCCAGTGATGATTGTCTCGTAATTCAATATTATTCACCAGAGGGCACTACATACGAATGCGAATCAATATTGATAGGCTGTGACGTATGCCATCACTGGTGCGACACTTTCGCACGTACCCAAGAGTCAACATGTCGTGACAGCTAAGCAACTGTCCATGTAGGTGACTGCGCCACTGAACTAGATGAATAGCTGCCCACGTTTGGAAACAAAATAACTTGAGCAAGCCACGAAGTTTCGCGTAACCGAGTCTGACGCCAACAATCCGAAATTCACCGGTGGCCTGTTTTCATTTTTTTTTTTTTTGGCTTGGTATTGCTAAATACCGTGGAACTTTTTAACAGCGGAGCTTAGTCGAGCCCTCGCCGGGCGGCGTCCGGTGTCACGCAGGGGGACAGGTTCCGGAGCTCACCGCCAGAGGGCGCGCCGAAAATAGGAGCGGGAGCAGGGGGGGGGGGAGGGCTCGTTTGGATGAAAGCGGAGCAATCAAAGGGGGGCGGGGGAGTGGGGGAGCGGACCAATCAGAGCGCGGGGGAGGAGGGGGAGGAAAGGGGCAGCTGGTTCGCCAGCTTGCGCCCTTTCGCCCCATGGATTCTGCTCGGCGTGAGCGGCAGCGCCGACGTCACGCTCATCCCGAGCTTTGAGAGCGAGCAGCGCAAGAAAAGCGCCAGTCGAGGGAAGCTAGCCCCCATTTTCAAGAGAAGGCAACCCGAGCTAACCCCCAATTTCGAAAGTAGGATACCCAGCAGAGACGTCGACGCAGGGATACTCCTCCCACGGAGGGTGCCGATAGGCAGTTCAAGAGATTTCCTCGACCGTGAGTGCAGTCACAGCTGCAAGGTGTGTGATAGACCGTGGTTTGATCACAACCTCACGCAACTGAAGAGTGTGCGCAATCCGGAACCGAAGCCCAAATCTAGCAAAACGATGACAACGAGACAAAAGACATATATGAAAATAGCGCTAAACAAGAGTTCAAACTTGAGAGAACGACCACCAGCT
Source organism: Dermacentor variabilis (assembly GCF_050947875.1). NCBI lineage: Eukaryota > Metazoa > Arthropoda > Arachnida > Ixodida > Ixodidae > Dermacentor > Dermacentor variabilis. The sequence goes on along the minus strand of NC_134574.1, from coordinate 166,720,654 downwards.
TTGCTGTTTTGACATCTTTCACTGCTTGGAACTGGCTTTGCATTTTTTCTTCAGCTTCTGTCAGCACGAAACGGGCGTTCCGCAGCATGATTTGCATCGCTCGATGCGTTCACTGGCGGACTGTGCTTCAGCTTTCGATTGGAACAAATCCGGAAGCTTTCAAAATGCAATTTAGCTTTTCAAAAACAACTTTCCCATTGGACGCTTCGGCCAGCAACGAGACCATTGCCTGACGACTAGCGCGCGTGCCATCTCAGAGCAAAAAAAAAAGACATTTTGCAAATTCCGCTACAGTGCTAATGTTCCAGCTGCGCATTCAACCTATTATTCACGGACGCCAGAAGAGTCCCTTCTCAACGTTTTTCAATGCGGCGCTAATCACGCTTGAAATTGTAGTTTAATGTGGCTTGAATAAAATACAAATAAGTCTGGCGATAATTGGTTTAACTTATCGGTACTTATCAGACAAAAATTTTCAAATGCAAAGAAATAAGGAAAAATATTGCTAATGTGTGTTATGTAGCCTTCTCTTAGCTTTCCAGTCTACGGCATTTTCCTATAGTGCATGGCTTGGCCTCCCAACTCGAATTTCTGCGTTCTCTTGCCTCTTTTCGACCACCTACTGACATACTCATAAGCTATCGCTGCCAACACCAAGAATAACGCGCACTGTCCAAACTGGTGTTCCGCTTAAGTTCCTGTGACGTCGTCTTCATTATACGACATCGCTTAAGGAAGTTTATACAGGAAACTGCATTCAGCAAGCCTGCGGAACGCGGCGCTGAGACCACAGATAGGAGGCGATTCTCGCGACCTTCAGAATAGCTTCGTGATGCTGCACCAGAACAAGGGCGCCTTCGAAGGCCCTGTGAGACCAGAGCCAGGACGCATAGAGTTTCATACAATATTACCTAGAGGGAAAACTGCCGCGCCGACGTTGTTGTGTCCATGGGAATGCGCAGATGTGGTGGCTTCAGATTGGCATCGTTCTCGGAGTGTCAGGGCAACTCCAAGGCAGGCGTGACTAGAATCATTGCGTCTGTCGCAATGGTACATTCTATGTAAGAACAACACCAAAGAGATGTGTCATTGTCTTTCATACTACATAACAACAATTGTCATGCAATAATTATGACTTGTACTTAAACGTACAACTACATGAAACACAAAAAAGTAGCAGTAAACCGCTTAATTTGAAGGACAGACGACAAAAAGTCACCGCTCGCTGTGCGACAGTTTGCCGTGTGTACTTGCTTTTGATTACTCGCTTAGGTGAGTAAAGTTTGTTAAAAAATATAGTACAGGTGAAAGAAAAATAAAACTTTTTATGAAGATATTTTTCTAGAAAAGCTTCATCTGTGCAGTAATGACCATGTTTTAGGTCAAGCCAACTTCGAGACAAAGCCTCGCACACCCACATTTGGGCATCCCCAACGTGGCGTGGCGCTCGTTGGGAAATTCGCGTAGACGGTGGCGCCAGACTTCCCTCTTGGTAATATTGTAAGAATGACAGGACACAAACAAGCGTCCTGCGTGCTTCTGTGTGTTCTTCTCCCTATCCATGTTTGAAGATCTTGTGCACTATATGCTAGTTAACATGTCCTACCGACAAGGTCAGACCTCTTTCAAAGAAGCATTCGTTACCTAATTGTTCCGACGCTTCTCGAGCCACCCGAGCTGGGGAGAGCCAGCTATTCCGGCTGTTGTGAAAAAACTCATCTCCAATCAACCGCCCTTTTCGTCCAAGCTTAGGAGCGACATAAGAGTCTGGTCGTGTGTCTGCAATTTTCTTCAAACCCGTAGGTGCATGGCCATCTCCACCTCCCGCGCTGTGACGCCGCGCGTCATGCTACATTGCCTCTTGCACTTCTATGACCGACTCGGCGAGTGTTCGCCACAGTAGGCGAGGTCCTACGGCCCCTCTTATTAGCCATCCGTCACGTCACTATGTTGTCCAGTCTAAGGGCAAAGGTGAGGCCAATGTCTTAAATGAAGGAACCTCGACAGCTTTCGGTTTCCTACTCAATTAGGCAAACATTGTTGGTAACTGAGACATGGGAAGCACCGATGCTGTTCGTGAAACGACGATAACATTGGCGAAATAACTGAAGGCACGGCGGAACTTTTCTGTCCGGTGGGGCTGCTTCTAGTTATAACCTATTATCCTGTACATAATTCTAATTAAAGATTATCCCCGCAATAGTGCGTAAAATAAACCCGTTGTTTCTTGTTTCATGTTACTTCTAGTCCTCACTTCAGCATTTACCTCAGCGCGAAGAGGCCGGCGACGGAGTGGGCCAGTTACACTTTAGAGGGAAAACCTAACTCACCTCTCACAGTGCATGCACATGCAAAGGAAACTCGCTCTCCTGAATTATATAATATTCGTCTCTTTCCGCGCACATTCGCCGCGCCGTTTTCACAACGCGACAACAATCCATGAAAAACTGAAATAAAAGACATAAACACCACCGACAGTAGACAAGTGAAACTTCAGGAGGAGCATCGACGATGCAACAACACAACTACGCCAGGTCGAGAACAGAAAGGCCGGAAGCTGAAACTTTGTTCTCGTCGTTGCATTCCGATGACCAGGACAGCACTCACACTCGCGCAACCAAACAAAAACGCGCGAAGTCATTAGTGCGGGCCACCAACGTGTTACGGGGACAGGAGAACCAGTGGCACTTCGCACGCGACGTGAACTTTGTGCACGCAGCGCGCGCGCTAAGAAGCACTCGCGCAGCAATCAAGCTTTCCTACTTTTCCTTGCGTCTTGTTCATTCCAAGTATACAGCGGCGCAAGCGAAACTTTCGCGGGCTTAAGGTTTCACTTTGTCCCACAGTTCTGTTGCCTGCGGACTGTTTCTGCGCTAAGCACAGCGAAGCTGTCAGAGAAAGAAAACAAAATCCAGCAAAATGTTCTTTCTTTCTTACCATACGGGCACTAATTAGAAGCAGTTCCAAATGCGCATCTCTAAGGCTTTTCCCGGAAACAAAGTTTTATTCCTTCCACCGCACGCGAACACAGAATGCACTTACTTGGCTAGCTGCCGTGCGAGGCCTTTAGTGGGCCCACGCAAACGTGTAATGCAGCGTCCCACTTGTTTTGAGCAGGGCCGAGAACGGTGCTGTTGGTGCTCTTTAATGCGTTCATTAAAGAGCTTGCCCATTAGGGAAAAGTCTTGATTTCCCTGTAGCTTACAAGTGGAAACAAACCGAGAAAACTCTATGTTAAGTACCCATAGGGACAGCTTGACTTCACAGCCGTAAAATACACTATGGTCCTTTTTTGGCGTATCCCTGCCGCGCCACTTATTTTGTAGCCAGCTGGGAGTGGCCTAGAGACAGCCTTTTCCTATTATATTCGAACAGAGGGGGGGGGGGGGGAGTCAACGCTGCGTGCTATGTGGCTGCGGCCGTGACTCGCCATGTCCTATTTTCCCTTTTCCTCGGGCTAGAGTAGCAAATACAATTTCTCTATTTTGGTTGAGATCGCTGCATGTCTATATTTCCTGTCATTCTCTCTCTCTCTCTCTCTTTCTCTCTATCTATCTATCTATCTATCTATCTATCTATCTATCTATCTATCTATCTATCTATCTATCTATCTCTATCTATCTATCTCTCTCTCTCTCTCTATTAATTAGTGTACTTATCTTCGACGTGGCGAAAAATGACCGGAAAAGAGCTGGAGCTGGAGCTGTAACAGCGAAGAGGAAACAGAAGCCCCAGCCAATCTCCTCTTCGCTGGTACAGCTTAAGCCAATCAGCAGCGGCCGAAATGGACACGCCAGATCGACTCTTACAGAAACCCCCCCCCCCTCCACCCCCTCCCTCCTTGATTTGTCCTGTTTTACATCTCGCTGCTCCCCATCCTCTGTGCCGTCCGCGACTCTTAAGCTAAATAGCCGCGCTTCAAAGGTTCATCTTCCCGTTTGCTTGTCTTATTGGAAAGTTATCTCGTGGAAGTGAGTAGTATTTCATGAGGTGCGAAATATCCGCCAGGTGTTTCATAACGCTATATGCAGACAAGGAACAAAAAGCCTGTTGTGAAATTGGACTTTGCATTGCGTATTTTGGCGCATGTTATGACAACCATTGGCGAAGGGAAAGGGGGGGAAGCTGAGGGGCTAAGTTTTTGTCATTCACAACCGTATGAATCCGACAGATAATGGAGCGAAGTAAGGCCTTGTAGAAATTATTTGTTGTCTCAACTGAAATGCAGAAATCATAAGGTAAAAGGAAATGAAAGTGGGAGGGAAAACAACTTGCCGCCGGTGCAAGTTACAATACAGATTGTACAAACAAACAATACAAAAGTACTTTTTTTTGCTCTGCAGCAGTCTGTCTCACGTGTCGATAGATATCTGCGCCTCCGCTTACATTTTCCAAGGGCAAAATTGTAGCAAGCTGTAAGCCGACACCACCGCTCGACAGCGACATCCACCGAGCGGTCGGGTCATGCGTTTAAGGTTTATTGTACTCCTTTTACAAATCACATGTAAATACACCGGAATAAACGTGCTGCAAAAACAACACAATGAATGTACTCGAATGCATAATCCGGCGGTCCGATTAATGGGACTGCCGAGTGGTAGTGTTGGCGCACAGCTTGATACAATCTTGCCATTGTCCGATGTAGGTAAGAAAACATGTTTTAACCACGTCAGACAAGTTGCCACAGAGCGAGCACAAAACAATAATAAAGCAAAAAATGGGAGACACGGTATTAAATCCAGGTTCTTAATGCAGAAAGCAGAAATTTCCCAGCAACGCCAACGGCGGGCTTCATGCAGATATTTCTGTACTTGCTATATTAACAATTGACAGCAAGCCTTACAAGTTTCTGCCGCATAAGTTTTGTTGACCTCGGCGTTTATGAAGACCGATTCTTGTGCAGTTTGCGTACATTCTACTATTACCTTTTTATCTTTGGCCTGTTTAACGCCTACAGATACTTTTGGACGTCTCTTTCGTTAAAAAAGAGCTCTAAGCCAAGCTGGCAATTGCTGCCATCGAGATCAGCACAGAGATCCTCTATTAATGTGTGTCGAACCCCGCCTAGCACATGTAATCTAGGCAAAGCATGCATGTACAGGTGTGATGCACAATTCTGTACGTATTCTAACCACTCTGGAAGCAGTGTGAAGCTTCGCGCGGGATTCGCGGAAGAGGTTTCTCCTTGTGGATCAGTCATATCTTTAGCATCATTAATAAATGTTCGAGCGTACGCCTAGCGCATCTTTAGGCATTCCGTGCAATACAACTGCATTGCGATATTAGTTCCCTTTCCCAGGCTACCGTTAACGCAAGCTACTACAATGCTTCGCGGTCTTCGTAACACCTTGCTCAATTGAGGTACTTTCGATCTCGATCGAGCCCGATCAGGATCCAACATCTAGAAGGCCATTGGCTCCCTTCCGCAACTTGCGCGTATCAGCCTATCGCGATGGAGAAATTCGATCTAAAACGAGGTCGATCGCAATTGAAAGGCCCAATGCAATAAGATAAACACGCAAATTGTGTTATTTTTAATCACCACCCTCTCAACGCGCTTGCTATCATTTATTCGCCCGCAAAAGGGCAAGAACCTCTTATCATTTGCGTCGTGTAGCGACCGAGACATCGGCTTTCGTGGCCAGAAGTGAGGTGTTGCTGTATCGGCTGACCCCGGACCATCCCAACTCCAGCAACCCTTGGCCCAAATTCCCTCTGCGGCCAACCTTATTCTCCAGTCAACGCCTGCAGTTGGGCAAAAGCCATCATCGCGCACCGCCAGTTCCCAGCGGACGGAGAAGTGCATACAAGTTTGCGGGCGCCAAAAGCAGACTCAATCAGCGACGCCTTCAACGAGCGGCCACAAAACGGGGCACTTGTTTACGCTTCGCCTCATTTATTGCTCTTTCGAATGCCTTTTTTGATTGGATCCGGCTTTCATTGGCTTTAGTGGCTCGCGCCTGGCTCGTCCTTGAAGCGGTAAGCACTCCGTGAATCTGAACTCCTGTTTTCTCCATCTATCTTTCACTTTTCAACCCCCCATCCTCCGCACGTAACGGCTGCCAAGTGGACAAACTCTAGTTAACCTACCACCTTTCCTCCTCCTCTTCTTCATGTAGTGTTCGTACGCGTGTTTATGTGTGTGCATGTGTGCGTGTGTGTGTGGGGGGGGGGGGGGGCAGAGTAAGTGTGGTTGGCTGTTACGGGGACCCAGAGAGCAGATAAATATGGCTAGTAAGTAAAGACGTCGAGAATGCGAGACTTAGGAAGTGTTTTAATAGCGAATGAAACAGCTTTGGGTTGTAACGCATCGGCAAGGAGAATTTTCAGCCAAATTTACCGCATAGCGACCCGCATCCTTGGTGTAAGGTCCAACGTATGGTTGATTCACGCTTAGCGACTGCGGTGTGCTGTATCGCTTATTCAAGGAGCATTCTTGGGACATGGTAACAACGTCACCAATTGTAGTGTGGTTTTGAAACTGTTCTAAAAGGTGTTGTAAAGACTTAACCGATTGGCGTTCACAGCAGTGCGCACGGAACCAACAGGGCATAAACGTTGCCTCACTTCCCCCGTTTTAATTGCACGCAGCCAAACATAAATGGAACGAAAGAGCTGCGTGTTGGATGTATCTGCCCTGCGCGTAACTTACTCGAAGTAAACAACGTTAAAGCTGGATGGACACGACAGGAGAATAACACGCAGATAATGAACTTACTCTACAAAGGGCTACTCCAGAACGACTTGTAGTGGCAGAGTTTGTGAAAGCTACGACTACACGCGGCGTTTTGCAAAAATTCACAGCGTTATGAAAGTTTACACAACGCTATATATTACCTGCAATTCAAAAACACTACGCACGACGACGCAATGCACGATGCGATGCAATGATGTGGCAGTGCAAATGCCCATATTTTGCTATTTTCCTCTACCTCTCCCATACCGTCCCACACGCACGAAAACACAGCGCGGAGCGGATACCTCCCGCCCCCTGAACGAAACGATGTGAAACAGCCAGCAGCAGCCACCGATGTCAAGGGGTTCTGTTCTGGACATCCTCTTATTCCGCCGTATTACTGAATCCGCCATCGTGTCAGCTTTCATTGGCCTAAATGGCTGCTACGGCCTCCGGGATTCGCTCAAAACGCCGCCATTGCAGAATTTAACGATATGACGCAATTTCGACAGTGTCCTGGATAGGGCACTCAAGAACGCTGCTCGAAGGGGCACAGACCATTCCAGCCAGAGTAAGTGTAATCCCGTTTACCTGCCTATCACATCACTATTCTCCAATGAACGTCACCTACGTAAGCTATGCCACGTAATCTAAAGAGGACGGTATATAAAGAAAGTGATTTAACCAGGTAACCTGCCATGTGAACACTTCAGCGCCTGTGTGGCATCAAGAGCTATCCATAGCGGAGCAACGGTTCGAATGACGGTCGCATCCCACCGAAGGTTACGCTGAATATACACTACATTACTCCCACCTTGCGTAAGTATGGCCATTTTTACCGCGTTACTAGAATAAAACGTGACTTTTCATTGCAATCATCGAAATGTCGTGGTGCTATTGCTCTTTTATGTATTTTGCACAGTACGTTTTCATTAACGGACCACACCCTTTGCCGCTTCATCCACCAAAGTGCCCTCCACAGCCGCTTCATAATATGTTCAGTTTCATGGGCATATACAGTCAAACGCAAGCTTATAAACTATGCGTATTGCCTCGCACTATTGCATAGTGTAACTATGTTACAACCGCGAAACATTTCGCACTAACTTGCACGTGTTCTACTCCTGATAATGCCTAATGACTTTTCATCGCATTTTACACTTTTTTCTTCTTTTGTATGTACATTTGTATCTTTATTATTTGGTTTTGAACTTCTTCCCCTGTGTAATGTATTACCTCCCCCCCTCCCACTTTACTGAATGCCCTTCAATGGGTCTGTATATGGTATTGTAAATAAATAAACATCAAACCAAGTACTTAATATGCGTCATGGCGTCTTGTCTCTTGCAAGCACCTGCCAGCGAATGAAAAATTATTCCACATGCACAAATCATGCTCGAACTGAGTAATGGGCGCCTTCTGTTTGTCGGACTAACGTCAATGCTGTTTATCGACCCCGCCGCTTTATCATCGCCCATCTTCACTCATCCTGTCCCTAACAACGTCCGCTTTCACTGCCGCATCAGAGAGTATCAGGCTACAGGCTAGAGTTTTGCGTCTGCATTTCCCATCCTTTTTTCGTAAGGAACATCGTCCTCCATACTGAGGAGAGCAAAGCAACTCTGGTTTTATGACGGAGAAGGGCAAAGTAATACCGCAAGATATTAAGTCAGCAACAAACGTTGCAACCGAAAGTGTTCAGCCTGCGACAAAAAGAAAAAAAATGGGCGTTTTCTTTATTATTCCTTTGTAGAATTTGCCGTAAACAGAGGCAGCTCGCCTCTTCGCGAAATAGACAGGGCAACGCCAGAAGCAGCGGCAACAAGACGCCCCAGAACGCCGGGACAGGAAGAATAATTTCGAGACATCCGCGGCAACGACACAGGGGCTTAGATTTACGCCGCTCGCTTCCTCGCACGAATAGGTCTCGTCGAAGAGCCACATATTTCACGTCGTTTTCTACGACCCGGCCCTCCGGAATTCGGCGTCAAAGCGTACGCTGTCTTGGCCCCTCTTTTATTTTATTCTCTTTCTCAACTAGAAACACCACGAGGCTTACAAGATTGCGTTCTCCTAGCCACTTCCAACGCCACTATGGGCTTACACTCTTGAACAAGCGTCCTCTCTCAAGTTATAGATCGCCTCGGAGTCGGGATCGTCGCCTTGACGCATGCTCCTTCGTGGGCCTCTGAGCGAGCGCGGTTAGGCACACAAACGCGCGGCGCCACCACTTCCTGCAACACAACCAAAACCGACGTCCTCGCTCACATATCTCTGGATTGATAACCTCGGCAAGCGGAAATGTCAAAACGCGGTGTTGCCGGCATTTTGTCTCTGCCGCCGGCCCTTCCGCGGGCGTCTTCTTTGCGTCGGCTTGTGTACTTTACGGAGGTTTCCGGGGCAACCAATGCGATTGATAAAGCGCAGTGTCGGGCGAGCACGGGGGCGATTTGCTCCGGCGCCCATTGCATGTTCTGCCCGTCTCCACCCGCGTTTGAGAGAGAGAGGGATGTCGTCTCACGTGCGCCCTGTATATCCGAGTACGTAGCTGCAAGAAACGAAGGGCAACACGCGTAAAGTTATACGTTAAATAATAATATTTGGGGTTTTACGTGCCAAAACCACTTTCTGATTATGAGGCACGCCGTAGCGGAGGACTCCGGAAATTTTGACCACCTGGGGTTCTTTAACGTGCACCTAAATCTAAGCACACGGGTGTTTTCGCATTTCGCCCCCATCGAAATGCGGCCGCCGTGGCCGGGATTCGATCCCGCGACCTCGTGCTCAGCAGCCCAACACCATAGCCACTGAGCAACCACGGCAGGTTATACGTTAAAGGATTACGTTTACGTACCGTTAGATATAATGATATCTGCGGATATACAAATTAAAAGAATTAATTTAATTCAACATATCACCATGCCAAAAGGTAACGCTGAATAACAGCAAGAAATATATGTATATTTCCACAATGAGGGAAGTGGAGTACAGAAAATCGAAACGGCAATGAATTCTGACTGCACGTTTTAAGCCCGTAATTTTCTAAACTGGTTGCCGGCACGACATTCCTCGCAAAATATTAATGCTATGATTACTGGCTGACTTAAATAGTGCAATTACAACTAGCGACCTACAATCAAATAAAAATCAATTATTGAAACTTTTTTCAATTTAGTCGAATTGGTGATTGTCGCTGAAATCCTGATGTATGCCGCTGCTCTGAAGCTTGAGTAGCAAAAATTACCATGTTATCTCGAATTTCGTCTGTATGCTACTCTGCTTAGAGAAATTAATCGGGGACAGGGAGTCTTTAGGAGACGCATGGCTAGAAAAAAAAAAAAAGGCAAGAAGAAATATTGCCATGGTGTGTATAGGTGTGAGAAAAATGATGGTGTCGATGTACATACGCCAAATTTTGGATTTAGCTCAGTCAGTGTCTTAAATTAGTGAGAAAAAATGCAAATCTTGAAGTTGTCTTGAAGAAGAATGCCTAGGGTTTCCCTGCTCAGGTGGTTCTCGGGCAGCAGAGCGCCTTCCACTGAACCAACGAGTCCCAATTCCGTCACTGCAAGCAGGATAATTCAACGAAATCTGTTCCGCTGTTTCCAGCGCACTACATTATTTAAGAAATATATATACTGATGGCGAGTCCAAGACGGCACAGGTACACATAAGGGTGAATGTGGCGTTCATGCGAAACCAATGGCACACTTTTTCGAGGTGACCAGGAATCTGACGTGGAGGCCTTCATTTTAGGACGGTGACCACGACGCCACCGGACTCCAATTCTTGGCACCACGGACTCTACCGCAGAGCTAGCCTCACTGATGTCTATCGCCTAAACTGGCCGGAATTTGTGCACTTCATTTTTTCTGTCTTTAGACAGTCTTACGATAAAATAAAAAAAGGTGGGGTCAGTTGAGTGAAAAAAAGTGATGCTAATGAAGCGGCAGACTCCACAGGTGATTTCTTTTTCATTATTCATGGATCAGATACCGTAAACTACATTCGCCAGAATTTTCTTAACTGTATATTCCTGCGGGGCAGCTGGAGTTCTCGTGTAACTCTCATAGGTGGCGAGGATTCCGTGACATAAGGATATTACAGGCCGAACCACTGCACTGCCGCTTTTTCGCGCTCTCACACTCAGCCCCAACACACACACACACACACAAACACCAAGGCGAGGCTATAAAGAGCCGAAAAGGGATGAGGCTCAGGATAAGAGTAAAATAGGATAGGACGAGGACAGAAAAGGGCGTGAGTGAGGCAGGGACTACGTATGTGTGGGAAAGAGAGAGTGCGTTCGTTCGCCAAGACGCACAACTCGATTGGGAGGAGCTGTTTCATTTTACGAGCTCCTTCGGGCCGCGATATTTTACTGCTCCCTGCGCAAAAGCGGGCGGCAGTGAGGCGCCAGGCCCCAACGGTACGTTATGTGGGAAATAAAAATTGACCCTACGTCACAGGACGAAGTAAAGAATGCGCGCAAGCGTGTACGTATACATGGATTGAGATTCCCGGTTATTGACTCAGGAAAGGGGAAGGCCAAATGAAAAGCGAGGCGTTTTGCCCCCTCAGGTTCGTGGTCTACGCCCGCAATGTTACTACAGCTTTACTGGACCCATGAGCAATCCCAATATTCGTCGGCGAAGCGTGCGATACGGCACAAAAACTCCGTCCGCCCGCCCGCCCGCCCGCCCGCCCGCCCGCCCGCCCGCCCGCCCGCCCGTCCGTCCGTCCGTCCGTCCGTCCGTCCGTCCGTCCGTCCGTCCGTCCGTCCGTCCGTCCGTCCGTCCGTCCGTCCGTCCGTCCGTCCGTCCGTCCGTCCGTCCGTCCGTCCGTCCGTCCGTCCGTCCGTCCGTCCGTCCGTCCGTCCGTCCGTCCGTCCGTCCGTCCGTCCGTCCGTCCGTCCGTCCGTCCGTCCGTCCGTCCGTCCGTCCGTCCGTCCGTCCGTCCGTCCGTCCGTCCGTCCGTCCGTCCGTCCGTCCGTCCGTCCGTCCGTCCGTCCGTCCGTCCGTCCGTCCGTCCGTCCGTCCGTCCGTCCGTCCGTCCGTCCGTCCGTCCGTCCGTCCGTCCGTCCGTCCGTCCGTCCGTCCGTCCGTCCGTCCGTCCGTCCGTCCGTCCGTCCGTCCGTCCGTCCGTCCGTCCGTCCGTCCGTCCGTCCGTCCGTCCGTCCGTCCGTCCGTCCGTCCGTCCGTCCGTCCGTCTGTCTGTCTGTCTGTCTGTCTGTCTGTCTGTCTGTCTGTCTGTCTGTCTGTCTGTCTGTCTGTCTGTCTGTCTGTCTGTCTGTCTGTCTGTCTGTCTGTCTGTCTGTCTGTCTGTCTGTCTGTCTGTCTGTCTGTCTGTCTGTCTGTCTGTCTGTCTGTCTGTCTGTCTGTCTGTCTGTCTGTCTGTCTGTCTGTCTGTCTGTCTGTCTGTCTGTCTGTCTGTCTGTCTGTCTGTCTGTCTGTCTGTCTGTCTGTCTGTCTGTCTGTCTGTCTGTCTGTCTGTCTGTCTGTCTGTCTGTCTGTCTGTCTGTCTGTCTGTCTGTCTGTCTGTCTGTCTGTCTGTCTGTCTGTCTGTCTGTCTGTCTGTCTGTCTGTCTGTCTGTCTGTCTGTCTGTCTGTCTGTCTGTCTGTCTGTCTGTCTGTCTGTCTGTCTGTCTGTCTGTCTGTCTGTCTGTCGCTCAAGTTGTCTGCGAGCTTGAGCAGCTAGGTATGGACTCATAGCCGTGATGCCACCGTGGTTGTCCTACGTCGTCATTCCAGCTTGTCATCTGACTCGTCATGCCATCATCGCCACGCCTTCTAAGCTATCCAAGTGAGCCATGTTGCCTAATAGCATGGGTCACTAGGTATTTGCATGTGGTCGTGATGCTGCCATGGTCGATGCACCGTCGTCATTCCAGCTTCGTCAATCGCCTATCGTCATGACGTCGTCATCCAGCCACCATCCTCATACAGGCTTCATGATACAGTAGTCGTTACGCAATTGCCATTGTACACGCGTCGTTATCCGATTGTCCTAATACCGTTGTCCTTCCATCGTCGTCATTGTGTTGTCGTCATACAGCCGTCGTCATGCATTCGTTGTCATGCAGTCGCGGCCGTTCCATCGTCGTAATTCTAACTTCGTCATCCGACAACCATCGTGCCGTCGTCGCCATGGTGGAATCGTCATACTATTAATTGCCATGCGGTCGTCGCCTTACCACCTCCGTCGATCTATCGACGTCACTCCTTTTCAACATTTTATCGTATATACTGTCGTGATTCAATCATGATTATGCCGCCGTTGTCATGCCATCGTCGCCATTGCTTCGTCAACAGACATTCGCTATCCTGTTTCCATTGTCATACCGTCGTCGTCGCGCCATCGTCGTCATACACGCGTCATCATCCCATTGTCTTCATGTCGTCGTTGTACCGTCGTCATCATTTAATAATCGCCATCCACTTGTCGCCATGTGGCAGTGGCCATACCGACCACACGAAGAGAAATGTCACCCACATGACGACAATTGAAAGAACGACTTTGTCTTTCTACCTTGACGTCGATAGAACGACGTCATTCCTTCTCGATCTTTTCATCATCGTGTCCACCTTCGTCTACTGTTGGAGTTCTGATTGACTGGGCTGGCGTGTGCATCAGAAGAAGAAAGGCGCCTTAGCCAATTAGCACTTCAGCAGCAGACGAAATGGACATGTCCACATAGGTGGAGACTTACAGAATAGCCCCCCTGGTCTCATCATCAGCGCCAAGCCCGTTGACCAGCGCAGTTGCACGAAAACGGTCAAGAAATTATCCAGTGGTCGTAACTGACTCCCTTTTGACTGAAGACGTTAAGAAATCATGAAACCACCGCGCCACCAGAATTCAGATAATCGTTAACAAGCAAAACAACACGAAGTGTAAGGGGGCGTATTGTAACAGGTGAACTTCACGCTTCAAGAACTGCATTGCATTGCAAGTGATAACGGCGTCAACGCCCCCTTTGATAGCGGGCGCTGAAAAAGAGGTATTTATTGGGAATGGTAGAAAAAATTAGAGTTGCATTTTCTTTCCTCGCCACGAGTATATATAATTGATTAGAAATATTATTTTCGATGAAGAATCAAACTGTACCGTCACTCGCTTAATTTTTTAATAAAAGCGCTTTATTTCTTTCGCAATGTTCGTTCCCTCCTCACATAGTCTCACTCCAATCGTTGCTCCCATAACCACCCTTGCTGAAACCGGTGAGATTTAGTACTGAACCACTTTTCGCCAAAAGCTTCGCGACCTATTTGGATCGACCTTGTATGCCACCGCAGAGCGTCAACGAGTTCTCCCGGCCTCAACAAGCGTTCAGGCGCTAAAAAACAACTAAGAGCCAGGTGGGCCAATGTAAATGGAAGAAAGAAAAAAGAAACCTAAGGAGAACGTGTTGCCACGGTTACCGAGCTTGAAAGAAAAAACACCGCCCAAGCACTCCGTACAGATGGTTAGCCAGCGAAGCTGAATCGTGCTGCCCGGCGTTTATCACTGGTTAATCCCGACGGCTCATTAAACGACGGGTTGGTAGGCTGCCGGATCCTCGGTACGCAGTTGCTGCTTGCGTTCGGCTGCACGAGCCCGTTCTTGTGTCCGGGCTGCAGCATCCGCACAGCGCAGACGAGCTCGTACACACAACCGGATGTATCAACTGAACTCAACTCGACTCAACTAATCCACTCAACCGGATTTATGTTTAGTTATTTCTATCAGACATTCAAAAAAGATTGATCGTAGGCCAGCATCCATCGGCAACATCACGACGAACATCTTTTCTGCATTCTTCGAAGTCAGCTCGTTGGCTCGCGGTACTGCGACAGATCTGTCTCGACCTCAGACGAGGCTTTAAGAAGCTCTGTCACGAGAACGCTGACCCACGTTCCTCTAAGTCGAGTTCTGGGAATTCTCTGCGACGAGCAGCAGCAATAACAGCCTTTCTTTTCAGCGGCGAACATGGAAATCAAATACAACAACTCCCGCAGAGGCTTAGGCCGCATGAGTCGTTTGCAGGCAGCAAGAAATCGGCCGTAAAAAGTCTTGAGCCATAAGACGGCTTCTCGTAGGTGGTCACTTCACCACAAGTTTGCCGCTTTTTTTTTCCTTTTCGAGAAGAGTGTAGAGAGATCTAGGGCGACCTGCACAAAGAAGAAACATTCCTTTTAAAACTCCAGGGAACGCGCATTTGCAATCATGTCCCATCCCGCGACTTGGAAAACCAATGTAACCGAAGGAGCCAGGTTTTAAGGTTGTAGTACGGGAGGCAAAATCCCCGAATAAGTGAAAGAAATTGAAGAATCAGCAAGCCACAGCGGGCCGCTGTCCGCGGATGGCTCCGTATTTGATGAACGAAAAAAAACGAAACAAAGACAGAAAAGCAAAGAAGGCTTTAAAGAAAGCTCTTCGCGGGTGAAGATGTCGCAAGCCAGCAGCAGTTCCTGCAGGGAACAGAGTGAGAGGCGAGTGAAGCAGTTTGGAAACGCTGCGCGATACATTCTGAGGCGCACGTGCGCTGGAGGAGGACGTGGCTCTGCTTTTTTTTTTTTTTTTATCGCTACGAGGCTAAAAAAGCCAGCACGGCACAGCTAGTGAAACACACCGCGCGCCTAGATTTGCGCTCGCTTCCAGGCTATAAAAACCACTCGGCGTCACGCGAGTTGCATTGAAATGGGAAATGGAAAGCAATCACGGTAACGCTAATGGCTTGCAGCGGCGCGAGATCCTCAAGGCGGTGTCGGGAATATGAGACACGGCAATGCAATGAGAATTAGTTACACCGCAAAAAGAAAGAAAGAAGGAAAGAAAGAAGGAAAGAAAGAAAGAAAGAAAGAAAGAAAGAAAGAAAGAAAGAAAGAAAGAAAGAAAGAAAGAAAGAAAGAAAGAAAGAAAGAAAGAAAGAAAGAAAGAAAGCCGGTTGAAGGGACCTGCGTAGGAAACTGAAGGTTTAGAGAGTGCCGCACTTGAGTTCGACATCATCGAGAGGCCACTTCATCACACAGTGCTCACACTCACCGAGTACTAGGTGGGAAAGAAACTGATAAAGAAATATATGTAGCTCTGTTCTGGTTGAGATGTTCTTGTTTCTTTCTTTTTTTGCCCTCGATAGTTTGCCGGAAAAGACATCGAGACCTCTTTTAGCGAAGCCGTAACTCCTGATTAAACACAGAGACGTTGCCGGCACTTTGTGATGTCCCGAGAAGTTTTCTCATCATAGGGAATTATGAATAGCGCGTGCAGAAACAACTCGGCACAGCCCATCTCACGATGACAGTCGACGGTAGTGCGTCTAGCACTGAATCAATACAGCGACACAAGGCATTTATACCGTCGAAACGAGATATGTATGCGGCGTGTACAGCAGCGGCACTCTCCTTTAGTGCTTCCTTAAAAACATTCACCGTCATCTAGCGCCGCCGCCGTGAAGCCTGCGCGTGGCCTCTGAAATGCATGGCGGGTCTGCGCGTGCGAATGCTGAGAGAGAGAGGAATGTAGAAAGGCGGGGATGTCTGGTTGGCTACCCTACGCTGGGTAAGGGAGAAGGGGAAGAGATGGAATGGAGAGAGAAGGCGTAGATACGTGTACGGACAGTACTTGAGTTAAAGCCACTCTCGCAAACCAGACGCTGAGAAACGCGTCATGCGGCCACCGGGCTGCTCACTCGCGCTTCTCTCTGGACACGCTGCGCCATCTATTGGCGCAGCCGAGAAGCCTGCGCGTGGCCTCCGAGACGGGAAGTGTGGCGCGCCGGTGCGTTCGAACGCTGAGAATGGTTCCCTCGCTTGCCGCACACGCAGTGGTACATATTCAATGACCCAAGTGGTGAGAGGGTCAATAACAGTGACATATACCCAGTACATTCATGGCGCAGCTCACTATAGCGTTAGCGTGAAAGACATTAACTGAAGAGTGGCACACACATACTGGCCGAAACGCAGTAACCCAAGTTGGCATTAAAGAGGTTTACTGAAGACCAGCACAGACCGAGTGACACATACCCTTGTCGGTTCGTTGAGGAGCGGCCACATATGTACATTGCCACGTACTCAGTGACCCAAGTTGGCCCTTCGAACCCTGTTTCCTCAACACAGCAGCCCGATACGCTACCCATTCGACCATAGACTACCCAGTGACATAGGTTAGGCGAGAAGACGGTTACATACATACATACATACATACATACATACATACATACATACATACATACATACATACATACATACATACATACATACATACATACATACATACATACATACATACATACATACATAC
This sequence comes from Dermacentor variabilis, assembly GCF_050947875.1. NCBI lineage: Eukaryota > Metazoa > Arthropoda > Arachnida > Ixodida > Ixodidae > Dermacentor > Dermacentor variabilis. The sequence continues at coordinate 166,703,694 of NC_134574.1, read as the reverse complement.
ATACATACATACTCGATGGGGGCGAACTGCGTAAACACCCGTGTGCTTAGATTTAGGTGCACGTTAAAGAACCCCAGGTGGTCAAAATTTCCGGAGTCCTCCACTACGGCGTGCCTCATAATCAGAAAGTGGTTTTGGCACGTAAAACCCCAAATATTATTATTATACATACATACATACATACATACATACATACATACATCGCTAGCCCCCGCAAATGTGTCAAGCACCCTACGAATACTAACGCATTAAAATTGTTGAAAATACTTCGCGGGGTAATTTCGGGGAATCTGAGAAATTCTGCATTCGTGCTATATATCGGTCCGTCCGTCCGTCCATGCGCCTGCGGCGGGTGTTGCCAATGACACACATTTTGAAGTAAAATTAAATTCATTGTAAGCCCAAATTAAAGTCAAACAAGAGCGATGGCAAAAGCACTGAAGCACTGAAAAAACTTCAAACGTCTTTTTTTCTCTTTTTCTTTCGCGCGCGCTTATAGCACGTGACTTCGGCGGCAGGTCTATTTCTCTCTCTTCAAATACGAATCAGTTCGTGTGTGTATCTTTTTTAGTCTTTGTTTGCTTGCTTGTTTTTTTATTATTGTTTAGCAAGCATCTAGAAGGCGGTTTCTTGATGACTTTATATGTGGGTTACGTAACACGAAAGAGCTGCGTTCGTCAATCATCGAGCTCAAGCGCTCTTCCCTACTCTTCTTCAATCACGCTTTCCTCGCATAGCGTCGCTCTCGGTACGCCACCACCGCGGGCGCAGCTCATCCCACCGGCGCTTCGCGTGGGCCACGGTGCAGAAGGAGGGGGCAAGCCATATGCAATCTGCGCTTTGCCAGGCCCTCCGTTTGCGTTTGCTGGCCGACCCCGCCTAACATAGAAGTGATGGAACGTGGCCGCGCTTCGCATAAGCGAGGCCCGTGCGGACCACGACCGGGGAAGGGTAAACGCGCGCACCCGGGAGTTTACGGTGCGTGCTTGCGTCAGCGCATTTTCTCGTTTCGCATTCTCATCGTTCACCGGCGCGGTACTTCGCCGGCTCCTCCTGGCCAGTCCTTCTATACGATCGCACTCGGGCACACAACAGCCCGAGCCCTTTGATCGAATGGAAAGTCGATAGGCACTATAAAGGCAGACCGGATCTTCGTTCTAGGAGGTCCCGAGTTTTAAGACGCCCTTATTGTTTTCCCCGTTCTGTGAGCACACATCGCCAGAGTGGGCGAGGGGAGTCGGGTTTTAGCGCCGTCGTTACATACCTCATTTCACAGGAAAACGCCGCCCCTGGAATAAAGTTCGCTCAATTTGTAATTCAAGATGAGCCACTGGTGCGAGGCACGAGCGAGCCTCCTTGAGACGTCGTCAGGGGGCGCTTCCGAAGACGATGACTACGGCGGCGCAACGGGCTTCAACGGCGGCGAAGGCCTTATCGCGGCCGTGCACACATCGCTGCGGCCTACGCCTGGGCTTCTCGAAAACGAGAAACGACGGACATTAGGAATTTATATAGGGCCACGACCTCGTGTAATATGTCCGAGGATGAATGCAGGGTGAGCCTCCTCGATGACTCCCAAGAGAACCGATGTACAGTGCGGGAGCAGTGTACAGTTTAACACTGTTTCAAGCAGTGACTGTGGCCTCAATCGGTGCATGTTCACTGTGCCTGCCTACTGCCTAAGAATTGTGCGCAAAACTTACGTACCGTGACAAGCACTCGAAAAAATCTTATGCAGATTCAACGCAGACGTTGGAACCTACATGAAGCGAAGCTTTAGTCAAGCGGTGAGCATTCAACCACATGTCACTAACGTTGATGCGAACTATAATATTCACTTCCATGCCATATCTAGCGTGAGGTGCTACGCAATGTTTATATTTATCCAGCACAAACAGTCGCAACTTCTTATTCTTATTGAACTTGTATGTTTACGCACTACGCCAGTCGCAAGCTATGCCAAAACACTTTGAATTAAAGGTATGTGCATGGAACGTTCCCTTCAACTTTTTTACAGGCAAGTTATACGTATCTGGCAGTTCCCCTTTCTTTCTTTTTCTCTTTCTTTCTTTCTTTCTTTTTTGCAGGAGTACGTTTAACGTATTTCGTTGGTTTCGGCCTGATTTACGTTTTATGTCGGGTACAAGCACGCGGAACAGCTGAATACGCGTTTCCCTCGCGTCAACATTCCTGCTGTGCGCGTCGCGGTAGAGCGCGCCTAAGCCACAGCAGATCGGCGTGCTCATCGCTGCTGCAACAACTGCCGCGTATCCTTCCCTGTCGTTGATGCGCGCTCTCACAGAAAGAGAAAACGCTTTCCATTCGCTGTCTTTCAATGCGATACTATGGCTTTGTGTGTCTCTCACAAATGGACCAACGAAGAAATTGCGTTTCGCTACCGATGAGCCTGGTGGAAATGCGTCCGTGTTGCAGCTGTTCGTATTTTGCGCAATTGTACCAACATTTCCACGCCGAAATTCTGATCCACAATGTAACCGAAATGGTAACTAACTCGCAGCGCTACTCGTCACCAAACAGTTAGCTCCACTGACCACTCGTTCACCGCTGACCGCTCGCTTTCATTCGCGAACAGGCGTGAGTTGCCCTTGTGGTGCCCTTCGCTTTGTTGTTCGCGAGCAGTTGTTCGCAAGCATACCACTGACTCGTCTGCTTATCTTAATATCACTAAAGAACTTGAAAATCACTAGCGCGTGTATACGGCGTCGCATGAGGCGTCTTACGTCTGCATACATTGTGAAAGCATGTCCGGCCGTGCCCGCACACCCTTATACTTTGATGCTGCTTCGTCTACTTAACGTAGTCAGTGCTGTGAGTGCGTTTCTGCGAAAACATGAAAGATGGTCGTTCTTAACGTTGAAGTATTTCTACGCTCGGGTACTAGGGTCCGATACCAGCAAAATTCCGAAAAATTTAATCTGCGGCAGTTTGCCTCAGGTGGCGAAAACCGTTTTCGCCACTTGCATTTGATAAGCGCAAGATGATGGCAAGCAGGAGCACCACTGCGCGACATCCACGTCCCTCGGAGCGTTGGGTATTTCGTTCAATTAAGTTTAATAGAGTGCACGTAAAAATAGGTGAACAAACGTACCGTAAAAAAATCACAATAAACGTGCTTAAACCCGAACAGCTGTGGCTGTCAAGTGGTGGGGAGGACGTACTCCTTGCTGTGGTCATGCCATTGTCAGGTGTAAGTGGCGAAAACTGTTTCAGCCACATCAAACAAACTGCCACAAAGTAACAAAACGTAATAACAATAAAAATGAAATACCATATTAAAGAAAAAAACAATAGAACAGGAAAAAGTGCGGCATGTCATCAAACCCAGGTATCGAAGCGTAGCAAGCGGAGATTCTACCACAACGCCATCGAAAGGATAGGCGCAGAAATTTCTGCAGTGGCAATGTTGCCACCTAATTCAAACATTAAATATTTTCTTCCGCAGGATTTTCGCTCATATTGCCGTTTCCGAAGCCCAATCCTCTTGTGCATTTTGTACATTCTACTCCGAACTTCTTATCTGTAACGCCCACACACACGCACTTCTGGGCGTCTCTTTCATTGCAAAACCGAGCCCTCAGTCACGCTGGCACTGATTGCCATCAGGCGAGCCGCTGTCCGTATATTCTCTCTCATGTCTTCGCAGAACCCCACCTAGTGCATGTCATGACGGCAAGGTATGACGGCATGGCATGTGCTTATGGTAAGCAGTCCTTGTACGTGTTCTAACCACTCTGAATGTACTGTGAAGCTTCGCGGATTGCGGATTTGCGGAAGAGGGTTCCCCTTATGAATCCACCGTATCATTAGGAAGATCAAGTGTGTACGTTCACGCGCACATCCGACGTATCTTTAGACATTTCGATGTCAAAAGTCAAAAGACAAACGGGTGGTTGCACAGTAAGAAGCGTTTACGCAGCGACGTCACTAGGGACGAAGTGATATGTGCTTGTCAAGAGAGGGATGATAATGAGAGGTGTATGCACTGAGAATTATCTCACATGTTCCCCTAGAACTAAGGATTCTGTACATTCCTGTATCCCAGTGGCACATGCACATTCTAGACGATTGGCCAAGAACCGGCACACACCTAGTTGCACATACCGAATGACTAAGGCAATATCAAGTAAGTCAAAGGATGTGTTGCATATAATGGGCTATTTCGTTAAGAGTTTGGTGTGCTTTAGAGGTACCTATTAGCAGATATTTTATGTTCAGGTTTTATACATAGTAACATATCTTTTTTATTACGCCGAACAGAAGCGCACTTACTTGCACTCTTTTGTCGGTCAGCATGCATGAATTACACAATCCCTTTTGCTGGTGCTTGCATCCGATGCACATATAACCTTCGTGCATGGACACGAATAGTAAGCTCCAGCCACGCCAAACCCGGGAGAAGGGTAAGCAAATTAAGCTTCGCCCTGTGCAACCAGTCTCGTGATTTGCACTCTCGCACTTCGCTGCCTGAGTTCGCAGCTATCATTCGTCTAACGAACGGTGCTTGAAAGCGCCTATGTGCATGGTGCGGAACTCACGTTTCGTTCTGGTTAGAGGTGGTCTCCGCCCATCGTTTTGAGCACACTTTACGCTCTCGCCTGTAGAAACTGGCGAGAACCATCGCAGTGTTTTCCGTGCAAATATTTTGTTTCGGAGCTTAAGTTATGATATTTTTACCCGTGAACTGAATAGACGGATGACAATAACTGGCAATGAGAAGTATCCAATTGAACCAAGTCATGATTAGACTTTACACTGACGATGACGTATTTATGTCTTATGAGACTTCGTTTAGGAACATTCGCGCAACTTCATTGCGTATGCGCATTTCTTAGCTTCCACTATGGGAGGTGCAACATGACAGCTAACTTAACTTACCCAATTCAATTACGTACTGCTAATGCAGCAAGAAGGCGAGATAGAGTAGTTGGTCGATGTTCATTCCTGTGGATTTTTTTTCAACTGCTACTGGCTACCACTCACCGAAAGCAGTAAAAAGCACAGGAAATGTGAGTTCTTTTTTTTACTCCTCTTTATGTTTGATATTGCGGCTCAAAAGACTCTATCGCGATAAACTTACTCTTATGTCCGCTGGACACCTATAATACTTTCTTTTTAGCGCAAGACAGGTGTTCATTTGAAGACACATCCCATATTTTGTTATGTAGCTATGTTATGCCCATTATTTGTTCTACGTTTGTGGGGAAACGACGTTAATGCCATAGTATTACTCTCAACACAATAAAAAGCGAAATAACACTATTCTTATTATAATATCTACCTGAAGAATGCCCTCAACATACTGTACTAGCGAAACAACCTCAGCGAAAACCACCCAGCAGCATTACAAAACAAGTCACTCAATAATCCACTTTAGAGACGCCGCAGCACTTGGAAAACGAACAGCAACTGAAATGCAGTCTGTTCAGTTTTCGTGCAGAACCACTCGACAGCTTGCGCGAATCGAGTCGCAACCGGCTCCGACGTCGATCATCCGATTTCAAAACTAGATCGCGAATAGTACGCCTCACGGACAAGGTTTATTCAAAGAGAACCGACGACGCCGTCGCTGTACTGTCAAAGTTGCTTCCAAATATCGATCCTTCAGGGCAACCGGCGTCTAACCACCTTTCAAAGACAACTGTAACTTGCTCGCTGGCACTATCCAAACGCATTCCGCAGTTACTCGGTAGAGAAAGCCCCGCACAAAAGGTCCCTGGAGATTATGCTTGAGATGCAACGACCTGCGTTGTTTGCTTTCATGGACAAGAAACACGCAATCGCGGGGAGGAACCTCTTATCATGCAGATGAAATTAAAAAAAGAGTATCTTCCGAAGCGGAAATCCAAGTCGTCCCGTTAGTGGGGCACGTACTGCCATCTGTGTGCGTTCGGGCGAAATTCGCATCGAACGAAATCCCGGGTTGCATTTGGCGTGAGCCAGCAAGAAGCATGCATGAAACGCGCTTTACGCTACACAACGGATCAGCGAAATCCCACAGAACATGCATTCATCACGAGCAAAGAATGTTTTCGATTGATTGATTGATTGATTGATTGATTGATTGATTGATTGATTGATTGATTGATTGATTGATTGATTGATTGATTGATTGATTGATTGATTGATTGATTGATTGATTGATTGATTGATTGATTTTTCAAAAGCTACCAGACACCTTGAACCCAATAGCTTGTGTTCATTAATATTGTTTTACGAGTACGATTCAAGTAGATAAGCTCCGCCCTAGCCCTCTTTTTGTTAATTCTGTTGCCATAGGAATGCGACCACCCTGGCTGGGAATTTAACCATGGTGACCTCGCGCACGACAGCAGCGCGTCATAGATACCTAGTAGAAACTAAGCAGCCACTGCTGGTCAAAGAAAGATTAAGAATCCAGAAGAACTGATGAACTTAAGTATTATATATGAAGTGCAAGGCAAGAAGCAGCCCACAAGTCAAATTGCCCTAGGAAATCCCAGGTCACAGAGGCCAAGCTCAATACGTCCACATGGCAAGAAAACTTTGGTGAAAAAATCGAGGTGGTGCCACGTAGCGGCAGTGATGACTAAAGCGAAACTAAGCGAACACCATGGCGTGCAGGAGTTCCGGTACGAGATTGCGCTGGCCCACCTCAAAAGCGAACCAACCGCGCGCTCCAAAGAAGAATGGTCATAAAACACATAGCCTTGGGAAAGATGGGTAATAGGAAAGATTGGATTTCAAGACGATGAGGAAAACGAGAACGCGGTGAAAGTAGGAGCCAACACTTCGACAAGTGGACTTGTTAAATACAAGTCCACTTGTCGGAATGCTGGCTCATGCTTTCGCCTTGTTCTCGTTTTGCTCATCGCCATGAAAATAGCCCGTGACATCAAACATCAAAAACATACACGCTCGCTTTCACGAGCGAACGCAATCGCTTGGAAGTGGGTGAAATCGGCGTACATGCACGTTACAACTTGAGACACACACGTTCGCACGCGACTGAGAAAAAAATGTAAGCAATGGAAACAGACCTGCACTTTGGTACAGACGGTGGGAGCAGACGGCCACAAAAAGGCCCTTGGGTTCTTTCAAGTGCAACGAACGATGTCCCATTTCCGGTTCCCGGAGGCATCTCCGGTTGCCGTTGGTTGGCCATTTCGAGTGCACGGAACCACGCGCAACAACCATCTCCTGCTTTTTGTCGGCTTCTTTCACAGACCCTGTGCTCCGGTACCAACCAAATGTTTCTGTAGTTTCCTCCACTCTCTCGGCTAGCCCTTGACTTTTTCGCGCCGTATCACATTGCTGTATAATACATGTTTAACGTCTAAGGACGGAAGAGGACAAGCTATGGTCCTTCAGCAATGCTGCCCTATTTCAGAACCACATCTCAAAGGAATCAGCAAAATTTCTTTAAGTGCTCACTCTCTCCGTCTTCTTCTTCTATTTCCCGTTTCCCTTACCCCAAGTGTAGGGTAGCAAACCGGGCGCTCGTCTGGTTGACCTCCCTGCCTTTCCTTTCCTTGCTCTCTCTCTCTGTCTCTCTCTCTCTCTCTCTCTCTCTCTCTCTCTCTCTCTCTCTCTCTCTCGCTGTAACTGCGTATGCGCCTGTTTGTTGGCACATATGCCCATTCTTGGGTAGTGTGATCATTATGCATGCCTCAATTCTCACTCAGCACCATCTGCAGTAGCATGCCAGGCTTACACATCCAGCTGCTCGTAAAGGTCAGCATCTTTCTCTCTCACTGCCGGTGGAAACTGACACCGCAAACCCGCTTACGTGGAAATATACCCTGGCCCCTTCTTACGGCTGCAAGTGCCGACTAGCCCTTCTTGCGGGGAGGCAAGACTGCTCTGCCGCCTATGAGTTGGTGCGCCATTTACAAACACTTATTCTTTCCGTCTTGAAATGACCGATACGCCAAAGTGCGACAGTTCCGGGTGTGAAGAAACTATCGAACACCTGTTGTGTACTTGCCCTTAACACGACGTCCAGTGAAACACTTTACGCACCGCGCTAAGCCGACTGGACCTAATAACATTTGCTGAAACGCAATTTCATGGACCTTGACTGCATCCGTCGATGGCGCAGAAAGCCATTTGTTCGCTACTGTAGTTTTTTTTTTCTAAGGACACCTACCTAGTGACCTAGTGCAGGGCTATTGGCGCCATAGTCGGACGGTCGGACGGACGGACGGACGAACGGATGGATGGATGGATGGATGGATGGATGGATGGATGGATGGATGGATGGATGGATGGATGGATGGATGGATGGATGGATGGATGGATGGATGGATGGATGGATGCTATGAGCGTTGCCTTTGAAACGGGGTGGTGGGTTGCGCCTCCATGCTCTTGTTCTTATTTTGCCTAAGGTCCTACTTATATTGTTGAAAATTCTGAAAAAAGTACACAAGAAAAACACACATAAATAATTCGCAGCATCAAACTTTCTGAACCACTACTGGGAACCTAGTTTTACTTTGAATACACAGTACATTTTTCCTTTTTAGTAACTCCATTGTGTGGCAGCAAACCGGACAATCGTCTAGCTGACCTCCTTGCATTCCTTCTCCTTGTTTTTTCCCTCTTTCTCTTTTTGCAATCCTTTCTAAATGCTAGCTTCCTTCTTATTAGCCTACTTTCTCTGTGGCAATGACATTGGAGAAGTGGCACACACCTGAATTTACCCAACATCGATTGCATTCCCTCGATCCATCTATGCAACTGCGGCTGTTACCAGAGCTTCCGCGTAATGAGGAAATAGTGCTGTGCCGCTTACGTTTGGGCGTCGCATTCACCAATGCTTATGCATTTCTGATTGGAATGGCTGATAGCGCCGAGTGCAATGCCTGCGGTGTCGAGGAAACTATAGAACATCTACTGTGCTACTGCCCATCTTTTGAAAATCAAAGACATCACCTCGGCACAGCTCTCAACCAGTTAGATAGAAAACCGTTCACCTTGAACAAGATCTTGGGGCCATGGCCTCGCATATCGCAGCTACAAAAGGCCACAAAAGCGCTGCTGCGATGTTTGAAAGCTACTGGATTGAGTCAGCGTCTGTGATCCGGACTGAGTGACCGAACGATATCCCCGCTGGACTTTCTCTTCTTCTTTCAATATTTCCGTCCCCTTTTCCCTTTCCCCCAATGTAGGGTAGCCAACCGGGCCCAGTCCTGGTTACCCTTACACTTTCATTTATCCTTTTATTTATCATATGCTCTCTCTCTCTCTCTCTCTCTCTCTCTCTCTCTCTCTCTCTCTCTCTCTCTCTCTCTCCGCGTTTCTTTCTGTGTCTCGGAAAGTGAAAACTGCCATCCACCCGACTGCAGCACGAAGCTACGAAGGAAAACCATTCGGGTTTTTAGAAAGAAAGCATCAGTGTCGAAGAAAAATGCGTCCTGCTCCGGGGATCAAACCCGGAACCAACACCTTTATGTAGCTGTCGCTTTATCATCTGAGCTAATCAGGAGGCTAGCAGACTACAGCGCAAGGCCGAATTGATCGACAACTGGAAGCACAGGGACAGTGAACATAGCAAATCCGTTCTGAGGAAGCGCTCAAGCTGGAGTAGGAGGAGGAGAAGAGCAAAGCGAAAGGCAGGGAGGTTAACCAGAATAACGTCCGGTTGGCAGTAAAGATTCAGGAAAGGGAAAGCTGCCATGCACCCGCCCACCTAATGAAGCTGAAATTTCTCCTTTCCTTAATCTTCGTCCACATTGCGTGTTTCCGCAGAACTGATTTGCTACGTTCCTATGTCTCTGGACAGACTCGATTAAATCGACGAAGATGGCAATGTGGGCTTGTTTGTCAGTCATATTCAATTAGGATCAGGTGTAGCAGATGGATGAAACAAAGGAACGAAGCGCTGTGTGTCTGTCGTTCTCTGTAGTGTGCCGGTGTAGCGCTACACCTGGTTCTCCATTTGACTACATCGCTTGCTCGTGCCGTAAAGTAACCGCTGATCTAGGGGACTTTAGGTTGCTTATTAATTGAAAATCGCACCGCAGTCTACGATAGCCCCACCACCAAATAAATTGATGCTTTATTTCACGCGATAAAACTATGCAATTAGAAAGCGCGTCGACATCAGTGGCGTTGAATATCTTGCTCTAAGGAGATTCAAGCCATCTGATCTTGAAATTCTTGTTATACTCAACGTTATAGCTTAGAGACGTAAACCTAAGCTCGGAAGGCATAGAAATCTTTCCTTCGAAAAGTAATGATGCGATGTGTTTGTTCTCTTGTGGTTGGTGTAGATGGACATATTGTAACGGGCATTTCACACTGCATAAAAAGGATTACTTTATTCCAACCGCATTTGCTTCCAACCCAGCATTCAACATGTTTCGGCTTCCTATTTCTTCATTCACAGAGTGCGGGTTCATTCGCTACTGGCCCTTAACAGTATTTATGCCGCACGGGCCTCACACTTTTTAACATAAATCGTATAACACAATTAGCTCACGACAAAAAAATGAAACGTGAGTTGTATTGCATAGATTCACCGCTCATTTAAGCAGTTAACATCAGCTACCATAGCTTCGAAAGCGATGGTGTATTAACAAACAAAGAAACAGACGCTTCGAATGATACGGTCAAATAAAAAAAATTCTCTTTAGCATTCACACAATACGTGCGTTGGCTCTTCGCCGTTTTTTTTTTTTTGTTTTTTTTACGACAGCAATGGCCTGCCGATATAGACCTTTTTTATATGCGCTGAGGCCCCCCAGAAGTGTGTTCATGACTCCAGAAAACTTCCGGTAATTCATTTCTGACAGTCAAGTCAGCCGAAAAAAAAGAACAAGTGTTCCGTCCTATAGTATATTACAAGCACATTTTCTTGGTGTGTTCAGACATAGGGAATGTGTCCCATTCGTCGAGCTCGTGTATGCAGCTTTGTTATCGTTCTTAAAAGTTAAATTCACTCATCAAACATTCAAGCCATACAGCAACGCTGGTATCACCTGGAGTGTTCCATATATATGGGCAGTATAGTAACCTGTATTGCTCCAGTGTGCTTAGTCGGTTGTCTTTCAAGAGCTCTTTTTGTAAACACAAGATTTTCTACAAAGCAATAAGAGACAAAGAGAGAGAGAGGATAATTTATTAAGAGAGACGCAGAGAGGTCGACCATATGTAATAATCCTCTGCTCAGAAGGAGGGGGAGCGAAAGTGGGGTATGAGGAGTGAAGGTGAGGCTAAACAGCAAAGTGCGATTATATGCACTTTCGTTTCCGATGGGCCCATTCACGGCCTTCAATCAAAGCCAGTGATAGCAAAAGTAGAAAAAGTTAGCATCTGGTGTTTTTAAAGCTTAAACAATGTAAAACGCACGATTACACTTTTTTCTTAACCTGGTTAATAATCTTTGTTGAAAGCGTTTCCAGCTAAAACGGGTATAAACGCTCGCACTGACACCTACACAGAATGGCAAAAATGAACGCCTAAAATAAGATTGCTCGTTGAGACACGGCATCTGGGTTAGATTTGATTGATTGATTGAAAACTTTATTGTTCCACCGAGCTGGGTTGCCCGCCTCTTAACCTACACGTAGGTAGGGGGGGAGGACGAAGCAGTCCCCGCGCGTTGAGGACGGTGAGTCTTCACGGCCTCAACGGCCAGGCGGATTGCTCGAGTGCCACGTGTCTTGCCTCGGGGCATGCACACATCGAGGCTTGGAATCGACTCTATTTCGAGCCATTCGAATTTTAGAATATGTCATTCCCTCACTGTGCTCTTCTCCCGCCGCACCCAGCTATGTCTACACCCTCCACCTAGTCAGTCGAAGCGAGAAGAGATGTTAAACAGAAGAGTGTCTGGTTGGCTGCCCTGCGTTGAGGGAAGGGATAAATGGAAAGGGGTTCCTATCTAAATACAGAAGGAAGAGAAAATCGTTTTGCTCGGAATTCACAGCCCCGAGTTTCGTCAGGCTTGTTGCATTTAAAAGAAAGGAAGGTAAGCTCGACTGAGTACGGGAATGAAATTTTTAATTTAAACCGTAACTAGAAGAATAAATAATGAATATAAGGAAATTTCAAATTACATAAATTTGTGTACACCACAAGTAAGCCACAATATATCGCAATTCTGTAAATTGCGCTGATTGTGACTCCTAAAGCGGCCAAAACAGATATACACCATTCGTTAATATGCCACTGACTTGTAATCAAAGCTTTCAAAATACCTTGTCGAATATTTTAGAAATTTCAGATAAACTGTAGACTCACAGGTCACATTTGTCCGATCTAGATGCTTTAACAAACAAATGCAGTGTACTTACTCAACTGCGATATCTGCCTATGGCGCTGAGTTATGGTTTTGTACATTTCGTTCAGTTTTCTTTCTTTCAGAATAGTTTTTTAGAATAGTGTTTGCCTGAGCTCGTTGGTTGCACATAGAAAAAATTGGTTTCCAGCCGAACGTACTGGCACGGACAGAAAGGGACGACGACAAGCCCTGAACTAGCAAATGAACGTTTGTTATTGATTTCTCACACTTTTTATAGCACAAGACAAACAGTGCTTGTTTTGTTTTTTTAAGCTTGCCCATTTTCGGCGCTTTATGCAAAAGGTATGAGGTCCTTAATAGAAATTCTGCTCCCCTCAATTGATGGAATTTAACTCTTTTATCAATTCCTACACGTCATTCAAATTGGTTAAGCGGCTGTCTAACGAAAATATTTCTGCGTCTCACGTGTATTTGAATGGGGAAATTGGAGTTGGCCCAGGGGTACAGGCTTCCTCTTATTACGCTCGTCGCCTGGCACACATTCTGCTACTCTCAAAGAACACCAGTGACTTCTGCTCTAGGAAATACTGAAGTTTCCAACTGTGCAACGTCATATTAACATGACCTAAAGTATCCCACTCTCACCCACTCTCACTGTAACCTATACCTCTGTCTTTCCTTCTCTTAACGTTAACGCATGTAATTTTTCGTCACATCGTTCGTTGCCTATGTTGGTATTCTTCTCAAGCTTATATGTGACGTTGCATGCTTCCTTCTCATGGGTCAGTAATAATAGGACGCAATGACTGCATAAGATAAATAAAGTGCAAGTGCAATAAAATAATGCATATCGGCAGCAGAGAAATGGCGAGTGCTTATCAGTTCCCCTTCTGACATGACAAAAAAAATTATTCTTGGCCAAGACACCTTGCAAAAGAAAGCGCGCACTCAAGTTTCCCTCTAGCTAGTTTCATTCCCCGCAGGGAATATATTCAGTGCCAGTTTATGCGGCGTATTTAGTTTTGCAGATTCGTGATTTAGAACTTGGCCACTGTGTCATATGGCTGCTCTTTTTAAGACGTTTGAACTAAATATAATAACTGTACGCGTTGTTAAACAGCCATCGAAACTCATTTCTGCCTCCATAAACCAACAGTATAATAGTGAACTATAAAGAAATAATCATAACGTACTCATTAGCAAACATGCGACAGCAGCTTGAGCTCCACATAACTGCAATGCGTAAATTACAGACACGGTTTCACCACAAAAAACACTTGTTTGTATTAGATAGTCTCTGAGAAATGCCTTGAAAAGATTGATTGTCTACCAAAGAAGAGAAAGCATGCCTGTTATGGATGTTGAAAAAAAGAAAAGAAAGAAAGAAAGAAAGAAAAATAAACAAACAAACAGACAAGCTCAAGCACTGCGAGACTTCCCTTTATCCGCGCAACATCAGAAAAATCCTCTCGCAGCCTCCAAAACTTGCTCGGCACAACAACAAACTTTCCACTATATGGCGCTCGGCTGTCCCCTAGTGGGCAGCTATTTCCTCTAAAGCCAATCTCAAGCATTCAAACGCGAAAGCCTTTCACACGAACAAAACGTCTTGAAAAGTTAGAGCCGGTCACGACGGCGCCTTTAACTAAAGCGCCCTTGAAATCGCGCGTCTCAGTGTTTAAGCCACCATGTCTCTCGAGGGAAAACTGCACGAAACAACTTGTTTCAAACGTAGTTCGCAGTTGTGCCTTCGTTCTTTCCGTTCGCTTCAGACCTCTTCGTCGGGCGCCAAATGCTCGCAGCCGCTTTTAAGACAACTTTAATGGATAAACGCGACTAAGCTTTCTTTACTCGACGGGGCCCCCGTTCCAAAGGAGTGCGGACTTCCTCATAAAATCGTGTCCCCTTCTCCTCAATCCCCTGAGACCGCCGTCTCGCACGTGCAGCGCTTAAGAAAAGTAACGGGAGGTGAGGGAAGAAAGGGTAAAGCGACGAGAACAAACTTTCATCCCTCCAAGGCACTCGCAAAACCCTCCTCGGTCCATGCTGGGGGCCGTCTTAAAGCGAACGCCAAACAATAAAGTGTGTTTTTTTTTTTTAGCGTTTCCAATCTTTCGCACTTCCATTACTCGCATAAAAAGCTCTTTTCCTCACCCTCCCCCCGCCGTGTTGGAGCTTAGGTCGCTCAGATTACAGAACAAAGTAGTCGCAATTATACAGACCAACGAGCCGACGAGCCTCCCCTAGTCTTGGTCTATCTCTCCCGAAAGTATTGGTCGCGACAATAACATGAAACTTCCACTCTTTGAGGATGTGAGCCGTTATATCGCCCTTCTTCGTGAAGTACAAAAAATAACGGTCCTCGTTAAATGAGTTTCTCGCACCAAATAAAGCCTAGTTCTCAGTTTCTCTAATCTTGGTAGTCATGATTGAGAAGACTACACTAATTAAGGCCTTATTTGTGTGAGCTTAGTTATTCATCTGTCTGTCTGTCTGTCTGTCTGTCTGTCTGTCTGTCTGTCTGTCTGTCTGTCTGTCTGTCTGTCTGTCTGTCTGTCTTTCTGTCCGTCTGTCCGTCTGTCCGTCCGTCCGTCCGTCCGTCCGTCCGTCCGTCTGTCCGTCCGTCCGTCCGTCCGTCCGTCCTTCCGTCCGTCCGTCCGTCCGTCCGTCCGTCCGTCCGTCCGTCCGTCCGTCTGTCTGTCTGTCTGTCTGTCTGTCTGTCTGTCTGTCTGTCTGTCTGTCTGTCTGTCTGTCTGTCTGTCTGTCTGTCTGTCTGTCTGTCTGTCTGTCTGTCTGTCTGTCTGTCTGTCTGTCTGTCTGTCTGTCTGTCTGTCTGTCTGTCTGTCTGTCTGTCTGTCTGTCTGTCTGTCTGTCTGTCTGTCTGTCTGTCTGTCTGTCTGTCTGTCTGTCTGTCTGTCTGTCTGTCTAATTTTGGGTAGAAAATGAAGGTGGGTGGGAGGGACATTATTGTTGGACAAGTTATTCAGCAACAGTCAGATTTTATCGACTTTACTGCTCTATCAATTTCTGACGTTATAGCCTCTGAGAGAGAGAGAGAGAATGATAAATGAAAGGCACAGAGGTTAACCAGGACTGAGCCCGGTTGGCTACCCTACAGTGGAGGAAGGGGGAATGGAGGGAAAAATTAAAAGAAGATAAAGTTCATTGTGGATATCGCTGACACAGAACCTTACACCTCGCTGATCCGGCTGCCAGGCGCAAGCCGACGGAGCACAGGGGTCCGCTTTACGTTTCGCCCCGGCCTACAAGCGAGAGGTTTTGTACAACATTTATTTATTCAGGGTTGGCCAGCCCGAGCAAGGCGCCCGGGTATCGGTGCGTCGGCAATCACGAAGCAACTCGTTGAAGGGGGATAACAAAGCATTTAATCATACACAAAACTGATCAAGGACAATAAGGGAACAACATATTCAAAGTAGGAACGAACAAAATTGGCGAAAAGCACACACAATTCGAAACGCGACCAGAACACACGATAATCAGGCAGGGTTACAACAAAAGTAAACAAAGGAGTTTAGAGGCACACGAGTCATTGAGAGTTAACGGAAGAAAGAAGAGGACAAGCCGGTGGAAAGACCATATCGGAACGCGGCGAAGAACGGGGACGGCTCGGGTGGCAGTCGTTGCGGCAATGGCTCGAAGGCGGCGGGCCCGGTGCGATGAAGCGCGCGCCTCGCCGGCAGGAATTCGCGCCCGCACGCCGCAAAGACTCACACAACCTTCTTCGCTGCCTGTTTCCAACCGACTGTATCCCTTCCCACCGAACTGCTAACGAGCCGGCGGATGACGCTGGTCAAAGACAGTGCTGTGCCCAGCGGTTATTTACGGGCGTTTTCCTCGGCGCCACCGAAGACAGCATGCGCTCCGTCGATTTATGGCCCGGCCATCTCCGCGATCCCGACCAGCAGAAGCGACCGAACAATGGACACAGGGCGCACAACTCTCTTCACTGTGCGCTTTGCCTGCTCCACTCTGGTAACCTTACACCGCGGCCAAGCCCTGACTCCGTTGAAGGGGACAGCGAAGCCGCCTCCGAAGAACAGCCGCTTGCGCGGCTCACGAAGCCGACTGTCTCCAGATGCCCCTCGACCCTGGGCAGTCCTCTCCGCCCTCTCTAGCGGCCTCCTCCCGTAGCTTCTGAACGGTATACCAGAAAAACGCACCACTCTAAAGAAATATATATATATATAACATGGTTGGCGCCGGTCTGTGACAGTCACTCAGTCCGGATCACAGACGGTCGCTCAATCCGGTAGCTTTCAAAAATCGCAGCAGCGCTTTTGTGGCCTTCTGTAGCTGCGATATGCGAGGCTACAATCCCCAGACCTTGTTCAAGGAGAAAGTTTTTCTATCTAGCTGACAAAAAGCTTCGCAGAGGTCATGTCTCATTTTCAAAAGACGGGCAGAAGCACAGTAATATTCTATGGTCTCCTCGACACCGCACGGGGGCTTACCCAAACCCCCTACTTCTTCACAAGGTGTACCCCGAAATTCAGACAACAAATGCATGTGCACTATGCAATGATTTAGCGAATTTACCTCACATGCTCTGGCGATGTCCCGCGTTACACAGCGATAAAAACAACACTTCTTCACGTTGGGATGCGGTCCTACACAGCCCCAACCTCGAAGAACAGTTATGGGCTGTCCAACGGGCCCGCGACGCGGCGGAGAGACTCGGCCTCTCTGTCCCGACGTGGGAGCGGCCCGCTGCGCGCTAGTGCGCGCCCTAAAGGACCCTAATAAAGTTTTTCATCCATCCATCCTCGACACCGCAGGTATTGCACTCGGCGCTATCAGCCACTACAATCAAAAGCGTATATGCATTGGTGAATGCGGCGCCCAATCGTAAGCGGCACAGCATTGTTTCCTCACTTCGCGGAAGCCCAGGTAACAGCCGCAGCTGCAGAGATGGGTCGAGGGATTGCAATCGATGCCGGGTGAATTCAGGTGTGTGCCACTTCTCCAATGTCATACGGTGCGCTAGCTTGCTGAAGTCTTTGGCTGCGTCCGTCCTCGATAAATGTACAGAAACAGCGTTTTCTCTTTCGCGTGCTTTCCTAGCACCTTCGTCGGCTAGCTTGTTGCCGGAAATACCGCAATGACCCGGCAGCCACTGAAACACGATGTCGTGTCCTTTCGCGATCATATGATGGTGTGTTTCTTGTATCTGCGACACGAGCTGTTCACGGGACCCGGGACGAAAAGCTGACAAAAGACATTGTAGGACCGCCTTCGAGTCGCAGAATATCGCCCACCGATCCGAGCGTACATGGCCGTTATATAGAAGAATGTGCCCTTAACGCCTTGTCATCTCGCTTAGCATACTTAAATGGCGGATCTCAGAATTTCAGCCGCGAATTATGGCGGTTTAGGATGGAATTTCATTTGATAAGTTGAAGTTTTATTCTTTTGCATTATTGCAATGCAGGGGGGGGGGGGGGGAGTGTAAAAAATGTTTTCGCTTGAGGATGCCGGAGCCCCAATGTGCTAGGCACACAACAAATAATACATCAGGAGTACAGCAAAGACACAATAGCACTGATTTAAACTAAAAAATAGCTTCCCTTCTTAGAGCAGTGTAATGTAAAATGAACAACTTCACGGTAAAAAAACATAAGAGCTAGCAGAAATACATAGTAGCGACAAAAAAGAAATTAATTACATCGAGAAGTGTTCTCTAATACTGCGTATACTACACTTTCAACTCAAATATTTCGAGATATTAGCTTGTTTAGTAACAATGCAAGTAAATGAAGTAACATCCGTCGTCCACGTTCAGTGCGACAAAATGAAACACCTAAGAATGTTTTGTTACGTAATGGATACATTATGATGTTCCCTTTCAGAAATTTTAGCATTGCCATTTGTTGGGCGTGTGGTAAACTGAAAGCATATTTAGCGCCAGCAAACAAGGACGGAAGGGAGAAGACACCACAAGCGCATTGTGGTGTCTTCTCCCTTCCGTCCTTGTTTGCTGGCGCTAAATATCCTTTCAGAGATGTTTACCTAAAAAATCATCCTCGCAATTTTATACGGATTTTTCATACCTAGTGCATAAGGAGTGTTCGTACAGTTTGTGCGCTGGTATAATCTTAAACTGCGGGAAAAGTTCTTCGGTATGCGCATTACAGTCTACATTGGCAATATAAGGGACCACTTTCTTTGTGTAGCACGTGTACTTTATCAATATTAGGCTGTTTCGTGTTTCCCCAGACCAAGAAACAATAGTCGAAATGTGATAAGAGCGTAATAATTATCAATAATTTTACAGTTTTAGGAAGCCACGAGTGAAAGTTTGCTAGTATGTTAACGCACTTAGCTAAACAAGACATGACCAAGCATATGTGAAAATCTCAGCGCATGTTTTTGGTAAAGGGCGCACCTAGGGTTTTTAGCATGTCTACCATTTCTTTAGTGGAATTTTTGAACTTTATCACAAGTTACAATAAGCATCAGCTCTGACGCACATGGTACAGCACAGCCTTTTTGTGTGTTTGTTGTTGTTGTTGTTGTTGTTGTTGTTGTTGTTGTTGTTGTTGTTGTTGTTGTTGTTGTTGTTGTTGTTGTTGTTGTTGTTGTTGTTGTTGTTGTTGTTGTTGTTGTTGTTGTTGTTGTTGTTGTTGTTGTTGTTTACCAACAAACCGTTTGCTGCACTTCATGCACTGAGATTTCCCATTGTTTTGTTTATAACTGGAATGAAGGACTGCATGGTGCTGCTCTTAAATAGGAGGCTTCTGTCATCTGCATACAAAATATAATTCCCTTTGTCACTACTAGTTGTTATACCATTGACATACAAAATGAACTGCAATAGACCCAGAATACTGCCTTGTGGGACTCCTGCGCTGATGTCTTGACAAGTACAAATGTTTTCTTTTCCTACAGCTACACACTGGCAACGATATTGTACGTATGTCTTTTGGGAGAAGCGCTGCAATTCCGTGAAGGCCATATAATTCTAATTTTACCCCAGTATTTGGGTGCTGATGCGGTCGAACGCCTTTAAATAATCTATTAATACACCAATACAAACTTATTTGTTTCCGAATGTCTCTAGAATTTTTTTTTTTTTTTTTTGCTTTAGCAGAGCAGTTTCCTTGGACCTATCTGATAAGAAACAGTACTGCGACGGAATAATCAATTGAAACTTCATGCAATACTTAATTAGTTGTTTATAAGTTACTTTCTCTAAGCATGTAGAAAAATAGGTAAAACAGAAATGGGCCTATAACTGGACATGTTGTTTTTGTCCCCACCTTTACAAAAAAGCATGTTGACCTTAGCTTTTTGCATGAGTTTTGGAACACAGCCTGTAGATAATGATAGGCTATATACCGGGTGTAGCAGTTAATATGGAACAAGACGTTTAAGAAGCCCAAGAGCTCTAAAAAAAATCGTACCGACTGGATAGTAGCGGCAGTCGTGTGTACTCAAAGCCAGTATCTTTTTCTTCGCGAAGCTTTAATTAAGTGCTGTTAATTAGTGAACCTTTTTATCATTATTTGAATCGCGGACATGTTAATTACAAAGTTGTAGCACATATTAAATAACCTCCGAATCGAGCATTTATTTCGTCTTGAAGTGTGCATGGTTGTTTTTCCAAGAAAAAAACAAAAGGCCCGTGAAATACCGCCTCCAAGCAACCTTTGAAAGATATACGGCTGCATTTGTTATCGCCGCATCGTACAAGGCTTCGTCATGTAGGATGTTCGAGAGGTTTCGCCACGTAACTAGCGCGGTGCCATGAGCATCAGCGGACGCAAGAACGTTTTGCTCGATCATGAGGCCCTCGGGATAGCTTTAGCTTTGAATTGAATTATGGGGTTTTATGTGCCAAAACCACTTTCTGATTATGAGGCATGCCGTAGTGGAGGACTCGGGAAATTTTGACCACCTGGGGTTCTTTAACGTGCACCTAAATCTAAGCACACGGGTGTTTTCGCATTTCGCCCCCATCGAAATGCGGCCGCCGTTACCGGGATTCGATCCCGCGACCTCGTGCTCAGCAGCCTAACACCATAGCCACTGAGCAACCACGGCGGGTGCTTTAACTTTCGCGTATCATGAAACAAAGCTACAAAATAAATTCAACCGAGCTTTTAAAAAAATAGTGCGCAAAAGAGCACGAAAAAAGAAAAAGACAGCTCCGGGAAGAACAGAAAAGCGCTACTCAGGAGATTATATTAGGAAAAAAACCAAAAGCATGTAAGGCATCTCAGCCGCCCACAAAGAAACATCCAAAAGTGCAACTTCTTTAGCCATTCACTCTTTCTCTCTCTTGAACTCCGAAAAAGAGTCCCTTTCTATCTTTGTAGCAAGCTTTTTTTTATGTAAGGGTAGGGTGACATCATGAAGCTGCCTTAAACAGTCACGTTTTACACCAGTTTTGAGCAGTTATCTTGCACTGCCACTCATAGCACGGGCTCAAACAGGTCACCATCTGAAGCCAATACAGTACTTTCTCCTTTTCAACACTTATGCTGCTGCAGCTTTGACGAACGACGTTGGAATCTCGTGGCAGACTGCTTATTTTCGCCTTTAGGGCGTCCGGTGTGGTCGTTTCGCTGCTATACACGCGATCTTTCCCGTAGCCCCACAAGAAGTCCAGCGGTGTCATGTCCGGCGACCTTGCAGGCCAGGGTACAGGTCCATGCCGGCTAGTCCATTGTCCAGGAAAAATCTTGTCGAGCCATTCTCGAGACTCACTGCTGCTATGCGCAGGAGCACCATCGTGTTGAAACCAGTCCGAAGGTGCGCAAGTGAAACGTTGCAACAGACTCCGTTCACGGGGCGCTCGATGATGTCGTTGAGGTAGCATTGTGTCGTTAGTGTGTTGTCAAAAAAGATGAGTTCGATGATATTGCCGTCAAAAATACCGCATCACACGTTAAACGACCACCGATATTGGTGTCATGTTCGTGCCAGCCAGTGGGTATTCCTATCACTCCAGTTGTGCGCGTTGTGAAGATTAACTTGTGCGTTTCTGGAGAAATTAGCCTCATCCGTCCAAAGCACGTGAGTGAGAAAGTTCGGTTCTTCTTCCCACTTCGTGAAAATCTGATTGGCCAAGTCAAGTCTGTTTTCAAAATCTCGGTCTTCAAGTTTTTGATGATGGTGCACATGGTACGGGTGCATATGACCTTTTTTTTTAATAGCCCACACTGATGACCTTGAGCTTCCTGGGATCACGCACACTACTGTGAGGGTTAGCAGCAAAGAATGACAAGACATCCGTTCCCGCTTCTTGAACTGCCGCCGCAGTCCTTTGTCGCTTTCTTGTGAGGCTACCCGACTCGCAAAGTACTTCGTACGTTCGAAGTGCAGGGCCCTGAATATTTGGCTGCGCGTGTTCCAAAAAAGATTTTGCGCTCACCGCTGCGCTGTTCTTTCTCAAATATTGCAGAACAGCCGCATTTTGGCGTCGGCTTCGTTTAGTGCAACACTTGGCACAGTTAATTGCCTGGTTTCTAAGAAAAAAGCTGAAATCTGCCTGCTCTTATGGGGATGCGAACTGTTTCCGCGGTAGCGCAAGCATAAACTTGTGTCCCCACCTGTCTTCAACTGCAGAAAGCCGCGTTTCAGGGAGGGCAGTTGCCTGTTCCAGGAGCGGGCAACGCGCTCCAGCCCTCCCTGAAACGGTGATTTCTGCAGCTGACGGCAGGTGGCAACACAAGTCTGGGCCAGTGCCGGCTTTTCAGACGGCACTTTTTCCATAGACGAAAACAGTTTGTCATTTGTCTTTAAGAACAGGCGATTAATCGTGCAAAGTATTATACTAAATGAAGTCGACCGCGATACGCAACAGTTCTGCGAAATTTGAGCAAGAAAAGTGCAGCAGTGAGCGTAAAATCTGTTTTTGAACACGTGCAACCCAAAACTTAGCACCCTGTAATGTTGACGGACTTGGGCGTCCTCCACAATGCCACATCCGGAATAGACGCAACGTTTGTTTCTACCGCTAAAGGGAACAGACAGAGAACACGTTCCGGGCGCGCCTATCTACAGAACAAGACGAGTGCGCAAAATAACGATCCCAAGTGCACCGTCACGCTTTCCCGGCTTCTAAATCCCACCCAATCCCCTCCTCCTCCGGCGTGTTTTCATGATGCCGCGATCATGACGTAACGGGAAGCCCTGTATCGAGCTGCCGCCGATATTAAAGCCGTGTATCCGTTGCTATTCGCTTGGGAGCACTCGAGTAGCGGCGCGAGAGCGCGTGTCTTTTTCGCATTTTGGGTGTTTCGCACGCTTTTGTTTTTCTTGGAAAAACCAACGATAAAGCTGAGCACAAAACAAATGCTTGGTTCGGAGGTTATTTGAAATGCCCAAGAACTTCGTAATCGATATTTTTGCGATTCAAGCAATAATTAAAAAGTTAACTGATTAAAATCAATTAATTAATACTTCGTGATGAAATCATGCTGGCTGTAAGTACACATGACTACGGTTACTATGCAGTTGGTATGATTTCTCTAAAGCTCGTGTTTCTTTTCTTTATCTTGGTCCAAATTAACTGGGCCACCCGGCGAGGGTGTTGTTCTTTAGCTGCGTGTTTTTTTTTTTTTAACTGCTTTTGGCAGATATCACGATTGTAACATTTGAACTAAATTAATCGATGAGTTAGCCATCACTTATACGAGAAATCGAAATAATTAATTTAGTAACTAACAAAATTACACTAATTACATTTCAAATTATTACTTTACGGAACATATTTCTAACTACGCAGCTCGTTAGTTTGCGAGGCATATCCACTCGGATCTTATTCTGAGGATGGCACCCATTTTTAGATATGCGCCGTCAAACTTGCGAATAAAATGCGCTGTTCGACTTACTTTTTTTAAAAGCTTTTTTTTCTGTGAATTGAAGCACAAAATTAAATGGAACGTCAATGAATTTTTATCGGCCACTTCAAAAATTAATATAGCAAAACTGGTGCAGTCCTGAGAGTTCGTTACAAATGCATACGCCTTCCGAGCTCGCAGGCTGTAATTCGTAGATTGAAATACGTGCAGTAAACTAATCAATTCAAAAGTTAATTAGTGTAATAATGCTATTATTCAAATAAGCATTCTAATTTCTCGTAGAAACAATGGCCGCCTCACCGTGTAATTCAGCTCAAAGGTTAGAATTGTACTATCTGCCACATGGAAGTTTTTAAAATTTGGTGCAGCTAAAAAAAAAAAGCGCACCTGGTATGTAGGTCAAAACTGTAGTTAATATTTTAATCACGCGTTTAGCCGGAGCAATTTCAATGTCATAGATGTCCCGCGATTTCCTACTTCTGAATGAGTTAAGTATAGCACGTATTTCCGCTTCACAAGTTTGGCTCAAAGTACATGCTGAAGGGGTCTCTGTTTTGGCGTGCTTGGTCAAACTAGTTCAATGCTTGTGGAAGTTCAGACCCACGTACGCGATGGCATTGCAAAATTAGCTCCGTATCAGAACCCAGAGCCTCTCTCCTTTCACCTTATCGTTAGGGTGGATTGGCAGAATTACTGGATTCCCCTAGTGAACCGCAATTAGGTGGAATGCTTGGGTTCACGGCCAACTTCAGATTGTACGCATGTATTCAAATCCAAGTAACACGCAGAAATTATTTAGCTGGAACAACCGCTCGACCGATTTGATGAAATCTGATGCATTTGAGAAAGCTAGAATCTAGCTTCTCTAGAAAGCATAATTTTAATTTAGGACCTCTAATTTTACTTATTTAGGTTGCCGAATATCAGAATAATAGAAGCACGCAGTATACAAATCGGTAACTCTTCTACAAAAACAGATGTCACTGTCCGGTCAACTTAGTCCGTTAGATCATCCCGAGAAGACAAATGTGATGCATTCATTTCTAGCTTGCGTGAAATTCTTACCATGTTTACGAGGGTTTTACGAAAGTCCTACTCACAAATTAGCGATATATTTCAGAGTGGTGAACACGCAAAGTTTGGTCCGCTTCGGATGCCTTAGTAAGGTCAGGTTGCAAAATTGTGACATCACTTTGATTGCTGAGTCAGAGTAGTTAAATTTATCTTGCAATATTCAATAACCTTTCTAAAAATATGGCATAAACTGAAAGCCTACTTTTGCACGTCCTATATTCTAACTTTTTTTGGTACATCAAAGCGCATCAAAACAGGTCCAGTGATTGCGGAGAAAGACGATTTCTCTGCTCCCATGGACAGGAGCTGCCGCGGTAAAACTGGCACTGAAGTGGTTTCAGGGCATAACTCTTGCCGAACTCATGTCTGAAAACTACACCGTTAACCCGGGGCCACGAAAGACCACGAAAGCAACCGCAAGGAACAATAGAAGTATTCGTAGCCAATTCTGCGCAGTTAGGGCAATGCGTAGACACTAGTAATCTATCACCAGTCCAAAGGAAGTAAAGTAGCACAATACACCAAACTAGTCAGCATCACAGATGACGACATAGACCTAAGGGACCGTGTTATAAAGCACAAATTCCTCGGCCTTCCGTTTGCTTTCAAAACAAAATGTTTCTTGTCCGAAGCTGTTCATCGTGCAGCGTGTTCAACACTCGAGCTGGTTGCTCTGTGCAGTGCTTCTACCGATCTCACAGCGTCCAAGACTGATTGCGTCAAGAGGGGTCATATGCCGAAAAACTTGCGAGCGAAGTGATTACTGTAAAGGCTATCTTTAACAAAGAGAGAAAGAAAGGTGCTCCATAAGCCAGATATTTCTATATATTGGCCCATATTCTCAAAACACGTCCTCAGGTTTGAACTGCTTGTAACAGCAAGTGACAGCCAACAATGCGCCGGAGTTATCATTAGTGGAGGCGACCATCCAGTAGCAAACAGTTCTTACTAACGAAAAGCATTATGAATTTGGCCCCTGTTCTAGCTTGCTGAAGTAAAGCAGATCTCTGCAACCATAAGCGGATATATCATGTGACATACACACGCACACTTCTTTTAATCAACAATCAGCAGAATAGGCAAACTGTTACCCCCGTATTCAGAAATGCATCTTAACTTGAAGGTCATGCTTGACTTGATCTAAATGACGCCTGTTGTGAATGCGTCGAAGGAAACGGGATGAGCATCTTCGGCACGTTCACGTAAGGCGCCATTTAGATCATGTCGAGCATAAGCTTCCAAGTTAAGATGCATTTCTGAATACGGGGCTCAGTCTCTTCCATACTTGGTGTGGTGAGATACGAGTGTGATAATGGGGAATTTCAATAGCGCTGAAAAGACAGGGACAGATATAGAAACGACAAAACACAGAGCAGTGTGTTATCTGTCCCTGTCATTTTAGTGCTATTGAGGCTCCCGGTATGACAGGACAACTAGCATTAATCTATGCCATTGTTGAGTATGATAGTATTTAGGGTAGAGGTTCCACACACCTGAGACCCAAGTAAATAAACCCTAACATAAAGATACAGGCGTCAATAATGGTTTCGCCTGAGCTAGTTGTTTCATGACGAATGTATCCCAAAATTTGCAGGCGATACATAAAGGCAGCAACACGCCATGTCCAGTCTGTACATTTAGGCTGTGCCCTACTATAATCATAACGAGGAATATAACGTCAAGTATTTTTTTAGTATTGAAACCATTGCAGCTTTCAACTCAATACTCTCCCGCGACAGCATTCCAACTGAAGTTTGCATAGACAGTTGGCCGCAGTTCCCCTGTTACGAGTTTTCGGTTCTTGCAAGCAAGTGCGACTACCTAAACGTCACATCAAGTCACATCACATCATCACATCATCTGGCGCAGAAAAATATGCAAATAGTCAAAGCATAATGAAAAAACGCGCAGATTCCAGAGAGGACTTCTGGCGAGGTCTTTTAGCCTAGTAAATGTCAGCAACACAGCTGGCCCGAAGTCGTACACTGTACAAACGGGGCGTCATCGCTTCTCGAGACGCAACTGCCATCATCTAACCCACACGGACGAGGCCTACTCATCTGAGTCAAGTGACGACGAATACAATGTGCCAAATGCACCGCAAAAGATCGTGATATCACTGCCAGCAGTTGCCGTACTGATGCAACGCAGGTGGCCTCCACAGAACAGCGTCAAAAGCAGCCCGAAGTCCCTGATGCTAGAAGTGCGCTTGCCCAATAATCAGAAGCTAGCGCATCGAACCAACCTACGAAAAGGTCGGCGCGTACTGTCAGGCCACCTCAGCGGTCAAGATATAATACAGGTTCTCATCAAATAATATAGTGTGTTTTGCCTTATATGATTATTTCTCTAGCCGTGAAAAGATGTACGCGGCACGTGTGCCTCACCTACAACTGACAAGTCATCGGAGCATGCGCGGTACACTACGATCAAATATAAATGTAGCCTACGGACTAAGCCATCGTTCTTGTTCCTGTGGTCCTGCTGTCGCCTCAGTCCTTTCGCAGTTCGATGCACAAATATTTGGTTTCAAATATTTTTGTCGGCTCAACCAAAATCAGTCGCTCGAGGTCGCTAAAAGCGCGCGCAGAGAGACGCAGCCGCAGCAAAGTCGCCTATCGATCCGGGACGAGCGCCGTCTCGAAAAATTTAAGTGCACCTCGGGGGGCGAGCCTTTAGCGGTGACAGCTCTTTGCCAGGAAACGGTCCGGCGTGCTCTAGTATATACAGTATATAGGGAGATAGATCATCCTCACTTTGCAAAGAGGCATCCCGGGGTGATATATTGTGGCCTCCAGCGGGCACTCCACTATATAGCCGATGCCCTGGCAAGGCTGGAGATCGCCTTGCGTCTTGAATTCATAGGAACATAGCTCTTCTCGGTATTTTCTCTTTTTGACCCCTAAGGTATATTGCGGAACCGCTTAAACGCCGCTGGAGCGCTTCTTTATTGTTGTTGTTTTCCTCTGCCATTTCATACATTTCTACTCACTTTGCGGGGGTTCTTCGTTTGACCTGTAACGTTGAGAGGCAAAGTAGAATGCGGAGCATGCAGGAAAATGATATTATGTCGCCCAAAGGGGCGTCGTCGCAGAGACATATAACGCAGAAATGTATAGCTCAGCTCGGGGTAAAATTTGATATTGCTTGCTGGGTGTACAAAGTGCCCTAAAACTTGGATGGAACGCTCCTTCTTTCCGGAACGGTGTGCTGCTGCCTCGCGTTCGGCGGGTATTCCTTTTTACCTTACATCATGGCCTGTCGCGGTACTTATTAAAGTTGTGAGTGATTTGCTTGGATTTTTCACGGCACGTTATACCGTTTAAAGTACAGCGACGATGGCATAGTGCTCTACAAAATTTACAGCTTCGCATACACTTGTGTGCCTAAGCAAAATATAAAATGTATTTAGTTCCTGTGACACTAGCATCTACTCAAGGAACCCTGATTGCATCCAGAACAAAGAGCGCGGTTTCTAGCAGTAATTTTATACAGTGGGGTAACAGAATTTCAGGCGCAGTCCCTGAAAGTTTAAAACAAATCAGATTTAAACTGGCCCCACAATTAATGGCAACCTCCAGATTCGTACCTCAATCGTTACGACGACTAAGCCTTGCCGATTATTTACCCGGTGTCGCGGACGCTCCGCTGTTATGCCGTACGCTGTTCTAACAATGTTGCTGAAAAGCTTTTCTTCAAGCTAGCTGTGTATCACGTTATGGAAGCTGTGATGACGTCATTGCATCACTGCTACACGCTGTTTACAGCCTGCTACCCACAACTGGACAAGAAAACCAAAGACGCGCAGGGAAAGCGCAGTACGAGAGTACGCATTATAGCATTATACTTTATTAGCATTACATTATTATTATTATTATTATTAGCATTATACTTTGCTTTCATTCACAGTCACATTAATTACGGCATTGTTTCCTGGGGAAACACATATCACTGTCATATCTCGTCTATTCGGCACTTACAAAACCATGCAATATGCATTATCACTAACAGTGGGTTTTTCACGAGTGATACTCTAATACTTCGGGAAAATAACATCCTTGTAACGAACTTGTTTAAATATAATCTAATAATTATGTTTTATAAATTAATTACTAAACAGCTTTCATATCAATTCATTGATTCCAGGTACCTCATCAATAATAATAACACCAGGTTTGCACGTAGCTCCAATTTCCTACTGCCTATGGTTCATTCTAACTATGGAGAAATGACATCATCATTCGCTGCTATAGAACTGCGGAATGGTTTATCCAACATCATTAAATCTTCATTCTTTTACGCATTTAGTCATGCCCTTAAGCTTTTTTATATGTATAACTAAGTTTACGTCATTCATTACACTACATTTGCCATTTGTATGTATTGACAGTTTTTTTAGACACTATAGGCTTTTATACAGACAGTTTGTGTTTTCGTTAATTTATTTTCTCTATGTTGCATTTTCGCGATTGTGTTTGTTTCTTTTAATTAGCTTGCTCATCTTTGATGCACCTTTCCATTGTTATTACTAACTGAGGGTCCCGTTGCAGTCTTTGATTTTGGGACCCTCGTCTGTATACTGTCTTTTACCCACTTATTGTATCTAAAGAATAATAAACTGAAACTGAAACTGAAAGCCCATGATCATAACAGTGAAGTCCACCACAAATAGCACAGCGCGCCGGAGCTACGACCTGCGGAATATAACTTGAATTCTGGTCTTGGAAAAAAAGGAGAGAGAGAGAGAGAGAGAGAGAGGAGGCAGGGAGGTTAACCAGAGTGGGGGGTACGGTTTGCTACCCTGCGCTGGGGAGAGAGGGGAGGGAGAAGAAATTGATGACAAAGTAGAGATATAGAAAGAAAGGAGCATAGACATACAATCACAGTCGGTCACGGTCACGGTCGCATACTGTCACAGCACAGCACAGCACAGCACAGTAGCACTTGCAGCACTATAAACATCGGTTCAGGCTACAGTCGCTTGTCCAGTTCTGTTGGCTTTAAAAACTGCAACAGTGCCCTCGTCGCCCTCTGCTACGATGACCCCCCCCCCCCCCTGTGATGGCGGCATTCTAAAATAAGTTCCTCTGTTAAAGGTCTTCGGTCAAAGCGCGCTAGCGCGATTGCGAGCGATCGTCTCTGTAAATTAAAGCGAGGGCAGTCACAGAGAAGGTGTTGAAGAGTCTCCTCGTTACCACAGTCATCACACGAGGCACCGTCGGCCCATCCGATTCGGAAAGCAAAATTTTCTACACTTGTCTACCAAGTCACTAAAGCTGGGATGGAACGCGGTGATACAGTGCTGCGACTGCCAGTAGCTTTTTTTTTTTTTTTTTAACGCGCGTTGTTCATTGGTGATCGCCGGCTCGCTGTCAGATGTGCAACAACTGGAGACGCGGAGGCACCGTCACGCACTTCACCTTCGACTCCCCCCGTTTCGACCTCCAGAGCCCGGCCCTTCGAAAATCGCTGAGCCGACTGGACGACAAGTCTTTTACGAAGGCCGTGGATACCTCAGGCGCATTACCTTACTCATCGTGTGCCAAGAAAACTGTGCAAAAGTCGCTTACGTTGTTAATGTAAACAATCTCGAAAAGCCACTTATGTACACTTATGTGTGCTCTGATCTCCTTATTTGCTTGTAAACTTTAATTCAGTATGACCCGCGCATGGCGGACAAAATGATATTCGTCTGGTTACAATCCTAATATAGCGAAAAACCCGCGACCAGTACAGGGACATACAGAAAGGGTGACGACATGAGCGCTTCTGGCTTGTGTATATGTGTATAAACGCCATAAATGTATATGTATATAAACGTATGAACGCTGACACTTCTTGTTATTTGAATACGCTTCGCATTCTTTAGAAACTTTGCGCACTTTCCGGTATGTCCATCCGTATCTAACCAGTTTCCCTCCAACTTGGGTCACTGGGTAGTCCGTGGTCCAATGGGAAGACCATTGGGCTGCCATGCTGAGAGAACCGGGTTCAAACGCAGCCGTTGGAGCAACTTTTGTCACTGGGTAGGTACCATTGAGCATGTGCCACTGAGTAGGGGCCGCTGTTCAATGAACCTTCTTGACGCCAATTTGGGTCATGACATATGCGCCACCCTTCAAAGACAAAAAAATAATAATTTAATATGTCCCCGGTACTGCGCGGAATCACCCGCATTGTATCTGTTCAGACAATATTGTCTGAATTTATGTACGGACAGACGCGCGCCACGCGTGAACTTCGCGGCGGCGGCCCTAAATAGAGCAGCGAGTCCAGAAGAAAGCGCGAGGGCGGAGCCCGGCTCCAGTACACGCCTCACACATGAGGCGCTTCGGTGGTGGCAATACGGACTACGCGGCAATATGGCAATACGTCCCACTTGCGCTCTTATATTGTGCTTCCTGCATGAAGCATGCTTATAGTTTAAAAGCGACGGGTCGAGTTCGGAATGTCTATGTGCTTGCAGTTTTAAAGCGAGATACATCGAGTCATAATTTTATGTTAGCAGGCCAGATCCCAAGGCTGAACTTTATTTGAACAAGTGAAGTAAATGATGAAGCGAACATCCACAGACAGGCATAGAAATGATTGATCGGCCTTACGAGCAGCCGGTTGCAGTCCATCCATTTTTAAAACCACTCCAAAAGAAGTGGGGCTTGGAACGCCTGCTGAAGCTCTCTCAAACGCCGACACTCGCCCACGAGTTAGGACAAGAAGCCGTGAAGAAATACGAAGCACCCAAAGGCCATCGATATTTATTGCTTTCTTTTGCACATCGAGAGCGGCTCGCTTTGACGGGACAGAAATTTTCAGAGGGTAAACAATACAATGGGGCAAGAAAAGCAAGCACAGTCGTGCTCGAAACAAAGTTTCGTGAAGCAAGAGCGTTACGCAACGCGGCGCATTATTGGTTCGCTTACTCTAACGTCTGCCGATTCCTGCGTCAGCTTCCCCCTCAGAAAAATATGGACCAGAAAAACAGAAAGAATAAATAAATACAAAAAATCAATTTACAATAACGTCGGAATGGCAGCTTACCTTTATCTCTCTCTCTCTCTCTCTCTCTCTCTCTCTCTCTCTCTCTCTCTCTCTCTCTCTCTCTCTTTGATTTATATACAAAAGACTGCGGACCATCGGGAACTCGAGCAGTTCCTCCAATCTAAACTGTCAAAAAAGAAAAGGATAAAATGCCAGACCAAAGCAAAAGGCCTGCGCTAACAAAAATTGACCCGGTTCTCTTCACGTTTCCATGAATATCTACGTTCAGAATCATCGACCGTTCTCCCTCCACCGTTTCGCATTTCTCGCGCGGATCATTTCCAGTTTCCATTGAAGCCCCGATATTGCTGTTCACGGCTCTCGCGTGGCGCGGCGTTTAATTACCGAGCGGGGCAGCCGAAAGCCTGTGCCGCGGTGCGCACTGCTTATCGAAAGGGTAGCGGACTATTTATAAAGGAGCTCGGGCCGAAAGGAAGCAAAGACGTATAAAGGCGAGGGGAGGTTAGGAGTTTAGCCTGGGTGCAGAGGAACGGGAGACGGCAGGGGTTCATTTATTATCGGTCGAGTTCCGATTACCCATTCTTCCACGTTAATCGACACCGCGCACCTTCCGCTTTCCGCCGACTGCTGGCGCGGGCCGAAAGCTCGGTCGGCAGCAGAAAACTGCGATCATAGGAGGGTGCAGACACTTCCAACAGGGGACGCGGGAGAAAAAAAAACATCGGTGGTGATTTAGCGGTAAATGCGAGAGAAACGCGCTTGCATTAGGTCGCTCCACTATGAAGTCCCGGTTGCATAAGCTCAACCGCGTTCACCACATTTCAAAGTGTTGTTCAGGAACTCACTCGACACACGCCCTGCCCCTTCGAGGAGCAACTGATGGTGGTGCGGAGCAGACTCCCACCGGACGCACTATATATATATATATATATATATATATATATATATATATATATATATATATATATATATATATATATATATATATATGAATAAAGGGAAAATGAGACATCCACCCGTTCGTAGCAATTGCTACAAAGGAAGCCCATACGGGTTCGCCGAAAGAAAAGCCTCATAGTTCAAGAAAAATTCGTCCTGGTCCGGGACTCGAACCCGGTACCACCGCCTTTCCGGGGCAGCCGCTCTACTATCTGAGCTAACCAGGCGGCCAGCAGATAGCAGGGCAAAGTCGAATTTGTCGACAACACGCAGCAAAGGCAAGAGTTTGACGTAGTAGTTCTGCGGAAACCCGCAAGGTGGAGAGAAGTAATGAATAAAGGGAAAATGAGATCCACCCGTTCGTAGCAATTGTTACGAACGGGTGGATGTCTCATTTTCCCTTTATTCATATATATATATATATATATATATATATATATATATATATATATATATATATATATATATATATATATATATATATATATATGTGTGTGTGTGTGTGTGTGTGTGTGTGTGTGTGTGTGTGTGTGTGTGTGTGTGTGTGTGTGTGTGTGTGTGATTCCCACTCTTCACGCACATACATTTCTTCCCACTTTGGCATTCCTAATGCTAACGCATTAAAATAACTAGCAAGTTCTGTAACTACAGACGTACGATAGGGTAGAGCAGGCTAGGGGGAGGGCACAGTCGAGTAGCGTATGGTATGGTATACGTGTATGGCAGGATATGGCATGGCAAGGCATCGTATGCTTAGGGTAGAGCATGGTATGGCAGGGTGGGGTAGAATGTCATATGGCGGGTAGCATAGAGCAGGCAAGCGCAGCGCATAGTGGGGTATGTAGCCATGAGTGTAGCATGGTATGGCAGGGTGGGGTAGAATGTGATATGGCGGGTAGCATAGAGCAGGCAAGCGCAGCGCATAGTGGGGTATGTAGCCATGAGTGCGGTAGGATAGGTCAGGCTAGGGTATGATATTGTTAGCAGGGATGGGTAAGTATAGTATGGTGAGCCAGAGTATAAAAAGAGTAGGGTATGGTATAGCAGGGTGAGGAAGAATACGATAGGGTAGCGTAGAGTAGGCAAGAACAGAGTATGTAATATATGATAGGGTAGCGTAGGTACAATTTAATAACAGTGCAGCTGCTACGCAAGTACCACTACACGGAGCGAAAAATTCACGCTGTCGGTCTTGTTTTGCCAGACACCTAGCGGCCACTCTACGCATGGGCCGTAAATCACGTACTGACTATACATGGGACTCGTGAGGCACACAACAACTGCCGGTCTGTTTCCGCTCATCTTTGATGATAGCGATAACGTCTGTGGTAGGTTATTCACAACTACGCTTGCATCCACCTGGCGGCGGCCACCGGGGGCGTCGGTTTTGACATTCTCTACTCCTGGTCATGTGGTAGTGCGAGCCTACACACACACTGCGGTGCGATTCCCTTGCAAGATCACTGCGGTTGTAACAAAACCTGCGCAATGCCCTACCACAAGACACTTCCCACATATCCAAACCAGTCAAGTGCCCGAAACCGTTATCGTTGTGACTGTTGCACAGGGGGTCTCGTGGGCTGCGTTTTTGTAAGGTCTTCCTATGCGTTGCATTAGGTTGAGAGCGCTGGACAATACTGAAAGGCTGCAGAAAAGGTCGGGCGCATAATGTTTTCTCAGCTACGTATGAACTGGTGGCCTCGAAGCAATGATGTCTGCTGGGAGAAAAATGGCACAGCCCTTAGCCCCCATCCAGCTCAGTTAATTATACGCGCTACATTCCATTGAGCCCAATATACTCTAACCTTCCATTGAGCCCAATATTGACGTTGCTGCCCGAAATAATGCTGTATAAAAGTTCGAACTTATTCTTCACCAACCGCCACATCTTCATTCAAAGAAAATCATTGCTTTCTGTTCTTTCATTTTTTGTAACACGATCTAACTACTATCCGACTTGCAACTAACCTATAGCGTTCTTTACATTGATATCCCGTTCACTTGTGCGTAACCCGGTTCCTAAGTTGTTCCAGTTGTGGTAGCAAAATTGGATCTCAAGAATGCTGTAGCGAAAGGCAGTGCCGAAAACAAGGCCACCGAAAGCAAGGTTACAGAAAGAAAGAACAAAACAAACGAACGAATTGAGCGAGTGGCCTAGATATTGAACGGCAATCGGGAAAGAGAAAGAAAGCCAATTGCAATTCTGCTTCTCCTCGCCTTCATTCAGGTGACCAGACGTGGCTTGCGAATGTCGCCAGCGAGTTATTCGAGCAGAGAGGACGAGCAGCAAAAAAAAAAAAAAACGAAGCGACAGGAAATCGACATTGCGAGAAAGAAACAGAAAGAAGCATCGTCGAGGGAGCTGCTCACCCCCCCTCCCCCCCCTCCGCAGAACGGGGCTTTATTAACTACTCAGCTTCCAGAGACAGTGGTCGTCTTTCAGAGCAGCCGACTCTAGCTTAGATTGCTTCGGTGCCTTGAGACTCACGGGCTCACTGTTACGCTCTCTCTCTCTTTCTGCACCTTCCTGCCCCCCCTTCGCGCCGGTGACAGAAGTAGCGCGAGCGGCTCCCCGTTCCGGCTTCCGTACGAAACGGCGCTGTCGTCGCTGTCACCGTTCTTCCTCGAAATGGATGGGCCGCGCCAGTGAAAGCAACGACGAATTGGGCAGCCTCTATATATCTGTAGTCCCACGGATGAACTCACAAACAAACGCGGATTCCAGACCCGGTACCTCAAGTTGTACGGAACGACGAGTGACCGCTTCCTGCACCACCCCGAGTTGCACGCACCACCTGACCAGTGGCTGCAGGCGTCACAATGCGTTCCGAATCGGGTGAGGCCCGGCTTGCGCGAAGGAGCGCCTTGCTTCGCCCCCTTTCACATTGCCTGCGTCCGTGTGGATGGAACAGTTTAAAACATTCAGTACCATTCCACTGTGAAGGTGGATGACCGGCGAAGCTTTGTATAGGGATCACTATATTGGTGGAATAAAGACACATACACGTGACTTCGTGATTATACCGTTCTTTATTTTATTTTGCTACCATGGTGATCATCGCTTTATGGTCACTATGGTAGATGGCCATGGGCTGAGCGACGATGCTGCAAAGATATTTAACGAACGTCAAGTCTATGCATGACCGATGACGCGTAGCTGGCACATTGACACGTGCGTAGCTTTGAATGCCGAACCTGTCCTGCTCACGGTATTCGGGGTCCCGGCGGGCATCGTGCTTGGCGTTGGCGCTCGTCGTCGGTGGTCTCCTTCCGCCGCCGCCATGCCCACTCCCGTTTCCGTTCGCGAAGGCGATCTTTCCCGGGGGGCGCGCTTCAATGCTCTTCGTCGGACGGAAGCCGGCCACGCGACGGTCCCGGCCCGCCGACCGACGCGCGCTCGGCGTTCGCGGACCGGCCGCACACGCCGTCGCTCTTGCAGGGCACGCTGCTCGACCTCGGCAGAGAGAGAGAGAAAGAAACGTTTATTGTACGAAACAGTGTCCCGAGCGAGGACGGGGATCACCCTAAGGTGGGAAGGCTCCTTAGTCCAGGAACCCTCTGGCTTCGACTGCCCTCTTGGCCCTGGCGACGAGTTGTCGTTGGTCTTCCAGGTCCCCGAGGGTTAGCTTGGCCTCCCACGTTTCGAATAGGTCGTTTGATTCTATTGCTCGTTTTGCGTGCTTCTCTAGTTGCATTTCGCTGCCTTCCTGCCACGGGCATTCCAGGATCAAGTGTGCCAGAGTGTCGGGTACGTTGCAGAGTGCGCAGAGGTATCCGTAGAGCGTCGGGTAGAGGCGATGCATTATCATTCCGTGCGTGTACGTATTACTTTGCAGGCGTCTGAGGATCAGGCTTTCTTCTCTGTCGAGTTTAGGGTGCGGTGGAGGGTACACTCGACGCTCGAGCCTGTAATGTTGCAATATGGCCGAATAGTTGGTGGGTACGGCCTCCGTCTCTTCTGTCGCGGGTCCGAGAGCGCGTGGGGAGAGGGGAGCCCGGCTGACGTGCTCGCGGGCAGCGGCGTGGGCCGCTTCGTTCCCCTGTAGTCCCTCGTGTCCGGGTACCCACGTTACGGAGGTGTACGGGAGCGGAGTGCCTCGTCGTTTTAGTATCTTGAGTGCATCGGCCGAGATGCGGCCCCTCAAGAAGTTTCTGCAGGCGGCCTGAGAGTCAGTGAATATAACCACTGAGTCTGTGCATGTAGTGGTGGCGAGGGCGATGGCCGCTTCTTCAGCCGTTTCCGGGTTGCGTGCCTTGACGGTTGCCGATGCTAGCTCGGAGCCTTGGTAGTCTACCACGCTGAGAGCGTACGCGTTTCGATGCGGATACTTGGCCGCGTCGGTGTAGCGGGCATTCGGGTCATGCTTGAAACTTCGTTGGATGGCGTTGGCTCTAGCCTGTCTTCTACTCTTGTGATATATAGGATGCATGTTGCGCGGGACACGTGCGATGCATATGCACTCTCGAACGTCCGGTGGTATTCGCTCTTTCTTGTCCGTGTCTGCGACATACGTCTCGCTGTAGTTCAGGTGTCGCAGTACTGATCTCCCTGTGGGCGTGAGCTTGAGGCGTTCTAGCTGGCTGTTCTTGTGCGCTTCGGCGAGCTCTTGCCACGTGTTGTGGACGCCCATCTTAAGGAGACGTGATGCCTTTTTTTTTTTCATATTTCGCGGGCTTTCTTTGGAACACGGAAAAAAAGGACTACGTGGGACGTATCGCAAAGGAAACAACTCAGTCGGTGGTTTCTGAAGGTGCCCTACAAATCTTCGTGTCATACTTGGGGTCCTCAGCCAATAATTAAAAGGTTGGGAAATTAAACTTAATTAGTGAGTAATATGGAAAACAAAAAAAAAATTCTCAGTTACTATAGGCTATTGCGAATAGTATGCGTTCATTTCAATTCGCTTCCGACGCGCCGTTCATGTTAAATTCTTGGCTCAAGGTATGTGGGAAACCTTGTATAATACACCTGCACCTTTTCACGTAAAAAAATCAGTTGTAGACCAGCGCCCTACCTGCACTTTCGCCTTTCCTCTTACTTCTTTTTTTTTTGTTTCATTAAAGCACTGGAAACTCACGAAATTTCCGTATTCCAACTACCCCAGCTGTCCCCTGCGGAAGCAAGCACTCGACTTTCGCCGGGCGTTGAACTATCAACGCCCGACATGTGTGATCGTGAACTGCTAATAAACTTGAAGGATTCGCTTCACCCCACATAATGCTTTCATTTATAAAACAAGTTAACATAGTGGGGACTCCGACAACGCATTTTTTGGCAACATTTCAAATAAAGAAGTTAATAATGCACTACTGCGGCAGACCCGAGCTTAACGTCCGCCGTGCCTGAATTTATGCGAGCCGCTATACAGCGCGCTCGGCCGAGCTGGCCTCGGCGGAGCCCCATTCATCAACTTCAAAAGCCGGCTCGAACGTCGTTATCTGTTCCGCGTGCGGCTTACCAGCGAACTAGGGCGCGGCAACCACGCGTCGCGACTCAAAGCTCGTCGTAAGCCGTGCCCCTCGATCGCATGCACACGTTGTGACGGAGAAGGCGTGGCTTGGCGCTTCGAGTGAGAGGTGGCGGCCAGGCGCTTTGCTCATAATCCGATCTGCTTACGACTGAATGAGTCTTGGCCGCCTCCGCGGCGGATGGGTAAAATCGATCCCAATGCGCGTAATAAATTGCGTGCGAGACCACTGGGTGACGCCACCGTCGCTTTAAAAGCTGAGTTTAGTTAGTTAGTTAGTTAGTTAGTTAGTTAGTTAGTTAGTTAGTTAGTTAGTTAGTTAGTTAGTTAGTTAGTTAGTTAGTTAGTTAGTTAGTTAGTTAGTTAGTTAGTTAGTTAGTTAGTTTATGGCGCAACAGCCATGCCTCGCTATAACGCGACAATTCAGGGGCTGTACTTAGTAGATATTTGAGTAAAGTATTGTTTATATTCTGTGTAAAACAATAATATCCTTCACAAAATTAATTAGGTTCTCTATTTGCATTGTTGTTCCTTCTCCTAAAGAGATGAGTAGGAAAATAGGGAATGCGGTATTTGTAAAATATGCTGAAGACCTTTTCTTTCGGCTTTTATAAAAAAGGACAGGGTATCTTAAAAACGGATCACGGTTCGAACCGCTCCGATAGCTTCACAGACGGGTCGAGAAGGGAGTAGTAATACGGGAAAGGCAGGGAAGTTAAAGGGTGGGCACTGACACGGATGTCTTCGAAGTTGCGCGGACTATCACGCGCTTAACTCCCACGGAGGAGGAATGCACTTTGTAAGTATGAAGGTTGAGAAACACTTGTGAGACCTTTTAATTTGATAACAAATTTCGTTCCAGAATGCGAGACCTGGCGTCAGCGACGTTATTGCGACTTCATGACGCAGAGCACAATTTGTTGACATCTGGTAGGAATAAGGCCGCAGGTATGATGATTTTGCTCACTTTAAAGAAAAAAGAAGCAAAGAAAGAAAAAGACAGCTCGGCAAGTTTATTGTGGCTGCGCTTACGTGCGGCAGCCGCTGAGACCGCGGGAACGAAGCGAGTCAGCGTATCATCAAGCTTTCAGTCCTGTACTCCTCCCATCCAAAGGAAATAAAGTTGATTGATTTACTGACTGATTGATCACATGACGAGACTCATAGCGCACCAAAGTACGTGGTGCACACGGGCGCCGCGTTTCTGCGCCCTCGTCCTGTCGCGCGCGATAAGCCTCGTGACGCGCGATACGCTGCGTCACTGAACCTGTCATGGCGGCATGACGCACCCCCCTCTCGGGCAATGAAATGGAAGTCGGTTCGTGGGAACAGGCATTCTTGCAAATCATTTAGGACGCTCGAATGATTGCTACAGGACTATTTATTTTCATTACTCTCGTGACAGTACTCGTTTAACCAGGCTGAGCTTGTTCGCTACTCTATACATTGGGGAAATGGAGAGAAGGGACGAAAATATTGAACGGAGGAAAATACACGCACGTGCTCAAAGGTTCATCGTTGAGTCAGTGCATCTCTAAGTTAGTGCATGAGCTCGTGCATTGTAATAAACATCTAAGAGCGCTACTGCTGGTTTGCGAATCACGGATGCCCCATGCCACGGTCCCAGAATTTCCTCTGACTACAAAGGATACGTCGTATAACTGCCTCAAAATGGTGCGAAGGTCGTTTATAATCAGCATGCGAACTGATTCTTAACACTATTTATTTCGGTTACCTAAGGCGAGGTTTTACGCGGCCATTTATCCCTAAAATTTCCGTCTCGTGTTAGCATTGCAACCACTATGGCTTGTGTTCATTTGTTTTTACTTAGTTACATGTTTACACCTTATAGCATGTCTTCCTTTGTGTACCTAATATGAGAGGTACCATTACAGTGATTTCAATTTGAGACCACTTCCTGTATATAGTTTGTAAGATGTACTGTTTGGATGTGCATACTCAATGAACTTCACTTCGCATGGAGAGTGGCCGCTGGACCTTCGTCGCGCTCATCGCGGCCCTCGACGCGTCTTAAAATAGGTGCGCACTACAACTTCAAGAACGTATTATAAGGCGCACTTGACATACGCATTTGCATACCGCACAAGGCTTCCCTACACAGCGACGACCAGGCATGCAACTCCGTGGCCTTGAGAGCGCGTCGCCATGCGCACGTCTTTTGTTCTCCTTCCGTCCAACACTTCCACGCTGCAGGCCTCCCACAAACAACGCGCAACAACAAAAGGATGCATTCGTTTCCGCGAGCTTTTAAGCGCGTAACGAACGACACCGCCGTCCACTGGTGGCATAATCTTCTCACCGCTGGGAGCGAAGTCCTTGGCTCTCCAATCGTAAGTGCGTTTCGCTGTTTTCCCATCGCGTTCCGGCGGGTCGTAACGCTTCGCGCTCTTGGTCACAGCGCGCCGAAATCAATACAAACGAGTTCGGCGACTCAACACTTTCCGTGTCCAAGCTGAAAATACGGGCAGCAACCGCAGCGGTGGCGCGCGTCGACCATCATCCCGATCGCATCTCTTATACGGTCCCTGGAGGACGCAGTAAATAAGCGAAGCTGCGGGCGGCAGCTAGAAGTCGCCATGCGGTGCGAGATCGCATACTGCGCATACCAGTGCTAGTGGTCTTGGCACTCTCCGTTCGATCCCGCCAGTGGAGTGGGTTGTAATGGTCCACAGGCATAGCGCACGCAGGAACGGGTACACACACGAAGACGTGAAACGACGCACGCGGCGCTAGTTTCAAGAGGCTTTGTTTTTTTCGGTAATGTTGCGCTGAAGAAGTGGCACTAGCGTTTCGCAGCAGCTGCGCGCATTGGTGCCGGCCCCCTTCTCTCTCTCTCTAGAGAGAACGTCCCTTGCGCACGGCGACTCCACCTTGATTCAAGATAAAGGATGGCAACGCCACCACTAGGCAAAAGCGGTCGCGGCACCTCATTGAAGGCAACTCTTGTGAGCGCGTTCTTTACTATAGAGGTGCGGCGCTGTGCTCAACACGGTGGAGCGGAGGAAGAGCTTTTGTGTGCACGACGTTTGTTTCCTGCGAGAATATATTTCCATCACGTTTTCTTAGCTATTAATTGATGTGGACATCATGGAAGATAATGGCTATCAAAAATGCTACTGGAAGAAGGCACGGGGTAATAATGGCTAAGTACTCTCAAGAAAGCGTACTTACAGTATTCGTATTCAGTATTATTCATATACGTATTCAGTATTATTCGTTCAGTATTACATTATTCGTACACACAGTATTCGCCAGCTATCAGGCCCTATGCTGGCAATGACAGCTGGCAACATTATAGACCGACACTGGTCTTCGGTTGGCAACTCGCTGGCTGCTACGTTAGCAGGAGAATCGCCTAATGTTGGCGTTATCACTGGGTCAGCACTAGATTGGGTTGCACACCGCCAAAATGCCAACGTGGACCAGTGTTGGTAACGATTTCTGCCGTGTTGGATCTGGAGGACAATCCCAATTGCTGTCCCCCCAGATTTTTGAACCTTGCCGTTGGGTGCGGGAGTTGGCCGAGGTTGAGGAGGACTTTGAGATGAAAACTGGAGGTTTATTTACATTATTTACAGTGAGAGGACGAAGAAATTAACAGTCATAAAGTCATTACGGGCGGCCAGCAACTCGGACGCTGCGAACCGCGGCAAGAAGCTCGAAAGAGATGAATGAAGGAATGCTTTCTTGCTGCTCCCGGTCCCTGGCTTTTAAGCCCTTCGGTGTCTCGAAGTCACGTCACGTTCGGCCAATCGGCGAGCCCGCTCAGGTGTCGTCTTTCTCGGCCAATGGTAGGCGCCCGTGCGATTGTGTCGCACCCGGCGGAGAGGGTCGCTTCTTGGTCCCCGATTGTCCGAGGGCTTCTCTCTGCGGTATTGCCTTCCCGGCTTGCAAGCGCCGTCACAATAGGCGGAAGGGGGCGACGTTTCAGTGCTGCAAAGCAGCTTTGCTCGGGACCTGCGTTACCTGGAACCGTGCCAGGCTTCCGCTACACTTTCGGGAAGAGTCAAGCAGTGAATAGCTCCACCTGCGGCGCACGAGGTGGGGGACGCCAACTCGTTTGCACGTGCCGCGCTTCGGGAACGGGGTGGATGTGCTTCTGCGCTCCTTAATTAGCTGTGGCACGATTCGATGTGGTCTGGTGAACTCGAAGGAGGCTCAGGATAAGGTCCCGTATCTAACAGCCGTCATTGGGACATGTTTGGTCTGATGCTGGTGTACTGCATGAATCGAGTCGAGGGTCGTTTAAGAATATGGGGCTGAGCTTTCTGCTGCGCACTATTATGGCACCATCTTTCATGAGCTCAGCGAGTGAGGGGTTGTTGGCTCCGAAATATCGGTGCGCACTTTTGCTTTCCTTTTTTTTTCATTATTTTGTTGCGCGCTTCGGCAAATTATACAAAAGGCGTCAGATAAAGAGGCGTCACATAAGATTACCGAACCAGCGCGAAGGGTAACTTGCTATCGCAAGCAAAGTTTTGCGTGATTAAACACTTTAGACGAACGCAAGAGGTTTCAGAAAAGAGGCTTCGCCGATAAGTACAACTGGATATAACTTGCTGTCGCAAGCAAATTCACAGAAACGAAGACAATTACGCTCTCACTGCATGCTGCCTGTGCGTTGCCCCTGCAAAGCGTATGTTTGCATGTTTGTACTTCTTTTTTGGCCCCAGATGTCCTTGAGCGACTTTTTTGTAGCGCTTGTTTTTTTCTTATATTAGCTTTTCTAACTGACTGGTATGAATAAAAACATACAGGTAGTGCGGGATCTCTACCACTGATTGGTTGTATACGGGCAACAACTGCTCAGGGCGAGAAAATTCGAAGCTCTAACGGACAACTGCAACAAATTTGTACGAAACAGTATCACGCTTTAGTAGCCTGGTACGTACATACTGTAACCATCGAACACGTCCTCTTGTTTTTTTCCCGAACAAATAAACAGATCAGAAAGAAAACGAATGACATATGGCAATCAGTAATAAGCTGCCATTTTAATTTTTCATTGACGCAGAATTTGTTTTCTAACGCTAAAAGTTTTAACTTCTTTCAAGTTATTCCTTCGTCATTTTCTTATTTCATAGATCTATGTTTTACTTTGCTGCTGCACTTTTTGAACAGTTCACACGAATATCCCTTTTACTTCCACCTCTTATCATCCTTTCGCATACATTACGATAAATATTTGTTGACATCGAACTCTTCCCATCTAGCTAAAGGAAACAAGAAATCTAAACTATCGAGTAATATATAGCCATGGCGATATTAAGGAACACCAAAAAAGATTTGACGTGCTCGGCACGCAAGCAACCAACCGGCAGCACACTGAATTCAAATAAGCTCCGATTTGGAGCTCAAAGATATGCGAAGCATTAAAAGAAACGCGCGGGTCTCATACGAATGGCGTAGTCCTTTACAACCCCCTTGGCGGCCTCTCCAGGGAAAGGTCTTCATGTCGGAGAAAATTTTACTTCTTAAGTTCTCTTCAACACAGCGTGCTCTCCTATACCTAGTGCCTCTGCAATATGCATTCCCTTTAGAGTTACTTAATCCGTTCGATTCTTTTCCGGAACTCGTTTCGGCATGTAATCCTCGTCCCTCTGAAAAAAAAGAACGGAAATGCTGTCGAGTCTGACGCGCCAGTTACCTCTTGCAAAACTTAAACCGATCGCGGGCAGGAATTTCGCCTGGAGAGAGCCGCGTCTCGGAAATTCAATCCTTCGAGAATCCCGATTTCTCAA
Organism: Dermacentor variabilis; assembly: GCF_050947875.1. NCBI lineage: Eukaryota > Metazoa > Arthropoda > Arachnida > Ixodida > Ixodidae > Dermacentor > Dermacentor variabilis. The sequence continues at coordinate 166,660,379 of NC_134574.1, read as the reverse complement.
GACATGGCTGTCTCGCCGTCTTTTTCGCTCGGGGACAATGAATGTTAAATCGGTTTATATGCTTTGACGTTGCGACGGAAGAGCTAACGTGGAACAAGAGGCGAGTCTCTGAATGGGCGCAGCCGTGCGCGAAACTTGAAACAAAGATCGCGTCACCGCATACGAATGCACGTTTCCAGAAGAGGGTTACAGCGCCGAAAAAACACAACACACAGCAAGCGAGACGGGACAGGCGCCCTCTTCTGGAAACATGCACCAACTAGCCCCCCAACAAGTATTACTCAATGCACGTTACTTGAAGTAAGGCGAATCGCTGTACCACGCAGGTAAACGTCAAGGGTCAACTTGCTGAATTGGAACTGGCGGGCTAGTTGGTGATCCATAGTTATTGGTGAAACAGCGCGACCGGAAAAAAACATACGTTCACACAAACATTGGATGCCTGTGTATGTCCTCCTCATTCGTGTTCCCGTGAGCGTCTTTTTTTTCTCAAGTGCGCTGCTTCGCCGAAAGTTAAGGATCAATGTTTAAAACCAAAAAGTGTGTGTGTGTGTGTGTGTGTGTGTGTGTGTGTGTGTGTGTGTGTGTGTGTGTGTGTGTGTGTGTGTGTGTGTGTGTGTGTGTGTGTGTGTGTGTGTGTGTGTGTGTGTGTGTGTGTGTGTTTGTGTGTGTTTGTGTGTGTGCGTGCGTGTGCGTGAGTGAGTGAGTGAGTGAGTGAGTGAGTGAGTGAGTGAGTGAGTGAGTGAGTGAGTGTGTGTTTGCGTGAGTGAGTGAGTGAGTGAGTGAGTGAGTGAGTGAGTGAGTGAGTGAGTGAGTGAGTGAGTGAGTGAGTGAGTGAGTGAGTGAGTGAGTGAGTGAGTGAGTGAGTGAGTGAGTGAGTGAGTGAGTGAGTGAGTGCGCGCAGGACATCAGCCCCAAAGATTAATTCTAGGGATAACAATTGACCAAGGAAAATATCGATCAACACGCAGGCCAGAGAGACCGTGTATTTATTTACACGGAAAACCGAGATGTAAACCCTAGCACATATATGTTATATATGTGAGCCGGTACAGTGCGCTAGGCAAAAGGAAAAGAAGTGATGAATGATGATCGCGAAGAAAACTAGTTCATTTGTCACCTAGGCGTAGACAATCCACAAACTGTCTACATTGATCTTCACTGGGACTTAGAGGCGTAGCGCAATGCGCACGGCGCATTGCGCTACGCCAATGACGCAAAGTGGATGCTTTAGAGTCTAACGTCAGCGCGCAGCCAGTGGGCCTGGCCGCCTGGCAGCGTTCAGGGTGCTCTGGCGTGGCCAGCGCGCGAATAGCGCATGTCCTCTCTCGAGCTGGAGACGCTAGACCGGAGTGCGCTATCTTGGCTGGCCGGAAGCATGCTGGCCTATAGGGCGGGTGCAATGAAGATACTGTGTTGAGTTTACGCCTGCGCCAAGCGCACTAGCGCTTGCTCCCCGCGCACTTCTGCGCATGCGCAGCAGCTTATCGCCGCGCTATTGTAGGTCACGTTCAACGCGCCGAACTACACAGGGCGCGAACTTACGGCGATCCTCGCGTCGCCGGCCGCAGCCTGGCTCGCTAGGAAACGCCAGACTGCATCCAAGCCTTTAGAAGGCCTGCTGAGGCATGTGCTAGTGTTAGAGCAATCCCATCCCGAACATTTGTGGCACTTCCGCACGGCAAGAAAATAAAAGTACATCGTAAGTGCCAGCATGTATAATGCCCACACAAACAACCTCATTTACATTAATTGCTTGCGTGACTGACGACATCGGTGCATTCCATTTTGACCAAAGAACTAGGTCACATCTCTCACGGTTGGTTATGAAGTGGCATTTTCAAAACGGACGGCACCGACAGAAGCAAAGTACGGCATACCCGTAACTCCGCCAACTACGTGAATTAAAACGCTCTTTCGCGGTGCGCGTTTATCCGAAAGCTTGTTCGGAACTGACAAAGGGAGTACGAGCGCACGAGAGGTAGACGTTCGCACATCCATCATCGCGACTTCACCGACTTCAAAGGAAGTTCAACCTGATCGATACCTTTCTCATTCGCGCTCTTTTTGCCTTTCTACACGAGAGCCTAATCTCGGTGTTTTTTTCCTCATCAGCATGAAATGACTGCCTCGCATGTTCCCGAGAAAAAAGAAGAAAACCTTTGTGTGCAACAAAGCTAACCAATCACAGCAACTTCTAACCTCAAAGGCGAAGCGACGCTGAGATTGAGCAAGTGGAGGAACGTGTTCATCCATTGATATACAAATATGACGGCAGTCACACTGTGAGCTGCCTCCTCGGTCGTCTTTAGACGTCTCTAGCAACTTTCCTCTAGCTGCTACGGTGCTTACCGCTTCGCTCTCATTGGAGGATGCACCGTGGAGCACGCGACGCCCATTGGATCGGGTACTTGGCGGCGAATGCATAGGCGTGTCTTTCGCGTCAGCGCCCCACCGAGCCTCTTCGCGGCTTCTGACACACTACATTCATGCATCCAGCGTTTACCGGTTTCGTTATCAACGTCAGTGCTGAGAAAAGGATCAACTTAGACCAGCCACCAAAGCCTCGCACACCTAATCATTGATGTACCCTTTCGGCTGCGCTTAACCGCGTCTGGCACATAAGCCAGTGAGCCGAGAAATTATCGACTTATTGTATTTGGTCCTTTCAAACTACAACGGAAAACCTTTCAAAAATATATTTATTATACCTTATATGTTACTGTTTGGGACATATGTGTCCCTATGTACCTTAAGGGAGCCGAACATTTACCTGCGCTTTTTACCTGGGGCGCGATCGGAGATCGTTGTTCGAAACGCACGTTCAGTTTGCGTTCACTTTCGTCTCACGCGGTTATTGGCCTCGGCCGCGTCGAGTGGTCAGCCGCGCCCTGCAGCTGCCTCCACCGTGGAGCGCCACGAGACAATTTCTTGTAGTAGGGAGCCACAAGCGAACATTCAAATGTTGTAGCAGGTAAAAGGGCAGTTTTCATGTCGTGAATCGGCACAATTCGTACCCCTCTGTCATGCAGTAGCTTTCGTAATTTTGTGTGAGGGAGCTTGTTGCTCTGCGTAAGTTCTTGTGGCCATGTACGTCTACCAAAGGCTCGTACTGCGCTCTCGGATCGAAAAATATTGAATAAGAACCCGGGAGACTGCTTGGCATGCAGTACTGCAGCGAGGTCGGAGCGCGCATAGTGGGCTCAGCAGCTTGCAATGTGACTTACATAATGTACGCATTGTTTACTCCAATGTGCAATAGTTCAAAGAACGCTCGAAGGTAGTATTTTTGGCCCGCATTCCACTTGGTAGGTTACCTTATTTAGGTTTGCAGGACGTGGTAGCTCATGCCGAGGTTGACGCCTAGAAACGCCTTCATTTTTTCTGCCAACGTTATGAACCGTGCCCCGTTTTGTTCGGCATACCAAGTGCTTTTTTTTTGCAAGCGTTTTCACTAAGCTCTCCAACTTTGTAAAAACAGAAAATATTTCTAATGGCATAAATCCTCTGGTTGTTTGCACCAGGGAATGGAGCGGAAGGATACAGCGCGGGAACCGACGGAGACAAAGGAGGCACACAAAGTACACAGACACAGCGCTGACTTCCAACAAAGATGTTTATTTTGCCGGTGCGCAGCTAGTATTAAAGCGAACATTTGGCAAAAAGACAAGAATATCACACATGTGCGCAGAACCCGCTCGCACCGCTATCGCACCCTGGCATTTGAATCAATATAGGTCAGCTCTTTTACACACAAGGCTACATGGAGGGACCACTGACACAGTTATTTCCCGCACGTGAAGTTGCGCAACCTCTATTATTTCTTTACTACGGCTGGATTTTCTCCTAGATACAATCTTGCATTTGTCGAAGACAGGTTTGCACCTTTCTGGGTCTAAAATAACTCTGAGTGTAAAATAACCAAGTAATTCTTTCGACGCTTCGCCACTGTATTATAACATGTGCAAGTGATCACATAGCTGCTCGGCGTCTCTTCGAAGAAACCGTTCTAACGTTGCGATCGGCTTTGCGAAGGCGGACTCGTACGTCGTGTAGCTCCGTAAAATTTTTAGGGAACAATTTTCTCGGGGGTTCATTGGTTCATATTTTTTCCAAAATTCCAGCGCAAAGCATGTGCAAGGACGCAATGAAACAAAACCTTATACCACCTAGCGCCGACTTCTAACTTCATTCTTCGAAAAGGCTGCTCATCTCCCAACTCATACGGACGTTGCCAGCTGAGCTCAGACGTTGTTAGTCAGTTGTTAGCAACACCGCGCCTTCGTGTTTTCTGTCGCCGTGCGTATTCTGTCTGATCATGGAGCTCTGCCATCCAGAGCTCAGAACTATCACGTCAAACCTGGGCTGTCCAGAGAGCCCACGATGCGGCGGTTAGGCTCGGCCTACCAGTCCCCACGTGGGAGCGGCCCGCAGCTCTGCCCTAGAGCAAAGCTTCTAAGGACCTTTTAATTAAAGGTCTCTCTCTCTCTCTCTCTCTCTCTCTCTCTCTCTCTCTCTCTCTCTCTCTCTCTCTCTCTCTGCAAAGCACAGGACAATGCCGCGCCAAATAACTAGTCAATCTATCCGGTACGACATGCTCTGCCAGTATAAACATTGACGCTGTATATTTCAAGCATGGAGGAAGGAAAATGTTAGGAGAGAGCATTACGTCAAGCCGCCAACCTTGGCGTGCGAACGCTCCGTGAAGCCCTTACATTTGCTAAGTGGTGGCCCACCGCGTGACCTCCTGCGTCGAAATCACGGAGCAAGGATGAAGAATTCCTGAGACGTTTGGTTCTCAGTAGCTATGCCAGTAGTTTTTATTCGGTGCGCGTTTGTTCGGCTGCCCTACCGTGGCTGTGCCTGCAGAGCGGGAATACTATAACCAACCGCGCACTTTGACATGCGATCACGTGTGGGGCCACCAGGTTTGGCTTCAATCGCGTTGCACGATGCTCCCTCCTAACATTTTCCTTCCTCCATGACTTCAACCATCTTGTCGCTCAAACACCAGCTCTTTACCGAACTTCTCGATTTTTGTCTTTCCGCTTGTACAGCATCGATCGCGAAACGACCTTTATGGATTTAATATCAAGGTTTCCTCGTGAAAGCGTTCGGATTCGCGAAAACGGCCTCTGCGACTGAGACAAGGAGGCCACGGCCGAGGCCTCTTTTCTTGCAAAGTGCCGAGACGGTAAAGTAGGGAGGTGGGAGACTGAAAGGTGAGAGAGCCCCGTGGCTTGCACCCCTTGTGCGGTCAATTTTTCGTCCACTCGCCGCGGCGCGGAAGATTAATAGTCCTGCATAAACATGGTTTTATAGGGATTCAACGCACGGGGGTAATTACACTCCAGATCGGGCAGACGTTCATTAGAGCACTCTCCCCTCGCTGCTGCTGTCTCCTTTGACGACGCCACAGCCTCCCTGAGCAGTCCCGCTCCTCCTTCTGTATTAACGAGACGATGATGGCTTTGTGTGTGTGTGTGTGTGTGTGTGTGTGTGTGTGTGTGTGTGTGTGTGTGTGTGTGTGTGTGTGTGTGTGTGTGTGTGTGTGTGTGTGTGTGTGTGTGTGTGTGTGTGTGTGTGTGTGTGTGTGTGTGAGGGGAGGTGGGCTCGCCTTTTGCGGGGTCAGCACTCTTTTTGACCAAGACGCAGCCCCTCTGTGTCCTCAGCCCGACCCTATTTCCTTACAGGTATTAGGAACTGCTCTGAAGGCTGTCTTCGGTGAAGAAAGTGGGCAGACTGGTGATTTAGATGCGTGCGATCAGACACCAGTGTCGAGACATTGCAGAGGAGAGGACCAGCGCGATTTGGAACAGAGTTACGGCCAGTCGAAGAACGTCAGCCATAGCTATCCATGAATTCTTGTAAAGGCCTCGATGGTTGTAGACTGTGCAGACTATACGGTGAAGGGATTCTTCGTTTGCTCACAAACTAAATTAAATTATGGGGTTTAACGTGTCAAAACCACTTTCTGATTATGAGGCACGCCGTAGTGGAGGACTCCGGAAATTTCGACCACCTGGGGTTCTTTAACGTGCACCTAAATCTAAGTACACGGGTGTTTTCGCATTCCGTCCCCATCGAAATGCGGCCGCCGCGGCCGGGATTCGATCCCGCGACCTCGTGCTCAGCAGCCCAACACCATAGCCACTGAGCAACCACGGCGGGTTGCTCACAAACTCAATGTAAACGATATGCAGCAGTGTTCCTTGCCATTTTGTTTGCTCTGCATATTAGTTTTAATTTGACACGTTCATTTTTCCTGGTTATGTCAGCATGTATCTAAACTGTACAGACATTGTTACTGCACCGTTCCACGCGGAACGTTTCTTACAGCGGCTACTACAGGAAAGCTCGAAAAAGGGGAGAAGCATGGATGAGAGTTATCTAGATGAGCGCCTAGTTGACTAGGCTACGCTGAGGGTAAAAACAAGGGAATAAATATAATAACACCTTCTTTCTCTTGAAACATGTTTACGGCGTCGGAAGTGTTCTCTACCAGCCTAACACAACTTATTGCGAAAGCGGAGAGAGCACTTCAACCAGTTTTCATTGTCAACCGTTGCAGATATCACCATCATTTTTGTGACCCCGTATTTTTTCAGGCAACACCTGGAAATATCATTGGTCCCAGAAGCACAATTACATTCCGTAGCCATGAATATTCGTGTGGTATTTGTTACTGTGATCATCACATGGCCGTCATCGCCGTGTCGTTTTTGTCGGCGCCGGCAATCATATTAGTGCCATCATAGCCATCGTTGCCCCGGTTTTCTCGTAGCCTGTAATCATACCCACATGCTTTCGTCAGAGTCGAATAATCGTCGCATATAATCAGAGGCGTGGCAACAATAACATGTCGTCGTCATCTGTAATCACAGTCGTTGTTGTTGTTGTTTACTATCACGTAGGTGGCTCCTACCCACATGGGGGATTGGCCAAGAAATTAATGCATTATTCCGATTTATAGTGAACAAATTATATAATATCTATGGACTTAGCACTGTATAGCGTACAATTATCTCTTAAAATGAAATCAGTAAGGTGGGATCGAATAAGTAATAGTTAATTTAAAAGTGCACCAAAAGGAAAGGATAGAATTTAGCAGGGCATTCGGTTGGGTTCTGTAAGAAATTTTTGTACTTCGGAGACAGGCCATCAAAGCCGTCATCTCGTCTTTGTTATCGTCGCCTGTAATCATACAGTCATGCAGTCAAAACCGTCGCGCTGTCATCGCCTGTGATCAGTAATACCATCAACGCCATTGAGTCGTCGTCGCGTGTAATAATTCAGGCCATAAAAACCATCGCGCAGACGTTGTTGTCACCAGGCCGGCTGTCGTTTCTTGGGATCGTACCTACACCCTCCGAAAGCTTTGTTTACAGTTACGCTAACTTAGCGGCGCCTCGCACAGCTGTTACATCAACACAGTTGTTAAAGACATTCGTACAGCGCATGAATGCCTTACCGACTGAATGTCAAACGGCCCGGGCGCTGCTTGGCAGAGTTCAATCAAAGCAATAAAAAGTCGACCACACAATATTTGTTCGAGACACTTTCTGTACAGGGCATTTTTTCTCGAAAACATCACTCAGTTCAATACCTACGCTGATCGTATCTTATAGACTGTATCTTCTGGAATCATTCTTTTTTTTTTGCCTTAATTTCATATATGTATCCATATCTCGCTTTGTTTGCGCTTACTCATATTCGTAAGTGGGTGTGAAAAACGACTATAGTGTTGTTAGGTGCACGAGGAAAAGTCTGGAAAGGAAACGAAGTGGCGCAGGACAGCGCGCGCTCAATGGCGTTGCAATTGCAAACGTTGATGGCGCAGCGCCATGATCAATACTTTCAGTGACGTGCATGTGAACGGCGCAGATAAAACAAATAAAAGGTGTCGGTGCTCTTGTTCCAGGCGCGACTCCGTTGTTGTAGCCGCCACTGCGCACTGCCACGACAATCCCCGGATTATGCGCGTTTTGTTTGGACCTACATTCGCATCGCGCCGCTGCGAGAGAAATATCGAGAAACTCGCAGCCTAAGAGCGGCGGTCGAGAGGAGCCATTGTGAAAGAGAGTAATGAGAGTGCGATAACCGCGCTTCCCCTACTGTGAGGCCGCCCATAAATCAAAGTCAGCCTCGTTCGACGTCGGCAGTTTCCCCAAGACGATCCAACATTCTCCCCCTCATCCCTCTTTCACCGAACCCCGTCGTCCCTGGGCGAGAACTCAACTTTGTGTTCCACGTTATTTTCTTCGATCTAGGCAACAATACCTTTGGCGTCTCCCTGCCTGCAAGAAACTAGAGCGCAGCCATTCCTGCCCGGTTTTGCGCGTGCGTGCGTCGGGGTTAAAACACCGCACATGCCTCGTTTGTCGCATCGCGTAAAACAAAACGTTGGAAGCTCAAGATGTGGACCTCCAATATCGTACGCTCAGAACATGTATTTTGACTGTGGTGGTATAAAAATGGAACGAAATGGAATGAAATGAGAAGCTCCTGTGTCACGCTGACGGAAACGAGAGAGCTTTTATTCTACAAACAAGGAATTGCGCGTAAATTTGGCTCTGAAAGCGGTAAAACAATTACGTGTTTCCTCGCTTGACGGTGAAACAGTGTAAACCAAACTGTCTAACGTCCCGCGACCAAAAAACTCGAGCAAGAAGTTATTTTTCCCAGCCCCCAAAAGCTGGGATCCTTCGAAAATTTATTACGTACCACCACTGAGTCGCCATATTCGCTCTCCGATTTCTGTTTTCTTCTCTCCCTCGACAGCTTTGGCATCCTGCTTCACGTTCATTTTCTTCCGCTCCTGGCCGTGGAATCTTATAATTTTGCTTAAATGCACTGACGCATTGCTTTAAAGTTGCATATCATGTGTCTCCGCTAACTATTCTCTGTCTCAGAGAGTAATTGATTTCTAATTTCCCGTTAGTGCGACTTGAAAAGTGGTGCTACTTCAGTGGTGAATCATGATGTTAATGATGACGGTTTTTACTGGCCTCCCCTTTGAAACGAAGCGGCGACAAACAGTCACCTAGCCTGCTTGATCTAAGCAGATTTTATTATATCAACCTCAATCTAGGAATTTTCCTTGTTCTCCTGGACGTTTTCCTGTTTCACTAAAGACCTCTACTCTGTGTTGAACAGTCACTTATGCTACACTTCTATGAGTCCCTTCGCTGCTTTCTTCCCCGCCAGTTACTACTTGAACCCGTTTTAACTCCCAACGCTTCTGGAGGGCGGACGTTTCCCATAGGTCTTGCTGAGGGTGTATCTTGTCATTCCATTACAATGTGCTGATTCATTTCCCGATTTTGCTGCAGCAGAAACATGCCTCATACTGTGGCGAATATTTTCTCCGGTATGTTCTTTTTTTTTTTTTTTGTGTGTGTGTGTGTGTGTGTGTGTGTGTGTGTGTGTGTGTGTGTGTGTGTGTGTGTGTGTGTGTGTGTGTGTGTGTGTGTGTGTGTGTGTGTGTGTGTGTGTGTGTTTGTGTGTGTGTTCAGGCAACTAGTTAGAGCCTCAAATAGCAAGGCAGTGCCCTTTGGATTAAGGTACAGATTTTCCTCTATAATTTACGCTTGCCATTCTTGTAAATCTCCATGGTATTTTTATCTGTACGTTACATCGAATTTACCGTCTCTCTTTCTCTCACTTCTTTTTCGATGACTCCTGGTTGTCTATTTACACTTTCAATTACCCTGTACATGGTTTCCGAGTTCCTTGACCTCTTCCTCCATTTCGTGTTCACTTTTTTTACGTAGAGATGTTTGTGCACTTTAGCCCGCCATTTTTCATGTATGTTCCTGTGTCCTTTTACAAAACTAATTTTACCCGGCGCTTCTCTCACTGAAAACAACCCCAACCCATGTCATATTGCACTGCCTCATTAGTCTTTTTACCATGGTCCCTCAATGCCATTCGACCCACCGACCTTTGATTAACTTCCAACTCCAACGATACCTTTAATTTCAAGCACATAATTGCATTCCTTCATCATAAGTGGGTCCTCAAGTGTGCCATGTCTACGTTTCCTACCACGATTCGTCGGTTAGACCGTCGCACAAGAGGTGTGCATTTCGGTGACAGCCGTCAACAGAAAGGCACAGACTACACGGACAGCGTCTGTAGGAAGCACGCGATATTATAGATGACTAAAAAGAACTAATTACCTGTGCAACAGATTGCGTGCTTAAGGCGGCTATCAGGGTCATTATTTCAGTGTTTAACACAAGAATAACCATTCCTTCGGAAACCCCATGCGTTTCCAGTTCCTCAATTTTACCAGCACAGCACTGCCATCGTGTTGCGAAGGCCAGTACAGGCCTGTAACAAGAGACTACGCAGATAATAACATTTTGTTGTAAACATTTCTACTCGCAAGCTTTAAAAGCAACTGCACTTTTAAATACTTCGAATGGTTAGCTTTGTTTGTTGCGCTGAGAAATAGGAGGTTCTTGAAAAATGATAGGCAGTCTTATTAAGATCGTTATGCAACGAGAAAGCTCAAAGGAGTACTGACATGGTATTTTCGACTCATCATTTTGCCCATGAAATGAAGGATCGGGACCTAAAAACGTTATGAAAAGATTTGCAAGCCTCACAGTGCCGTATAACTAAATTGACATCTTTTCTACAGACAATTTCGGTTTTTTTTACCGTGAGATGACTGTCGCGACTTCATGACGCAGAAGATAGTCACGTGATAGCAGGACATCTCTCCGTTTCGGCACTCCCTCCGGCTCGCTCCGTCGCCTGCTATGCTGCTGGCGGTTGTGAGGCCCGATGTGGCAGCATAGCAGACGACCGAGCGAGCCGGAGCGTGCGCCAGAACGTCGAGGTGTCCTGCTACCACGTGACCACCATATGCATCATGAAGTCGCGACAGTCATCTCACGGTAAACGAAACCGAAATCGGCTGTAGATAAGATATCAATTTAGTTATATGGCACTGTGAGGCTTGCAAATCTTTTTGTAACGTTTCTAGGTCCCGATCCTTCATTTAATGGGTAAAATGAAGAGTCAAAAATACCATGTCTGTACTCCTACGCGTGGTGACGTTTTTAGGACGTTGTCGGGCGTAGAGATCAAACTTGAACTCTTTTTTTTTTCATGGGGCAGTCACAACCCATTATTTTTCTCAGCGTTCACAGACACGCTCTTATCGGTGACCTAAGCGTTAGAGAGAAGAATGCGTTATTCTTTCCGTCTTTAGTAATCCGATAATAACGTCGGGCGCAGGAGCGGAAAGAGAAACTGAGGAAGTCGTCGCCTCGAGCTGGTAATGCCAGCGAATTTATGCGCGACAGTTCGCGGTTATGCTAGAATGCTCGTGCCCGCTTAGACGCCTTTCAGAACGTCTCCTCTATCGGGACAGCATTAAGGAACTGAATGGGGGCTGCCTAAAGTGAAAGATGAATGCCATCTCAAGCGACCATGCGTCTGCCTCCACCGCCTCGCCGAAACTGCGACGAACCGGGAACAGGCGTCCGAAAATAGGACGTTCCGAGTCTGGCGTCTTCGCTCGTTTCGTCGAAAGCACCTCTCCATCTCACTTAAAGCCCCATCAGATAGACACACGCCACGGCTAGGTGAACGACTAAGTTAGATTGAAGGCACATTGACGTCACGAGACTAAGCGGAACAAAAGAGATTTCAATTAGTGATGCGGCGGGAATTCTTTAAAAAAATAATAAGAAAGCGCAAGGGGCGCAGCGGCGAACGTCGAATCCGGCCGCTGCTTCCTTTATTTCTGGTGACATGAAAATAAAATATAGCGTAGACATCCCAAAATGGGAGCGGCTGCTCCTTTTAGTAAAAGGGCATAAAAGCTCCACAAAGCAACAGTAATTACCTTGCGCATTCTATGCGCAGAAATGACAGTTCGCGATAGCAGCCTAAGACAGCGACGTTCGTGCGAACCACCTATACACATTTTCCACCCTGGGGCAGCGAAAGTGAGGAAAGAGTGTTCCATAATAACTAGAGAGATTAGTCTAAGGGAAGGCTTGGTGTGGTAATCCACGAGGAGCATATGATGAAGAATCAAATAAATAAATAGTAAATAGTAAATAATAAATCATGGTAAATAATAAATCAAATATATATATATATATATATATATATATAGCGAGAGAGAGAGAGAGAGAGAGAGAGGGAGGGAGAGGGAGAACACGCCGGTGACATCTCGGAGGCCACGGTCAGTAGACGCAGCTACGCGCAGCTGCTGTGTGTAGACAATAAGTGCAAAGACGAAATGTTTTATCGGTCTTCTTGAGATCGCGAGCACGCGCACTTTTCTTTTTTTTTAACTCAAAATTAACAATACTAGCTTTAATAAGGATGTTCTCGCGACCACGAAATCCACCAGTGCCTTGTGGACCCCGCTCGCCTCCGCTCATGACGCAGTTGCTGACGACATGACGAAGGAAAGAAGGAAGCTATTTTTGGCTGTTTTGGACATCAGATTGCAAGTTGAGATTGCTATATGTTGAGCAATCGAGTAATCAGAGAATGGAATGAACTTAACTCGTCATTAACAGCGACAAATTCTTTATCCCTGTTCGTTTCACCACTGGAGCTCATCACAAGAGATTATTAACGATTTCTCATGTTTGTTCCCTGTTCTCTTTATCTTAAACTAACAATGCTTAGAAAAAAAAATGTATAGACTTGTTTGTTTCCAAATACTTCACGTTTTTTGCTTTGACTATGATATGCCCCGGTTGTTGTTCATTTATTCTGCTTTGTTTAGTGTTCTGTTGTATAGCTTATCTACCTAATACTTTGTATTTTGTTGAATATTGTTGCTTTTTCATTCTTTGTGTAGCTCACACATGTATTTATGTCGGGAAAAAAAAAAGTGTTCATGCCCGTCTGCTAGGCTCTCGGCTGAGAGCGGCAGTATTGTAAAATAAATAAAATAAATAAAATCATATTTGGCCCACATGTTCACAGGAGCCTCGCCTATAAGTTGGCAACATTTGCTTACGATAAAAGAAAATGTTTCAGGGTCCCTTCAGTAGTGCGCAAAGCAGACGCGGGACACCGCCACAGTCTAAGGGCGCCGTCTATGTGCACCTTCGGGAACAGCCTGCACGCCAACTTCCTCGCCTTTTCAAGGTCAGTGCCGTCTCTGACGATAGCCATGCCCAGAACACAAAATACGGGGAGGCAGGTCGTAAATGGGCAACCAATCTTTAGACTTTGCAACATGAGTTCCTGTTAGTCTCTGACATACGAGAAAAAATAATTTACAAAAGAAAACGAACGTTCTCTCTTGAAACAAAATAAAAAAGAAACAATAGACGCATAAGGAGGTATAATAACACCTTCAGCTATGTATGACTATGCATTGCCATTAAATGTGTCAAAGCTGCGACAAACTTCCATGAGCGAAAGTCAATATAGTAGAGTATGATCTTTTATTCATCGTCTAATGACTATCAGAAAATACTACAAGGTATTCTTATTAGCATATATATATATATATATATATATATATATATATATATATATATATATATATATATATATATATATATATATATATATGTAAATGAGAAGAAAGGGGGTTAACCGAGGGGCCCAATTTTTATTAGTCATATCATGAGAAGCCAACAAACACTGACACCAAGGACAACATAGGGGAAATTACTTGTGCTTAATAAATGGAATACTGGAAACGATAAGTTAATGGAAATTAAAGTGGATTAAAAATAACTTGCCGCAGGTGAGAACCGAACCCACCTGCGAGTGGTGGCGCTGGCTAACACTCCCAGGGTTCTACTAGTAACATAAATACCCAAGAAAGCGGATGGGAAAACAGCGCCGCGGTAGCTCAATTGGTACAGCATCGCACGCGAAATGCGAAGGTTGTGGGTTCGGTTCCCACCTGCGGCAAGTTGTTTTTTCATCCACTTTAATTTCCAATAAGTTATCGTTTCTACATTCCATTTATTAAGCACAAGTAATTTCCCCTATGTTGTCCTTGGTGTCAGTGTTTGTTGGCTTCTCATGATATGACTATATATATGAAACAGCACTTATATAACGTTTATATAGATATGCTTTATATAAACATTTAAAAGATCAATCGCAGAAGCGAGCCGTGTGAAGCGAGTCACCGCGAGACTGTCCCGCCATCTATTAAGATGTCCGGTAACCTATCAAGGGCCCGCCGTCTTCGTTTGAAAACCGTAGTCGAATCTCCAGTCGAACATCGAAAAAAAAAAGAGTTCAGTAGCGACGAATCAAATGTCCTTCTCATATATATATATATATATAATGAAGAAAAAAGAATGCGACGTACGTTCAATAAGCACAGTATATTGCACTGACGTTTCAGTGCAATATACTGTGCTTATTCAACGTATGCCGTACTTTTCTTTCTTTTTTCTTCATTTTACTACCGGGGCCAGCGTGATTTCCCCAAGATATATATATATATATGTGGTCTCACGAGCCAAAATTACGATGTTATCATGAGGCACTCCGCAATGCCTCCAGATTAATTTCGACCACTTGGGGTTCTTCAGTGTGCACCCAGTGCACGACACACAAGTGCAATACTATGCTTAACGAAACTTGCGAGCTACACGCTGGGTAGACTGCACGACCTCATCCGTTCAGCGCGGCTTTCCTTCCCGACTGCCCCCGTGAAGTGAGCGCCAGTTCAAATCATCTTTAGCTGGTCCGCATGCACGCGAACGCCTAACGCTTTTATAAAGGATTCGTGATGCATTGTATATCACAAAATGGTTTTCATTTTTCTTGCGACCTAATTACAATTATGTCACCAAATACACCCACACTCCGAAGACGCCGACGCTGAAATGAATGGCTTAGGCTTGGATTGCAGTAATAAGGATGGCTGTGTGGCTGCCACTGAAAGCGCATATCCTGCTAAATTTTGCTACTTCATTCGAAATTAGAGTTTTGGCGCAGGCTGGCGCAGCTCGATGGTTTGGCGCAAGACGGCGCAATTGGCGCAGCACTTCCATCCCTTTATTGAGAGCATCTGGGCTACTTTAGCGGGCGGCCAATGCAATGCAAGAAGGACCTCCGAGTGAGCAAGCTGGTGTAGTTGATTGCACTACATTCTTGTCGCGCCATTAAGAATTAAAAGTATAGTCAATGCAAGGAAGAAGATTCGCTCAAATTGTAGCGTGGCCGCTTCGGCCGGCCATCGAGCACCTGAACCCGTGCTAAGCAGCAGAACGCAAGGTCAGTCGGGGTAATTAAAATTTGCTTATTGAAACAAGAATCACCTCTGGGTCATATGGAGGGACGCAGGAAAGTACAATTCCTATACTCGCTCCCGTATGTAGTCAGATTCGCGTGTCCGTTTTCCACGCGTCGCCATTCGCCGAGAACTGTCACGTGGAACGCGAAAGTTCGGCAGGAAAGCCAACTGAACAGCCGCACTACTCATGAGATGCAGAGAGCACCAACGCTGAAGCTCTAGAAAATGCGACGTGCGGCATAGAAATTCGTGTGAGCTCGCCTCGCGCACACACGCGCTCGTGTCACTACTCGCGCGTTCGTCCTCGTGTTCTTCCACAGCTGGTTGCGATGCCGCTCATCATGCCAAAAAAAGGCAAAGTTAAGTAACATAGAGTCGATTCAGACACTCGAACCCGCGATCTTTGGTGTTTATTACGGTGAAGTTAAATAAAACATGGTTAATTAAGGTAGCGTCAATTGAGGCACTCGAACCCACGACCTTCGGTGGGAGAAAACAAGCAATAGTAAGTAACAATGCATCTGAATGAGAACGGCAAGGAATTTAATAAATGTCTCTTGAGCGCGAAGACTTCCGCCTTCCCCCTCTTTGTCGTATGCTAAAGTGACTGTCAATTTTTGTCAGGTAGCTTATTACCCATTAAGCTATATTGCTTATGAGTGTACTAGGTAAATTGTTTGTTTGTTTTACATTTTATTTTCTTCGGTTTCGTAAAACCTGCTACGCTAGTGAGGAAATTATACGAACTTATCACCGCATATTCGAAATGCAATACTTTTTGCACAATAGGTACACAGGAATATCTGTCAGGTCTACGTTTAGCTTGTGTACCTTTCTGCCGCTATCATCGTTACTTGAGCGTTGCTTGTCTTCCTGGGCATAAGTTCGCCCAATGAAGGGTTCGATTTTTAACTCATTTGGGCAGTGCTTGATTCTTCACCTACGCTACAACGTGACAGTACCGCACTTTTCACCTCAGGTCATGGAGTTTAAATTGACTTCCCGGATGTAGCAGAATGTGTGACCTACCACGGCATGTAATCTTACCATACGCCTTCGGCGAAACCACGTTCTTTCTGCTCGGCGTTTATAAATAACGGTTTCTCTCCGACACCCGTTTCACTAAATATATTTTTCGGTAAGCACTAAGGTATAAAATTTGGCAATTTCAATTTGGCAAACTGCACCATATATAACCAGCTCTACCGTGAGATGAGAAATAGGCACTCGACATATATAAGACTTCTTTCGAGGAATTTATAAACAGCGTGAAGATTACCATGGGTACGAAATGGGAACCTGGCTAAGGCCTTCGTAGAAGAGCAGTTGTAAAGTGGCTAGGCACGAAATGACGCCGTTATTTGAAGTTCGCTGCCGCTCGCGCACCCCTTCCCCTCTTCTTTTTCAACTCACGTCTTTTGCTTAATGTACGCCTTCGTTCCGTTTTTCGACGCGCCGGGGATCCCTGCCCCAACGTTGGCGCTTCCCGGGAACCAGTGATAAAACGAGCTGAGGGTCAAAAATGTTATCTCAGTCTGCGTTGAAATATGTCCGCACATATTTCTCGCTTTCTCGCTATAGTGCGCCGCATATGCGTAAGTCTCTGATAGCTGGTCTAGCCTTAAACAAGAAAGACGACGCGGGCACGCCGCACGGCCGTTCCACTGCACACCGAGAAAAATGCGGTTAACGAGATGCCTGTCATTCTTTCGCCTCTTTCGCTCTTGCGTGCCCTCAACTTTCCAGGAAAGGCTTTCCACAGAACAGCTTGTCGACCAGCGGAGCACCCTGTCCTTGGCTTGTCGCAACGACTCTGTTATGTGCGCCCCACGAAATTCAAATAAAAGCAAATGCATGAGGCTTCTCTTGCGGATCGTCTGCCAGCCGCGCTCAGTAATGGCACTCCTAGGATGAATGATTGGCCTGTAATAATGCATTGGCTGTCTACGCGCTCGCAAGTTTTTCCTTTTTAAAGCGAACCTTTGTTTGATGCCTCCCCGAGTTGAAGCTGTTGCTATAAAGAAATTCAATCACTATAGAGAGGCGCCGCGTGACTCGGCACCGGCACCGACTGACAGCGTTTCTGGCAGTGTAAAGCGCCATGTCTTAGCAAAGTGCCAGAAACGCTGTCGTCCGTCTACTTCAACGCGTTCGTTGCCGGGTCACGCGAAATCTCGCGAGAGTGGTCGAAAGAATCGCCATTTACCGAAAGTGATCGCTCGAGAATATCGCCCCTGAACAAAACTCACCTCTGCTCTCTCTGCAAGGTACAGCAACGAAGCTGACGACCGTGAGGGCGCGGATATAGTCAGACGTTTCCAGCGCGCCAGGCAGCGTCCGGCAAAGTCGGATACGTCACGCCGGCGACGCGAGGATCACCGAAAACTTGCGCCTGCATAGTTCGACGCGTTGAACGTGACCCGCGGCAGCCTGGGAATCCGCTGTTGCCTTGGCGCATGCGTGCAAGCGCGCGGCACGCGAACGCTTTCTTCATTTGGCGAAGGCCCACTCTCAGCGCAATCTCTGCAGTGCGTTCGAATTGATGCCCAGGATGCTGCCGGCCTGCCAAGGAATCGCGCGACGCACTCTGGTCTAGCGGCTCTGCCGCTAAATAAGCCATGTTCTGTTCCCACGCTGGTCCCGCAAGACCACGCCGACCACCGCCAGGCGCGCTGGCTGCGCGCTGAAGCTAGACTCCAGAGTGTCCATTTTCAGCCGGCGTAGCGTAACCAAGCGTAATTGTACCGCGCGCGACGCGAGACCGTGTTACGCCGCACTATATATGCACGCCTTTTACGCGACGCGTTCGTCGCTGAAATCCGCAGCGTGTTTTTATCACGATGAGCCGTTCCGCCACCTTGTCTAAGTTCACACCGATTGCCACAATGCTTATGATCTGCATGATTTTGAAAAGCGAAGATTTTCTTTGCAAACCTCGCCGGGTGTCGCGACCGTGGGCGCTGCGGCCTGGCTGTTCCCTTGCCGAACAGGCCGACCAATCACAGGGGAGCACGCGCGCCGTTGGGTTCGCTGCAGCGCCACCAGATGGCGCTCGTCTCTGCGTGTCCGCTGTTTACGGTGTACATTGTAAGGATGGAAAGGGCGCTAGAGGGAAGTAATATCGCGTTGAATCTCTCGTACAAATAGGCCTTTACAGTATAGGAGAGCAGCAGCGTACAGGTTTGTTTTATGCGGACGACATTGTGGTGCTAGCTAACAACCAAAGTGCTATAACGTCTGGCTAATACCTGCGGGCAGGAAGGCGAGAATTTAGGTCTGAAATTTAGAGGTCAAAAATCGGGTGTTATGGTATTCAATGAAACCACTGAGCAGACAGTGTCAATGCAGAGCCAGGAAATACATCGGGTATATGAATATAAATACCTTGGTACATGGATAAACTAAGGCAATAGATATGTGGAAACATAGTAAAAAACAATATGAGCAAGTGGGAAGAGAAATGCAGCCATAATGAAACACAGAGCGCTATAGAGTTACAACCGGTAGGAGGTGCTCCGGGGTATGTGGAAAGGTGTAATGGTTCCAGAACTTACTTTTGGAAATGCGGTTGTTTGCTTGAAATCAGGGGTAGAATCAGTATTCGGCGATAACCAAAGGTCAGTGGGACGCCTCGCATTTGGTACTTACAGGAAGACTACAAATTAAGTTGTGTAGGGTGATATGCGCTGGACAAGTTTTGAAGTGAGCGAAGCTCACAGTAAAATTGATTATGAAGAACGACTGGGGAATATGGAAGAGAGTAATTGGGCTGGGAGAGTGTTCAGATATTTGTACAGAAGAAACATTGATTCATGGTCGAGGAAAAGAACTAGGAAGCTTACCAGCAAGTATGCGGCATGTAGGGTGAGCAACCCAGCAACAAAGAACGCCAAGCGGAAAATCAGAGAAGCTGAGATAATCTCATGGGTGACGGCAATGGAAAACAAACCTGCTTTGAGCAACTACTTCAGAGGAAAAAACGAAATTAGGAAAGAAGCAATTTATGATAACTCAAATGGAAGCTCATTACCTTTAGAAGCGAGATCAGGATGCCTTAAAACGTGCACTTATAAAGCGAGATATAAGAAGGAAGAAGCTTGTGCTTGCTGCGGTAAAGCTAGGCAAACGATGGAGCATGTTCTGTTAGGATGTGAAGATATCTGCCCAGCGGTCGATTTAGGCAGCTCTGGCCTCCTTGAAGCCCTTGGGTTCAGCGAGAGCAAGGGAAAAATAATTATATCCGCAATGAAGATTAGTAAGAGGCGAGTGGTAGATTGGGGGAAGAAAAGTGTGGAAACGACAAACAACAGAGGTGTACAAAAACAAAGTTCCCAATAGGGGCTCAGAAAGTTTGGTTATGGGAATTCGTAGTGAGTTTCTTCTTTCTTTTCCTTTTTTCCTTCTTTTTTACATAGTTAGGGGATTAGGCAATATAATGACAAGAGCTTAGTGGCGCAACCCACCACCCCATCCCAAAGTGGGGGCTTATAGCATTCATCCAATCCAGCATCCGTCCATCCGCGCCATCAGCGGCAAAGGCCGTGTAGGAAAAATAAAAGAAAGGAACCAGAAAGCTCGTTTTCGCGCATCAGTGACTTCACGGTAACAAGAAAGTAAGCGCTTCTTGCGGATAAATTGGATTCGAATTGCGCTACGTACATACGCGCATGCTGCCTCTGAAACCATGATGCATTCAAGGTGTCCGTCGTACTTGCTAGTAGTCAGGAACTCCGCTTATCAAAGGCAAATCTGTGTTCGTGCGTGCGTGCGTGCGTGTGTGTGTGTGCGTGTGTGTGTGTGTGCGTGTGTGTGTGTGTGTGTGTGTGTGTGTGTGTGTGTGTGTGTGTGTGTGTGTGTGTGTGTGTGTGTGTGTGTATGTGTGTGTGTGTGTGTGTGTGTGTGTGTGTGTGTGTGTGTGTGTGTGTGTGTGTGTGTGTGTGTGTGTGTGCGCGCGCGCGCGCGTGCGTGCGTGCGTGCGTGCGTGCGTGCGTGCGTGCGTGCGTGCGTGCGTGCGTGCGTGCGTGCGTGCGTGCGTGCGTGCGTTCGGGCGGGCGCGCGCGCGCGCGCGAATGTGAGCGCGCTTGCGTTTCGGCTCTTTATGCGCTCACACAAAGCTTCGCTGTATATAGATTCTAACTCGTTGGATGTGCTGCATTTTTTAGGCATGTAATGGTCAGGTTCCGGATACGCGTGATCCGTAGTGTAGCCAAAATATCTCTCGTCTCTATCAAATACGCTCCGCGGCGCGACAGTAGGTTTGGCGTTCTGATGCTCAGCACAAATCCTACCACATATCCAGCACAAATCCTGGTACGAATCCTACCAGCGTCCCGGCAGGGACGGAATGCAAAAACACTCATGTGCGGCACCATGGGTGGTCGTTAAAGAAACTCACGAAAATTGTCCAGGAGCCTCTTGTTCCCCATATTTCCCATATTTCCTAAACAATGTGCAGCCAACTCAATGTATCATGCCTACGTACGTGACACTGAATTGGAAACTGGTCACCAGCAAAGCATAAATAAACAATCTACACGGGTCAGTATGAACTGATCAAAAGCGCCCGAAAGGGTCGAACTCTAGTAATACATGCAGAGTATGTGCGCTGTGCGACAAAAACAATGTAAGTGAAAACCGTTACTCTCGAAAAAAGAAACTGCCGTACCAGCTCATGGGTTTATTTGCATGGGTGGATAAACTTCATGAGCATCCGCTTTCAAACTATGCTGCTGATAGCACCGAGCTCGTTGCCTTTGATTTTCTGCTGCGCTTATTACCGGCTCTTATGATCCGTTGCTCGGGTTACCGGACTAAGTCTTAGGAAATACAGGGTGACTGTTTATAACTTTTACGGAATCTTGAAAAATCGCCTGTTGCAGATAACGTAATTCTTGTCCTTGAACTAAATTATTCGAAGAGGCAAACATTACTAACACGAGAAATCGAAACACATTTTCAACGACTTAACACAAACTCATCAATTACTTTACGGCACATGTCGCAATTTACGAACTGTAGCCGGTGAGCTTGCAAAACGCGTCCGCTTGAAATGAATTTCCAGAATGAAACCAGTTCCTAGATATTATTTCCCAAATTATGTGACAAAATACATGGGCGTTCCAGTTACTAGTGTGCTTCAATGCATAAAAGAGCGTTTTCTTTACAATGTAAGTAGAACAGCAGCGCATCTTGCGGCGACTTTGATTCCGCATACATCCAAACTGGCGTCATTCGGGAAATTCGTTCAAAGCGGGTACGCCTTGCAAGCTTACCGGCTACAATTCGTAATTGCGACATGTACCGTAAAGTAATTAAGATGGTAATTAGTGTTTTTGTTAATTAGTTAAGTACGCGTATCGCTTTCTAGGGCAAATAATGTCCTCCTCTCTAAATAATTCCGCTCAAGGACTAGAATTACGTTATTTGCAACAGGCGATGTTTAAAAATTCCGTAAAACTAAAAATTATCACCCTGTATACGGCGCTAAAGTAATATATTTTCATTCAGCGTTTTCCCTACCATTGCGCCACCAATAACACTCCACCTGTCTTGTAGTTTTAGAACAGCGGCGAGTTGAGCAAGTTGGTTACGGTTTTCTATTCCCCTTTCCCCCCACAGTGTAGGGTAGCAAACCGGGTGCTCATCTTGTTGACCTCCCTGCCTTTCCTGTGCTCTCTCTCTCTCTCTCTCTCTCTCTCTCTCTCTCTCTCTATCTATCTATCTATCTATCTATCTATCTATCTATCTATCTATCTATCTATCTATCTATCTATCTATCTATATCTCTCTCTTTCTCTTTTTTGGTTAAGGTTCACGATTAGCGGTAGCGCAAAGGACAAGGGCGATGCAAGACGACAAACATGGCACTGAACTGGTAACGATGGCTTATCGAAAAAAAGAAAAATACTTAAACTACACAGTGCGCATCACGTGGTTTGCAACCAAAACGTCATCAGCGAGTGGTATAAAATATACTATTCTTCACCGCAGATTCAGTCAGCTTTCTTCCATTACATTTAATCCCAAAGCCTTGGCCAAGCCCATTACGTCCTAATTTACTTCCGGGTGGCTACTGCGACATGTAAGTAAAGCATTCTCAACGGATTTGAACTATTTGTGCCATGCCACGCACGGATACTCGGAACCAGCAAATTTTCTCTTATAACACCACGTTCTAAAACGTCCTAATGTGTATTCGAGCAGCAGTTAACGTGCCTTTGATTGGTCGTAAAACATTATGGTTCCTCCTCCGACACCGCATTCTACTCTTGGAGCCCACATATACGCGCCTGACGCCGCGCTAGTATTTAGGCTTTCCATCGGGGGCGAGAACCTACGGAGTCGCCATCTGTCGGAAGCACCTCGATTGCGTAGTATGAGGGATAACGCGGTGCGCTCTTCAAAGGCTTGGCTGTCGGCGCTCAATAAAAACACCATGCGGGAGCCCTCCTCGATATTTCTGTACGTACTCTCGAAACGAAGGAAGTTTTTTACTGACAAAATAATAATCTTGGGCAAACAGAAAGCACATAATGGTTCAAAGACACTATCTCTTTACCGAATACGTACAGTGAACGCCCACTGCGCGCGGTCGCAACGATGGAGCCCCCCGAACCTGACTCTGGCGTGAAAGATCGACAATCGCTGAGAGCGGACAACGTGAAATATGTTCTTATAGTGGGCTGTCTGTATAACCAAATGGAGCATAACAGAATGAAGCCTCAATACAGCGATCTCACGAGTTCGCAGTGACTGACTGCGCGTCTGCATGCATGTCCGCGCACAATGTTTCCCTTTCGCTGCAAGTGCGTTTTCGCACCGTGCCGTGAGGTTTAGGTCGCAGCTGTGAGCATTTGACAGCACACAAGCGTGGACATTGTTGCATGGACATTATCACAGCTGTTCAAAAATAATTTCGTTAGGAACTAGGGACTTCGACGCCTACAACGGTGACTTGTGATGTCGCGTCCTAACGATTCAATGTTTTTCTTTCTAAATATAATTATTTCTCAAGTTGCGTCCCACTGTATATGTTCATCGGTCTTCTTAATCTAGTTCATTTCATTGTTTCGTACTACATAAACATGAGCATATAGTATGCCTTTTTGCAATGTGATTTTTACCGTTCCCTTTCCATTCCGTTGAACTTGCCAGTATCTAGCCTCAGCAAGTTCATAGACCAAAGCTTCATCGCATTAGCCGGGCAGTGTGCGCGGGCGAGCGTCTCAGTGCACGCTTTCTGCTACTCACCGATCATCGCAGCCCCGACGCTGTATCAGAAATATTCCATATGGAAGTACTTGCTGCACACCTGACTTGTAGCCGATGGCTGCTTGCCGGCACTGCAGCAGCGAGCAGTAGCCTACCATGTTCGGCGCGTTCAAACGCAGCCTCTGCCTATTGTAGGGCATTCAACTGTTGTCAAGCACACGGCCGAAGAGGGAAATTCTCCCTACTTAATCAGAACCCCCGCGCCCCTTTTCATTTTCAGCTCGCTTCGGCGCTTCAGAAGCATCCGACGCGGCCGCGGTGACCACGTGACCCTTCCCACCACGTCACGCCAACGGCGGCGCCAGCTTTTCCAGTGGTGGAGCCACGAAGTGGAGCCCACCCCCAGTACTGCTCTGTGCTACTCGTACTATAGAGGCGCCCTGTAGCAGCGTACCATTCTCCGTTGAGGCGCACTACTGTGAGGATTCCGGGGACCTTTGGATAACCGCTACGCAATGTATACAAGCCAAGCAGGCAATGTTGGTTTATTCATCCAACCGTTATTTCATTCCTTCTACATGCAGGAGGGTAATGCCAAACCCTAACTTGGTTCTTACTTCTTTCAGCCGGGCTTCAAGTTCATGTCAATTCATGCTAGATAGAATCAGCAGCGAGCAAAATACCAGTCTGTCATGATAATAAGGACATGGCAAATAGGCCCAGGACTAGCAACAGAAGGTAAACCCCCGTAAAGGCTGCATCGAAAACAAGGCTCACTCATAAGTACACGTTGCCTATGCCCATAAACATAATATAGGAATGAGAAACGCAGCCCACTGGAATCCGGGCCACAGAAGGATTACGCATGTGGCGAAGGAGGGAAGATAATCAGCCTTTAGCGTGTTCTCGTCAGCCGCTTGGAGATGGAAAATTGGATTCCACGGCGTTAATTAATCGCGTGGGACCAGGCCACTTATTTTGGCAGTGCTTGTGGCAAGCACAAAAAAAAGCCTGCCGCCATGTTGCTCTCGTCGCTAGGCGCGCACTAACCTTCTGATGAGCATCAATGGCACAAGTCAGTTGCTTCGAAGCCGTATTCCCTCAATAAAGCCTGTCCGGTAGAAATGCAACTCAGCGGAATATGTACAAGCATCTTCAATCTACGTTTGTTTTGTAACTGAAAAAGGAAAATAATATTAGTAGCGACAGTGCTATCATTTACGGCATATCAGTGTGTCTGTTACCCTTAAATGTGAAAATATGCAGCTTGAGTCTGATCCCAACGACAAAAAGGTGCAATACGTGCACTCCATCATATACGTGCATCTCCTGTGAGTATAACAGCGACGCACCGACCTCGGGAGATTCGAGTCGAGGTATTTAAATCTAAGTGTACTGCTCCGGAATGAAACGTACTTGGCGTGTTTCGCAACACCAGTACATCAATGCTAGATGAAGACAGTCATTCCAGTTAAATGACTAGCTTTATGAAGAGTGCACAAAGAAGAGTTCCTAGAGTTACTACTGGCAAACTCGAAAAAGACCGATGATGCAATGACACAGAACACAACCGGCACTCGGACATCAGTAGTGCCGCCATTAATCTTGAAGCACTTACGCAAACCATGGGAGTTCGGCGGCTCCCGCTAATCTTGGTCGAGGCTGTACTGCGAATTCAACACGGCAGGTCCCCTTTGAAAGCAGAGACAATGTCAAGTACGAGAGAGTAGCGAGAAATAACTTTGTTCTTGTCATATGTTCAGAAAGCAGGCCCCCTAGTCTAGAGCTTCAGTGGCCGTGGCGATGTCGCGCGCCCGCCGGACCGACCCTGCCGAAACTGTGGGTTTCCGTCTCACAGCACGGCCTCCCAGCAATTTAGGGTGTTGGTGTAGCGTATTTGTCAAGGCGAGCAAGCAGACACATGAAGTCGTGCCTCTGGTTACGAGTTCTAGTTAAGTCAAGTTATGTGGACGACCAACGCAGAAGTAATAATCCTCTGCTTCCCCTCCCCCCTCCCCCAGACGTCTCTCTTCACTTATCAGATTAAAACGCTTACACGACACCGCGCGCCGGAGCTTTGAAATTAAGTGAGCAACTACTTCGCTCTTCAAAGCCGGAAGCTTAAGTTGCATTTCCAGAGACCCTTCCTTCTACATTACGGCATCTTGTAGTCGCTTCTTCAGCTCTCTCTTACCCTTCAGTTTCTTCGTAAACGTAAATCTTTGCCCCTGATTTTAATTATTCTTGAATCGTCACACTTTCTCGGCGACGTTAAGGGACATTCTTTCAACTTTTCCTTCTTCTTCTTCTTTTCTAGGCACTCCTCGTTTGCAGTTGCCGAGTGGCAAACGCTTTCAGCAGAGGAAGCGCGCTAGTGAGTTCGATGCAATCGTGCTTTGCGCTAGACCTCCTTGTTTCTTCATCAGCAATCCCGTCTCTGTCATCCTTCGGCCAAGCTGTCTGGATTTTCTTTTTTCTCTCTCTCTCTCTCGCTCCTAGTCCTACCCTTATATTATTTTTTATTTTTGTCCTTCAAAGGCGGCGGAGATAGTGTATAAATGAGGGATGGGCTAATTTTAGCTCGAGTAAGCTCATCCTCGTAACAGCCACATAGCAATCATATTATCTATACGCTATCTCCCACCTTTCCCGCCGACGAGGTGCCGGCAAATATGGCATGGCTCCTTCGAACGCAAGCTGACTGCGCCTGGTCGCGACCAGCCTATAAAAACAAAAAAACTCTAGCGTAGCACAATGGCACACCAACGAGCGCACCGACCAGCGAAGCAAATGCGGTAGCTTCCGGCACGGACAGTTTACGCGCGTCAAGAATGCGTGGAACGTGCCGAAGTAATGTTGTCGGCAAGCAAAAAGTTCAAAATTGCGGCGAGTGCGTGGTCAGGGCGCGTTTGAACTGCGCGATGCAAGCGCCGGACTCCCGCCCCGGAACACAGGGTCCGCGTTCCGGGTCACGCCATCTCGCTTCACTGCGAGGGCGCAGTCCGAAGCGTCCAGTGTGAACGTAGCCAGCTGGCTCGCCTTCAAAGATGCGGCGGCTAGCTTCACTGTAGTACACAGGCCAGCGGTGCTCGAGATAAATGGTGATAGCACGTTGCCTGACACGAACCATTACCGAGAGGCGAAGGTGCGAGAAACACCAGAAAGGAAGAATAAATGGTCAGCTCTCGAAGCCGTGGTATTCGACCAGGTGCGATGAAGTAATGCATGGTAGAACAACCTCCCGATTTTGTTTGGGATATTTGTTAGTGCTCGTTCAGTCGATTTTCTTCTACTCCCGTCTTTTTCGGGCACCGCGTAAAGGTGAGAAACGTTGTAGGAAAGCATCTGGTCCGCGGTGGGCCCGCAGTGGTAGAGATAAGCGGCCACCGTTGGTTGCTGATGCCAGTGGGAAAGAAAGCAGAAGGCGGATAAGAAAGAATAACCAGAAAGCTGTATGAAGAAATAAACGCCTTGCATGGCATTATCTAAACTGGAGTTAAAGGGAGATTCGCAACGTCCACTAGAATGGAAAAGCACGCCGATCGTTGATGCGCGCGCAAGGGTGAGTCATTGTGGAAAAATTTCATTCACGGAAAAATTCAGTCACGGCCGGAGATATCGCGCAGGTTTGAAAGCGGCATTGTTGCAGAAGAGAAATGAACTTTCCGAGGTTTCAGGAGAAAACGTGACGATACGTGGTGTCTAGAATAAAGAATGAAAAAAAAAACATGGAAGAAAGAAAGACGCTTATCACGACACACACGCGATGCTACATACTCGATTATTTCCGTGAGTTCAAGCGTATTACATGCAATTGATTACTTGTAATAAATTACACTTTTCGTAATTTTGTTATTGATCGAATACTTTTATTACTCGGCAACGCAAATCGTAATTCAATGACCTTTTTTTTTTTCAGAAACCAATTTAAATTCGTGTAACCGGTTACATTATTACTGGGATAAGCTGTAACAGGCGACACTTGAATATGGCGGGAAGCACAGTAAAAAAAAAAAATCGCGATCGTGCCACACTGCAGCCTCGGGGATACGCATGTTCGGCCGAGCAAACCTGGACGCTCAGTATTTGTTTAATCATCTCGATCTTCCGCCAGGTGTCGGGCTACGAAACGAACCGGTTAAAGAAGAATTTATGCGGTTTTACGTGCCGAAACCACCTTTTTATTATGAGGCACGCCGTCGAGGACTCCGGAAATTTCGACTACCGGGGGTTTTTTATCATGCCCCTAAATCTAAGTACACGAGTGTTTTCTCCCCCATCGAAACGCGGCCGCCGTGGCCGGGATTCGATCCCGCGACCTCGAGCTCAGCAGCCCAGCACCATAGCCACTGAGCAACCAGGGCGGGTACCTGAACCGGTACTGCTATGGCTCCATAGTGATGGAGACACAGCAGCCCCACTTCGGACGTTGATTCGAGGACATGATCGGGACAGTTCTTTTCCGACATTAATCTGGTCCTACCGGGAGCACCTTCTAGAAATTGTATTCAAGATGTCATTAACATTCATTCATTCATTAATTCATTCATTCATTCATTCATTCATTCGTTCATTCATTCATTCATTCAAGCCCGAGTGACAATGAAACACTGTGCTTTATATGTGGGGTGATCATTTTATGTTCTACAGAATTTTAAAAAACTGCCTGTGGCAGATGGCATAATTATTATCATTAAGCTGGATTGTTCGAAGAAGCGGGCATTACAAGCGCGAGATATCAACACACATAGTGAACGAATTAAAAAAATTACTAATTAATGTTTTACTTACATTATGGCACATATTGTAATTTACGAATTGTTGCCGGTGAGCTTGAAAGACGTATCCATTTGAAATGAATTCCCAGGATGAAACCAGTTCCGAGATCATATTTCCCAAAGTGTGGGTCGAAATACGTATGCGTTCCAGTTAATTTTGTGCTTCAAGGCATAAAGGAGCGTTTTGTTGTAAAAGTAAGTAGGACAACAGCGAATTTTTACGGCGAGTTTGATGGCGCATATCTCCAAACTGGTGTCATCCTCGAAATTCATTTCAATTGAATACGCCTTGCAAGCTCGCCGGCTACAATTCGTAATATATAATATATGCCGTAACTAAATAATTAGGAAGTAAATTAGTAATCTTTTATTAGCTGTATATGTGTTTCGATTTTTTTTTGCAACTAATGTCTGCCTCACTGAATAATCCAGCTCAAGGAATAGAATAAAGTTATCTGCAACAGGCAATTCTTAAAAATTCTATAAAAGTTAAAAACGATCACCCAGATATAGCACCCAGACGCGAGCATTGGGGTAATTGAGTAGTCCCTATCTTGCACGCAATCTATTCGTACGTTGCAACACTACCTTCGAGTTTGTAGCGTGGCTAATCCTTTCCTCACAAGAAATTGAGGGAAGATGACCGACAAATGTTTTGAAAAGTAAGTGCCAGGCAAGATGCACAATGTATGAATGGCTGCAGAGGACGCACTGAAATATCCAGGCCAGCTCCAGTGTGGGGCAGCAAACCGGAGACTAATATCTGGCTAACCTCCCTGCCTTTCATCTTCATCTCTCTCTCTCTCTCTCTCTCTCTCTCTCTCTCTCTCTCTCTCTCTCTCTCTCTCTCTCTCTCTCTCTCTCTCTCTCTCTCTCTCTCTCTCTCTCTCTCTCTCTCTCTCTCTCTCTCTGCAATATCAATAAACGCTGGGAGGAAAGTAACTTAAATGCAATGCATTACATTTTCAGTAATTGCTCAATTATTTTGGTGGGCAGTAATTGGCCATTGTAATCAATTACATTTTTGAATAAGTTCATTGTAATTGTTTAGTTTTTTTCGGTAACGTGTCTGGTTTCAAGTGGCAGTCGACAAACACCAGTGCGCATGACCGCGTATGCAATATACATACCTTTTAAGCCCAGAGTACGCTCAATTGTAGCAGTTGTGTGTTCTGTCACGTGGCCATAAATACTGGCCATGCAAGAATGACCGATTCATTTCGTCCCTCCTACGGCCCGACCCCTCCACTCTCAGCACATATCACTGATCTACAGCCATTCTTCTTTAATACGCAAAGAGCGGCTGTGATGCGCCGCTTCTCGCAGCACCTGAACTCCCTAATATGCTTGACTACTTCACAGCAGATATCGTAAGCGGCAAAGACGCGCTCATTCGCTCAGGTGTGTTCACACACCCTTCAAGCTCATTCCGGAGGCAGCTATCAGGGCGCGCATTTCGAATTCACAGCGGTGCCTTCGAGGCAAATCCTTCGCGAAAGCAAACGTATGTGCGCACGAGCGTGGAATGTAAAATGACGCGGCCATCGGGAGGCATTGAAGAAGGTCCAATATGTTATCCGTGGTCAGCACAAACAATTCACTTATACGGGAAGGTGAATGCACGCATTAAAGGAAAGGAAATAAAATGTAGGAAAAAGAACTCCGCGTGAGGACGCCCTCAGCGATTTGCATTATTATTTTACCTCGCCAGTGATGCGGTTGAAGGGAGGCGATGTGGGACAGAATCACGATGAAGAAAATCCACGCACGTCCGCACAGCACGGCACAACGGAAGAGACGGGATGTGGATGGACGCACGAGTGGGGCGAGTGGTGAAATTCGTCGGGAGAACAGTGAGAAGCACATAAAAACGCCGCGATGCTTTTGAACGTGCGACGCTGAAGCGTAATGGATCCGCAGGAGCTCCGCGAAGAGCAAAAAGACGCGAAAAACTGGAGACCACAGCCGAACGGGAAATAGGTGTCCAGCATACGTGATACGAATATGATGAGGGTGAGCTGTACTGACAGGGCAAAGAGAGAAATACCTTGACATTTGTCAGTGTGTATGTAAGAGCAAGAGTGCCTCCGGCTCGTATTTAACGTTTAGGAAAGGGAAGGATGGTTGGGGGTAAAATAACTCTCTACCGATCTTTTATTTTATTTTTATTGTTGTACTATAGGGTTCGGTCGAATTGCCCGTTCGCATGTTCGTTGTAGTAAGATGAGAATATTTCACTCCGGGCAAAGTGCGCTCATTCTTGACAGAGCGTATTCCCGAAGGGGGGCCTGAATTCCCAAAGTCTGCAGGAACTGTTTGTCATTCGCCGGTCTTTCAATCGCTAACGCTATGCTATGTCCACTAAAAGAGCTGGAGGGCAGCAGGCTTCGTATGAGTTGTTCCTGCTTACGAAGGGCTCTGCGAATGTAGGATCGGGCTTGAAATTGAAATTATCACGCTTGAGCACTTTTGCACTTAGGTGTCCGGTCATTCCGTGCATGATGTCCTCCGAGATCCGCTGCTCAGTTCTACCTCAGGCAGGAACATGTTTGCACATTCAGCACGATTCCACTTTCTTTTGCTTGCTTACTTTCCTTTGCTTTGCTGTTTCTTTCTTTCTTTCTTTCTTTCTTTCTTTCTTTCTTTCTTTCTTTCTTTCTTTCTTTCTTTCTTTTTGAACACCACCCTTTCAGTGGCATTCACTCAAAATGTCGGTCCTAGAGCATAAAGGTGAGAGGAGAGCGGGAAGGGGGGGGGGGACGAATTCCAAGACTTTCAGCACTCTCTTCCTCTTGTTTCACTGGCCTTATCTCTCGAATCGTTCTTAATGCATTGTCATTTAACACATCACTCGACAGGTCCGAAATGTAAGATTCCTACACGTTTAGAGTTGCAGGTGAGCTGAGCTCCCGAGGTGAAGGAGAAGTGACGACAGGTGTCACATGAAAAGGATAGTGGAAGCGGACGGCGGGGAACGTATGCGCGGCGACACCGTGCATCAAGGTCATGTAGGAAAAGCGCGCAATTTTAATGCGTTAGCACTGTACATGTCTCTGGACGGGTGCGAAATTGAATGTGCCGATGAGTCTTGAGCACTGAGTGAGGGGGTATTGCTCCCAGCGAAGTAATAGGGTAAAATTGCTTGTTAAACGTTCCCGAAACTGCACCATCGGTTATGAGGGACGCCGAAGCGGAAAGTTCAGGGTGAATTTTAACCACGTGAGGTTAGAGACGTCATGAGTCACGTGGGAGAGGCGGAGGCAGCTCCAGAGTGGGAAGCGGAATGGCGGATGATTATCGAGAGAAGGTACCACTGCTAACGCACACACACTCAAGTGTAGCGTAAGGCCTTGCGATTTATATTTTTTCAATGGTGGAAAATGACTTTCCGCAATGATTATGTTAGGAGGGCACGCTAATGAAAGCGATCGAGACTTGCGGCGCTTTCTAGCGCGCCAAAGTAAGCAGCTTTAGCTTCACTAGCGATTACCTTGCGGGAGCTCGCGCAAGACAAGGTGGTGTATCGGATATGTCGCCAAAAGACGACATCGACGAAGTGCGCGCGCGAAGGCACTGGCCGGATTTGGCACGAGCGCGCCTCACGGAACGAACTCCTCGCCAGTGCTGGTTCCTACGGCTGTAGAGACGTAACAGTATCCAAGATTGGTGCGAGCTCAGGCTAGAGCGCTGTGGAGCAGTTCGAAGTGTTCTTTTCCACTCAGTGCGAAATGTCATTGCAGTGGATATGTTCGTTTGCACGCACCCGGCAGGAGTGAACCGAATCTGGCTGTCGCTTTGAAATCTACCATGTGGGCGTCCCGCAAACTACAGCGGGTCGTAATCAGCAAGCGCCGTGCCTCGCACAGCGAGGACGGGGCCAGTTTCGAACATATCGCCAGATAGCACGACCCTCGCACATCGCAGTGAGAGACACTTTTTTTTTTTGTACTGAAGAGTGTAATTTCAAAAGTACAGGACCTTGTCGGTGAACTTCTTCATTGCCGGCTCGATGAACCTCGTCATGTACATTTGAGCTTAACGCGCAGTTGGACGAACTAAACAACCAGCTGGAAAATCAGGAGGGAAGTACTGGTCCTCGTGGCCTTCCGGGAGCG
Source organism: Dermacentor variabilis (assembly GCF_050947875.1). Taxonomy (NCBI): domain Eukaryota; kingdom Metazoa; phylum Arthropoda; class Arachnida; order Ixodida; family Ixodidae; genus Dermacentor; species Dermacentor variabilis. The sequence continues at coordinate 166,628,022 of NC_134574.1, read as the reverse complement.
TGGACGTATTGGCTGCTGGTGGTATTCCGTAGCGTGGCGAGAGCGTGGCGCATCTTCCGGGAGTGTGGCCCCAGAACGCTGGCACTGTGGTGGATCACCTTCGGCGAGAGACCCAATGAGCTGTTGGGTAGCTAGGGCAGGTCGTGTATTTATGCTCTCGCTCTTCATTAAGGGGTCTGTGAATGTTAGGGAAAACACCTCCTTCTTTTACAGGGTCTTAGGCGGATAGGCGCGCACATGAGGTACTGATTTGGACAATGGTTTATCGAGCGGCTGGTGTAATTGTTTTGCCGGCGAGGTGTTTAGCCCTTCCACTTCACGTGAGAGCTGGCTGGCCCATGAAGGAGTATGCGCGCCTTTTACCACCCGGTAAATTTTGTTAAACAAAATCTACCCAGACGTTCAGCCGGAATGCAAATGGTGCCTGGGACTGGCCACCTATGACCACATATTATGGAGCTGTAGCATAACGCCGCCACCGGCGGATACTATGCGTGATCCTTCTCTCGAGCAGTGGGAGGCCGCGTTGGCCAGCTCAGACCAGGACCGTGGAGTGGGCCACCCAGGTCGCCGTCAGCCATGAGTTGATGGCCATCTAGCACGGAATCGTCCGCGCATGCGTTCTGACGAAAATAAAGTTTTTTCCATCCATTTATCCATTGCTGCGATGCTGCCAAAGTTCCTTCTGGTGTTGAAAACGTTACCGAAATAAAAATCACAAATAAATCAAAACAGTGATATAAGGCTTCACAAGCCTATGTGATATGACGGTTGCTGCTTAAAGTCGCTCAGATCTGCCCCGTAATCATTCCTCTTGTCCTTTGATTCTCGTTTCTCTCTCTCTCCTGCATTTGAGGGTGGCAACAATGGCCAGCAGTTAATTGCATTTCTTCCGCCGTGTGCTCTTTAACGCGGCCGCATCACGTCCCGCCTCCCACACGGCAGACGTAACTTCCAGCGGACCGTGATCATTATAAGAAAATACTAAGGCGCACGGCGTGGCTAAAGAGCAAGACCGTCTGTAATTACGCCGCTCGGTTTCATTCATACGACGCGCGCGGCCGCGCCGAGTCGCAAAGCAAGAAGCTCGTTAGCGGACGCCGAGGCAGTGCGAGACAACGCACGAACCGAGGAGAATGAGTCGAGGAGAGCGGCATTTGAAGAAAGTTTCGCGGAAACTTCGTCAGGAAACAAGGTAGCAAGATGTCGCTTTACGAAGAACGTGCGGAAAGGTGAGAGGCGTGACAAAATGATGGAGCCGCATTAGGAGGCCGCATTAGGCGCCCACATTAGCAGCGCATGAGGACCACTAATTAGCGAGGGGATTAAACGGCGAGAAAGCGCACTATTCGTGGCACTTTAACACGATACAAGCATTATGACATTGAAACTTGTTTCACAGCCCGTTACCGTGCGCATTCGCCATAAGGGTTAACGGCTTACCATATGAAATCTCATCGCCAACGGCGCTGAGCTCCTGTCATGTGACTTCGCACTCAGTGTTTTGCGGTAGAATTTAACAAACAAAAGAAAAAGTTAAATGTCGATTTACCTGCAAATGCAAGAGAAATGCTTTAGGATTACGTCGTACCTCTTTGAGGTCCCGGGTCGATGATTGAAACCGCCTATATATATATATATATATATATATATATATATATATATATATATATATATATATATATATATATATATATATAGGTGATGTGCATATGGGGATAGGTTGTCCATATCCACGCCCCAGCAGTGACGCCCTCTGTATAACCGACGCAGATCTGGTGGAAGGGCATGCTTTGGGTGGTTTCATGCGACGAAATCAATTGTGGGGGGCCGGAAACACGTCATAGACGTTGGACTTTGGACACAGCCATGTGAGAACACTGATAGAGGCATTTTTTTACAGCGGGAAGTGGAGGAACTCGCAGTACCACGTGGCACTGATAAGCTTGACAAATCAAGCTTTTGACGAGGACATGAATTGAAGAGCAGAAAACTACAAGCGCTGTTTTGTTCGTTTGTTTTTGGACACAGTTTTCAAGGTTCCCAGCAGAATAATACCAACCAGCCATGTTAACGTTGCGTGTTTATAGTTACTTGCAGTAGATTTCTGCCGAAAGAAACCTCTCAAATTGCTTCCTTCCGACAGCAGTACTGTGCAACCGCAGTAGAGTGCCTTTGCTCACCTGATATCTAGTGCAAGGCGCCACGCCAACGGCTGCTTCTCCAGTCGCTTCGAGGTACACGGAGTTACCCATAAAGACGAGCGTTCGTTCCTCGCAAAGGACCTAACAGCGCGTTTATCCGAGACCAGACGAAGCAGCGCGCAGGGAGAACACTGTAGCAGGCTGACAGAAAAAAGGAAAAAGGAAGGTAGCCTTCCTCCCGTGCCGTTATACGAGACACGCTGCCGTTTCAGCCATGATTTGAGGCCACAACAACAACAACAACAACAACAACAACAACAACAACAATCTCCCTTGTGACTTTCTACACTGTTGAAAGAAATAAAAGACGAGAGAGCATCCGGATTGCATTCGGTTGTTTATTTTTCAGCGTAGCGCACAGCAGAAGGCCTCGGCAAAAAGGCGAGGAGCTGCGTTGGGCGCGAGATTGTGCCGAGCGATCGCATGCGCAAGCTCGTAAAACCAACTGCGCCTCCGGGTCATAAAAAGCCACGATACAGCGATGCCTCCCGCACGTAGATATGTAAGCAACGCGCTGGTTCTCTGAGAGCAATCTTACGCCCTGTGTGGTGGCTGGCGGAGGAGAAATTGCGCGACGGTGCTGGGCCAGCTGCTATCGCGCAACGCGCTCACGCGGTATGGAGCAGTGCAGCGATAGTGCGGCATTGGAGAGCTCCAGCTTGTTCGTAGACTTCTTATACCGTTTGCAGATTACCGAGTTACTGGAGCCACGGAAGGCGGCACCAGCAGCACTGCGAGAACCAGTTGCTCTGGCAGCAGCGAGTGCGTTCAAAACCGGAGAAATCGCTAAGCTTATTTTTTTTTTTCGGAGTTACACTTTAGTGTGCGCGGTCAGGTGAATAAATAGGATTAAGATCGACCACCAAAAATTATTTCGCACCTTTTTTTTCTAATATGGCCACTCAAGCATATTTTATTTGTTTATTTCTTGAACCTTGAAGGCCCACAGGGCATTGTGTAAGGGAGGGGGGGGGGGGGGGGCTACAAGATCAAAATGAATAATCATGAACAGGGGGCAAACACTAGGCATTGCGTAATTACAAAACATTACAATGTTTCTCAGAGTAGCAAATTTAACAAAATTAAACACAGACAATGTGGATAGCAACACATGCAGAAGTGTACAAAAAGAAATATAAGAAGTACATTCGAAGGAGAAGGCTAACATGGTACAAAATATGCATGGATTGTCCTAGCACTACAAGCTATACACGTGCTCACGGAAAGAAACTAGATTTGTTGATGATGCAATCGAATCGGGAAGATCATTCCAGAGGGATATGGCGCGCGGCAGTGCAGATGAATTGAAAGCTTTTGCACGTCTGAAAATGCGCGAAACGCTAACATGATAACGCAAACGTCTAGAAGTGCGCACTGGAGTGCTAAGTGGCAGGGCGAAAGGCCTATCTGTATACACGTACTTTTGTGACAGGCACAAAATCGAGACTAGTTTTCTAAAGGCGGGAAAACGTTTTCTTCTTTTTTTATTTCAGACACACTGGATTGCCGGTTATATATGTTAGAGGGAAACCTGGCAACTCTGCTTTGTATTGATTCTAATTTTGTTATCAAATAGTTCTGGTGCGGTGACCATATGGGATACGCAAATTCAAGCAAGGGCCGTACATATGTTACGTAAGATAATTTAAAGACATGAGCAGGCGATATTTGTTAGGCTCCGGCAGAGATAAGCAAGTGAGCGGGATGCTTCAGCACTCATGGACCAGGAAAGGTTTGGTGTCAAATGAATGCCGAGGTATTTGTACGACGAAATTTCGGACACATGCACATTATTTAAGAAGTAAGAGAGCTTGCGGTTACGGCATAAAGTCATCATTTTATATTTCGAGTAGCTGAGCGTCATCAGCCATTTTTCACACCATCTAGAACTGTTACTACGGTTCTGCTGAAGAAGGTGGTGATCATCAGATAATTTTATTTCACGGTATATTACACAATCATCAGCAAACAAACGCACACAGGATGATATATTAGTTGGCAGGTAACTAATATAAATAAAGAACAACAAAGAGCCGAGAACACTGCGCCTTGTGGAGAGAGAGAGAGAGAGAGAGAGAGAGAGATAGAGAGAGAGAGAGAGAGAGAGAGAGAGAGAGAGAGAGAGAGAGAGAGAGAGAGAGAGAGAGAGAGAGGAAAGGTAGGGAGGGTAATCAGACTGAGTCCAGTTTGCTGCCCTACAAGTGGGGGAGGAGGATTCAGTGAGAGGGGGGTGGGCGTGAGTCTATATCACACTTTCACATACTCTAAGTTAGGTGCAGGATGTCTACAGTCGGGCACTCAAGTCTGTTGCCTTCAGGTAGTAAAGAAGCGCTCGAATGGCTTTCTGGGCTAATGAACTGTGATGCCAGGCTCCCAAGATGTTTGCATCTTTGAATGGCCTATCGTCCAGTCTATTCAAGGCACACTGGAGAGTCTGACGTTGGTTATCAAAGCGAGAACAGTGGCACAGAAGATGACTGATGGTCTCTTCCCACTTGCGCTTTGCGCACATCGGTGAGTCCGCCATTCCAATACGATAGCTGTAGGAGTTAGTGAATGCTACTCATACCCACAGCCGACACAGCAGTGTTGCGTCACGTCGTGAAAGGTTTGCTGGTAATTTCAGCTTCAGTGACGGGTCGAGGCTGTATAAACGACAGTTAGGGTTCTGCGGTGCATGCCAGTAACGGAACGTGATGGTACGATTGAGACTGCGAAGCGCTCTTGCAGCGTCCACTCTTGATAAAGGTATAAGTAGTGTCGGTGCTCAAGCCTGGGCACGTCGGGCAGCGTCATCGGCGAGGTGATTACCAATGATGCCACAATGTCCCGACAACCAATGAAATATTACATCATGTCCTCGTTCAGAAGCGCAATGGCAAATTTCGTTGACTTGGGACATCACCTGTTCGTAATTACCACGTCGTAATCGTCGCAAGCTTTGGAGGGGTGCTTTCGAATCACAAAATATTACACCCGAGGTAACACAAGCAGATGATGAGGAGTATTTTTTTAAAAAGTAAACTGCGCGCGAAAGCAAAGAAAGTTACGAAGCCATTATAATGTTAGAGAATTGAGACGAAAGGCTGAAAATTTGGAGATTAGACGGCAAAGGGCTAGGCGATCATACGCCTTCGAAAAATCAAGAAAGATGCAATCTATTTGTTCACTTTTATCAGTATTAAAATTCAGATCAGTTGTTAGCTCGGGCAGTTGCGTCACACGAATAACCCTTTCTGAGGCCGTGCTGGTTAGGAAAGAAAAGGTTACTAGACTCAAGATGACGGCGAACGTTAGAGCAAACAACGTGCTTGAGTAATTTGCAACATATGCATGTGAGCAAGATGGCTCTGTAACTGCCCGGAGAACTTCTGTCCCCGCTTTTAAAAACTGGAATTATTTTCACCGTTTTCCACTCTGCGCGGAGTTGACCACTCTGTGATGATTGCTGAAATATAAGACACAACATTGCGCTTGATATGGGCATTGTATTCTTGGGCACCTTGAAGTTGATATTATAGATTCCAGAAGAAGTAGGAAGGTTGAGGTTGTCGATCAGTAATTATATGCTTTCAGCAGTTAGAGTAATAGGTTCCACATACGGCCAGTCAATTTCGGGGACGAATGGTACGCTGGAATGATCTTCCTTCGTGAAGACAGGTGAAAAGAATTTGTTGAACACAGACAGGCATTCCTCACGAGAAACGGGCACGTGAGCGTCCCCACGTAAAGAAATGAGATCTTTTTGGCATCTTTGTGGCATCTTTTTGTGGCACATTTGCCTGCCAGAACTTTTTGGCGTAGACTTTCTCAATGCGGATAGGTCGTAAGAAAAGTGTTTATCCTTAGAGTGACAAACGGCATCACGGTATGATTTGACACACTGCTTATAATTCATCCAATCGGAGTGATTACATGTCAGTAAGGCTTTCTGTATAAGCGTTTCCTTTTACTTTTAAGTTTTCTCGGGGATTTGTTAAACCAAGGAAATGACTTATCGTTGCTCACACGGACTAACAGGGCGTGCAAGTCGGTCAACTAGCAGATTTTATCCCTGAACAGAGCCCAGTGTTCATGAACTGTTCTAGAAGGAAAGTGTGGCACAAATGTATTACGAAAGAAGGTTTCAATACCAGCGTTCGTTTAAGTACAATTAGCCTTGTTGTAGTCAGGTCTCTTTTTTATTTCCCCATCTGAGTGCCTATGAGCCATTCGGATAGTTAACTGAATTAACTTGTGATTGCTAAGGTCACCAAAATATGCAATGTCGCCTATGGTATCAGGAATGCTACTGAGAATTAGGTCGAGAGTACTCGGGCCACGTGTAGGATGTCTAACAATTTGAGACGGGTTCAAGTCCAAGGTCCTATTTAATAAGTCACAGGATGTAGTGTTAGTGGTAGATAAAATAGGCCAATGAATATCTGGAAAATTAAACTCACCAAAGAGGTATATGCGGTCGCATGAATATTGTAAAATAGCATTCTCAATGCTATGGCGGAGGTTTTCAACAAAGCAATGACTGTGATCCGGTGGTAGGTAACATACACCAATGAGTATCTTCGCCGAAGACGACACAAGGGCCGCCCAGACAATTTCAAGTGGTGAAAATGTGTCGACTGCAAGTGATCTGAGGGCTTTTTTTTAACGGCTATCAAAACGCCTTCGCCTTTCCTTCCTGAGCGGCCATGACGATATATGCAGTACGTATTATTTATTGTCAGGAACAATTTCGCCGTTATTTCTCTCCGGGTGCAGCCAGGTTTCTGTTAGTATAAGGATGTCTGTGTTATCATCAATGAAGGAACATATATGGTGACGCTGCGGAAGTAAGCTGTGAATATTAGCGAAAGTTACTGATGAAGACGGTACCGATGCAGTTCTTCCAGCAATAAGTGTATGTGTATACGGGACTGATTTTCGAGCTAGCTAGCTGCAATAAATGACGGAATCTGTTTCACTATCGTAAAGATATGTCCTTCCATCCAATCGTATTTTGTCAACAGACAACCTGAACTTCTTATCCTCTTCTTTGGCGTACTGTAAGTTTTTTTTTTTTCTTGCGTGCCAGCCGTGTGGCACCAGAAAACTCTTAGCCGATAGAGAAACCTGAATCTTTTAGCTGTCGAGCAGCAGCTAAGATAGTTTGCTTGTCCTTAAAGACAGCTGATTTCGCCATTATTGGCCATTGCTTGTCAGAAGCAAGCTTTCTTATACGGTGGGTTATTTAGAATTGCGATCCGGTAGTTGTAATTTCCAGCTGATCTGAGCAAAAGTCTATTAATTTTAGTTCCGAGGCTAGCCAGTCTTATTTGGGGTCATCACTGATACCGGAGAACAAGTTAAAATACCTAGATCTATTTTCAGCGCTATCGCATCTTGAATTAATATCCTGTAGTTGCCTTGTGATGTCGCACATAACATTAATATTAGAAGAAGTGCTGGTAGTGGTGTTGTTGGGGGAAGTAATGGTAGTTTCTAGGGCAGGTACACTATCCATTAGGCGTTTGATTTCGTTGTCAGTGGCTATTTGTTTTTTGTTTTTTTTGTTTTTTTGTAACGCCCCTTAGTTCACCCAGTATTTCCGCCTGCCTTGCCTCAAGTCTTCTCATTACATCAACAACAGACGGAAGAGCATTGTCATCAGGATCCGGGTTTTCTTCGATATCACCATGCAAAAGCACCAGAAAATCAATCAACGAAGTGCGAATTGATCAGCGAAGCGCGAATAGTCGACAACAATAAGCAACTTTTCGTTCTTTCACACAGTTCTACTGGGCACGACACCGCTACAAAACAGCAGTCACTACTGTTTATCATGAGGCGAATGGAGCCAAGGCTCCCTTACTTCTCTTTAAAATAAAAATGAAACCCCAGAGAGGGCCGCCATCCTACAAAAGCATGTTACATTTCGCTTCACTTTTCTAAGAATTCCAGTTATCTAAAACTAGGTCGTCGTCTTCTTTATTATATTTCATTCCAGAAATTAGAGAAATGCGCTTATCTATTAAAGTTTTATTTATTTAGTGACTAATTGAAAGAAAGAAAGTATGGGGCAGACTTGTCAAAGTGGGCTTCAGAGCACCGTTACCTAGAACTACTGCGATAGAACAAGAGTGTGAACTATTCCTACCCGTTTCAACAAACCTTCACTTCGACTCCATGCGCGCTTTATCTGCATACTCCACGAGGGCTGTCCCAGAAGTCGTCGGCCTAACACACAACACATTTGCGCGCTATATTTGCGAACAAGGTGCTCCTTTCGAACGTCCCACTACAGAAACTCGCTCACGAGTGGCGCACATAACTATAATGGCGGGCATCGGTAGGTGGCAATGCGTGCAGCCAAACCAAATTGGAGAATTTCAGAGCACATGGCGGCGATATGATTTTTGTTTCCGATATATAGCCAACTCCGGTTGGTATCTATCACTGTATGATGGAGATGTTGGGAGCGCATGCCCCCTCCTACAGCGCAGTAAGCAAATTGACTGCCCGATATACGCAAGGCCAGACTAAGCCTCGAAGACGACCCACGTTGCGGCAGGCCAGCCGAAGTCAGCACGCGAGGAAACATCAACCGCGTCCGAGATTCTGTGAAAGCGGGACCGCGTGCTTATATGTAATTTCATAGTGCCGCTATACCGAGTGGCAGCCCAAGCGAATAAAAGAAAAATCGCTGACTGAACACACGGACAACGCGAACTGGACGACAATATTGCAAACCACAGTCCAGACTAAAGTAATTCACGTGCGAAACATTTCTGCGAGCTGGGACCCAAGGTTGTTTACTCGTGAGCAAAAGCCCATTTGCACACCACCCAGACCAAACATGGAGCTATGCAGAAGAGTGGATTTGGCAAATTTCGCTGCACGGAAATGACACCATTGACGAAACGTGAGTAAACCGATTCTGTCCTGAAAGTAATTTGCTGTCAAAGCAATGGTCATTCCTGTTCAGTGCTCCCCCCCCCTGAAAAACAAAGAAACGGGGTGGGAGGGGGGGGCGGAGAAAGGCCTGGTCTGTTCCGCCTTCAAAGATGAAAACAAGCGAAAGAAACACATACATAAGATATATATATATATATATATATATATATATATATATGTGTGTGTGTGTGTGTGTGTGTGTGTGTGTGTGTGTGTGTGTGTGTGTGTGTGTGTGTGTGTGTGTGTGTGTGTGTGTGTGTGTGTGTGTGTGTATCGGATACACGGTACGAATGCTGGGCACATATTGCTTCTGTGCGGTTTTTCGTCGATTGCACATATATAAGAAAACGCCCAGAGTAGAAGAAAAACAATGGAACAAGGCCAAGTATTGAACGAGTGTATACATGATCAACTAAGACGAAAACCACATAAATGAACGCGTTTTCTTCGAAATAAATGCGTTTCTTGCGCCGATTTTCGTCTTAATTGATCACACGTACCTGCCCGCTCGGTACTTGTCAGCAGGCAAAGCGATGGCTACCGTCTCCTGAAATTCCACGGTCCTTTTACTCATCGATTTTTTGTTAAAGGATTCGATCACCACCAGGGAATACTATGCCCCTCTGATTCGGGGCCTGTGGGACGCCGTAGAGACTAAATGACGTGGTATGCTTCGGAAAGAGGTCATTCTCCAGTAACACAACGCGCCTTCATTCCTCGCTGCTGCGGCAATGCCTGCCGTCCATCCCTGCGGCTTCCCTGTGCTGCACAACCCGTCGCACTCGCCAGATTTTGCCCCATCAGACTTTGAACTTTTTTTGTCTATCACCCAAGATGAAAAACGAACTCTCGCGGGTCTACCTTTGCAGTGACAATGGCGTCAGGCCACGGTCCAGTTTCTATAGGCCCACCCTTACTCCTTCCTCTTTGCCCCCCTCCCACCGAGGATCCAAGCACTGGAAGCACTCGCTGGTCCAAGTTTGTGAACAATCAAGGGGACTACGTTGAAAAGTGAGGGTTGATTAATTGAGGCAGAGAACTTTCCGGACAACTCACATAGAAAAGTGGGCCGTAGGCTGCGCTTACTAGAGCACGCTTAACACGGGTTCATTCCGGCAGGCATTCAGCACAACCCAAAGGGCTTGAGAGGTTTTCTTTTTGCTGACGGTCATCGCAAATAAGCCGAATAATATCACTTACCGGCTAAACACAGTAAAACCAAGCTCATATATCTTTGGAGGCCCTGTGCTATAACAGCGTCAAATGCACAATGTTAAGAATGCGTCCCGACCATATGGGACAAAAAAAAAAAAAAGAAAAACGCGAAGCCTCATCAACAACAGAGTTCCTCTCCATAAGCGCAATCCGAAATTCCGCATCGACAGACGCAAACCTTCTTCTGGTCGTTTTATAAGTTCCTACCCATCCCTCCTTCTTCTCTTCCCATTTACCGTTTGCTACTCTCAGTTCCACGCCCACTTTAGCCGTGTCGTTCCCGACCTCTGGATTCAGAGAGACAGGAAAGCTTTCAAACTGCAATTTGCCTCTTCAAAATCGTTCCTCAATCTCATCGGGCTTCCCCAGTTTCAGAATCGCGAAGCAATTCGTTTGACCGCACTGAAGAAGTAGCCTGAAGAAAACGTTTCGGTGAGAACGCAAAACTACGCTTTCCTCTCATCCCCAGCACTATTTGTGATACTCTTTCCTTTGCGTTTTCCCGTGTCCTTGCTTCACTTACGCAAATTCATCGTTTGGAATTCGCCAGAAAGTCGCCGAAAGTGCGATTTAATTAGAGCGAAGTCCCGTTCAAACTTTCACGCTTTGCTGATGCTAATGCCTTCCTCGAAGTTAGCTCGAATTCTTGTGCCTGCCGAAAGCTGAATTCAATAGATGCTACCGGATGGAATCGGCAGACTCGAAACGAAGAAGAAAAAAGGAAAGAATCAAAGACAGAAAACATTGAGCTGAATGAGGCTGTGGAAAAACAATGTCGATAAGCGTACCCGCTAGGAGAGCGTGAGCACAGTATGTATGACGACACTTCCGGGGGAGGGGCGAGCAACATGTCGGCAGCAGACGACTGTTCTCCCCAGGGGGTCTGCATACACGTTCGTTATCTCCTCTACACACATGTGTGAGACGTGGGAAAAAAACAACAACAATTTAAGGTCTACCGTCCGTCCTCTCAGCAGTGTCTTGCGCACTCTTCGACGGATGTTTAAGTTTTCATTCGTACTTGTGCTTGTACTATTTACTGCGTACTTGTACTATGGGCTTGTCAACAAGGCACGCGTGCTAATACTATTCGGCCATGTTTCACTTTCAAGGGACAAATAAACGGCAACCGCCCAGACAGTTTAGATTTAGAGCAGGCCAGGCGACGAGATTTAGCAGCGTCACCCATCTATACATGCGCACGCACAACTGTTCGAGCGGTGTCTGTGTCTTCGCATCCAGAAAGTGTCACATATTGTTGAAAGCGCGGATTGGGTAAAAGCATGGATTCGCGAAAGCGCCGCTCTTATATGTAAAAATTTGCACGGTTCACGCGGCAAGCAGCAAGGCCTGGGCAGCGGGGATTGAATTATTTTAAAGAAATGACATTCTAGGGTGTTACGCGCCAGAAGCACAATCCAATTATGAGGTACGCCGTGATTGGATACTCCGGATGAATTTAAGCCACCTGGGGTTCTTAACGTGCGCTCAATGCGCGGTACACGAACATTTCTTTCTTTCTTTTTTTCATTCCGCCCCTACTCAAACTCTTGCCCCCATCCGTTAAAAAGAAAACAAAATAAAGGTGTGGGAACCCGTTTATACTAATATACAATAACGGGTTTAAAGCCAATCAAATTTAGTTGAATAAGGGTTCTGAAGCAATACCCAAAGCGCATATTCTTATGCGGCCGGGTTGGAACCCACAACCTTGAGTGCAACGCTATAGCTGCTGAGATACCGCGGCGGGTCAGGGATTGAATCCTCTGCACTAAGCTACGTTTAGCTGGCGACTGGTCAGCGCGTGAAAATTCGGGCTGTTGGTGATGGCAAATATATGTACAGCGCAGAAAGATGCAGATGCAGGCCCGCTCTTGTCAATGTCTGCGACGTAGTACGTCTAATTAAGACTGAACACAAATAAGCATAATAGGTTATTTTGTTATTTAGGAATCCAAAGCAATTTTGGAACGTCATCAATTCTATAGCGAAAGTACGGAACTTTCAATCGACGATGAATTTGGTGAGTCGCTATCAGCATCTCAATGTGCAGTGTAATTTAACAATATTTTTTCCGTCAGTTTATTGGGAAACACCACTGTGCCTGTTGACGCAGTTGTGTGTGGTGAATATTGCCCGATGTTTGCTATTATTTTTGAATCTGCCGGAATTGTTAAGTTAATTAATTCCTTAAAAACATCCTCCTCATGTGGTACCGACAACATTAACTCAATTTTCTCAAACAGGCGTGTGCATATTCTTCTCTCGTTTTGCACAAGATCTTTCAGCAGTCTCTTGTTCAAGGAATTTTGCCGCCGGATTGGAAAATCGGTAAGGTGGTTCCAATACATAAGTCTGGTAATAAACATTCCACTCTCAACTACCGGCCCATATCATTAACAAGCATTCCGCGTAAACGTATGGAACATACATTGTGCTCGCATATAGCTGAATTTTTAGAATGTAATTGATTTTTTTACATTGGCCCAGCGTGGTTTTCGACGTACATTTTCCTGTGAAACCCAGTTACTTCTGTTATTCATAATCTAAATATTATACTTGATAAACATTCAAAGATCGACTACATATTTTTGGACTTTGCGAAGGCCTTTGAAAAAGTTAATCACGTCTTACTAATGTTTAAACTCTCCTCACTCAATCTCGAATCTAACATATTGTCTTGGCTCGAACGTTTTCAAACAAACCGCCTACAGTACGTCACAATTAACGGTCACAATTCATCTGAAATAAACGTAACATCAGGAGTAACACAGGGTTCAGTTTTAGGCCACTCTTCTATTTAATATATGTTACCGATTTGCATAACTGCGTTTCTTCTTCTGTGCATTTGTATGCCGACGACTGTGTACTTTACAGGGAAATACGTAACGATGGCGTAAAAATATCTTGCAAACAGACTTAAATAACATTGCAAGTTGGTGCGATAATTGGCTCATAAATTTAAATCCTAACAAATGCAAACTAATGACTATTTCTGGGCAGTCGAATAGTTCCTCGACGTACAAACTACGTGACATCGAACTCGACCATGTCTCATCATACCGGTACTTGGGGTTTACTATTACCTACAGTCTAGCATGGAACACTCATATTAACATGATCAGTAACAGTGCTAACCTCACATTGGGATACTTACGACTACTTCGGGCTTACTATTACCTACAGTCTAGCATGGAACACTCATATTAACATGATCAGTAACAGCGCTAACCTCACATTGGGGTACTTGCGACTTAACTTTAATGAAGCCCCGCCTCGCCTCCAAATGCTTCTATACAAAACTCTTGTACACCCGAAGCTAGAATACGCCGCTGCAATCCGGAACCCTCATCACGCAAATTTAATTAGGTATCTAGAATTAATCCAGAACAAAGCCGCATGTTTTATGCTTTCTAATTATCATCGTACATTAAGTATAACAGCAATGAAACAAGGCCTACCATTGTCATTTCTATCACTGCGTCGTAAGTATTTGCGTATTCGCCGCTTATATTAGGTCTCCCATCTTCATCACTACGTACCGAGCTACCCACTTATCGCTCGTCACGGATTGACCATAAACACAAAGTTAAATGCATTTTCTGCAACACAAACACGTTTTATTTTCCCTTTATACCGCACACATCTAACGAGTGGAACCATCTACCTGATGATATTGTTTCCATTTCTGATCATTCTCCTTTTTACTATTCTTCATCTGCGAACCTACATCGTGATAACCATGATTAATGAACTCATGCGTCTCTCCTCCCCACCCCTTTCTTTTCCTTTTTACATCTGTCACGATGCCTGCAGTCTCTCTCTCTCTCTCTCTCTCTCTCTCTCTCTCTCTCTCTCTCTCTCTCTCTCTCTCTCTCTCTCTCTCTCTCTCTCTGTTCCTCTATTTCCAATATTTCTTTTACGTTTATATTTTGCCGCTAATATTGCAAATGCTGCACGTCTCACTCGGTTCTTTTCTTTTTTTATATACTGCCACCCACTCCATTCTGCAACGCTTCGATGACTGAGGGTGTGGAAAATAATAAATAAATTTGTGGTGTAAGACAAGTTGGGCAGCAAATCTTTCCCCAGAGGTGTGAAAGACTTTACACATCATACTACGCATGACCCGCTCTTGTTTTTGTATTTCGTAACGCTATGTGAAGTTTTCTTTCATTATTATTTTGAGACGACAACCACGACACAATTTTCGGTACTATAAAAACACAACCTTGGGCTTCGGGGGGTCGTAAGCGTAAACGACGATCGACCAGACGGCTGAGCTGCTATTGCGACTACTCTCCCACAAGGTCTAGCTTTTGACTTCGTAACTACAGTTTCTCAATAAATGCAACACGGCTTCTAACATGAATTGGGAGGCACGTAACGGAAACTGAAGTTAGCGCGCCAGTCAGGCCCGGTGCCGTTGCCGAAGGCCTAACACAACAACTGTCTCTCTGAAAGCTCGCCGTGCACCGCCAAGTGCACCACCAAATCGGCCCTGCCGTCCTTCGTACTGCGCTTCCTCATCGCTCTCTGAGCTTAGACCTCTGCTATCGCTTCTCACCTATTATCGCGTCGACTGCTTGATGGACTCGGGCTCCGACGGCATGGTCACGGTGCGGGTACACGTGTCATTGGTGTCTGGTGCCACGTGACCGGCAATCATGACCGAAACCGCCCTACGCTTGTATCTTCAAGACCCAAATGCACTGCAGAAATGAATGCGGTAAAGTACTGATAATGGATGCAGCAAACAACGTAAGGCATTTTGAAAAGCTATCTTGAAACGTTCAGGGTCCGTAATCGTAGCAACTGAAGCGGGAAAGTGGTTACATTCGGCGCTGGCTCTTGGCAGAAAAGGAGTTATACAGATGATTGAGGAGCGTTTGCAAATGTACTTTGTAACTGTGGTCATTTGAAGCTGAAGGTGCGTGTTCTGAATTCATGACATTAAAAAGGCGATGTAGTTCCTTACGCTCTAGAGGAATTACTGATGGCGGCTATATATGAAAGAAACCAAAACAAAACAAGATCTCGTTCAAGCACTCCTTCGGTAATCTTCTCTCTTGACAGCCTATCAAAGCTCCACAGCGTGAAAAAAAAAGAAGCGGACACACAAAGAACATGGACATACGAACTCACCCAAGCTTATAAGCTTCTCTCTTGAGTTGGCTTCGCCCTACACCAAAACGTTAAGGGAGATGCACGCTTGACAGGAACATGTTCTAACATGATAGCGAATTTGTACGGACGCCAGCCTTTTGATAGGCAATTCATACAGTGAACATATGAGTTTCAGCGACCACAATATCTCACACTGGTGCACGATCGTGCTGATAAACACAACTTCCCACCATAAATTTCGGCGCGTGCTTTGTAACGCCCCTTGATGATTTCTAAGTTTACCTCCTTGCCTTTATTTCTGCGGAACACGACGACGACCGCTCGCAGGGTGGAGGAGCTGTGAGGGCGTCAAACATCGATAAGCTGTGGGGCTGTCACCTTAGGGTGATGGTGGCGCGCGTGACAGCGAGCTATGAACATCGCGCAATCTGAACTAAGACAATAACACACACAAAAAAGAAGACGCTTGTTCTAATTTCCCTCGGAATGTCATCAGCATGCAAATCATTCTTCTCATTCCCAAACGGTATCATCATGCTAGGAGCGGTAAGGAAATACTAAACTCGGTTCAGCCCCCACCAGCAACAATCGTGCCGAACTTTATTAAAACCAAATTTTATTGAGCACCAGGCAATATATAAATGAGCCGTAAGAAAAGACGGGACATAAACCTCCACAATACAGGCCAAGAAAAGAAAGCTAAATGCATGGATGCCAATCCAACACGTGAAAAAGCACGATTTCTCTTTTTGTGCAGCGGACACTTACGGCACGCTGACTCACTTGTCACCTTTCCTGTCGATGCAAAATGCCTCATATATATCGCGTGCATAATGGTCCCGATAATGCCTCAGCAACCTGCACTTATTAGACGACAGCTCACAACCACCTGTTACTCACCTGTTACTCACAACCACCAGCTGTTACTCCGCTTAGCTATAAAAGTAAGCAAGATCTCCGTAGTCGCAGAATTCACTGCGTCATCAAAATTGCTCCGTTATTACAAAATAGAGGGTGTCGACTAACGCCCGCCGTTGAACATACGCCCGCATTTTTTCCTTATTCTTAGTGTTTACCAACATGCAGACGATTCAGGGGGAATACTTTCGGCGGTAAATGAGCCAATAACTTTCCTAACGTGTCGATAACATTTTACGGCCGTTCATCGGTAAACTAACGATCACGCCCTGCGCCGCTCTGGGGCGCGTTTAGTGAGATAACGCGCAGTGACGCTTTTATGGCTTCCCGATCTCCGAAAGCGTTCATAGATGGTGCCGCATGCTGTCCCCTAATACAACTTCCCATTTTACTGTACCCGTTTAACGGCGATACGCACAGGCACTCTCCGCATAATAAAAGGCGTAATGGCTATATTTTCCCGCTAACTCAAGTGTAACCATGACAGTTTCCGACGGGCTACAATATTCATGTGGCGCACGTATTCCTTTTAGGACGAGTCACCTGCTCTCATCTCAACTTTTTTATTTTTTTCGGTAGCTATCAGCCTTCCGTGACACTAAACAAAACAAAATAGAATACATGGTACGTCTCTTTTCCTCAACAGATCACGCCATCCTGCAATCCATGCGCCTCCACACGCACCTCCAGACACAATTCGCCACTCCGCAAGAAAAGCGCCTGATATCCAAGCCAAGCCGAGTTGGCTCGACAGCGTCTATGAATCGTACCGGCAGTCTGAGAGATTGACACAATAAAATATTATTGCATACCGGTCAGTCCTCATCCAACTCATCCAACACACAAACTAACTCGACGCCAATTCCGAACGTACCATCAATAAGTCTTCTCTGTGCAAAATAAGCAGCTCTCAGGTGTCACCTGTGAAAAAACGTGGCAGCAGATGGCGCTCCGATCCACAGAAAGTCGATCGACGGAGGCAAAAAATAGTTCACGTTCAAAGCCAAAAAGACGAAAAAAAAAAGAGAAAACTCATGGCCATGGTTCTCGCGCACGCGTGCTTGGAAAAAGCATGGCGCTGAGCAATGAATTAATGATGCAAAAATAAGATAGGCACAAGAACAATCGAACATTTCGTTATGTTACTGAACCGCTGTTGAGAATAAAAAAAAAGAATAAATGTAACTGTAAACGAAATGTAAAAAAGTGGGGACTGTTAAAAAAGCACTGTTAAAATGAGCGCTCTGCGACGTCTGAATCTTACTGATCAAATTGTTGTGCCGCAAAGTAAGGTAAATGAAGCTCAAAACCGCCAAAAGTAAGTGCTGCCGGGAAAAAATTGAGTAGGAATAAGTTGGCGTCACTATTTCTGGAATATCGGCCTCTCACCTCCTTAACTCGCATTTGTTTTGTTTTATTTCGCTGAACAGTTAGCCGTAGGAGTGTAACACCGGTACATGAAGAAAAAGAATGAAGAAAATGCGCTATGGGCATCTTCGACTAGTAGTTTCACAGCACAATGTCCTGCAATGTCCTGCAAGCAGCGTTAAAGCTTAGGACGGTTGGGTTCGCCGAAAGGCCAAGCAATGGATGTCACAGAAATGTTTAGCATAGGGCTCGAACTTCTCGAACATTGGTGTTCTAAGTGCACGCGGGTGCGGCATGTCGGCGCGATCCAGCAGGCAGGACATCTCTTGCTGGGCAGAAGAATTGTTTAGGCAATGAGAAATCATTTCCACTGCGCACATCGTAAGAAGGAAGGAAGAAGGCGACACGACAGAGTGCACATTAACAACCAAGTTTATTACTCAGATGGCGGGAATATATAGGTACATACTTATACAAGGTTTCCCAGCTAACTTTAGCCAGAGTTTAAAAATATGAAAATGCCATGTAGCTGGACAAAACATAGGTAATGTTGTTTGACGTCGCTTGCAGGTACTCAAACTATATTTTTTTCATTCCGCCTAATTAGATAATTAGTATTAATTATTTCATCAGCTTCCTAAATATTATAATTAGATTAAAAGTGTCAATCAGAAAATTGTAGAGCAGCATGAAAAACTCCCGATACAGCTTTCTATTGCTCAATACGTGCTACATAAAAGTGTTTTGCTGAGCGTGAAAGAAGCCCGCAAATGCACGCAGTATTGCCGCGCGACTGGCCACTCGAGGCACTTTGCGTGAACCAACTTGAATTTTGGGTGGGGGCCACCTTGAAATTTGGGGTAGGCCAACTTGTAATTTGAGGCTGGGCCAACTTAAATTACTATCGATAATATCCCATTAATTTAAGTTGGCCCACCACCAAACTTCAAGCTGGCCCACCCCAAATTTAAGTTAGCCCAGCCCCAAATTTCAAGTTGGCCTACCCCAAATTTCAAAATATTATCGGCCTTAGTGAGATTAGAAGAACTGGTGAAGCTTATACATTGCTAAATAACGGCCATGTCCTCTGCTATAGAGGTCTCCCTGATAAGAAGCAATACGGGGTAGGATTCCTAATCCATAAGGACATAGCGGGCAACATAGACGAATTCTACAGCATTAACGAGAGGGTAGCAGTAGTTGTAATCAAACTTAATAAGAGGTATAGATTCATCTTTTAAACACTTATTGTGCGCAAACAAAGAGGGAAAAAGAAGAGGAGCAACACAAGGACGAGCATTTCTACCAGGAAAGCGCTCGTCCTTGTGTTGCTCCTCTTCTTTGTCCGTTTGTTTGCACACAAAAAGTGTTTAAAAAGGAATCTGTTCCAACTAGGCCGACTCGCAGTTATGCTCCAGTTATAGATTAAAGGTAGTACAAGCCTACGCTCCAACATCCAGTCACGACGATGAGGATGTAGATCCGTTTTATGAAGATGTTGAACTAGCGATGAGAAGAGTCTAAACTCGGTATAAAGTAGTAATGCGCGACTTCACTGCAAAAGTGGGGAAAAAGCAGGCGGGATAACAAGCAATTGGCAACTATGACGTCTATTCTAGAAACGCTAGAGGAGAGATGCTGGTAAAATTCGCAGAAACGAATAAGCTGAGAATAATGAACACCTTTTTCAGGAAACGTAGCCACAGAAAGTGGGCCTGGAAAAGCCCTAATGGTGAAAAAAGAAATGAAATTGATTTCATACTTCCTGCCGATCCCAGCATAATGCAGGATGTAGAAGTGATATGTAGAATAAAGTGCAGTGATCATAGGATAGTGAGGGCTAGGATTCACCTCAATTTGAACAGAGAAAGAGTAAAATTCCTCAAGAAAACACAGGTCAACTTAGGGTCAGTAAGGGTAAAAGCAGACAAATTTAGGCTGGTACCCGCAAACAAATATGCAGCCTTAGAACAGAGAGATGATTATGATGACATGGAGGTAATGAATGAAACCGTAACGAGGCTCACTTAAGAGGCAGCAATTGAAGTGGGCGATAAGGCACAAAGGCAACCAGTAGGCAAGCTTCCCAAGTAACAAAAGACCTAAGAAAGAAACGACAAAGAATGAAAGTGTCCAACTCAAGAGATAAGATAGAATTCGCGGAACTGTCAAAACTGATCAACAAAACGAAAATAAGCGACATTCGAAATTATAACGGGAGAAATACTGAGGAAGCCGTAAAAAATGGACGGAGCCTGAAATCATTGAGAAAGAAACTTGGCATAGGACAAACCAAGATGTATTCACTGAAAGATAAGCAGGGTAATATTATCAGCAATGTTGAACGTATAATAAAAGCAGCGGAAGAATTCTTTATTGACCTGTACAGTACCCAGAGGACTCAGTAGTACTCTATTCGAAACAATAATGAACAGTATACAGAAACTCCTCCTATAACTAGAGATGAGGCCAGAAGGGCCTTGCAAGGCATGAAACGGGGAAAAGCGGCAGGAGAGGATGGAATAACAGTCGATTTAATCAAAGATGGAGGAGGCGTAATGCTAGGAAAGCTGGCGGCTCTGTATACGAAGTGGCTATCGACTGCAAGGGTCCCAGAAAACTGGAAGAATGCAAACATTATACTAATCCACACAAAGGGCGACGTTAAAGAACTGAAAAATTATAGGCCCATTAGCTTACTCCCAGTATTATATAAAATATTTACTAAAATGATTTCCAATAGAGTAAGGGCAACATTGTACTTTAGTCAATCAAGGGAACAGGCTGGCTTCAGGAAGGGATACTCTACACTGGATCACACCAATCAGGTAATCCAGAAATCCGCAGAGTACAATCAGCCTCTTTATATGACTTTCATAGGTTACGAAAAGGCATTAGAATCAGTACAGATACAGCTGTCGTAGAGGCATTATGTAATCAAAGAGTACAGGACGCTTACGTAAATATCTTAGAAAATACAAGGTAAATATACCTGGTAGCGAAGCTTCCATAGGAGCCCATACGTTCAAAACATGGCGGTCCATCGGCGGTTCATGGGGCTTAGCGCCATCCGTATGTGGTGGGAACACTTCCGGCGGAAGAAAAATATAATATGACGCCATGACCGTTAAAAGCAGAAGTGACGTCATTTTGTTTTTGAAGGCGCGAAATTTGTTTTGTTGCCTGCTTTTGGAGATATATATTCAAATGCCCCACCATTCGACTTGACGGGCGTTTCGAGCTTTCAGCGCGGAAAGCGATGCAGGAAAAGCCAGCCATACGGTTGTCGAAATCGCACCCCTGCACAGAACATACTTTCTTTGGAGGCCGACGAAAGCTTTAGGTGTAGAGTGCTGATCCTATCGTCGGACGCCAAACCCGTCGGCCGGCGCAGTCCCACGATAACTACAGAATTATCTGGCGGTTGTAACTCACTACTTTTGATTGAACAGATTAAGAAGCGATGAAGCTACCCGCGTCACCAAATTCAGACAAACTTCAACAAGCAAGAAAGCGCAGAGTGTGAGGGGGGCATATTTCAACAGGTGAACTTTACGAGTGCGCCTTTCTGCCCATTTCAAGACGTGCATTGCACTGCGAGTGATAATTAGAGATAATGGCGTCAACGCCCCCTCTAACGATGGGCGCTGAAAATAAATGCATTTATTAATAATAATAAAATGAAATAAACTTGTATTTTCTTAACTCGTCACGAATATATAAAATTGACCAGGAATCTTATTTTCGTTGCATGAATCTAACTGTGTCTCGCTTGAATTTAAAAAAAAAAACGCTTTTTTTTATATCCCAATGTTTGTTCCCTCCAAACATAGTCGCGCTTCAATCGCTGTTCCCATAACCCCCCTTGCTGATGTCGGTGACAATCTGCACTGAACCGCTTTTCGCCCGAAGCCTCGCGACCTATTTGGATCGCTCTTGGAAGATATCTACAGAGATTCCACAGCCACCTTAATTCTACACAGGAAAAGTAGGACGATACCTACAAAGGAAGGAGTCAGACAAGGAGACACAATCTCTCCAATGCTATTCACTGCGTGCTTGGCAAAAATATTCAAGCTATTAAACTGGGATTTTAGGAGTAAGGATCGACGGCGAATACCTCAGCAATCTTCGGTTTGACGATGACATTGTTCTATTCAGCAACACTGCAGACGAGTTACAAAAAATGATTGAGGACCATAACAGGGAGAGTGTAAGAGTGGGGCTGAAGATTAATATGCAGAAGACAAAGATAATGATAAATAACCGGGCAAGGGAACAAGAGTTCAAGATCGCGTCAGCCTCTAGAACCTGTCAAGGAGTACGTTTACCTATGTCAACTAATCACAGGGAACCCTAACCATAAGAAGCATATTCACAGGAGAATAAAAATGGGTTGGATTGCATACGACAGACATCGTGAGCTCCTGACTGAGAGCTTACCGTTATCATTGAAAAGGCAAGTATACAATCAGTGCATTTTACCGGTGCTGACATACGGCGCCATGGAGGCTAACAAAGAAGCTTGAGAACAAGTTAAGGACCGCGCAACGAGCGATGGAACGAAGAATGCTAGGTATAACTTTAAGAGACAGAAAGAGAGCGGTTTGGATCAGAGAGCAAACGGCTATAGACGATGTTCTAATAGACATTAATAGAAAAAAATGGCGCTGGACAGGTCATGTAACGCGCAGATCAGATAACCGGACCATTAGGGTCACAGAATGGATACCAAGAGAAGGGAAGCGCAGTAGAGGACGGCAGAAGACTACGTGGTGCGACGAAATTAGGAAATTTGCGGGTGCTAGTTGGAATCGGTTGGCGCAGGACAGGGGTAATTGAAGATTGCAGGAAGAGGCCTTCATCCTGCAGTGGGCATGAAATATGATGATGATGATGATGATCTTAAATTTGGGGGTGGGCCAACTTAAATTGAACTTAAATTTAGGCGTATGCGTACGCATACTTATAACAATAGACAACTCCAGTGGAGTTTCTGCATGCTTTTTGATACAAGAAAAAGGGAGGGATACTGAAAACTAGTGTCTAGCTGTGTAGTGTCTAGCGCCAATTAAACTGTTAGAATACTCAAGAAACAAATCAGACTTGCACGCAATAATACTTTTTAAAAAATGATGCTTCAGATTTGAAAATTTTGTGGGAAGCGCTACTCATTCGATGAAAATGTACGATATCCTTACTTCGTTAATGTTTGTCCACGGCGAATCGTTTTCGGGGCGTATGATGTTTAATTCATGTAGGACGTTTTTTTGTCTTTGGTTTAATATTTAGCATCATTTTTCAGGTGACCAATTTGATCCTTTGATTACACGCGATTTCCGTAAAAAGAAGCTGGAGCAGGACGCTGTACCCAGCACACTCTAAGGTTATCATCCAGAGCACACACTCAGTGCCGACGTAAGAAATTTTAAACTTTATTGTAAGACTCTAGACTCTAGCCACATCGTGCCCGAATGGCTGATGTGGCCCTAGTCACCTCATTAACGATGTAGCTGCATAACTGAGCAGTTACAGCCGACGGTACTCACACCAGATTTGTAGCTTCTATTTCTGATGAACGCTTTGAGGCAGCCGTGCTTCACAGTTACTTGCGACGATTCACAAACCGTACTCAGCCAAAACCTGCACAGAGACGCGAACATGTGCTCCCGCGCTATCCTTGTTGTGACTCCAAAGCGTACATCTTTCTTTTTTTTTCACATGTCTTTCCCCTAAAATTTCTTTCATACCCGTTTTCCTTCTTCCCATGGTTGAAGTAAGACTCTCGGATGTAATTTCAGTGTGACAGGAAATAAATAGGAGGTAAAACAAAAGCGCCAAATTAAAAGTTATCATCCCGCTAGCATTAACGCATGGCGTCGTCTGCTACGCTGCATCGAACAAGGGGGCGCCACCAGCTAGGGGCAAAAGCGCGCGAGGAGAAACGAGCGCGAAACGGAGAAGGGTGGCGGAGATCATAGAGTTTCAGTGAGAAACTGTATGGCGGAGATGGCTCTACTTTGAATTATTGAGGGGTTGAAGGTGCGCGGGCACCGCAGAGTCACCATACGGACCAAAGCACCAAACAGGTTATGCACTAAATAAAACACACGCCGACGCAGTTAGAGCTGCTTAAATAATTTAGTGTCTTTTGTCAATTGTACTAATAGCATCGCGATTTTTACCATTTTTTCAAGCAGTTGTAATCGAGCGTTGACAATCACATCACATGACCAGTTTATAGCGCCATTATACATCTGGCACTCTTAGTTGTTAACGTGCAAAAAGGCTGGCCAAGTGCGTATTAGCATTTTGTAGCAGACAGCCGACATAGCTTTAAACGAAGTGGGTTGCTGAGATTAACCACTTCAGTGCAAGACGTCTTTTAACGTGCCCTTCTGCGGTGTAGTAGGTTCAACGCGCCTTTTTGAACGTTTTAACATGTTTACGCTACGTTATTGTAGCGACAACACTATCAGATAAGCCACGGTTTTGTGAAGTTGGTGGTATAACCTTTGTGCGTTTCTTTACAAGTGCACTTGCGGAGCGCGCGATATGGATAACGAACACTGCATTAGAACAGGCATACTCACAGGTATGTGTGTACTAGGTGTAGTGTGTGCGAGTGCAGCCAGCTGTTGAACTTGGCTGGAGTCTCTTTCAGTTAAACGGATCCTTTTGCGTGCATGCGCACGTGGGCAGCCTGTTTCATGTTGTGCGATGTTGCTTGCAATTTCGCATTTGCGAATTCGCAAGCGCGGCAAATGTGCCGTCGGCTCCTTCATGCATGTTGTTAACCACCCTAATGTTGTTTTGGTGTTCGGCTTGCTGAACTCTGAATGCCTGTTTACTTCTTTTGATAGAGTAACGAGCTCTGCAAACACGAAAAAAAAAAAAACGTTTCACGAAAAGTTTCTCGCATCTTTTACCTGATTTTTACCGAAGTGGCTCGACGCCAAGATATTCAGGGCGATTGGTGCATGCGTTTACGGCATAAAGCCCTTTGATCGACGCTCTTCCGAGCTTACTGGTCGGCGGAAAACATCATGGAGGGTTTAGTAGTACGGCAGTGCGTGAAGTTCGCATTTTCAATCATTGCAACTGCGAAAGACGCAGCTGGCGCGAAATTGCAGCATGTGAAACAGGACGCGACTTATACATCCGTATGCTCACACTGCTTTCGGGGAATCGTAATGTTAGCCTAAAATGTGAAAAGGTTGACGATTACCTTGGGGTTTGACACGAATCAGCAGATACATTAAATAATTGTTGACAGCAGTGTAAACGGATATAAACAGTTTCTTTTTTCACGACTACGCAGTCGCTCCGGCGCGGATATAAAAAATTGCCTGCCAAGCAATAAACTGTTTAATTAAATAAAAAGATCACTAATAAAATTGTATTTAGAAAGATTGGATGCGCTTTCTAGACAATCACAAGGAAGAAGACGGTACAGACATTCCTTGTGATTGTCTACAAAGCGCATCCAATCTTTCCAAATACAATGAACCAACTTGCCCAACAATGCAACCTGCTAATAAAATTGTGATTAGTTGCCTTCATCTGAAGTGAAAATCTAGGCTAGAAGTTATGCCCTTATTACGTAACATGCGGATGGCATCTTTAATTCGAAAGTACATGGCATTCCACTTATATGTTTTCCCAGACAGCCTCAAGAACTGTATGCAGCACAACAGTATGTGGAACACAGCTGTGTATTTCTTGACAAATCTTGGGACAAATATGTCTAAACTGATACAGTCTCATGATTTCTACCTATTGAGCACTGAATGACTTCAATTCTATAATTGCAATTTTCGCCCTAATGTAACTAACTCTTTCAAAGTTAATTAGTGGGTGAATTACTTGAAGAGTTGATCAATGATTATCATACAATTATTTATGTACACCAGCTCAACTGTAATGTTTAGCTGGAAAAAATAACCTGATTCTCTATGCACTGTTTCAAGGAATACTCAAAGTTGTAGCTGAAACAACCATGTATCTTAAACTAGAAAACATTTAGCCACACTGTACTTTCAAGTGTGGCTGGCATTTGCTGCTTCCTTGTACACTTGAACACGTAACCGATGCTACTAAACACAGTAGTAATTTGCTTGTC
This sequence comes from Dermacentor variabilis, assembly GCF_050947875.1. Classification (NCBI taxonomy): domain Eukaryota; kingdom Metazoa; phylum Arthropoda; class Arachnida; order Ixodida; family Ixodidae; genus Dermacentor; species Dermacentor variabilis. The sequence goes on along the minus strand of NC_134574.1, from coordinate 166,602,138 downwards.
GTTAAAAGTATATGCATGCTCTTCCAGTGAGCGACCGATGCTCCAAAGGTGAAGCTGAAGACACCAGTGGGGGGAACCTGGAATGCATGGTGAATTCAAAAACACTGTATGTGCGCATGCTTTGGAGGTTTATAGAACATACTTTTCTGAAATGACTGTAAGTTTAGCTTTGTTTCTCTTGCACAGGATAAATGGAGTGGTTGTCGCTCGACAGTGTGTTCCAGACGACATTGAAGACATCAAGGTAAGTGACAAGTCATTCAAGGACCCCTTTCTTCAACCTGTGGTATACCAAAGCACAGCTGCATGTTACACATATTGGCAAGCGTACATGGAAAGCATTTTAGTGCAGGCAGACAGGAACAAGAGGAAGACACTGACGACACTATGCACTAGCTTCAACAGTTTATTCTTTTGAAATTCAAACACTTGTATGGCCAACTGTTCATTCACCTACAACGGTAACCGCAGCATCTGTTATTCTGCTGGATAAAGAGAAAGCCTTTTTACAAGGAGTAGTGTGACAATAGCATTTCTAGCAGGAATGTTAGACATGAACATTTGGCATTAAATGTGCGAGTTTCCACAAAACAAGCTGTTTCTCTTGACCCTGCCTGCCTGTGTTATAGTACTTCCCAAGTTAGTTGTACCATTCAATCCTCTATTACATTACCATGATTGTTGCTACTCATTGTTTGTTTGCAGAGGACACTGTTAAATTGGAGTGACGTTGAGAAGGTCGACCTCATTCTAACGACTGGTGGCACAGGTTTCTCGGCAAGAGATGTTACACCCGAGGTCATTAACCTGCAATTTTTTCACCTATTTATACTGAACTGTTTGCTGTAAGATTTCACACAAATCATTAACCAACAGGCTACAAGAGCAGTTATAATGAAAGAAGCTCCAGGCATCACAATTGCTATTATCCAGAAATCTCTGAGCATCACTCCAATGGCAATGCTTTCTAGGTGAGTCGTTCACTTGAACGTGGACTGTATAACTGCAGTCATAAGCTTACAAGCCTTCCATCTTTGCACAGCACACGAACTAACATAGACAACAGTTGTTTTGTTGTCTTTGTTAGTTTGTGCGCTGTGCAAAGATGGATAGTTTCCGACTCGGCCGCTTTTCTATTTTTCTTACAAACCTGTCTGATGTGTCAACTGCACTCAAAACACGTGCTTACCTGTAGGTGTACAGTCAAGTGCAAAAGTCTAGAGACCACAGCATCGGCAAAAAATTTAAATTTCTTCTAGCACAGTCGTGCAACGTGAAATTGTATTAATGCATGACGCTGGTCAAACAGGTGCACGTATGTAGGCAGTGCCACTTAATTTCAGTTTATGCCTGGGCTGCTAAGAAAAAATTTTTAGCAGCGCCTCTGGTCCTTAGACTTTTGCACTCAACTGTGATTGTTTGTAGACATGATCCCAATCCATGGGCGCTGCTTCTTTTCTTTTAGACTTGTTTGTGGAATTCGATACCAGACTCTCATAATCAACCTCCCAGGAAGCCGCAAAGGTGCACAGGTAAGTATGGAGAACAAATCTTTAAAGGTATGTTGTCAGTGTCACTCTGAACTCTGACATATTCTTGCAGGAGTGCTTCGAATTTGCGAGTCTCTCTATTCCACATGCAGTTGATCAACTTCAGGAGCGAAAAATGAAGACTGACAAGCTTCACAGTTCACTTTCTGTACGTCGCTGCTTTTCTGTTCTCTGTGCGTTATGTGTCTAGCAGATGCTATAACAGCTCAAATTTGATGGAGTTTGTGAAACTGCATACTCGACTTGAAGTGCAAAAAACCACGGGGACAAAGGAAAGGAACACCAGACAGGACGAGCGCTCGTCCTCTCTGGTGTTCCTTTTCTCTGTCCCTGTGTTCTTTCGCGCTTCAAGCCAATTATGCTAGCAGATGCTATTAAGAATTCCACAAGGAATTGTGCACACTGCTTTCTGCCTTTGGAAATAATTCTTAACCCTTCACCTGACATATTTGTTTAGGGTTCATGTGTCCTGGCTCGTTGCCGTAAATTCACTGCTTTTGGCAATAACTTATCTTGCTTATCTTTTGCTGTCAAGATAACAGGGTTCAAAAGGGTTGAAAAATAGCATTTGCTTTCTGAAATTTTGTTTTGTGATTCCCGTTGAATATTTGCGCTTGACCATTTCATTTACGCATGTAAAAAAAAAAAATCAAGGCGCTTCTCCAATCAAGACTGCGAAATATTTTTCTACTCAAAGCATGTATATGAAAAAATAAATCGCAATTTCGTGCACTGATGAACTGGCAATGGTTATTGGTGTTCTCTGAGCTGGATTTGTGAAATCGCTCTTCGAATTCGCGCGTTTTATTTTTTTGTCATTTACTTTCGGCCGGAGTAGAGAGAACCTTCCATTTGCAGACAGTGATTACGACATTTTCGTATTGCAGTAGCAGAAAGTGGGGAAAAAAGGAGCTTTTTTTATAGCATTTAATACAGAACTTTTTCCATAAAGCTTACTTATTTATTTAGTTAGTTATATATTTATTATGTTATTCAAGCGTCCTGGTGCTGCTTTTAGATCACGTGGTGTATGCGTGTACGCACAGAACACCGTGTAGATTGTTGCCCCTTCATTGGCCACTAAGTGCACGCGGCGCATCGGGGCTGTTAAATTTCTTTCTCTGTGGCTGTTTTGGTTAAAGCCCCGAAGGTAGAGGGGCTTTAGTTTTGGTTGTTTCGATTAGGGATCCCCCACCCTAGCCTATGCTCCAACTTTAATCGTAGTTTCAGCTGTCCGAGTGATGGATACGACGATTACCATGGATACTCCTAAGAAACGTGACTACCGTCATCGGAAGTACAGAACAATCCATAAATATAGAGGACGTGAGGTGTCAGGCAGGGAGGTACGATCTCTCCAATGCTCTTCACAGCGTGTTTACAGGAGTTATTCAGAGACCTGGATTGGGAAGAATTAGGGATAAGAGTTAATGGAGAATACCTTAGTAACTTGCGATTCGCTGATGATATTGTCTTGCTTAGTAACTCAGGGGACCAACTGCAATGCATGCTCACTGACCTGGAGAGGCAAAGCCGAAGGGTGGGTCTAAAAATTTATCTGCAGAAAACTAAAGTAATATTTAACAGTCTCGGAAGAAAACAGCAGTTTACAATAGGTAGTGAGGCACTGTAAGTGGTAAGGGAATACATCTACTTAGGACAGGTAGTGACTGCGGATCCGGATCATGTGACTGAAATAATCAGAAGAATAAGAATGGGCTGGGGTGCGTTTGGCAGGCATTCTCAGGTCATGAACAGCAGGTTGCCATTATCCGTCAAGAGAAAAGTTTATAACAGCTGTGTCTTACCAGTACTCACGTACGGGGCAGAAACCTGGAGGCTTATGAAAAGGGTTCTACTTAAATTGAGGACGACGCAACAAGCTATGGAAAGAAGAATGATAGGTGTAACATTAAGGGATAAGAAAAGAGCAGATTGGGTGAGGGAACAAACGCAAGTTAATGATATCTTAGTTGAAACCAAGAAAAAGAAATGAGGGGGGCATGGGCAGGACACGTAATGAGGAGGGAAGATAAATGATGGTCATTAAGAGTTACGGAATGGATCCCAAGGGAAGGGAAGTGTAGCAGAGGGCGGCAGAAAGTTAGGTGGGTGGATGAGATTAAGAAGTTTGCAGGGACAACATAGCCACAATTAGTACATGACCGGGGTAGTTGGAGAAGTATGGGAGAGGCCTTTGCCCTGCAGTGGGCATAACCATGATGATGATGATGATGGTGGTGATGGTGATGATGGAGGACGTCGCCGCAGAAGCAAGCGGAAAGCCTCTGGAGATGCAAGTACGTCTGTTGCATTTGTGGTAACTTGTGACCGAAGAGACGCTCCCGAGGCAAGTCGCTCAGGCAATGACGCCTCCGTCAGTACGTGTAAACAGCGCAATTTGAAACCGAACCGACTAGTGTCGAGGTGAGTGCAAACGGCTCGTGATCGGTATGTTTGATGACGTCGTGCACATCGCGGCGTGCCCGCATTGCGTGTTTGAGCTCTCTATCTGAGAAGCTACAGACAATTAAGAGGAGTTAAGGACTCTCATCATTCATACAACTTTATTGCCGCAGTGGTGCCTGTGTCGCTTCTGTTGTATCGTCAGCATATTCTTCGAGACATTCAATTGCGACTTGAGGTACCAGCGTGGGGTACTTCACCGGATAGTGTTGGTTGCAGCGCGCGCTCTTGTAATTGGCCACGAACAGTTGGGTGATCCTTGGCTTGCCGAGACAAGTGAATCACAAAACATTTGCTGTGATCTCAAGAAAGAGTGCACCTTGCAGCATCAAAAGCGATCAGCCAAAACCCCGACCGAGGAAGACAGATAATCACGGAAGATATAGAGTGGACGTTTGTGGTCTTATCCAATGGCGTGTGACAAAAAGAGGTGCCGCAAAACTAATACAGGTCTCCGTTAAGGCGCAGTAGTATTGGTAGCCACGATGTTGTGCTTGTATTTCAAAGACTTTCTAGCGACTGCCACGGCTGCAGCAGGCACAATTGTAAATGGTTTAGATAGAGTGTGTGGAAAACCTTTGAAAAGACCACAGACCACTCAACTCATGCAACAGAGATAGAGGCTGTACTCTGAATCTGGAGGAGGACACCGTCATATATGCCGCCCCGCACCAGTTCGCCTCTTTTCTCAGTTAGGGGGACAGCAAAGCATTGATTGCTGTGCTAGGCAGCTTTCTGTGTGATTGCTGTGACTAGGCAGCTTTCAAGAGGTCTGAGGGTGCCATGTACGCCGGGATTCAAACAGCAGAAGTTGACAGGAAGGTGGAGGGATCGACAGTGGTTGAACAAGGAATGTTGCTGGAGCCAATGTTTCAACAAATGGGATGTGTCTTCGTGAGGACTCCAGCAGCTTTCCTTGTTCAATCACCATTGATCACAACGCACCGGGAGAATTCTTAGTTTCACATTTATATTTAGACAGACTGGTGTGCATTCTCGCCAAATTTCATGCAGATTGGTCATGTCGGTCAATAATAAACATGTTTAGAAATATTTATTCTCATTTTTCTCTTCTTTAAATTTTAGACTGCTTTCTCTGCTTTTGCACGAAAATTCTTGAACTTAATGGGACTCAATCTCAGCCAAATTTTGTATGTGCATGCACAAGAAGGTGAAGAATGCAAATATCAAGGCCTCTCTGCATTTTATGAACTGTTCATTAATATATTTAACAATGATAGTCAAGATTCAACACTTTTTCTGAGTATATAGCTAAAAGGTAACTATTGTTTTGCTTACTTTCAATCTGTGGTCTAAAAGGAGAAATGTAGGCTATATTGATAACACCCTCCTAAACTTGAAATTGCAAGTTTGCTCAAGGTAGTGTACATTTTTTTCTACAAAAACTAAAAGCATATTTGAATATAGGAATATTATGTATATTGTAGGAAACCCTCTATTCTATATAATTTCAAGCAATTAGCCTCATTACTCAGAGAAATGGAGCCTCAAGGAGCATCTCCCCTTAATATACTATATTTCATACATGGCAGGCAGTGCCGAGGTAGCCGCGCAAGTAGTGTGGTCGTATAAATCTTGCTCTGTGCATTTCACAGTGCAAGTGTTCTTGATATGTGACAATGTATACGAAATTGCTTTATATATTACAATTACAACTTGTGGGTGTAACGTTAGGTGAAATTGTGTATTAATTGTGCAGCTTTGTACTTCCAGTGTGTGCGACATACGAGGGGTGATCAAAAAGTTTTGCAACTTGCATATCAGGACAACTGCCAGACCTTGGGAAAAAAAATTTTCAACATAATCTTTCCTCGCACTAATGCGTTTCTCCCATTTTCCTGGAAGGCTTTTAATACCTTGCAAAAAAAAACTTCCTTCCTGGTTGCCGAGCCACTCCTCTACGGCAGTTTTAAGCGAGTTCAAGTCGTCAAACCTTGTTCCCTTGAGGTGTTTCTTCAAATTCGGAAATAAATAAAGGTCACTCGTGGCCAGGTCGGGACTGTAGGGTGGGTGGGCCAGCTGTTCAAAACCACACTCTCGAATGGCAGCCTGGGAAACACGAGACCCGTGAATCTGGGCGTTGTCATGCAGGAGGAGGACACCGCTTGTCTCTAATCCTCGGTGTTTTTCCACGGTGGCTTTATGCAGTTTTTGAAGAATGTTGGCCTAGTATTCACCCGTAACTGTCCTACTGTTTTGAAGATACTCAATGAGCAGGTTCTCCTCTGCGTCCAAAAAAAAAGTGTCCCCATCGCTTTCCTCCCCGAGCGTTGGGTGTTGAATTTTTTCGGGCGAGGGGAGCCCGAATGCCTCCACTGTATAGACTGCTTTTTTCTTTCTTGGTGCCACTGATACAACCACGTCTCATCCCCAGTCACGAGGCGGGAGAGATAATCTTCTGTGTCGCTTGAATAGATGTGCAGAAGTTCCCTTGATCATCAGCCCCACCTGAAACCTCTTCACACCGCCCCATGGACACTAGCCCCTCCACTGAACGGTAACCGCTTCACCCTCCCCCCAGCAAACGTAAAACTCCGAGCACTCTGCGATCAGAGGACACCCTGGACGAGACAGTCTTAAATTATAACGACAGGCTAACCGCTTTGGAGACTAAATGGATCCGCATACAAGACCACAGACTCTATGGATCCACAGGCCCTATGGATCCACATACAAGACCACAGTCTCACATTACATAACGACATCGATGCACCAACCAGGCTAGGCAATAGCGTAGCTAAGGACACCTCCCCCGATCTTACGCTTACACACAGAATCCAACACGTCACATGGCACAACTCACAAGTTAACCTCGGTAGCGACCATTACATCATTACCATCACACTACAATTCAAACACAAACCCTTTGCACCCAAACGCCTCAGCCTTACCAATTGGCAAATTTTCAAGAGGCCCGCCAGATATCAGCTCCCACAAACATTCAAGACATTTCAGAATGGGTTCAGCAACTACACTCAGACGCTCAGACGCACACTACCACTCTTCCCCCCGAAACCGCTCTCACTACGGTTGATTCCAAGCTTCTACACATGTGGGAAGCCAAACAGTCTCTTCTCAAACGGTGGAAGAGGCAACGGTTCAACCGAAAACTAAGACTCAGAATTGCCAAATTAGACCTCCAGATCCAGGAGTACGCCACACAACTGGCCTGCCAGCAGTGGGGCCAGGTATGTGAAAGCATGCATGACAACCTCGATAACAAGCGCACATGGCAACTCTTGCGACACTTATTAGACCCTACCACATCGCGCACACACCACAACCATAGTATAAACAAACTGCTTCATACACACAAAAACAATCTCAACGGATTCTTCAACAACCTCCGCCATAAACATCTGCCTCCCGCTCAGAAGTATGACATGCCAAAATATACTGGTGAACCCAACGAGCTACTTAGCCCTGCTATCACGGAAGCAGAGGTTCGCCATGCCCTCGCCACCCTGCGCACAATGTCAGCACCAGGCCCCGACCTTATTAACAATAAAATACTCCGCAATCTAGACGACAACTCTGTCACAGCCATCACGGCGTACTTCAATCACTGCTTTGACACTGGCACCCTCCCTAGTTCGTGGAAAGATGCCAGGGTAATTTTTATCCTAAAGCCAAACAAACCACTCAACACTTCTAATCTCAGGCCTATATCACTAACCTCTTGTCTAGGTAAAACATTCAAACACGTCATCCCCAACCGACTCAGTAAATACATGGAGGACAACAATCTTATCCATCAGAAATGGTAGGTTTTCGAAAATCTCTCTCATGCCAAGATATCATGCTTCGAACGAAGCATGACATCATTGCACCCAATAGCAGTCTAGACACGCAAGCAATTCTCAGTCTGGACCTCCACGGAGCCTTCAATAACGTTTCACATTCCGCCATCCTCCGAGAGCTTAATCTCATTGGGGTTGGCGGAAAGACACATGACTACATATGTACCTTCTTATCCAACCGTACCGCAACGATACACATAGGCACAGAGCAATCCCTTTCATACGCTTTAGGTAGCTACGGCACGCCCCAAGGCTCAGTGCTGTGCCCTTTTCTTTTTAATCTTTCTATGATGCCGATGGCGCAAGCATTGCGGTCTATTCCCAATCTCAAGTTTTCACTCTACGCCGATGACATCACTCTTTGGACGACTGGCAGCTCCGATGGAGAGATTCAAGACACTCTACAGGCCGCAGCAGCCGCCGTCGTGGCTCATGCCGGGGCTATGAATCTCACATGCTCCCCTCAAAAATCCGAGTTACTTCTTCTGCCATCCCACCGGGGGGCCGGAAAGCACATGTCTAGTATACAGGTCATCCTAAACCACATCCCCATTACTAGAGTGGACAGGCTCCGGGTGCTCAGTTTACACATTCAAAGCAACCGGCTCAACACATATGCCCTACATACACTCCACACCACAGTCGATCACACCCTGCGCCTTCTAGGGCGAGTCTCCAATAAACATGGCGGACTAAAGGAGGCCGAACTTCTCCGCTTGATTCAGGCCTTCGTTATCAGTAAGATTACATTCGCAACACCATATCTACATTTCCTTAAATCAGAATCAGATAAGATTGACACTCTTTTACGCAAAATATATAAATTCGCTCTGGGGGTCCCCATACGTACCTCCACTGAAAGGCTAATGCTTACTGGAACTTTCAACACACTTACTGGACTCACAGAAGCCCACCTCACATCCCAATATAGCAGACTCTAACACCGCAACAGGTCGACACATTCCACAAATTCTTTCTATCTCTCCGGCACCCATCATCAAGACTAAATACACCATTCCACATCACATACACGAGAACCTCTGCATCCCCTCACTTCCTAAAAACATGCACCCTGTGCATCACAAACAGCGCAGGAGACAGCAAGCATAGGCTCTACAAAAACAATTCTCCACCTCTAAAGACGTGCTCTATGTTGATACTGCCGAATATTGGAACAGAAATCATTACGCAATATCAGTAATTAACTCTCACGGCCAGGTCGCTGCGGCCGCCTCCATTCCTGGCTCTTCCTCGGAGGAGGCGGAGGAAGCGGCCATAGCACTGGCCCTCACAATCCCCAATTAATCAGTTATCGTTAGTGACTCCAAAGCAGCCATACATAACTTCGGAGCGGGTAGGGTCTCTAAGCCAGCCCTTTCTCTCCTCTTGGCACATTTTTTCCATCAAACTGTGGCATTAATCTGGACTCCCGCGTATGCGGGCCTTGCCGGAAACAAGGCGGCTCATGCCAGTGCCCGAGGATTTACAGTCCGGGCTCAGGCATCAGATGTGTCGGACCTCGCCATGGAGGAGGCGCCGTTTACAGCGCGGGATTGACTTATTGCTTACCACGACATCTGCTCACACTACCGATTAGACCGCTTAACCTTTCCGCCACTCATGGGCAAATCCCTGCGTAGGTGTGAAGTTCTGTGGCGACAGCTGCAGACTCGCACCTTGCCATCCCCTTACCTCCTCCACCGCATTCATCCCGCCATTTACCTTTCTCCCTCTTGTAAATTCTGTGTCTCTCCCAAAGCAGACTTAAACCACATCATGTGGGGGTGCCCTAAGCACCCCTTTCCCCCTTTCCTCAAGCAATTAATATCTAGTGAGGAGCAGTGGGAGGCTGCCTTGCGCAGCTCCAGGCCCGATCTTCAGGAGGCCATCCTAGAGTGGGCTGAGAGGATAAAGGAGGCCTACTTCAAGTAGTTCCTCCCCCAACCCTCTATTCCATTGCCCCCTTCCCTTTAAACAGGGATAAATAAAGCTTTTCATCATTATCATCCCTTGATGAATGCATGCGGTGGCGTCAATCTTGCGCTGAGAGGTTCCGTGGCACCCGTCGTGCCAAGACCTTCGACGTACCCAAAACATTGTGGATGAAAGTGAAGGCACTGCCATAAGAAATATTCAATTCTCCCGCAACATCGGGCACCTTGATTTGGCGATTATTCATGATAAAACTCTCTGCTGAGGCTGAATGGTCGAAATCGGTTGAAGTGGTCGGCCACCCTGACCTTGGGTCGTCTTCCACTTGCACACGGTCATGTTTAAACTCGGTGAACTAGCGAGTCACTGTAGCATATGGAGGACATTCGCTGCCATACACATTCACCATCCTACTGTAAATTTCTTTGGCGGAACTACCTTCACACAAAAATTTGAAAACGCTCCGGTACTTGAGCTTGAAATTGTGGGAGGATGCCATATTTGACTCACTGATGCAGACCAAGTAACAAATAGGAAGGCTCGACATTCAGACGTTGCTAGGCTGCAGAGATGACGTAAACAAAAGGTAGAGAGAGATCACTGTCAGATATTTGGTTATAGCCAAGTGGCAAAACTTTTTGATCTCCCCTCGTACCATGTTTTGGTAAGGAGGGCAATTGGTACACTGTAGCTGCTGTTGGTTCTAGCATTGTGCCACTCCTCTTCTTCTGTGGTAAATAGGTTCATATCTTCTATGCCTTCCATGTAATTATTACATCATATTTTGAGACAGATGTGCGAGACAATGTTATGTTGCATTACATGACACCTACCTGCATCTTTCTTTCATATGTGATGCACTATCATTAGGTTGCAAATGCAAGCAGTGAGAGAAGTCTCTCTAGCTTTCATAGCATTGCCTGCCCTGTATGAAACAAAGTATGCTTTTGTTACCCTTTTACTTCAAAGCACCACCTGATTCTCTCTCTGTCTCATTTTTTTTTCCGATAGGTATCTGGATCTCCAACCTCTGTGAGCCACGGTAAGCCGCACAAAAGTCATCCCACTTGTAATTAATGTATTCATGCATGTTATTGTGTCACTTCTTTACAAGGCTGTCAATGCACGATGGAGGGATCTTTAAGCACCACTGTCGCCTCTCGACCAAGGCACTCTCCCTATCCTCTGATATCTGTTCCTGAAGCTCAAGCCATAGTGCTGGAGCAGTGTTCTGAGACGGATGTCGAGCTGGTGCCACTTCAAGGTATTCTTATAGCAATATGCAACCAAGACGATATTATTCTTGCCCAACACTTCAAATGACCCTGCAGCGGCCTGTGGGCGAATACTAGCAAAGGATGTGTATGCCTCAGACCCCCTGCCACCTTTTCCAGCGTCTATCAAAGATGGCTATGCTGTGATTGGTAAGTATGTAGAAAGCATGCTTATTTTTTTCTCTGCAATCGGTGAAGCTCAAACTTTAAAAGCGCATGAACAGCTTAACTGTTCTCTTGCATAAGGCCCACCTTTACAATAACTTTCCATTGCCACAGGCCAAAGACTGTGCGGTTGTCTCACCCAAAGAATAAAATCAGAATAATATCTGATATGACTAATATAAATCGAGCCCCCGGTTAAGCCAAAGAATAATGGTCTTTTGATCACTCTCATAATGATTTCTCCAACAGCTTCAGATGGCGACGGGCTGCGAGAGGTGGTAGACGCTGTCCCAGCAGGCTCCAGTGTAAGTGTTGCAGTTTCATAACCAGGGTCAGTGTAACGTAAAACTAGTCCAACCTGTTTTTATTCAAAACGAGTCATTAGCCCTCTGTGATAAGCCAGAATGGTTCAAGTCCAGCCCATATGAGCAGGTGCCATGCCAATATGGGCAGAGCCCAAAACGTCTTGACCTATCACTGAGGGCTAATGGCCAATTCAGAATAAAAACAGACTGGAATAGTTTTGCGTTATAACCGGCCCATATCTCAAATAAGAATACTTACAATACATTTTTTTGCAAATGAAGCCCTTGCATCACGTCAAGCCTGGACAGTGTGCAAGAATCAGCACGGGTGCCCCAGTCCCAGATCCATGTGATGCTGTGGTGCAAGTAGAAGACACTGAGCTTGTTCGTGCGTCGGAGGATGCAAGTAGACAGCCTTTTTTAAATCCAGTCTTTTTACGGTGCTTGGATAAAGCCACAATTTGACTCACTTGGTCACACTTGTCTCCTTGCCTTGCTAGGGCTCCCAGGAGTTCGAAGTGAACATAATAACTGCTCCTGTGGTTGGACAGGATATCCGGTGCGTAGAGGAAGTGCTTTGTTTGGGGCACTTGCGAAGTATCATTGGAAATGTGACCGTGCTGTTAATTGCTTAGTTCAAGTGGCATAGGACCTGCAACACGTGAAGTGCCATTCTGGATTGTTTCTGTAGCACACTTTACAAAACTTCAAAAGCTGTATTTGTAGCCTTCATAAGCTAGCCTTACTATCAAGTGTCATTCTCGGAGAGCTTGTGTTCAAAATTGAACAGATAAAATTGCTTTTCCTAGTTTATTAGATTGTTCCGAATCACAACTTTTTGTCGCAGAGTTGTATGCCAGTGGAAACATATGGCCGTGTCTTTTCTAAATGAGCTTATTGAATACATTTCTGAAGTTTCTTGTCCTACACTACAAAGTGTGTCGGAAAAGTTGTATTAACAGTGATTCTATCACTGAAAAACACATCAGTTTTGCTGCTAATGCAGAAAATTCCAGTAAAGGCACTACAAACCATGAAATATTCCTGTGAGCCTACTAAAAGCATGATGAAAAAATTTCACACAAACGTCACTAAAATTCCTGCTTAAATACACATTCTCGCTGCTGACGCAGACAGAAATAAAGCAGAAAATCTGCTGAAATGATGACACTTGTCTTTTAGCAGTCAGCAGTAGTTGAACAAGAGGCATCTCAGGAGCCAACATTTCGACAAGGGGACTTGCCTCCATCGGGCCAATAGTTGCCTTCACTTCAGCTTCATTTTCTGTGAACCTGTCTTGTTAGAGACACAGGACCTTTTGTGTTTTTCTTTCTTATGTGCTGTTTCTTTGTTTCTCCTCTCTTTCTTTTGTTCTTTCTTTCTTTTTGGATAGTTATTGCGATGTTTTAAGGTAAGCCGATACCTTATCTTGCAGTCCAGTGGGATCAGACATTGAAAGGGGGCAGCATGTCTTGGCTCAAAGAACGAAGCTTAGCCCCTCAGATTTGGGTGTGCTTGCCACCATTGGTGCAAGCGTGGTTGCAGTGTACAGATTGCCTCGAGTGGCCGTCCTCTCCACTGGAAATGAGGTACTGTTCTCACTCTCTTATTGCGCAACAGCGTGCAGTATGCAGAGAAAGACTACTTATTCTCCATGTCATTCCATACTACAGGTGTAATGGGACACCAGTTGGCATAATAACTACAATGATGATGATGATGATGATGATTATGATGATTATGATGAACTTTGTCGTTGACATATATGCACAATCATGCATGCATGTGCGCATGCACACACACAGAATAGCGTGCGAAAGCCTTGACTTGGCTTCTATAACACGTCCCTAACTTTACAAAACTGTTCAAAGTGAATTAGTGATTTGTTGTTAATTGGCTGTCTAATTACTAGCGTTATGGCTTTATACATGTCCAACACTATGCTGAAGCTACTTCGAAGGAATTGCTCAGATACCTCACCCACCCTTATTTTAGGCATTTTCAGGCACTTCAGCAAAAGGACGCCATACAAGCACACAATGTATTTGCGCTTAGTGCAAATCCTCACTGTCTATTTGGGATCTATTAGTAAGTGCCATTGAACAGCTGGCATTCAAACGTGGAGACCAAACTTGAGCTTTGCTTATGCAAATGCTTGTTTGGTTGCATGACTGGGATTGCTAGGGCATGTGACTAAGTACATTGCAATGGCGCTGCGAGCTGCTTAGCACAGTCATTGACTCATCGCTGCAGAGTCTGGTCCTCTTTTCTTCTTCTCCTTTTTTTTTTCTTTACAGATTGTGGCCCCAGGCAGTGTGCTGAAGCTGGGCCAGATAAGGGACAGCAACAAGACGACACTTATCACATTGTTGGAAAAAAACGGATTTCCAGCACATGATGCAGGAATTGCACGTGACGAGTGTGTTGTCATGATAATTTTTTTTTTAGTTGTGTCACATGGTCTGTTTCTGTGAGCGATTATGTGGCTGATTTTAATTCTGCCGTCTAAGACTATGCCGCTAGCCCCGAAAGCTTAAGAAAACATATCAAATTTCTTCATAACAATTGTTCCATTATACTTTCAGGTTTGATGACCACGTAAAGAAACTGAGGGCTGCTTTTGAAAAAGCTGATGTGGTCGTCTCGTCAGGAGGTGTATCTATGGGAGAGAAGGTAAGATCACCCCTCGTCTACTGATGTGTGTTTCCTGACAAGCCCATGTTACTTCCTTAGGACCTTCTCAAAGCAGTGCTTGTCAAGGAGTTCTCAGCTATCATCCACTTTGGACGAGTCCTCATGAAGCCTGGGTTAGTAGACTTACAATTGTGTGTGCGTCTGCTCCTCGAGTCACCGTATCACAGGCAGAACTTCTCATCACAAATGCACAGCAGTATTATCACCAGCTGCCTGTGCAAGTCCACTGCAGAACTAAGGCTTATACCAAATATCTACCATTACATGTGTCCCACATCAGCTTAATCAACCCTACATGCACAAGTCTCCTTGTCTTGTTATATTCTATTCTGATTAATTTGTCCGCCATCATCAACTGGGTTTTCCTCACCTTAACGTTCCTTCTTGTTACTCTTAAAGATGCATTGACACACATAGGTTCTACGTTGTAGAAATTACCTTGCATGTAAAAGTGTGACACCTAGCAAGTATGAAGGCTGAAAAAACAACTTATAGATATTTTAATTTGATAGTAAGTTTGGTCTCAAATTGTCAGACCAGAGGTCATGACATAGAGCAAAATTTGCTGATGTTGCCGCGCAGGAATGATGCAAGCCAGTGTATTGCGACGTCCTGATGCATCCACCTTTTGCATACCAAAACAGAAACAGGCTCATCGAAGCAAGTACAATAGTAAATTATGGTGCTCAGATTCTTACTAATAGCCTTTGTAACGATTTTGAGCACTTCGAACTTTATTTTATTGCAAAAGAAATGTCAAATATTTCATGTGAGTACTTCTTCTGCACTACTCTTGTTAATTTGTACTTCGATCCTTTCGGTGTTACGTGACCTGTCCAACTCTACTTGTTCCTTGTAATCTCAGCTAAAATACCTGCCCTCATTTGGTCTCTCTTCGACACTGCCATGTACCACTCTTAAAGGGACTGACAACTGATATTTAAGTACCTAGTTTTTTATGGCACAACGCAAAGCTCACCCCAGTAGTGCTTACATCTTACTTCCGGTTACTTACAGTTAGTGCTTACAGTTACTTCCAAATGCACGTGGATATTTTGTAAGCAGACTTTCAATCTGAGCAGCTTCTAGAAAAGTAAGAGTCCGTCCTCCAGCAGCGCTGTGAAGTGAGAGCAATGTCGATAGCCCGCCTCGCAAATTGTGAAAGCCACCCATCGTTCTGCTTTCACAGGAGTGACTGCAACTGTGGTTAACCACCTACATTTTGACCTTTTCAAACACTTTTGAATATAGAAAGCTGGTGCAATAAGTTCGTGTTCTTGTACAGACATTTCTTATATTTGTACCGCATTTTTCGTGGCTAGCTGGCCCCCGTCGTCGTCTTTCTGTCGATAGACAAGTCAAGCCAATTCATCAAAAACGAAGGCGAAGGCAGCGTCACTTTTCTGCTCACTACAAATGAAGGCTTGTCCGTACATTGTAAGTCAGGAAAAGCTTATAATAAAAAGCACACTGCATTTCAATACTAATAGAAAGACCGGGAACTGTGTACACTAATAGAAGGTCAGGTGGTGGACCTCTTATGCAGCTTCATGTTTTCGCAGCGTTGGTTGCGAAAGGGCATTTTTTGTTACTTTTAGTGATGAATAAAAAATATAAATCCATGTTTAATGAGAAAAACGTGGCTCGTTTTAGCCACAAGGATAGGGAGTCATTCCATCAGCAGGGGTTATCTCGATTCATGTTCCAAGCAGTTGGTTGTCTGTTCGTTTTATGGTAGGCTTCTCGTTTTACTTTGCATCATTCACTGCACAGCCCTTAATGTTCTTTCAAGTTTGTTATGCCACAAATTTGAGCCTGTAGTTTAGTACTGTCACATTTGCTTTCAGGATTAACCTCGTAATCTACATAGTGTGTGAAACACGAATGCATGGCCACAAGCAATACCTGGAGCTGCCTATGTGTGCACCTTTAGCCATCACCATTTCCTTGCAGGAAGCCAACAGCGTTTGCATCTCTCAAGTATGGTGACAAGCTCAAGCTTGTCTTTGGCCTTCCCGGCAACCCAGTGTCAGCAGCCGTCACATGCCAGCTCTACGTCTTGCCTGCTCTCCGAAAGATGTCCGGACATGCCACAGTTCATCCCACATCTGTCAAAGCAAAGGTGAGTTGAAGTGTGCTTGGGTTGTAAGACATAAACATTTTTGAAGCTCATTTTTCTTTGCAGTGGCTTTGTATAGTGGCAGTTAGACACCTGCTTAGCCTCTCATTTCTACCGTTCAATAGTTTTCACAATATTACAAGGAAAATTAATCATATAGAATATTAAAATTTTTACACAAGGCAAGTGTTAGTTCAACCTTGTTATACTGAAGTTGTATTCAACATGAAAATACCTTTGTTATAGTATCCAATAATTCATTATATCAAGTTCAGACTGTATGTGAAATCGCATAGAACTCTGGGATTCTCTTTTTGGGCTTTCCGCAGCTCGCTGAGGACATAGTGTTGGACCCACGACCAGAGTACCACAGGGCAGTGCTGTCCTGGTCGGAGGACTGTGCACACCCCGTGGCTAGGAGCACAGGAAATCAAATCAGCAGCCGTCTGCTCAGCTTCCAAGGGGCCAATGCTCTTCTAATGCTGCCACCAGCCACAGCCCAAACAAAAGCACTTCTGGCAGGAACTTTTGTGACTGCGCTCGTGACTGACATGATTTAAAAAGCACTTGAGCCGCAACATTACTAATGTGTTCATTACCGCTATTGTCAGTTCAAGGAGATGTTTTTCATATTATTCTTGCAATAAAGTTGAAAGCAATATATGTCTTTATCATTTTGGCTCTTCCATGTTCACATTATGTGCTATTGTACATAAAGCAATCTAAACAAACAGTTCTATCTATCGAGTGATGGTCGAAGTAGTTTCTACACCCAAGTAGAAGTCTTAGCACAGGAGCTCCTATATAAATGCATGGGAAAGAAGAAACTGTTTTGCTCAGAATATACCACAAAATTTGCCGAGCTTTCTGCACTTAAAAGAAAAAGTTAAAACCTACCGACTGTAGGGAGATTTTCTTATTTAGGCTACCAGTTTTCCAATGCGAAACTTTCTTTGCAGAGACTTTCAAACTTTCCTTACCGTGGCTGCCCAAATATATTTGTGGACATATTTATAGTACAAAGGTTCTATGAAGTGGCTCACATAAACCTTGAGAAAAGACTGGGAATGCGAGAGACAGAAATTCAAGATGATGAGCAAAACGTGAACAAGGTGAATGCAGGAGCCCAATTTTGCATGTGGCTCCTGCATTCACCTTGTTCACGTTTTGCTCATCAAATAAACCTTGTGGTATAAAGGTTATAAACAGGGATAAGGTGCCTCAGAAAGGCTGGCCAACGTTTCGATAGGAGGACCTATCTTTGTCAAAGGCAGCCTCGTCATTGCAAACATTGCAGACCTTGCAAACAAGGCATCTTCAAAGGCCAAGCCGCACGACTACGTCACATTTGCGTTGAAAACCAAGACTACATAGATAGACTCGATCACCTTAAAGAAACCCTATCAAACAGGAACCACCCAAACAGTGGCCTTCAAAAAGCATACACCACTGCAACCAAACTTGATCGAGCCAAGGTCCTCAAGCCACGCCAGAGGATCGCAAGAACCAACGCCTCATCTTAGTACTAAATTCTCAAACGCACTCCCAAACGTGAACGACATCCTCGCTAAATACTACCTAATTCTCACCAGCAACCAGAAACTTAAGATTTTTCCCATCCCACCCAGAGTAGCCTACAGATGCAACACTAATTTTAAAGATATTCTTCTGCATGCCAAACTAAGGACAAAGAGGAAGTTGAGAACTGGTCCCTGTGGCTGCCCCAGGTGCTCTACATGCAAACATATTCAATCTACCACTACAGTAAATAGTACAGCGTCGAATTACTCACACAAAGTAACTTCGAGTTTCACCTGCACATGAAGCAACGTAGTCTACTGTCTAGAATGTGCTGCTTGTAGCAAACAATACATAAGTGAGACGACAACAAATTCATACAAGACTCAATGGTCACCATGCAGATACAAAACACAATTTACCTAAAGCATTAGCCAGCCACTTCAATGAACATGATAATATATTCGGTAAAGCAATGAAGGGGGCTAGTTGGTGAACGTTCATGGTTATATTGCGCTCAGTTTTACAAACATGATATTAAGGACGGACAGGACGTGAACGGACGAAGCGCAAACTACCAACTGTTTGATACTGTTAAAGAACGCGCTTATATACAAGGAGATATGGTGCGGGGGGGGCTACATATAAAAACATATGACAAGGTGACGACATGTGATTATAGTTTGGGTCAGGCATACATCCTTCACATGCACCCGTTCGCCCTGGCAAACTCGACCTCAGCTTTGATAAGCGCGATGGACGGAGTGCTTACGCACGTCTCTTTTTCTTTAGCTATCGCAAGCGCCTCCCATTTTTCTCGCTCCGTTTTTGTTTTTGATGTTCCGATGACTGTGGTGCTTTCTATTAGCGGGGAGCATTTGCACTGTTTGCAATGTGCGGCCAAGTTGCTAGGTGCTGTCAGAAGCTGACAGCACCTGAAGAACGGGTGCATGTGAAGGATGTATGCCTGACCCAAACTATAATCACATGTCGTCGCCTTGTCATATCTTTTTATATGTAGCCCCCCCCGCACCATATCTCCTTGTATATAAGCGCGTTCTTTAACAGTATCATACAGTTGGTAGTTTGCGCTTCGTCCGTCCACGTCCTGTCCTTCCTTAATATCGTGTTTGTAAAACTGAGCGCAATATAACCATGAATAATATATTCGAAAAAGCAAGGCTCTATACTCTACAAACAAATTTCTGTTCACTTCGTGGAAGGAAATATACAGAATCATACCTCATACACAAGTTTAATTGCCTACACCTGATGGGAATTAATTTTGCCCGTGGCAACTTAGAGTCTTTAAAAGTGGTAACTTAAATCTGAAATTCTTATATCATCAACCAAGGCACAAAATACATTATGCCACCAGCTAAGGTAATTCTTAGCATCACCTATTCTTCCATTTCGAAAAATTTTTTCCTGCCTACTACTCAATTTAATACATTTCTTCATGTTTTTACGTTTATATCAACTGTACGACTCCCTTTTCCCGAGTACACTTGCCCCCACCCGCTTCTGCGCACGTCGCCCTCCTATTTGTTATTCCTGTTGCGGTACCCCCCCCCCCATTTTTTTTGTCTGTTTGTTATTATACAATTTTTTGAAACACCTCACGTACACATTCCAATGTTCCAGACACCTGGATACCTTTTTCGACACCTCAGCCACACAGTATCGCCATTTCTATAAACCGCCGTAACGACACCTACATTGAGCTACTGGGGCTAATGTCCTTTGAAAGACCGTGCCCCACTGCCTTCCCCTTACCCCATGCATTGCACCCCAGACTATTGTCACCATCTTAACTCCTTAAAAATTACTCGACACATTGCTGCTATGCTACTAAAGTCACTCTTTCAACTGACGTCTTTTTGAGTCTTTTTTGTTACTCGCGCACAGACTGCCTCACCGGCTCTTCTAAAGCCAAAAAACATGCCGCCAATGACACGCCTGAATGCTCCCTAACCTCTCGCTTCCCCAACACCCTCCCATGCCCCCTTTTTTTCCTTTTCTTTTTCTTTTTTTCCCTCTGGTGTCCCTTTCTTTCTCTCTCTCTCTCCTTTTTTTTCTTTTCTCCCCGCCTTCCCACTCTCCCGCTCTTGTCCCCTTGTCTTGGGAACCACACTCACAGACATCAGGCAACAGCGCTCATTCTCTTTGAAGTCTCTCCCTTTACAACCAGCCGCCACCGACAACAACCGCACGTAACGTCACTGTACTAACCCTTTAAATCTAACATGCCGTGGATGACGAGGCCGCCTTTGACGAAGATAGGTCCTCCTATCGAAATGTTGACCAGCCTTTCTGAGGCACCTTATCCCTGTTTATAACCTTTATACCACAGTGTGCTATTCCATCTGCCAGGCCCTTTCTTGATTTTGGATTCACATAAACCTTTTATGCTGGCCGCATATGTCTACCTCTGTTCTGCATAAAAAATAATTTCAACAGCAATTTAGCAGTAAATGCGAGAGAAACGCATTAGCATTACATCGCACCTCTTTGAGGTCCTGGATCCATGATTTAAACCGCATCCACCACATCGCGTTGTGTTGTTCAGGAACTTCCTCGACATGCGTCCTACTTCATCAAGGAGCGGAATGCAGCTGACGGTGGTTCGGAGCAGACCACCATCGACGGGGTGCATTTATTTAAAGATCAATTGATGAAAAAGGAAAAAGGGCTGCTGCACCAACACCGAGCTGCTCTAAAAACAAGTGCACTTCATCCTCTTTTCGTTCCATCCTCACTGTCGCTTTAGCATAACACTCCTCCCTTCACAGACGAACGGGGAGTCATGGGGATGACGGCACTTCAGGTGGGAGACATGAACAAGCTGCATCTTCTTAGAATGGTAACCATTAGACACGAGATGAGCAATCAAATAGGTCACAACACTTAGGCAATCAGTGATGACGAATGGTATGGTGTAATGAGCCAGAAACTTATGGCACAGGTTGCGCTTGCAAAGTGATGTCCAAAGTCATACTATGTCCCCTTTGTCGTTCAATATATTCCTATGTTGTGAATCATAGCAGATCTTAGATCAGTCCTGGGACGCCAACGTACGGAGCTGAGCTATGCGGCGTGCTTCTTCAGCTCAGCTGAGAGACTGGGCAATAGAAGAATCTGCATGAGGAGTAAAAGGCAGAATGGTGCCGAGGAAAATCTAACAAAGAAAACAGAAGGGGCCATAGCCAGTAGTTTCATGCTTTGCAGTGTTGTAGGCATATGTGATAAAAGGCAAGATGTCATCGCAATTTTTGTGCCTGGAATTGATGTACATCAAAAGCATGTTGGTCAAAGTTGTGTTAGTGCGCTCTACGAGACCATATGTCTGCGGGTGATACAGGGTTGCATGGCGAAACTGGCAAGCACAGAAACACAACAGCTCTTCGACTACATCGGCCATAGCCACAATCACTCACAATAATACGAGGGGGTCCATGACACAGTATAACAGAGGACAGGAGGAAGCTCGAAATATCAATAGCCATGGTCGTTAGCATTGCCGCAGTTTCAGCATAACACGCAAGATGGTCGACACAGACTATAATCCTACGGTTGTCACTCGTTGAGCGCGGGAATGGGCCGAGAAGGTCCACTCCAACCATTTCGAAAGGAGATTGTGGTAATGCCACAGGGTGAAGGAATCTGACTGGAGCAGCATTAGGGTGCGCTTTAATTTCTTGCACTTGTTACAGTTGTACTAGGTCGGTAGAATTGGGCCTGAATGCGCTGGTATGTTCGTGAAACCCAGGTGCCCAGCAGTCATGTCATCGTGCATAGCACAGGGCACGTGTGTTCTCAAATTCTTGGGGACCACTAAGAGGAGGCGGGCACCATCAGCCACATAATTGTTTTTATAAAGCAGGCCATCTTTGATAACAAAGTCATTGTTACCTGACGGCTGAGCAGCTGAGGCAAAGAGGGCATCCAGACTGACATCATTGCACTGCTCTTCTCAGAAGGTGGACTGGAAAAAGAATGTCGTCAGTGGCAGCCAGAAATTCATTGAAATTGTCATCACATGCAGTTGTTGGTAGAGGGAGCCTCAAAAGATGTTCAGCGTCCACATGATGGCGGCCACTCTTGTAACAAACTGCAAGTCAAACTCCTGCAAACGTCGCGCCCATTAGGCAAGGCAGCCACCCAAGTCGCGAAAGCCAACCAACCAACGTAGTGAATGGTGATAAGCAACAACTGTAAAACGGTGCCTGTAGTGATCTGGGCAGAACTTGTGGACTGCAAAAATGACAGCGAGGCACTCTTGCTCAATGACGGTGTAATTCTGTTCAGCCTTTCTCAACGAACGGCTGGCGTAGGGAATGGCATGCTCGGCATCACCAAAACACTGGACGAGGATGGCACTGAGGCCGATTCCACGTGTCGGTATGCAATTCTGTTGTCGCTGAGGGGTCAAAATGATGAAGTGTGGGCCCAGAAGAGAACATGTACTTCAGTACGAGTTCAGCTGCCCAGGTGAAAGGCTTATACTTTCACAACAATGAAGTCTGGGGGTAGGCAGTATACACAAAGTTGGGCACAAAACATCGGAAGTATGTGCAAAGACCAAAAAACTTCTCGGTTCACATGTGACTGCAGTTGATTAAAGTCGCTAACTGCAGTGACCTTTTCTGGGTCTGATCGCACACCCTGCTTGTCCACTAGATGTCCAAGTATTAGAGCCTATCGTTGGCAAGAGTGACATTTCTTTGAGTTGAGAGTAAGGGCAGCTTGTTCAAGGCACATCAAAACATTGTCAAGTCAATGGTTGTGCTCTGCAAAAGTGCAGCCAAAAATGACGTCAAGGTAACACAGACATACCTCCCATTTCATGCCGCGCAGTACCAGGTCCATAAACCTTTCAAATGTTGCAAGCACATTGCACAAACCAAACAGCATGACAGTGAATTCAAACAAGCCGTCTGGGGCCACAAAAGTGGTTTTCGCTCTGTCAGCTGAATGCATGGGTAAATGCCAGTAGCCCAATCAGAGGTTCACAAATGAAAAGTAGGATGCGGAATGAAGACAGTCGATAATGTCAGCGATATGGGGAAGTGGATACACATCCTTTTTCGTCACAGAATTGAGACACCGGTAGCTGACGCAAAACCTCCAGGACCTTTCCTTCCTTTTCACGAGGATGACCGGTGCAGCCCAAGGGCTAGAGGAATCTTGGATGATGCCCTTGGCTAGCGTGTCGCTGACCTGTTGAGCGACAATCTTGCACTCCAACAAGGACACACGGTAAGGCTGCTCAGGTGTAATGAGATCTGCAGACCCCGTGTCAATCCTGTGGCAAGCCCATGTAGTTGGAACATGAGCTTTGTTAGCGTTCTAGGCAAAATCAAACACTGAAGCATGTTTACGAAGGACGCTGACCAGGGCTTGGCGCTTCTCTGAAGAAAGCAACTTGTTAAGTTTTAGAAATGGCAATGAGACTTCAGGAACACTAGGGCCAGCTCTGTGCACTCTGGCTTCATGCAATGTGTCATCAGTTAAAGCATCTATGTTGAGACTAGTATCCACTTCAAAAGAGGCAAGTCGCATACCGCTGGGTAACACATCAAACTGGAAGGATAAATTTGACACCCACAGTGTAGTTCCGCAGACCACAGAGAGGACGCATCAAGGTATGAGTGCACTTTTATTCACAATGATCAAAGGTACAGGCTCAACAATGGTATCTGTCAAATTAGGAGATCAAATTAGGAGGTCCCGATACAGTCTTCAACCATGGGACCTCCTTATGTACTCTACACACAATATTTCTGTATTTGTACCAACAAATAAATTCTGAAATGTATCGACACCGCAGGCAGCCACTCGAACTCTGGATTGAAGATGCCATCTTCAAGATGGCGAGAGCATGTGAACAGGTAGGTTGATCGGAAAGAGGAAAGCTCGCCAGTAACACAGTCAACAGGGGCAGCACACCCTCTTAGGAAATCGAGGCCAAGAATTACGTAGTGAGTGGATTAAGCAAGCACTGCAAATTCGGCTTGATACACATTATTGGAGAAATAAACGTTCGCAGTGCACACTCCAATAGGTCAGAGCAACTCTCCACATGCGGCACGAAATGTATTAGCATTATCCCAGTGAAACATCACTTTACGGCATAGTCAGGTTTTGAAATCTAGGCTGATAACGGAGACACTCGCTCCTGTGTCCACTATAGCCAACATAGCAGCATTGTCGACATTGTCCACTAAAACACGAATCTTGTTATGATGCATGGTGACTGGAGGCATAGGGGTGTGTAGCTAAAGATGGCTGCATGACCTCACCTCCTCTGGTCGCACTGCCTAGTTTGCTGGCGGCGCAGACATGACACAACGTTCTGGAGATACCTGCACTGACATGAAGACAGCGGGGCCAAGCTGCGCACAGAAGCTGGTGAGTCGCTGTGGTACTTTGCCTGGTGGTTCGTCCTGCTATCGGAGTCAGAAGGCCAGCGTGTCCCCTCACCGTGCCGATTGCTCCGTCGATAAAAAGTATGCGATCACTCATAGGACGGTGGTGATGTGTGACAGCAATGAGGACAAAATCGGGCAATGTGGCTGCGAATCCCGCATTGGAAGCGGATAGGGCGCTTCCAGTGCAGTAGAAGGATAACTGGCATGGTCGTCCCACCTTTGAGAAACTGCAGGTGGTCTGCGTGAGTAACTGTCGTGTAATTGATAACAGGGATGCACGTTCATAGTAGGCTTTGGCACTCTTGAACGAGGTGCAAAGTTGTAGGTGTCTATGGAGGTGGCAGTGATGGACATCTCACCGAAGTCGCAGGAAGAAAAGGGCTCTTGAACCCGAGGAGTCAAGAGGGAAACCGTCTCGCGTCGGTCAAGCTCTCCGCGCACCACTTGCCAAATTACTGACGCGAGGTCGGATGGAGCTCGGACCACGTGAACACTGGCGACATTAGTTACGTTCGCCGAGCAAGCGATCAACTTTATCAGGAATGTCTGCAGAACGATTAGCCTTCCCCTGTAAGGGAGGCGTCACCGTGACGCGGCCATGACGTCTTCCCGGGCTGCCGAATTTCGGTGTGATACACCGAGCTTTTAAGGCTTCAAATGCGTGGCAGTGCTAATGACATCACTTACGGACTCCAGACTGCATTGTCCGACGAGGTGCTGGTACACGTCCTTGGTGATCCCTGAATTTCAGAAAATGACCGACTTTGTCCTATTCTGTCATGCCTTCCTCGATGTACGTCATGCAGGCTTTGCCTGAAAGAATCATGCTCTTCGTACTTCTTTTTAGCTGCCAGATCTCCGAAGCACTTCTTGATTTCATCTACGAACTTCTCCCGCATTGTCATGTTTTTTTTTGTGGTTTTCAAGCCACACAGACGTGGTTCCCTTGAGGAAAAAGCAATGTTGTTAAGCTGGACAGTGGCATTCCAGCCACTGAAACGACTTTTGCTCGTTAGTAAAAGCTGAGCCATCCATTCATGTCTTCCGCCCTGGCTTTCCCCACGAAGGTTCATGGCTTGATGTTGGGCTGCCATGGGACGCTAGAAGACGGTGGCGGGTTGTCGCCATCGGAAGCCATTTCTGGTGGCAGACCAGCATTTCGGCAACTTCAGCACAGTTGTTGTTGTTGCCTCAAAACATGGCTCGTACCCACGAGGGGAATTGGTCACACTGTTCGAGTTCTATGGATTGCACCTCTGCGGTCAGTTCGTCGTTGTTCCTCGGGGACGCCATTGTTTTACCCCGCACCTCCCACCAAAAGTGTTACGATTGAATTGGACAAACTTTAATCAAGGTCCTGCAGGACGCATGTCAGCGCACAGTGGGTGTCTCCCACGCAGGTACCGGCAGGGAGTGCCTTGCAGCCGCTGTGCAAGCCTGCTGGACGGCCCATTGGTGGTCTTGTAGTAGCCAGCTTCGTAGGGTCTTCTCCCACTTGTCCGAGGTAGAGTCGGTTGGAGCAGTCCTACACTCCCAGAGCACATGTGCAAGTGTCGCCGTGACCCCGCACGAGGAGCACGCATCGTCAGGGTAGACTTCCAGGTAGATGATGTGTAACGTGGCAGGGTTGGGATAGGTATGTGCTTGTAACAAGCGTAACATTAGCACCTGTGGCCTGTTTTGTTTGGAGTGCGGGGGCGGAAAGAGACGTTGTCCCAAGTAAAAGTGTTTATTGATTTTGTTGTGCGTTACTGGGGCTTCCCTGTTCGCATCCAGACGCGGTTGCCCGGGGGTGACAGCGTAATCGGTAAGCGCGTGCCCAGTGTCGTGGGCTGTCTCGTTGAGGTTGGGCAGGTGGGCGGGACCCAGGTGGGCGGGAAACCAGATGACGGTATGGTGCTTGAGGGTGCTCGGATCAGCGCCAGGGAGGACGCGTAACGCCTGGTCGGAGACGACTCCTCTCTCGAACGCTTTGATGGCCGGTCTCAAGTAAAAGATGAACTGATGAAAAAGGGAGAAGGCATGCCATGCCTACACCGAGCCACTCCAAATTGGTTCGGTTTTTGCCTTCTATGATCGCGCATACCCACTGCAAGGACAAGCGCACTTCGTCCTCTTCTTCTTCTGCTCTCGCTTTAGTGTAGCAATATATATACACAGTAGACTTCCGTTAATTCGATTCCCGCTAATTCGATTTTTCGGTTAATTCGATCCCGACCGATGCTCATACTCAAGTTTAGGCCCATGCTATATATGGGTCTAAACTCGTTATTTCGACCCTAAAATTGACATTCGTCGGATAATTCGAACTTGACCAACGACAGACACACGTCATCTCCGGTAGAAAATGCCTATTCTCGGCCTCGCCTGGGAATATTTCCGAGCAATGACTGTAGCTTACAACGTGCTTGTGGTATTTCAGCAGCGTAGCTTTTTGGGCTTGTTGGTGCATGATTTGAATAGCAACGAATAGCGCCTAGAGCACGAGACAGTAAAATTCAAACACACACGAAGTGGTGTATTTACCCAATTCAAACAGGCGCCTTTTCTTTTTTCCTTTCAAGAAAATTATGACGAAAATTGCCTGCGCGGTGCACTTGTACGCAATACCAAAACCGTCTTTGCGGCCGTTTTTATGCTTTACTGCATAACATCAATCTGTTGCGGCAAAGCTGACTTTAGGAAAGCGGCCATTGATGTACGACGGTAATTGGACTTTTTTACTTGCTAATATGGTTAAAAGGTTAACAAAAACCCGGGGCACTTCGCCGACCAAATAAAGATTTTTAAAAGAAAAGAAGACGTTTCGGCTCCCACACGGGAGCCTTGTTCACAGGTAAAATAAACAAAAGTGCTCGAGCAGCTCGCTTAAATAATCTTTATTTGGTCGGCGAAGTGCCCCGGGTTTTTGTTAACCTTTTAACCATGTTTCATCCCGACCAGACGGGCTTCCGTCAAACACTGAACTTCACTTGCTAATAGATCGGATGCGCCTGAGATTTCTACTTTGTTTAGGAGCTTTAATGCCATTCCTACCTTAATGCCCTGGAAACGCAGAAAGTTGCCGTGCGTCTGATTCTAGGGCGCGTTTGAATCGGGAAAATATTGCCAAATGAATCAGTGGTGTTACAACGTTTTTTCTGCATCTTGTTTAATTAGATCTGGTGAATAATTCGATTAATTTCGTCGGTACCGCCACAGCCGAGTTAAGAAAAGTCGACTTGGACTTACATTTACCTCTACCACATGACCGACTTCCCACACAACTTTTTCTACTTTGACACTGCTCATGCAACACATTAAAAAATAATTTCCTACATAAAACCTTCACATATGTCGGCTCACAGGTATTTGTAAAGCATACCAATATGTTGATGGAATGGCTAATTGTATTTCACAAATTTTCTCTCCTTTTTTTTTTATTTAGCCCCTCAGTATGTGCCACCGGGGGTGTGCCTTTTCTTGGCGAACTGGAGGCTTGGCCAAGTCCCGCAGTGACACAAGAAGCAAAGAATTCCTAAATGTTGCTTGACAAGTGTCATACTTTTCTGTGCACCACCCGTCATTACCAAATTGTACTCATCGCCATTAGCCGCAAAGCATTTATTAACCGCTTTACTTATGCTTTTTTTTGCATAGATTAATTACAACATGTGTGTGCTGTATCTGCATGAGTTTTCACAAATTGTTGAATATCAACATTTTTTTTTATAGCAGTCAAGTTAATAGCTCAACATAGCAATAAAAGATACAATTCTGTACGTTGCACCCATCAAGACTTCTAACATCGACAAAATTTATGTATTATATACTGCTCTGTAATATACCACTGTTTTGAAAGTAGGACATTTGCAAAACCCTTATGAACCTAGTGACAATTTCAGTTAAACTGCAAGCTCGCATATCAAACTTGTCTGCTTCAGATAGTCTAATAAATGCATTGTGCAGAACTGCAATATATTTTTGGTGCAGGCTTAATAGTGTGCCAACTTTCTTTTTTCAAACTTGCCAATTCTTGCCAAGTCTTAAAAAAAAACTACGAAGTGGAATTTTAATTCAGGGCACCAAATTTTTTTAGAAGTGCAAATTTTATTCAAATCAATTCCGCAGTTCTCTAATGAGAACATTCCTGCATTTCACATACTTGAATAAAGCAATCGAAGTTGGTCTAGAGCTAAAGCCTCCTCTTAAGAGATTGGTACAGCCCATGGCCAATTCTAGTTTTTCTATTCACCTATTTCTAGTTCTATTTTCTAAGGGCACTGCACGAAAGCTTTCATTTGAAGACTGCAGCCATTTTAGCATTTTTCGGTCGAAAGACACTGAATTGTAGTGTTTGTTGGGATAACACTTATTTAGACCTTTCACATTGTGCTTGTATATTTACTGAAATTTATCTTTAGTTCAGAAGAAAGCTTCACACCAGAAAACAATACAGTTCTCTAAACTGGATTTATGAAGTGTCAAAAGTGGAGAAATTTAACGGAATTTATAAAGTTAGACTTGTATGGAATTCCTGCTCACAAATTGGTATGTGGTACAGTTTGGGTGCCACCATCTGTCAGCAAAGAAAAGGAAGACCGTTTTCCAGTCTACATAAAGCTGCTGCACTGACAGCATCGAAAGCTCACACACATAGGTGTGAGAAACATTGAATTCCCTAGTAGTTTGACTGCAAACAGAGTGTGGAGCTTCTAGCAATGACCACAGATCATAGGCAATCATCTCAGAGTAGTTAAAGGCAGACTCAAGTGCTAATACCACAGATCTGCAGGATAGCAGCAGAGGACTTTTTTTCCCGCTAGCCACACTACTGTTCTTTAACACCACATTAAATTTTTTAGGAAGCGTTCAGAAAAACTCATACCTTTTCTGTATCTGCCCAAGTCAAGCATTCCAGAACCACAATCACCACAAAGACAAAAATCTACAATTCCTTAACACAGATTCGGAAGACTTTTTATTGTATGAATCAAATGACATAACATCAGCAATCCTGGGGAAAAAGTGCACCAGTTTTTTAGAGAGCTGCCTTTATTATATTACGCCCTGAAACATGCAGTCCCTTCTTGCCGAGGATTTGTCTTAAAGCACACTTCAGTATTTCAAGCTCGCTTCTTGAAGAAAAAGCATACAATGCTATAAGAGGGCATTTTCTATGTAATATCAACAGCAATGTACAATACATTATGTATACTGTCAACACATGCATCACTGAAGGCTTGAATGCAGCCCCTTAAAGTATCACAAAGCAGTGCCTTCTCATTTACATGTTTATGTACAAGGCATAGAACAAGATTTGCTCTATAAATTCAGTTTGTGAACAAAAAACAAAACAGAGTGAAAGTTCATCGCAAGGATGGACTTCATGCTTAACAACAGCGGACATGGTCGGTATTTTTGTACACGTTAGCTGCAATGGCGTAAAAATGACTATATGGCTCGCGCATCTATTCGCAAGCTATTGAGATAAGAAAATACAGTAAAAGCTCGTTAATTCAAAGTCTTACGGGCAGAGGTTTATTCTAATTAAGCAGGATTCCCAATTATAAAAATATAGCATGAACACGTTAAAACCAGTCAAAATGTTTACAAAGGTGGCACACCTTTATTGCCTGAAACCTTTTGCATCTGTAGCGGCTATGGCCTAGCACTGCCGAGCTTAAAGTCCCGGGTCAATCCTGGCCACGGCAGTTGCACTTCAGTGGAAGCAAAATGCAATAACACTCATATATAATTAAATTTAGTTGCATCTTAAAGAACCCCCAGTGGCCAAAGTTAATTCTCTCCATTTTCACTAAATTCTTCGGACTAACGGAAATATCACAAATGTGGCCTTGCTGTCAGGGCACTTTCTCGGCTTTCGAAGTGTCGTACGGACAGTACAGTCGCTGCAAAGAGTTTCGTCAACTAGGCATCAAACCGAGACTTTATCCGCCAACTCCCGACGAAGCGGTGCCAATTACGCCTAGGCGGTGCGGGTGGCAGTAGTAATGCCATCGTGGGATACCCAGCCTTAATATGCTCGTGCCCATAGACTACATAGCAGATCAGGCGCAAGGGAACATGCACACGCTGGAATGACGGCCGCATGTGTGAAGCGGAGTTCGCTTCCGCGGGCAATCAGCCGGCAACTAGCGCAACATCATGTGGGCTGCCCGAGCTGCTTTTTTCAGTCAGTCTGGACTGTCACGCCATGGCACATGGTGGTGCGAGACGTGTTTCTGGCTTTTAAAGCTGCTTCCAGCGCATGGAGCCAGCAAAAGCGTGGACTTTGAGGCTGGTTTATGTTACTCAGGAGGACTCATCACTGGTGCTTGAAGTTGGACATGACACCAAATCTCCAAGATCAGGAGTTTTGTTGCAGCAGCCCAGTTTGTGAATTAACCAGGAAGTGGCAGGCTGGATGCTGAAATTATCTGGTCAAATTTACATTGTTAAATGGGAATCCCAAGTAATTTGTAGAACTTCCACAGTCCCGAAATTTTCAGAGTTCAAATTATCGAGGTTTTACTTAAAAGAACAACATAAAAGAACAAATTAGAAGAAAAGAACATAAATAACAACTAAAACAGCGCCTTTCAGGGTGTGCCCAAATGGACCACGTAAAAAAATGACAGCCATCTTCAACTAACATATTGCAAACATTGAGCACAATCCTTCAGATTCTTGAACGAGAACTTTTGCTAGGAGTGCTTGCGATGAAATGACACACAGAGCTCAACCCAGAGCAACAAAGCTAGGAGGATAAAAATGAATTGGAGAACGGATGCGAGCGGACAAGTGTCAATATAAAGTCATGCTCCCGCAAAATCATGCCTACTCTACCTAAACAGACAAGCAGTTTTGCAAAGTTTCCATTGGCAGACATGGCAAATCTCGATGGGTGTAGCCAAGGGATGTCTACACCACCGCTTCTCAAACGTCCACATAGAAAAAGCCACCCCTTGGCTTCTGGGTTGTGGGCGCTGTTTTGGTCGTGGTTTCCTGGGCAACAGCCGACGAGCTGCCACCTTCGCATGGGGCCAGAGAGTTCAGCACTAGCGAAGCAAGAATGAGAGCCATTAATTAGTGTCAGCAGTAATGTGAATGCTAATTGAATTTCTAAGCTTTCTATAACAAAAATTTCATTACAGTATTGGAGTGCATTATGTAACCGCGCAAACGGCAACGGACGAAGAAGGAAACATAGGACAAGCACGGATGTTTCCTTCCTCATCCGTTGTTGTTTGCACGGTTACATAACTCATTCCAATATCGACCCCCAACTAGCCCGCCTCTCCCTGTTAAATTGATTACAGTAGACCGCTATTATCAAATATGTATAATACAAATGCTACAAATGCCACAGGTCTGACACATGTTATGCCACAGCGAGACAGTAAAAGCAAAAAGATGATGTAGCAATGTACAATAATGACAGTGCACAACAGTTTGTGCAGCTCTAGCTCCCCCCCCCCACTTCAGAATTCTCCCTACTTCTCATTAGAGGGCAAGGTTTCCTTTTTATCTCTCCACAAGCTAAGTGAGCAACACGTATCAGCTATCAGTTATCAGTACCTCACATCTGCCGCCAAAATACACATCCACAGGACTGGCAGAACTTATTTTGGGCAATTAGCTGGTTAGTTTCAAGCCTTACAGCATTTGTTCTCAAAAAAAAAAAAAAAAGTGGCATTGTGACGAGACAAAACTACAACAGGCGTCACCTTCAAGGCTTTGTTCGATCCTCTTGAGGTTTTTCAGGATGCTTGAAAGTTCTCTTGTCAGGTTGCCGTCAGTCGGAGAGTCGCTAGGTCGCCTCTCAACAACCCTCGGAAGAACCTCTTCTAACATAAGCCTTACATCACTGTTTTCTGGATACTTCAGCCTGCATGAGGTCAAAGAACGAAGCGAATATTGAGAAGAGCAGCTATCACAAAATATGTGACAGGAAAATTTTCTACTACCCTTACCTTTCCTTCTCAATGAGTGTGCGAGCGCTAGTACGCAGCTTTCCCGACAGCTGGTGTATGGCAGAGATTACGAGGCTGTCCAATGCCGTCAGCTCTCTCCTGCCCGGTGTCGTGGACGGAGTCTTCACACCATTTTCTGTAGGTGTCTTGCTCTAAACGAAAAGTGAGAATAGGTAAATGAAGTGGTAATGTATTGGAAAGCTACACCACACACAACTCGAAACTTAAAGGGGTCCTGAACCACCCCTTGGACATGGTGAAAAAGCCCAGTCCACGGATAGCATACGTCGTTGTGAACATCTCAGCCAATGTTTGCAGCCGTGCATGGCACGTGGAGCTTGCAAGTGGAGTGCGAAGTCACCTTTCTATAAAACGCTCTCCTTTCAACAGTAAGCTGTGCCTCACTCTTTTCTGGACAATTTATTTCATCATACCACCGATTCCTATACGCAGCTGCTATTGGCTAATAGATGACATCAATAAAGAAGGATGTTTGGATCAGTGAGCTTCTTCGTACTGTTACTGCATATATTTATTGATGCAGTTTCATGAACAAGTTGAAATAAGCAAAAATCTCCTCTCGAATTTCAATAATTACGCACTTCCAGAAGAAGCTGACTCACACTCGGCTGCTCGTGGCCACCCACAAAGGAAATAAACTTTGGCCACCCTGCTTATCGGTGTCATTGCTGTAAGGTCTCAATAATTTCGACCAGTTTTGAGCACTCAACTAGCCTATAACCATGAGGAACTTAAGGTCACACCACACGTACGCTTGCAGCGCATGCTCACTCCTGGCCGCTCCTGGCTAGACGCCTTGGCAGGCCTCGCTTTGTATTGATCTATTGTGCAAAATGCGCAATTTCAATGCGACTACTATCCATTAGTCAAATCGGTGCTGGACAAAGCTGGTCCACACCACACAGCATGGCCAGACTGGAGCACATAAGTGCAAGCTTGCACTCCAGCCCTGTCATGCACATAGTCACTACCAACTGCATGTAGCTGTGTCTGCAGTGAAGATACCATGGCCACCATGAGGCGCCATAATGACCCTGTCTCACTTATCTCGCTGTGGCTCACTGAGGACAACAGTGTGCTCTGATTGGTATCTGTGGGTGATGCAACTCAAGGTCACAAACAGGTCGCATGCTTCCCAAGTAGCACACCCTCGAGGTGTGTCACCATCATGGTCGAAGCTCATTACATTAGGAATCCTTTCAATGCGAGTCCGGAGTGCAGCATTCATCACTTAGCCAATGTGCACACTGCCAACGTATTTGCACAAGTGAACATGAAGTTTGTTCGATACTCTGAAATTTTGTGTTTGGTGTAGAGATAAGTGCAAAAGGAAATGTGCTACCCATGTCAGTTGGCGCAAGAATAGCCATGCATAGCTATCTACTATACTGAAGCATAGAAAAGGGATGGGACACCGTAAACTCGACCGTAAGCTGAGGGATAGCCTCCGAGTTTGGCACGTCATAGGCGCCAAAATCAAATGTAGTGCTGTCTATGTGAACACCCAAACTCAAATTTTAGCTCAGAACCATGATGACATTCAGTAGGCAGAGCGTTGTGGGCACGCCTCGTTCCTCTGTAGCCTTCGCAGTACAAGCCATTCAAGAAGGTGTGGGAGCATCGCAAAGGGGACCAAAATTGATGTTTCAGCACCAATAGCTCCGTTTCTGCTGAACACATTGAGTCACTTTTTGCTGCAAAGTATTTCTGAAATAGTGTATTTCAATGTCAAATGCATTTCTTTACTTAGACAAAAAGTGGTACAGGACCACATTAAGGTGAATTCCACTGATCAATCTGCAGCAGTTGGTCGCACCTTTGAACGAGTGCCAGGATCTTGCAAATCTAAATTTTAGTCAAATGCAGGGCAGTTTGTTGTACACCGTCATGGATTTTGCCTAATGCAGCTTTTTTCGGAAACCCTGATTTCCAACGACCGTGTGTTTTACTTGTAAGCTTGCTGTTTCTACACTGGTTTGTGAAGCCTCCTGTGTGGCATGTGCCTCAGAGGCATATGCTCAACCAGCGCCTCCTTTAACTAGGTGCCTGCAACGTGAGCCAAAAACTGCCTGCCCTTCCCTCTCTCTTTAACACCTGTCTACGTAGTATGGCTACTGGAGCTGCTTCACGAAGGACGCTTCCAACCCACCAGAGGCTGCATGCTGCGTGCCACTGCTGCCGTGCTGCCGGTAAAACAAACTCGAGCAGACAATGACCGCACGTTTTGATCTATGCGTAAGCAGACTACGCTATTTCCTTGTTCACTCAGCTCACAACTGTAAGTTCTGCTCAGTAAGGTCCCATTGCTGCATGCCACAATGCTCGTATAGTCAGAGAAAGAGAGATCCGAGCATGTCTTTCCACGAGATACCTCCCGACAGCAGTTTGCGTGACCAGTGGCTATGGCAATTTCGAGTAAGGATTAAGTGCCACTGAGTTACCCGTAATGCTCTGTAGTGTGCAGTCAGGACTTCCACACTGTGGACTTCAGGAAAGACTTATGAGGTAGCTGCTGAAACCAGTTGTCATGCTCAGTGTTTTGACAGCTTTAGATCAACACACGCATCCCTAAGCCACTGCCTACCGTGTCGGCCGTGAGGGCGGAATACCGACCTGGCCTGCTGGCAGCAAGCTATGCTGACAGGAGTCACGCGACTCCAGCGGTACGGTTGCAAGTGCCACACCACGGTTCTGGCTCGCAAACGTGGCAGGGAGCCTCCAATGGGAAAGGAAGCGACGTCGCAGGCATATAGTTAGAGGAGGTGCTGGATCAACTGATGTTGAATTTACAGAAAAGTTGTAGTATTAGCACTGGTTCTTCTTGTGTGTCATATGTCTAATCACACGAAAACAAGGCAAAAAGAAGTAAAGGCAAGCACCGAAGTGAAAAAACAAAAGCCATCATTCCCTGCAGGCATGCTTGATAACGCCACTATACCGTGCCACAGCAAACAGAGGCTTTGCAAAGGTGCACTGCATCTGCACCTTGCTGGTGCAGAGGTCAGTGTACATCTAAAGCAGTGATTAAAGGCCAAGTGCAACGAAATATTTCTCTGATTAAACTGGTTACAGATGGGTAGTACTACTAAAGCAAGCCTGGCAAAGCTGCAGGGCTGGTAATTGCAGAATTTTCTTATTAGCAGCCATTAAACAACATCACAAGCAGTGAACATGTGTATGTACATGGTTGTTAGTGGATATGACATAAGGCCCAGCACACCACCTCCGAAATTTTTCCATGTACTGCAGGCAGATGCAAGCACCAGCTGATCTCAGAGGTCATGCATCACTTCCAGCATGTGGTAATGACAGCGTCTTTTTTTTTTTTTTCCTCCAGTTTTGGCATTATAAACGTTTTGTTAGCTACTCTGCAATGCATCCACTCGCATTTCAAACAGGAAACTTCGCACAGAGGCTGTTCTATATATGCACAGACTAGAGTAGGCTCGTGTGCTACTGAAACAGCTTCCTTTGCGACTAACAGGGCATCAAGGTGATTTTTGAGCTGGTACTTCCATCGTCCACAGTGTTCAAACTGCTAATCAAGCTGACAGATTCAGCAATGATTCAATTGGCGAATCAATTTATTGATTGTGAAGAGCTCCGAATTAGTACAGCTTACTTGGAGTTCAATGCAGACCTGAAGCTAGGTTTACAACCATTTAACACAAAAATTAAATTGTGGAGTTTCATATGCCAAAACTACGATCTGATTATGAGGCATGCCATAGTCGGGAATTCTGGAAATTTTGACCATCTGGGGTTCTTTAACGTGCACCTAAATCTAAGCACACGGGTGTCTTCACATTTCACCCCCATTGAAATGCAGCCGCTGTGGCTGCGATTCGATCATGCAACCTCGTGCTTAGCAGCCCAACACCATAGTCACTAACCAACCACGGCAGGTGACCATTTAACAGAGCCACAGTAGCCAAGAACAAAACAGAACCTCATGCTCTGGAGCACACTGCCATAGCCACAAAGTCAATGCAGAAGGTGCTAATCAGGCTAATTCAGTTCTTGTCTCTTCACTTTACATGTTAAGCACGAACAATGCCCACCTCTCCGTCGCCAGACTGCCTCTCTGGCTTGCGTCCACTTCGGACAAAGGTGCTGCCACTGGCTCCTGCACCTCCCTTGAGGAATGTTTCACCACGTGAAAGCGAGCTGCCCGTCGTTGGCATACCTCCAGAACGACCCCGTTGCTGCCGATCAGGTGCAGCTGGTGTCAGCGCAAGGTCACGGTGGCCGCCAAAGGATGCCGAGCGCCCAAACTGAACCGGAGACCCCGTCCGGGCATCGTCATCACCGTCCGAAATGTAGGACGTGCCAGCCGGCTGCTTCCTCTGGATTCGCGGGGAGTGGTGACGACTTTCTCCATCGGATACAGAGTGCTGCTGCAAGCGATAGGCAGCTGTGGGGTCACTGTCGTTGCGCTGATGGGCCTGCGTGCAGCATTTCCTTGTCATCAAACATATGCAACCAGAATTGACCATAGATGCAAAGCCTTGGCCACTCAAAAGAATTCACCCAAAAAAATGAGCTAAGTGCAGTTGATTCACAATTTAAACACCATGGGATACCATATTGTCTGAGGTTTGAGTTAAAAAAAATGCTTTCCGATTATGAGGCACGCCGTAGTGGGGAACTCCAGAAATTTAGACCACCTGGGGTTCTTTAACGTGCACCTAAATCTAATAATTACACGGGTGTTTTCATATTTCACCCCCGTTGAAATGTGGCCGCCATAACCGGTATTCGTTCCCGCGATCTCGTGCTTAGCAGCCCAACACCATAGCCACTGAGCAACCACGGTGGGTATTTGAGTTAAACAAAGCTGAATAAAATATGATAAACAATACTATCGGTTATATAGCAAACAATGTTCAAAGTGACCAACTATTCACCACTCAGTTTTATGTTGCAGAGGATAGAAACACAGATCTGCCTTCACTATTCATGCTTTATGAACGTCCTCCCAAAGTAGCTGGCCAGCACGTTACAATTCAGGCCAGCATCTCAGATGCAAAGACTGCTTCATGGCTGAGAAGCATCATGCATATGAGAAAATTTCCACGAAGTACAACTAAAAGGAGTGGATAACAAAATGAATCCAATTAATTTGCATGTGAGGCCTGTCATGTTTCATTATCCATGCCTCATAATTGTCTTTTGCATACATTTGCTTAAATGTAATAAATGCCGAGTTGGTTACATTGCGCTTGTCACATCCATTTGTTACCTTGTGCCAAGTTTCCTTGGTCAATGCACACAACAAAACTTTACCTATGTGCTCGCTACACTGTCCTTGATCACTCACTTTTCCACGAAGCAGCTCCGCCCGTGTGACGCCGACGTCCGTGGCTCTGACTCCGCGAGGCAGTCGGAGGCTGAAGCGGCCGCCATCTTGCCTTGAGAGGTTGGGATTGCTGCCATGGTGGGGCGTTTTCCCACGCGAAGGTGCTGCCGTTGCGGGGGGAAGCCCGCCCACCTCTGGTAGCCCCAGTCGCGCCCTCCTCAGGGCAAAGGCCCGGTTTAGCTTCATCTGTGGACCGCCTCTGGAGCCCGAGCTGTGGGACGACGGCTCTGTGCTAGTGTCGGACACAACACTGGCAGTCTCCTCAGAGCCACAAGCTGTATCACCACTAGCAGCCAAGTCAGCTTCGGAGCCAGTCAGCCCCCATGACTTGCGCTGCGTTGGCGCACTTCGGCGCTGGGTAGAACTGCTGGCCGCTGGCGTCTGCCGTAGAAAGCTCCCATCCTGAAGATATGAAAACACAGCACATTATTGTGCAGCGGTGAGACATTGACAGAATAATACAGACACGCAAGGGATGACAACCTCAAATAAAGCTACTAGTATGCACTATGGTTAACCAATTGTGAACACATGTGGCAAAGAGAGAAAAGCACAGCATGATGGACTTTGGCTGATCCTTACTCCAGAGCAGTATTAGGAGACACATTCAAAAATGCATAATAGAAAGAAAAAAAAAATACATTGTTTTCAGGGTAGCACCTTCAACTAAAGTATTGCTGTTCAGCAGATGTATAAAATCTGTATAAACATGGGCAATGTGGCAAAATCCCCCTCGATAGCGCTCCCTGTGAAGCCAAGGCATTTTATTTCTCCATGCACTAGCACCTACGCATCTCGTTGTACATGTACAGCTCGGTAGGAAATATCAGCATGTGTGCTGAGCTTTTCTTTGTGTTGCTAATCACCATGATGCATAGTTCTGCTCCAGCCCTGCTTATTCTAGAACACTCAGTGACAAATTCATCCAGCATACAGTTGAACCCAGATATAACAATCCTGGGAGCCCATAATGACTCGATAGTTATAAGGACCAAATTTGCGTTGCAACCCAGATACAATGAGCTACTGATATACGAAATGCTTTTCAAGAAATTACTCCATTCCCTGTAAGTGGATCTGGCTTTAGAATTAGGAACTTGCAGTGCCCCCAAGGCACATGCATTCGGCCAGTTTCTTTTGAACCCAGAAAAATCATGGTAGCAGACACCAAAGTCTTAGTGTTCTTGTGAATAGCAACTAGCAATTAAACTTCGAAGGATGATACAAGCAACGTTTTGTCATTCGTTCAGAGAACACAGCTTAGACAAGTATTTTCGCGCATTAAATGATGATGTGGCAATGAAACTTCAGAGAAAGTACCGTTTCAAAAGCCTTAATTGGTGATGCAATTGGGTAAGACATTTTTGATCACCTATTCCCGGTTAACCATAGACCCTCATGCAGAAAGAACCAAGCAACAAACACGGCCATTCGAGATTTCAATAAATTTTTGTGCAAAGCCTACTGAAAAAAAATCACCTTACACCAAATGATGTTGACATGACTTTGTTGGATGGAGTCTTGGTGAATGTGGTCCGGTGGGTTCTGGGCGGAGAGCACGGGGGACTCGGGCGGCTTCCGGCGGAGCCCAGTCGCTTTCTTGCCGTGGCATTGGCACATGGAGTGGAAACTGGAACAGCCGCAGATGCAGACTTCCTCACAGTGTTCGCACCACTGCTGCTTTCTGTGGATGGCACAAAGACGTCCAATGGAGCACGCTCCGAGGGTGGTGTGGGAAGCCGTCGCTTAGGGCGGCCGAGATCAATGGAACCACCTGAAATTAAGCATTCTATTATTAAACCCATAAAAAGTTGAGCATGATGTCAACGGGGTGCTGAAGGCAAATATTTAAGCCAAGATGTAGCGGCATGAAGCAATAAAATGACAGACACTGACCAAAAGAAATGCTAAAAATGAATAATTCTTTAAGACTTTTCAGCTTTGCTATGGAAGCCTTGTTCATAATGGGTTGAAGTTGATGGAAGCTTATGTATTCATCACGTGACATAAGCAGCACATGAATGATGGGGTGGAGGATTTCCTTGCTTTGAGTGAGCGTGTGACGCATTTTCTTATCTCCAACGACTCCAGATAGAGCTGCGATTGCAAGTTTCCTTGGCCAATAATTCTGGAGTTTTCCAAGTTACTCTTGTGGCCTGTTGCATATATGTGCTTGGCAAGGGCATTCTAAACTGTTTGTTTCTTTTCAACATCGTTCTGATGCTGCCTCCATCTCTGTCTAAAGTTGCCCAATTCACCGATGTATGCATAGCCACAATCTGCGCAGGCTATTTGTAGACTACGCCAGAAAACAACTCTCTCAGAAGCCTGTCCTTGCCGCCCACGAGTGCGTGCCTCAGCTCAATCAAAGTGAGGGAACCCTCCCCCCATTGTACATGCACTGCATACGTCACATTCTGAAGAATACATAAGCTTCCATGAACTTTCCTTCAACCCATTGTGATCAACGCTTGCGTAGCGAAGCTGAAGCATCTTGGAAATAATTATTCATTTTTAGCATTTATTTTGGTCGATGTCTGTCATGTTTTTGCTTCATGTTTCATCCCGACGAGATGGGCTTCCGTCAAACCCTCGATTTCAAGGTACACCGACATGTTGTAGTTCTGACTAGTAGCACTCTTACTGTAAACTTAGTGGCCTTTTAAAAATAATTTTAAAAACTATGCCCAGCCTGCACGATAAAAGCATCACAAACAGTGAACAGCCATCAGTGCCTTTTATATTGGGAATAAGAGAGAGAAGAAAGTTTTGGCTAGAGGAAAGGTGCAGAGGTTGGCAGCAGGATTGCACACCTGTGGCTTGCTACCAAACAAGGTGCACCAATAGACAAAGAAGAGAAAGAGTCACATGACCAATATCTGTGTTTGGCTGTTGGTGCCTTGTTGTCAAAATGAACCATTGAATAACATATAGCCCAGACTTCAGTACTGTTACAATATTGCTCAACATTTTTTTACCTCAGTGCTGACTTACAAATGCTTTGAGCATCGTGGTGCAGCGTGGAAAGGAAAGGGTTATACTACATTTCTTTACTTCCAGCTTTATCAGGCAAAGCTTGCTTTGCAGAGCAGGACTTGTTTCAGTGCTGCAGTGGTCAGAATGTCAAGAGGATGAGGGAACGTGGTAAGGACAAGGAAGGTATATGTAGGGCACAGTGCTGATTAATTTCTCACATCAGTTATGACTTCATTCCCAGCACGAGAGATGCGCATTTGCACTAGCTTGAGGATCAAGCGGCATGTGTTACATTGGCACTCCAGGTTAGTGAACTGTGCAACGCTACAGAGATGGCTCCAAATGGAGCAGCCTGTTGATAAGTGGAGAGTGCCTCAGCATTTGAAGTTGCTTTAACTTAAAGATGAGCTCAATAGCAGAGAGGCGGCCAAGACAGTAATGAGAAGCCTTGCTTAGTTTGGCAATCGTCGATGGTTTCTGCACTATTTTTTGGGCAGCTGCTCTTCATGCTGCCAATATTGCTTAACTTCTTTCGCTTTGTTTCTGGTTTATGAATATCCTGTACACTTTGGCACAGCGCAGAAAGGGGGCGATAGGTGTCAAGGCAGGAACACAAAGTGGACAAGATCAGCACCGAGGGCAAGAAGGATTTTCACAGCCAGAAGACAGATTTTTCGTGCTTGCTCGACACCTTCAAGGCTACCCATGCACAGAAACAGGTGAAGGTATGCTCTGCATGCTTCAACAATACGACAGCGATAGAGCAGGAGTGGAACAGGGATAAAGGAAGGAAAATCATGCAGCAAAAGCAACCGGCGTTCTTGCATACCCCACATACTCACATGCAAGGCCACTGACACCACCACCACCACCACCGAACTTGAAACACAAGCTCTGAACATTACCCTGGCTCCTTGGTCTGGAACCAGAGGCCCCTTCACCTTCCGGCCTCACCCTCTGGTACTGCGAGCAGGAGAAACGGAAAGGACAGCAAAACCAGCAGTCAGCTTTATTTAAAAGGAGCACCGAAGGCAAGTCAAGCTGAACTCTAACATATCCAAAGAGTCATGTTTATAGGGAACACTGCTTTCATACGTGACAAGAAGACGTAAGCAGAGGCCGGGAATATGCCAAGGATGGCACCACCGCTGCTGAACTATGATACTGGCTACAGTGACACCACATGCCCCATTTATCATTCGGTAAATTGCTATCAACCACTGATAATAGGAAAGCTAACTACATTGCATTTGGCACTCAGAAATTTATTGGATGTTTCTATGGAAGGACTCAACAATAGCACCTCGCACCACTCTGCCGATGCTTTTCTTGAGAGTGTGGCACCCTCTCTGTGTAGGCCTTTGGCTCGAAGCAGGCAGTAGCGCAAGGGTTCCAAGAACTCTGACACAGCTTGGGATGCCGACATAAGCGACTGAATGACGAGCACCTAGCATCAACCGATCTATTGAGGAAATGCAAGGGCATAGAAAAACATGCAAGGGACAACTGGCAAAGCAGCAGTGAAAGCTAAAAAGAAAATACCCACCCAGTCAGTCTCTGAACGAAGCATTGTTATACGATGCTATCACAAAACGCCATAAAGGGAGGACAATTCATCCCGATTAGGGTGACGGAAGCTTGGCTGACATGCTTCCCCCAAATGGGAAATATGACTTGCTTCCACTAGCAATTTAATGTCCTTGTTCCAAAGAGCAAAAAGCACTTCTATTCCTCAAAAATTAGGAGTACAGTTGCATTCACGACAATGTGTGGGCAGATTGGAAGACATACCCACTCAGTGACCTCTGTGTTCTTTCAAACACCCATTTGTTTAACATATAATTGGTCACAATGGAGAGGAGCTGTATATACCATGCCAACGCGAACTCAACAAACCTGTTGACGAGGTTTACACAGCGCTTGTTTTGCTTTCTTTGACCTTGACATTGTTTCCTTATTTTTGTGCAGCAGCACACATTTATTGAAGTTTATTTTCTGTGGTGAGCACTACCTCGATGCTGTACCTCCAACGAATGAGTCATTGTCGATTTCAACTGCAGACTGCACAGCCTCTTTAGTTGTGGTTTTAGGAGCAACCAAATCATCTTGTGGCATAAAACATAGTACAAAGACTCTGCAGGGTAACTGAACATGCTATGCTGATCTAGTGTTTGCCTGTAGC
Source organism: Dermacentor variabilis (assembly GCF_050947875.1). NCBI lineage: Eukaryota > Metazoa > Arthropoda > Arachnida > Ixodida > Ixodidae > Dermacentor > Dermacentor variabilis. Next base: position 166,559,370 of record NC_134574.1, on the reverse strand, counting down.
AGCCCCTTCGAAAGCCATCAAGTAGCTCAGCTCTGCTAAACGCACACTGCTGCAACACGCATTGGACAGAGAAAAGCTCCACACAGAAAACCAGCTTATGCCAGCACCTCTAGCCTCTCATAATATGGCTAATTCTCTGTGAGACACCCTGCAAGTCATTGCCTGTGTCACTCCCTTTCACTCTCTCCTCACTCCTCCTCCTATATCTCACTATCCTGTATGATGCTTAAGTGGTGTCCTCAAAATACAGAGACAGTCAGTAACACCATATATTAAAAATTAAATTGTGGGGTTCTGCGTGCCAGAGCAAAAATACGATTATGAGGCATGCCGTAGTGGATGGCTCCAGATTAATTTAGACCACCTGGAATTCTTTAACATGCACTCAATGCATGGTAAACAGACACTCTTGCATTTCGCCACATTGAAATGTGGCCACCACAGTCAGGATGTTATGATATGTCCTCTGGCTTAGGAGCGCAACGCCAAAGCCACTACGCCACCATGACAGGTAACACCACACATCCCCTTCCTAAACCCTATTCTTCCCAACAACAACCACTCAGCTTCCCAACAGGTTGAGAAAGCATGTACAGCTTGTCACACACAAAAGAAGTAAAGGCCAGTCAGCCATTGTCCAACAATAGGCAGCTGGCCCTTACTTGTGTTTGCGATAGGCTATATATACAAACCAGCAAAAAGACGAAGATACTTTATTTTTGTGAGACAACTGCATCCTTGTCCCTTTTTGTAATGTTTATAATGAGTGCTTGCAGTAAGCAGGCTAAATTTACTTTTACCACTGGCTTTAAATGTGGCCCACCACAGGAATGTCTACTCACCTGCTCTAATGTGGACGGGTGGCTTTGTGAGGACACACCAAACACCTCATCAATCCTACGACGGGCCTCCTCCACATCGGGGTCCACACGATCCGTCTCAACTGTGTATGTGCCAGTCTCGCTCCGATCATCAGCAGGAGACACAACCTGCTCTGGGCCGGAGCTTGGCTCAACACGTGGCGCCGACGATGAGACACCCCCGACGGGACCTGGCAATGGCACTCGCGCAGGCCCATCATTGAGCATTCTCTGGATCAGGTAAGAGGCCGAGTCGCTCAGACGTTGGTCATCCTGCCGCCTAGCTTGGCGGCTGGATTCGACGTCTGAGCTCCACCCTCCACCGCTACTCCTGCCGCGCCCTTCCGCGCCGCTCCAGCGCCGCTTTGCTAAGTCGGTAGCATTATTGGGACTAGTGGGCGTCCGCCGACCGCTCCCACCGGTGGATACCAGTGGCTCACTGGGCTTTGACACCGGGGAGGCCCGGCTCTTGGACGGCGTTCGCTCAGATTCTGGTTTTGGAGGTGCAAACTTGCGTATGCTGTCCTTGAGGGCCAGTGGTTTGCCACCGGTCGTGTCATTGTCGAAATGGATCGTGAAGGCCATGGAAGTTGAGCCAGACGCCTGCGTCTGGGAGGCGGGAGTGTCGAGACAGGGTGAGTGTTCATCCTTTGAGGGTGTGGATTTGGCTCCACAGTCTCCAGGCGATGAATCACCTGCAGAACAAAAAAAAAAGAGGATTACTTGCCCCTTGAGGGAGGATCACGTCGATAATGTGCTTAGGTTACACAGGTACAAACAGGAAGTCAATCGAAAGATATGGTAACAGAAGTTTTCGCGAGCTTACAAGTTGTCCAGAAAATTGGTTGAAATTACACAATATTCTTCTGCCTCTTTATTGCTTCAGTTTTCATTATCATTAAAAACAATAATAAGCTTAAACGAGCTGAGTCTAGATCTAGAGGCAGAAGTCAAATATCAACAAACATTCTAAAGCAAGTCGTAATGCAGGCGCACTCGAGGGATGTGCAACTACAGTACCAGTTAAGAATGAAATTTGTCATAATAAATACTACAAATTAATTGCTTTTTGTGGACACGTGTCTATAAGCAGTTAAACACAACAAGAAGCGAGAAAAAATGGAATGCTATCACATAAAATCAACTCAAAGGACTTGCCAAGCAAATTCAGCTAGTATCTCTTGCACAAGGTTCTGCTGATATTGCGTACTCATCAATTGCCAATTGGGGTGCATTTTTACAAATTTGCACTAACAATTTACAGATACTGCACACTTGGACAAAGCCTCTGAATTTGCTGTGAAATGGTATTGCAACACCATCTAGCACGCACTTGGCAAATGACAGCTGTTGCCTCCGAGACCCCAGTACAGACATCTTTTTCCACCATGACTTTCACATGATTAGACTTGACATACACAAGGCTTCAGAAAAGATGACATGACCTAATGCAGACACTAAGAATAACTTGATATCACAAATAAAATTTTGCATGATTACACACCTTGGAGGCATACATGGCACATAACAGGCTTGAGACCTATTCTTTGCGTCTGTGTTATTTGCACCATAATGGCACACCCCAGTATCAGCCGACTTGCCCAACAAGTTAACTAGCACAACACTAAGTATAACAGTGTCACAAGTAAAAGATAAGAAAGAGCTTGATAAGCCCTAGTTCCCTGCATGATGCATACCAAGAAGCAATTGGCAATTACTGTCACCGCAAAAACACAAAACAATTCTCAATATACACATAGAAAAAGGGAGGGGGCGCTTTTTCCAAACACCTTTTTGCAGTCAGCACTTACAAATTAATATCCCCGAAATTTAGGATAGTATTCCTTCAGAACTTTATGACGAGTTTCACACATACTGGCAAATACTGGCTAACTTACCACCCTTTTCTTCAGGTCTCTCCTTTGGTGGTGGTGGAGCGCGTGGCTTGCCGAGAGAATGCAACGGTTTCCAGGACAAGGTGGTGGGCTTCGTAGGAGGTGGCCTACCAGGGAGAACCTCCCTCACAGTGCTCAGGGAATCCTCGGTTCTGCTCAAGTCCTCCAGAGAGTCTGCATCCTACAACGACACACAAACAGCGATGCAAGTTTGCTTCCCACAATCCAGAACAAGATACTGCCACCATAGCCAACAGCAATGTATATCATCCGTCGCCTATAGCATCATATCTTAGTGCTGAAGCAGTGCACTGACAAGGACAAGGCGAAGACAAGAATATACAACACCCGTAGCACTATACTCGTATTCCTGTGTGTTCGCCTTGTCCTTGTCAGTGCGTTGGTTCACCACCAAGGTAGGATTAATCACCAACTAGCCCAACGTTCCACATTACTGAACCTATAGCATGCCAGGGATCATTTTCTACCAATCCATTTCATTTGCCACTCTTTAGGTGCTTTGTCATTTGCACTGATGCGGTAGCACCACTGCTATCGCTGTTAGGCTACTTGGAACGACTCGTGGTCAGAAAAAAAGGGGGAATGAAATGAAGTGCTAGGTGATAAGAGCCCAGGCCATATGCCAAGCATGCTACTTTAGGCAAATATCTGCAGGAGCTATTAACAAACTCCTTTAGGTAACCTAAAACTTACCAAGGGACACGAAATGCCATGGCATTGAAAAACAGCTTAAGTATCACATATTGGTCCCTGCTCAGGTTTTTTAAAAGTGTTTAGGAGACTTTCGCTAATTGTGTATCATGTTACACCTTCACAAACTCTCTTGTTGGTCATTCTAGACTGACCAAAATATACCTTTGATATAAAATCATTTTTTTTTTCAATCCAATATCATCAGGAGTCCTACCAAAATATGATGCAATATTTTTGTTTTTTTATTAGGAAAATGGTTTCCGGCAAGCATAGAACAAAAGTGATCCCATAAAAATGGTGGCTTATTTTCTGTAGCTACCTAAAATCTCTGCCATCATTCGCGTCAGGGGGCGGACACAAACTAGCACCGAGTTACAGAGCCAGATTACTGCTGACCAATTAATAAATTAGCCTTCAACATAATCAAAGGTGAGAGGCTTGGTAGGCCAGAAAAAATGCAAGAATGAAAGACTGGCAGCACTATACTCACGGACAACTTTCTGTGTCTATGAAGGGAAAGCTACATGGGTGGAGCTTCTACACGTTACCGCGCCAAATAGTCTGCCAGCATCTGACAGCCTGTGCTTTTCGTTGCTCACTGAATTGACACAGCAGGGAAAAGCCGCAAAATAAGTAAACTTTTACATTCAGTGGTGTGTTTTGTCTTATTTAACTTGCTAATAAGATGTTTGTTTTCTCTTTCCCAGCTTAAACTAACGCAGATGAAAACACAGGACTCTCTTCAGAAGCGCTCTAACTTGTGCACGCTTTGCCTCCGTAGCTTCACTTTCATAGCCACAGAAAGTTATCCGCGAGTATACCACCTAAAAGTTCCCGCACCATCTCAGTGCAATGTCATGGATTTTTACATCTGCTTGGGCCTAGCTAATTTTAGCAGTAAAGATGAATTACACTGTATTCTAAAAGAGCCAAGGATTGAATATAGCAAGCTGCAAGAGCTATTACTGAGCAAAAATGGCCCAATTAGAGGACAATATTATACTTCGAAATTCACAACGTCCCATGATAGGGATTTCGGCGCAGTTTAATGGAACTTGTAGCTTCATTTTCGCTTTCGAACCTTGCTATAACAAAGTCACTTCTGACAAAAATAGCTTCGTTATATCCAATATAAATGTCTGTTACACTGTAATAGCAAAGATAATTTCTTATTTACTTCCTTATATCTGATAAATTGTTATATTGAGGCTCAACATACTGTGAAATTAATGCAAATAAAGGTTTCATACACTTGTATCAGCCCAAACTGATTTAGCATTTCTCTGTAGTGTCCCTTGATCAGAACAATGGAGAAAGAAAACTGAAGAAAGGCAAAGAGGCAAAGCAAGCAGATTAAGCGAACATAACATGGTTACTGTTCGAAACCAACCCCGATCATATCAGACATGGAATGTAGTAAGTCCAGTATGACAATCTGACGCTGGGCATGGTGACAACAAACAGAGCATTGCTCTCGCCAATGGATTGACACAGCTTGTAGGCTGCTTTTCACATTTAGTGGGCGATGCCGCAGAAGATAGAGCCACCTTTCACTCTGGCTACATGCGTGACTAGAAAGAAGCGCACGCTAAGCAAAAACACAAAAGGCTACGTGATTCACTCTAACACGAACTCCATAAATGAGTCGTAATGGATGAAGAAGTCATCACGTGGAGGGTATTGCAAGTAAGTTGCTTGACAATAAAATGCATTGAATTATAAATTCTTATGACTGCACTAGCTCTACAGCTTTCACATTGCACCACTTGTATTTGCCATAAAAAAAATAGTATGTCCTGTTGATAGCAGAAAATAATTATGATAGTAACGATGCAACATGAACTGCATACGTTACTATACTACATATGGTAAAATCTTGTTCGTATGTTTTGGAAAAAAATGCAAGAAAAAAACTTAACCAGGAAAACGTACAATATGAAATCGCTAGAAAATGCAGCAAACTCAACTGGAGTTGATGCCTACGTTACGCAAAGCGTTGCACGAATCACTGCAGGACAAAACACCAACACAAGCCGCTCTGGTGTGGCCCAAGTGGCCCAAGACGCGCATTGTTTTTGCAGCCTCGGTAAGCTTACGTTCACGCTCCGTGAATTCGGCCTGGGTCAGCAGCTTCATTTTGGCGGTAAGTTTTGACGTGCCCGCACAACAAGAACTGTTGCAGCACAAGACGCTGACACATGTTAAGCTTGTGGGCTTTGAGCGACCCGCAATGTGTGATTATCTTTAAGAGAGTGATGGGAAATCAACATTAAATTGAGCTGGGGGGGGGGGGGGCGCAACAAAACAGGACGCTGCCAGAGCGAAGCACACCGCTCACTTCACACTGCCAGTAGCAGGGAACAGCGGCATGTTTCGCTTAGCGTCTATTAAAAGCACGCAGTATGCTTCCAATGGCACTATGCAACATGCGCTGTGAAACAGGTAGGTGAAGATGCTCATCGCAGTGGGTTGGCGGCGACAGGTGTGAATGGTGACATGCAACGACCCGCGAGGAGATATGCTGGCATAGAGTTTCAGACTATAATTACTAGAGAGAACTCTTGTGCTAGTGTCTATGAGAGCTGCAATCGGGGCGGTTCAGCCAGCATGGGAATGATGGTTAGCACATGGATTTGGCCAAACTTCGTCCTTCTTGTGTCAAATGGCTTTCGCGACTTTGTAAACTTGTCATTTTCAACAAAGAGCTGTGTAATAAATAATTAAACAATACTAAAATGGCCCATGGCAGGATTTGAATATGTGACCTCTAGTACAAAATCCCGACATTGAAGCCATTATGGCACGGACAGATGCATCGACAAGTGGCATAGAATGCCCTTATGAATTTCTTGTGGGCAGGACAGCACATTGCGACATTTGGCACATTTTGGCCACCTCAACAGGCTGAACCACTGCAACTGGTAGCGACTGTGCGTGTTTGCAGAACCTTCTGCACTTAAAAAAGTATAGATTGCTTTGAAAAAAAGCGACAATGACTGAATTCACAAGCACGAAGATGAAAAATTTGTGTATTACCCATCATTTTCATGGTGGCTGAATGATTGCAGTGCCAGACTTCCCTCTAGTCATTATTGTAGGAAACTGTTTGCTGGTACTGGAACGGGAAACCAAGTGTCTAGCAGCTTTTCCATGTGTGATATACTGAACATTGGTGTCGAAAAATTGTTTTCCAAGACTGTATTAACCAGAAGAAAGGAAGCACTGGGTCATTTCTTGTGTTCTAGATCGCGTGCAATGGTGCCGAAATATCGTACAAAAAGGGACTGCATCAACAATGTTCTACTGTACTATCGGCGGCAAATGAAATGCGAACAGAGAACAGCATAGCTGAAGGTATAGTGCATGCCATTTAGTCACCACCATTAACAGGCGCGCACTTCCGCTTTGACTGCTCTGAGCAGCGATGTTCCCTCTAACTGCAATATTTTTGTTTCTGTTGTGGTCCTGTTATTTAAAAGCGAGAAAAGATGACGGCGCAGTAATGATGACTGTGCAAACTGTGCCATGCCGCACCTATGTTCACATTTAATTTGACGCAAATAACATGTGCAGTTTCGCCGCACTGTGTGATAGTACTTGCCTTATACTGTGATATTTTAGCTGCAGTTTTCTTTTATTTTTCATTTCTAGCTTTTTCAGATAAGAGCCAAAACAGAAACAAAAAGGGTGAGCATCATAGCACAACATGGTCAAACCAGATGTGCACATCTGTCAATGGCAATGACTGGATGGCATGCACTATACCTTCAGTTGTGCTCTCTGCTGCTCTTGTTTCATTTGACGCCGATAGTACATGACACCATATGGGAAACACTGCGGACAGAAACCATTTTGCCACTAAATATATGAGGTGAATTTTTAAAGACCACAATGTATAGCACGGCAGAAAATTCTAAAGCAGACAGGAAAAGCCTCCGACGATCACGCTTTTGACTCTGAATAAAGGGAAAATCAGACATCCACCCGTTTGTAGCAATTACTACAAAGGAAACCCATAGGGGTTCCTCGAAAGGAAAGCCTCATAGTTGAAGAAAAATTCGTCCTGGTCCGGGACTCGAACCCGGGACCACCGCCTTACCGGGGCAGCCGCTCTACCATCTGAGCTAACCAGGCGGCTAGCAGATGGCAGGGCGAAGTCGAAATTGTCGACAACACGAGGCAAAGGCAAGTGTTTGACGTAGTGGTTCTGCGGAAACCCGCAAGGTGGAGTAGAAGTAATGAATAAAGGGAAAATCAGACATCCACCCGTTCGTAGCAATTGCTACAAAGGGTGTAAGGATGTAAAACACCGCAGACAACTTGGAACACTTATGCAGGGATAGATTTGAGATTCTATGCTATCTCATACGCAAAATGTCTTTAAACTTTGATAGTGATTGTTTTGCTGTGACATGTGCAAAATTCATAGCTAATTCAGGCAGTAAAACACGACAAAGACAAAGAGGAGAAAAGCGATAGGGCAAGCTTTTCACTCACAAGTAAATTTCTCATTGAAAACTGGGGTTTTATGTGCCAAAACCACCATCTGATTATGAGGCATGCCATAATACAGTACCCTGGATTAATTTTGACCATCTGGGGTTTCTCAACACACACCTAAATTTAAGTGCATGAGCATTTTTGCATTTTGCCCCCAAACTTCGATAGTGTGTGTTTTGCTGTGACATGTGCGAAATTCATAGCTAATTTAGGCAGTAAAACAGGACAAAGAAAAGAGAAGGAAAGTGACAGGGCAGGCCTGGTCGGGCCACCATAGTGTGGCTAGAATTCACGACCTCAAAAGCCACTGGCCCACCATGGCGAATGACCAAATGCCTATGCACAACAAAAATTGGCAAATGCACCATAATCAAACCCAAGTGACAAGGACTTAAGGAGAAACATGTGGCATAATGAGCGAAACAGCATCTAGGCATATCTGACAAATGTTGGAACATCATACTCAAAGCACACAGCAAACAAAAAAACAAAGAATTTAACTTCTTTCAATGGAAGAGCTACTGATGGCTTGCTGAAACACTTGTCAAAATCGGTAATGTGAAAGGCTTCTGCTATCACTTCTCTTGCTTATTGTTCAACGGTTTTCAACAGAATAGCTTCGTCAGTATGGTGGTGCACCCTATTACTAATTAAAAGAAAATTCAGCCACGAGAACAGTGTTCTGTTGGTTCTCGGCTTTGGCCTCATCCTGTAGTGCTGCCTAAATCGGCTATGAATCCACACCAAGGCCTATCTGTCATTTTGACTTGCACAATTTTAGCTCAAATCCACACACTGCACCTGCATCACAGGGGATGACAGAGATGCCTCCTTCTCAGCACTGGATGGAGAACTCGAAGATGCTTTCTGCGGGCTGGCAGGATCAGACACCGAGGGGGAGGGGGTTGCAGATGCAGCCGGCGTATGAGGGGACGACATCGGCGGGGTCGCCACCATGCTGCGAGGGCTTGAGGTTGGGGGCGAGGGTTCCTTGGGAGTTGAGGTCAGGGGGGGAGAAGTCCGCTGAGCCAATCCCGGGGAAGAGAGAGGCTTTGCTTCAGATTCTGCAGAACTCGAAGGTGGAGAGAGCTTCATCCGATGCGGTATCACATCTTCCGCAGATCGCGAGGAACTGCCGAGCTGAGACGGTGCATCCCGACTCAGACTTTCACACAAGAATGTCGTATTTTTAGTCATGTTACCAGAGCGCTGCATCTTGTCGGAGCTGTCGGAAGCTGGACTGTCTCTGGAGAATGTTTTGTTGGCACTGGAATCCTGCATTCAGCAGACATCTTGAGGTCAGCAACAAAAAACTGCTGCTTAGATTAGTTTAGGTTCATATGGTGTGACACAAATGATACAAAAAGAACACCCGGAACTAGAGTGTTTGCCTGTTCATATGATTAACATCATTCAGCAATATACAATAGCAGAGCCTTAGATGTTGAGATCAGACCGACATCACGCCTGCGCATTGCACTTCATCCCGTCATAGCCATTCAAAGGCTGTTTATCCCCCTCCAGCTCACGCCACCGCTCATCTTAACTCTTCGTTCAAACAGCAAAATACTAGAATCATCTACCTGCTGAAGCAGTGCACCACTTCAGTCATTCATCGTTTAAGGCATTCATTGAAAATATGACCTAGATATGCCCACCCCTCATGTAAAACTCCAAATAGGGTATCTGAGGTATGACTAAATAAATAAAATGAATAAATAAATAAATAGAGGTGAGCAGCACCACTGACAATAGCGACAACTCCTCATGCCGATTTCCAACAGGGCACACAAAACTATGACTGCAATGATGGATATGTCCTACTTCACTGCTGTGATAAAGGTGGCATCACACATATTATATTTATAAACGTACACGGTACACTAATATGAGAACACCACATTCATGTTTAAAGAAGATAACTGCCCTTGTTGCTGTAATGAAATAAAGCAGGCATTTTCAACACGACACTATAACAAATAGCAGTGAGAGTTCCTGTGTTATTAGCTGTTTGAGCCCACATTGTTGCATATCAGTGCAGAGTGCGTGCGGAGTTTCTTTTATCTACGCAAACACTCATACAATACAAAAGCATTTGTAATGCACTGTGGTTGAACACTGCATCACAGGATGTCACCAACAACACTGGGGTTCATCTCCAGTATCCCATAAATGGCAACAATAAGTGATATATGGTTAACTCCCCAACATCTGTGGAGTCAGCCATTAGGGTTCATTGCAGATGTGAGCAACTGGATGGTGGTGGTTCTGCAGATGCATGAAAAAACTACCTTTAGAAGGCCTCACTAGAAATTATGGTCATGTAGAGAAAGCACAGACCAAATCAAACTACAAAAAATGTAGAAAACACGTTAAGTATTGCGGGACAAGATACACCCTCAATTATTTCCTGCTAGACAGGAACTGCAAGGTCCACAGCCACACTGGAGGCATATAGAACATTGCTGCCTTGCTTGATTCACTGTTAAGTGAAAACCCGCATCACCAATGTGATGCATCAGAGAAAGCTGAGAAAGCGTTTAAAACTGGGCACGGGTCCAGAGTAAAAAGAAGGGACTTTTTCTTGTGCCTTAAAGGCCCATATGGGCATTACATAGGGCTGTAACAATAAATCAATGATAAATACAGTGTGCACGCAGATAATGCATGTTAGAATAAAACAAGAACTATTGCTCGAATACATTTCTGGACCAATGCCTGTATCGTATTTATACTGTTTCAACAAGGCATGGATGACCAATACATGACAAATACAGGACACAAAAAAAAGGAAAGCACCATTTCCTTAAGTGCGCCAGAAAAGTATGTATACTTTTCTCTGAAGTTTGGCTAGCAATCATATTTTAAGTACGCACTGTTAAAAAGTACACAACCCATGACTTCCATTGCAAGTTAAAGACAAGCAGCTACTGATCTGACATCTGCTAGTTTCTTAGTAAATGCTGCAAGTGAGTTTATAAGATTCATTACACTGCATGCCGCAACACACAGCTAGGTTTGCAAAAAGAAAGTGACAATCAAGTGACGCTGATACAGAATTATAAACCCCTACAGATTGCAGAGTTAGTTGCAATTGTAACATGCGGAATAGAATACGATAAAGATGAGCCACAACTTGCCTCCCTTATGACCAAATCTCCATCGCCAAATGCAGGCGCGGTCCTCTTGGGCGACACAGAATCCGAAGGCACTGCACGGTCAGTAGTTTTGTGGACACTAAACACCTCATGCCGTGACGAACCAGAGTAGTCAAGGTCATGCTGCTAAATGTGCGACTAGGCATTTCAGCAGTCCTTTTACGTAATTGCATTCACAAGACTTGTCTACTGGAGTCAGTATCGTCTTTTCAAATGACAAGATTGCATCACTGCATCAATACACAATAACTGAATCGTTACATGTACACAATTACTTTCACATAGAGCAAATCCAAAAGTGGGTAACAATAAAGTGATCAACTGTTGTAATGAGTGGTATCAGGACATTGTGTTTCATATTTTGCAAGTATTCCAAAATTCTAATTATGGAATTTAGTGTCCCAAACCAATACATTAGCTATGAAAGGCGCTATAGTGGCAGGCTCCATATTGGTTTCAACCACCTGAGGTTCTTGTAATGTGCAGCTAAGTCTAAGAACAATGATTTTGCATTCCACCCACATTGGAATGCAGTTACTGCAACTCCGAATAGAACCTGCAAGCTGCAACACAGCATCGCATTCAGCAACACAGCATGGCAGCCACGAGCCACGGCAGCAGATCACGAACTGATGCTGCCAGTTCAATCTCACTTCTGCTAAAGTTGCAAGTGTTGAAATACTGAAGTGGATGTTCATGCAGTTGGTTGATGTGTGTTTTTCAAAGGGCAATTTTTATGCACTTGGGAAAATAAATATGGCGTGAGGGACTTGGCACATGTGCCAACGCCCAAGTAGACTCTCCACAAATTAGTAATTGGTTACACACACAAAAAAGGATATCATAACCAAAGCGGAGAGAATCCAAATGGTTGAGCTTGACGTAAGACTGTTCCGGTATTCGGACACCATTGAGGTATGTCTGAAAGAGAAGGAGTCTCAAGTTTAGCACTTCACTACAGCCCAAGTGTTTGAAGGAGTACTGACACATTCAAGGCTATAAACTGTTGCATGGTTCTAGCATGCAAAACAATGACACTGATCATGTATAAAGGTCCAAGGTCCAAAAACACTTAGATATTTTAACCTGAAACTAAAGTTAGTCTTGAAATGCCAGACCTGGCATCATCAACATTGAGACAATGTATCGTGATGTCATGATGCATACACCTCATGACCTCACAAACTGGTTCGTAGAAACTAGTGTTACAAATTATTCAGGGAACTCCGACACTCGCCAGTATTTTTTCCAGGGTTTAGAGACTTCACACCTTCACCGAATGCAAAAAAAGAAAAATGTTGAGTCAGTATTCCTTTACCTCTTTCTGGTCCAATGAGCCCTGTAGAAGTAATGTTTTCCAGGAAATATACAATACCGAGAAAAATAAATGGCTGAACTATTCTCAGAAATGCGACTGTCAGCAATGCTAATTACATGATTGATAGACTTCGTGCCACAGGTAAACATGGCTTTTTCCGATATTGCAGAATCGGTGCATCGCATCACACTGAGGTTATGCCTTGACACAAAAATGGCCTTCAAATAATGTGGGATCATATTTTACACCATTATGATTGTGAATTAAGAAGTATAAAAAAAGCACATGCTGCTTTACAACACATTGAAATATTGGCAGTTCATCAGAAAAATCTGATTTGTTGCCAAAAACTCCAGCAGAAGTTTATTTCTTCCCGTCTTTTGTTATTCTGATGCACTTAATAAAAATTCATTACAAAATATCAGACCATAAAGGGTCAAGGAAGGCATCAAGTCATGTTCTTACCCCTGTGACGCTGTTGAGGTCCTTCACATGAAAGCATTTGTCACTCGGGTTGAAGAATATTACTGCATGCCTTTTGTCCACGCTAGCAGACTGCGCAAACAGGAAAGCATGCAAGTGATGGTGTTAACTTGCTGTCTCACCGCAAGCCAGAATGCCCAGCTAGTCTAGTGCATTGCAAAACATGTTGCCAGTGCAAAGTGAATGGGACCCGAGGAGTAGACATAGTCGCCGCAAGCACTGGATTGCAACCGAGATTTACTTGACACAGCTGGGCTACAGCTGACAGATATACCAAGCCCACACTTTTCTTTGGCAGCAGTTATAGTACTGACAGAATACAGTGATTCATATTTCTCTTTTCACAGATTCGACTAAGCTAGGGCTAAAAAAAAAATTATGGGGTTTTACGTGCCAAAACCACTTTTCTGATTATGAGGCACGCCGTAGTGGAGGACTCCAGAAATTTCGACCAGCTGGGGTTCTTTAACGTGCACCTAAATCTAAGTACACGGGTGTTTTCGCAGTTCGCCCCCATCGAAATGCAGCCGCCGTGGCCGGGATTCGAGCCCGCTAAGCTGGGGCTAAGCAGTACATCAAAACAAGACAAAGTGGTCATGGGAACATAAAAGGCTTGAACTGATCAACAGGGGGTAAACAAAGAAAGCCCACGCCTAGGGCCATCGTCTCGACTAGGCAGCCTGCCTTTATGAAGTGATACGTAGCAAAATAAGGCATATAATGCAAGTAAACTTTGATGTCAGTCAAGTACAGCTGCACCTGCACAGCAGCTATCTCTGCTGTATCTAGGAACAGCTATGACTTGAGGCCAGCAGTGGGATGTGTATCCACTATAGCAGGCAGGCGCAGTTGGCTGCATAAATACATGATCATGTTGACAGATTTACTTCGAATTGCCAAGTTGTAGCAATCAGCACAGATTGAAAATGCCATGTTACAGAATTTATTGCATCTGACAGTATAGCAACATGGTTGAAGTGATCAGCACAGCTATCTGTACAAGCTCACTGTTGTTGGTATTGTGCAGAGGTTAACTGGAACAGAAAGGAGCAAAAACAGTTTCCACATATTTGTGTATTTGCAAAGTACCTGCACAACTTTATCAACCTTTATCAGTTCACGCAGCTTTCCATCCTTATCTGATGCACAAAGCGGTAAACCTTTATGTTTTTCCAACGCCAGTAACGGTACATTCTGTTATTTGTATGCAACGGTGGCAACTTACATCAACTATGATGTCACATTCCTGACGCCCAATGAATATCATCCCTGCAGGTAGTGGATGGACTGTGCCATCTTTGGAGGTCAGGACCCATTTCGAGTCTGACCTGTGATCCATTCCCAGACTCCCTGCATTGAGAACGGCAAGAGAAGGTGCATTGCCTTCAGTAGATGAAGAAAATAAGGGTTATAAATTGAGTGAGTATCAGTGATGCATGCCAGAGATTTGGCTTCGCCTGAAACTTTTGTTCATTAAAGTCAGCATACACAATACCCTTGTCACAGACATTTTCAGCCTTCAATGGTCTTTGAAAGCGTGATCAATACATGGGAACAGCAAAATTGAAGTATGCTATGAAATATGAAGAGTAGCAGTACTTGAGCTGTGCTGAATTAACTTGCATTGGGCTTTTAATTAACAGACTGCGTTTTATATCATGCAAATAAATACACATTTGACAGGGATTATAACGTACGAAGCTTTTGTTTAAATATTGGATGCTAGGTCAATATGCAGATATGCATGGGCGTGAGAGGTTTATCGTAACAACTGCAACTTTAATTCATAGCAAACAACCGACTGAATATAAAGCTTGCTAGGGTTGTGGCTTCGGCTAGTTGGACCGGGAAGCTCCTACCGCAGGCGTCACAAACTGTAGCTGTAGCGACCCGAAAAAGAACTGAAATTCACGGGTGCCAAGCACGATTATACGCACGATTAACACTTAATTGTGAGGAACGACGAAGGTGAAACTGTTCCGTGACGAGCGCTTTCGAAGCGGGCACGAGGAGAGCGAATGTCAAGGCATGCAGAGAAGGGGCGGCGGTCCCAAAATAGGTGCGCTCGCGGATATGCCGCGAACCACGAATCAACAGAAAACGGCCAACTGCAACAAAAACAAACGTAGCTTGTGACAGACCCTCAGCAGGAACAGCCCCGGTTAGGCTGGGCCTTCAAGAAGCCATTCTCTCGCTTCTTCGCAGACGCGGCGTGTGCCAGACCGTTGGATACAACAGCTACTCCGCGGCCACTTCGGAAAAACATGGCACTGCGCCCGGCAACGTGCCACCGAAAGCTGGTGCAAGGCAGTTATATCCATAGCAAATAAGAGACTCCGGATAAAAGAAACGGGCGTTGCGGCTATCGCGAAGGCTCTTTATCACGACAACTGTGTGACCATTGCAAAGCCCGAGCGAAAAAACACACTCCTGTCGCTCCTGTGAAGTGTCAAAACACGAACGCTTGGACAGTTGTTCGCTGTTGGCTTTTCTGAATGAAAATTATAAGCAAAATGAAAACAACGCGCGGTATTTTCGCTATATACACAAAATGCAGTCTCAACATTTTTTTTTTTGTTTGTTTCGCTCAAGAACAGCACGAAATGGAATTTCGGCGCCTTTCCCGCGACGTCCTTCCAAGGAGCTCGACCGGGACGGCAGTCGCGGTGCGAACTTGACCCAACCGAGACGTCTTGCGTGCTGTTGGGAACAAGTGGCTGAAACAATCGAGCAGCGGGATATACAAGTCGCCTCGGCGAGACGGCACCGAAAAAAAAAGAAAGAGAAAGCACACACCCGTGGCCGTGACTCAGTGAGATAGACCCCGGCAGATGCTCAAAATAACAGCTGACGCCACAGCGAAGAAACGCGCGCGACGGAACTTTTTCGCAAGTTCTGGAGTTGATAAAGTTCTTCAGCACACGCTTCGGTCGAAGGTTGAGCAGGCACTCTTGAGTACGGACATGAAGCATGCGAGAGAAAAAAGAAAAAAAAACGCAAGACACGCGCAAGCAAAACTGTAGCCTCCGCGTCAACCTTAGGCCTAAAGTGAAAGCGACTGCACAGCGCGTTTTCGTGCCGTCTACCCGCGCCTCGTTCATGACCAAATGCAAAATCGTGCGCGAACAGCATGGCAGACAGTCTTGAACGGTACGCACCTCATAGAGCTGAAAGGATGCAGCGATTTAGTCCTCGTTTCGTCACATTTCAAGCAGAATCCGACACATCTCTTCTGCTAGCGAGCGTATACAGCAGTTGTTCCGGTTATCCGAACACACCCTCGACCCAGAAAGCCGTGATCACCGTGGCCGCGAATGTGTACAGATGCACGCGAATCCTTCAGCTCGATTCTATTCTTCTGTTATCATGCACCGTTCACTGCCGGCTGATCCCATTGATAACGCGGATGGAACGTCGCTCTCTGACCACCGACAAAGCACAAAATGAAATAGCACCGGAAAAGACACCTGGGCCGCAACGCGAAACGAAGGACGAAACTCGTTTCTTATTTCGCAGGGCTTGAAGGAACGGCGAACGGGAGACATTACATATGCAGCGATCCTTGTAGCGTACTACCGGCGCGAAATCAAGCCCAAAACAAAATTACAAATCCGCGGCGTTGTGCAGCGAAGCGACGCGAAAAGTTGACGGGACGGGTTGCGGTGTGGGGGAAGCCGCGCTCGCGCGTTTTTTGTCGTCTGCTCGAAATGAAACCAAAACCAAGCGCTGCCACAACTTACGGAAGCTGGGAAGATGGAACTTTGCGAAAAACTTGACCATTTCTGAGGGACGGCACGAAAGGTACTTGTCGGCGGCTCGTTCGTTCTGGACGGCGGTTGAGCCGTGACGGCGCGTGGGCAAGGTACGTGTAGTACGAGTTCACGATGACGACGTATGCGCGACACGTGGGACGTCCGGTAGGTGTACACACTCACATGCATTATATGGCAAGGCGCGAGGTGCCCGCGCCAATACCGCGATTTACTCCGTATAACCTTCGTTGTCGTACATATATCTCGCATTTGTTTAGTGTGGCGCTCGCACAATATTAACCTCGCTGTAGTATAGTTTACATTACGTGCAAGTGCACCTAAAGTATATTCCTGATCTAATTAAGAAATTAAAAAAAGGATACAACAGCTAAGCTTAATTAAGTCATTTTCCTAACTTTCTGTTTCTAAGCTTTTCTTTTATCTCTTCGACAGCCATGTTTTGCCTGTAGGCCAACGGGAATATTTTTGTATTGATATGCGATATGTATATTGTATATATATATTTTCTAACATAATAAAGACCGCAACTGATTTATGTTTATGGTGAAGCATAGGCTGCTACATTGAATAATCTAGCTGTGACTCACAGCCTAATTATCAGAAAACAAATATACAGTGCAGCTATCTGTGCTACATTAAGTATACGTCTCCTTGTTCAAACGGGTCGGCGCGCCCAGCCGCCTGGAACAAAGCTTACTTCCTCGGGGATCAAAGATGCGTGACTGAATGCACACCGCTAGGCAACGGGAGAGGAGAGCAAAGTGGCATATGCTACGCTCGACCTGGGATGAGGCGCATCCTAAATGACCCGCGCTTTGGTAGCGCGCTGAACGTTTTCTCTCGTCCTCAAAGTCAATACATATCCGCGAAGCTTGAAAAAAATGTCCGAGAGAAAAAGCTGGCAACGAACCGGCCCCTCCAATAACGATCTCTACGTGAGCGGAAGGGGCGAGGTGTGCGATAATTACCGCGTAATGAAATAAAATACAAATACGAAAATATACTACCTTGCTGTCGGCGTTTCCGTCGTCTGCTACCTCACCGCCCGCTGAGCGGAAAGTACGTCATGCGCTGTCGTCATCAAATACGTGACGTCGACTAAATCGTCATGAGCCTAGCAACTCCACTCATCGGCGTGGTAATCCCTGCAGCAGCTCCGTCCTCGGCTGCAGGTTGCTATGCCGTTTGCCAACAAATGGCAACTATCCTAACACATCTCTTCCTTCTTCACCGGTAATCGCACTCCTCCATCTCCATGCAGCCAGCTACCTGCTATCGCTCGAGCCACGGTGAGTTAAATGTTTGATACGTGCACCATTAAATTCGCTGACCCGCTTCCGAAAGTCCGGCGATGCGCGGACTTCTCGACTTTTGACCGGCTTATGAAAATCGAACGGCGTGGATTATAATCATGTTATAATCTCACCGGGCTGGCGGCACGGAAGATGAAGCTGATATTTAGCACTCTAAAGCCTTGGGACATGCCGCGCGCGCTCTTTCCCAGTTCGCCGAGACTCGCGTAGATCGTGATGTTTGCTAGAGACGTCGTCGATCGCTTTCCTGCGAGCGCGGCCTTGGCGGTATTGCGAACAAACTACGCAATAACAACCGCAACGTGTCGAGCTTCGTGTCTTGCACTTCGTAGTACACTGCTGAGTGTTTTGTTGCGGATGCACCAACAAGTAACGCACACGCCGTATGTTTTGTTTTCCAGTCATGGCCCTTGCGATTGTGGGCGTCGCCGCTGGCTTCATCTCGATAGCTAGCGCGGATGCTCCCTTGCAGTTGGAAGGTGAGTACTGGAAGTGTATCTAGGGCGGCATCAGCCTACCGCCTCAGCAGCAATATATTGTTCACCAGCTGAACCACGTGAATTATATTTTACCGCGATCATGTACGAGCCATATCGTATATGCAATTAAGCTGTTGTTGTTTATTTTATGTGACATATAGCTCACTTATGAGCGGCAGGCATATGTCATATATGTATAACATGTTAATCTGTGTCGTAACTTGTGAAACGAGAATACTGAGACGTTGATCATTTATATTTTGGATCGCATTTACTGTCGTAGTTTCTTAAGACACACACACACATATATATATATATATATATATATATATATATATATATATATATATATATATATATATATATATATATATATATATATATATATATATATATATAATCTTTTTCGATCACGGCCTTGATAGCTGTGAAAGGATGTCCCATCTGTTAATTGCATGTGCACATGCAAGGGGTATTTCACGGCAAGTGCACCTCATTTCAGGTACGGTAAGGGTGGATGAACTTGGACAGCGCTGCCGGAATGATTGGCACTGCTATGACCATATTGGCAGACATGTGATTTGTGTGGATCGTCGATGCGTGTGTCGAGAAGGATACAAACCTGCCATTGTAGATGGCTGGGTTGAATGCAAGCCTGGTAAGTTCTAGAGACGCTGTTGTTTGTGGTGAATATATAGTCTTAAAAGCTCATCTTAAATGGACGCTAAAGAGAAAGTTTAGTTGGGTGTGTTAGCAAATTGCCCTTCCACAATACCTAAAAAGCCACTATTACCATGCATGAAGCTTTCATTAGCCAGAAAAGATGCATGAACAAGAGACAAGTGGCTCCGCCACCTAAAGTTCTCACACGAGCTTGCCGTGACGTCATGGATTTTGATGCTGTCTGCTCAAATGGTTAATATTTTATCAGTAAGGATGGGCTGTATTGTATACTACAAGAGCCAAAGACTGAATTTCTTAAGCATAAATTTCGACCACTTTTAGTGCGCCAAAGGCTCTCAAGCATGAAAAAGGATATAATTTGGTATTAGTGGCATCACGCTGACGTACCAGCTTAAAAGTACGGAAAGTTGAGCTAGTTCGTAGGGATTCACATGAGAAAACATTAGGTGTGCAGACACATACACAAGATGACGCCTGTCTTTTTCTCACGTGACATACCAGCATCAGAGTTTCTGCACAAAATTAAACAAAATTTGAGTTTGCCCTTTATCTTCTATTCTAGTAATCAACCCCTTACCACAAAATGAATGAAAACAGAGTTTTGAAAGAATACTCTGCCAGTGTAGACTGATTTAGTATTTGTATTTAATGTCCCTTTAGTACTTAGTAGTTAAGTTTCGAGGTGGTCTATTCACTTATTTAATTAATCAGTTAATTACATATACATTCAAGGACTATAAGTCAATTACCTTTCTAAGTATATTTTTATAAGTGCCCAGCTTCTAGGGGAGACAGCCATATAGTGATAGCCATTTGTTGAGCCTAGATCCTGCCTAGATTGAAGAGTGTGGAACAGCGCGGCACTATGTCAGTGCCAGCACCTTCTTGACATGCAATGTTGGATGTTGCAGCAATATTCTTAGTCTCTATATAGAGACATAATTACCGCACCAAAGTAGCACTGTTGCAATGTTTCAGATCTCTGTTATTCTACTGCTATTTTTGTACTAATCTAGAAACAGGTTCTGTTGTTGTTTTGTATTACTTTGTATTGTAGTACACCTTATTGCACTAATATTCAAACAGATTCCATTGTTATTGTTTTGTGTTTTATTAGCTGTTTTTTAACCTAATCTCGAAACAGTTTCTGTTGTTGCTTTTAGTATTATATCTGCAATTCTGAAACTGCCCACATGCCTGGACCCAAGAGTGTGCAGAATGTAATAAATAAATAAGATGTCACCCTGGCAGCCATTAACTACTATTGTGTGCAATGATCTACCCAACGACCGTGATGGTGCGCTATAACGACCTAATGCTGTGTTGGTGGATGCGGATTTGGTCACACCATTGAATGCATAACTTTTTTTTTATTGAGAAGGTCCAAAACAAGATGAGAAAGAACCTATACCTACCTACCTATTGCAGAGTGCCTGGTGGAAGGCAAAGAATACCTCGTACTTAAAGAAAAGGAATCGGATAAAGAGGAGGCGCAAAGCGTCGCAGGCTCATCGAGCACTAAAGATGAGAACTGAGTCCCATAGTTGAGAAGAATTCTAGAACAGCTTTGTGAGGCCTAATATCAAGATAAGAAATCACTGCGCATAGTTTAAGAAAGATAAAGCTGCTGGAGCTCGCCTTGCAGTAAAGAGCGACAATCCGTTAAAAGTTGAGCATTGTGAAAGCAAGCCCGCAAAAAAAGAGTGTCCTAAAATATCTGTGCACATATAAAAACTTATCCATTGGTGCAAAGGATAGAGACAGAGAGGTACAAAAATTAGTGGAACATGCATCGTGTGTTCCTTGTAGTCTTTCTTTTCCTTTGCACTGCAGAAGTAATAAACTATTACAAATGTTCCCACTTGACCATTTTCCTAAAGAGATAGCCAGTGTTGCCTTCAAAGTGTTGCTTGGTGACATTGTGAAAGGTGATAACAAGAAACACTTGATGCTTTCTCAATGTTGCCATTTGAAAGGAAGGTCGCTTCTTTCTTACAGAGACCTTGATAGGTGACAGTTGCTCCTCAGGAAAACCCTGTTCATTCTATTCGCGAGCAGTCTGCCTCAATGGAACATGTACATGCAAGGATGATACATACGTTGCAGATGACCACTGTGAGAAGTTTAGTAAGTATGCAAATGTGACACTTAACCTTTGTTGCCTTTATCTTCTGCGCACACCATGAGATCACACCAATTAGTTTTCTTTCTTTCCTTTTTTATCCCTCGTCTTCCATCAGCTTCTGTTCATCATCTGTAACAAAAGTGCATCATCGCTCACACACTGACGAATCAGTGATGGTTATTTAAAAGGCCACAGAGGGCAAATATTTTGTCTAGGTATACTGCAGAAGAATGAAAATTAGAATAAAAGGTTTGAACACATATGGCAAATACTACCAAGCTATGACTGTCAGCTTAGCACTATACTTGAAAAGAAAAGTGCACAATATATTTGATTTCTTTCAGTACTTACAGATGGGACAGAAACTTGGAGGTTAACGAAGAAGCTTGAGGAGACTTAAGGACTGTGCAACAAGTGGTAGAACGAAAGATGATAGGCATATAATGTTAAGGGACAGCTAGGAAATGATGTGGATTAGAGAGCAAATGGGTGTAGCCGATATTCTAGTTGACCGTCAGAACATGTAATGCATAAGGCAGATGACCGGCGGTCGACTATGGTTACAGAATGGGTGCTAAGGGAAGGGAAGTGCAGTTGAGGATGGCAGAGAATTAGGTGGTGCAACGAATTTTGGAGATTTGCAAGTATAGGATGGGGTTGGCTGGTGCAAAACAGGGTTCTAACTGGAGATCAATAAGAGAGACCTTCGTCCTGTAGTGTGGACATGACAGTCAAACCTCGATATAATAAAGTAAACAAAGTTTTTTTTGTCTAACTTAGTGCAGTGAATATATACTTATAACTAATATAGAATATAATGATGGTATTGTCGTGTCAGATCTGACTTCGTTATAATGAGGTTCAACTGTAGGATGATGTTAATGATGATAATGACTGCAGTTCATACTTGACAGGCAATGCCAAGGAAGCTATGCAGTTGGCTTTTGATCTGCGGCTTCTTTTACCAACTAATTTTTTTATATATTAGAACTGTAATGTAAGGAGTTAATATTGCCTGGAATAATGTATTGTTTGTTTGCCTTAAGCTTAGTATGTGTGGAGTACTATGCTTTTATTGCAAATCCAGGTGGTCTGCTGTAGAAGCTGTGCCATGAGAGCGGTCATACAAAAATGTATACAAGCCATACAAATCATACAAATGTATCTTTCCCAAGTTTCCACCCACTTCATATATATTAACTGTAACATATGAAGTCTACGGTATGGCAGATTACATTCCATATTCCTATTTCAGTCTGTCGTGTCGCTATTTTTCGGTCACGAATGCAAGTAGTGTAAATAAAGTTGTTCTAACCTCCGCAGCATTGTGACTGCTGTGTATGAAATGGTGCATAGAGTGATAGATTTCACTATCCTAACTTTCTTTTTTTTCCTTCTTGCAGCCTCATTTGAAAAGCAAGGAGGGGAGAGCTTCCATACTACGTCCAAGTTCAACGTCCTCGCTATCCTCATGATTGTTGCCATTTTGGTTGTTGCACTCCTGTTCCTCGTAAACCAGAGGCAAGGTTCAATTCCCCGTGATTTCAAATCAAACAGATACTGTCACATGCACAGTGCATAGGTACCTGTACCCCACCATGCTTTCTTTGAACATGTTTTCAGAGGCAGATTTACCTCCAGAGCTCCTATCTAAATACACGGGAGCAGAGGAATGCTTTTTCTTGGCATCCGCTGCACCAATTTTTATTAGCTTTGTGATACTTAACATAAGAAGTTAAAATCTACTGACTGTAGGGAGCAGAGATCTTACTCATATATTTGTAGAGGCCATCTGTTCCTTAAGGAATAAAAACAGACTAAAGCATCATAACGGTCAATTAAAAAATAAAAATTTCTGTAAACTGCACCTTTTTGGGACATATAAAGCGGACAAAATTGATTTATTATACACCGCTCTGAAATATACCAATAAATTTTTGACGGACTATCGTAAATCCCTTGTAAATATTGTAAAAACTTAAAGTAAGCTGTAAATTCATGTACTATCACATTTGTACACTTCAGATATATTCTCTCTTGGTGCTCTTTGGCCAGAACTGGCCCTTGTGCCATTGAAACCCACTAATCATTCAGGTTCTCTAAAAGATGCAGAGCTGCGATGGGTTTTTGGGTGCAGCGTTACGGACTTGCAATATTTGTGCTTCAACTTTTTTGAAACTTGCCGCTATTTGGCAGTGTTTGTCAAAACTATGAAGCCCTAAATTGAGAACTTGCTTCATACAGTCAATACAATTTGACTTTCTTTCTGAAATGCAACAAATATAAATCCATTTGGTTCAGTCGTCTTGTGAGAGCATTTCTGTGTTTTGCATGTATATAAATACGGAAATGATAGTTGGCCATGGGCTAAAGCCTTCTCTTTTATGACCTTTCATGAAAGGGTTGTAATGTGTATGGTATTTAAAGGCATTACCTGACGAATCCTTTAATGCAAAAGGAATTTGATTGCACCAACCTTTGTGAATGCAGCGCATGTTGGCAGGCTTAATCACCTATTTTTTGCAGATAAGACATTCACTTGTACAACTGTCGCTTAGCAGTATCATGAGAAGCCAACAAACACTGACACCAAGGACAATGTAGGGAAAATTACTTGTGCTTAATAAATGAAATAAAGAAACGATAAATTAATGGAAACTAAAGTGGATGAAAAAACAACTTGCCGCAGGTGGGAACCGAACCCACAACCTTCGCATTTCGCGTGCGATGCTCTACCAATTGAGCTACCGCGATGCTGTTTCGCTCGGGACCCTCAGTTAAACCCCTCTCTTGTCGCTTAGCAGGTTTTTCTTACCATTGGGATGAGTTATTAGGTAGGTAACCACTGTGAGGGTCTAGTGGATTGTTCTGTCACTGAGCAAAAGCTTAGGCTGTGGATTTGACTAGCTCCCACACTGCATTTAGATGGAGGTAAAATGAAAAAAAAAAAAAAGAAAAAGCTCTCCTCTACTTGATGATTATATATAGTGTTTAATGGTGCAATGGCGAAGTGTGGCCAAAGAGCGCCAGCTTCTGTACTTAGATACAACCCCAAGTGGTCAAAGTTAACCTGGAGCCCTCCTGACCTGTAGTCAAACCCAGGGTAAAAGCAACCCTTAGTTATGATAAGGAGACAAAATTAACCCAGATGCCCTATGAGAAACTGTGGTGTCTCTCACAGCCCCAGCATTGATATCAAACCTTAGACCCGCAAGTTCATTGATAAACAGTCAGTTGAGTCATTGGGTTTCGTTCTTGCAACTGTTTCCCTTAATTTTTGCAGGAACATGTTCTTCTATTTCCCATGCTGCATGAGAGATTCCACGCTTGCAGCTCTGCAGCGGACAGCTGCAGTTGGCATTCCTGCGGATCAGCACATTGCTCCGAGCAACATTCATGGTGAGAGTAAAGCCTGCTCTTCACCGCAATAATGTTTTAGAGGTCTGCTCACCATGAGCAGGTTGCCTCTTTGTGTCCACATAATCACTCTTGAGAAAAGAAAAAAAAGAAAAAGACTTTTACAAGTACTAGGGGTCCGTTTTGCCACTGCCCAAAATCTACCCAAGACTTTGTAAAGGCTTAAATATACCGATGCAATTTCCTTGCTATACCCAAGCCTTTTAAAATGCTTGAAGTATAGTTGAGCTTAGTAGTTATGTAGTCTGCCTTATATCCGACACATGTTCCTGTATGCTGAGTCGGCTCTACTAACAATGGCATCCAGTTTCTGGCTTCTGGCTGCACATTCCAGTGATATGGTAGGGCTGCACTGCCAGCTGTTCTTTGTGCAGCCAGTGTAAAGCCAGTACAATACGCAGTCCGGCTGCGTATTCTCACCAGTGCCCTGGTCATATGATCACTTTGGAGCTCCAATGCAGGCTGTGCTGCTGGCTGCTCTTTGATTTACAGTTGCTACTGACCACTGTGCCGCACTTCACCATCAGCTTTCTGTGCCGCTGCATGAAAACCATTTTAGAATTCCCCTTAGTAGCTCCAGTATAAAACAAATACAAAAGAGCCACTTATTGAGAACCTCGCGTTATCAGCAGTAGCCGTGAAAGCTGCACTGTGCTTCTATCATGAGACAAGCTTGAAGCTGCAGGGCATTCTATACAGTGTTTCTATAGCACTCTTGGAAACAAAAGAACTAATGGAGACTAATAGATTTAGTGTGTGTGTGTGTGTGTGCACATCCATGAGTGTATGTGCTGTCTGTTTTTTTTTATTATTATTTTTTATCATTGTGTATATCACATTTCTCACCCAACACATGATAGATCATCAGCCAGGCAAACATCTACAAGCTTTTCATTTAATTCAGCATTTCAATATCTCTCTCTTGTTTTAATGGCTTATTGCTATGACTTGTTGCTCTGTGAATACTTTGTTGCTGTGGTAAGCCACTTGGGAGTAACACAGCTTCCTCGGTTAATAGTGGAACCAACATTCTGCTTTGGCGATCCTTTATATACATCAGGTATCCCTGCTAACATGGACCATGTTAAAAAAAGAACGCAAGGCTTTCTGTGCAGATAAAACCAACTGTATGTTGGTAGCAACGACCTGGAGAAGCTTCCAGTACTATCTGTTCTTAATAATAGAATAATTACTACTGATTCATTAATGAACTTTTTTAAATTTTTACTTGATGGTTTTAATGTTAATGCAAGGCTTACAGAGCACATTTGAGAACATCACTTTCAGCTTTTTGTGACATGTTACCATTACTATAAGAACACAAAAATACTGGAGGCTTCATGAGTTTGCTAAGCACATAAATTTGATTTAACTTGCTCAGAAGGCATTGCTTACTGTTAATGCTTGCTCCATATTAGCCGCAGTGCAACTAGTGAGGGAGCCACAACAGGCTGCACCATTGGTTTGCAAATCAATGTCACTGGCTAAAGCCAAAGAATTTACATATAACTGGCTACTGCTAGTGAAGCATGTTCTGGTTGATTGACTTGTCAGTATTTCAATTTATGCTCATGGTACTCTGCGCCACATAACACAAGTATGCACATATATTTTTTAGTTGGGATATGTAAAGAAATGAACCTAAAACTTTTCCTTGTCCTTGTAGGTATCCCCACCTCAAACTCCCAAGGCTCATTGAACATTTACCAGGTATGTTTGTTCTTGTTAAACTCCATTGTTGAATTTGTCCTTGTTCTCTGTGAACAGGAATTGTTCTGCATGTCAGCATTGCCGTGATCTATTTATACTGTTTTGCCACCACACAGCAGTTCGTGCCTCTTTACTCTGACCATAAATTCTTGCCTTACCTATATCTTTCAGATGCAGCAAGACAAGCCCCCATCTTATGCAGATACGGTGCTCAATGTGGTTAGTATACAATGCTTACTTGTGTTTTGATGCTTTTAAAGCAATGACTTTCTTTAGCTACTTCCTTTGGGTTTTCATAGTTGGCGGATGGCAATCTAAAGCAGCAGAGGGTAACGAGCAAGAAAGGTGTGGAGAGTAATCAGTGGAGAAGGAAGTGCGTGCACAGAGCAGGAGGAGAGAAGGAGGTGCGTAATTTTTTGGTGCAGGTGATGATGTCACACACATAGGAGGGGGACTGAGGCGAGGAGGGCGGGAATCAGCCTGCATCTGCTCTACATGAGACAAGCAGCAGGGTAACCGGGAAGATGTTACAGTCTTTGACAATCACCTTAATTTCTGCAGAATTTTTGTTCTTTTTCTTTTTAATATGTCAGGTTGAGCTTTTTCACACCATGTCTAAGAAAAGTTTGCGCCCTTTAGGGCTTATCTTGTCCCCAAACTATCTATCTATTTGCGCATCTTTCCTTTCTCCAATGCTGCACACTCTGTAGTATTTCGAGGTCCCAAATGACATACACATTATCAATGTGTGATAGCATTCATGACAAGAAAGTAGTAAGTGCACAGTTTTTAAAAAATGATACGCAAGCCTGTCCGATGCTGATTACAGTTTGGGAACAAGATATGTCCCAAAGGGCGTCAACATCTTTTATAGCACAGGCTTACATGTTGCATAACTTGCTGAAGCAAGACCTTGAGTTTTGGCAGATGATCACAAATTCACAATATACTGGGTTATCTAATTTTTGGGGAACATTTATTATAAATATCCTGTTGTATATATTAAATTCTGTTGCATCAGTTGGACTACTTGAAGAGGCAGACGCTACTTGCAAGACAAAGTGCAGAATTATATAAGCGAATCTTAGAAAGTACTGTATGTTAAATTTCCATTTGAATAGATAAACTTGCACATTCAGCAGTGCAAAAAAAAAATCAAGGAACAAGAGACAGTTGCAATGTGCATTCAGGTGTAAGGCTACAAGATGCAGCCTTATGCCTCTAATACAGCCTAACGCATCCTAATGCCTGGATTATATTTATACTTAGAGTCATATAGATCAGTTTGTTGGAAGAAACATTGGAGATGTGGTTCTTCATCTGCCATGAGTACAGTGGGAAGTACAGACTTTGGATTGGCTCTTCCAGACTCACATTCTGTACCACAGATTCAATTCTCCAGCTCCATCAGTTTGGTCAAGAGTTCTTGCTTCTTCTGCTCAGTTCACTCCCACTTCTCTCTTAGCGTAATAATTTTCACCTGATTGCCACAAAATTGCAAGAGTAGCATATATTCCGATTTTGTGTGCTTTTTGACACGATAGTCTCATAATGTATGGTGCTACCATTGGTAGAAAACATGCAAGCAGACCATCAGAGTTTTCAAGGAAAGCGAAAAATTGCCATCTTGCATTTCTTTGAATATTGTAGTACTTTATGATGTATGCAAAATGCCTAGTTATAGATAAGTGCTGTAAGTGTATTGTTGTATTTTTCGTGGCTTTCTGTGACGCTTTTGTTGGAAGAAATAGTTGCACCACGCACTAAGCTGTCAGCCGAACTGAACTAATGTTTGTACTTCCCAACACCTTCATGCTTATTAAGTAATCCTTTCTGAGCACAATATATAGGCGCCATATACTTGCAATGTCAATTTATGCCTCTGTATGTGCACATGCAGCAATACCTCCCATCGTACCAAGAGGCAGCGGCGTCCCCCCCGGTCCCTAAGCCGTCATGAACCTGTCATCGGCGAAATGCAGTGGCACCTATCCCAGCAATCCCTGTATCTCAGTCCTGCAGTGGAATCCTTCCCACGCCAGAGTCGAGCCACTCGAAGTCATCAGAGGACCGAGGCATGCATGAACACCGCAGCTAAATTTGACATGGAACTCATCATTCTGCTTGTCCCAGTGCAACGGCCACATCTCCGAGAGCTGTGACTCCACATCCTCTCAAAGTCTGAACCATCAGCAAGGCGCCCAGTTACAGGCACGCTTTGTGCACGGACACAGCTGTCTAGTTGCCGCTGCTTCTCCTAACCCGGTGATGTGAATGTGCTTCATGCAAGGCTGTGTACACGAGTTGCAGTGGCATAAGCTTTCTATAGTCCTTTACGGAAAGCTCTGTACTCAAGTTGAACTACGCAAACTTTCAGTAGTTATTCATGGAACGCTGTGTACCTGTGTTGAACTGCGCAAGCTTTCTGTAGTTATTTGTTGAAAGCCGCGTACCCAAGTTGAACTAAACAAGCTTTCTAGAGTTGTTTCTGCAGCTCTTCCTTTTTGTTCTCCCATTCTTGTTCAGCATCGTGTTCACTTCTGTGATGAGACTTAAGTATTCTGGAGGCGAAATGTCATGAAGCCTACTTACTTAAGTGGGCAAATGACACAATTTCTTCTTCCTCTCTTATTTTTTATTTTATTTAAGTCACTTGTTAGATTGAGTTTTCTTTCCAATAGTTTGTGTTGAGCACCCAGATAGACAGCAAAGGATTGCCTGTCGTACTGTGGCTGTTATGTTTACCAGTGTTTACTTGTGCAGGCAAATCTTTTTGACAAAAGAAATCTGTGCAAATGTATGTGATAAAAGTGTAAGTGGGACTTAATGATGTATAGTCATGCCAATTAAAGCATGGCCAACTACCTTAGACCTTGTCCTTAGCAGCTCTCAGTCTTGACTTTATAGCTTTGCATCTCATAGGACCCTTGGGGTTTCTAGACACCAGGAAGTTGCTGGATCTTGTGATACCCAAACTGTGCAAACGTGTTTCTTCGCTTACTGTTTTTCAGACGGTAGTGCCAGGCAGACAAATAGAAGTTGCTACAGTGATTGAGAGATGCTATTATAGGTACTATAAATAGTGATGATTATAGTGACCTACTATACAAGTGTCTCAGTCCAACTGTGGAGGTACTAGCATCACCCTAGAGAGATTGCAACTTAGTTTTGCTACACCATGTACAAATTGTATGTCAGTGTGTGTGTGTGTTTGTGTGCATGTGTGTCAGAACATTTTTTTTTTTTCCGCTGCTGTTCACAAAGCAGAATATTGAAAACACCTCTTGGCAGGTGTCATCACAGTACACTTCTATGCAAATATATCTAGCTGCGCCAAGTGTAGCCGCACCTGTAATAACTAGCAACCCAATGCAGAAGCAAATTAAGAAAGTATACATTGCATGTAGCACAATTTTTTAGCTACATAACCCACACTTGAGTGCTCTTAGCATTTCTACTTGAGGTATTACCCTGCAGTGTATTGTGCTACATACACATAGCTTGCGTTAGCCTCTATGCCTGCCCAGTAATGGATAGTATTTTTTATATGAAGCGCTTCTCACAGTGAACCTCACAGATTATTTCCCAGCATGCCGCAGGGTTGTTCTGTGCATTGTTGATGATGGTACTGTACCACAAATGGTCACCAAACTTTGTCAGTGCTGTGCCGTTCGTCTATAATGTTGTGGTTGTTGGCTTCCAAGCTGTGTATGATGAAGTTCTCATCTGTGACCGACACTGTTTTGCAGCCCAATATCATGTCTCTGTCTTTGATGTTACGATTGTTAAAATGAAGCCAACTTCTCATAGTGTAAGCGTCATGCCTTTCTCAAAAATAAATCTGATGCCTGTTTTAATGTCAACCTTTCTCCAGAGGAAAAGAAGCTTATGCCCCTGTGAAAGTAGTATAGGTCATGCTAATGTGGCGTGTGTTTGCTCTTAAATTGGGCATGAAATGCTGCTTCTGCACAAAGCTTGTCATGTTGCGAATGCAGACCAATCAACTTTTTTCAAGCAATTTTGCGAACACTTGAGCTGGAAGGCACAGCTTGTGCTGGAGGCAATGTCTAGCTACCTCTCGAGATCTGCAAAATGATGAGCAACCATCATTGTGAAAGAGATTTCGTTTTGGCTTGTACCTTATATTTAATATTTTTGTGTTGAGTACTTTATTTTTATCTGCAGGATTGTTGTTTTTCTTGTTGTTTGTTAGTGCTGTCTGCATCACCTTCTCCAGAATTTATTCATTAATTTACACTTTTTGTACCCCGAGTGTGACTGCTTTTTGCACCACTCGTGAATAATAAGTTTACATGTCCACTGATTCCTTGTCAGTGAGCCTGTAGTGGCAAATTGTGCAGCTGATTGATGTCAGTTTACATTCACTTTGATTGCACACACTTTTTTTCCTACTGTTTGTGGTCACAGACATTGTTTGCAAGGAATTGTAGTTTGGTCCAAAAATAAACTGTTCCAAGTTGTTAAATTGATGCCACTTGTCACTTAGCTATGGCGATGGTGCATATGGTAGCACCAATCTTTTTTAGTCCTCAAAATTAAATTGTGCCATTTAGCATCTCAAGGCAAAGGACATCTAGGCTATGACAGCGGTGGTAGTTGGACCTCCAGATTAATTTATACTGTCCAGCAGGGGTTCCTTAACATACACTCACAACATAGCACATTAATTTATATATGCATTCTTGCAATCTTCCCCTATTGGAATGTGACCACAGGAATCAAACCCATGACCTCCTGCTCCACAACGAAAGGCATAGCCACTGAATCATTGCAGCAGGTCCCCTAGCCTTCCACCTGTTGCTATGTATGTGTACTATATCGTGTTGCTGAGCATTTCATTATGAGTTAACCGTTCTAAAAGCTGTCAGAACAAACGAAAAGTGCATGGGATGGATGCCAGCCTGCCATTTACTGGGATGTTTAGCTGAATTCAACTGGTCTATCAGGATTGCTGCCCAGCTTTGACAGATTTATTGACCAGTAATCATTTAAGACCAATATGCATATATGATATGGCAAAGATGTACCTGCTGCCAGCTGGGAACTTAATCATTAATTTTATAAAGTTTCAATCAGGAAATGTCGAGAAAATTTAACAATCATAACGACAGTCTTGCAAGAAATAAACATTCTTCAAGTAGGCCAAGAGCACCTAAAATAAGGTCCCCCAGCTGGTTGTCGTGGCTTCACAAAATGTATATGTGAGATGCTGGTAGCAGTGTAGTCAATCCTGCATGCAATGTCATCCAAATTTTGAATGAAATTCTAATTTGAATTAAGTTTTTGATGCAGGTGGTGCGTCATTAAATTGAGTTGTACTGCTAGAAGAAAGTGGAAAGATACATACACTGCACGCGGCAAACTTCATCAATTCACTGAAATTTACAATTTGATAAATTTTTGTGTGCGCACTACACTCGTGCCAGCGGCAGAAGCCAAGAACACTGCCCTAGCTTCGGCAAAGCCAATTGAGCATTTAGAGCATGACAGCGCATCCACATTGTTTCATAGTTTTTGCAACTAAACACACTGCACATCTTTGAATAATGTGTCACAGTGACGTAATAGTTCTGTGGAAACCTGCAAGAGAAGCAATTAATAAGGGCAAAATGGGGACATCCACCCAATCGTAGCAATTGCTAGAAAGGAAACCCATATGGATTCCTCGAAAGAAAAGCCTCTCAATTGAAGAAAAATTCGTACTGGTCCGGAATCATAGCAATTGCTACAAAGGAACCCATATGGGTTTCCTTTGTAGCAATTGCTATGATTGCGTGGATGTCCCATTTTTCATTTATTAATATATCACATAATATTCCTCGTGTACTCTGATATGTGGACTCTATATGGAGGACGGTCTCCAATTAAGTGCTCACATAAGACACAATTCACAGAGCCAATTTACATTTGTTTTGTGCAATTGATGTGAAAGAGAATTGTTTTTACTTCTTAGAGCCTACGTGGCACAAACTTAAACAGCAAACTCCCAAGCAGATCATTTTCTTTTTCTTTTTTTCGTATCGTCTTAGTGTAGCACCAAAACATTTTTCATCAGACAAGTTAGAGTAGAAAGAAAAGGAGAGTCTGTTATGGGTAGAGCCAAAGCCACTAGGTGGCTTTGGTAGAGCACGTGGTAAAGTTCTGGGCACGGATTCTGGGTAAGCATGTCGCGCATTATGTTGATCTGACTTCTTTTTTCTTTTTTTTTCTTTTTCTGTATAGAGCGCAACTCGTACAGCGCCCGTTTCTGCGACGGCGTGAACGAGCGAACGAGCACAGCGAAGGAAGAAAGAGCGAACGCGGAGCGCTGCGAGGGATGAAAGGCGTGAGGAGGAAAGCGGAGGAGGAGGTAGGCATTGGTCGTACCAATGCAATGGTCGTACATGTGAGAAGAAAAGCGTTTTGCGGCCACAATGGATACGAGATGGCGCCAGAGTAGCGCGCGTCGTCTGGCAGGTCTGTCTGCGGCGGCTGCTGTGAACAGTGCCCACGCGTAACCCGCACACTGCCTATCGCGATCTCCAGATGAGGCATTGTCCAGATTAGCTAGACAGTAGCACCACACTTCGCTCTGTTTACAACGTGCCGCACAAGACATTGTCCGCGCCAGACAATATATCACGAAATGAAAACTTGATCGTGCGGCGCTCAACTTTCGCTTTAGGGAGTACCGTAACCGTTGGTGATTTGTTCCTTCCCCCGAAGTACAAGCATGCGTATTCGTTCAGGACTTTCGCAAGCCAAACTTCGACGCAGCTCCCCTCAGGCCACGCACTCGAAAGTGCACCGTGCATATAGACAATGAAGCGAGACATGCGACTGAGCGTTGCTGACTTAACTTACCGTGAAAATATTGGAAACAACCCTTAAAGCAAGAGGTGTGCGACAAGCCTTGTTTTGGTTCCGTTTCTGCTGTACTCATACACAGATTGTTCGAAGCCAACGAAATCCGTTATTTGCCCGATCCTCCCTCCTCCTCCGATCTCCGGTGTTGACGCCAGCGAAGTGCCGAGCTCTGCTGTCGATGTGGGAGCGGCGGCGGCGGCGGCAAGCCGACATCCGCCCAACTAACAGCGTAGAGAGCACGCGTTTTCGCACTGCGTAAGCGCGGCTACCAGCCGCTACCCCAAGCCCGCCATGAAAGGCGCCCGTCAGTCAAAGCCCGGTACGATGTCCGCCATCAAGGACGCGCACATCGTCAAAATCGCCGTCGAGATGGACGAGCAAGTGCCGCAGCTCATCGAGTTCGACCAGCAGCGACCACTCACGGCCATCATCCAGGACCTGTGCAACACCTGGGCGCTGGCCGAACCTGAACAGTACTCG
The DNA here is from genome assembly GCF_050947875.1 of Dermacentor variabilis. Classification (NCBI taxonomy): domain Eukaryota; kingdom Metazoa; phylum Arthropoda; class Arachnida; order Ixodida; family Ixodidae; genus Dermacentor; species Dermacentor variabilis. The sequence goes on along the minus strand of NC_134574.1, from coordinate 166,525,594 downwards.
CTCCAGTTCTCGGACAACGCTCGCTCCTACATCACCGAGAAGAACCGAAACGACATAAAGAACGGCTACGTCCTGCGACTGACGCACAGCCCCGCCAAGACGGCACAAGATATCCTCGACAAACTTCACTCGAACAAGCCGGATGACATGCGGGCGGCCCTGGAGCGTCTGCAGAGGCTTTCGTCGGACTACACGTTCGCTCTCGAGTTCATAAACAAGCAGGGACACCAGTTGCTCATCAACATGGTCGAAGCGGGTACCTACACGGGCGACCACTTGGCGCTGACTTTGCAGTCGTTCGTCGAACTTATGGATCACGGCATCGTCTTCTGGGACATCTTGGAGCCCAAGTTTGTCGGCCGCGTCGCCAATCAGGTACTAAGCGAGCCGTTCGTCGTTGACCGCTTATCGTTCAGCCAAAGACACGGTTGTCTGCCATGCTTCGCGTGCCATACTGCGCGAGCCGAGGCATTTTTGTTTTGTTTTGTTACATTTTCGCAGAGCCACCGCGTTCTTGCCTGTGCACGTGTTTTTACATGTCATACCGGAACTAAAATTAGTAAGGTTGTGGGAAGTGATTTAGCATGACTAACTGCTGCGTTAGCGATTAAAAAATGTATCGCAATTATTGCGTTACGAGCTAAGGTTGGGACGTGGTTGGGAGTTTTCTTCAAACCCTAGACTTCAACTACCGTTAGAATTGTGCACATGTATATGTTGTGCTGTAGTGAAAAGCTACAGCTCTAGCTGTATTTTCACAGTGCAGACGATACTAAGGCAAAAAACGAACAAGGCTGCAGTGTGTGTCGTCTTAACTGCGAAAATACAGCATTATTTTCAAGAAGTTCCCCTTGGCATCTTAGGAGTGACTTTTTCACAAGTACAATGTCATTACATTATTACCAGTTTCAGTAGCAATGAAAAAGAAAGAAACATAGCATGTGTTATCTCTCTGCAGGTGAATGTCAACACGACTCAGGACACAAGGACGTTACAGGCATCTCTCTCCATACTGGAATCTCTCGTCTTGAATGGCACTGGTCGCTATGCCATGGTAGACCAAGAGGTCACATTGCCGAATCTTATCATGCACATGCAATCATCAGCAGTTGAAATACAGCAGTCAGCCGTGGCACTGATCAATGCACTCTTCCTCAAGGCCGAGAGCACCACAAAGCGCAAGACACTAGCAGCGACTCTGTCTTCGCGGCACATCCGGAACGTCATTGTTACAGCTGTCCTTCAACGTTCGCAACAGCATGTTGGCACTGAAATGGCTCATCAGCTTTATGTTCTTCAAACATTGTTGCTCAATTTGCTGGAGGAACGACGTGTTGGTGTTGACCCAAATGATGCCGAGGCACGTGAACGAATCCTTGAACTACGACGCATTGCATTTGATGTTGAAGCTGATGGTACTTGTAGCACTACAAGTGGTGGCCGGAAAGGCGGTGGCTATGCAAAAGACTACAAGAAGTTGGGTTTCCAAAACCATACCAACCCCATTGAGGACTTTAGTGAACCACCTGGAATATTGGCATTGGACAACATGGTCTACTTTGCCAGAAATCACACAGAAAGTTACACCAAGTTTGTTCTCGAGAACTCGTGCAGGGCTGATGAGCATGAGTGCCCTTTTGGCCGCAGCAGCATTCGACTGACACGGCTTCTGGCTGAAATCCTCAAGGTTGGTGAGCCCCCTACAGAGCAAGGAAAGACTTACTACCCAATGTTCTTTACACACGACCATCCATTTGAAGAGTTCTTTTGCATTGGCATCATGCTCTTAAACAAGACTTGGAAAGAGATGAGGGCAACGACAGAAGACTTCATCAAGGTCTTTAGTGTGGTTCAGGAACAGATCAGCCGTGCCCTGGCCACAGAGCCGCCTCTCATGAGTCTCGACAAGTTCCGCAGTAAGCTTGCAACACTTACCTACTCGGAGATCATGAACCTGTGGCAGCAGGAACAGTCTACGAGGGAGGAGTGGGAGAGCCAAGCCAAGCCCATTATCGAACTACGAGAACAAGTCACGCCAGAGATAATGGACCTCATCCAGCAGCAGAGGCTGCAGTTCCTCTGTGAAGGCACACTGTTCACCAAGTACTCAGCAAAGGGTCACAGAATCAAGGACAAGTTCTGGTACTGCAGACTGTCACCGAGCCAGAAAGTCTTCCACTACGGCGACTGCGAGGAAAACGCAATGCCCAGCCTCGAAGAGCTGCCGCACAAGCTGCCTGTGATCGAGATCAGAAGTCTGGCAACTGGCCGTGAGTGCCCGTACATGAAAGACACCCGCAAGGCAAAGTCGACAGCTTCGCTGGCATTTTCTCTCATACCAGACTCGAACCAGGAACCACTCAACTTTGTAGCATCAAATGAAAAGATCTTTGACTACTGGACAGATGGCATCAATGCCTTGTTGGGCAAGAAGATGGTCAGCAAGGAAACAAAAAATGACTTAGAAACTCTGCTTAGTATGGAGATCAAACTGAGGCTCATGGACACGGAAGGTGTGGACATCCCGGAGAGCCCTCCTCCAATTCCTAAGGAACCGCCTAATTTTGACTTCTGCTACGAGTTCAAGTAGTATGTCAGATGGTGATAAGTGTCCAACCCTGTGTACAGTCACTTTCAAATGAACTGTGCTGAAGATTTCATGTGCTTGCCCCCTTTCACCGAGTGCTTTCGCTTGCTCTTTTCATTTTTACCTCATTCATTCTAATCCTCATCTCCGATCTCCTGCCTAGCCTCATCGCAGATTTTTTCATTTTGCTTGTTGGCACCATTCTAAAAGTGCAATTCGTCGCACTAGGTCTCCACATAGCGAGCTGTTTTAACATTCCATCACATGATTCTAGAGTAATATTTAAGTGACATGTATTTAAAAATACGGACAAAGAGCATGAGCTCAGTTGAACAGTATTTTACGTCAATGTTGTAGAAAGCTGTTTTGGAGCATTTAGCAGGTACTTGTTCTTCGTGGACATATTGATGATCAGTAATTTTGTAAACAGAAGGCTTGGAACTACTTTTTTCTTGCATGCTCTTTACTTACAAATTAGCATGGACATTTAGCTTTCATTTTATATTCTTTCTAAGGCATCCTTAAACATATGCTTCACTGTCATACCCTCCAATTGTCTTCCATTCATATATGTACAAAGCATCTTTGTTGTAAAGTGCTGTGGAAAAATGTTAGTATTAGTGCTTTTGTATTGTGAACTAATGAAATTTCTGAGAACAGTTATGAAAACTTTTTGTAGTTTTGTGGACAAGTATCTATGGGACAGTTCAAATGTGAACCTATCTTTTATTGCAGAGACCCCAATTTACTTGACACTTGCTCCACCAAACTTTAACTGAAATTTTCATTAACTGGCACTCACATTTGAATCATCCCATCTGTATTTAATGGGTCCACACTTAAAGGAAGAGATCCCAACACCAACTTTATTGGTTTAAAAACTGGACTTAAATTATGGTAAAAATATATATTTCAAAATATACCTATCATGAAGGGCTAATGGCCGATTTGGAATAAAAGCATATTGGAATAGTTGTACGTTATGCCGGCCCAGGTTTTAGGTGACTGGCACATTCCCCCACCCCGAGTCAAAGGAACTGCATTAACACCAGCAAGCTGTTCTTCCTTGGGAGAGAAGTATTCAGCTGCCTTTTGTTATCTGCTGGGGATAACGAGAGGGGCCTAACTGTTTTTACCTGACGTAAATGTTTGATGGCACCACCGGTGCGGTTAATTGGTCTGAAGGGGGTGGAACAGCTATCCTGTTACAGTATCCTGCACTACTAGGCTCCCTTGCCTGCAACAGCGAGTTGACACTGAAAGCAGAGTTCTCTTTGCTGCTGGTGCTCTGCAGGGTCCAGCCACGTGCTATACACACAAGCCTGAGCATATAGTGCGACATTTAGTATTGCTGTTCTTTTCTTCCTGATAAAGTTTAACTGTTGCTTGTACGCCCACTCTATTATGGCCCACGTGTTCCTTTTAAATCTCGACCATACTCTACGTTTGGCCACAAAAGCTTATGGGCCACGATATATGCAATAAAAACATTCCTGTGAAGGCTCGGCACATAGCATTGAGTTCAATGTTTCACTCTGCAGTAGTTTTGCGAATTCCATTAAACTACAAGTGCCATGCAGAAGCCCACTTTTGTCGTGGAACCTTTGTCCTGTGAGCTTTTGTACCCAACTGTACATTTGTCGGAAAGTTGGCTGTTGCAAACATCCCTATAGTCTCGGTAACACTGCTTTGCAAAGCGAATTGCAAGGGTACCAATGCTTTCTGTTGAAAAATGTTGATGTCTGAGCCATAGTATTTTTGACACAATCGATAGCGTCAATCCAATGCCTGCGCAGGTCGCAAGAACACACTGACTGCATTTATCCATGCTTGGCATTGTGTTATGTTTTACAAATGAATGCTCGAGTCTACATACACTAGTCTTCTTATGTTTCCTTTAAAAAACATGCGCAAGGTTGTAGATTGCATTGCAATAAGTTTGTGTCTGCTTCAGCAGTTTTACTGTCCTTTGCTTTAACTGTACTTGTAAAGTTGAACCCATTTCCATACTGTGTGAATAATTAGTGCAGCACTCTACTGTCATGCTGTCTGTATGAAGTGTAACCGTGGAACAGAACTTTTCACCTGTATAAACTTGGCACCAAATGACAATTTCACTTTTTATTGAGAGCACAGCACGCAATGTGTTTGGACGTTTATTTATTGTGATTAGTATATACAGCAAGAGCACATGAAGACCAATCAAAATAAAGACTTATGAAAAATAACGTGTATAGCTATCTCTCCATGTACCTTCTTGGAAGACTCTCTGAAAGACCACATTATCACACATTCCTGACTATCAAACGTGAGCACATCGAAATACTGTGCTCCTATGCTGTACTGTCCCACAAATAGATCACCGAGGCAGTGGCTAAGGCTGTTGAATTAAGTTCTTGGGGAAAGTTGGGAGAACTAGGTGCTGAAGTGATGCTTGTACAGCATTCACACACACACAAATATGAGCAAAAAATAAAAAAAGTACACTGCGATGCCCTAGCTTACATTAAGGACATGAGATTTTTCAGAATGTTCAAAGTACCTGTCTAACTGTAAAGGGCCCTCGACAACAAAATATCTCCAAAACAGACTGAAATGAAGAACCTGCAAAAATACTTTCAGGTCTCTTGAAAAATGTACATGAATGGATGAATGTGTGTTGTCTAGTGGCAACATAAAATGAAAAAAAGGAAAAACTGACTGCATACTATAAAAAGTGGTACAAACTGCCAATAATGTCGATGCTGCCTAACAATCAGATACTTGCAAAAGGCAGACATTGTAAGGCTATATACACACAAATAATGCCTACAGGAAATAGTATTTCTGTTGATACAGGTGGTAAGCGAGTCTGATGTCACAAGAGTGGCTTATAGGCTAAAGCATAGCAGGCTCTGGTGTACACCTTCATGCAGCCAATTGTTATATCTGGCAAACACTAAATCAAGAAAGGGACATTTGTCAACTAGTTGAACATTTTCCGACATCACTTTCCAAGTGGCAGGCAAGCTCAATGGACAACAACAAAAGGTTAAAAACTAGCTCCTATGAATTGTGAGTAAACATGTTAAACAAACCTAAGGACAGGCCAAGAGGACTTGAAAGCTAGCTCTGCTTTACATTGATTGTGCACAGTGAGCATCTGCCTTGCTTCAGAAGACTAGTGCGCTTTGGTTGATATGTGACAGCGCACCTGTTCAGCGCACCTGTTCAACGCCCTAAAAAGCTACTAGCAGCACTCAAAGCCAAGCTGTTAAAAAGTGTCACTCCGGAAATGCATGCCTTCATCACCGGTATCCCGTCCATAGGGGTAGAAGGAAAGAAGAAATTGACATGGCATGAATGAACAACGATGGAAGGGTAGCCCGGCTTGAACTGTCGGGCAGGTTCTCCCACAGAAGCTGTACCCGGCCATCAATCGTGTAGCCTCCTTGACGAGTGCCTAGCCAATCGGAATGTTGGCTTAGATAAATAATTCCTCATTAAAGTCACTCGAAGACGTGGGCCATGAGAAACAAAAGGGCTTCTTTCCACGTGACCTGCCGAACGAGATCACGAGGCCTCCTCAATCTCAAGCAGGAGGTCATCTCCTTGGAGTTTCATGTCCTTGGTGATGTAGATCTTCTTCACCTTGCCAGCCACGGGCGCCTGCACCACCATCTCCATTTTCATGGCGCTCAGCACAACCAGGGCGTCACCCTTGTTGATCTCCTGGCCTTCTTTGACCTTGATGTCTACCACAGTGCCTGGCATGGGGGCGCCCACACTGCCCTTGACGTCTTTGTCCGCCTTGGGCTGTGCCACAATGTCCTGCGAAACCGTGAAAGAGGGCGCAATGAGTAGATCTACAGACGATAATTAGAATGTTTAACTTGAAATTATCACACTTTACAGTTGCTTTTTAGAAACCACATAGTTCGAGACTTTTTATTGAAGCACCTGCCATGGTGGCTGAAGTATTCTGTAGGATACACGCTGTGGTAGCGTAGTGGCTTTGGTGTTGCGCTGCTTAGCCCGAGGGCACGGGATGAAATCCCGGCTGTGGCATTTCAATGGGGCCAAAATGCAAAAACACCTGTGTATGTTCATTGGGTGCACATTAAAGGACCCCATGTGGTCAAAATTAATTCAGACCCCCCAACTACGGCGTGCCTCATAATCATACCTGTGGCTTTGGCACGTAAAATCTCAGAATTTAAGAATTCCACAGCTGAGCGTGATGTCATGGCATTTTGACTAGGTGAAGATGCAAGAACCAATGTCTGCTGAACAAGATTAAAACTTGGACTAGTTGGTACAACATGCAAGACAGCACCTGTATGCATGTGTGTATGTGTGCATGTCTTTATTTGTGAGCGTGTGTGTACAGCTCCCTGTTTGTGCACTTTTCTTTGCACTGGTGACCCTTTCTGCAACAATTTTGGTGTGTAATGAAGAACCTTGGATCACATAAATCATTCTCGAGTCCTCCATTAAGCGATCCCTGATAGCCCAACGCGCATTGCAGTTTTAGAACATTGAGCTATCGACCATCAACATTTCTTAACGAAGTTTGCAGCACAATGAAATGGCTCATGTTCCACTCCACCAAATGGCAGTGTGTGTTGTGTGGTGGTTCACCACCAAAAGTATATAACAAAATTAAAGATTGGGACTAAGTGTAAAATACTTTTCTTCAAAATAGAGTGCCCCATCACAAAAGCTTTTTGTTCCCTGTTGCTTTTACCAAAGTTGGTATATAGCACTTAACAACATAGAAAGTGTTTGAACAGCTGTACTTTGCTCAGTGTCTGTGAGTGCTCACTGGTGAAAGAAGTTGCAGCTTAGATAATACAACTTAAATCATTACTAAACCACGTGTGACGTATGACAGAGAAGCAGTCAGCACTGCTACAAGAATGACACTGTATCCACAAATGATTGAACACAACATTAATGGCTACTGTGCATGTTAGGATAGATATGGTTAACTTAAGTGCTTGTCAGGGTTCCAAGTTTATCTGAATTTTTCCTTAACACATGTGGTCGGCATACAACATAACGATTGTTGATATTGTTGAGCAAGCAATTACGAAGCACATTTTCCTTCTTTGTGAGCACAAGTCGCTCACCTCACTCATACTGTTGTCCTTGACAAAGACAGATCGCAGCTGGCCGTTTAGCTCGAAGAAGACCTCGCGCTCGCCAGTGGGTGTGACATCGGCAGCCACGGCCAGGGTCTTGATGTGCAGTGTCTTGCCTTTTTCTATTGTCACCTGCAATATAAGGTTACACAAATAAAGAAAAGAATTCAAAACTAAAACGCACCTCAGATTCTATGGCACCGGCTACACTGATACATTAAAAACATTTCCTGTTGTTGCCTGCCTCAATGAAATACTACTACATTACAAATACAAAGTGCAAGCTTAGGAAGTGAAGCCACATAAGAGTAAAAGGCTTCGTTAACAAAGCCAGAAACATGATGAAAGAGAGAGAGAAAAACGTTTATTAAAAAGAAAAATCACCTGTGGTGCTTTCGCCGAGGTGCCTAGATTAGGTTGATTGTTTCGCTCTTCAACAGGTATAAAAGCAAGCTGCCGTGTATGACTTTCCAGTGGGCAGGGGTCCCTTTGGTAAGGATCCAGTCATTTAATGACTGAGCTCGGTAGCCCAGCACGGCATATATTTAGCAGTACAGGTAGGCTAGCACACATCCATAACAGATGTATGTTGCATATGGTTGGACAATGACAAGCCAATGGAATAATGGATAGCTGCTTCCCTTAAACTGCATCTACTGTGATACAATGCATTGCTTTGATATGGAAAACTGTTATCCACCCAAATGTCATTTCCTTTTCATGATGTTTCCTCCGCTTTGTGCAATTCCGCAAAACTGATTTGCCAATGCTTTGCTTTGTGAGCGAACTGCAGAAAGATACCTTTCTTAAAAGCACCTTAAGAACGTAGTGATACATAGTTTTTTAGAAGTTGCAGAAGCTCTATCATATGTTTCTTGCATGTAAAAGGGTGACACTCGGCAAGTGTGAAGCCTGGGAAACACTCACTTGTAAGACAGTATTTATTTTGATACTAAACATTGGCCTCGAGGTGCCAGAGAGAAAAATTTGTTGACGCCATGTAGCGATAAGGTTAAGGTATGATGACTTGCTCATAAAATATAGGCACGAGTGCTGCTTTAAGTGCTGCATACGTTTATTCTGACTGCGCTCACATGTGGCAGCCTCGGCAATCACGGGGATGGTGGAGCAAGCCAATGTATCAGGATGTCACGACACATCCATCTAGGTACCAAAACCAAAACTGGGCTGTAGAAATACACGGTGTAGTGAAATGTACAGGGTGCTCCGATGCTTGCCACTATTTTTCCTAGGGTTTGGAAGGTTTCCACCTTCATTTAATGAAATAAAACGACAAGTCAGAAATGCAATGTTAATTTAGTGGAATCTGGTTAATTTGAACTCCAAGGAGACCGGAAACTTATTTGAATAAAACAGAGTTTGAACTAAGAAGAGCCCCTTGAAATATAGTGCCTGATTAACTGTGCGATAGAGCGCGCTAAACCAAACGTCACTGGGCTTGAAAAAGTCTTATCTTTCCTCCATTAGTGTGCAATGACATGTGCCGAAAGAAGCTTAGCTTCCGTATAAAGTCCAAGGGTGATAAGGTTGCTCCTTGCGTAGTGGCTTTGGTGTTGCGCTGCTTAGCCTGAGGGCGTAGCATCAAATCCTGGCTGCAGTGGCCGCATTTCAATGGAGGCAAAATGCAAATACAACTGTGTATGTTCATTGGGTGCACATTTTAAAAAACCCAGGTGGTAAAAATTAATCCTGAATTCCCGACTACAGCGTGCTTCATAATCATACTGTGGTTTCAGCACGTAAAACCCCAGAATTGTTAGCGAGGGAAAACGTGCGAGGGTGAGCCCAGAAGGATGGTGACCTGACGTGCCATACTCACGCATGCCCAATGTTGGAGACGACGTTGATCAAGTGCACACTTGATCAATGTCAGAGGGAAGGCGCAGGTGAGCACACAGCAACGTGACCTGAGAGCGCAGTGCAGCAGTAGCATGATCAAGCATGCCGCACTAGGAGGAGGAGGGAGGGGGGCATAGGCGAGCAGTGGTAACGTAACGTGATCAAGCGCACACTGGGGCTTCCCTTCCTGCTCCTTTTCAGCCAGATGGGAAAGGAGGGTGCGTGCTGCTTTGCTTGCTCCGGTTCGTCTTTCCTTATCATTTTTACGGCATTATGGTTGCTAGCTAGCAACGCATCGAACCTTCACCTTTGGCTCGGGTTTATGTGAAACGCGGTGATATGGGAGTGAGACATTTTGCTCAAAATAAAAGTCGCGTGGTTCTTGGGGTTTGAATTTGCGGGAGATTTTTTCTATTCAAATACATAGTACCTTGCGGGTACCAGCATAGCATTCAAATTATCCATCAATTTGAATTAAGAGATTTCAAATTATCAAGATTTCACTGTATTATTTTAAGATCGAGGGGCCTCCCACCTGCAGTCTATTTTCATGCTTATCCAAGAAAGCAAATCCGCAATGTACAAAGGTTATCAGCACCTTCTGGCAAATGGCGGCGACAGATAATGGACAACAAATGCATAAACTAATTGTTTCAACACCTGCATCAAGTGGGGCTGCATGCATTTATTTGATGTCTATTTTTGATCATTTTTACTACATTTCTTGCAGCTAATTTCCCAAATTAAACAACAAAAAAGAAAAGGAAAAGAGAGCCCCCTGATCTCTAGAGGCACTGCTTGGCAATTCCACTTTCAAGGTGTTCACTCACCTCAAAGTTGTCCCCCACGCGTGGTCCGACAAGGAAGACGCGTGTGTCGAGGAGGTCAACAGGGCCGAAGGTTTGGCGGAAGTTGAGGAAGTCGTCGCACACCTTGGGGTACATGGCAGCACTCATCACGTCTGTTTCACGGACCCTGGGCCCAAACTTGTCGACCAACTTCTTCTTCAGTGCACCAAGGTCGAGCGGAGGCAAGCTTTGGCCAGGGCGGCCACTGATGCGAGCCATGTCCTTCAGGATCTGTTGAATGTGGAAGAGGGAAAAAAAAAAAAAGAATTGCCTAGATGAGCTCTTTCTTCTTCTTCTTTTTTTTTACATGACAGCAATGCATCAGGAACTTAAAAGGAGGCTTTGCCTTGGGGCAACTTAGATTTCACCAATTCAAATAGATGTAAAATGCAGAAATGCCTCATTAAATAACCGCTGAATCGTTTTCAAAGAAATATGTTACATTAGAGAGAAGTCTGAATTTTACCGACTGTATAAAGCAAAACATTGATTTATGGCTTTGCATTTTTCAAAATGGGACTGGCAAATTTGATCAAATGATCTGGTGGGTCAAATTAAACAAGATGCAAAAAAAAAAAAAAAACACACACACTACTGATTCATTTGGCAGTATTTGTCCTATTCTAACAAGCCCGTGCATCAAATGAGTGCCCACTTTCTATGTGTCCAAAGTAGTAAAGTAACATAGTAATAACGTTAGTCATTAAAAAAAGTAGCCATCTAATGTGTAACCAATATTTTAGCAAGAAAAATAGGCAAAGGTCAAACATGTGTTGCATGATGGTAACCGGTTTTTTAAAGTCAGCTTTGCTGCATAGTTTTTAATGTCAGCTTCGCCAGAGTACATCTCTGCTATGGGGTAAGCATACACACGCTGTCAAGGCGGTTTCTGTTACGTGTCCGATTGCGTCACGCAGGCAATTTCCGGCTCAATTTTCTCTAAAAACAAGAAAAAAAGACAGTTGTACCTTGGAATCTGGTAAATACCCTATAAGACATTGTGAGCTCCAGTTATCGCTTGAATATCTTCCTAGGGCAGGTCTAAAATAGGCGTTCTCCGTAGGAGATTTTGATGCGTGTTCAATGCACACATTCCCCTAAACTTTGCAGAGACAGACGCTGCCACTGAAGGGGCCACCATAGGGGTCACACACATGCGGGTTGTCAGGTCAAGTTCGAATTAGCTGTGGAAGGCCAGTTTTATAACCGAAATGATGGAAGTTTGGGCCCATAGAAACGCATGGGCGCCGACCAGGACCTTTGGTCAGAACCTAGTTAACTGGATCGAATTAAATGGAGTCAAGTTAATGTCAGGTAATGGAAGTCTACTGTATTACATCAATTACCACAACCATAGGTGCACGTTGCAGAACTGCAATACTGTTTTTTATTGCTGAGGTATAGGGTTGTAAACTTCATTCTTCAGTTGTTATTTTCTTTAATTTTGTGATTTTCAGTAACTTTTGTAAAAGAATTGGTGGATGGATGGACAAACTTTAATAAGGTCCATCGGGAATTGCACTAACAAGTAGCGGGCTGCTCCCACGTCATGACAGAAAGACCTAGCCTCTCCGCCACGTTGCAGGCCTGTTGGACTGCCCATAGTTGTGATTCGAAATTGGGACTGCGTAGGGCAGCCTCCCACTTGGACGACGTAGCACCTTCGTCGCCCCGTAACACGGGGCACCGCCAGAGCATACAATCTAAGTTGGTAAAGTCTGAGCAAAGGGTGCAAGTGTTTGAATTTCCGGATAGATCCGGTGTAAGAGGGCGGGGATAGGGTGTGCCCCAACTCGCAAGAGTCTCAGTGTCAATGCCTGAGGCCTGTTCAATTTACTGTGCGGTGGCGAATACTTCCGAATTGATGGCCTAAATAAAAAACTGACTCGCCATCCTGATCCTGCAAAAGTGGATGGCCAACAAAGCCATTAGAAAACCACTCAAATGACATTGATGGGGATACGAAATGTTTTATTGTTTTGCCTAGTCTTAGGACGACACCATTATTGAGCATTACGATTTTACACTCTTCGATGCTCATCGTATTCACACGGCTCTTCGGCGTCTTAACTTTGTGTGGTCTACCCATAGTGATCTCGCAATGAACTGAATGAGTTGGTAGGCAGGTCTCCCTTTTATATATGAAGTTTGGTGAGGTCACTTACTGATTCGTATGCTGCTGTTGCCCCTTTCCCACTTGCCTTATCATCCATCATGTGGTTTTGAAGCTTGTTTTGTGCTTTTCTTTATTGAAATGAATACCGAGATTGTGTTGTATGCCTTATACCAAAGGAGATATGCACTTTTTTTTTGTTCAACCTTTTTTTGCTGACGGACACGAAAAATCTTGACCAACTAGAGGCAAACAGCTTCACTGTAGAACATCTGCTAGCTACAATCGACATATTTTAACTTTTGCTTTTAAATGCAACAGACTTCATCAAGGTCAGCACAGACTGGATGCCAAGAAAAATTATTTTTCCATTCGTATGTATTTAGATAGGAGCTCCTGAGGTAAAGCATCCTCTTAAAGTAAAAAAAATGGTGCTTGCTATTTATCACTACTTATGGGTCATTCCATGACAAGTACACAAACCTTGGCGCTAGACCATCTGCAATTTCTTTGTGAAAATTTTAGATGCTTGCGTACAACATGAAAAGTAATTCCATGAAATAATTTCTTTTTAATTTTTTTCACCAGCTCCAAAACCACCTTAACTTGTAAAGGCACGAAAATATGCACAACAGACATTGCCAAAAACCTAGTTTGACTAATCAGAAACTAAACACATTGTTTTCTCAGGAGACTGAAAAAGGGCCTTACACCTAACATTGTATTCATAGATTATTAGCCATTCCTCAATTTTTCATAATCAATTAAAGGTATGAAAATTGGTCCACATTTTGTTTTGTTTTTTCTTCAAAAAGATGGCTTCATACAGAAACGCAAACTTTGTAGAAGCTAACTATCCAGGAACCATGCTTTACACGAAAAATGCTTTGGGGCAGATATATTGTGCAGAAGTGAGCACATGTGTCACTAAACACACAAAGTCATTTCTGGCCTATGTTTAGCCACCAGTTCAGCACTGAGGCGGTCCTAGTAAAGATACGCTAAATAATGCCTGTGATGGTGCACTGTATTCTTTCCGAACTGAAGAAGCTTTATTAAAGTAATTTTTGTTTTAAATAAGAAAACAATTTTTGAAATTGTCTCCAACCACTCTCAAAACTTGTATCTGGTTTGTCTTCAGCGAATAGATGCAAACAGATGCAACAGATTAGGCAGAGACAGCTGGTAATAAAAAAAAAAAAACAACTAATCTGCAAGTGCATCTGCATGCATATCTTCTTTCTAAGATCTTGGGCTGGGGTTGCAGTATGTAGCATCCGCAACTATGTGATGTTGCTTAGCTACATAAAGAAAGTGAAGTCTTCCCTTTCCTCCTAAGTGCATGCTGTTCATGAGAAGGAAATTATCATCCACTTTACTGTAACACAAAGCTACAAATTTGATTTGCCATAGATACAAATGATTTGCAATATGCTGTTCCGTGGCATGAATTCACGAACATCTCAATGCTCCATTCGAGAAGCCCTTCAGTCTTATGAAAAACAAGCCAGTTTAAAGCCAATGAGGGAACTGGCCTTGCTACGAAGTGGCTCTGGGAAGCCGCCATAGGGTTCGCCAATGTGGCCCTGCATGAACTCCACCACTGAGCTGGGAAAGCTCAGTTCTTCAGCACGATCCAACACGTCCTGGCTGCTGAGCTGGTTCTGCACCATGAACTGAGCCAGGTCGCCGACAACCTTCGAAGAGGGTGTCACCTGAAACGATAAGGGGGGCAAGACTCTTAATGCAGACCTCTCTTCCACATACAATCAATAGAAACAGTCATGCACTGCGGTTCATAGTAGCTCATTACGCTGTCTACTCTTACCTTAATAGGATATCACCTATAAAGTTAAAAGAGACCACCATGGTTACACACTGCACACTGTGAAGCCATGTGCACAGAGGAAGTACTAGTGATCTTTCAAAATGTAAGGGGGCTGTGTAAAACAGAGCCTCATCACTACCCACAGAATAAAGAAAAGGGGGTCAAGTCAACAGCGATTGAAATTAAAACAAAGAGGGGGTCTTCTTGGGTGCATTAGTGTACCATTTGGTTTGTTGTACAGTCGACTCCCGATAATACGAAGCCGCTTAATTGGAATTTTCGGTTAATTAGAAGTGAAGTGCTGGTGCCGTCAGTTTTGCATGTAATCCTAGAGAAGAAATCGCTCGATAATTCTAAGTCCTCATCCAGTAATATTGTTTAATTGGAAGTTATTTTCAGCCGGGATCCTCGAGGTGACCGTCATTCTTTGGTAGAATGTGCAATTTTTCAAGTGTTGCAACAGTTCCGTGCTCCGCATTGGTGTCATCGCCACCGCAGCCGCCCGCAACACCATCCTTCATGTAGCGGCGCGATTATTCATTGCTACGGCTGCCGTGGCCTTCGCGATCAACTCCGACGGGAGGCGAAGCGGCTTCCGCCGGAGGCCACGCGCGGCTGCCGGGCGTGGCCGGAGCTGATCGCGGAGGCCACGCGGGTGCCATAGGTGCAAGCAGCGCTGCATACTGGCAGTGGCGAGATTGTGCGAGATTAGTCTTGCAGCGTGCGCAGCCAATGCCTCTTGCGCAGCGTATGTCGAGGCGTTTGTTGGTCGAGCGCCTTTGTGCGGGAAGCTCGTAGGCTAGGTTGTTCCACGGGGTACCTAGTCGCACAGTTTATAGCCATGGCAAACCGTGGCTCTTATCGCACGCTCGACCTGGCAACGAAAGTCGAGGTTTTGAAGGAAGTTGAGAAGGGAGGTGCCGACAAACAAGACATAGCGCGGAAGTACGGGATCAAGCCGAACACACTCTCAAACTACATCAAGAACAAGCGCACAATAATGGATGCATTTGAGAACGACAAGTTCAAGACTTCTCGGAAGCGAATGCGCACCGGCGCTTACCCAGAGTTGGAGAAGGCTCTGCTGGTTTGGATTAGGGAGGCCAGGAGCAACAAACTTCCTCTCAGCGGAGACATCGTTGCGATGAAAGCCCGAACGCTTGCAGCAATGTTGGGGATCGATGACTTCGTTTCGTCAGATGGATGGCTGACGCGCTTTAAAGATCGCCGTGACCTGGTTTTCAAGAGCGTGTGTGGTGAAAAGGCGTCCGTTAACCAGGAAACATGCGCCACGTGGAAGGACGGAAAGCTGCGTGAATATCTCGCCGAATACAGACCGGAAGACATCTTCAATGCAGATGAGACTGCACTCTTCTATCGGCTTCTACCAGAGAAGACCCTGACATTCAAGGACGACGACTGTGCTGGGGGCAAACGCAGCAAGGAGAGAGTGTCGGTGCTGATTGCGGCAAACATGACTGGCATGGAACGATGTCGGTTACTTGTGATCGGGAAAGCCGTGAAGCCGAGATGTTTTAAAGGCGTGAAGACGCTGCCTGTGAACTATGAGACGAAGAAAAAAGCGTGGATGACGGCCGAAATCTTCAAGAGCTGGATAAGCAAATTGGACTGCAAGTTTGCTGCTTCGGACCGCAAGGTGTTGTTCCTTGTCGATCACTGCAGTGCTCACGTGAATGTGCCAGCCTTGAGTACAATACGCCTCGCATTTTTGCCTGCAAACACAACGGCTGTTTTGCAGCCAATGGACCAAGGCATCATCAAGAATGTTAAAGTCCTGTACAGGCGGCACCTCCTCGAGCGCATGATTTTGTGTATGGATAGCTCCACAAAGTACGAGGTGAGCCTGCTTAGTGCCATCCACATGTTGGCGCGAGCATGGGATCGTGTGAAGGAAGAAACAATCACAAACTGCTTCAGGGCTTGCGGTTTTGTGGCAGCTTCTTCGGAGGATGCCTCTGAAATTTCAGCGGAGGAAGCGTCAACAAGTGAGCTTGACGGCACTGATTTTGGTGATGCTCTCGGGGACGTCAATTTTGAAGATTACGTCGCCGTAGACAAGGCGGTCGAACGTGCGGTGCGCTGACGGATAGCGAAATTGTAGAGATTATTCGGCCCCAGGAAGCGACCCAGGAAAGCGATGATGACGTTGAAGGCGAGCCGCAACCTAAGGCTGCCGATGTAGCTGCGGGCCTTGATCTCGCGGAGCGCTTCTTTGCTGCTGAAGGTAACGCGGAAGAAACGTTCCGCCACATCTACAGCCTGCAGAACTTGCTTTCAGCAGCAAGTTCAGCAGGCTTGCTGCAGAACTTGCTTTCAGCAGCAAGAAGAAGCAAAGCAAGATGACCGACTATTTTTCTTAGCAAAAATACTCGATTTCACCATAAATAAAGTGCTGTTTTTTGTGTTTTGTGCTTAATTGGAAGTTCGTTTAATTCGAAGTTTTTTGCGGTCCCCGTGAACTTCGTATTAACGGGAGTCGACTGTATAGACTTCCACTAATTTCGGGATCAGCCCATACTTTTTGCTTCGGAAAGCCACTGTTCCAGCCCCAGTTAAGGTGCGCGCAGTTTGAACAAGCACATCCGGGACCTATTTTGACTTTATTGTACTAATTACACATTATTACTGCTCCATACATAGCTTCATGCTAACTTGGTGTGTCTTTTTCATTTCAAGCTTCATTTTGATGCCTTTTTCATTGTCCTACATGCACTAGATGCATGTAGGACATGCATCTAGTTGCCTTATTTGCCTTAATTGCCTTATTTTGACGAAAGTGGTTAGAAAAGGACAGCCAGATACCCAAATCCCCAAGAATTGTGAATCGATCTGAAGTCTCCAAAGACTGTCTTTAAAGATATGCAAAAGTACCACCACAAACCATGTGATCCAAATTGTATGATCTAAATGGGGCATTTCTTATGTTATCCATCATAAAACACAAAATGTGGAAATCGTGAGGATCAGTTTGTAGACTGCAACATTGACTGAAAGCAGCAACAGTGCCATAGCTCAGAAGCTTTTAAAAGTTCGTGTGTACCTTGATGATGTCGCCGAGCAGCAGATTGGCATCACGATAGGCCTTCTTAATACTCTCAAAGTGCTCGCCAAGTCCCAAGCTGAATGCCTGAAACTGCAGGTTTGTGTACTGGCCTCCGGGAATCTCATTCTCGTACACATCGGCATTGCCACTCTTCATGGTGACGGCACACTCGAATGGGGCATACAGCGTACGGGCCTGCTCCCAGTATGCCGAGTACCTGCTCACACTGTCCAGGGAGAGCCCTTCAGTTAAGAAAGAACACAGGTGAAGAAAACAGTTGCAGTGCATCATGTGTGTTTATGTAACAAGCAGATGTACACTGCTGCATGCTTCAATATCAGATAAATTGAGCCATTAATGCCAAAATATATATATCGCAAATATGGCAACACTTGGCTTAGTTGTGTGTGCACAGGCTGGGACCGAAACAAAGGAACCAAGTAGTAGCTAGCCTAATAGGGAAGTTGCAATCTGAAAACCAGCAAAACAGCAAATCAAAATCAAAGGCAGCAATGAATTGAAAAGACAGTAAAAAATTTGCAGTCCTACGACAAAATTGGTCATTTCAAGACAGAGGTAACTAAAGATCTATGGGAGAGGCCTTTCACCAGGGATGGAGTTACATCAACTTAACATGATGAGGTGATGATGATGAGGGTGATGACAAATCAAAACAGCAACATTTCGAGAGTGTATAAAGGTGGACTTTGAAACACTACCGGATCATTCCTTTTGAATATGAATAATGTGTTTCTGTCAGTGCATTTTCTGTCCCTTTCCGAGACAAAGTCACATAATCTAATGAAGGGCTATTTAAATGCTATAAATTTAAAGTGATTACTGAACTTATGAATTTACGATGATGCTTTGATGACATGTGCAGCAAACATAGTCATAGAAAATGTTCGTTGTAGTTGGCCTTCGAGCAGAATTTAAAGGAGCCCTGAACCAGTTTTTATCAAAATGGAGAAATTCATTTGAAGTTAAAATAGGCAATTCCAGGAATACATTGCTGCAAAAGGTATTTCAATGTGATCAGTAGAAGCTGAGTTATTGGCAATCAACCACCACATTCGCTGTGCTGCCGCTCCTTCTTCAATGCCTTGCACTGCGAAGGCTACGGCGGAGTGGAGCGTGTCCACAATGCTCCTCCTACTGAATGTCACCACAGCGGGCACTTAAAATTTGATTTTGGATGCTCACATAGATGCCACTACTTACAATTTTGGTGCCTACAACACAGAAAATGTAAGCCCGACACAGTTGTCCTCAGCGAACCACAGTGCACTCAGCGAGCAGACTCATCATGCCATCCCGTGGCAGCCGCGGTATCTATGCTACATGGCAGACTGCAGCCACATGCAACTGTAGTGTGTATGTGCAGTGTTTGGTTTGTGCATGGCAGGGCTTCAGTGCATGCTTGTGCTCATACGCTCCAGTCTGGCTGTTCTACATGGTACAAACTGGCTTTGTCCTGCACCAGCTTGACCGACGGGTAGCAGCCATATTTAATGTGCACATTTTGAAGCGCTATAAATATGAAGCAAAGTCTGCCAGGTTAGAGTGGCCAGGAGTGCGTGCACACTGGCAAGCATGCGTTCGGTCTGACCTTAAGTTTTTTGTGGTTTGAGGCTAGTTGAGTGTTCAAAACTAGTCAAAATTAGTGAGACCCAATGCCTACGACACTGATAAGCAGTGTGGCCAAAGTTTAATTCCTATGCAGATGGCCACGGCCGAATGTGAGTAGACAGTAGTTGGCTTCTTCCGGAAGTAATTATCATCGAAATTAGCAGGTTTTTTGCTTACCTCAGCCTGTTTATTAAACTTTGTAAATAAATATACACAGTAACACTATGAAGAAGCGCACTGATCTAAACACCCATCTTAATTGACATCAGCTATTGGCTAATAGCAGCCATGTATAGCAAGCTGCTATATTAAGAAATAAGGCATCCAGAAAAGAGTGAGGAGCAGGCTTCTGTTGAAAAGATAGCGTTTGAGAGAAACGTGACTTCATGCCCCGCTTGCGAGCTCCACCTGCCGCGCACGACTCCAAAATTTGGCTGAGATGTTCACAGCAGCGTATGCTAACCGCAGACTGTGTTTTTTCACCAAGCTTAACGGGTGTTTCAGGGCTCCTTTAATACAAACACTGTCCTTTCAATTCATGAACTCTACGACATTTACACCCTGCCTTGTAAACGTAATACATGAAACACACAAGTAAACAAGTCAGAAGGGCCACTGTCGCTTACTGGTCTTGTACTTGGAGCCTTGTAGACAAGCCACGATGGCACCCATGCTCGGCTGTGATGTCATACCAGACATGGAGTCGACAGCCACGTCGATGACGTCTGCACCAGATTCAGCACAGGCCAGCATGGAGGCAACACCTGCACCAGCTGTGTCATGAGTGTGGATGTGAATCGGTGTGTCTGGGTGTCGATCCCTGAGTGCTTTGATCAGGATGCGTGCTGCCTGCGGCTTCAATAAGCCAGCCATGTCCTAAAATAATAGCAAAAAAAGAAAAAGAAGAATTCACATTTATTTCAACAGCACACCCCAGTATTCAGAAACCATTATGCCATTGTAACAACTACAAATTCACGATAATTACAGAACCAGTTTTCGATGCTTGCAATGCTGACCTGGTTGCACTGTCATAAGACAATTTCCCAATAAAGAATAAAGAAATCACATTATACTCATCTAAAGAACTAAATTTAGGAGAAAGAAAGAACAATGGCTTAGGATGCTGTTTGTGGCAAATTATCCTTCTGTGAATTATGAGTGTCTTCCAAGAGAAGATAATTGAAAGCTAGAGTTAACAGAGGTTGCTTGGTAAACCAAGTGCAGGAGGTATATATAAGGTATGTAATAGTTCAGGGAACAGGTAACTGTTCTTTCCTTTGGATGAACACGACATTGACATCATAACCATTCTGCCAGCAATGTGGTGAGACCACACCTGCTGTCACTCACGACAGGGCAGAAAATTGGCAAGAAAGAAGGTTAGACCATTAAGGCAGAGTCCAGATGCAGTCAACCTATTAGCATACTATATTCTCAGGACTTGACACAATCCCATAGACCTGCACCATAGTGCATCAGATGATCCGCTAAAGAGAATAGTATTAGAGTGTTTACTTATCACCAGTGTTATCTAAAGGGCTTCCAAGCTTGTTCCCATTATCAAATGACTGTATTTTAGGACACAACATTGCAATCTACTCTGACATTATACTGTTTCTTATGCTCTGCATTTATATCATAGTTGTCACTTACTTCGAGGCACCGTGTGACAAACGTGTGTGTGCCCACACCTAAGCACCCATGTTGTCTTTGATGTAAGTCCTTTGCCACATGTCCCCTTTTTACATGGCCCCTTATACATACCACCCTGTGTCTAATCATAACGTCACATGCTCTTTCGTACATGGCCCCTTTCATATGTCCCCATTTACACACATCACACATAGAAGCAATGCTTATCCTGGGGGTATATACACAGCGCATGTTCACTTCTCACTGGACGGGAGCCACAAATGGCACCGTCTATGCTTGCCTCGCCCTTTCTCCCATCAATTTGCATTCATTCCTCTCCTCAAACTTTCTGAGTAGTAGCACATGTAACAATGGATGTGTGTGTCAATGTCACCCTGCTCCTCTTCAAATCCCCCTCTCTTCTCCCTAAATTTATTCGTTCCTTGCCTCCTTCCTTGGCTTCATGGCTCACTGCTATTGTTGCACATATAAAAACCATTACCTCATCTTCTAGCTGCATGATCATTTAATAACAGCATGTAGAACGAGCAACAAACACAGAAGAGAGATGCACAGCACTGTATACCTCTCTTCCATGCTCGTCCCTTATTTTATTTAAGCACCATTATTAGATGATCATGAATAACCAAGTGGACCGAATATCCATCCTAGTGAACACCTAGCTTCATTTATTGTGAAGCTAGAAATTCACTAGGATGAAATTTTGGCCTGGTTGGTTTCTTATATTGTGTAACTTAAAGAGTGCATGAAGTAGGTATGTAACCTTGAAGCGGCCATTCGCTTACCTTGACGCAGAGTACGTGAGTACCAGCTTTGACCAGCTCGTCGGATAACTTCAGGTAGTAGTCCAGGTTGTATTTTGTTCTCTCTGGATTGGAGACATCGCCCGTGTAGGAGATGGCTGCCTCTACAACACCGCCTGGATGTAAACAACAGAGCGGACCATAAGCAAGAACCTTAAAGAGAAGCTTTACCTTCAGAGCTGTTAACTAAATACATGGAAACAAAGAAATTGTTTTAGAGCACAGCTGTTAGGTACCCGTTCCTGCAGCGAGCATCGGCGTCATAACCGAGCGAACAAACACAGCGAAAGATGAAATACACGAGCCACGAACAGCATAGACCAATGAGAGCAACATTCAGTGACATGTGCACGGGAAACTGGTATCACATGGACCTACCTGACCGCTCGATGCTTACTCATACAGTTACCTGGTCTCAGCTGGACCATTCATTTCATACTATTGTCAGCTCACGTCTGCTCTCGCTCACGCTTGTTTGGTTTGCTTAATTTGGTCTCGTTTGCACTTGTTTCAATTGTCATGGTTTGAAATTGTTACGTAATCTGATTGTATGCGCAATGCGAGTTGTGTAGTACTTTCTGGAAGCCCCGCAACACCACCGATTACACTGGAACCCTCTATGAGTCATGTATAAAAGCCGAAGCATTTGACCAGCAGATCAGATTTTCGGCGATTGTCGACTCTGCTACACGTATCTCCGAAATCTTTAGCTTCAATAGACCACAAAATGAAAACATACATAGAACTGCGCTCAAATTTTACATTAGGGAGTATCGTAATCATCAATAAATTTTTCCTCGGCAACTACCACACTAAGTTTGACGATGTTTGCTGCATATAAAAGGAGAAGTTAAAATCTAGCAACTGTAGGAAGCCAGTTATCAATTTACGCAATGAATATTTTTAGAAAAATTCTTGAAGCTTGTTAAACTTCAAAGAACTTTCAAGTTTACAATTCTAACTCAGCAATATAAAGCTATATCACAGTGCTGCAAACAGCTCTTGCCTAATTATACAACTGAAGCAAGGTTGATGTATTATACGCCACTCTCAAGTATGTCACTATAATTTGTGAGTAGGAGTTTTGCAACATCCTCGTAAACATTTTAACAATTTCATGTAAGCTGTAAATTCATATATCACATTTGATGGCTGGAGATGCTTTAACATATGCAGTTTACATAACTGTGATATCTGTTTTTGGTGTAGAGTTACAGATTTGTAAACTTCGTGCTTCTATTCATTTAGTTTAATAATTTTCAGGAATCTCTGTAAAAAATTTAAGATCCTAATCAATATTTTATTTCCTAGAGTTGCCATAATTCAACTTTTTCTATTAAATGTAACAAAATTTCATTAAAATTGATCCTATGGTTGTCTCATCAAATCATTTCTGTATTTTACATGTATTTTAATAGGGAAACAGGAGCCGACCCTGACCTAAACGTTCCTCTTAAATTAAGTTTTCTGGGCAAGATATGTTAATTGCATGGGCATTCTCAATAGTTGTTGTGTGCCATCTGCATTCATTTACCTAATCAGGTGCAATGGAAGCAAGACACCAATGCATTAAACACTCATTGAGGTGATTGACTTCCAGTGCATCAAGTGCCAGTAGGTGCACAAAATGTCAAAAAAGCTATCAATCATATTGACAGATTTTTCTTGGCCTGGCGAGGAAAGAGAGCTAATGCTAGGTTTCAGAGCAAGTTGTGTGTACTATTACGGTACAAGATTTGAATGCAAATTGTTTATTTAATGTAAAATAATCCTCTAAGGATTAACTTTCTCGTTTACGTTTGATGGGCTGAGAAGGTTTAGATTATCCTTTACCTGCTTTCCCAGCAGCCTCCATGCCAAGAATTAGGTTGGGAAGGTAGTTGAGAGAATCGAAGACTCGGAAGATGTCCATACCACAGTCCTTCGCCAGTTGACAAAACCTGAAAGGATGCTGTATGACAAGCCTCATAGTGTCCACCAGTCACATTCTTTTTATAACTAAATATTTTTCCATCCAGGTCCAGCCCCAGTACGAGTTTCGTGTCCTGTCTCTCACTTTAGCAGACCATTAAATGTCTCCTACATTATATCATAAGCAGATGTGCCCACTATTGGCAAGATTTATGTGAGCTCTGCCATGTTTGCTCTCATAGTTGGTGCTGCCTGTGGAAAATATAGTTTTCATTCTTTATGCAAATATGCAAACGGTCGTAGCAACAGACATACAAACAGTAGCAGTAATGAGTCATTAAATTTTGCTCTGCTATGTCTCTGGCACTCTAGGAAGCATAGGTATGGAGATGAGAGAGACAATGAATGGACTGCCTTCCTCACCCATGCGTGCCACCTCCCCCACCCTGGCCCCATGTACAGAGTTACATGTCACATGTACACGTACATTACAAGCTGTATCCTCTGACAGTGAATGCAGTGAAATAAAGACATCATACTTTAAGTTAGGCCAAAACCTAAGGCACAGCAAAGTTTCATGTCATTCTGTTGAGCCATTTATGCATGATGCACATATGTAAAAAAATGAATGAAACAACCAGAGAGAAAACACCCTGAGGCTCATTTAATGGTGTCAACAGTTTATATACAATGAAACAATGTTTGAGTGCTCTTAGAATTCGATGCAGTGCAGAAGCTGGTTTTTAGACAGACATTCTATGTCTGGTCTCATGCTCATTCTTTACTTCAACAGGAACGTCAGCAATTTGTGCTTACCCTCAAAGTTGTAACGTAATCTGGTACGAGTCCTAACTTCCCACCTAGCATTTTCCCTTTTACAGTTAGCTACACTGTCCTCAGTTTCCTTGGCATTCTTGTTGTTTTTTTGCCCCTCGAGGTCAACCACATGAAAGCCTTTCTCGCCGCTTACTTGTAAACCACATTGTCAGGGTACGATGTGTAGCCTACAGCATTCGCACCCCTCAACAGCATCTGGAACGGGATGTTGGGGATAAGGGCTCGCATCTGCTCCAGCCGTTCCCAAGGACACTCATGCAGAAAGCGCATGGCAACGTCAAACGTTGCTCCTGAAATGTACACCACACGACTGATTAAATTGATTGACTGATTGATTTCTGGGATCAATCATCTCAAAGCAACAATGTGGCTACTAAAGATGCCACTGTGGAAGGCTCCAGAATAATTTTAATCACTTGTGGTTCTTTCACACCCCCTAAAGCTAGGTATATGAGAGTATTTGCATTTCACTGCCATCGAAATGCTACCTAAATGGTGGGGAGCCAACCAAACCCGTGACCTCATGCTCACCAGCAGAACACCATAGCCACTGAACTACTAAGCATTTAAATATATGCACATGATGCAAAATGTGAGAGGTCTCAGTGATGCAAGGTACAGAAGGAGTTTCTATAATCTGTTCACTTTCGAAATTAAAACTGTAGCACAGCCTATGTTCTGCTTCTGCGTCCTGGTGAACTGCATTTGCATCTCGTTCCTCCACATAATTACTAGCTACAGTGAAGAAATTCCAGAATTGTCCAATTATCTGCCCTCTTTTTTTCTCGGCAACCACCCCATTAATTTCGTAAATGTTTGCATTTGAAAGGAAAAGTTGAAATGTAGCAACTGTAGGAAGTCAATTTTCAATTTTTCAATTTATGCAATAAATACTTTTAGAAAAATTCTTGAAGCTTGTTAAATTTAAAAGAACTTTCAAGTTTACAATTCTAACTTAACAATAAAAAACTATATCACAGTGCTGCAAACTGCTCCTGCCTAATTATACATCTAAAACAAAATTGAGGTATTATACAAGACTCTCAAATATATCTCACTATACTCTGCTTGTAGGAGTTTTGCAAAATCTTCGTAAACATCTTAACAATTTCATGTAAGGTGTAAATTCATATATCACATTTGATGGCTTGAGATGCTTTAACATATGCAATTTACAGAACTGTGATGTCTATTTTTGGTGCAGAGTTACAATTTGTAAACTGCATGCTTCAATTTCTTTTTAGCTTAATTTTCAACAATCTTTCTAAAAATTTAGATCCTAAATCAATATTTTGTTTCCTAGAGTTGCCACAATTCAACCTTTTCTATCACATGGCGACAAATCCTTGTAAACAGTTCGCGCCTGTGTTCACCTTCCTTTCTGTTGTGCTGTCCCGTTGCGCTGTATTTCAAGATTGTTCTCATGTCAAAAAAGCAACTAGCCCAGCACTCAATTCTTTTATCTATCCTTTGCATGTTCGAATCTCAAGTGCTACAGCCCAAAATTAACATATGTAAAAGGAGAGGCCAGCAATGCTTTCAGCACTCTTTTTTTATTTATTTTTGCATCCTGCTTCTGTCTTGTCCACATTCGTTCATGCAGAGGCTCAATGTACACACTGTACACAATGTAAACAAGGGGGGCAGCATGTGGCGGGTCATTGCCTAAGATTTGTATCTGAACTGGAATTTTAGATGCAAGTCCTTAAAAGATGTAAATGAGAATTTGCATAACTTATTGAAGCATTTCCTTATTGACAGGAATCATTGAAATGGTTCTCTCTCTCACAGAATGTTAATTACATTCTTTACACAAGGAATGCTTTTCTTCCAATGTGCTCACATATCCAGTGCTTTTATCCTTTTTACTACCTTTTGCTTTTCATTACTTTAACCACAAGCTCAACACATTTGTGTTGTGGTTACCTTAACGAAGTTGAGCTTTTCATTCCATATAGCCAGGCAGGCCTCATGCTTCTACCTTTCCCCATATTCAACTTAATTCCTTATAAATTGACCACTTATTGGCATTTATTTCAGTGTATCTTTAATTCCAGGCGGGTTTGCATGTGCTAGATTTGTAATACCGTTTATAGGATCCTGTACAATGTCCTATTCAGCGACTGCCATGCTTATACTACTTTTGTTTCGGTTGATGTCATTTTAAAACAGGAATATGGCTGTGATGAATATAAACAATGGGCAAGTCAATGAACTGAATTGACACTGTGTGTTTGTGCATATGAGCATAAGCTTAAAGAATTCAGTGTGCACAAATATGTTGGACCTGTTCAGGCCAATGGCTCCCAATGGGTCTATATTTGAAAAGGCCAATGTTTTGCTGTACAGGGCTAATAGTTGTCAACAAGCAAGTAGACAACTGTTGTATGTCGAAGTAAATTTGATTTGACTATTTGTTTCTCCCTATCATAACTTATTAGGCTAATAGGCCATTAGTTGTCCATAACCTTATGAGCTACTGGTATTAAAGTGAAGCTTTCTTGCTTGCCAGGGTTGAGTGTTCATCATCGTTTTTTCACCAAAAATATTTGTAGACGTATGCGCACAACTTGGGCCACTGGGTGTTTGTCTGAACAGACATCTTTGGCACTGGGTATGTGCAATGCAGGGTACCACATTTTTTTTACCATGTATTTTTTTTACCATGCAGTGATAAATGCATCTATATCTTCCAAGCATGAAAGGGACTTATGCTTATAGCTTACTGCTGGTTTACAAACTCCACCTTGGAGCACTTTGCTGAGCACCAAGCAGACAATGAATAGAAGAGGATGAGATACAGTATGGCCTCCAAGATTGGCACCTGCTAGTCCAACTACACCTTTCCGTTGCCTTCAACAAAATGATGCAATGACTAGTGTGAGGCTTGGGAATGTGCCAGCCATCTAAGAGGCCATTTTGCTTGGGAACTCTTAACCACCACATGGCAGCACATGCTGGCTGGTCTTCTCTAATCTAAGCAGCAGGTATGGCAGGTACAACAGGCAATGTGAATTAAAGGCAATGCGCGGCATGCTAGTCTACGAGCATTTGACTGGGGCAGCACTTATAAAAGCGGGTCTTATAATCCAGGGTTTAGCGAAATATTGTCTGGCGAGGGGGCATATATTTCTTCTTTTTGTTTCCTGTGGTGAGTGTTTGTTTACCTCCAAGAAAAAAGTTGGTCTTTAGAGACAAAGTTTTCAGCACCTGCCACAGCAGTAGTCCTGCGTGTATATGCTCATACAATCTGTGCCCTTTCAAACTGTTCAGCTTACAGCATGTCGCAGTGACTCGCAGAAATTGGAGTGTTTCTTGATTTCAAAGCTAAAGTACATTCAGCTTTTCTACTGGTCCTCCCATTTTCACCTTGTGTTGATTTCTACAGGTGAAAAAACACTGATCGATCTATTGATTGATTGATTGACTGACTGATCAACATGGTTTGTGTGTGGAGAGACACAAGGGCAGCACTCACCGCCCCAATTTTCCAAGCTGTAAAGTTTGTTAAAGCTGTGCGCTACAAAGGGGCTGATATGGAGGAGGTCGATAGTGCGCACTCGTGTGGCCAGAAGCGACTGGTGGGCGTCACGGAATGTTGTGTCCATCAGTAGTAAACCATCATGCTCGCGTACTTTCTTGGCAAATGCTTCGGGCCCTTCCTTGATTAGCAAGTCACGCAGACCCGGTGGTGGTTTGGAACCTATGTGGAGAGAACCGACGTATAAAATCAGCTAATGCACGGCTAAAAAAACAAAACAAAAAAAGACATTACAATAAATTTGCAGGGGCAAAGTATTTTCTGCTGGTCACTTTCAGAGAAACTTTCATTTTGGCGCAATATGGCATCTGGTGCAACGCCTCACTGGAGTGATGGTCGTTCTGCCCACAGGCTCAGCCAATCATCATCCACTGAAAGTGATCGACTGAAAACACGAATCCTGAAATGAAGGTACATACTATACACAGCTACATAATGCATGCTTTTACAAGTAAATAAAAATTCCAAGGGCACTGGAACCAAATTGCAAAGACTTGCAATAACTAAATTTCACATAGTACAACAGGCAGGCTAATTCAAACAAATATAACACTTTTTGTTGGCCCACTAAATTTTCAATGCATCTTGAAGCCACTTGCGTAAGTGGCAAACAATAATTTCATTATTTCAAACTTCTCGGCTATGTAGAGGCAAGTAATAATTGAATTGCATTTCAGTTTCAAATCTGCAATGAACGGAGACAACATGCCTAATAAGTACTCCTCACAAACCCTAACAAGCAAGACCTAACTGCACTTTTGCAGTTCACATGCGAAGACTTGGCATAAAAGTTTCAGACAGAGTGTTAACTCAGGGCCAACACTGACTTCCCTAATTAAAGGGACCCTTGGGCTTGGTGAAAAAACACAGTCCATGGATAACATATGCTGCTGTGAACATCACAGCCAAATTTTGCAAACGTGAACAGCATGTATGTCTTGCAAGCGGAGTGCAAAGTCACCTTTGCCTCCAATGCTCTCTTTTTAACAGAAACCTGCTCCTCATTCTTTTCTGGACGCTTTATTTCGTAATATAGCAGCTTGGTATACGCAGCTGCTATTGGCCAATAGCTGACATCAATCAAGAAGGGTGTCTGGATCAGTGCGCTTCTTGCTACTGTTACTGTGTATATTTATTGACACAGTTTAATAAACAGGCTGAAGTAAGCAAAAATCTGCTTTTGAATTTCGATAATAATTACATACTTCCAGAAGAAACCAACTATCGTCTGCTAATGCTTGACTGTGGTTGCTCGTGTAGGAATTAAACTTTGGCCACCCTGCTTATTAGTGTCGTAGCCATTGGGTCTCGCTAATTTCGACTAGTTCTAAACACTCAACTAGACTCGAACCACATGAAGCTTAAGGTCAGACCACATGCACGTTTGCCAGTGTGTGCTCACTCCTGGGTTCTCCCGGTTAGACGCCTTGGCATGCTTCGCTTCATAATGAGCTATTGACAGCAGTTCAGAATGTGAAAGTTGGATGTGGCTACTATCCACGCATTTTATTTGTGGTCAATATGATATGCAGTAAACACCAACTACGCCAATGTGAAGTTCTTCTGGCTACTATCCGTCAGGTCAACATGGTGCAGGACAAAGCCGGTCTGTACCACGTAGCACAGCCAGACAGGGGCATACAAACAAGAGCGTGCACTCTATCTAGCCCTGTTGTGCACAAAGCACATGCTACAGTTGCATGTATCCACGACCTGCTACGTAGTGTAGATATGGCAGCCACCGCAGGGTGCCGCAATGAGTCCACAGGCTGAACACACTGTGGCTCACTGAGGACAACTGCATATGGCAAGTAGTAGGTGCCAAAATCGAAAACAGTGGCGTCTACATGAACATCCAAAATTAAATTTGAATAGCGTGCCAGGGTGATGTTTAGTAGGTTGAGTGTTGTGCTCACACCTCACTCGGCTGAAGCCTTTGCAGTGCGAATCATTGAAGAAGTAGTTGAAGCATTGTATACAGTATGTTTGATTGCCAATAACTCCACTTCCGCTGAACGCACTCAAGAACTTCTGGCGGCAAAGTATTTCTGAAATAGTCTGACTTTTTTTTTATTCACATACCCTAAAGGCCCTTGGCATTACATGGGGGGTGGTTTACAGTAAACATTCAATTCAAATGCATTTCTTTACTTCGATATAAATTGAGGGCCCTTTTAAAGACAAACGCTGAACTGATTTGAATGGAAGTCACTGCATTAAGAAAATGAAATTTTTTTCTTTAAAAGAATTTGAAGAACAGGGTAAAACTCTTAGTATAAAACACAGTGTATTAAAAACTTGTGCCCCTCTAGTTTTCCAATAGAGTCTCATGCGAGTACCCCAACACATTTATTTATTATTACTTCTACCTTGTACCCTGGTTCACTGCCAGGCATGCTGCATGCACTAAAAACCACACGCCCAATCAATCACTCTTGATAAGTTTCACTGTTCTGGCATATATCACTGTTTTAACACCCTTTATCTCTTTCACACTAAAATAGAACTTGTTATAATTAAGCCACATTCGACACAAAGATACCTTTGTCATATCCAATGTTTGCTATAAGCATATATTCTTCACATACTGATATTTGCTATAATTTTAGATTTGCATTATTATATCCAATAATTCAATATATCCCTGTTTTTTGCACCGAAGTTCATCTGTATAAGGTTAGTGGACCAGAATCAGAATCAGAATTTATTATTGGAAGTTGGGCCACATTACAAGTACTTAGTGTACTCCTAGGAGGAGGTCCCACAGTCAAACACTGTATCAGGACTTCCTGTACAAGAACAATTATGATAGCTAACATCTCAAAGCAAAAGTAGCGTATAATAAGGTACTACACAAAATTGCACGGATGCATGCACTGTCAACACAGCCATCATGCAGAACAAGTTAGAAACGCACAAGACATTGTAACAGACAACTGTGTGCATGCAGACTAAAGGAGCAAGCAACCAACAATTCAGACAAATAGGATGTACAAAAACGCTGGGTTTTACCAGGTATGTAAACCTCTCTGTCAGGGCCTTTTGAGAGAAGGCAAAGGAGAGAAAAATTGAACACTGATTAGGATCAGAAAAGCAAAACAATGCACAGCAACACGCCACAGACATCCTCGCTTCCTCCACCAGACAGACACGACAAAGACACATCACCATGACAACATACATAATCACCACTACACCACCACCACCACCACCACCATGGCACTATGGAGGATTCAGGGATGGGTTACTAATTGAAATTAACCATGTCATTAATCGACTAATGCTTTAAACATGATTTTTTTTCATCACAGTCAAGGTCACGTGAGAAAAATCAGGCTCATACTGATGTTGCTCTTTCGCTTGTTCAACAGCAAGGAAGGTGTTTCATTTGTGTGCTTTAATGTCTCAAAGCAACACAGGGGCTTTGAGAATAGCCGTAGTGGAGGGCGTCACATTAATTTTGACGACATGGAGTTCTTTAATGTGCAGCTATATCAGAGCACACAAGCAAATTTGCATTTCACCCCCATCGAGCTGTGGCCTCCATAGCCAGGGGTGGAACTCATGACCTTGGGCTCTACAGCAGAATGTCATAGCTGCTGAACTGTGACGGGTGGTAAGGAAGGCAATTATAGACCAAGCTACGATATTCTAACTATAGGACGGTGTCATGCATGCCACGTTGCACAGGAGCCACCCATGCAAGCTATACTGCAAGCCTTCTGGACAAGAAAATGAGTGAAAAACCCTCACTACAGCTGAAATTACGATTTTCTCCATGTTGAGCTTGATATGCTTGATTTGACCGCTAAAGTGAGGTCTTGCTGGTGATGAGATATTAAAGGTAAATGTCGGCTAAAATATCTTGGGTCCTTTCTTTATTTAAAGATAATCTAATTAATTAAAAGGTTTGAATAATGATCCATTTTTTTTTTAAATTGATGCCCAACCCTAGAAAGATTTGTAGCAGCTGCCAATCAAGCCAGGGATTTAAATTCACTAAAGGTAAAATCCATGGAGAATTCTGTGGGTTTTTTTTTTTTAAGAATTATTCCAAGTTGACACAAAGTGTAACTGTAGAAAGTTCTGGCTAGTACAGGTACATATTAATGTTGATGTTTTAAAGAACTAAGGATGTAAAAGCATTAGGGGTGACATCTTGTTATACCGTATTCAAACTAGAATGTGCCAAAAAGTTCTTTTGTGCAACTGTTCTTGGAACGGTAGTATATTGTACTATAAAGAAGTATTAGAAATATTGAGTTGTTGTCACAGTATTTGGGAATACAACAACATGCCCACGCAGTTCAGTTGAGCACTGTTTCACAAAGTGTCACCATCAGCACTGACACTTGGTGTCATTTCAGTACTCCACTAAAATCATAATGCTAAAACAAATGCATACCAGCTACAACTCTGGCATGGAAATAAAGAAGCAAACTGCTTATTCACTTATGTACACAGGGATGAATTACCTAATATAGAGCAGGAAAGTTCCTATATACTCCAGTTAGTTTGTCCTTTCGAATATTATGTTGTGGTTACTTAGTCCTGTTACAGAAGTCACAACACTGCCCAATCTGCTGTTAATACCATGCACATGAAACATTTTCAGCTTGTTGCAATGGCACTACAAGTGAAAATTACTAAAAATGTCTATTGGCAAAACATGCTAATAAATTACACAGAACATCTTCAGCCGATCACGATGCCACTGCAAGCAAAAGCTGCACAATATCAAACAAGCATTGGCAAAAATGAATCGATTAGTTAATCATTGTAATTTTCATTAGGGGTTCAACATCCAAAGAATGCAGCATAGATTATGAGTAATGTCATAATGCATGCTTGTAGTATAGTACTCTGAATATTTTTTTTACCACCTCAGGTTCTGAATGTAGTCACTGTGGCAAGAAATCAAAGCCATGAAATTATGCTTAGCAGAACTATTGCCAATAGACACTGAGTCTCTGCAAAATGTAGGTGAAAAATCTTTAAGAAACTAGCTTGCTGCATTGTGGAGCAAAATTAATTTAATGGGACACAGACACATACACAGGGTCTGTGCTTGCTTAGAATGCATGTCTGCGCTTAATTTTTTGTGGGTTATACAATCCTGCTACTGATTTGACTTGGGCTAACTCACTGAACAAATTCAGAGAGAGAGTTCTGTAAAAGGGACATGCTAATTTAGTCTGACATATCTTCACTCCTCTAAGGTGCAATTTCTTCACTTTTCAACATGTTCCCATGGTAGATTTTCAAGACAGGAGCGCACACTGTCACCCCTATGTGGCATAAGTAGACTACTACTACAGTTCTACAAGCTGCAAAAAAGAAAAAGTGCAGAACTTGGAAAGAACACACCAAATGGTGCGCAATACAGCACTTTTGTGCCTACTTTCATGGCACCATAAATATTGATAGGACAACTTGATTGACTGGGTTAAATGTACAAAGCAACAGAGGGGCTATAAGAATCAGCACAGTGAGGGCTCTGGATAAATTTTGACCATTTGGGATTAGTATTTAATGTGCACTCAGTGCTTGGTAACCGAGTATTTTTGCATTCTCCCTCCATCGTAACGTGAGTGAGTGCCATGGCTGGCTATCGAACCTGTGACCTCGTGCTCTGCAGTGCAACACCGTATCCACTGAGCCACCGCGGCTAGTCTAGGATGCTTGTGTCAAGTCCAAACTTTGCACCCTTTCTTTTTTCCAAACACGTCGCCGGATTAACTCGCCCAGACTACATGTCTTGTGTTCTGCAGCTGCTGCCTGCAATGCACTGACCTGGCTGGATCTCAGGAACGACTGGAGTGAGGTCCGACGGCTTGAGCGGAGTTGCCAGGGGAGTCATGGGACCATTCACCATGACATTACCCAAGTAATAGAGGAGCTTTTGTGCCCTGTTTTGCGACGGCATGAAGTGGAAGAGTTCAGGGTGTTCGTCGATGAAGTAAGTGTCAACGTTGGAGCTGAGGAACTGCTCATTTTGGAACACGTTGAGCAGGAAAGGAATGTTTGTCTGCATGAAGTAAGTGAGGAGAGAGGTTGTAATGAGGACACCGAGCGGTGGAGGGGTCGACAAGGCCTCTCATATCGGAGTTCTTCTTTCTCATTTTAATATTTTCCAGAGTGTTCAAAGCATTAATTGAATATTGCTCTTACTGCAGAAAATAACAGGCAGTAGGAGGCAAGTGAAATCTGTTAAAGAAATGTGAAATCCACAAGTGTGGTCTTTCACGTTTTGCTGGCACAAAAATGGAGGCCCTGAAGTTGACATCAAGATAGCTGTACCATGGAAACACACCATGGCACTATTAAATTTTGGTCCCACATATATTAATATGTGTCAGTTTTAAACAATTCGGCTGAATCCCCATTTTATATGTTATCGCCAGGTTTTATGACAAAAATGTCTAACTCCTTGCCGAGTTCATATAGACGTGCTGTATATTCTGCCCAAATTCCTGCCTAATAACAGCCGCAAGGAAAGTAATAAAACAAGCATGCAGCACATAAATATTACTGCATAGAACAATGATAATTATCATCATCATGCACAATTACTGGCACAAAGCAAGTCAAACTCCAGAAATAAATGCTCTCTGTTAAATGCTTCACTGCTATGCATGTTTACATTGCTGTGAAGTGAGGCAAAAACTTGCATATGACCTGCACCTGCATTATGTATTTAAGTTGTTTATTGTACGAAAGAACTCCACACAACAATTACCATTTCAATCAATGCAGTAAAAATTATTACTCTAGATAAAGAAAAACAAAACCATGGAAAAAATGACAACGGACGCACCTTGACACCCCGAACTCTAAACTCTCGCAGGCAACGGTTCATCTTGGCCGATGCAGACCTCATGTTCTGAGCGTGAGCAATGACCTTCACAAGTAGCGAGTCATAGTACGGTGAAATGATGGCACCTGCAAACGCTGATGCACTGTCGAGCCGAATTCCGAAGCCCTCTCCACTCCGAAAAACCTGAGCACAGAGTTAAAACAAAAAAATAAACCAGGGTGAGTTGAAATCAGCCACAGAATCTCTCAATAACTATGTTAAGCTAAGGGTATCCAAAGGGTACATGGCAGTTCACTTGTAATGCACATTGGAATTGCAATAATACTTATGAAAGCAGCAAGAGATTGCTAAAATGAACAAAACAGTTTTCTATAT
This sequence comes from Dermacentor variabilis, assembly GCF_050947875.1. Classification (NCBI taxonomy): domain Eukaryota; kingdom Metazoa; phylum Arthropoda; class Arachnida; order Ixodida; family Ixodidae; genus Dermacentor; species Dermacentor variabilis. The sequence continues at coordinate 166,490,602 of NC_134574.1, read as the reverse complement.
TCATCGGTATCTGAAGAGAACAGTATCTGAAGAGAACAGTCTATATACCATTGCTTAAATGCTCATATAATAAGAAGCCAACAAACACTGACACCAAGGACAACCTTGTCCTTGGTGTCAGCGTTTGTTGGCTTCTTATGACTAATAAAAATGGGGCCCCTCAGTTAATCTCCTTTCTTCTCATTTATCGCTTAAATGCTGTGTCACATTGTATCTAGCTGACAGAGATGATAGTGTATGTCATCATTTGTAATATGATATTTCCTACGACTTATTCCTGTGTGGACAAGATGATGAGAGAGAGAGAGAGTTGTGTAGGGCCTATGAGGTGGTTTCTGGGCAGATGTGGGAATGCACTGACTTGTAGAGCTCAGAGGAATCTCTCCTGCTCTCTAGGTAGTGACTTGTGTGGAATGACACTTGTGAGAAATGTGCTTTCGAACCCAAGAGGACATTGAGTGCAACATGACAGCTGCCCTAAAAACACTTCTCGAGAAGGTCTTCGAGCACTGTTTCGAAAAGTGAAAGGACAGCGAGATTCGAAGTGTGGAAGCAGGATGAAGCTACTTAGAACGGGGATTAGGATGACGAATACACCAAGCAAGTATTCTTTTTTCCAGGAGCATGGTCAGGTACTTTCCAGACAGACCTCGCATGTACTCAAAACATGCAGCGAAGTGCACTGTTGTTTCTGTTAGCATTTCTCTATGCTGTACTTTCTTGCAGTGTGAAAAACACTAGCTTCTATACCTCAATGCGTCCCGTGTCAGGCTGAAAGTTCTTGGCAGGGTCCTCCGTTGTGACTCGGCACTGAATGGCGCAGCCCTTGGGCACAATGTTCTCCTGTACTAGACCGATGTCCGGCAAGAGGTGTCCCTCAGCAATCTTGATCTGGGACTGTACCAGGTCGACGCTAGGGCACAAGCAGAACCACACAGAGTCATGCACCACGTGAGCTGCAGTGCAAGGAAGAGAGGAGCAGTAATTCACTGCCGACATTAAACTCAATGGTACTTCATTTTAATCTCTGGACACATCTGTCACATTAACTCGAAGAATGTTGTTTGAACGGTATCTTATAGTTTATGACATGGTGATAGGTTACGTAGGTACAGGCATCACACTTCTGCCTAGTGCACTCGAGCACTGGCCTTCAGAGCAAAGAGTAATACAACAAAGCAGATACTAGGTTCAAGGTACTGGGCTGAATACTGCATCACCTCAGCACCCTCATGGCTTCTGCTAGTCACAAGTATTTCTCTCAAGCTGGCCAGAAACTTACAGATATCGCTTTCTTTGCATTTCACTGCACCAATTCTACGCTCCAGACAGAAGTGTGTATGAATGTACCGGTACCATTACCATAAGCTAAATTAATTCCCAGTACCTCGCACTTCCACCACAAATTCACTAATTAATTCAAAGAACATTGCATCAATTATTTTTCAAGGGACCTTCACATAACATTACATATGGAGGCATGGCAGATGTCTCAAGAACTGCACGACATGAAGCCATGCCTCTTGACAGCAATGACACCACTACATAGAGCACAACAGAACTAGGCATGCACATATTACAGACAGATTATGTGTACAATGGTAGAGCGAAACATTGCAGAAGTAGCAACTTCTGTAGGTCTGCTATCACTAGAAATGGGAATCATGCTGGTAATAACAATGGCAGCCAATCATAGTTTAGTAAACATTACTGAAAAGAAAGCAACATGACCACAAGATATGAAAACAAAGGTAAAGCTAGCCCCTCACCCAGTGATTTCTTCAGTGATGGTGTGCTCTACCTGAAGCCGGGCATTGACTTCGATGAAGTAGTGACGGCCCGTCTCGTCAAGGAGAAACTCCACTGTTCCAGCATTCTCATAGCCAACGTGCTTGGCAAGGCGCACTGCATCTGAAAGCATGGCTTGCCGGACCTAGAAAAATAATTAGGTGCAGCCTTAGGCTTTCACATGCTGCCTCTCTATGCTACAAGATGGTGGTTCGGGCTAGTTGGCCGATGTTCATGTTTAAACTTTTTTGAAGTGTGACAACAGAGGCAGGAGGGTAGGACAGTTAAAAACATACACATGAAGCATGGTGGTAATTGGTAAAATGTAGATGGATCATTTTCTATATAAAAAAAAAAACAGATTAGCATTTGTCATTGAGTTAACAAAAGAGCGTGTAGGTGTACTGTTAAACATGGTAAAAAAAAATTGCCATTGTTTCGATATTGTGTACATTATACCTCTTTCATGGGGCAAGGGTTACGTAGGACAATTGGGGCAATGCATAAAGGTGCACCTTAGGAGTACCAAGTTCACAAGGATAGGCACATCTTGTGGTGCAGTGGAGATGCAACTGTCATCTCGTGTTTGATGAAATTAAGATAACCTTCATGAACCAAAATAAACTGACACTGGAGCTCGTGGAATATTTCTACACAAGAAAGCGAGGTGAGGCATGTGTCAGCCAAGCCACTATATCATGCAGCATTGTAGAGAGTATGCCTACCTAAATGCTTAATAACAGGTGCTATCATTAAAGCGAAGCTTCCTTTGCCTCTGCCTTCGAATTTTCCACTGCTGCTGTTGCTGCTGTCTGGCACACGGCATCGGGGAGTGGTTCAGAGCATATGTATACATAACAGGAGCGCGGCACAAAGGAAAGGCGACACGAGAAACTCGTTTGAACCTTTGCACCATGTCAAATGTGCACAATACCCTCTGGAGCTCCCTAGACGTTGCCACATTAAAAAAATCATGAGGTTTTATGTGCCAAAACCACTTTCTGATTATGAGGCACGCCGTAGTGGAGGACTCCGGAAATTTTGAACACCTGGGGTACTTTAACGTGCACCTAAATATAAGTACACGGGTGTTCTCGCATTTCGCCCCCATCGAAATGCGGCCGCCGTGGCCAGGATTTGATCCCGCGACCTTGTATTCAGCAGCCCAACACCATAGCCACTGAGCAACCATGGCGGGTGTCGCCACATTAGCCTCTTGACAGCTGTAATTATCCGTGACCTTTCGCAAAAGCATTGCAGAAATTCCAGTGCTTACCTTTCTACTAATGTGCAAGTCCAGAGGGAAACTAGACAGAATGGTAGAGAGGAAGGGGGAGCTGAGGCAGAGAATGGGTAGAAGCGACACAGGAGTAACAGCCATGCCACTCTTCACTCGCAGTTCCCATATGGGGGGGGGGGATAGGAGAACGGTGACGTGAGCAGGCAAGGAAACGCTACTTTCATAGACACAACAGTGGTTGCGGGAAAACAGGATTAATTTCAGTTCAAGGTATGGTACATTTCTGCTATTTCTGAAAAATAAACACCATGCAAATTTGCCAAGTGGACAACTTCCACAGGGCATGCAGAAGCAAAGCTGCATTAAAGCACACCATAGGGTCTAGACGACACGATGGAAGCAGTCACACGTCAATTGAACACTTCTGTGCCCACCGTGGTAGTTTTGTGACTATGGCATTGCTCAAGGTCGCGGATTTGATCTTGACTGTGGCAGCCACATTTCGACACAGGAAAAATAAGAAATTCTCATGCACGTACATTTAGGGACACATTAAAGAACACCACAGTGTCAAAATTAATCCGGAGTCCGCCCCTTTGGCATGCCACCCAATCTGATTGTGGTTTTGGCACTTACAGCCCCATAATCCAATTCAAGTTTAATACTTCTGCCACGATGTGATGTGTCATGTGAAGCAATGACAGTTCTCAACCCTGTCAGAGGTTATGAAGTATGGCGCACAACAATGCCTCAAGCAAACACGTTCCCCTGTACGTTCTGTGTGGTGATGCATGCAAGGTAACACTTAACATCAACTCGCCACTCTTGTGCTGGACTAAACGAATAAATTAAACATTCGCTGTCAACATCACTGCTATATTATCGTCAATCAAAACAAACAGCACAGAAAGCTTCATTTACATTGATTCCCACAGTGTGTGGGATCTGCATAATTTTTTTAGGGAGGTTTCTGTGGTAGATTTCTTTCTTTTTCTTTCTTATATGTAGTTATGATAAATGCCAAACTGCCAAACTGCCTCTTACTTGTATAGGAAAGAAATAAACTGCGTTGCTGCTAAGCATCCATGATTGCTTGTTTACTTTTTTAATATTTCTTGGAGAAATAATAAATTTTCTGTTGCGAGTGATGCACTTGTCCTGTTTTTATCAGATGCACTTGTCCTTCACGGAGTTGGGCTATACTTGATTTGCATATGCACGAAGCATGTTAGACCCTTGCTGACATGTTTCAGGTGTTGATACTGCCCAGTCTTTGCACACCCTGCATGTGAGAGTGAATGAAATCGGTGCACCCATAAACTACTCTAGATTACAGCCTCCCCTCCCTTTCATGTTTCAGATTTCTTTCTCAACTGCTTCTAAACTGTTGAGCAAGACTAGATAAAATTAGCATAACAATTTGGTATGCTAGAAGTGTGTTCCTTCATGTTGCATGTTTATGGGCCCATTGACTTACAGTCACAGAAAACAAAACAAACAAATGGTGCAGGCACTTAAAGAAGATACGAAGTTCAAAATCTTCACTTACGAGGGATAAGCTCTGGGACATTAATGATTCTGGTTAAAGTCAAATTTCAGTCATGAGACTGTTCGACTATGACCTGTTGCACATATTGTGGGTCTTAAAAGCTCAACTGCCACATAGGCACACCAACAGCATTATTTCAAATATTCAAATCTGAAGCAGGCTTCAGAATGATGCCTACCTTAGGATCAAGGTTGGCAGCTGGAGCAATTTCAACAACTTTCTGGTGCCGTCGCTGCACTGAGCAATCGCGCTCAAAGAGGTGCACTACATTGCCCGCTTTGTCACCTGAAAAAGAATGTGTGATGAATTGAAGCACTATGAATAAGCATGCTTTACAGAGGCCAGTGACCAACTATACAATGTTAAACAGCTTTAGTCAGATGGTAAGCATGGTGAAAGAGCAAGGCATGCTTAACACATAAGTTTTGAAGAGTTGTTTCATATCTGAGTGTACTCCAAGTATAGCAATATAGTAAAATAGTAGCAGTGATGCGCTTGATCTCTGAATCCTCATCAGAATAGCACCAGATTTTCTAAAGCTCTGCAATTGCACATCAACAACATTGAGCACAAGTTTATGTGAACTTCTTCAAATTGAGCCATGTTCTTTTTAAGCTGGATGGCATGAAAAATTCCTGCAGAACAATGTCCAAATAATAAATAGGCTGAATGAACAATCAATTCAAAACATAATTTATGCATTTTTACTGCTGCAATGTTTAACAGCATCACAGAACCTGCTTCGTTGTTTTGATTTTTATGGTAGCTGTAAGAGAACTCGTAACAAGTGCTGGTCAAACACTGACCATGTGTCATTTTCACCAAAACTTCGCTTGAGCTAGTCCAACAACAGGTAGTACTGGCAGAGGCGATGTCAGTGAGAAAATGAACTGGGACATCATCGAACAGTACTTCAACAAACCTGTCAAATGGCTTGTATATACGCAAGAGATGCAATTTCTTACCCAGCAACTGAACCTCTATGTGACGTGGACGGACAATGAACCTCTCGATGAACATGGCACCATTGCCAAAGGCAGCCTTTGCCTCTGATGTGGCCCTCTGAAAATTCTCTTCTACTTCCTATGAGAAACAGGAGAGAGATAAACACACTTCAATCCTTACAAAAGCAGTCAACAAATGCACTTTATGATGAGAAGTGGAATTTGTTTACCAGCAGCATGCACTGGCCAACCTGAGTGAGGAGTATACATAGACACCATACGCAAGAAATTGAAAAGAAAGTTGAATGTTAAAAGAAATTCCATCTTAGGTCAACTACACTTGCGAGCGTTTTCTCACTACGTAGACAAAGCTGTTTGCAACACCATGTGTGTGGAACTGTAGCTGCAGATAGCCCTGTAGTTAACATTTTCTTACCTTGAGAACTGGAAAACATCACTTTATTTAACACAGCGTGCAATTTGAAAAAGGGCATCTTGTTTACAAGTCAGTGTAAACATTCTATTTCATTTCCGAGATTGCGCTTTCGAGTTTTTACACGTGATGGACCATCGCATGTTTCACGCACTCCTCATACGCAAAATGGTGTCCACAGCTTCTAGTAACCAATTGTCATGCGATAGCAGCTAGTTTATCACTTGGCTTGCTTCAGATACAGCAAACTTCAGTAAAGAATGGCTGTGAGAAACAGATCAAGCAAATTTTGCACTATATTAATGCTGACTTTATTGGGGTGGCCTCTGAAAAGAAAACAACCTATATGATGTAGGAGAAACTAAAGATGGTGCCAACTCGTCTGGCCCACAGGGCACAGTAATACATCTTCAGAAGCTTTTTCCTACAGCTTTGCTTTCATAGCCAGAAAAAGTTGCCCACACATGTACAATCAGATACAAAAGATTAAAGGCACGAGATTTGAAAAAAAAAAAATCACCGACGATTATGATACTCCCTAATACAAAATTTGAGTGCAGCTCTATACATGTTTTCATTTCATGATATATTGAAGCAAAGAATTTGAGAGAGACAGGTAGCAGAGTTGGAAATTGTCAAAAATCTTATCTGCGGGTCAAACGCGTACGCTTTTATACATGACTCATCGAAGGTTCCAGTGAATCGCTGGTGACGCGTGGCTTCCAGGAAGTACTACACAATTGTTGTTGTGCATACAATCAAATCACAAAGCAATCACAAACCATGACAATCGAAACAAGCGCAAATGAGACCAAACCAAGCAAACCAAACAAATGTCAGCAGATGATAGTATGAAACGAGCAGTCTAGCTGAGACCAGGTACAAGTAAGCATTGAGCAATCGGGCTGGTCCACATGACACCAGTTTCCTGCGGGCATGTCACTGAAGGGGCCACTCTCATTGGTCTCCGTCATTCACGGCTGGTGTCTTTCATCTTGTGCTCCGCATTCTCTCTTTCATCTTTTGCTGTGCTCGTTCACTAAGTTATGCCACTGCTCGCTGCAGGAACGGGCGCCTAAGCGCTGTGCTCTAATATTAGTGCCCGGAAAGCTTCGGAACATAGTTTGAAACTCAAAGTTTCAGTTCGCAGTTACCTACCTAGTGATCCATTAAATTAGAAGTGCCATGCCTTAGGCATGAAACCTATGTCTCGTAAGCTTTTACAGTCGACTGCAGATGCCTGTAGTGTATTTGATCACCGTCATCGAAGAACAACGACAAAATAAGGTATGCATGATTGCCTCAAGCTATCCGTTATACATCTGAGAGGATGTGCTTAATAAATATCCTAAGGTTCTGCAGTGACTGAGTTCTGTTGACAGCAGCACCTACATGCTCAAGAGATTTGAAGTTGCATTAATGTCATAGATTGAGACACAAATTATTCGCAACAAATTAAAATGCATCTCAGCATTTATACATTGTCAATGTAGGTGACAGTGGTGTGATTATTGCTCATAGCTCTAGGGTTTCAGAAATTTTGAGCAACCAGATATACAGGGCTGCTGCTCCAAGGCTTTGAGTAATTAATGCATCAGACATTTTGCTGTTGTGTTTCAGTTTGTGCCAATTACAGTAAGGCAGGTACTGTATCAAGTTTCAGGCAGCTAGCGCAAATGTTCATCAGCAAACATGTCATCCTTTGATGGAAACTTGATCGCTCTCCAGCACTATTTCAGAGGCTAGGCCATCCATCATCATCTCTTACGTATATCACAGGGCAGAGGCCTCTCCCAGAGATCTCCAATTACCCCTATTTTGTGTCAGCCGACCTCATATTATGTGCATGCAAATTCCTTAATTTAATTATGCCAATTAATTCTCGAGTACATTTTCCTCCCCTTGGCACCCATTCTGTAACAATAATAGACGAATGGTTATCTGCTCTATGCTAGGCTGTCGACAAAACAAAACTTCAGTGGTGATATATAAGAAATAGAAATGTAGGAGCAGCCTTGTGTCAGTCAGGTGGAGACCAATATGACAGATTAAATTAAAAAGTGAGCATGCATCCCAGCAACAAATTAAAAGGCACTAACACTCATTTCCTTGACGACCCGCATTCCTCGGCCACCGCCACCATAGGCAGCCTTGAAGATTACTGGCAAGCCATGCTGCTTGCAAAATTCCACAGCCTCTTCTGTTGTTTCTACAGGCCTGTCTGTTCCAGGAACAACCTGCACATCTGAGAGACATTGATGAAGAGCACTTATAGTTTCAGAGAACCGTATCTCACATGAACAGAGTTCAAGGTTTTGAGTTAATGCCAAGAATCACTGAAAAATACACAATTCATTTTTTTAGATCCAGTTTTAAATGACAAAGATCAACATTAGAGGGCAATATTGCATACAAGAAAAGAAGCACATAGGTAACTAGGCTAAGAAATTATGATAATTTTGAGCTTCACAGCATGCATTTGTCATTCATTTAGTAGCAGATCACTTGCAATAATTAAGCACTACAGCATGAAATGCTCATTTGCATTTGTTACAGCCATGATGTGGTCTCGATAAGCATGAAACTAAAGTTAAAGGTTATTTGCCAAGCAGGGTCAGTGTAAAGACCTGCAAAACATATTTTTATTGATTAATTGGCTGCCTTTCACTCATTAAATTGATTTATTTAATGTGTTCAATATTCCAAAGCAACACTGGGGCCACAAGACACACGGTGTGATATTCCAAATTAATTTTGACCACCTGGGGTACTTTAAAGTTTGCTTAAATCTAAGTACACAAATTTTCTCTGGCATTCTGCCTTCATTAGAATGCAGCTATATCGGCTTAGAGGCTGAATCCATGACCTCGTGCTTAGCAGGAGGATGCCTCTATCACTGCATTACTATGGCACTTAATATACAGTCGGCAACAAAGGTGTGTTGGACAAGAGAGTTATGAATGCACTGAATTTCCACAAAGGCAGGACACACAACTTCAAATTCAAAGTTTCAGTGCGCAGTAGCCTTTATGACCTACAAACTGATCCATGAGAAATGCTACACCTTACGGCCCAGAAATTCATACTTATGGAACCCACGTCCCATAAACTTTTGTGGCTGATCCTGCAACAAAGAGTGCTTCCAAGGTCATGTGGCTCATCTACCTGACAAAGCACATTTATGTTGTGCTTGTGCTTCATTATCTCGCACGAAACACGTTGCAGCACAACCACACATAACGAAGTTCCTGCACGAAAGGCCACATACAGCTTCGGACAAGCAAGCCTCCATCATACCTGCACTGATGGCCGACTGGCGAGCAGCTATCTTGTCCCCCATCTTGGCCATGACATCCGGTGTAGGACCGATGAACCGAATACCACCATCGATGACAGCCTGAGCAAAGTCTGACCTTTCCGAGAGGAAACCATATCCCGGATGAATGGCATCCACTTGGTTCTCCTGCAATTAAATGAACAATTACAAGACCGCAAATACTGTTCTTAGACACTCGTTCACAGTAACAGAGAATGGGAGCCACTTAAGGTATGCTTCAAGACAGATTCTTAAACGTAAAGTTTAGTGTGTTGAAACACATATTTCCCAGAGGTAGAAAATGTAAGAAAAATATTCTAGGACGGCGACCAGATTGTTGCTGGACAAGTCTCTCAGTGTCAAGGGGAGCTTTGCTTCAGGAGCTCCTAACTAAATGCAGAAATTGTTTTGCACAGCAATCATGGCACAAAATTTGATCAGATTTAAAGAAAAATTTAGAGCCTACCAAATGTAGATAGTACATTTTATTCATTTTAGACAGTCAATATTTTCATAAAAATCATACAAACTTGGAAAACCTCAAGAGACACAAGTACATGAAAGTTAGAACTACCACTCAGCAGTAAAAAGTGATGTCATGATTCTATAAACTGCATCTGTTGAGACTTATAAAGCAGACAAAATTGATGTACTAGAATACACAACTCTGTAATACACCACTGATTTGTGTATTGAAGTTTTGCAAAAACATCACAAACGTGGTAACAATGTCACGTAAGCTGTAAATTAATACATCATGTTTGTTCACTTCAGATGCTCTAACATCTCTAACATACAGTTTACAGAACTAAAATATCTGTTTTTAGTACAGTTACAGATACATTGTGCTGTGGTTTTTCTTAAGCTTGTTGGTTTTTGGCAACTTTTGTAGAGAAACTTGAGAACCTAAACCAAAATCCTGTTTCCTAGTTGGTAGAATTCAGTGCTCTCTCTCGCTCTCGTAAATGCAACAATTTTCATTCAGATTTTGTTCCACGAGCTGTGTAATGAGACCATTTATGGCCTTCCACATGTATCTGCACAGGGAAATCGGAGTTAATACCAAAGGAGAACTCCTATGGAGAAATACCAGTGAATCCAAAGTACTGGCCAGCAGCTATAGCTGGCCGGTGCTTCCACCTAGGCAGGCATATTGACACGGGTACTTATTTATCCTTTCCTCAGGGACTGCATTTCACCCACTAACAACTTGGTTATCACTCAGTGCAAGACGTGCCTGCATAATGTTATTGTTGATTCTATCTGTTGTGTATATCCTCACCAAACCTTGTATAATTAGAATGCATGCACTACACGAATCATGTGGTAGTTTCTGGAAACCATGCGGGCACCAGTGATAACACTGGAACCTCCAATGTGTGCTGTATAGAAGTCGACATGCTTGACCCGCTGATCAGATTTCGACGATCGTCAACTGTGTTTGCTGCTATCACTGTGCTTCAAGTGTCACTTGCTTTTGTGGGCACAACTTTGCTATTGTGTTTTTCAGCATCCCTGCTACGGGCCAATATCAACCAAAATTAATTTTAAGTACAGATGTTGCATACTGTCTTGAATTGAGTTAGCAGTGGCCACATGAGGCAGACAAATAAGAGCGCTGCCGCTTTCATAACCATTTCCTCTGTGCAGGTTTTGACAGTCACAGCTACAACATTTTACCCCGCGTCGCAGATTTAAAAGCACTCAGGTAATAAGAAACAGAGTCCTTATAATACAGAAGACAAGAGCAAGTGCTTGTGTCTTTCGTCTACTTTCAGTCATGTTGTAAGACCCATTGCTTTCGTTAGCTGGGTGTGCACCAAGCAGCCAGGTCAGCACTCTATTGGTGATCTAAAATAATGCACATCAAGTTTTGTACTAGGATGCAAGCTGAGTAACAATGAGCGCTCAAGCTGTACAGTGAAATTAAAGAAAAACAAACAATGCGCCCTTGTCACCACCAAGAAAAACACATTTAACTCAACCAGCTACGACTACAAGAACACAGCTGTCGCGAAAACACAAGGCACTTGGTACCTGAGCGATCCTGACAATTTCGGGAATGTTGAGGTAAGCCTCGACAGGGGCGAGACCCTTTCCAATGAGGTAAGCCTCATCTGCCTTCTGCCTATGCATGTGCATCTTGTCCTGCTCCGAGTAGATGGCAACCGATCTGATGCCGAGCTCATAGCAGGCCCTGAAGACACGGATGGCAATCTCACCTACGAAAAGCAAAACAAGCCAGGTCAAGAACATGTACTCACTCCCCAGTGCTCTTCCTTTTTTCTCTCCCAATGTGCCTAATGCTGGCACATTTTCTCACGCATGTGATTATGCAAAACAGTGAAATTACGTAAGTTAGTGCCTAGAGTGAGGAAAGTGTTAGTTTTTATCAAAGTTTTAATACATCTCAAAATAAAACGTAGAAACATGTGGGGTGTATTCACAGTATTTTCCTTTTTTTTTGTTCTTTGTTTAAAAAAAAGAGAAATTGCTTTGAAGCAAAGCTTTAAGAACATCAGCAACGACACAGTTCTTATGGCTTAATTAAGTTGTTAGAATACAAAAACAAACAAAAAAAGAAAGCACAGAAGCTTGATAGAGCAAATTATCACTCCATATAGCCTCTTGATTGTTTAGCACGTAGGCAGCGAGGCTAACAGACACACTGGTAAGTGAAATCTGAGAGCAAACACACATACTGAAACACACAAATATGATTTCAGGCACTCACACTTTTTGGTGCAAATTGAGAAAGAAAGTGATTGTCACACTGATTCACAATTCTATGTTTTCATGTTATTCATGTGCCTTTTTCTTATGCCTCCAAAGTGCACCGAGTACATGCCATCGCAAGCAATTTTTCAACTTGTCCAAATCGCTAGACCCCCTTCAGGCACTGTGTGCATAAGTGTGTGCACCAAGACAGTGCATGAAAAGCAAAAGCACTGATGAAAATAATTATACTTTCAAATGAAACAATTCTAATTGGACCAGTGCTGAATAATGTGTGTAAGTTGTTTTAACAAAACGAGTTGGAAGGCAGACATCTGCATGTTTGCTCTTGGCATCACTATGTTATCGTGCAACAGGTTCACTTATTTCATTGCTACCCACAATGTTTCACATCCAGCATATATTTCAGGTGGCTGGATGGGTGCTTTATGATTATGCTAGACATTAAATATCTGATGTTCTCATATCACACGTTTTTAAGTGAGAATATACATGGAGTCCACATTCTGTAAGCTTGACAAAACTCACTGAAGAATGGAAAGTTTTCAATACATCCTGAAGCTGTACATGTTTCATGATTCTGAAGATGCAAAAAATGCAGTGAAACCAAATTTTCAATGTCAAAAACTAATTGGTGCCTGAAGGGAATACTCTATGTTAATCCTCACCTCTGTTTGCCACAAGTATCTTCTTGATGGGTTTGATGTCTGGGGCAGGGCTGGAGGCATAACAGCAGCTGTTCTGGTACAGGGGGCACAGCGAGGACCGCAGAAGGGCGGTCTGCAAGTTGATCTGCTTCAGCAGCAGGGCCCTCATCTTGCCAGTTCTTGAATGCTCTCTGGCAGCAACCTATGCCCTATGGATGACAAAGAAATCATCATTCAAGTGTATCTTTAAACTCGTGTTCTGATGGGTACTGGTCGTCTTCATCGCATTTTAAGGTCTTATGCATTTTTCACGCTACCAAATATTGTATAAACTCCATTTCTCCTTTCTTTATTTTTTTTGTTTCTGTCTGTTCGATGTATAGATAACTTGTTTTTATTGTTCCCAATGTCTTCCTATATTATTTGCATTGTACACATTGCACTTACACTTGACCTTTTTGACCCCCGCTATGTAATGCCCTAACAGGCACTTAGGGTACTCAAATAAATAAATAAATAAATAAATAAATAAATAAATAAATAAATAAATAAAAAAAAGAAGTGACCACCATGAAGACTTGGAAGTCTCTCTCCAGAGATCTCTCACAATCACTATCATACAGGAGCTGCACTGCTATGTACCATAACCATATCATATCACATTAATGATTGATTTATGGGGTCTTACACGTCAAGACTACGATCTGATTGCAGATCTACAGATTTCAGAGTGATTTTTGCTAATTGACAAAATTTCACAATCAACTATGCCGGGATATGCAAATATTCGAAACTTCTGAACGACTCGAATAGTGTCGTCTTTGATTCAGCCCTAACTAAGTCATTAATCATTTTAAGGCAACTGTTCCAATTGTAGGATTGAAACAAAACAGTAATGAAGTCATATGTATTTAGCAGAACTCCTGTGCTTAGCACCAGCTTTGAGAAGTATGTCTCCAATATATATGGCGAAATGCATTGACGCTTCAGTTAACAATTATCAGCACTCCGTTTTTCACAGTGCTGATAACTGCATGTCAAATTATCAGCACTGATAAGTAAGTGTGAGCACGTCACATGCATCTTTTCTCGCTATTACATGGCCATATTATTTCCAATAAAAGTGTGAATATATATCAAAGCTGGGTGAATTGTTATGGTTCTTTCACACAGCATGAAATAATGGCTCAGCACAAAAACGGAAATGCAGCATAAATGCCGATCTAGCTTCAGATTTTGCTGTGCGTCTGCTGATCTTTAATTGAATTACATTCATCATGAAGGCAACATATACTGTTCCTTCCAAATTAAGTTTTTGGTTAAAAGAGTTCAGTGTTTGTGTTGTTCTTCTGTCTTAATATCATCAATATTTTTTTCAAGACGATAAATATGGCTAAACTAAACATTAGGATCACCTGATCAATTATTGATGTAAGGATAATGCAAATAGAACACTGTTTGTGTATACTGTCTCAGTTGTTTGTCCCTTCGATCAATAATATATACAAGCTATAAAGCATACTGTGGCAAACCCTCTCCGACTTTTACTCTTCACAATCACTGGTCAGAGGTGAAGAGGGAGCGCCTCCCCATGACTTCATAAGACCTGAAAATCATCTGATTTAGTAAACGTAAATTTGGAGGATACAGAAACTTGCACAAATTGCCTTACAATGCACAATTATCCCCAAGTGTAAGACAATGCTGCTTTGACAAGGGCTGAAATACAACTAGACACATTTAAGAACGCTATTTTTACCAGTGCTGGTTGTTCTTGTCAGCCTGACTCATAGATTAAAATATTTCATTGCTGTAACACACTGTCTTGAAACAGAAGACATTTTCCTGAAGCACGCCTTTATCTGCTACATACAACAACATTGCTGCTGCATTTGCCTTCGCATAGCAAAAGGAAATCATGTGAGGAAAAATTCACGCAGAAACTCTTCTGGGAGTTGTCCAAGTATGCATAAGCACTGTGCGATTTGCTCATCTCCACACAGCCTGATGTCATTATCAACGTTATGAAACTTCATCTGACTAGTATAAATCCTTATCAACCCTCATCAGTTGTTATCAACCTTATCGTACTAGATCTGACCCTTATCAACCCTTACCGGTCAGTATCAACCTTATTGCAATCAATCCAATCCTTACTGTTCTTATCACCCTTATCGACATGATCTGACCCTCATCAACTTCATCAGAACTGCTTCAACAATTATAAGCCCTTATAACTCTTTAGCACCTTATCCACCCATGTCTAACCATTGTCAACCATGATGAGACCCACATAACACCTCATCGCTGCTTATCAACTCGTTGACTGCTTAACCGTGTGTGTTGCGCGACGTGAAGAGCATGAGGCCTCAGAGATTAGTGGCACTTCAGTCACTGAAGGAAGGCCCCAATGGAAGGCACATCCCGCGACCACCAAAACACATCGGGGATGTAGCGTGTGCAACATTAAATTTTCACAAAATCAGAATTATCCTTATGTCTACAATGCTCCGGCTCTACATGTAGTCCCAGAAACAGTTTTTATTCCACCATCACCAAGTCTTTCCACAAAGCCTTCTTAGAAACTGTTCTCCTTTGACATCTGTTTTGTACCACCAGTACAACACATTCATATGATTGAGATATATTCACCCTCTGCAAGTGTGGGTGTTTAACCCAGTGGCTAAGACACTTGGCTTCTGTGCGCGAAGTCGCAAGTTCAAAACTCACCACTGTGAGCTTTTCTTCCTTTAGAATTTATTTTGTTTTATACATTTATTTCTTTATAGCAATTTATCTTACGTGACGGATGGACGAGTTTCCTCGTTGGGTCAGCCCAGAAATTCTTACCCATTTAAAAAATGCTTTTGTGTAGAGATTCAGGAAACCAACTGGATGCGAACAAACCAGAGGCTAGCGCCCAAAAATTAACAATAAACATAATTTGTAAAAGGCTGCTGTAACAGGCACAAGCTTTTAAGCAGTTAAAAACACCTGGAAGGTTTCTCCAGCTGTTCTCTCCCATCTAATCTTTGAGACATGCTTGTGCAGCCTGGGAGCAATAAACCAGTTGTTAGAACTCTTCACTGTAGGTCTGTTTCTGGCAATTAATAAGTGTTATTGAACACCTGAAATGCTTTAGCTTGTTAATTTTAGTAACGCTTTGTGATGTTATAACCACAATCTGTGAATACATTTGCATTAGTCATCCATATGTTGTGCATATGCTACAGTTGCTTATTACAATATATAAGCACAGCACAAAATCACAATTCGCTTCATCAAATGTACACGCACGCATGTCAAGTTTGTCATGACAATCTCAATAAATCAATTCAATTTCCATGATTCCAGATGCATTCTTCGCTATCTCTTCATGATGTACATGATACATTGGCATACAGAGGCTCCCACTAGTCACCCATGTGCTAGGCATGTGTTATGCTAATCCAGGGCTACTGAAACATACTCAACCTTATTACATGAAGCATTTACACTGCATACATGCTGTTAATGTCTACATCCAAGATTTAAAAAAAAAATTTTCCATCAAGCCAGAGTGTGTCTGATGGACACACTCTGCGCATGTGTCTGATGGACACATGCGCAGATGGACGCAGTTCAATATTAAGTGAACATTAAATGTCATTGCAACATACTCAAGCCTTAACACAACAGATCTACATTGCATACACATTACCTAATGTCTACTATTTATTTATAAACTACTGCCACATATCACATTTGTCCATCAAGATTATCCTACAGCAAAGAATTGTGTGAACATCGCTTTCAATGTTGCATGAGACTTGCAGTGCAAACGTGCTGTCAGGTGAAGTGATTTATAAAGAAGCCCCTGTCAGGCAGCCATGAGCTGTACACCTGTTACGTTCACCTACATAGACAGGCTTTCAGGTGAGTATTGCCTGACAGTCCACTTCAATGCTATTGCAACACACACATAACATGAAATATTTACGCTGCAGGACATGTCGTCAGACTAGCGTGTATGTCACATGGGGAAGCAGTTATCAAGAAATGCGAGAGATTTGAGAGTGCCCACATATATTAGTTTTGTCATTTGAAAGCAATATGTGCACAGGTACCCATATGAGCTGTACATACATTGCCTGTACTCTTCCAGATTACATATATGGAGGCACCACATAATGCTGCAAGAATTGCTAAATTACTGTAGCATAAACATATACTTCTTCCAAATGTACACACAATCACCCAACACAAATCATAAGAAGCAAGAGCAATCTCTATGCCAGGTTGAAAAATCAAATGTTTTAAAAGCCACATCGAGCCATTTGTGAACAAACATCCCATATGGACTGCACACTCAAAACTAATAAATAAGCTCAATGCATAGTGTTATGCCTAACAAAAGCCTGTTTTATTATAAAAAAAAAAAAAGAAGCGTACTTTTTTTTTTTGACTGTAAAAGAAAACATAAATGATTGATTTCACATGAAATTCATATCATCCACTTGGTATATGATTGACACCATGAGCAGATGACATTAGTTTTGGTAGAGCAATCTGCAATATACATTTCTAGGGTAGTGGAAATCAAGAGTTAGGCATTGTTTTTAGCAGATTCGAGGAACTGTATAGAACATAATTCAACATATAAAATGCCCACTTCCTACACATAATGTCGGTTTGCAATGGTTTATGTTAGCTAATAAAATCATGTAGACTATCTATACTTGTTCGTAAAACAAAGGTGCATCTATATAACCTGCAACAAATAGTTGCATTTACAATTTAATTATGTTTAGTGAATTGAAGCCTAGACAAAATTACGAATGTCTACTTTCCTAGAACCTCAACTGAAACTAAACAATGTGCACATGTTGTGCTGTCTGTGACTGAATGAATATTCCAATTTTCAAAAAATTAATTTCTGTGACTCTGAAGTTACGAATTACCTGCTGCAAGCCTGCTCTGTCATCCAGACAAACACGGGCAATGTCAAGGGGACGTACTAGCTCTCCTGTCAGATATCATCATTGTCTGATAAGACCTAAAAAATACTTGACATGGATTGTTTATCAGTGTTTGGCGTCTGGCGTTAGCAGACAAGGGACTGCGCAATGTGGTGTTTTCTTGTAACGATGCCTATACCAACACCGTATCTCTAGCTCCGTGATATCAGTCTTGGCTTGTTCAGCGAGAGACGGCAAACAGGCAGCCAGGAGCTTGTCACTACGGTGACAGAGCATCCTGTATGGTTAGGGGTTTATTAAGGAGCGCCCTGCATGAACAAACGCTAACATGACAAAAAGTATTGTTAGTATAATTGTTTAGAGATGGTTCCAGAAACCTGGTAATAAATGTTTTCCTGAAGAAACTGCTCAAATTAAAAAATTAAAAGCCACTTTCAAGAATCATGGCAGTACATACGCTTATGCACAAAGTAGCATAAGCATAAGCCATGCACAAGCAAACTCTTTTTTTTGTGCGTGTGTGGGTGAGAACTGCGTTGGGAAAGAAGAGACAAATCCTTTGATGGATATTAGTTTAGCTATATGCACTACACAAGTTTGCCTGAAACACTTCAAAACAAGCTGAACTGAAACGCTACTTAGAACATGGGCCACTGACACATGCTGTGGACGGCCTATTCTCAACACTTTTAGAGAGATTAGATACATTTGGCCAGCAAAGCTTGCGCAAGGGCAAATGACCTTTCAGTGCAAGATATGAATAGATTTTTTTGTTTGCTAATAGATGTCCAAAACATGAATAAAAACTAAGCATATTAGATGGTTGTACTGGCCACAGCTATTAATCACTAACAACAAACACCGACGTAACTAGCAACATATAGGCAAGTACTTCGAGTTTTTGGAGTTCATATTCAGGTGATATTCGGTTATATGCACTACATAAACTTAATAATACTTCTTTTGTTTATGTTTTGAGCATATGGAATTAATACAACAATGAATAGATTTATATATTAAAGTTTTGTCTGATAGGACACAGCCTTATGGAGAGAATTCATAGCTGATAAGCTATGTTTTGAATGCCTTAAAGATATGATTTTAAATCAAGTTCTTGATGTACTCAAATTATCCTTATTTCAATGCCAATTCTTGTTTATATGCATTATCTCTTGCATTCTTTATTTATTTACAAAAGACTGCAGTCACATTGGACCGAGCAGGTGGGATTTTATACACAACAAATACAAAAATAGAAGTGCATGTTATACAAGATGCAATCCAACTCGTAAGTATCCCTCACAAGTTAAAAAGAGAAGAAGAAAACATGCTACAGCAAAACAGTGAAAGAGCACAAGTATTTCTTAACAAGTATCTCAGTAGGTGTGAGCTTATTAGATTAAGAAGCAAGCAGAGGAACCACAAATACAATGAAAATGTAAATACATAATAAGGTGTGCACACTGTACAGAATACCGCTTTGTACAGTAGCAGCAACACTAAAATACAACAATTATTTATTTAAACATATATCTATAATATATATACTATAACAATAAATTATCACAAAAGAAAAATGAAAACAGTGAACACACGTCTATGTTAGAAATGTGGAATATAGGGCATGCTTGAAATCAATTCCAGTATCTGACAGCGATCTCACTCAAAGGAGTTCCATTTGCTTATCTTATGAGAAGGAAGTGAATTTCTGAAGAAGCCATGAAGTGCATGCTTCGCATGGGAGGATATCACGAGCATGGTGATAACATAGGGTGTGCAACTTAAACGACTGAGCGTATATGCATGTCCATGAAATTTTACAGTCACTAAAAATCGAATACAATAATTTCAACCTAGCCACCTTTATTGCAAATCTCCTTATTTACATATTCTAATGTAAAAATATTGTTTTGAGGCATGAAAGTGAAACTAATCATTGCACACCGCTGAAGTATTTAAGTCTTTATTTTTCTTGCAGAAGAGGTCCCATACCACAGTGGCATATTCCAGTTTAGGTAAAACGTAAGTCTTTCGAACAATCAACTGTTAATCTGCAGAGTCCCTGGATATTTCATGCATATTCTGAGAAGTGCCCTCCGTATGGGGGTTTATCAGAATGCAGCATCAGCTCAACCTTATCTTCAAGGCTCGGTGAGCACATGCAGGAGTGATATGTAAGACCTTGACACAGCTAGGTTACCTCCTTTTGTTAAGTGACATGGTAACCATTGAAAACGATATTTGGCATAACATAACAATTAATAATGATTTCTACATGTAAATTTGATCATGACTTGCTCACACCTTTAAGTTTATATATACACACGATGAGCATATGTATATGGCACTATATGTATGACTGATTTCCTGGAAATCTACGCAAGATATTCTTCACAGATCATTAATACCAATGATGTTTACAGCTTTCTATATATATGGGAGACAAATTGCCAGCAAGAATTTGGGCCACCCAAACATTTAGGATGCTAGAAAAAAATACAATTACTTGATTAATGCATTGAAGTATTCGCTGGATAAAATATCGTTTTACCTTGCTTGGTAGCAAAATGTGGAAGCAAAAACAATTCATAAACTCTAACATATACTAAGCAATTAATTACCTTAATTCATATCCTGCTCAGAACTCGGCATGGGTGTATAATAATTAATATTCGGCATCAACTTCATAATGCTTGACAGCCCATTCAATTCGCTTAATATTGATTACGAAACAATGCAGAGAATTTAGTGCGTGAAATGTACTATGTAATAAACAGTACGTTTTTTTTTTTTTTTAAGCGCTGCAGGCGCACGCGCGCTGGTTTAGCTTCGACTTTCCTCAAGAGTGACGGTCGGTTCGCATTCCCGGGGATTGCGCAACTGCCATTATATTGGTGGAAAAGAATTAAACGAGCTCGATTTTATCTCCTATGGCGCAGTAACGTACCCTTTGCGCATATGCCGAAATACATGTATGCGCAGCGCGTAGCAACTACATATCAATTACAGGCACCGCGCCTAGCTGATGACGACCATCGCGTGGCGCGGATACACATATAGGCGTGGAATAACTGACGGGAAAAGGCACAAATGTCGGTTTGCACGTGCATTGAGCGACCGGAGTCTCACCTGTCGGAAGCCTACTGGCAGCGCGCTGAACGAGTAGTACGAATGTGTGCGTATACGATCAAGCGCACGGAAACTTGAACGCAGAGGGCAACTCGAGACGGCGCGGAGAGGGCGATGACAGTGCGTTCGAGCTTTGGTGGCTTGATTCCGCGCGCGCCGTGATAAAAGGGAGAGGGAACGTGCGAAAGAGGTATAATATACCGGCCGCGGACTCCGCTGGAAATGCTGTCGTCACGACGTCGCGACGGAACCTGCTGCTGCTGTACAGTTTGGAGTACACATTAGCACGTGTCAGGGTCACCAGCCCCAGACCAAAATGTCTCCTGCACCGACACACACGCACATTTATATATCCGGTACGTTGGGTGCGCGTGTGCGCGGTTTGCACTAAACTTTGCACAGCTGACAAACACCAGAGAGGGGGGAACTTACACATTAATGGAAAATTTTCATGGTTAAAAAAAAAGGTAGTATTATAACTATAGATGCGAAACTACAGTACGGTCTCTATGCGGCCCTTTTCTGTCCCACGCCCATAATTTCCTCAAGATGCTATATTAGTATAGCGAGGCTCAGATAAAAGGGAGGACGTAAACACCGATAACCGCAACTGCGCGACCTTGGTGCCATCATAACAGGGCGTCAAGCATGCCTTCTCCGCGCAGACGCCAGCAGAATTTTTTTACCAGCATGCGTGACTGCGGAGAACGGTATATTGAAGTATCAATTACACTGCTAAGAGCTCTTGTTCTCATGTATTGCTTCGCGGAGACTGGCGGCTGATATATACGACTAAGACCGGATTCCACGATGTCGGTAGGAAAGTAAAAGCGCTTATTTACCTGAGGAAAAAAACAAAAGCAGAACCGACGTCCCCTCTCCGATGCTCGGAGCCGCCTCGGTTGAGCCTTTGTAATAGTCTTCCGCTACGCTCTCAAATCTCGTTCACGTCATTGCTGAAGTTTTTGCAACGTTTCCGACGTCCTCACAGGATGCGAAACCAACTTGCAAACCGCGAAGTCAAGAGCGCAGATAACCTTTTTTTTCTTCTTCTATCGTAGATTCAACGCGTGTATGCTACGATCTCGCAGACGACGCAGACCCAGACCAGACGGCGGCATCGGCAGCGTGACGTAAAAGGCGCTTGATGCGCGATTGGTCAACGAATAACCGCTCAATGTTTGGTATTGAGCCGCTTGTTTTGCATTTAAGCTACTTTATTTTGCCTCTTTTGAAATTCTTGATTGAGTTAGTTTATGTAGGTGTACTATGCTTGACTTCAATTATTAAGCGTAATCATTATTTAAAGGACGCAGATGGCGCGGCGATCGATTAAATCTCCTTGTTTTTCGCGCCAAAAACCGGACGCGCATTGTCTGCTCCCGCGCGAATCCTTCAGACTTGTAGTGCTTGTAGTTTGCGGCGATGGCTGGGTTTGACGATGGTGGAGTCTTTTTCAGCGACAACTTCAGCTCGGAGAACACTCAGGATGACAGCCAGGTCAACCTGCAGGCCGTCAAGCGTCGCTTCCGCGATTTCTTGCGGCAATTCCACGAAGGGAACTTCAACTACCGTTACAGGTAGTTGACTATGGCTTCATCGGCCATTCGGCCATGCGTCCCCGTTCTCCAATTACGGCCTGTATTTTGCACACAGAAAAGGCTGGAGAGATCCACATAAAATTGGACGACAGTTGCTGCAGAGCTGCGCGATTTCAGAACTTAGTTCGTTTCTGTGCTTGTTTAAGTGTGAGACAACGGTGGTGCGGTACGCATGCGGTGAAGATCAGGGCTTCTGTAGGCTGCCGTTTAATTTTGCCGCAGAGTATATGTAACAGAACTACAGTTCGGCGTAGTTGGTGTTTACTGCATATCATATTGACCACAAATAAAGACGTTTTTTTTTTTTTGTATGTTCTCTTCCGCTGTCCCCGTCTTTATTTGCGGTTAATATGATATGGAGTATATGTAAACTGCTGTGTTTGTGTGTTCAAGGTTAATCTAGGACATCAGTATTCTACTCCTATCTGAAAATGCGTCAAGAAAACGCTCTCCTTAGGTGAAGCGGAACGTGCGAAATTCACCTTCATGACTAGCTTTACAGTGCGGAACTTTAGGCGCACTTCGCCGGCTCACGTACAGTCGGTCACGAAAGTTTATGGGAAATGGGTACCACGACAAATGTGAATTTCGTCTATATATATATATATATATATATATATATTAAGGCACGGCGCTTCCAATTTGATAGATCGCTGTGTAGGTCGCAAAAGCAACCGCATACTGTAACTTTTGAATTCGAAGCTATGTGCCCAGGCTTCTCAGGAATTCAGTTTCCTTCGTAAATTTGCGTTCTGTAAACTTTCGTGGCCGAATGTACTTCCCCTTCCTTTTATTATCGTTATTACTCGTTAGCACCGGCGATCCCTCTTTTCTGGCGTAATAATTGCACATATAAGTGCCGCAAATCCTACAAGGAAACAATAAAATATAGCTAGATCACTATATATACTCTATTTTGCATTTAATATTGCCACTGTATCATGCATTCTAACAGTGGCCTTGGCTAGTTATGCTAGCCTCAAGAGCTCCTGTTAAACTGTGGCGCGCTAAACGATGCTCACGGCAATTGTCAACACTGCTCCCTTGGATTTCCTGCTCGCAGAGACCAGCTGAAGCAGCACTACAACATGGGGCAGTACTGGCTGGAAGTAGCGATGGAAGACATCTCCAGCTTCGACGAGGTGCTTGCTGACAAGCTGAGCAAGCAGCCAACTGAACACCTGCCACTGGTGAATATTGAAATTGCCCTATCATATGCTTGTTTGGTAGCCACTGGCTGTTAACAGAGCGTAGCATATACTGTCAAAAGGTTTTTACTTAAGTCTCTTGACCTCTTATAGAGGGGTTCTGAATACTTGGAAGAAGATTATTTGAATTGCTCTTATAATTAATGTGAAGTGAGCACGCTCCAAATTGGTTTCAGATCATCTGCTACTCCCTGTCGAAATTAGTGGGCCTCTTACGAAAAACTGAAATTAGCATTTCAGAAGTGCACATAACAGAATGCCTTTATATCTGAGCGCTTTCTTAAATGTACATCCTCTGACTGGAAAGGCGCACTTTCTCGCATTTTATGGCACACTGCACAATGCTTGGTGTGGCAGAGATAACAGAAAATTTTGTGCCTGAATAGTCGGGAGCTTCTTGGTATGTTCAGCCTCGTTAGTAAATACATCTGTGGAGCACTGTTTTCTAACGTACGTACGGCGATTTGCCTGCACGATGTATCCCGGCCACGGCGGCCGCATTTCGATGGAGGCGAAATGCGAAAACACCCGTGTACTTAGATTTAGGTGCACGTTAAAGAACCCCAGGTGGTCAAAATTTCCGGAGTCCTCCACTACGGCGTGCCTCATAATCAGAGAGTGGTTTTGGCACGTAAAACCCAATAATTAATTATTGCCTGCACGATGTTGTCATTCAGTGCCGCTAACGTCATAGTTAGACTTTCTTCTCTCTATTAAAGGGCAGCTTTACCTTGGGAGCCCTTATATAAATACACGGCAACACAGAAATTGTTTTTCTCGGCCTAAATTGCACTGAATTTGATGACGCTCGTTGCATTTAAAAGAAAAAGTAAAACAAAGGCAACCTCACAAATATAAGGCAATTTATGGTAACAAGGTAAGAACTGCTTTTCACATCAGTGTATGAAAACCTTAGAAGGCTTGCATGAAGATGCCCTGATTAGTGTTGGCCACAACTCTTCTTTCTTAACAGCTGGAAGAAGCTGCCAAGGATGTCGCCGATGAGGTAACCAGACCGCGGCCTGAAGGAGAGGAGGACGTTGCCGACATCCAAGTGTTGCTGAAGTCAGACGCTCATCCTGTCCCCATGCGTGAGATCAAGGTGAGCCCTACAGTTGTTCCACCTGAATACTTACACCAGAATAAAAAAATTGCAAGGTAAATGAACAGTGGCACGATCTGCTGCGGGAGCGCAAGACCACTTACAGCAGAGATCATGGGAAATGGGCGCTTCAGGCAGAAAGAAATGTAGAAGTCCATGCATTGTTTGCAGTTATATTTTGCAGTGGTAAACATGAGCCAACTTTTCAAACTTGCGTCGTCTGAAGTTCTGCTTTCCAATAGCAAACGTAAACCAACTTGCCAAACATGTGTTGCCTGCAGCTTTGCCTTTATATGGTAAACACAAAACAACATTGCAAGCTTGTGTCATCTGAAGCTCTGCTTTCCAGTGGTAAATGTGAACCAGCTCTCCAAACTTGCTTCCTTGGCAGTTCTGCTTTCATCTTGGCACTGTGGAGAGGGGCAAAGTACAAAGCAGTTTCCCACTCTGGGCAACAGATTTTATAATGCCACCAATGCTTCCACTGACAAAAAAGCTAAGATTTCCTTTGGTCAGACATTGTTGCAGACAGTGTGGGCTTCTGCTTTATTTTGTATTAAACACGCGAGCACTGTAGCTGAGCATAGTGTTAAAGGGATACTGAATGAAAATTCTGCCACCAATATTTTCACCCAGTTGAAAGCATGGGCGCTAAAAATGGCAAATACAACACAGTTTTTGGAAAGCAATTGATGAAAAATAACGAATTTAATGATTTCGTCAAACTACCGCACCTAGTGGTTGCACCGCAATACACAGGATGTGACATTCATCTTACCTGATACTGCTGCTGAGGCCTCCAAGATAGTTCTGTGCGATTGAAGTGATCTTGGAGGCCGCACTGCTGCACTCGCTTCTTTCCTATCAACATCATCCGCTCGCTCGAGTAGCCTGCATCTTGGCTCATACAAACTGAAAGAAATGGCTGTGAACAAGGATTGAACACATGGGACAAGTGTGCAAACAAGTGAGTGGCACATACTCTGCTTAGACCCGGCCCTCTTCATGTACGGTCGGAAGGTTTCCCATACTTGTCAACAGGTGCAAAACAAACTTTTTGGGACTATCTTGCTTTGTTTTTCACGAATGTTGTCAATAAAAGCATGCCTGCGCAAGCGACAAACACGGCACTACTGTAGCGGCGTGCTATCAAGTGACAGCTTCGGCTGATATAGTTGGTAGGCAGAGCTCGCCGGTGCTTGCGATCCAGCTCCACCTCATCATAGAGCACTTGACCTGGCACTTATTTTGCACCTATGCCTGTGAAATGCTCTCGCGCTACGGCTCCAGATCTCGGCAGTGGTTTATAGAATGCGTGCAATTTCGGGCTAACCTTATTCTATTAGTCACTATATTGTGTCTAAAACAAACTGTAGCCGATTTTTGTGCCGCTGCGAGCATTGATTCATGCGAACACCTCGGTCGGGGTTATCAGACTGGTGAAGAACAGGCCCGTTGAAGGTGCCTTCAATGTAGCAAGCAACATTAGGCACATTCTGCAGTGTGCTTGATTGTGTCTGTTGGATCCCTCCCGCCATTGGATGACAATTTCCAGGCAGTTAGTTGTTCATTTGGCATCCAATCCACTGCTGGTTCAAGCAGGATGCAGGATTGTACCGTGTATCTCCTATACTTATATTGGAGTCACAATCACCGCTCGTGCTGTCACTTTCCTTAGCGCTTTGCATACTTGTGCGCTTGCAAGTGAAAGCAAATACTCTTCAGTGTGCCTTTTTCTTTCTTCGCCTGCGCTCGATCTGGTGGTATACTTTCTTCCTCCTTTAGTCACCCTTTTCCCCAGTGCAGAATAGCCAGCCAGATATTCCTGTTTAGTTAACCTGTCCTTTTATTCTTCGTTCTCTCTGTAGGCGGTCGCATAGCACAGCACAAGGCGTGCGGGCGTCAGCCAAGCTATGCCAAGTGCTGGCAGTCTGCGTCTGTATGCTGCTGCCACAGTTAAGCGCGACGTCATGCACATTATGGGGCAGCCCCGTGTGGGCTGGCTTGTGGCTGGTGCGCGCTCATGAAACTCAGAAAATACAGCCATCCACAAAAAGATATGTGCTATGATTGCTCTGTATCAAAATAATTGTCTTCAAAGTGCAGTACTGATGTGTTCAGTTTTCTTTTTTTTTTCTTCAAAATTTAATTCCGTATTTCTTTAAATAAAACTCTCGGCATTATGTCATATCTGTGCGAAATTTGAGCACAGTGAGACAGCAGTTCAGCCAGAAAAGCCATTTTAGTCGGGATTTATCTATGCAACATTTTGTGCCATTTTTACAATGTTTCTTGGTGCAAGAATTCAAGGGAATAACTGTTTTGTTGTGTTCACTTTCTGCTTACCAGTCTGACCAAGTTTCCAGGCTGGTCAAAGTACCGGGCATTGTGATCGCCGCCACTGGAATTAAGGCCAAGGCAACCAGCATCACTCTGCAGTGTCGTTCCTGTCGAGAGACTGTGCCCCACGTGCCAATCAGGCCTGGCCTTGAAGGCTATGCCATGCCACGCAGATGCAACAGGTGCAGTTACTGCAGGATTGCTGGGCTCTGTTGAAATGAGCTTGACAAAGCAGCCGTTGCAGAGAAAATGTTCTTCGGTATGAATACAGCTATGCTTGAATGCAGCCGGTGCATCACTCTTTTAAGTCAAGGTTTGTTAAGCTGAGTTCTTCAATAGGCTGATGAGTCAGGTGATTTTTTTATGATGGGGTGTTTTATGTTGCATGGGCCAGGTATGACCAAACAACGCCAAGAACATTAGGTGACCTTTGACTGGTTTCTTAGGTGCTTAATTCCTTTTTGCTCAGCTGTACTTAGGTGAACGTTTATCTCCAAAATTCCTTCAAGTTCATATCGACTGAAGCCTGCTGTGCATATATGGTGCTGCTGAAATGTGCTGGTGCATTAACAGAAATTTACTCCTGCAATATGCAGAAATGGAAAATAATATTTTTGTGGGGTGTGTGCACAGTGTATTACAATAGCATTTTCGTTTTGTACATCCAGCATCACTCCAATACAGCGTTTGCTAAATGAGCGCCACGTAACATAAACAAGGATGTTCTGAAACAGCCTTTCTCATTATTTTACAGTGATCGCGCGGGGCAGCCCAAGTGTCCTATCGATCCATTCTTCATTGTTCCCGACAAGTGCAAGTGTGTCGACTTCCAAGTGCTCAAGCTGCAGGAGGTCCCCGAAGAGGTGCCCTATGGCGAGATGCCTAGACACCTGCAGCTGTACTGTGAACGGTACGAGTTGTGTTGTGGTCACTCTTTATAATTGCTTGTATAAGATTCAACTTGCTGGCTTCAGTTTAAAGTCAGGGCAGCTTGTGTTGTTCTTGTCCACGGTGCAATTTCTGAATAGCTCAACGATGCCGGCTTTCTGCAGTGTCATTTTTATTTATACCGTATTAACCCTGCAATGCCCAAACACAGTTCCATGCCAAGGAACATTAGAGCAATTTGCTTGCCTTCATTCCTGACCTTGAAGAATGTGTTTGTACTGGAAAAAAACACTTAAATGTGTTTTGAAGTATAATTAGGTAAAACCTAATTAATACAGTAATTCATTAATTAGTAATTTGTTTTGCTGAAGCATCCACAACTGAAAACGCTCATCAGCATACCAAGAACGCTGCTATAGGCTGTGTGTTTGTTTGCCATGCCTAAATCAATATTTTAAGGTATCAAATTTAGGGTATCATATGTGATACATTGGGCATTACAGGGTTGACACTTACCGTGTCTCTTGAACTTACCTTCACCACAAATGTGTGCTTTTACCCTTCCAACAAGTTGAAGGCCTTGATGAGGACTTAAAAAATTTGACATAGGTAGACACTTATTGTTTAAAGCATGCATGTGACAATATTACAGTGGCATACCATGATGTACCTTAATTTGCATTGAATGAAGTTCGCAACTTGCTGTAATAGGTGGGAAAGTTACCCTTTTGCTTGTCATTGCCATTCGATGCTAACTAGCTCATCTTCCTGTGTGGCATTGTGTTATGTGCTTTGAAAGTGGGGTACTCTTTGAGGCTGCTCTAGCTCAACCACGGTGGCTCAGTGGCTATGTCATTCTGCTGCTAAGCACGAGGTTGTGGGTTTTACTCCCAGTCACATTGGCTATATTCCAGTGGGAGCACGATGCAAAAAAAAAAAAAAGAAAGAATGCTTCCATTTCATACAACGCGTGCATGTTACAGAACCCTAGGTGGTCATAATCAATCTAGAGCCCTACACTCCGAAATTCCCGTAGCCAACTGTGACGCTTCACAACGTTAAACCTCATAATTTGAATTGATTGAAACACCTCTGGCCTCTCTCTAGTCATGATTATATAACTCAACCTTCTAGATCGTTATTTATAAGTTGGCTTCACAACTTTTGGACAATACTTGTGGGTGAAAAAAAAATCACACGTTTTAATCAATATGGTGATTGTTACAGCTGATTGTACATAAGCATCTAATGAATGGGACTGCAGAATAGACGTTAAGTGGTCATTGATGCTTCTACTGTAATTCATGCTTGTTCGCTTGTTTTGATAGTCTATTGATTTAGATATTTGGATCGGTATGGTGGTGGTAATTTCTGACTGATTCTATGCTGTTCTGATGCTGCAGGTACCTCTGTGAACGTGTCGTGCCAGGCAACAGGATTACCGCCATTGGTGTCTACTCAATAAAGAAGACTGGGCATTCAACCAAGGTGGGCAGTTAGCTTGCAACCAGAGATCTGTTGGCATTGTGCTGAGCTAAATGATGTGCAGTTTGTTTGAGCTTATCTTGCATAATTTGTTCAACATTTGTGAATGAGGGAAACCTTAGCTTAGAGCCAATGTTTCGACAAGGGAACTCGTAATGGTCTTCATAAGAGCAACAACTGCCGTATTTACTAGTGTAAGACCTGCACTTTTTTTTCTCCAAATCTTGGCAAGGTGCGGCTCTTACACAAGTCGGACACTTGACTACACCTGCTAAAGACTGCAAATGATGTACAGAATAATGCGAACACTAGCAAAAGAGACATTTGTTCAAGATTCAGGACCACTGATCAAGTTCGCCTTCATTCTTCATTGCTCCTGCTTTCGATGTCGCTTAAGACAGTACTACCTAATCCTACCAGCTCACTGTAACTGGAGCTTAGTACCCATCGGCACACTCCCAAAGACGGTCCTCATCGGCTCCATCAATGTTGTTTCGGCAACTTTCAAACATTTAGCCATGGTATGAATTGATACACCAATCTTTTTATATATATAATTTTTTTTTTTCACAACATTGACCGCGAAAGGTGGGTGTGGGACTTAATCGAGTAAACACGGTACTACTTAGACAAGTCCTCTTGTGGAAACATTGGCTGAGGCTTCCTATGTTTGTCCACTCTTGGTCACATGAAGTCTGCATCACCCTGTTAATTTCATGTTTTCTTTTTGTTTAGATCGTTGGTATATTTGGCCCAGAAGGGTGCAAAACACAAATCATTGAAGGTTACATAGATGACAATTTCTATTTGATTTCGATTTAAATTCGATTTGAATTTTTATTTGATTGGGAACAAACTGAATTTCATACTGTATGAAGCTACCTGCAGTTGTGGCAATCACCCCTTTTCTTGCATATATTTTTAGATAGATAGGGTTCATTGCATCCTAAATGACAAGTTGCTGGCTTCTAAAGAACTGATGGGAGTCATGCCACACTTGAATATATTCAGAAAGGACCTCAAGAGAAGTCGAACATTGGCATCCGCGCTCCATACCTTCGAATCGTGGGCATTGCTGTGAACACAGAGGGCGCGGGTAGAGTTGGAGGCACAATGCTGACACCTGATGAG
The DNA here is from genome assembly GCF_050947875.1 of Dermacentor variabilis. NCBI lineage: Eukaryota > Metazoa > Arthropoda > Arachnida > Ixodida > Ixodidae > Dermacentor > Dermacentor variabilis. Next base: position 166,460,107 of record NC_134574.1, on the reverse strand, counting down.
GAGGACATGTTTCGCCACCTGGCGAGCAGCCCCAACATCTACGAGCGCATTGCCAACAGCATTGCACCCTCCATCTATGGCTTTGCTGATGTGAAGAAGGCCATTGCTTGTCTGCTCTTCGGTGGCTCTGTGAAAAGGTGAGACGTTTCATTGAGCGATTTGCTTCTCTTTAAACTGGAAATTTAAGAAAAGCAAGCTTTGATATAGGAAGAGTGAGTGCTCCTTTAGAGCAAATTTTCCTGACTTTCAGCTGTGTGCTTGGAAGAAGCCCCAGTTTGGAGATGACAAACCTTTTTCGTAAAGATGGGACTCACTGTAATGGTGGAAAGCAATGCCATGTGGATTTATTGCAGCAGTATTGCATCAGGAGATATCCTTCTTTTAGATTTAAAGAATACCTTGGGAGATGTGATTTCCTTTGCCAGATTATATATAGTAAATGGTGATTCAGGCAAACACCGCAAAATAACAGCGCATTGTACCACACTGCTCCAAATGTGCATTTTGTTTACAACCCATTCCAGAACATCCATCATGTTTTCTCGGCTTTGTTCACAGTGTGAGGCCAGATGGTGCCTTGTGCAAACAGATTCATGCAAGGGCTGTCTGCAGCCGGGGAGAAAGGCTGAATAGTAGACTGTGCAAGCTGGTACTGGTTTGCACTTCAAGGGCAGCGCAACAACCTGCACAGAATAGTCCGGTTGTTCCATGCGTTTCTTTCGTCGTGTGTAGGTGTTCGCACTCCCTTCCCTTCAAACATGAGAAAGGCCTATTTCCAACACAAATAAACTACCTTATTTGCACAATTCTACCATGCCACCGATTGTAATGCGCATTTATATTACCTCTCAAATATAAAAAAAATAACTTGGTGCTGATTTTACCCTGCACATCAAGCAACGAAACCTGCGTCCATGCCTAGCATGTAGAAACCATTTTATGGAACATATAAAGGCACACAGACACATACACAGTGATGAATCTTAGTGGCTAGTTGCTATCGTAGTCCAACGACACCTCCTTTTCACTGTCTACCGACCACAGAAAGTCATCTTCAGTTCCATTTAATGCATTAGAAGTGCCATACTTCTTGAATGCTCGCGCAACTGCTGTCTGTGGGAGGGCATTCCACGCACCATGGACCTACCTTGCGATGTCTCCAAGCGTTGCTTTTTTCAGATGACCTGTTTGATGGCAGTGCGACTAGCTAGCTACCTTGCATTGATATTTTCTTTTTTTTTCAGTAAGAATCTGTTCTATTTTTTATTTTGAGTAGAATTACGATTTTGACGGACATGCAAATTTGAACACATCCTTTATTTAAAAAAAAGTGCGTGTTACAATCGTGCAAATACGGTATGTTGTTGGAAAGGTTATTGAATGTTTTTAGTGTGTTTGCCTCAGCATGTGACATTTTCCTGTACATTAGCAGCAAGCCTGAAGTGTCTTTCAAGCATCTTCTGCTCTTGTGCAAGACGATTCTGCCATCCTAGAATGTGGGGGATCTGTTGTGTAAGGTCTCGTACCCAGGGCGCCCAACTCAAATGATTCAACATTCTTGTTCAGGCTTCCAGATGGTCTGAGGCGGCGAGGTGACATCAACTTGCTTCTTCTTGGTGACCCAGGCACAGCCAAGAGTCAGCTGTTGAAGTTTGTGGAACGTGTGGCTCCAATTGCTGTAAGCATAGAAGAACTACTTAAGACTATTAAAATGAACTCTCTATAGTGATAGCTTGTGTGCCAGAAGCATGGGGTTTCGCAAAGTTAATTCATCAGCTGCTGTTATGGAAATGGCTCATACATATCACAGCCATTCCATAGTCCACGAATCCTGGACTGGGACAATGCAATGATTATATTCCGATTCTCTTGAGCCTCCATCATAGCTTGGTGGCTGTGTCATTGCGCTGCTGATCTTGAGGTCATGGTTTCGATCACGGCAGCCAGGGTTGATGGGGGTGAAATGCAAGAACACCCGTGGTGCTTAGATTTAGGTGCTCGTTAAAAGAATCCCAGGTGGTCAAAATTAATCCGTAGTTTACCGCTATGGTGTGCCTCATAATCAGATCATGGTGTTGGCTCATGAAAACCTCAGAATTAAATTTTAAAAGTCTTTACTCCAATTCTTTTTCTTTTCGCGCTTTGTCAGCAGCTCGAATGGCACTCCACTTTCGTTATTGACTGGATCGGCTAGTTGGGGGATGCAAGCTATGGATGCTAAGAAAGGAATAGAATCAAGCAAAAGAAATTGCTGCATTATACTGACCCTGTTTTATAAGCTGCATTCATGTCAACTAAAGAGCAGTCACTATTAGAAGGACGTGTACTCTTTAGAGCCGAAGGTTGACCCAAATATCTTTTTGTGTTCTTTTGCTGCAGGTTGGTGTAGAGCATTTATTTTTGCTTGATTGGACTCCTGTATCATCCCTGATTGATTTTTAGCCCTTGCTGTAATCACTGTGAACATGTCGTGAAATGCACTTCCTCGTTTTCTCAAGCAGCATTTCTGATGGTGTTCCAGGTTTAGAGTGGTGATATCTCTGGTTCTACTATATCACAAGAATTCATTTTTTTCTCTCAGAAAAGTAGGCGATCGGAGAGTGCAGCAGGGCTCTAGACTAATATGAAGAAATATTATTATAGAAATTCTCAAGAAGTAATGTTCTTGCTTTTGAAGTTTGACGTGATATAACTTTGGCCCAAGTCAGTCTAGAGCATTTATTTTTGTAGCACTGCAAACTATGATCATTGAACATCATTTTGATATGCCAGTCTCCTTCATAACAACCAGCTTTTCACAGAGAGGTCACCTCCAAACTAGTCCAACCAAAAAACAAATTTCTTATTTTAAAGGGCCCCTTCACCAGGTTGGGCTATTTTGAGCTGACAAGTGCAGTGCATACAGTGCGTGCCAACGATCGTGTCTGCTAAGTATTACATCCCTACGCACTGCGGAAAGAGCCTAAATTTCAAACTAAACACTGTTTGCCCTTCTTTTCGCGGGCGCCATGCTCTCAGCCGGAGAGTTGAGGTCTCACGAGCACTGGAGTCCACAGGCCTAGTGGTTCACGGTCTGCTCTGGTCGGCCCGGCCGGCTGACAGCTTGATGGCTCGGTCCCGCAACCCAACAGCTTGTCTTCAACGCCAGGTCCAGTGGCTGACCACCTCCTGTGGTTTCCCTGTGACTCGCCTTCCAACCCCGCGCTTTGCCCTTTTCTTCTGCTCTAGCCCTTGTGTCTTTCCAGGATTGGTGATCTTCGGAGCTCCGTGTTTTTCAATGATTGGTTCTTGGGAGCTCCGTGTTCTCCAATGACTGGTTCATTTTACCTTTATTTCTTATTTGTGCTGTGTGTTGTTGCACGTGGCGCTCTTTGACTTCGTCTCCTTTTGCTCAGCATGGGATTCACGTCCCCACATGCGCATTCTTTGTTGTGCTCTTTTCTTCTCGCCATCTACAGCACTGTGGTTTCGCGCACTACGCTTATCACAGAGGGTTGGAAGGGAGACTGAGGAAGGGGGCGACTAAGGTGTGCTGTGCAGGGTGCACAGAATAAGGGGGGTGTGGCAAAGTAGCTGGCATTCTTTTTTTTTCCCCTGAATTTTGCATCCTTTTCATTCGGGCGCATACACCCAGTACGCAGACGCAATTGTTATTGCCAATAATGCGGCATGGGAACATTGTAGTAAGTAGCTTATTTTACATTAGAAAAAGTTCACAGTGTAGCAGATGCTCATTGTTACATCTGAGTATTGTTAAAACTGGTAATGCTATAAGATACTTAGGGTAGCTTGTGTGGTTCTCGTGGTGAATACAAATGAAACAAGAAGATGCCGCTGAACATTATATACACACACATGTATTCATATACCCGTATATGCCCACATATACCCGTATATAGGATTTTCTTGGCACTTGAATATTTCTGAATTTTTTGGCACCTGGGTTCAACTGTAGTGTAGCAGCTTGCAGGGCAGTTCACCCAAGAATGCAAAGTGACGGTCACTGTGCCAAGTCTACATTGCCTCGTAATGCTCATGCAGGTGTACACTTCCGGCAAAGGTAGCAGTGCTGCTGGTCTGACAGCTTCGGTCATCAGGGACCCAGCTACTGTAAGTAATAAAAACCCGCCTTTTTTTGCCAACCAGTTGCATGGCTATTCGCTTGTCGGACATTTGCAGTGCACATCGTGCTAAATCATGGTGAATGGCGGACGTTTTTGCTGCAGCGGAACTTTGTCATGGAAGGTGGTGCCATGGTGTTGGCAGACGGGGGTGTTGTCTGCATCGACGAGTTTGACAAAATGCGAGAGGATGACCGAGTGGCCATTCACGAAGCCATGGAGCAACAGACCATCTCCATAGCCAAGGTCAGCAGTGCTTCAGACTTAAGCCTAATTGAACAAGGTCTTACAGGTCTAAATTTTAGCACCGAGCCTGAGAGCCTGCACTCCAGACTCTTGGCACTTGATGTAGTATTTGCTACTTTTGATACTTCATATTCACTTTCTCTGTCATTGTGAGATACTGCACATAGTGAATGCGATACTTGCCTTTGCTTTACAGGCTGGCATCACAACAACCCTTAATTCTCGCTGCTCGGTGCTCGCGGCAGCCAACAGCGTGTTTGGCCGCTGGGACGATTTGAAAGCAAACGAGAACATTGACTTTATGCCCACCATCCTTTCTCGTTTTGACATGATCTTCATCGTGAAGGACGTCCATGATGAGAAGAAAGACTCTGTATGTCTATTTCCTGCTCACCTGTTACTTTTGTTGCTTGCAGTTTGGCATCCAACCCTGATGCATAATTTAGTTAATGACAGAGCTCTTAAATCATACCAGGGCCAGTATTCTCAGTTCACTTTTGGGGACACAATCATTTTAGTGAGATTTTATGTGACTAACACAGTATGCATAAGCAATGATGGGTGACAGCAACCTTGGCACTGCGTGAAGACAGTCTGTTCGCCACTGTGTCAGTAAAATGTTGTTGCCCATCAATGCCAACACAACCGGTACTATACTTGTGGGCAACTTTGCTTGGCTATGAAGTGAAAGCTATGGGGGCAGAGTTTCTGCATAAGACTGTATTCATACACAATGTAGCCTGGGTGAGCTCAGCATCAGTTTCGGTTTCTCCAACCTTGCACAACTTCTTTACTTTAGTGAAGGCAAAGACAATTAACTTGGCGTGAATCGGTCGATGTTTATACCCATCCGATATGTACTGAGTTCTGAACAGCGAGCAATGCAGCCTGTGTCAGAGCCTCGAAGCAGCCATGTGACATTGGCATTGGTTAGGACTTGGGCATGCTATCGATGCGGGTGTCAGCAGAGCCGCCACAGCACTTATTTCGCTTACTTGTTTGTATATGTTGATGGTTGCAATTTCAAGATAGGTTCGCTTGGTTTCTGCGTCAATGCTCCAAACACTTGTTTTGTCGGCTTTGACAACCTTGTTGCTGAAGTTGATCAACAGCCTCTCAGGGAAGTTGATTGGCGGGACAGCAAACTATGAACACTCACCAGAAAATGCTGGCGTGATTTTGCCTTTGACAAACGCATGAAATGCATAAGACATGCGACGCTTTCGGGGGTGTGAAAACTTGAAATAGCAAATAAAAACGCAATAAAATACCAGCAGCTGACTGGTGAATGTTATGCATCATTTCAAATTAGGTGCTGTAAAAAAACAAAAAATATTGTTCAATACATGCACCAAATGGAGTGTGGCTTCTTAACCTAGGGCTTGGTTTCAAGGGCTCCTCAACATACTATGAAAATTGGAGCTACATAGTGGTGAGAATTAAATATGAGTAAAAATCGTGATTTATCGCATGTACAAAGAATCGAGGTCTCGTACTGCGATTGCGGAATAGACAGCTATCCAAGAAAGAAAAAAAAATTTAGGCAAACATTTTGTGCTGTTCCTTCCTTCCCTTTGATGACCTCAGCTTGTCATAAGTGATCAGCACTTTTGGCTTATGAAAAGCCATCATCATGGCTGTTATTGTATTAGATTTCCCACAACATAAATATTTATTTCTTGCTCCCACTTCTAAAAGAATTGTTAAATCTTTATTACATCAGTCGCGCTCACAAACCGTGTTTTTTCTCTTGAATGACTGTAGGCACTTGCCAAGCACGTGATTGGTATCCACATGAACGCCGAGCCAACTGCCGAAAAGACGCAGGAAGGCGAGCTGAGCTTGAGCACGCTCAAGAAGTACATCTCCTTTTGCCGAGAGTAAGTCTTTTTGCTCTGGCTTTTTCTTTGAATAGCTAAACCAATGTCTACTTTGAATCTGTAGGTTGTTGTAGTTATTCAAATATAGGGAGAGGTTTCTTCCCAGAATGTATAGCCTCCCCACTCCTCCCCGCTTTATATGCGAGGCTGATAGATTCAATCAAGCGCCGGTCCTGTCATTTGTGTTCTTCTTCTTGACCTCTGGTCTTCTGCGCCTTGCCTTTATTAATTCAAGCATGAACCAACTAGCCCAAGCAAGAGTTTTACTTGATAGATTCAGTTACTTTTTCAATATGGCGGCCGCAGCGCCACATTTCTGGGAAAAAAAGTTGTCTTGCAAATGCGAGTGAATCAGCTGAAATTCTTACAAAGTTTAGCAGTTTCAGAGATGGCAAGGTACTGAACATCTGCGCACTGCATTATGCTAAACATTATGCCAACGACTGCTCTTTGATGGAGGAAGAAGTGCAATAATGTACCCACAGACAGCAAAGAGTATACAGGGCATAGCATCTGTTGTTTCTTTATTGCGTTAGAGACCAACTAGCCCATCTCGCGCTTCTGTTGCAAGTTGCAAATGTGTTCTTTTGTCCAAGTGGTCATCGTAATGTTGTTCAGCATTGCCTTGTGTTTAGCTCTTGTTCATCTTGTGTGTAGTAATGGTGCTCATGTAAAGCAATGCGCTGAATGTGAGCCATTTGTAATCTTGGTCATGAATGACTGATTTGATTTTCTATAGCCCTATCTCAAGAAGCAAAGTTACAGTTGCAATACTTGACTCTTGCAGTAAGTGTGGGCCAAGGCTGTCTGCTGCTGCCGCAGAGAAGCTCAAGAATCGCTATGTCATGATGCGAAATGGAACTCGTGAACATGAGCAGGAGTCTGTCAAAAAGTCAAGCATACCCATCACCGTCAGGTATTGTCAGCATGCTCTCTACAGCTTCACCTTATTACAATTAGCTGTCCTAAGGAGGCTCTTACAATTGGGGAAAGTTTATTGCTAAGGCATTATCCGTGGTCATTTCCTCTTTTTCTCCTTTTTTTTAAACCTTTTTACTAACATGCAATGTGTGCATTGACACAATGGAAATATTTATGCAAGAAAAAAATAATTTATATTTACGGGGAAAGTTGTTTGCCTTGCTTAGTTCAGTTTCCCCAAGAAATCGTTTGCCTTCTACTTGTGTTTATTTGCAACAGTGGACTCTCAAACTTAGTGACAAACTGTAAACCTTGAAAGAGGCACTACAGGTGGAACAATTACCTGGCTGAAGTCTTATCCTGTTATGTCACCCCTACTCTAGTTAGTATTTTATTTGGAAATTGGGATGCAAATTAAGCTATGAATTCTTTTAACTAGCTTCTGACTATCAAGGCCAAAGAGCAGGATAAACGAAAATGACAATTACAAATGTGAATGGTACAGCATGTTTTGTGACCCACCGTCACCGTTTTCGGCATGAAGTGCCTCAGCCTTGGTAAGCGTAGGTGCGAGTTGTAAATGACTTTATTGATCCTAAGAACTACCAGGGAGAAAAGGGCAGCTGGCACTCTGGGATTTCGTGTCTGCTCATGTATGAGCATCAGGAGGACTAACTGTTGTGGTAGTCAGTCTTGCATACCGTAGAGACCCGTGGCCAGGGCAAGTAGTGATAGGAGCCCCAGCAGTGCTCCGAGCCACTGACACCACGCTGACTTTATCCAATCAAGCACAAGTGCTTCGTCCATTCACCCTTTTTCTTGACAGTGGATGACAATTCTTTTGGGGAACTTGTCTCCTTTCGGCAGAGTCTTTTATTTGAACACCACGTAGGGTGGTAGCTTGCGACCGTCTGCCATGCAGGACAACATTACGATCGCCTGCGTTTTCTTGTTTCCAATCGACCGAAAAGAAACTGGCCTGCAGCCTTTTTGCTGCACCGTTAGTGCCGAGGGCATCTCCAAATATACTGGCGCTTGATCATTGCCGATCTGGTCTAGCTGAATGTTACCCAACTTCGCAGTGAAAACATGTGATGCAGAAAAGCTCTTCATAGCTTTCTGGCAGCTTCTGCGATTTCAACGTGCGCCGACGCAAAGAAAATCAGCGCTCCACATAAAACTATATGCCCAGTGTTAACTTGCCTTGAAGTCCGTCTATGGAATACCTTTTTCTCTAGCGATCTCTCTTGCCTTTGCGTGCAGCAGCTCAATGTTGGCATTGAGGTGCGCAGCTCAATGTTGGCATTGAGGTGCGCAGCTTGTTGCTATTAAATGAAGTGCCAGGTCCAGTTCAACTTCAGGAAACACTCCATTCTTCGGTCCCCGGAAACTTCTTCTCAGGCCGCTGCACACAAAGAGGGCTTCTTTTTGCTTCCTCCAACCGTGAATGCTGTGCTTGTTCACCCCAAACTGCCGCCCTGCGGCACAGTTGCCGATGGTTTCGGCAGCTACGATTACTTTTCTTTGAAAAGTAGCTGAATACTGCTTTCGTGGTACTTGCATCATGCAAAGCGGGGCCGTTGCGGAGTCAGCATGGCCGACAAGTCCGCGTGGTTACAATAGTACCTGATGATAGCGCAAGAACCTGACGATCATAGCGCCGAGTAATGCTGAAATCATAACTGCGAATTTGGGCTGAAAATGTTGGAATGTGCATATAGTATGAGGCGGAAATTTCGCATGGCAAAATCTGCAAAAAACCTCGGACTATACATGGCTTCTTATGGTAATTTTTCAGTTAAATTTGTTCAGTGAAATTATGGAAAGCATAGGAAAGGCCCCGGCTCGCCCACATCAGTTGAAGGGAGTGTGGCGGAAGTCATGTAGTGTTTTTCGCAAATGAGCAGTGGGGCTGGTGTGCCAATCATCATTGCATAGCAACTGCATTCCTGATGCTCTTGCTGCTGCTCTCGGCCTCTCAAAAGTAAGATAACATTTTTGGCCCCTGCCTTTCCCGCAGTACATCCTGTTCGTGAGACAAGCTGACATTGGAGTGTGGTGTTCAAGTTTGAAAGTTGTGTTTTGGGTCTGTCTGTATGTGTGTCAGCCAGCAACGGACACTCAAGCAACAATGGTGTGTGTCTTTGTCGTCTTCTTCAATGTGCCATGGGAACGCACAGGAGAGCATCTGCTTCACTGAAACTGCAACAGAAGTTTCATAGGCTTTGTTTTGAAGCGCGTCGGCAGCACACACTTCCGGTGGCTCATAGCAATGCAAGTTCAAAACTCGCGCCTGTCTGCTCTGTTGCACTGATTGGAGGCGTAAAGGGAGATTGCACACCAACATGGCTGCACTTCCGGCTACAGAAACGTGACGTCAGGGCCTCTCCTATTTTGTTTCGTTCCTCCTTATATGAAACGCAACACATAAAGAAATGGTCTCCAATCCATACTGTGAAGGTGGTTGGACAGCAAAGCTGTAAATGACAACTACGAGTACCCATTGTGATGTAGGCTGAAATTATTCACGTGGCGACATCCATATGTATTTACCTAATTATTAGCCTAAGAAGTTTTGACGGAATGCAACTTTGCTTGCGCTGCTACCTCGCGCACCTACAAAGAGTGGACCAGGGAGAAGAGAAATTCGCCGCGCCTAGTAGGCACACTGCTCTTCAGGAGTCCTCACTATACATGGCCTTCCCATAGCACTGTAACAACACAAATCAGTTGCTAGACAAGTTCTTCCTTTATGTACAAAAATTTAGTTATGTCACACCTTGCTTTGTATGCTACAATCAAGCTGCTGTCGCTGTGGCAGATTGCATAACAGTAATCTTTACCAGGAAATGTATGCAGGGAGTGGGGGGGGGGGGGGGGTATGTGCTTCGCATTGCATGTAGGCACACGAACGCCTTATCATCAAATATGTGGTTCGGATGCTTGTTTTGAGCGTGTTCTTTACTGAAACATATGCTGTTCTGTATGTTGTATGCATGATTCCAAAGAATATATGCACTGTTCGCTTCAATTTGCCAAGTGCTTGTAGCCTCTGCCTTACGGGAGTATGAGCCATAGATTATGATAGTTTTCTGTTGACGTTATGCCATGAAGAAATCCCGGCATCCTAGCCATAGACAGCACCGCTGTAAAAAGAAAAGCACTTGTGTTCACCTTTCTTTCTATGTGTTTTGTCTTTTAGTGCTAATTTATGTAAGCATGTAGTACCATCATTTCTTCGAGCAGTGTGGGAGGCTTGACTAAAGTTTGCACGTGTTGTAAGAAGGCAGGTGGAGCTCAACCTTGTACTGCTCATCTGCTTTTTTCATCTGCCGCCATGCCCTATTGTGTGCATGTAGTGCTGCAGCCAGATAATTTACTCTTGTTGACACATCACCTTCTTGCCTCAGGGTGTATTTGTTGTATGTATATATACAGCAGGGAATTTAGAATCTTGGTGTCAAAAAGAGCGCAAAATCACTTGCTCTCACTTCCTCAATGCCGTCATGCAGTGTCATCGAAAACAGCTGGCCCACCAATGCTGCTATCTAATTTTGTGATCGCTAGAGCATTCCCAGTAATAAAAAATTGTTAATGTTGAGTTGAATAAATGATAAATATATATGTCTGCGATCTCAAAAAGATAGAAAAATCATTTCATCCTTGGACTGCACATAACTGTGCCAGCTGCAGGTGGCCTCCGAGATGGCACCGGTGTGATGAGTAGCGTAGTCTACCAAGGCCGCCATGAGCTGACATGATGAGGTTTTTGCCACTGCAACACTCAACTTTTGACTGGGGCTTTGCTCTCTTGGCTTCTCCATTGTGTAGCTTCCAGCATGCTATTGAAGACAAAAAGAGAAAAAGGTGGCTATCAGCACGATAACTCCTTATAGTTGAAGAATTATAAAAAATATGTATGGCATGGAATTCATGAGATGACACCCTTTCACAGTGAACCCATTCCATGATTAGTTAGTGTTTCAGGGCTAGTGCGGTGCTGTGGGGCTGTCCAGATAATCATGTCCAAATTATTGGTGTCTGAATAACGAGTTGTTTACTGTACAACCTTAAAGATGAGCAAGCACTGTGCATGAATTTCAGAAGCTGCGACAAACTTCACCCATTTTCCTGGCCCGTTTCCAGAGGCAGCACAGTGCAAAGGGTCTGCATTTACGTTTCCTCATTCTATAGATAGATAGATAGGGTGCCTCAATACCGAGGCACCCTATCTTGGAAGCTATGGCAGCAGCACTTCTTCTTGCATAGTTCTCGAATAATTGTTCACGATGGCGTTCTACTTTTCGAACGTAGCACTTTTTCGACCAAAGCAATTAAAAAACACAACTTTGTGGCTCACAGTCGTAATGGCAATACCTTTGCAAATGCTTCGCTATTATATGCAAAATTCACTTGTGTCCCGCTGATAGCAAAACATATAAAGCTCCCAAAGAAAAATCAACAGCAGGTGCTCTTGTAGTTTCGAAATGGCAAGTGATCAGAACCGGCTGGGCCCCATTTTGAAGGAGCTACACCACAGCATTTCGTTCTTTAAATGATGTTTTTAGCAGAAACTTCCGGTTAGATGTGGAAAGTGTTGAGAACAATAATGAAGGTACTGAAAAACTTATTTTCAGACCAAAGTGGTGTCGCATTGTAACTGCTGGTGCCAGCCAGTGTCCTTAATTTTTGTGCGCTTTGAAGCGAGAGTGCATATAGAATGAACTACTGGTACAACAACCACTTTTCACAGAACTGTAGAGTTTGTTATAAAAAGCTTTGACTGTAACGGCTTGTATTGTAACTTCGTACTTTTTTGGTTAAAGTGACAAAAAACAACTTCTTGGCTTCCAGTGCTGATATGTCACTGCAATGGCGAGACCTTTGCAATATGCCAGCATGCTGCAATAGTTCGCACTTCCACCCAATTCTGAGTCCACTCAAGTTCTGCTGATAGTAAACTATATGCGTATACGGTTTATGTTTACCTCTGCAGGCAGCTGGAGGCCATTGTGCGTATCGCTGAATCCCTGGCCAAGATGCAGTTGCAGCCATTTGCTACTGAGTGGCATGTTGACGAGGCACTGCGGCTCTTCCAGGTACGTAGTGGCAAGAAACGTAGGACTGTCGATACAACAGTGTGAAGCCTCAGAGGTGCCTACGAACATTAACCAAGGGAGCAGTCTAGTACACCGCGACAAGGATGGGATCAACCTTGCTTTGCGTGACCATTGACTTGACTGGGAATGTTGCTGTAGTTTCTGCTGTTATTCTTTTTGGGTTGAACTATTCTTTCTTTCTTTTCTGTCTGCTTCACACGATTACAACTACTAAGTGTTTGGAGAGCCAATAAATTTATATTTGGATTGGTAGTGTTTAAAGGGACACTAAAGGCAAATGTTAAGTCAACATGGACTGTTCAATTACCATTCCATAAACCTCGCAGTGCTTGTTTTGTGCCAAGAAAATACTTTAAGAGAAAATTGTGTTGAAAGGATGTGGTTACCTTTAGCGCAATTCAAATCACCCGCCCCCGAGCGAGGGAGTGGTGACGTTGCATACTCTATCTCCGCCCTTTAGAGCCGTCTCTGAATAAAGCGGTGCCTGACAGACGACGCAAAATTTTTTTTGTAAAACGCAAAACACACAGCCAAGGAAAAATCAAGCCAAGACAGAGCATCGGATTCGCTGCTGCAGCTACTTTTTGTTTAAGTGGTGTGCACCGTTTGGGCATGCCGTGACATCACAGACATGGAAATCTCTGCTATACTTGCATTTTGTGGGAGTTTCGCTTGCCGGCAAAACCGGCGTGGGCAGTGAAATAGAGTAAAAACGAAACCTTTTGACCGCCAGCATTGTCAAGGGTAACGCCAATGAGATATTTTTTCTAAACATAGAATAGAACTGGACAAGTAGCATTTTCTTCCGTCTTATGATGCAATACAATTATCTTTTTATAGAGAGAAGTTGAGTACTAGCGACAGAAATAAAATGAGGAGTGCCTTTGTGTCGTCATGTTCTACATTTACGTACCGTATTTACTCGCATAATGAACACACTTTCTTTCCCGAAAAATATGTGCAAAGTTGGGGGGGGGTGCGTTCATGATGCGAGGTAAAATTCTGAGTGATCTTTTTTTCCACAGCCACCTCTAAGAAAGTCAGCTTCGCCCGAAATGCGAACCACTGATTGTGATAGCAAATGTGCAGACAGCTACATGAAGTAAGGATAGTAGTTTTATCAATTGTATTCAGCTGTATAAACATGCAAACTTTCACTTCCATACAAACTGAGTGGCAAGAATGCAGCACTCGCAAAGGTATGAGCCGCCATCGACTCAGCCCCCGACGCAGATAACTTTGAAGATAGGGTGCACCGCAGCCCCGCAATGTGCAGTTGCTGCCAAAGGACCCCCCCCCCCTTCCCCCCGCCGCTATACGCGCGACACAAGACAGCGCGTTTCCTTCCCGTTTTCCTCCCTTGCATGCGGGAGATTGAGCCGCAATCGTCGGTGCATCTCGGGTGCGGTTATGCAATACACAGTTGCTGCCATAGTACAACGCCGCCGTACCTACCCCCCCGGCCTTTTGCGTGATGAAAGACGGCACGCGAGATTGAGCCGCAATTGTTGACTTCCCTCGTGCGCTTTTATTCACACCATGCGGCATGTGGCGGCAACGACAGTAAAAATGCGCCTGGAGCATTCATATAATTGCTATTGCAATGAAAGTTGGCGACATGGTATGATTTGGCGTCTGACACAGCATCGGAGACAATCACAGCCGCCAAACAATGTATTAGACGCTGAATCATACTGTGCGTTTCCTACTTCACGGCAGCAAGTTCAGGGTGTGATCATTATGCGAGAAAAAGAAAAAAACACTTATTGATTGGAAAAGTGGGGGCTGCATTTATTACGCGAGTGCATTCATTATGTGAGCAAATACGGTAAATTTCTCTATTACTAAAACCTTGTTTGCGAAAATATTGATGCTTAAGGCATCTGCGAGCATTAATCTATCCCTTTAGATTGACTTAATATTTTAGTGTCCTTTTAATGTCTCTAAGCTAGTACGGTTGACATTCGTTACAATGGACTGTAATAATTATGTGAGAAAGGTCCGTTATAAGTTGTATGGTGATGTGCACATTGCATCTAGGGCATTATCCCAAACCACGATAACCTTCTTTTTTTTTTAATTTCTTATGCTATAAAAGCCTCTAAAACATCCTAGTTTGAGATAAGATTGGGATGTATCTACATTTTGTGTCCCCGTCACTCTGAAAATTTAAACATCTGGTGTGTTCATGTCAGATGAACTCACTATAATTTAACAATTTTCTTTCAGGTTTCAACGCTGGATGCTGCGTTGTCCGGTGACCTCTCTGGTGCTGAAGGGTTCTCAACACAAGAAGAGCACGAAATGCTTCTACGTATCGAAGGCCAAATGAAGCGACGCTTCGCCATTGGCTCTCAGGTCTCGGAACACAGCATCGTGCAAGACTTCCTCAAGCAGGTTTGCACACAAGTTTTTCATCAGTCTATTGTGAACAATTCCTGTTCACGTTGATGATGGAGGCTTGCTGCTTTTGTCAGTATGTTATTATTCAGCAAGTCACTTGGCACCTTCGACACATATTGAACGAAGCAAGAAGGATCAAAACAAAGGGGCAATATATACAGTCAAACCTCGATATAATGAACACGCATATAACGAATTATTGAATATATCGAACTCTTCCGAAATATTTTTGTCAAACACATGTATTTTTAACTTCCCATAGCGAACGCGGTTTGGCATAAAACGGATATAACGAACTTCGCGACGCCAAGCCCTACCTCACTTTAATAGCAGGCGGCAGGCTTCGTTGCACTACAAGTGTGTTGTGCGGCGCAGCAAACGTTCAGGACTGCCTCGCAGGCGCTGACAGCGCCACAGATGCCACGTCGTCATCGAGAGTTGACAGCCAAAGAAATCGTCCGCATCTCACAACCGCTGACAGCGCCGCTTCAGCAGCGGCGGCAGCGGCGTGATCGAATGTTGCTTTTGCGTTTTAGTGTTAGCAGTGGCGTGGCCGTCGTAGCGTTGTGTGGAGGCTCTTTCGGTGGTCGTGTCGAGTGCGGTGCGCAGGTGTGCGTAGTGCTGTGATGGCGATGAATGTGAAAAAAAGAGTGGCACTGACGTTAAAGACCAAGCTCGAGATTATTCAACGTGTCGAGAACGGCGAAAAGAAGTGCATTCTTGCGGACTTATTTGGCATCCCAAGGAGCACTTTGAGTACCATTGTGAAGAACAAAGCTGTCATCAAGGCACAAGCACACGAGACCATGCGGACAAGTGCACAGCGTCTTCGGCCCCCTGCGTTCAGCGACTTGGAGAAGGCGCTCTACAAATGGTGTTTAGATGTCAGAGCTCGGAACATACCAGTGTCGGGGCCGATGCTTCAACAAAAAGCGAAAGACTTTGCCTGTATCCTCGCTGCCGAAAACTTCGTCGCCAGCTCTGGATAGCTGCAAAGGTTTAAGGCACGTTATGACATCGTGGGCAAAACGATCTCTGGCGAAAGTGAGACGGCTAACTGCGAGAGCATCAGAAAGTGGTTGGAAGAGGAGTGGCCGCAAATCCTTGCAAAATATCAGCCCAAGGACATCTTTAATGCGGACGAAACAGGCCTATTTTGGCAGATGCTACCCAGGCATACCCTTGACACACGTGGAGAGCCGTGCCATGGCGGGAAGCAAGGAAAGGCCCGGATCACTGTTTTGCTTGCCGCCAACATGGAAGGCACTGTGAAACTGCGACCCTTCGTCATTGGGAGATTTAAAACCCCAAGATGCATGAAAGAGTGCCGCGTACTCCCCGTAGAGTATGCTTCCAACAAGAAATGTTGGATGACGCGTGAACTTTTCGCAAAGTGGCTGCTTGCTTGAGACTGTGAGCTTGTGCGCGAGAGTCGCAAAGTGTGCGTCCTTGTTGACAACTGTACCGCGCACAACACAGATGTCGCACTCAATAACATTGAAGTTCGCTTTCTTCCGCCTAACTCTACAGCCAAGCTGCAGTCTTTAGATCAAGGCGTCATCAGGGCCTTCAAGGCAGTTTATAAGAGGAGACTGATTGGCACTCTTCTCGTGAAGCTTCGTATGAAGCAAGACTTGAAGATCGACCTGCTGGGAGCAATCCAGATGCTTAAAGCGGCATGGGACAGTGTGAAAGGTGAAACGATTGCCAACTGCTTTCGGCACGCAGGTTTTGTTCCACCATAAGCTCATGCATCAAGTGACGATGGTGACGATCCCGACGAAGCAGAAGCAGAGCTCCGCGAGCTCGATGAGGCCTGGAACGATTTTTCGCGTTTTGTTGGTGACATGCCTGCAACAATGACTGTAGAAGACTTCGTAGGTGGCGATGACATCTCAGCGACCACGGCTGTACTGACGGACGCCGAAATCGCTGCGGAAGTCTCTGAACATCCCGCAGATGAAGCTCAGGCTGACCCTGTAGACGATGAGAACATTCCGACTTCACAAGAAGCACTTGCTGCGTTGGATTTACTGCACCGCCACTGCAGTGCTATTGAGGGCAGTGGGTTTGCCCTTGTTGAGTGTTTGCAAACTGTGGAACAGGGCGTGATACGAAATGCGATCAACACCAAGAAGCAGGCCGCGATAACGCAGTTCTTTGTGCGTAAATAAATGAACGTGACCCAAGTAAGCATCGTTCGAGTTGCTGTGCCTTCTCTGATTGAATTTTGCTCCTCTTGCATGTATTTTTTACAAAATTTTATATTACGAATTATGGATATAACGAACTAATTTCCGACTTTTTAACTGTTCGTTATAACGAGGTTTCACTGTATTAGGTCCTTTAGTAAATAATAAAAGAAATAACAGGTTTGTTCATGTGCTAGTGCTTAGCAAATGTACAGAGTAAGTAGACTTGCAACTCTGCTTCATAACAATTTGTGCTTATAGATGCCAAGCATGTGCCTTTAAAACAAACTGAACATTTATCACATGCTGCATACCATGTTTTTTTTCTTTTGCTGGTACAGTCGTTTTCTGTTAACTAGACTTTGACAGGACCAGCGAAATTTATCGTATTCGCCAGGTCAAGTTAAACAAGTTGCAGAAAAGAAACGTCGAAACACACTGCTGATTCATTTGGCAGTATTTTCTTGATTCTAACATGCCCCCGAATCAAATGCACTCTCGCTTACAATATGTCCAAAGTGGAAAGCAAACATAGAGGTAACATCAGAGCTCTTAAACAGCAGAAATCTAATGTGCACCCAATTTTTTTTTCAAGAAAACGTGGCAAGAATGTTTGTGGCACAGTGGCGGCTTCCTAAAGTCAGCTTCGCCGCAATACAGCTGCTTTATGCGGCGAAGCATACGACCGTCGCAAAGGCGGTTTGTAACGTTCTAGAGTAAAGGGCCCCGCGTCGCGGAAAATTCGGTGTTGGTGCCCGTGGACGAAAAAATCATCCCGTACCACGCAGGCCCTCCACGTGGTGCATAGGCGTTACTGAACTAATTTAATTTCTCAAAGTAAAATGCGTCAGAAAATTCATAAAGTACGAGTTACACACAACCTGCAGATATGATAGCGTGAGATTGTAATTTGAATATACAAGAAAACATAATTCTGTTATGGAAACTAAAACACAAACCCCTTTTCCAGCTGCTGTTTGAGGTCTGTCTTAGTAGGAGTAGCGCAGCCCGCTCGGTTCCTTACAACACCATCAAAAAAAGAACCAGAAAGCTTGCCTACGTGCGTAGCGTTCGCTGCCAGCATTCCCAGGAAAACATTACGGTTGTGTAACCTGAAGTTGCCGGGAAGCGTGAGAAGCAGCCGGGGATCTTTGAATGCTATCGTGTTCCAAGTCGAAGCTTAAGTGTCCTCCCAAATTTTGGTCAAATTTTCTTGGGAAAAAAAGAAAGGTGCACGTTAGAAGCTGGTAAATACTGCGATCAGACATTGCGAGCTACCGTTATTGCTTGAAGATCTTCCTAGGGCATGCTGAAAATAGGCGTTTTCTATGGAAGGTGATGTGTTCAATGCATGTACTGTCCCCTAAACTCTGCCCAGAGAGACGCTGTTAATAAAGGGGTTGCTATTGGGGTCAGGCCGTGCATGCTGACTGGTCAAGTTTGAATCATCCAGCAAAGGGGAATTTTATGATCATAATAACGAAAGTTTGGGCCCGTAGAAATGCATGGGTGTGAGCAGAGATGGGATCACATTAACAGCAGTCTACTATGTCAGAATTATCTGTCCAAGAAAAGTCGTATATGTAGATCTGCAAACAAGCTGGTGGCTCCAGCCTGGAGCATCTCTTGTTAGAGCATTGTTGGTCAATTATATATTCTGACAGGGTTCAAGAACTGGCAAAAATAAGGGAAAATGTATGTGCAACATACCGTATTTATTCGCATAATGAACGCATTCCACACTTTTCCAATCAAAAAGTGTTTCTTTTCCCCCCTCTCGTAATGACCGCACCCCAAACTTGCTGCTGTGAAGTAGGAGACGCATGATCGAATTTGGCGTCTAATATGTAATCTGACACACCGGAACGGCGGCCAGATCCGAGGCCTTATGCCGTGCTGTATCGCCAGATCGGACACCTGGCGTGCGACAAGTAGGAGAGACACGGTATGAATCGGCGTCCAATGCGGCATTCAATGCCTTTTGTTGTGCCGTAGTGCTGGATCGGACGTTTGGTGTGGAACAAAAAGTTGGAGGTGCACAGTACGATTTGGCGTCCAATATGGCGTCCGACGCACCAGGACGACAGCTGGTGCGTCCGACACCAAATTGTACCATCTGTCTCCTACTATTTAGAGGCGGCTGTGGAAAAAAAATTGCTCAACATTTTACCCCGCATAATGATCGCAACACCCAAATTTGTGCACATATTTTGGGGAAGAAATGTGTCTTCACTATGTGAGCAAATACGGTATATACAGGGAGAGGCTACAGCCAAAATGGCAAACCAAGAACACTACAAGCGCTTCTTTGACTGTCCTCTTTATTGTCTTGCTGGGCATCTTGCCCAATGTGTGGCAATGGCCTGTAACAATAAGGCTGACACCATAAAATTTCCAAGCACTTCCTGTTCTTCTGTGTTGCCAACAATATTCCCCAGAACTAGTAATCATAGCTTTGGCTTACAAATCATCATCTCAGTGTGCTAAGTATATATTGTGCCAAAGGTGTGAAGATGTCTGAAAGCTTCTAACATGGGAATCATTGCAAAGGCAGCCATAGTTGTTTTGAGATCAGCATTCCCGAAGTTCAATCGCTAATGTGTTTTTCTTGTGCAGAAATATCCGGAACGCGCAATCTACAAAGTGCTCCACTACATGATTCGACGAGGGGAGATCCAGCACCGCATGCAGCGGAAGATGCTCTATCGCATCAAGTGATGCGGCCAAAGTGTCGCACAAGACCACTTGCCAGACTATATATATTCGTATATTTTGTACATACACATTCTAATTTTGATATTTGTATTATATACAACAAATAAATTCCAAGTAATTTCTCAAACACACAAGGTGTCTCCTTCATCTGTTGTGCTGGGAGACGTCAGAAGCTTCGCAATCTTGTCCATTCTTTCTACGCAGATGCTGGCTGTCTCTCGAAGGTCATGCTGTAAACAAAAAACACTGGTGACTGCAGCGTTCATAAATGTAGAAACTATTTTATAAACCTGAATACACGTGTCAAGACTGGCTCATAATATAGCAGCCACTCCTATTTTATTGCACTATTCTCAGACAAGTATGCATGCATGCATGAGGATGTAATAAATCTTTATTCTTGAAGGCATCTACAAACTTAACACTTGGAGAGGAAAGGCTTTCCACAGTAGCATAACTGATTAGTTTAGAAAATAGAATCAGTGCTCTAAGCTTGCGTAGATGCTAGAAACAGACAGATAATTACGTTTTTTTTGTTTCATCAGTACAATATTGTATTGTGCTTGGAGGCACAACAGAATCAAATTCAATGCCTTGGTAGTAGTAACTGGTGCTCCTTTTTTATTGTCATGTATCAGCATGTGATGCAAGGTGAAAGCATCACTTGCCTGCAGAATGTGAAGGCCTTTGGTGGACAGTACTAGCAGTTCACAAATTCCATCTCCGGTCAAGTCCATATACTTTATCGAGAGGATAGGATGGGAGACCGTCTGATGCCACAGCAGCTCGTAGGCTTCTCTGCCTGAACGCTGGCATACCAGCTTGTACACAAGCACCTCCTGCAGAAGCAGATGGAATACGCACAAAGGGTGAACGGGGCATTTGGTATTTACATAACTGCAACAGTCTGTTGTGCTAGCCCTTTAAAACCTAAGGCACACAAGCCATCACTTCGGCCAGACTCCTTCAATACTCCTACTCGTTACAAAACTTAAGCCAAAATTTAGTAGCATAGGGACAAGGGTTGCCACCACAGCTAAGGAGGTCAACAAACCAGCTTCAATGCTATGTGTTTCTGGTTACTTGAGCTGCAGCAAAAGGTCTGCTACAGTCTGTGCTACTTGAAGCACAGAAGCCATCAGCCGAGCCAAAGTCTTTTAATATTTTTACTGATCATAAAAATTGATTACAAGCAGAAGCTGCCATTAGGGATGCTACAATAACTAAGGGGCCAATGGGCTAGCTTTGATTCTGGATGTTCATTGTCCCTTCATTGTTACTGTTCCTTTCATACTGCGGTACACATGTGAGACATCTGCACAGGAAAAACATCTCTATGCACAATCGATGTAAAATCAAAGCTTGAGGTAAACCTACAATGTCAATGAGTGCATACGCCTTCATTATTGTAATCCAGTGTTAGAAAAGAAAAAAAATTTTACTTTCCTTTCTTTTTCACACAAAAGTAAGAATCCTTGCAGTTGGTACACGCTTACTATCCAATCCTGATAGCACAGTGCACAACATCTACTCTGCATGAAAATGTCAATCGGAACATTTGTGCCTCATTTAAGCTTCTCTTGGTTATTTATGCTCCTGGACTGGGACTGCAGCATTATTATTACCTCGGAAGCTCCATACATTGCATGTATTATAACTTACGACCTAATTCTACACAAGTGTGCTATTGCTGGCTGCAGTAAACATATCGGAGTGACTCAGTTTGCTTGAACAGCTCACACAAAAGATGTGAAACACACCTGACCATAAGTTCCCAAAATGACCTCATTCACACCATCCATGTCAATGTCAGCAATGCAGCCACAAACGACTGAGTCAAAATCGTCACTGCAAGGTAGCATGGCATGCATCTCTAAGCCTCGGTCAAGCACGTCCCTGTTGGGAGGAATGAGGAGTACAAGAAAAAAAAAAAGGAGGTAATGAACACAGCAAAAGGTTTTCAGCTTTATCTTGTCTGTCTAGCTTTTATGCAGAAACGACTGCTGAGATATGATCATCATTAGCCTATTTCATATCTACTGCAGGGTGAAAGCCTCTCCCATTGGTCTCCAATTATCACTGGCCTGCACCAGCCGACGCCATTCCATGTCACAAAATTTTCTAATTTCATCACACCGCCTAGTCCTCTGCCATCCTTGAATGCAGGTCCCTTCTCTTGGCACCCTTTCTGTAACTTTAACAGACCATCGGTTTTCTTCCTTGTGCATTACATGGCCTGCCCAACTTCATTTCTCGCTCTTAATTAAATATTGGCTACTCCTGTTTGCTTTCTAATCCACAATGCTGTTTTCCTGTCTCTTGACATTGCTTCTATTACTTTTTTGATGCTCAATACTGGACCCAAGCTCTGTGTTAAATCTTAGTAGTTATCGGGGCCTTTTGATGTGAGAACCTGTCTAACTGGCTGTGAAAGACTTCAAAATAGAGCATTTTAATGCATGGTACATGTGGTGACATTTGTTAACAACTGAGATCAAAAGAAAATCAGTTAAGAATATGGTGTCTCATTCCATACTGTAGGTTTACGAATTCATGTTCATTTTCAGGATGGATAGGGGGGCTAGTTGGTAATGCATTATAATAAAAACTTGGAGCGCTAAAAACACAAAGGACATGGAAAAAGAAACACCACCAGAGTGTGGTGTCTGTTTTTTTCTACGTCCTTTGTGTTTTTAGCGTTCCAAGTTTTTTTTATTATAATTCATTTTCAGTCAGCATTATATTTGTCCTCACATTCGATGTGCTATTTTCGCACACCTCAGTTACAGATAAGCAAAAAATCATGAAAGACTTTGAGGAAAGTTAATCACATACACTTTTTTGTTCTCAAATCTTTGCAGATTTCGGGCTGGTCACAGTTAACTTCTTAAAAGTCTTGTGATATATTAGGAAATTGCTTACCTTAACTACTTTAAACACCTTTAAATCTAGAGAACCCGTATGAGCTGTACTTGCTATAACCGTTTTATGGACAGCAGAGCCTAAAAGAGTAAGACTCCTCCGAAATGGTTAAGGGGTTAAAAAAAAAAGAAGTTAAAGGTTGCACTGCAGCTTGCATGAAGCAGACAAGTTATAGTGCGATACAATGTGACTACGAACAACCCGCACTCAAGTGTTACAGTGGTTCAACCTCACCTGTAAACAAGTGACGGAATCAGAGCACGGCAAACAAGAAGATGCGTTTTCAGAGCTGAGCCCGAGTTGTAGCAGCTGGTGAGCTCGGCTGCAAAATGAGGGTGGTTCTACAACCCGTGACTTGTGAGCACTGCTAAGACATAATTGGGTGAAAAAAGTCTGCTTTATCATAGGGTTACCTCTTAAAAATTTGCACCTGCACAACAACACCAGTACACTGAATAAAACTGCTGTTGTCTACAAATAGTACTGTTATCCAGAAGTACATGCTGCTGGGATAGTCTGTTCACATTGCTCAGTAGACCATAAAAAATTATGGTCGCTGGGCGAACTTCGCTTTGGTCCGGCGAGAGACATGCCAGCGTGAAGCAGAATGCATTCGCCTGTTCGCGGTGCACGCTATAAACTCTGCCACTTTAATTCCTGAAGCTGAACACATCATAACTCAAGTGGCTGCCCAAGACGCTACAAAGCCGGTCCAAAATGCTCGTACTTTCGCTAAAGCGGCTTGGCAGCAGGACAGGAAGCCATGTGCCAAGCAAACCTGCAACACGGTCGCCAACCCATTAGTTATGTTCCGCTCACTGCAGTTCACAAAGCAAACATGCAACTGTTTCTGTAAAGACACGTTTCACTTTCGTGTTCTACCAATTCATATGAAAGAGGAATCAACCATATCTCTTTCCATCATTTCTCTAAATTTCCCAATCTCATCACACCACCTCATTTTCTGACAACCTTGACTGCACTTCCCTTCCCTTGGCACACATACTGTAACTCGAATAGCGAACCGATTATTTGCCCTATGCATTACGTGTCCTGCGCCAACTCCACTTGTTTTTGTTTATCTTAGCTAGAATATAGGCGACCCTTCCTCGTTCTCCAACGTGGGTGCACCTAGTAAGAAAGCAGTGTTTTTACACAGGATGAGAAGTCATGCTGAAATTACCTCATAAAGCTAAAAAATTTGTCATTGACACCTATCTAGTGCCTCAGAAGCTGCACTGCACATGAAAAGTGATGCCTCTGAACTGAAAAAAAAAAAAAAAGAAAGTTGAACTCCGTGGTATGTATTGACTGCGTGCAGAACTCACTGTGCTTGATATAGTCGGGCAATGGCCAATGCGCACTGTCTTCAAAAAGATGCAAGGCAGAGATAGGCGAGTCCAAGTCAACTTGCCACGATGATGTAATCTGAATTTCACCTATTTGTGGAAAAAAAAGGAAAAAAAAAATTTGCATGCCTGTTTTATCACATTCTTTTTAGTGCATCACGCACTGTTCTCCAAGCAAAAGTAGTCACCAGAAAAGCTCCTATCTCCCAGCCCTCATGCATTGGACATCCCCATCTAAATGCATGACTTTTGCTGCCTAGTACAATCCAGTGGTCACTTGCCATAAATTGGGTCGGGGTGCATTTACACCATATGAGTAATGACAGAGCCAGGATAATGCAAAGGTGTGCTGGACACAAATCAGTGTTGAGTTCTTTGTTTCTTCTTCTTTTTTTCTTTTAAACCTGCCTTAGGGATAATACAAAGTATGTTTACAGACACTCAAACAGATTTGTTTCATGCAGGAAATCTAAAATGTGGAACAATAGGAGAGTCCATTATGCAAAATCTGAGGACATGTCCCCCTCCTCTACGCCCCCCCCCCAACACACACAATGCCTTCCAAAATCAAGCAAACATTTATGCTCTCTGCAGGATAGTGTGAATACTTAAGTGGGAATAATGAACTCTTCCCAGTTCACAACTACCCAATAATAAATATAATTCTTTACTAATTGAACAGCCACGTCACCATTGACCCCATTTGTAATGTCCCACATCCAGGCTTCTGGAGTAAAATAAATAAACAAACAAATAAAGATTGCACAGAAATCGTTGGTGCGTACCACTATTCTTCAGTGCAGTCACTGCGACTTGAACAAATCCGTTCTCGCAACCAATGGCTGAAATTCGAGCGCCGTCTTCTTCCTTGTATTTGAGATCCATCGCCAAGACACTGGACTCCCACATATGAAGCAGACATGTCAAAGAAACTTAGGCATCCTTGGTTAGGTTAATAGGAAGCTTTAACTAGGGGCCAACTCTGATTTTCCCATTCAAATACACATAAAACATAGAAATACTTTTACTAGACAAACATTAGACTGAATTCAGTGAAATGTATTGCACTGGAGAGAGAAAGTACTATAGAAAATGCGGAAAGCAGAATTATTAGTTGGGACCCCAGATTTCTTACAAAAATTGTTGAAAATCGGTAAGTTTAAACAAATGTGATGCATGAAGTTTACAAATCTGTAACACCGCCTTAAAACCAGATAACAAAGTTCTGTAAACTGCATCCCTTAGAGCACCTAAAACAGGCAAATTTCTTATGAGAGTTTACAGCTTATGCGAGTTTGTTACAAAACATTTGAGAGTGGTGTATAGTACATCAATTTTGTCCCCTTTGGATGTCTTAATAGGGGCAATTTATGGAATTGTGATATCACTACTGATTAATACGCTGCAGAGTTGGAAACTTGGTACATAAGTGTCTTCTTGTTTTGGTTCAGGTTTGCGATTTCTTACCCATCTTTGCTAAAAATTGGTGGCCTAAATAAAAATCTGCTTTCCACAGTCACTCGATAAAGCTTTTTCTTTTAAATATAGCAAACCTCATAAATTTAAGTGCTGTGGATGCTGAACAGAATCTACGTTCCTACTTGTTCAGATAGAAGCTCCCAGCATTTAGCTTCCCCTCATGAGCATAACCAAAGCTCCTATTAGTACATCACACCGAATTATAGTTTGAGTAACACCGTTCATAGTGGATAGCAAGGGATGAAATGCAGTTGTAACTTTACATGTCAGGAATATTTCCGAATTCTGGAAAGTCGTCTTCTACCGGGATCTCACTGTAGGTCTGGTGTATATCCTGGATATGTGTGAACAAAGAGCAAGGTCATTTGATGGTTGGAAATCTGAAGGTTTGAAAATTCCAAGTAAACTTGCGTCATTGAACTATGAACATGGAAATTGACATACCTCTCTGAAAAGATGTATCCTGGAGTCACTCCCACACAGGAGAAACACGAACTCTCCGCTTCTCTGGCCAGTTTGGTTAGAGAACAGCCTGGTTGGTTGAACAGAATGAAACAAACAATACAGAGCTTGAGAGTTTTTACTGCTGCTTTAAAACTAGCTACTCTGCACTGTGAACTTACGGTGCGTGTGTGAGCTGGTAAGGGATGAAGTTGAGCTCGAGGCTCTGACAACCCTCTGCATGGTACAAAGGGTGTGCATCAGTGCAATACCGGTGTACAACTTCAAAAAGTTTTTACAAGGGGGACACTATACAGGCTTACGTGCAATTCTGTCAAGGTCTAGTCCACAACCTGGCTCCGACTGAGAATAAATGTTGAGATAATGTCTTGCAAGCTGATTTTCTCCAGGCTACAAAGAAGAGGAGCTGATTAGAAGTGTTGCTACAAGCTGCTGTGCTGTTCAAAAACACAGCCTCCAAAGGTGCTGTTTGTGTATCATCTCAACTTAATAAAGACAGATTATTCCCCTGAGGTGCCAATTTTTTCTGTACTTCAAAAATTCTGTTTCATAGCATTTCTTGCATCTTCTGAATCATGAAAAGCATAGAGCTGTGGAACAGATTAAGAAGTTTTAGTTTTTCAGTGAGCTTTGTCAAGCTCACATAATGTGAACTCTACATAAGAACCATCTATTGGAATGTGAGGTACGAGAACATCAACTATTTCGAGTCTAGTGTACTTATAAAGCACCTATCCAGCCACATGAGAAAGATCCCTGACGTCAAATATTTTGTAAGACAATGACAGAGGCGGACCCACTACATCACGACATACTGACACCGATAGAAAACACCCAGCCATCCTCCTTCCAACCCATTTTACTAAAACACTTTACACATATTAGCGCAGGTCCAATCAGCAATGTTTCAAGATGTATGCAACATGTCTTAAATATCATTATTTTCATCAGTGCTTTTGCTTTTGATGCAATATCTTGGCATCTACAATTGTGCATGCAGCACCTGAAGGAGTTACACGGCATTGTTTGTCGACTGTACGCTCGCTGCAGTGTAGATACTCAGCAGCTTCGTGTATGTACCACATCGTGGTGCATACAGTGGCTAGAGTGGAATGGACAGTACACTTCAAGCTATACATGCCGATTGTTTTCCTTCAGCCACATTTCGTGCACCGATGAGGCGTTACGCCTGCAAAGCCGGTGGCAGCACTCCTCGTCAAGCACGCATTGCGAGACGGCTGTCAGCGGCCAAGGTGCTGCATTTGATGTGCAGCAGCAGTTGCCTCGCGTCATGGAGTCTCACATGCTGTGCCAACATGTCCCCTCTTCGTATTCTTAGAACACCGTCTGAGAAGGTTCAACGCAATGCTAAACTTTGCTATCACTTTGAATGCCCAATTTTTATATGTGATGTGGAGAAGGCATGTAGTTGCATGAATAAAGTGATATGATGTTCGAGAAACATCAATATTTGGCAAACGTGGACGACCGACTAAAGTGATTCTTGGACAATACAGCTATATGTGCATATGTTTTACTGTTGCTCAATTAGTGGATATTTTTGTTGTTGTGGTCGACGAACTGTGTGGTCGACGAACGTCAGAGACCACATTTACCCTGATGAAGGCAATTCCGATGATGATGTCCAAGTTGTCAGGCACCGACTTGCTGAATGCATCAATCGAAATCACGTCGGCTCCCTCTGCAAGCATATCAAGACAGCATGTTGGGAAACTGCGTTCCGAAGCGGCCAAGCTCTGTCGAGATTAATAAATTTTCGTTTCATATGGCGAGTACCTGGCAGATAGGTGAAGTGTATTTCTCTGGATGACGGTGTCAATGCGTTCTTCTTGTTCCTGGCGTACTCTATACAGAACACGTTTCTCTGAAGGCAAGACACTAGCACCTTGTTGGCGTCGCCGATGTTCAAAGTCGTCATGCCGTAAATGTTGCTCTGCGAAGGCAGCCCTGAGAAGTGAGCCTCGCTCATTTTTCTCCTGTCCGGATACATCTGAAATACGATTGCGCAGAGAGATCGTCAGCACTATCATCCTGTGGCCATTAACACAAACGGTCCGTATCGCATCCAGACGACGCGTAATTAATGATGCCAGCAGGTTGTAGTCATGCGTGCAATTGATAGTGCTGTGTTCTACAAAGTCGTGAAATGTATGAGAGCTCTGAAGACATAACATCGGAGTCAACCGAATATCAAACGTCGTTAACAGAAACAATAACAGCTTGTACTCGTATCAGAAAGCAAGGGATTCGGTGTTACAAACCGTAGCAATGAATCTTGTTGTTTAATTTAATATCTTCGGAAAGCAAGTGCGAGTGTCGCTTGATTGCCATGCGAAATCACATAGAAGGGCGCAGAGACTTGTTACAAGCCGACAGCTTTGGGGCGGCGCTCTTTCCCGCTGCTAACGTCGCGCTTCCTGTGTTTATTCAATTGGTTTATTTATTCACTGATTGGACTGCGAGCGAGCTTGCCTTGGCCTGTCTTGGCTTAGAATGGTTCATGGATTTATGGTCGGCCTACTAGACAAATAGTAAAAGTATACTGCCAGAGGTCGCTAGCAAAATGGCTAAAGCAAGACACTGAACTCATGTGGCAGCCGTGATCCAGTGTTAGCAGATCAGGCCACAAACAATCATGGCGTCGTGCGGTGCAGCTGGGACCGGCCCCCTCGTCCTGAGGGTGATTTCAAACACCGTTAAAATCGTTAACAGCGCTGGAAAAATAATCAAGGACATCATGAATAGTGGGAATCTCGGCATTGTCGAAAAGGTTGGTGGCTCTTGCCTCTAACGTGGTTTCCTCGCACTTTCCGCCGTGCATTTGGCGCAAATTTCTAATCAGCCGCTCTCTCAAGTTGTACACCTTATCGACGTGCCGTAGAGTAGGTCAGGTAGCTTACATTGTTCAGTGAAGACAAGATAGTTATGTAGCTTACATTGTTCAGTGAAGACAAGATAGTTATGTCTGTGAAAAAAAAAATAACTTTTTCTTTTAGCGGTTTGCAGCATCGCGTGATCGGCAGTCATCAGAGTGCCGCCGGTGTTGACCCGCTTGATTGCTGCTGCCGTGTCCTCCGCAGCTGTACGATTGCCGGAAGAGGCCTTCACTTTTTTCTTGCTTTTCGTAACTTGCTGTTTCTTTGCGTTTGTGCTTGCATCGTTACGTGCACTCTCTCGCCGCCTGTTCATTCTACCCGTCGCCACTTTCCCCAAGGCTGTCCTGAACGCTTGGCGAAGCACTAGCTTTGTTGGGAAACTACCTTGAGCATTTATCTGCACTTCGGCGGCACGCAGACCAGTCATTAGCTTTCATTCCTCCCGGTTTGCGTACTGTTGCAAAAGCGGATTTGGCTTCCAGCGCGTTGAGAGAAAAAATATGTAATAATGCGACGACTGCTAATAACTCGTTTCATTTTAATGAGTGGCTGTGCCGCATACGTACTGGCAGGCAACAACTAAGAACGGCGTGATCTCAAAATTTTCTTTTTCTTCTTACAACGTGACTCTTCGGTAACGTTAATTTTCAAGGTTATCTGCATGACGTTCAGTCACACCTTTACAGCGGTCAGTGTTCTCGAAAAACTCTCTGTCGTTATCAACATTATTGCCGCTGTAAACGAAGTGTTGCTCTCCAGCATTGCATACCTGCGCTGAGGGGAATGTAGAAACGTTTTTTTTTTTCTTGTCGTTTCTGTCGGTGAAGAAACGTACGTGTTCAAAATGCAGCTTCAAATGACGCAGATTGGAAGCTCTGTGCTAGAATGAAGTTACAGAAATGATCTATGTATTTTCACAAACGGGAGACAACCTGTTTGATTGGTCTCTGGGTTATTAAAAAATCATGTGTAGCCGTCACTTGAACGGGAAGTTGCTAGGAAAGATGCATGTGATGTATCTAGAGTTCAGCGTTTTTGGTTTTTATTGTCTAAATATTCGGCTTGCTTTTTTCGGTTTTTATTTCCATCCGAAAATGAACTTCTGTCAGTCTTGACCATTCAATAGTTTCACTGAACCAGAACTAAGAAATACAGGGAAGTGATTTTTCTACGTTTCTTCTTCCTTCTTTAGGAAGGTATCAATGACTTGCAAACCGAAGCAGACCGCTCCGTCCAGCGCTGCATTGTGACCTCCCTTTCCCAGCAATTCCCCAAGCTGACCATCATAGGAGAGGAGGTGAATATTTCAGTTCATCAACTGATGCATCAACTGTGGCTAGAATCATGCAGACAGCATGCTCTTTCTTTTTCCAGCTGTGCACCTTGGTGTAAGTGGCGAAATACTCTAAATGACCAAATACTATTAGCAATTTTGCAGGTGTCCTACAGTTTCAAAAAGTTGCACTTGTGAACATTTTGTGGAATGAATTTTTTTGCACTTACAAGCCCATCTGCTGCCATAGAAATTGATTTTTTTTTTTGTAGATTACGCCATCGACCACAGTCACTTAGTGGCTATGGCGTTCTGCAGCTGAGCAAGAGGTTGCGAGTTCGACTCCCTGGCCACCGTGGCCGCATTCCATTGGGCCATGAAATCCACTTGCTGATACTTAAACTCACGAAAGTTGTTTATAGAAGACACTTTATGCATTTCTAGGCAGTGCACTGTGACTAGGGCTGTGCATTTGTTTCACTTCGCAAAGCCCAATGCTGTCTAGGGATTTCTAGGGATTTATTTCGCCGTGGGTTTTAATTATATCATAGCTGCACCAGCAGAACCTGCTCGTAATTTGTTTGCACAGGCTTGTAACCACAATTGTGTATGCTTGGATTATTCTTCTGCCAAGGAAATCTCATCGGAAAAAGGAAACCAACATCAGAGAATAGAGAAAAAACAATAGGACAGGAACTAGACAGCAACTGTGCTCTCACAACTGCTTTCTTTTTATCATGAAAAGGTTAAGGTATTGATATCTAACATAGGCAAGAAACAAAATCATAAACATTGCAGTACAGGGTAGTCCACTGTTATCAGATACACTTCATTAATGCCTACATGCTCAGAAACACTTAAATTTATAGTGAAAGCCTGCAGAATAATCCTGTATTAGTAGACGTTAGGGTGATGTGTCACATCAGCTGCTATAAATGCCATTAATTAATTGTGTATACTAATGCAGGTGTATGTCTCATTTAGTAATTGTATAAATTTGTGCATTTCATTTCTGTTAACGTTGTGTAGTTGCTGTGTTCCTTGTACAGGCAGTGTTAAGAAGTTACTGGGCACGGGATCAGAGAAAAAGCAGAATATTTCCTGAATTAGGGCATGGGGTGCAGCCTGGATTTCAGTTGTACTACATGTACTAGTGTGTGCTACAAAAATCATGTTGTACTGTTCTAATGGTTGAAATCTAAAACTGTGCTGACATTTCACTCTTGCCATACCCACACCCCGTAAAATGTTGACCTTGCTTGCACCTGTGACGACAACATAGACTGTACTTATTAATGGATTGTGTATGGCTTCCAAACAAGAGATGTGGTTTGCACATGGACCTGCATGTGAAACTGCCCCTGCAGAAAAAGTCTGTCATGCTGCTCACCCTTCTTGCCTTTCCTTCAATTTTTGCATGTCAGCAAAGAAAGAAAAAAGGTCATACTGGATGTAATACTATGGGATAACGTGACAGCTGCTGATGTGGCGGGCTGTCGTTCCTGTTTTTATTCAAGAAGAGCAAGGCAGCAGATATTGTGTCCAGCCTGGCTGAGAATGAAAACACGTTCTGATGCACATTGCTCGAGAGTTGAGCTACCAAAATTTGGGACAGTGATTATGATGTGCGATTATGACAGACGATGATGATGAGGCTACAGGTTATTCCTTTCTGAAGAGATGAAACCCACATGAAATGTGTGTAGGTTTTATATCTGGAAGGGGGAGATAATCTGTAACATCATCATCATTCATATTTAAAACAGCCCCCAAAAACACGGACAAAAGAGGACACAGGACGAGCGCTGACTGCCACTGGCAGTCAGCGCTCGTCCTGTGTCCTCTTTTGTCCGTGTTTTTGGGGGCTGTTTTAAATATGAATGATTCGTACCAACTAGCTTGCACCCAAACCCTTCTAAGTCATCATCATCTCTATCTCCGGTTTCTTACCTTCTAAGGACGAAGGGCCCTGTACTGCATCATTTATATTTTTGTTTCTTGCCTTGCATTCGTGACCAAAAAAATAGTGTGTTACTTATAAATAAGGTATAGGCATGCATCATGTAATTCAGTGCAACATTAAGTCTTGTAGTACCTTTACGTTGCAAAATATTACGTAATATTACATGGATGGCATTGCAGATATAAGCTACTTAATGCTGAAGGAGAGGAGCGACACATTGTCGGGACCAGAGACCGCAGTGCACTGTTTGTAATCGTGGTTGAACCAAAGTGGTGGGCATACTGGAATAACAAAGGTGCACAAATAACATGTGATTTCGCGTAACCATATGAACACAGGTTGTAGTTGTAATATATGAGGTAGTTATTGCATAGAAAGCACTGCAGATCAAAACTTAGTGCACTGTGAAGGGCACAGAGTGAGCTCCTATGACTGCACCTCTCGGGTAGCTATACAGTGTTGCCTGCTAAGTGTTTATTTATTTAATTAATTTATTTATTTGTCTATTGTACCCTCAAGGCTTTACAGCATTGTAGAAAGGATGGCCATAGAAAGAACACTTACAAATTTATAAGGAGCACTTTACATAAAAAATAATATCAGAAAAAGCAGCAAAAAATAAAATATGAATGAAAGAAAATGGCATGTTGTCATAAGGTACATGAAATGACATAGTGACACACAGATCATTGCGCTATGCACACATACATGTGCGCAAAAAGAAATGAGTAGGAATATGTTATGTTTCCTCAAGGAATATGAACTTTGAACTTTCCAACGGTTATCAAGGTAGGAACATATGAAAGGAGCAGGCTGTATTTTGCGCGATTTAAGCACATGTGCAGAAGCGTGATAATTTTCTGCATGTGACATGGGTAGGGAGATTAAGGCTGTTTTTCCTGGTAGTTAGACTGGATGTTCTATGATAGTTCGAAAGTATGAAACGTGTTGAGTGATCTTGAACTGCTTCGAGCTTAAGTGTTACCTGGCCAGGGTCTCATACGGAGACCCCTGGCCGGGGTCTCATAGCACAGCACGGACGTAAATGATATATATAGCTGTTTCTTTAATGATGATGGTGCAAGGGAGAAATTACGTTTTAAGTAACTGAGCATATGATTAGATTTGAAGGTTACTTAATCAATGTGATCCGCCCATAACAAAGAGATAGTAATGAGTAAGCCAAGATATTTAAGTTTGAACAGATTCAAGCGGGATTGTGTTCAAATAATTAGAGTAGTTAGGCAAAAGTGTATAGTTAGGGGAAACTCTCATTGTTCTACTTTTAGAAATTTTAAGTTCCATTTTCCAGAGCTCACACAAATGCGTAATATTATTAATGTCTGATTGAAAGGGTTCGACGTCGGCATCATTAGTAACTTTCCGGTATATAACGCAATCGTCAGCAAAAGGACGAATGGATGAATTTATATAATTAGGTAAATTGTTTATATGCTAAATTTAAAAAAAGTAGTGGGCCTAGAAGAGAACCCTGGGAAGTGCCTGAACGCACAGGTACCTCAGGAGAATCTGTATCATTAGTGGAAACAAATTGTGTATGATTGATTAGAAAGAAATTCTATTCACTGGAGCAATAGCAGGTCAATACGTAAGCGGTGTACTTTTATTAAAGGCAGCTGATGATTAACCTTATTGAATGCTTTCATAAACTCTAGGAAGATGCCGCCGATTTCCACACCTGTGTCAAGGGCAGCATGCAAATCATTAGTAAATTTGAGTAGTTTCGTTTCTCATGAAAAGAACTTACAAAAGCCATGTTGGGAGCTGTGGAAAAAGTTATTTGAGTCAAAGAAATTAACAAGATGGGTCTAAATAATATGCTCAATTAGTTTACAAGTAACTGACATAAGAGAAATATGGTGATAGTTATGGGGGCTATGCCAGTCGCCAGACTTGTGAAGAGGAATTACCTTTGCTTTTTCAGAGTCTAGGCTTTGTTGTGAGTCTAGGCTTTGCGGTGAGGCAGTGTAAATTGCCACTCATGTAAGTGCTACAAGGTTAGTCTATTGTTTTGACAATCAATTTGCAGACACTAGAAGAGAAGAAAATTAGTGACGACTGGATCATCACCGACCACGACAAGGATGTCCTGTCAATGACACTGCCCGATGAACTCAAGAATGTCAAAGAGGAAGATGTGAGCACTTCATCGTTGGTTTTTATTTAATCATACTTTCATGTGCTATGGCATTGTAGAGACATGGAGAACACTGTTTCTGTGTTGCGTTGCATCCACATTCCTTTATGAGTTGCATCATGTTTTAAAATTCTTGCCAGCAGTCCTTGCTAAAACACAACCACACATTTAACTGTCCCGTCAATGCGTGCTTGTGTGGTTGTGTTCTTTCGCGCTGACATTTATGCTAACAGCAGCTCGTACTGCATACTCGCAGTGGCAACACCGCACCTTCCCTCCGTTTTACATAATCTTCTCACTCGTTGAAACCCTGTTCACCATAAAAGTTGTGCTTTGAACATCTTGAAACATGCATGCTCAAAAACATTTTGCTGCATGCAGCAGAGACCGTGCAATTTCACATAACAGATTGCTTGCTCTCTTCTGCGGGTTTTGAGGACCCTGCTTTTTTTCACTTTGGGCAATGTCGGCAGTGACGTTACAGAAAATTAGACTGCCTATAGACACCATCCATGGGGACCATGTATGAGGACTGTTTCAGATTTTTCAGATAACATGGAAGTGGCAGTTGTTAACGCATCTTGCCTGTCTTGTGACTATTCCTTTGTCATCCTTGGGTGCCTCTGTGAAGATGCCAACCATGAAGGCTTGCCTTAAGTGCACCACAGAAGGAAAAAAACAAAGCAAACAATCAATCGGTAGAGCATTGCTATTGCCTCTGCCACAGCTCAGAAGAACTGATAAGTTGAGGGAGAATTGAGAAATTAAGCATTGATTGCACTCGCCATAACTTTGTTCATATTAGACCCCTTTCAAAAATTTCTATAAGAATATATTTGATCAAGGCACTGCACTAATTTGAGCCTGCCGCTCAGGTTTTTAAGTAAAGGTGTTAGGACATCTGAAATGTTTGTCTTTAGTGCCCCTTTCAAGGGCTTCTCAACAGGCATCATAGAAATTTTTATTTATACACAAGAAGTTGTAAAGCATTATAAGGGAGTGTTTTACCAGAAGAATTTTTCAAATTACTTCATCATTAGAAGAGATGAAAGAAATTGAAATGGCAGGTTACTATGCCGCCAGGAGGTAAGCTTCACTTCCAGCATCAACACTCTCCTCCTTTGTTGTGTCTAGCATCCAGAAGTGACATTCCATCCCCGTCTTTTCTTATGCCAGAGTCGAGGAACTGAAACACGTTTACATCAGGGGCCCCACCTCCTTTATTTAGTTCCTTCCTTTTTTTGTTGCATGGTGCACTCCTTAATAGCATTGTGAATTGGGCATGTTGGTACCGATCCATCTTTTTACAGCACCCCTTTTAGACACATACAGGCAAAAGCACTTGTACAGCATTTGTCCTGTGTTCTTTTGCCTGTCCATGTCTAGAGTGGTGCTGAAAAAAGATGGATGGTGTACTGCCAGTGGTGGATTGGAGCATTGGGTTGGTTTGTGCATTGGATGATTTACCGAAATCATGTGTCATAATCACTGAAATTGCAGGCAGTACATCTGATGTAGAGGCAGGTGTACGTACCACCTCTACACAGAGGCATCTTGATTGTCTGGCAGGAAGAGGGGCTCTCTTGACAGGAATGCTGCAAGGGATTTTGCTTGAAAGTTTGTTTTTGCACCATGGGCAAATTTTAAACATTGCAGGCACACTTTAAGCATGTGGTCTGCACACTGTGCTTGTCTTATGCAACACCTTAAAGTTAAGCTCCAGAAGAACTCTGTTCAATGTTTCAATGTCACAATCTCGCAACATTTGTTCTAGGGTAGGCGGAGCATTAAGGTTGGTCTTGCAGCGTTCCTTGAATCATATAGAAGCTATTGATACCCTCTATGGCTAAATCTGAGGAGAAATGATATTTTGGAAATCTTTACAAAATATAATCTAAGAAGTCACATGATAATAGAACCAAAGGAGATCAACAAAAATTGGCCTCGTAATCTAAATAAACACATAACATTACATATATGTACAAGTTTTCAGCGCCATAATTCGAAGAATATAAATTCTAGCAATACTATACTTGTTACTGAGTGAAGTTGTCATACTAATGAAAAGTACTGTATTTCACATCATCATTGGTGATTTTTTGCAGTACTTCAGGTAACTGATTTCTTTTTTTTTTTTTTGTCTTTTACTGTACCATGTAGCATAGCTGTATGTTTCTTTTTTGTAAAACTGTCTAATATCATGCCCACCTGCTTTGGTCTCACCGAGACTGGCAGTGTCGCAAATAAATAAAGATTAAAAAAATTTTTGGCCTAAGCCTCAACTCTCCCCTTAAAGTTGAGCCCGCACATAGACAGTGGCATGCAGTCAACCACTGATGTAATTCTTCTTGCAGCTCGTCGTTTGGGTGGACCCCTTGGATGGGACTAAGGAGTACACACAAGGTCAGTTGTTACTAATGGCACTGAATTTTACTACCTTAACCTATTCCATGTCGTGCTATTACGAATTCTGAACAAAAATTATAAAAAATTATATTACAAAGTTTTTTAAGAAAAACTCTGCAGACCCTTTTCTATGTGTTTATTTATTTAAAAACTTTACCATATTGCAATACAGAAGCTTAACAGCACTATACGTATGCATGGCGAAACTCGCTTAGGAAGACGAGCCTAGTACACAGAGAATGTCAATGTCTTCTCTTGAAGAGCAGCACACTTAATCTTCTTGATTCATCGCCAAAATTAGCTTTTCATTTTCACGAAGTGGCCAACAAAGCTTGAGCTGCTGGTGGCGTCATATTTAAAGATCCCAGTGGCCACCTTGCTTTACCTCCATCAGAATGATCTTGCTCCTACTTGAGCTGCCCCATGAATCATGTGCTGCTATCTACCAGAAGCATGGCAAAGCACTGAGATAAAACCAGCCCGTCCAGGGCATTGAAGACGTTAAGTGGTCTAAGTCTCATCCGGCACAGACAGACGGGTGCATTTCTGGGTTTGTGGACAGCCACAAGTGTCTTCAGCTGTACAAGAGCAAGCAGTCCTTGCTTTGTTTCTCTTTCTTTAATTATTATTTCTACATATGGTTTAATGCAGTGAATTGATATCACATACATATTAAGATAGACAAGTGCACCAACTAGACCATTGTTTTATTTTACCTGTAAAAGCCACATTGATGTTTGCGTAGAGTCTGCTCTGCGCAGTCACTCGTTCCCTCTTTCATACATATTCATAACCTCTCTTCCTCCTCCCATCATCTGGAAAGTCTGCATACTGATGCACCGGTGGTGACGAAGTGAGGTTCGTGGCAAAGCCTGTAACAGCAAGCCCATAGTGTGCCATTGGCATGTTGTCTGCTCTTTCTTAGTACCAGTTTATGGGGAAGTCCGGCACAATTGTTGCATGTAGCGTTTCCACACATTGCAGCACTTTTTTTTGCTTGTTCTTTTCGTCACAGTGATGTTGCATGCCAACATTGTCGACCACCATTCTGTAGGATATGTGTGCTAGGCATTAATTAAATGGCCTTTTTCTGTGGCTAATACCCCTTTCAGCGGGGCAAATTCGGTGTTACTTTGAGTGAATGCACTTTGCTGTTAGTGTCATTCACAGGTTTTCATTGGAAAGGTTGTAACACTCGTGGTAGAACACGCTAACCATTTAGTGCTTTAGTGGAACTTTTCTTGCTGCATAGAAGTATGCAGTGCAGAAGTATGCTTAAAAAGTAAATTAAATAACACAGTGCAGGATCAACATTAATTCTGAAGCCACAGTTTTGCGATTTCAGTTATTGTAAACATTCCCGTGCGGTTTGCAATGAAAATGCCATTCTTCGTCTGCTTGCCTTGGATGCAGTTCTGTCTTGTTTTGACTTGTGACAATTGACCATGGTAATGCGATTGCATTGAATTGCTTTATTTATGCTAGCACTCACATTAAATATTTTTCTTAACAGTAACTCAGTGTTATTTTGGAAACGTCTACAATAACAAATCATAATTTGTTCACTGATTTGCCCATCAGCATTTCCATCAATTTTGGTTGACACTTTGCTTTCCTGTGTAGCCTCATTCTACCATATTGACATTTGCTCAAACTGTACTAAATTTGTGGTTATTTGAAAATATTGGTTCCAGTCGGATGGTTGAGAAGTGCCTGGATAGCACACATGCCAGCATATACTACCTATGGAACAGAGCGCAGCCCAGCAACAAGTAGTGACGCTCAGTATGTGTTTGTTCACACAAGTATACCTGCAGCATAGCATGTAAAACACATGATGTAGTAAATGGCTGGAAGGACGGCGCAGTGGGTAAATGCTTTTGATTGCCAAGGGTTAACTGTTGACTACTTTGTGCAAAACATACCAAATTGCTCGGCTTTCTGTACTTGCTAAACTCTCACTTCCAATTCTGAACCCTTACTTTGCAGGCTTTTTGGATCACGTGACCATACTGGTTGGGATCGCGGTGCAGGGTAAGGCAGTCGGCGGTGTCATTCATCAGCCTTACTACAACTACCAGGTGAGGAGGATTCAGGCAAGACCCCCCCACAGCTTCGCCCTCCTGTTGTCCTGCCATGTGTCTTTATTACTCTGTGCAGCTGTCCAGTAATCGCTGCAGCTGCCTCGCCTACTGTCTGACGTCTGTTTCCTGTCCTGTTTTTTTTTTATCTCTTTTTCTTTTTTCTCTCTTCCATCACGGACGCACACGCACCTGTCCTGCAGGGCCCAAGGGAACACGAAGCCACTGCACGGGTCTATCTGCTTTTCTACTTCTCTCTCTTTCCCTGTCATTCTCAGCTATCTGTTCTTGTGTGTTCAGTTTTTGACTGCTCCAGATGGGATGGTTTTCCATGGGATACTTTGTATTAGTTCAGATGGAAACGGAGAAATTGTTTTGCTCTGCATCCATAGAGCTGATTTTGATGAAGTTTGTTGCATTGAAGAGGGAAAGTTAGGACCTACCGACTGCGTGGAGCCGGTATTTTTTTTTCTTATGTAGACCCATATATTTCTTTTTAAAATGTTGCTGTGAATTGGAAAAATACTTCAAAAAAAGATTATTCATTAACCCTGCACCAAAAACAGTTACTGCAATTTTGTAAACTGCATCGATTAGGACATAGAAAGCAGACGAAGTTTATTTGTTATAATATATGTGCATCAAATAATGTTACTACCAATATAACGCGAGGGGGGACTTTCAGTTTCTCAGAAAAGAAAAAAAAAGAAATGTATTACCATTGTAACACGCAGTGATGCCACAAATATATGAGAAACAGTGCATAAAAACAGATTCCTGCAGTGCTTTATTCATTGTTACTGCGAAGTGCCGTCACGAAGCAATCTGAAGGGATGAGTGCTGACGTATTTGTCACTGTGGGTGATTATTGCACCGTCTTCTGCGACACCCACCAATGTTATTTGATAGGCAGCACTTCAGAAGTGCCTGTGACACAATCGAACATAGCAAAGCGTCTTACAGGTTGTGTGGTGCTCTGCCACACAACTTCGAGGACCACATGCTTGACGCACCTGCGCGCAACAGCACCGATCATCTTGCTCAAGATTGCAATAGAGAGAATAAGGAAACATGTTATATTCATGTCATGAACCCTAATATAATGCAAGGTGCATTTTGAGGCCAAAAAGTAAAAAATTAAATAATAATAAAATATGTTATGTTCGTGTAAGTACAGTACAGATTCTTCAGTTATGCCATTGATTTGGTAATAAAATGAAAACAAAGCAGCAATCTTGTGTACTTTGTTATAGAATGCATTTAATTTGATAAGTAACACGCTTTTTAGGTGTTATAAGAAATGCATTTGACATAGGTAATTGTAGTACATGTTTGTGTTTCATGCTAATTTCTGGTGTAGCAAACCCAATGCTTTACTCATGCTGAAATCAGAATCTTTCTGGCAGTCTTTAACCTTTCGCACTAAATTGAAGACATATCTGCTCTGTACAGTCAGTACATTTTAACTTTCTCATTTTAAACAGTGCAAATTTAAGTAGAATTGGTCTGGCAGTTGCCTAATAAAAGCATTTCTTCTCGTAACATGTATTTGAATATGAAAATCGGAGTTTGCTTCGAGCTAAAGCTTCCTCTTTTTGCAAGTTTGAGGTAGCATGTTGCAATATCAGAGTGAGGTGGCCTGTTTACTTCTGTTCGAAAATAATTTGGCACTGGTGTATAAAATGCTACAGCTGGTGTTGCCTGGCCAAAGGCATGCATGCCAGTGCAGATAAAATTGTCATCTTTGCAATCTCAAGCACTACAGCTGAACCCACTTATAACAATATTCAAGTGCCACGGAAATTCTATCTTATAATTGATAATTGCTATAACTGGGCTGCACGAAAAAATCAAAATAGGGGGATGGCAGAGCTGTTCTGAGAAAACTATAATAGCAGGGAGGCCAGTGCCATTCCGCACCACCTTCCTCCATCGAGCTGCTGATTATGTTCACTTGTTTAACAGCTTCATGGGCGCTCCGATCGCACCTAACAAGCTGCGGCGGTTGACATTAAAGAATGGCACTGCTATAACAACTGCAAAGAGGGGTCACG
This sequence comes from Dermacentor variabilis, assembly GCF_050947875.1. Taxonomy (NCBI): domain Eukaryota; kingdom Metazoa; phylum Arthropoda; class Arachnida; order Ixodida; family Ixodidae; genus Dermacentor; species Dermacentor variabilis. The sequence continues at coordinate 166,419,465 of NC_134574.1, read as the reverse complement.
GGCAGTAAGTGATATGCGAGCTCTGCTGAGATGGAACTGCTTTGGTGGCCCTAAAAGGGGCCTTTTAAAAAAAATTGGCAGTGGCTTAGCTCGGCTATGCCAGGATATACGTAGCGAAAGCTAAGGCATAGCATGGTTAGCCTTGGTTTGATCTTGATTGCAAGTCCAGGTTAGTCAGGTTGTCTAGCTATGTTGCGCCGTTTAGCCAGTCGTTCGGTGCGCTGTTCATCTGTTTCCTTGGCGATTCATTTCCTCTTCATCTCGTTCCGATGTCGATTCCAGGACTCCTCCTGCTTATCAGAATTGTCGCCGTCCATACTGCCGCCTCAACTACGGTTGCGGCGCGCGAGCTATCCTTTTCAATCCTCCGACATGTTATCAGGCATGCGACGCAGCTGGCGAAGCGAGTGGAGGCGAGCGCAACAACGAGGAACGCGATGTGACGTCATACCAAATGGCGGCGGCGGAAAGGCGCGGCGCTGCGCTGCGGTGTAACACCTGTGGCTCGGTGCTACTAGTGGCAAATGCACAGTAGTGACTAGGGAGTGAGAGAGAGAGAAATATCCGCAGTGAGGCGCGCATTGTGACGTCATGTGCCTCCTCGGAGCACCGCCACGGCGAAATTGCAAGTTCGCGGCCAGTAGAGCTTTCGCTTTAAAATGCAATAACGTTGCCGCGGCAGCCTGTCAACTTGAGAAATTCAGAGGGTACGCTGAGGTGAGATCGCCACAAGCGTCTCGCCACATACTTCTCACTGGCTTGCACAAGAAAACCCCATGTCCGTCAGCCTTGCATGCTTTACGCGATGCTTGCCAACATCCTTTTCCAAGGCATCCAGGTGCTTTATGGAACGTTTCTCGCGAAAACAAAGCCCCAGAGGGAGGGACTGAATCATCTACCAGGCCTCCTGGGAGGACAACGTTTGAGGCAGCCAGCCTGCCCTACCAGGTCATCGCTACCATTGTCGCCATCACTATCCAATGCAAGCACGTTTGCAATGATCACCTCATCGGTTAGAAACACTTAGTTTCCAAATCTATAGCCGTGCGCTTTCTTTTCACTGACGACGTCGTGCATTGCCGATGATTAGTGGGTGGACTAACAATCTTCTGTTTCGGCGGCATGTCAAACAAGGCTGAGAAACCACGTGGCCAGGAACTATTTTGACCCTACCAACAAAGACGAACGTCAGCGATTAAAGAAGTTTGCAGAACTGCACTGAATGAGGATCCAGCGAGCAATCTGGGAGCAGCGCAGTTGGCACAGTCCATTCGTGTATTGAAGGGTGACGTGGTGTAGCCCTTAGGGCGGAGCCCATTCGTGTTTGGAGGGGTGGAAGGGCGACGGGAGAGAGGCGCGCGGACAAGGCTGGAAAATGAGCGTGCAGCCGCTGCTGGGGCAGCGAGCAATCTTTCAGTGCTCAAATTTCTCAGTTTCTTATTTCTTTTCAAGGATTTCGTATTCACTACCTTTCGGCACGGACACCCAGCAGCCAGACTTCATTATCATAACCGATAATGTGGCATCCGGGCATTGTAGTAAGTGGGTTATTTCACCATGGAAAACACACAAAAGTTGATGGTTCAGCAGCTTCTCATTGCTATTACCAATATATTGTAAAAACCAGTATTGTTATAAGTGGAATTAACTGTACACTCTTAAGTGCTACACATCCTAGAGTGTAATTTTGCTTGATAACAACAGTCATCATCAATTATATGTGCATTTTCCCTAAGAGCTCATTTACACGAGCGACTGACAGCAATTTGTACCAAGTTGGTCGCAAAAGGTCGTTTTTGTTGAAAAGTGACTATTTTGGGCCAGTCGCCCGCTGCTCAATTTTTCAATCACGCAACCATAGTCACAAAACTGCTAAACCAATCAGCGACATGCCGAAAGTTATGTTATCTCTTTTCATCTAGGGACCTCCTCTGTTACACCAAATACAAAGTCTACGCTGCCATGGCAGAGTACGGGAATGTAATTGATATTTTGCCTCGTGATGCTAGGGTGGAGCAGTTCCAGCAACGTCCTGAATGTACGTGGTAGCATTCGCAGGAAGCTGAACATCAGCAAAAGGATGCACGAAAATTATGCACCGATTCCCACAGAACACACATTGGAAATTACAGCTCACTCTTGATAATACTCCTTGTCATGCATGCGGAGTTCATGCAGGAGGCGCCTAGCGTGGCCGGCCACTTATCGTGAATGGAAGCACGGGTGCAAGCACTAGCGTCGCTTTTTCTTCGGAGGCTTTCACACTGCCACAGCTGACACCATGGCAGAGCACATCAGCATAGTGACATCTTCCTCTTCGCTCGAATCAAAATCTATGGCTGTTGCTGAAACGAGAAACCATCTAAGTGCGCGCAAGCTGCTTAGATCCCTGGAGTCCTCGCTGAGAATGAATGATAATCTCCAGGAATGCGACCTGCAGGTCGCGCTCAGCCGGGCTTGCTGGTGTGAGCATAGGTCGCAGTTCAGTCACTTCTTGGTTGCCATTTGCAAATTGTTGCGCGACCTCCTCAAGTCGCTGGTGCGATTGAGCCTTAACACAGGGTGTGCCTAGTACTTTCCTGTCTGGGAATACTGAGATGCACATGGCATTCCTGTGAGGAAAGTGCCTACGCACGGCGTTAACAGAGTTAAACGCACACAATGTTCATTATAATTGTTGTTTTGTTGCAAAATTACGGCCCAGAGGGTGTAATAGAGCGTGTTCAAGTTCAGTAATGTAGAACAGGTGTTCTAGCTCCCGTACAGTGCCACATTACATTGTGAAACAGATTATGTATAGGCGGGAGTTGCTCATAAACTTTTGTGGTCTTGTCTAAGAGGGAGTGCAATAGAAATTATGAAGCTTGTTAAGCATTTCACCTGCTTCTGTTGATACCATTCTTTTTACAAGTATTGCAAATTAAGATTGCTGCTTTCAAGAACCTGTGTTACCCACCGTGGTTGCTCAGTGGCTATGGTGTTGGGCTGCTGAGCACGAGGTCGCGGGATTGAATCCCGGCCACGACGGCCGCATTTTGATGGGGGCGAAATGCGAAAATACTCGTGTACTTATATTTAGGTGCACGTTAAAGAACCCCAGGCGGTTGAAATTTCCGGAGTCCTCCACTACGGCGTGCCTCATAATCAGAAAGTGGTTTTGGCACGTAAAACCCCATAATTTAAGAACCTGTGTTAGCGAAAATGTTTGAAAAAGAATTTGAAATTTTTTGTAGATGTCACAAATCTGGGAACTAAGCCCCTAAAAAAAATGTTAGTTAATATTAAGTTTTGTACCACAACGATCATTGTCATGCGACTTCCTTTCTGCAGCACTGTGATCTACACTGTGTGCACTGTAGCATTGTCCTATCAGGAATGCATTGCATGTTCACAGTGCATCTGACTAGAAATTACCAGGCACACAGTTTTAAGCAGAAGTGACCAAATGAACAAGTATTGGTTATGCTGTGGCTGAAATTGCACCTTAACTGAGATAACATTATGAGTGTATAGGGATAAAATATTGCTCCCTGGAACAGAAAGATAATGTCTTGAACATTTTGGGTGATTCATAGTGTGCTGCTTGCTTATGTCATCTGACTGCTGAAAACATAACTGTTTCATTGGCTGTGATTGTTGTGGCAATGGATGACATTATTGCACAGCTGCATTTTGCTCAACAAGGTGGCACTTGTCCACTGTTTCCTTTTCCTGGGTGACTTTCTTACCATTATATTTCTTGGCTTGTCCTTGAGCTCATCTGATTTAAATCCTTATGCCTTCCTGGTTGCACTGGTGCCAGTGGAGAGATTGTTCTTCAATGTGTTCCTTGCTTTTTGGTAGGTTTGATGACATAGGCTAAACCTGGCCTTTCTGCTCACTAACTATTGCTGCTGTTTGCATGCAGTGGCTAGGTGTTTTGTACCTTTATGCTTTGATTGCCATGCTATTACAGCTACAACAGGTGCCTGAAGGTAACCGGGTAGAATTTTGTCAAATAGCTAATCGCATGTTGCACTACTCTGTTATGCTAATTATGTCCACCTATTCAAGCACTTTGTTTGAAGTGGCAGAATGTGCTTTCTGCCACTGGTGGTCTTTTCACAAATTGTTTATATATAAAAGAAATCATAAGCAATACTTTCAAAGTAGTTGGTATGATTAAGGTTGCTGTGTCTGCTCTATTAGTTAATGCACATGACTTCTAGTTATGCTTAGAAGAGTCGTGTATTAAGTAAGTTGGAAAGAACAGGTGACACTAGCATTGTGTTATGTGGTCTTCTTTTAATTCGTGTATACTTTTCATACTGAAGTTCCAACAAAGGACACATACCAACTTGCTTTACAGTGCCTCTAGACCTAAGCTCAAGTGTGCATGAAATAATTTAGCATACATGGCAACCTGTACTGGGCAGTACTTTTGTTCTACTTTTCACAATGAAGTTTCAACATGAATTTGAAATTATAATGTAAAGTTGTTTCGATTTCTTACTTCAAGGTGGAAAAGGATGTCTACAAGCAAGGACGAACAATGTGGGGGATCGTCGGCGTCGGTGCATTTGGCATCAAGCGCACACCACCCCCTGCTGGCAAGAGGATTATCACCACGACACGTTCCCACTCGAGTCCAGTCATCAACAGCTGCATCGAGTCCATGAAGCCGGATGAAGTGCTTCGTGTTGGAGGAGCAGGCCACAAGGCAACTGACCACTTTTCATTCTTTTGGTTTTCTTCTTGTCTTCACTTATGTGTCAAGCTTGAGTTGGAGCTGAAGCTTGAGCTTGGCCCTCAGCAGTGGCTTAAAGGCTGTGGCATTCTGCTGCTGGGCAAGTGGGCGTGGGTTCAATGCCCAGCCACAATGATTGCTTTCTGCTGGGGCCCGAATGCAGAAACACTTATTTACTGTGCTTTGGACACGCATTAAATGGCCCCACACATCTTTCATCTTTCACGTCCTTGGCACGCTTCATAATCGTCATAGTTTTATTACATGTAGCTCTTATACACTTTACAGTGACCATCTTTTAGGCCCCTTTACAGCCCTGTCACATCCATTGCTCGTAATTTATCGCTTCACTTTGATCTCATTACCATTGGCCTGGCGCTCTTTGTCCAAACCTGGCCCTTGCGCCATAAAACACCACACATCATCATCTTTCATAGCCCATAATGTGATGTTAAAGACCATAATTAATTTTTTTTACCTGCCTGTTGTTTTGGGATATTGAGACCAAATAAAAAAATCTATTAATACTTTAACTTGGGGCCGACCCTGATCTCTCTATATAAATGCCTGAAGAATGCCAGCAGGAGTGCTGTCACTAGGCAGCCGCTAAACTTGTTTGAATATACTTTGCTTCATTCAGAAGCAAGAATTTATTCCTTGTGACTTTTGGGGGCAGATACATTAGATCATTCATGCTGTGCTCATTTTCCTGAGGCCGTAGTTTGCGTCTTCTCTCAGTGAACGTATCCTTCATTTTACAATGGTAGGTATCATGGGCCCTTTCGGGTCTTCTACTGTTCATCCGTAATGTGCAAAAAAAAAGTGTTCTCATCATGACATTGTCACAGAAGAAGTTGCCGGCAAAGATAAGTTTGCTTGCCCTTAGTCAAATTCGAATGCTCTGTCTATGACATATGAGCTGTTGTGCCATTGTGCTGTACTTGTCATCGTCACCATGTTAGCTGCCGTTGGTTTTCGTGGCACTTAAAGATTTCATGTTATTGGTCCTCTTCTGTGTTTTACCGGTGGTGGCACGTTTTTAGTTAAATGTCCGATGTGCTCATTTCCAATTTGGCTCTCCCAGGTGCTGCTCTTGATTGAAGGCAAGGCGCACGCCTATGTGTTCCCGAGCAATGGATGCAAGAAATGGGACACCTGCGCTCCGGAGGCAATTCTCCACGCCACTGGGGGGCTCCTGACAGGTGAGCAGCTAGAGCGATTTAAGCATACGCAGAACCACAACTTTAACAAAGCTGAGGTCACCACTATTTACTGGGGGGTTCCACTTACACTCTGAGTAGGGGTGGGTGAATATTACAAGTTTCAAGTATGAATAGTAAGCATGCAGTATTAGATTCATATTCGAAAATGAACTATTCGGTATATTTGAATATCCGAACTAAGCAAACATTTTGCAACAATCTACTGTTTAGGCCTTGCCAAGCAACCATGGATATATGGATTTCCAACGGATTCTGTTGATTTTCCGCAAATGTCTCACAGGCGTCCATCAGACATCCGATGGATGTCCAAAAAACAAATTTGGACATCCGTCGAACATCCAAAGTGAAATACAGTGATGAACGTACAGTTGAACTTTGAAATAACGAAATTGGCGGGGAATGCCAAAAAACTTGCTTTTGCAAAAAATTTGTTGTTGTGAAATGAGACAGCACACGTAGGTAATGTGTCGCAGAACGAAACTTTACATTCAAAATCCCGTTAGCCTACATTGTCAAGCTCGCGAGTATATAGAACCACATGGCCAACAGTACAAAGTGCGCCGCATGTGTTGTTCAATAGTGGCAGCACTACCATGGAGCAGTATTCTCGGTCAACTGGTTTTGGAGATACGATCACTATTGCAAGATTTTACGTAACTGGGCACGGGACGCAAAGCAACAGCGCTCCAAGCATGCAGCAGCATTTCTCCAGCGCACGCTGCCCCCGTAGGCGCCAATACGTCCGGTGCCGAGCTCGAAAGTGATCATATCTCGTATACCCGAAGGCATTCGATCGTGATTATGGCCCCTTTGCGCAAATCTATGTCGGGCGCTGAATCTGCACACGATGCCTGCCGAGTGGCATTAAAACCAGCATTACTGATGCAAAAAATGCGTACTCCAGAACGATCGCTCAGTCATGACCCGATGCGAGGCACTCCACGCTGCCACTGCCGTCTCAAGCACCATAACCAATTCCACATTGCTGGGACATAGAATTCCCTGTTCTTGCGGCATTTTTCTCGTAGAGGCGCACATTGTGCACTGCACTAGGTGTGCAGAAACCATTGTCACATGTCGGTAGCAAGATGCTGCTGCTTCAAATGAGTGACCAACAAACAAGATGGTGGCTGTGACATGTTTGTGGCATGATCGCTTCCGGCGCTTGGTTGTTTTTCTAAACAAAAATGGCGGTGCCCAAGCAAGTGTAATTTGGTGGTATTGTCACATGGGGGGAGGTGGGGGGGTAGTGACCATAAAGAACACAGTAACAATACTGTGAAAGACGAAACTAACTTTTATTGGGCGAACCTGTGCCCACAAAAACAGGCTACGCTCAAAGAATGGTGACAGTGGCGAACACAGTCAGCGATCGACGAAATCTGATCAGCGGGTCAAGCCACGTTGGCTTTTATACATCAGTCGTCGAATGTTCCAGAGTAATCGCTGGGATCTGCGTGCCTTCCACAAAGTTCTACACCATTCGCATCGCGTGTACATGCAATCAGATTACGCAGGGTTCGGCAACAACAGATGGCAGATAGAAGCATCGATAACATTCTAGAAACTTTGGATACATGTAGGCGCGTCCTGTGCTGAGCGATAACATTTCTTAGACTGTAAAAGCGCTCACTCGTAAAAGATGAACAAGTTCATGTGTCAATATTTTACGCAACTTTAGTGCAAAGCAATCGCATTTCAGCATATTTTTGAGCCTGCTAGCCTTGCATGAGTACGTAATATGCGGGGTTCTGTTCTGGCAAATTTCATTGATGCGGGATTGTACTATGGTGACATTTCATTGTAGAGAGGTACGAAATTTATTGAACCCTACGGGTGTTCGCCAAGGATACGAAAATATTTCATTGTTGCAAGAATTTCTTAGTCGCGGGATTTCGTTATTGCGTGCTTCGACTGTACTTTGAACAGTATGTGTGTCATGCCTAAATGTACTGTGCCCTAGTCTGTCTACACAATGTATGATTTGGTTATATATTTGTGTGTACATGCACACCCTGGAGAACGATAGTGAAATGCATTGAAGGACTCTTCCAATGTTATATATGTAACAAATGGCGAGGTGCTTCGGTACATTTTACTGTTGCCACTCTGTTGTAAATAAACCTTTAAGGTGCACACACACCAGCTTCAAAATACAATAAACCTTTTATTGTAACCTACTGTATAAAGTCCAAAAAGCACACATTAATATTTTTCACAGCAACGGATATGCATGCTGATAAAAAAGAAAATTTGGAGATCCGGATATCATGACTGAAGTTAGAACAGTGCGAAGACATAAAAAACAAGAATAGAAACTCCTTTCCGCATGTTAAACAGAGTCTAACAAATGTGGGAAAGACAATACATCTAAATGAGGTGTCATGTGATTATCATACGTATTTTACTTTTTCGTAATGTCAAACCCCACAAGGATTCATTATAGGCACAAGCTTTAGAATAAAAGAAAAAAAAGCAAGCAAAAATATACCTGTGGCAGAAAGCACAAAAAGGCAGCACAATGCACAGTGGTTGTGTAAAGATCAGGGCTTACTTCATGCAGTAATGTACAAGACGGGTTTAATCGGTGTTCCATTAAACAGTGTAAAATAAGATGAAGGACGGCAAACTAGGTGGGATGAAGACAGCACTTGTCTTCATCCCACCTTTTCTGCCTTCTTTTGTGTCCTTTTGCACTGTTTCAACACGATTACTTAGTATGGACATAAACAGCAGTCTACACAGAATAATATAAAACACAATTCAAACAGAATTATCTACAACATGTCAGAAATAGAACACATCTTCAAAGAGATGAGAAACATAAAATGTGGTGCACCTGCAAACTTGTTAGGATAGAAAGCTTTAACATAGAAAGCACTGCCATTTCTGCTAGTTCGAATAGTTTGTCTATTGTTTAACAGTAATTAAAAGTCAGATTTATTATTATGCATACAAGGAGCATTCTTCCACCCAGAAACTTAGTAAGAAAGAAATAAAGTACATGACAGTTGAAACTGCAATCATTTAGAGCTTTGGCTACAAGAACGATATATTGAGACAGTCATTACATAAATGCATAATTATGCACGGAAATTTCTGCCACAAATTAATTTTAATTATAGCAGAGTCAGTACTTGCACTTAGCGGCCACAGAATGGCAAAAGTTTTTATCTCTTTAAGCATAAATACATTCAGTTTAAGTTCTTTAATACCTGCTGCGCTAGTGAGTGGCTACAGCATTTTGCTGCTGAGCTTGAGGGTGGGATCACAGTCTGTTACAATTATCGGCATTAAGGGGAGCCTGTACTCCTTGGAGCCAAAAATTGGCCCAAATATCTTCATGCATCCCAATGCTCCAGATTGGTGTAGAGCATTTATTCTTGCTTGATTGGATCCCTGTATCATCCTTGATTGATTTAGCCTTTGCTGTAATCATCATAAACAGGTTGTGAAATGTTTTTCCTTGTTTTCTTGAAACAGCATTTCTGGAAGTGTGACTGGTTTGGAGTGTTGATTCCTCTGGTTCTGCTTATCCTAATGCAATAATAATTTGTTTGTCAGGAAAGCAGACAAATAGAGATTGCCTAGGGCATATAGTACTGACAAATGCCTATTATGAGAGAAATATTTAAAAAACTTATAATTTGTCATGGGTGTTAGTATGAGTTTACACAAGTTTGACATGCTGTAACTTTGGTTTCAACCAGTCTAAAGCATTCATTTTTGCACTCACTGCCTACTCCAATTACCCAAGATCATTTTTATATGTCGACATATATTACACCATATATCAGTAAATAGCCCACCCCCAAGCATGCTATGAATTTCTTAAATTTCTAGCAGTATACTTATTATGTATAAAGAACAATGTATATATCTGGAATTAGCACATGGAAATACATAAACTCCACAAGTTTCGTCAAAATTGACTAAGAAATGAAAAAAAAAAGAGGTTTGTTGGTGCAGGGTCTCCCCTCTGAGGTTGCCTCTTTACAGCGGCAAACATCTCCAGGCACACAAATGTTTGCACGGATAGGACGGTCACACATGTTAACGCGTGTCTATGGCATACACTGCACCATTCTGGACTTAAGATTTCTCAGGCTGTTGATTGCTGGCTGCCGGTGCAAGATCCAAAGTTCTCAAATATGGCCGTTGTTTGCAGTGACACTTTCTTTTGCATACACTGCTTTTCCCTCACTGTAGGGCTTGTTGGCACCTGTGAACAAAACACATTCCAATACTCCAGTGGCTCAAATAGAGGTAGATGTAGTTATCATACCTCAATAGCTGACCAGGTGACTTCGGCAGGTTGTGAAGATGGCAAGTGAACCGACACTGCACCATTGCTGTGCCACCATTGAAATGATGGGACAATGACTATAACTTGGATTTGATTGAATCGCTGCAGGACACTGTGTCATCTGACAGTGTGCTTTGCTAAGGCCTTGACACATGAACGCAAATATAAATAGTTTTGTTGAAATATTTTTAATAATATATAAAATTAAGGAGTGAAATAACTACTTGTTCTAGGAATAAGGGGTGTCCAAAACCAAACGTCTATGACGTGTATCTGGCCTGCGAAATCACTTCTGCTGAATTCAGTTAGCAAAAGCATAGTGAAAGCATAGGCTTAGAGATGCACTATTAATACATGGAATCTATGATGTATTCTTCGCTTCTGTAATCGTTCATGCAGCCAGTGAAAGCATAGCCTTCGAGATATGTTATGCTGCTGAGCTTGAGGTTACGATTCAGGTCGTGGCGGCCGCATTTCGATGGGTACGAAATGCAAAAACGCTCATGTACTTGCATATAGGTGCATTCTAAGGAACAGCAGGTGGTCAAAATTGTAAGCAGGAGTCCTTACTATGGCATGCCTCATGATTTGATCATGGTTCTGGCATGTTAAATTCAAGAATTTAATATGTCCCAGTGACAAGTTAGGTGGGAGGAGGGATATCATAATTGACCTTTCCTCAATGATGGATAGTTTGAGTACACTCGCTCTATCTTGCATAATTAGTGGCGTCTAGTGGGCGATTCAATATACTGCAAGTTTTGCATAAGCATGTTTTTAAATGTAAGCGAACTCTTCTAGCTATGCAATGTAATATAGTAATTCCATTTGCTGTAGGGACAAAAATGGAAAAATTTTCATTCTATAGCTTGGTCTTGTTGTGATATTGAAATCTGAATGATTTTGCCTTGCAAAAAGAACTCTGATTATGTGTCTGGTACAGTGCAGAAACATGCAAATATAAAAATAAGCTATTCACTAATAAAATTTCCAAATAGATCTTCTTATATTAGTCGATCCATGTACTAACTACAGTAGTGCTGCTATTGCTCCTAAATTTTTCTATGGGGCTGTAACCTAGTCAAGCTGTTCTGGCAAACAGCTTTTTGTCACAGTCCTTCTTTCTGTATATTTGACAGAATGAAAATAAACTTGATTGACTGATTGATTGATTGATTGATTGATTGATTGATTGATTGATTGATAAATAATGATACATTATGACTGCATATCGGATACAATGATCAGAATTTAGCCTTCTGAATGGTATTTTCCATGTATTATGAGCTTGGCATTTGTGTTGCTAAGTTCCTCTTAAATAAGTGATGCCAAGACGGGTCGAAAAGTTTGCCTACTTGAGTTCATACCTGCTGCCATTACCGCACAGTGTGTCGCGCCATGGAAAGCATCATAAGTTGGCGCAGCACACCACAAGACGGGGCCAGCTGCATCGTGTCCACGTCGGTCGCGATTGTGCGCCTTACGCATGCAGAGAGGGAGAAAGAAAAAAGAAGTGAAACGCTAAACAGCGCAGTGGCGCTCACCCTTTTTACAATCTCTTTTTCTCTCATCAAATGCCGAAATTCACAAAAGCAGCCTGAAGCAGCGATCAACCCAGTATGTAGAAGATGGCGCCGACAAAACGCAATTGTGTTGCTTGAGACAAAGCTGCAAATTTACAAGACCCAAAGAAGTATGTGCTTGCTCACTCAACAATGTAGCTGATTCTCAAAATCGGGAGCTCCGGGATCGTATAGGCTGGAACCAGTGGCCATGGCGATCAACAAAAAAGGCAGGTTTTGTGTGCCAGGGCAAAACGCCCCCATGATAGTAAAACCAACATGGTGCAAGCCGCTAACATTACCGAGCTCTGGGAGCTCATTTATAGCTCTGGGAGCACATCTACAGCTCTGGGAGTACTGATGCTTTTCTGCAAAGAGATCTCCGACAAGGCAGCTGTGGTCGCAACAGACAACGAGATTGACAATGGCCTATCTTTGACTCTAACCACGATGTTCACGCAAAGTGCGCTGTTGTCAATCGAGCCACTCATTGATTTCATGCACACTAGAGAATTGCTGCCAGTGTTCACGTAACAGCTGGATGCAATGTGCACTGCGGTTATAAAACCTGAAGCTGCTGTGAAAGCACATTCATCTTTCCGACTATTTCAGCACGCCTCACGCCTCACATTTATTTATACCTCTTTAGAGGTATAAATAAATGTTGCATTTTTGACAACCCACTTATTATGTCTATCCTTTGGATTTTGGTTTGGAGCTGCATTGCAATGTGGGTGAAAGGAGAAAATACTTGTGCACATTAAAAAAAAAACCCAGAGGTGGTCGAAGTTAATCTGGAGCCCCCAAATGCAGCGCCCCTCATAGCCATGTGTTGCTTCAGAAGGTTAAACTCCTTAATTTGATTACGTTTGAACCTTTTGACTGATTGCCATTTTCGAGCCTCCATATTCATTAGGTGGGACATCTTCAGCTTGGGAAAGTCCTTATAGATAATTGTTGATGATCCAGCTAAAACAGGTTGAAAACCCTTGACTTGAAAAGGTTCCTTAACCCTTTTGCTATGAAGCTCAAGTTGTACTCGTCCAGGCCACAGATTTTTCTGCTTTGCTTGCCAGAAATGAGCCACGCCCATCACCTCGGTTTGCATCATGCATTTTAGTTTTGGTACTTGAACATATTCTTCTATGCTTTTACAGTCGCCGACCGATTTTCCGGACTCCAAAAATTCGGACATGCCCGATTATTCGGTCAGCTTCGCGGCACCGCCATTCTCCCCATAGACCATAATGTATAACAACTGCCGAAAGTTCGGACACCTTGCAACCTCTCGTCTGATTTTTCGGACACTCCTTTAGCCAACTCGGTCGAGAGCACCATGCACCGACTCTGACCGGTGCATGGTTCGACTTGCTGAACGCCATTTTTGTTTTGAACGGAGCTTCCTTGCTGCCCCACGAAGTGGCGCTACTGGAAATCCCCGCTCATCATCATCGTTTCTGCCTGGTTAGATAGAGCGGCTCTGCAGCAGTTCCGGTTTCAGCTTAGTAAGCCATGTCAAGACAATCCAGCAGCTGATTTGTTTCTTCGCGGAAGAGGCATTGACGCTGCGAGCAGGCCGCGTTTTTCGTTTGTGCGACTGGTGTCGGCACGGTGGTGTTTGCTTTGTGTGCTGCGCCGAGGTTTCGGTGATCCAACGCGGCATACGTAAACATCGCGTCAAGGGTCTAATGGCGCCGACAGTGCCCGCGCAGACTGCGCTGGGGAATGCCGGCAAGCGGGTGCCGGGAGGATTTGTCGCCTTCCGATGTGCTCCCTACTGACGCGGAAAATGTTCTGCCGAGACCTGCGCAGTGGTGGCATTGCGATTCCGGACACCGTCTCACTTGACAGTTTCATAGGTGCTGACACTGCTGTATTGACATGCGCAGAACTCGACGACGGCAAGATCATTCGTCAGGTTTCTGCTGCACCGCCGGACGATGACTGAGTCGGAAGATGACGCACCATGTGCTGCGCTGCCGTCGCATGCGGAGCGTGTACAAGCAGTGACTGTACTTTCAGCCGCCAATAGTGACCGTACGACCCTCTCCGAGATTCAGGCTTATCTGATTGCGCGTAAACGGAACAGCGTGCAACGGCGCATTCACGATTTCTTCCAAGCCTACTGCCGAGCCCGAATAAGTGCGTGGAAATAAAAGATTTCATTTTTTTTTTCTTCATCTGCTTTTTCGGACACCTGTTTATTCGGACATTTTCGCAGTCCCCGTGAGGTCCGAATAAACGGTCGGCGACTGTAATACCTTTCATTATCACCTGTTCAGGTAATTACTTTCAAACGTTACACATGTTCTGAGGGAAAGACTCTTTCAGAGCAGATGTCTTTCATCAAAATTTCTGGTCATTATAAGATACTTTTCAAATTCCAAATGTAATGCACAAAGATTTGCTTGAACAATAATATACTGGTACATGGGAGTTAAAAGGATTACTGGTACTTGTAGCACAGGTGACCTATATATGTGACTTTTAGCACATGTGACTGTTTATACTATCATAGACAAATGAAATGTGAATAAGTAAGGGCTAATTAAGAATGCATTTCTTTTTCTCCACCCTGACAACTTTCTGTGATGTCGGCATGATTTCAGGCTCTATGGTTAGTTTGGGACATATGCCATCTTTGGCAGCTCCTACACGATGGTGAATGCATGCGACTCATAGACATAAGGGCAGGAAATTACACTGTTGAGCTATTGCAGAGGTGTTTCACGTCATACTTCCCCATACAATTTGTGCCCAGAATAGTTCTCCTGACTGCAAATATATTTATGTGAATGTATGTACGAAACTGCAGACATCCACGGTAACCGGCTACAGTACCACAAGGATGTCGAGCACGTCAACGGTGGCGGCGTCCTCGCCACTTGCCTCAAGGAGCAGCATGAGTGGTTCAAGAATCACATTCCTCCCGATGTTGCCAAGACACTGCCCGTACCCACAACACAATCCTAGCCACTGCCTATTCCCTACAGGACAACAGGGCTGCATTTAGAGCTCTAGTACCTCTTTTGTTGGCTTACGTACCGGGGACAGTTTCATTCTGGAGTGCTGGCTTATTCAGTTCTCCTAGCTTTGTACCAGTTTGTAGACCGCTTATTTAGTCTGTTATTGTGCTTTTGTTGGGAGTGGAGAAGGACACATACGTATATTGTTTCTGTTATGCGCTATTCTGTGCATTTGTTAGCTCCTTTCTTTTTTTTCTTCCAAAGCTCAGTGTAAGATAGTAGAACCAGGGTACTTGGTTTTTGTCTCTACTCCGAGCACTGGTGAATATGCAGAGCTCTTAGCCACGCACAGCTCTTTAGCTCAGACGAAAGAGTTTATCAATATCTGGAAAGGTTTAGCTAAGCAAGTCCAGAGCATTGGCTACTTTAAAAAAAGTATCATGTACGGTTTTTTGTGAATAACAAGTTCCGATGTACTAAAAGCTAATAATGATATGTTGAGGAAGGGAATGAACAGCAATATAAGTTCTATAACCAGTATTTTATAGTGTTAGCTAAGAGTAGTACACCATGATTATTTTCCTTGTATATGCATGTTTCGTTTTTTTTTTCTTTTATGTAGTTTAGATTCTCTGTGCACTTCCCAGCTTTGTTGGCTAAAATATTGCTTTTTTAATTTTCTTCAGGGCAAGGTGGCAAAACATTGACGCCATTATAACCGTCTTGAATTATCAGCATGACTATTTTTACGTGTGCATTCCATGAAACTCATAAACGTAATTTTGATACTGTTGATAAGAAAAAGTATTTTTATTGGTTATATGTTACCAAGGATGAGGGAGGAAATACAAGTCTGCAGAAACAATAATAGCAACAGCAGTACTGAGTGTCGTTGTGGCAATGTTTTTAATTTGTCTGTTTATTTCGAGCCCGGTGTATTTGTCTGGTTTTAGCCGTTGCATTCTTTGAGTGTAATAACAGGTGTTAGTATAATAAATATACTGTTGTAAGCATGAAGTGGAGGGTGTGCAAGTTTTGTTGTTCTTACTACAAACTGATTGTAGGTTGTCGTAATAGCACATTTCACGTATGTATTTTCAGAATGACAGGGGATTGGTAAAATTGTACGCTAAAGTTGATCTCTTTATGTGCCCATTGATGCCTTGCTGCATGCTGAAAGTTGTCCCAAGACTTCTGCAATATTGTGCCGTTCTGATGAACGTTAGAGTGAAATTCATATATTTTGTTGCACAGTTTGTTTGCGCAAGGCAGGTGTACGGGTATAAGATTTGTTTAGATGATGCGCTTCATCGCTGTACATTTAATAAACAGCATTTAAAATTTTTTATGAGAGTTGTGTCTATGTCATGCATGGTTCATGTGAAACCAACTTATCGCAGGGTGAACGAGGCCATGAAAGCTTGTTTGAGCCTTGCGTTCATTAGCTTAGTTTTCTGAGCAGTTACTTGTCCTTCCCATGCGAGTCCTAGAACTTGGCTTGCAACAGATTCACCTGTATGTGAGTATCACCTGTTGATTTTTTATGTCTGTGGAGCTCTCATAACTGGAAATTTGGACTGCTGTACAATGCATAGACTTGCACACAGAAATGTTATTGCAATCACTAGCTGTACTACACTTATTTGCCGCCATAATCATGTTGATAGCAACATTATCATCATCAAGGTATGAATTTTTGTTAATATGATTAGCATTCTTTGGGAACTTCACCCAGTTTATGGTATGCCTGTCTGTACTCACTTAATCTGGGTCACTGGGTAATCCATGGTCTAATGGGTAGAGCATCTGGCTGCTGTGCTGAGCGAACCAGGTTTGAAACCAACCGCCAGACCAACTTGGGGTGCTGGGTATGTGACACTGTTCGATGACATAAAGAAATCCGTTAAAATTTCTTCAGTGCCAGGCGGAATCAAACCCGTGTCTTATATATTCAGAAAATCTTGTCTGAACAAATATTTACGCATGGGCCATGCACATACTTCGTGGCAGTGATGCTATAGATGGTACCGTGTGCCTAGAGGTAAACGCAAGAGAGGAGCCCAGCTGCATACACGTTTTATGCATGACGTGCTTCAGAAATGGCAATACGGTGTGTCGCCACATTGTTTCAATGCTAATCACATCAACATCAGAATTCATTGTGAAATGGGTTCAGCCAGAATGTTTTAAGGAAACAGTTGTGCAATACAAGACTGCTTCTAATGTGTTGTAGCTGGTCACAGTATTACGAGATGTTGCCATGAGCACTGCTGTTCCCGGATGTGTATTTTGGTATGCATTCAGGGTACACTAAAGTACACCTATCGTGGCATTCATGGTGAATTTCACTTTTGTCTTCTGTGCTTTATTGGCATGACCTATGCTTTCTCTCGATTCACCTGACGGTACAGACAATGAGGCAGTTGCTGATTCTGCTGCATGGCAGACAAAGGAATCGAAAGTAAGCAGCTGGATAAACAACAATCATGGCAACAAGCACTCACACATTGTAATTGACGATGTCAGCAGAGCTTGCAAATCTAATTATTAGCTTGCTGAACTTCAATATGCAGCATGTTGAAATGTATATCTTGCAAGTTGCTATACTATTTTCAGACTGGTCATCTGTATCTTGTTAAAATTAAATTAGGTATGTTTCACCAGTAGAAAGCAATGGTTATGCACTTTTCAGCTACAATGGTAAGCTCCCGGTCAGGATTTGGTAATGCCTGACGAATGCACTCCAACCCATTTCTATTCTTCTGTAAATTTACTTCTCATGATCAGGGTCCCCTGTGAGTAACTGACCTAAATAAATGTACTCCTGCACTGACTGTAGAGGCTGACTGGCAATCATGAATTCTTGTTCCCTTGCAAAGCTGCATTACCTTTGTCTCCTACATAGTAATCTTCAACCCTGCTCCTATGCTTTCTCAGTTAAACTACCGAATCATTTGTTGTAATTCATCCACAATGTTGCTGAACGGGACAATGTCACCTGCAAACAGATGGTTAAGATATTTGCCGTTAATCCTCACTCCTAAGCCTTCCCAGTCTACTAGCTTAAATACTTCTTCTAAACATGCAGTGAATGGTATTGGAGAAATTGTGTCTCCTGGCCCGACTCCTTTCTTGATAGGTAATTTTCTACCTTTCCTGTGGAGTAGCAAGGTAGCTGTGGAATCTATGTAGATATTTTCTAACATGTTCGTGTATGCCTCCTGTAGTCCTTGATTATGTACAATGCCACCATGACTGCTGGTATCTCTATTGAATCGTGCCTTTTCATAATCTATGAAAGTCATATAGAGAGGGAGGGTGATTATACTTCACAGATTTCTCAATGACATGATGACATGGAAGTGATCCATTGTAGCATATCCCTTCCTAAAGGGATGCTCTACAATGGGTCATGTCCATGTCGTCAATGCTTACATTAATATGCTAACACATGAGCCAGAAACTTGGAGGTTAACAAAGAAGCTCAAGAACAAAGGACCGCACAAAGAGCGATGGAGTGAAAAATGTTAGGTGTATTTTAAGAAATGGGAAGAGTGGTGTGGATCATAGAGCAAATGGGGTATTCAATATTCTAGTCGACATTAAGAGAAAAAAATGGAGCTTGGCAGGCAATGTAATGCATAGGGCAGATAACGGTTGGACCATTAGAGTTACGGAATGGGCGCTGGAAAAAAGGGAAGCGCAGTCGCAGATGCCAGAAAATTAGGCAGGGTGATGAAATGAGGAAACTTGCAGGCACAAGTTGGAATTGGCTGGCTCAAATAGCGGTAATTGGAGATCACTGGGAGAAGCTTTCATCCTGCAGTGGACATAAAACATAGACTGATGATGAGGTATGTTTCAAGCAGCATCCATCATTTTTGCTTAGAGATATGTACATATATATGAAAGAATTGAGCACACACGTCATAAGTTTGAAATTTTTGTGCGAGTGCTCCTTTAACGCTATTGGATCATTAGGTGCCATGTGTGTTTAATGACATGTCTGCATGGTACGCCATTTCCAAGTGCTCTGGCTATCCCTTTGCCATTATCATTAGATTTATTAACAGTCAGACCTAACCAAGGGCCTAGTTTGTCAAAGGGTGAATACCCTTACTCTTCAGGCTATAAAAAATTTATTGCGTATGAGATGTTGCAGATTCAAACTTCATTCGGCCTTGCTGCTATCCACCCTCTATTCACGCCACACAGAAACCTTAGTCGCATGATGACAAGCAGAAATTATTTCTTAAATTGAAACTTGCATAGCGAAAGCAAGAAAGGAATGCAATGCCTTCGCTCCGAAACTGGCCACCACCCAGGCCACTGTAGCCTATTTCTTCCACCCGAAGGCAGACGAGCACACATGTTGCTGCTGATGAGTGCATCGCAGTGTGCAGCATACGCTAGTCATGTAGCACATGCTCCCACTTTACAAGCTACGGCATTCCTTGCAATTACACCTGCAATGCAGGGAGCCACAGTTGAAAATTGTGTATAAATTCTGAAAAAAAAAACCTGTTGTGAAATATGTGATGCAAGTTTGACAGCGATAGCTATTAAAGTTTATGTGATGCATTTCTTGTGTTGTTTGTCGTAGCTAACATTTTATTTTCCAGGAAATGTTGCCGAAAAAAGAAAACTTAATTTGTCCAATTGGTCAATGTTCAATGTTACCCTTCAGAGTAAGGATGTCGTAGCCATAGATCAAAACAGCCACAAGGGTGTTAGAATTAGAGTGAACTCTATACACTCTAAAATTTTTACGCCCTCAAGAGTGTTATTTGTCCCAAAGGGACAAATACGTTACTTTTCCTTCACCCCTTACCTTCAAGGCTATATATATATATATATGTATATATATATATATATATATATATATATATATATATATATATATATATATATATATATATATATATATATATATATATTCACGGCAGCGAGTCCTAATTACGCGTCTGATGCGAAAAAGTGTAGTTGCAAACTATGTATTCTGACCACCTGGTGCACAAAATCATGTTGCGCAAGTATTTGACAGCGATAACTACGAAAGTTTATTTAATGCACTTTTCATGTCATTTTTCCCAACTATCAATGTTTACTTGCCACAAAAGAGTAGGCAAACAAGAAAACTTCATCTGTCCCCACCACCGATTCCATCTTGCCTCTTAAAGGGGCCCTCAACCAGCCCTCGGGCTTGGTGAAATAAAGTCCACGGATAGCATACGTTGCTGTTAATATCTCAGCCAAGTTTTGCTGTCGTACGCGGTGCGTGGAGCTCACAAACGGAGTCCGAAGTCACCTTTCTCTCAAACGCTCTCTTTTCAACAAAAGCTTACTCCTCATTCTCTTCTGGACGCTTTATTTCGCAATATAGCCGATTCCCATACGCGGCTGCTATTGGTAGCTGCGGTCTGCTACGTAGCGTAGGTACCCCGGCCGCCGCGGGATGCTGCCACGTGTCCACTCGCTAAGCGCACTGCGGCTCGCTGGGAACAACCGCTTTCGTTTAGCGCGTCGTAGGTACCAAAGGCGCAAGTCGTGGCGTCTACGCTAACAGCCAAAATGAAATTTGAACTGCGCGCCACGGTGACACTCAGAAGGTGGGGCGATGTAGGACTGCCCCACGCTCCGCCGTAGCTTTTCTCAATGCAAGACATTGAAGAAGGAACGAAAGCACAGCGGAGGCCGTGCTTGATTACCAATAACTCCGCTTCTGCTGAACGCAGTGAAGTACTTTCTGCAGCAAACTGTTTCTGAAATAGCCTATTTTCACTTCAAATACTTTTCTCCACTTTGATAAAAAGGGGTTCAGGGTCCCTTTAAACGTGAGGGCGTTAAACACGAGACATTTTTAAAATTCATATAAATGATATCGCTTAAAACAGTTCTTCACAAATGAGACTGTTCGTAGACGACTGTGTTGACTGCGACCAATTCGCGATCAACATAGTGTAGGTGCCCTCCAGCAGGAGGGCATCTCACATAATTGTGATATCACTTTTCATCCCTTAGTTACAGAGTTGTAAACTTGATAGTTTTGTTTTTAGAAAATTTGTGATTTTTTCCAATTTAATTTAAAAATTGACGACCTAAATCTAAAATATGAAACCAACACGCACTAGATTTTACGTTTTTATTTTAAATGCAAGAAACTTCGTCAAATTTGGGGCAGTAGTTGCCGAGAAAACGAATTCTCTTTTTACATGTATTTAGATAGGAGCACCCGAGCTAAGGCCTCCTCTCAAAAATACAGCATATAGGTCGCTGGTAAGGCCGTATAGTTGGAATATGCGACATTGTGCGGGATCCGCACCAGCAGTATCTGATAAGTTAGAAGCAATATAAAACCGCGCAGCCAGATTTATGCCAAAGCGGTACTCCAGACATATCAGCATAATTGAGATAAATCGGTTTAGAAGCCCTACAGATAAGGCGCCAGAAGCAAAGGTTCAAACTTCTACACTCAATACACACGGACTTGACAGGCATTGATCAGAACAAATACGTCAAAACACCTCGTCAAATAGGGTAGATAGCAGTTTTAAAATACGTGAAATCGCCTGCAACACGAGCTATATGAAGTACTCATTTTTGCCCCGTAGTATTTCTGACGGGAATAAGCTACCGGTTGAAATTGTGGGTGCTCATCGTGAAGTATCTTTAAGGTTAATTATTCAATTCAATTCAATTCAGTTTATTTGGACATAATAGGTGGTACAGGATGTCCACGAGGCGCGGCAAAAGGAGGCAACAATGCCTCCTGACAGGGCCTTCACCTCGGTATCACACATTATGACAACAGGTCGGCATGACAAAATACTGCATTACATTGTGAGATCAATGAAATCTGTGGGAATTCAGAAATACAATGCTGTGTCACATATGACAAATTATCCTATGCTTTGATATTATACATTGATTACATCATTCTAATTCACGGAGACAATGATGTAGATAATCATTCAGATTGCACTTGCTCAAGATAAAAGAAGGGTACAATTCTAAGCAAAAGAGGCAGGAGAAGAAAGCATCATTTTCATTTTTTTTCTTAAATTGAGAAAGGGTTTTGCAATCATTTATGCAGTTGATCATTAAAGGATAAGTGTTACAGAGTGTAACTATTTGATTGTCTATGATCTGAGTACCATAATTTGTGCGTGACTTCGACCAAACCATAGATACAGTGCGCAAGTTATGAGTAAGGTTCCTGTTTAAGTACTTAGTGCAGAAGGATGTAAAATCATGCTTAATGTTATGAAAAATAAGTACAGCCAATGAGAAACTGTAAAGTTGATAGTATGGCAGTACCTTAACTGCGTGGTACAGGGATTCTTTGGTAATAGGTGCGGAACGGAATACCGTCTTCAACGCCCTGAACTGAAGCGAAAAAATGCGGTCTGAATCCGATTTGTTACATGTACCCCAAACTAGCTGACAGTACATAAAATAGGAGTGAACTATGGAAAATAAATCTGCTTTCTCAAACGCAGAGGTAAAAGATATTTGACGCGTTGCAACAAACCGATAGACCTAGATGCTTTCAAACGAACCTGATCCACATGATCTGTCCATGTTAAGTCATATTTGAAACAGACGCCCAGGAAGCGGCAAGAATTTGTTGGCAATAGATTGGTATTATAGATCTGTAGTTGGACGTGATGATTCAAGGGCTTGTTTTTGGGGCGGAAAATAATATATTGTGTTTTCTTTATATTTAAAGTCAAGTTCGTTGTTTTATTTAATACTAGTGTATTGTTTTCTTCCTTTGAGATAACTGTCTATCCGCTCATGTGCTATTCCTCTAATACCATACTTTCCCAGTTTTTCTATCAGAATTTCATGTTTAATAAAATCAAAGGCTTTTCGGAAGTCAAGAAAAATTCCCAGTGTATATAGTTTCTGTTCAAAGTTTTCCAAAATACGGTCCTTTATGAATAGCAGTGCTGACTCCGTTGATTTTCCAGCCTGAAATCCATATTGTTGTTTACATATTATATTATGAGCATTTAAAAATTTGTTTAACCTCGTGTATATTATGCGTTCGGGGATCTTAGAAAAGAGCGGCAAAACAGAAATAGGTCTGTAATTATTTAGACCATTTTTTCCTCCTCCTTTGAATATTAAGGTCACGCGTGCAACTTTCATGTTATCAGGGAATATACCGGTCTCTAATATGAGATTACAAATATATACTAGAGGACCCACAAGTAATGGAAGTACGGCTTTGACGGGGCGTGCACTAATATCCTCATTTCCTGGCGAGCATCCATCCTTCATTGCCTTTACAACACTTACAACTTCTTCCTCCGATGTAGGTATCAGAAACAGTGAATTGCTATTAGTGGAAGGGACATATGAAGTGATAGGCGTTAACGCTTGGTTCATGCGTAAGCAATTCGACGAACCTGCATTGAGAAAATGTTCGTTAAACTTGTTTGCAAGTGGTACACCTGAAAATCTTTTACCGTCGATGTAAAAATCCAGCGGAATGCGTGCTTGCCACCTTTTATGATGTTGTTAGCTGTTTGCCACAATAATTTAGGACTGTTCATAACTGTGGAAAATTTGTTGTCGTAGTAAGCTGATTTTGCTTTCTTAAGATCTGCAGTTAGGTTGTTACGAAATTTTTTAAGCTCCGTGAAATTAACCGGATCTTTCGTTTTTATGAAACGAGCAAACAGCCAGTTTTTTCTGTTTATACGTCTGTATAATACCGGAGTAATCCACTCTTTTCTTATCCTCCTGTGCTTTTTATAGGCACGAGTGGGAAAGCACTGTTATAGTGGTGAAGCACTTTCTCTAAAAAAATGTTATATGCCTTACACGGGTTGCTTTCACTATATATATCATCCCAGACTACGTCAGCCAACAGTGAATGGAACTGCGCAATGTTATTTTCATTGATTATTCGTCGGAGGAATTTAGTTCTATCCATTTTTTTCACCAAGGAAGAGAAGGCAAAAAAAAAAAGGAAAGTGATCACTCAAGCTCGTCAAAATTACGCCGGATGTTATTTTATTTAAAGGTAAATTAGTAACGCACAAGTCTATGAGCGTTTCAGAGTGTTGACCGATTCGTGTCGGCTTATCTACAATATTTTCACAACCATATGATAACATCAACTCGAGGAGGTGCGCCTGGCTAGCATTGTTTCTTAATCAATCAATATTCATGTCACCAAATATAATAACATGTCAATTAGTGAGGGTAGCGTATTCAAGAAAGGACTCAACGTAAGTAAGAAAGGTGCTAACTAAAGCGTTAGGGGGTCGGTACGTGAGGAGTATAATCGTATTATGATTGGTCACACCAACTGTCTCAAATCACACACTACGGTGAATTCCGGAAGAACCCCATAATCAAGGTCTTGTTGTATATACAAAGATACGCCGCCGCCACGTCTTTCTTTCCTAAATACAGAGATGTTGTCATAACCTGTTAACTGTGTAACATTGCTATTTGATGTATACCATGTTTCTGTAAATCCAATTATGTCAAAGTGACATTTTATGAGCTCAAGATCAGCCTCAATTTCATCCATCTTATTTCTGAGGCTTTGTGCATTTAAATGATACAAGGAGAAATATTTGCAATAGCTATTTTCAGTTATGAACGTGTTAAGGGAGTCGTAAGTATAATACATCGTGAAGGTTAACAATAAGAGCAGCAATAAAAAAGAAACCAACTTAAGCAATTAGTTCAAGGTATTGTTCAGAGGCAATCCTTATTGCCCTTGCGCCAGGTTCTTTCCTTACGAAGACCTTTCCATCGGAACACCACGAAAAATGGTAGCCTTGCTCGCGTGCTCTTGATCTGGCAAGCCATAAAAGTTTTCTGTTCAGTGCCGTCAGATTATCGAAAAAGGAAATGTCTTTATCACACTTCTTCACAACTTCACGCTTTGCAAGCCAATTTACTTTCAGAACAGTAACACAGTGAACAGTGACTTTTGATCGTGCTGTTCTTTCAGACACAGCGACTGATCAATGATTTGTGGTGTTACTGTTCTTTCAAACCAGTTACTGTAGACTGAAGGTACTATATTGTTCATACCTATTGTTCACATTTCGGTTTAGTGGTCGTGATACATCGCTCCTTTGTCCTCCTTCCTTGTGATGTTATATTGGTGCTCGTCACTTTATTGTTGTACCCAATCCCCTGCTGTAATGCTTCGGCGCTGCACGGTGCACTTAAATATACAACCAAGCCCCCTTTATACACTCATAAAGGTGTTAAAATGTTTAACGTGTAAGAACAGTTTGCACTTTGGGGCGTGTGTCTTGTCCTCGAATAATAATAAACTATGTTGCTCTCCTTTAGTGGATGAGGTAGTACATAATTGGAGGTGAAAAACCAGCGACAAATGCAACGTGCACGAGCAGGAAGATAACGGGACGAGGCTCGGCCCGTCGTCGTCTTGCTTGTGTGCGTTGCGTCTTTCGTTGGTTTTTTTACCTTCAATTCTTTCCTTAACGATATGCACCCGGTACTATCAAGTCACGGATAGCATGTGGGTGTGTGCGTGGCGCAGCGTTATTGACAGCAAAGCAGCAAGCGCCTAATGTTAAAGGAAATGCGAGCAAGACAGATAACGATATTTGTTTAGGGTCAAAATACACTCCAAAATGTGCAAACATCGCATTACCTTCATGAGTACAAAAGGGCGCTTGGTTCGTCCCATGGGTGTAACAGCGTTGCCCTTCAGGGGTAAGATCAAGTCGTTGATAGGGACAAATGTTTTCTACATCGACGTAGGTACGACCCCTGCGCCGCTTTATGCACCGGACAGTCCCACACTACAGGTGTTTGACCATTGTCGTATGCTTAGTTTGCAGTCGACGCAGGTATGGCCTTAGCTGGCGGTGGCGTGTTGGTCGTCAGCATGGAAATCTTAGTGACGGCCCGACGTCTTGCATGGGTGCGCCATCTTTCTAACGCATCTGGCGTGGAGGTAAACCCAGACTGAAGTACAGAAACAAAAGTACTCGTCCGGTGGTTTGGAGGAGTTAAATAGAGGATATAATGCTCACTGTTGGTCGATTTTAATCGTTTTTAAAGGAGCGCTTACGCATATTTTTGATTTTTCAGCAGAAACTTTTTTACACGTTTGGTTGCACGTGAAAAGATGGCCCTTAGCAACAATGAAGGTACACATACATGCTTTTAACGGCATGGCCGTAATAACGGCACTGCCATTGATACAAATCCTTTTTCTTTTACAGGACGTTGTTTAATCCTTTCTTTTTTTTCTTTTACAGGACGTAGTTTTGACCTTGGTACGAATATTTGCTTCACGTCACGATTTTCATACGGCGGTGCTTCTCCGTAAACACGGAGAAAACTTCGCCGACGCTGGCTACCATACGGCGAATGGACATGAAATCCTGCCGAATAAGCCACTGTTCAGCCGTCATGTTCCGCAAATATGTCTTTACTCTCTTCATTGTCGATCGTTGCCACTAATTTAAGTAGTTTGTAAACTTTCAAGAGCAGATCTCTGTTGCACATTCAGCTAGCGTGTCCGTCGCGTAGCGTGGGAGCCCTTCTCCTTGCATGGCCTGCCATTTTGCCTTTCAGACCTCCCATTCTCATTTTAGCATAGAGACATTTGCCGTTCTTATGTTTCCGGCGTCAAATTCAAGGGTGGGCTGCACATAATTTAAGACGACGTGCCTTGGCAGGACAAATTACAAGCTCTGTACAGTGTTGTTTTAATTTCCAATGGTTCGCAAAGCGGCGCTCGAGGGAGGTTCACAGATCGTCAATATAGTAAACGTACGAGGCTCACGTGTAGTGATTCTCAACATAACTACAAGAATAATTGGCCCGATATTTCTGTGTGCCGACCGCGCACCCGTGGCACTTTGCAGTTCACGCAACTCGGTCGCTCTGTGCGGATCCAAAACAATTCTCCTGCTTGTATCGAGGGAGAAAAGAAACCGCGAGGCTGACACTGGATTCTCTTGCCATAGTCGGAATGACGACGGCACCGGCAATGCCTATGACAACATGCTGGGAAAATTTGTCTCTTTGTACGCGACCAGGCGCGTATCTTTTGCGAGAGTGAAATGGGCGCATCACCGCTAGTACTTGTATACCTCTCTCTCTCGCAAAAATGGGCGAAAAGTTTCATTCCGGGGAGGGGGGGGGGCGGATCCTGCACCCCCCCTCACCTTGAATACATGCCTGCTTTGTCCAGCTGAGGCCGTAGCCCCAGCTATGCAGAGGCGGATGAAGCTCACAAACTGTCTCATCCCGCGCATTCAAGTCTCTGTCGTAGTTCTTGCAGTATACGACAGAGCACGTCTTCACTCTGTTCTTCCACATTTTAAATGAATAGCACTAAGCGACCGCCGGCCTCTCGGCGGACCGTTGCTGGAATGGGCGGCGCCGGCTGATGCTCGCTTGCTCCCAATTCGGAAGGCGGTCAATGGCGGCGTGCACGTGGTGGCCCCTGGTGCGGGCTGCGCAGACTGCCCGCTGTAAAAGGTTTATATAACAATGACCGCCATGCACTTCGTTCATTGTGAACGAAGCACCCGTACGTGATGGGCGCCCGAAACATGGAAACTTTCTTTTTTTTTTTTTTTTGCGTTGCCGAGTGTACGTTTTCTTCGCCCAACTTTTTGACGAGATTTCATGAAAACTACGATTGGTGTTAAGAAGGTTATGCGACCAACTGCTCCTGGGAGTCTGCTTGCTTTCCTCACCTAGAAATATCCCTTCTTATGACTCTCGATCATAGTTCACGACAAATGAGAAGGAATTAATGGCGGAGACGACACAGGCGTCGTCGGTATTGCATAGCTCTCGGCAGCTGCAGTTAGCAAAATAATATATACATTATAGTAAGGGGGGGGGAGGAGTACCGGGAGAGAAGGGCGGGCGGGGAAAAGGCAGAAATGGAAGTTGATGATACTCCTGGAACGTTGATATAACACTTTATTTTTGTTTCGTTTCTTTTTTCTTCTCCCCTTCTCAAATACGGCAGTTGTTTTTATCACCCGAGGAGGCCGGTCAAGAAGGCAGTGTGACAGGACGAGTTAGGGTGTCCGCTCGGCGCCAGGGATGGACCGGCCATTAGTTTGGATTGGCGCGGATTATGTCCTCCGTGCCTGCCTGCCTACTTGTCTCGGGTAATATGAAAGGGGGGGGGGGAGGTTGCGCGTGAGGCTGGAGAAGTGGCGGCATGGCCAGTAGCCAGCGGATTAAGTCAAACGACGGCGCGCGCTGCGCCCCCTGGGAGCGCCACCGCCACTATACCAGGGGGGCGACACAAGAGCGTAAAGGATGGACGGGGTGGGGGTGTTAGTGTTCGTGTGTATGCTGGAGGCAGGCGGCTAGAAGAGATCAAAGTTTGGTGGGTGGGCCGGACGTTGGTGATAAGCGGAACGTGGCGTTTCGCGTTCTGCACGCGTCGGCGTTTTGTTCGCCAGGCAATAACTGTCGGCAACAAGGACTGCGAGAAACAAACGCCACTTCGGAGGAGAAAGAGCACTACGCTGAAGCGGCCAGGAAAGATAATGCAACTCGAAGAGTAACCATCTTTAAGTGACTGTCCGTAACGAGGCATTTCTTTAAACGTTACTTCTCCTTTTCGAATCAAACGTTTGCTACGCGTTATTGAAGCCCTGTCTCCGGAATAAAGTCTCAAAAAAGGGCTTTAACGTTGCCAGTGGGTTCAATTGAGCAAGTCTGCTGTGGTTGGAATGAACACGGCGCCGATGACGTCGACAGATGGCTTGGAACCCGAAGCATGTGTCCATTATACGGGTGTCTGACGATGAATTTTTGATCGCGATGAAGCCTGATCGGCATCACAATTGACTAATTTGCGCAAGCTGCGGAAAGGAGCCAATCGCAGTCGAGAAATTCAACCCCGAGTATTAGTGAAACTGCTATTAGTCTTTCATGTATTTTATATGCGGCGTTCGGAAACTGAATCATGCGAAATTTGGGTCGAGTTGTCCATGCATAGAACGCATATAGAGCAAGCCTGCTCAGAGCATGCTGCAGAGCACCTTTCGAGCTCTTTCAACTGTCATAAACGTCGACTCAATGAATGATGATTTAAGCACATTATAAATGCAAGAAGACCAGAGTGATGTACCAGAAAGGATCACCAAACATGTAACGTGCGCACACTAGCGAGTGCCACAGATTGATTGGATGTGACGCTTTTTTTTTTTGTGTGTGTGTGTGTGTGTGTGTGTGTGTGTGTGTGTGTGTGTGTGTGTGTGTGTGTGTAGAATCGAGAAGTCTGACGTTCGAAAGACGGAAAGGGATGAAACGAGAATGCTGAAATGGATCTGTGGCGGAGGAGTAGCCTTTCTATTCTCCCGAAGTGGGTGGAGGTGGGGAGTATGTGTGGAAGCGGAACTGTGCATTGAGGGAGGCACGCAAAATAAATTGGTCGTTGTTGTGATCAAAATTCGGAAGTTTATTTACGCATGGTTAATTCTTTTGTGCAAAAAGAATCTACTTGTAACAATGAATCACAACACATAACCGCGAAAGAAAAGAGCTAACAGATACATTCGTTCCATATGATTCGCCTTTATGCGCCGCAGCTTGTTACTTACGTTCTAAAGAACTTCACCGTACTACGTGATAAGATTAATTACACCTGTATATTACACGCCCAGAACAAAATGCAGCAGGTAATAGGGGCTGCCTAAGGTATCTGGCCCGTGGGGGGGGGGCTCTCCTGCCCCCTCCGTATT
This sequence comes from Dermacentor variabilis, assembly GCF_050947875.1. Taxonomy (NCBI): domain Eukaryota; kingdom Metazoa; phylum Arthropoda; class Arachnida; order Ixodida; family Ixodidae; genus Dermacentor; species Dermacentor variabilis. Next base: position 166,389,950 of record NC_134574.1, on the reverse strand, counting down.
TAACGCTAATGATATGTGGTGTCCGAAACAGCTACACATTCGAAAAATTTTCAGGGCTGTGGAAAGGCTGAGATGTTGTGACCACATGATGAGTTGGGACAAGGTCTACATCGACAATAAAGCTATGCACACTAAGATAACGTGGTAACACAATATCGTATATCTCAAGGAGCACGGAGTGGGGGGCCGATGGGGCAAAGTGAAGATAATAAATAAATAAAGTGAGAACCGCCACGTAATTAAAATTCAATAGCTAACAAAAAGAAAACTCAACTAACTATTGCTTGTTCGGCGTTCTCGTCCTTCGTCCGTTGTTTCTACGTGTTGTATAAGATATACGCAATCATGTAAAACTGACTAGCCGGCCGGCATATACGTATAAAGCTATTTCCAGTCGCCGCATAACGTCTGTCAGTATTCAGTTAGCATCGTTCTGTACTGTGCGCATGTCATCCAGGAACAAGCGATAAGCAACAGCATGCAGTCACAAGCAGGCGAAGTTCAAATCACAACAGCGTTTGGGATGGTGCGGTGTGATAGTCTGTGCGAACAGGAAATGCTACCACATTTCATCAGCATTGTCGTCTACGCATGCACCAGTAGCTTCGGAATAAACTCCGGAACGCTGCGCACTGTTTCGGCAGGGGACATTCACAGGGAAAAAAAAGTGAGAATGCCGACAAAAATTGGGTTATCAAAGAGGTTGACGTTCCAGCTTCCGCAAGAATGCCTTGTTCACTGTAAGCTAAAAGTTAATTCGCTCTACTGTGCTGGGTATTTCGCACAAAAGACATCGAAAAGGAAACGGACGAACAATTCGTGTTTGTTGTCCTTTGTACGAAATATTGAAGCAGCAAACCGAATGATGTCGCTCCAATTAGCGCTTGCTGTTGACGCCTTATTGACGCTAATTAAGGTTCAGAAGGTCGAGTTTAAGTTCCTTTTAGTACTCGGTTCAGTCTTCTTGCGTAGGTAGGCGTCACATCGTCGTTTCCATTCAGCCATTTTTTTAAAGGCGAAAGCCTTAGATTTGTATGTTTCAAGGTGGCGTTGTGAGGTACAGAAATTATCACATGACCAAAGGAAGGCCATAAGCAAAGCATGTCCAGCCATGTATAAGAGATGATTAATGATTAGCAAAGTTAATGGTTAACTAGTGATTGGATTAACGTGGATTACGGTGGATCAAGGTCGGCTAAGGTGTATTAAGGAGGATTAAGGTGGACTAGGGTTGAATAAGGTGGAATAATATGTATTAAGGATTAGGGTGGATTAAGATCGATTAAGGTGGACTAAGGATGATTAAAGTGTATTAAAAAGAACTAAGAAGGGTTTAACTACACTAAATGTTGATTAGGCTGGATGAAGGAGGATTAAGGTCGATAAAGGTGGATTAAGATCGACTAAGGTAGATGAAGCAGGATTAAGGTCGCTTAATGGGTATTAAGGTGAATGAAGGAGAATTAGGGTAGGTTAAGATATTAAGGATAACTAGGGTGGAATATATGGCGGATTAAGATCGACTAAGGTGGACTAAGGAGGATTAGGGTGGAGTAATGTCGATGTCGGACAGGCCGCCATTGGAATCTGAACCTGGCAACGTTTAACGTTAGAACGCTATCTAGCGAGGCGAGTCTAGCAGTGTTATTGGAGGAATTGGAGGGTAGTAAATGGGATATAATAGGGCTCAGTGAGGTTAGGAGGACAAAAGAAGCATATACAGTGCTAAAAAGCGGGCATGTACTGTGTTACCGGGGCTTAGCAGAGAGACGAGAACTAGGAGTCGGATTCCTGATTAATAAGGAAATAGCTGGTAACATACAGGAATTCTATAGCATTAACGAGAGGGTGGCAGGTCTTGTTGTGAAGCTTAATAAGAGGTACAAATTGAAGGTGGTACAAGTCTATGCCCCTACATGTAGTCATGATGACCAGGAAGTCGAAAGGTTTTATGAAGACGTGGAATCGGCGATGGGTAAAGTCAAAACAAAATACACTATACTGATGGGCGACTTCAATGCCAGGGTAGGCAAGAAGCAGGCTGGGGACAAGTCAGTGGGGGAATATGGCATAGGCTCTAGGAATAGCAGAGAATTATTAGTAGAGTTTGCAGAACAGAATAATATGCGGATAATGAACACCTTTTTCCGCAAGCGGGTTAGTCGAAAGTGGACGTGGAGGAGCCCGAATGGTGAGACAACAAATGAAATCGACTTCATACTCTGCGCGAACCCTGGCATCATACAGGATGTAGACGTGCTCGGCAAGGTACGCTGCAGTGACCATAGAATGGTAAGAACTCGAATTAGCCTAGACTTGAGGAGGGAACGGAAGAAACTGGTACACAAGAAGCCAATCAATGAGTTAGCGGTAAGAGGGAAACTAGAGGAATTCCGGATCAAGCTACAGAACAGGTACTCGGCTTTAACTCAGGAAGAGGACCTTAGTGTTGCAGCAATGAACGACAATCTCATGGGCATCATTAAGGAGTGCGCAATAGAAGTCGGTGGTAACGCCGTTATACAGGAAACCAGTAAGCTATCGCAGGAGACGAAAGATCTGATCAAGAAACGCCAATGTATGAAAGCCTCTAAGCCTACAGCTAGAATAGAACTGGCAGAACTTTCTAAGTTAATCAACAAGCGTAAGACAGCGGACATCAGAAACTATAATATGGATAGAATTGAACAGGCTCTCAGGAACGGAGGAAGCCTAAAAACAGTGAAGAAGAAACTAGGAATAGGCAATAATCAGATGTGTGCGTTAAGAGACAAAGCCGGCAATATCGTTACTAATATGGATGAGATAGTTCAAGTGGCTGAGGAGTTCTATAGAGATTTATACAGTACCAGTGGTACCCACGACGATAGTGAAAGAGAGAATAGCCTAGAGGAATTCGAAATCCCACAGGTAACGCCAGGAGAAGTAAAGAAAGCCTTAGGAGCTATGCAAAGGGGGAAGGCAGCTGGGGAGGATCAGGTAACAGCAGATTTGTTGAAAGATGGTGGTCAGATTGTTCTAGAGAAACTGGCAACCCTGTATACGCAATGCCTCATAACCTCGAGCGTACCGGAATCTTGGAAGAACGCTAACATAATCCTAATCCATAAGAAAGGGGACGCCAAAGACTTGAAAAATTATAGACCGATCAGCTTACTGTCCGTTGCCTACAAAGTATTTACTAAGGTAATCGCAAATAGAATCAGGAACACCTTAGACTTCTGTCAACCAAAGGACCAGGCAGGATTCCGTAAAGGCTACTCAACAATAGACCATATTCACACTGTCAATCAAGTGATAGAGAAATGTACAGAATATAACCAACCCTTATATATAGCTTTCATTGATTACGAGAAAGCGTTTGATTCAGTCGAAACCTCAGCAGTCATGGAGGCATTACGGAATCAGGGTGTAGATGAGCCATATGTAAATATACTGGAAGATATCTATAGCGGCTCCACAGCCACCGTAGTCCTCCACAAAGAGAGAGAGAGAGAGAGGAAAGGGGAAAGGCAGGGAGGTTAACCAGAGAAAAAGATCCGGTTGGCTACCCTACACTGGGGAGAGAGGGGAGGGGGAGGTAAAGTGGTAACAAAGTAGAGATAAGGAAAGGAAGGAGCCTAGACACACAGTCACCATCGGTCACTGGCACCGAATACTGTCATCGCACAGCACAGTGACACTTGCCACACTATCAACATTTGTTCAGGCTACAGCCGCCTGTCCAATCCTGTCGCCCTCAAAAACCGCAACAGTGCCCTCGTCGCCCTCTGCTGCGATGGCTTGTGATGGCGGTATTGTAAAATAAGTTCCTCTGTGAGAGGTCTTTGGTCAAAGCGCGCTATCGCGGTTGCGAGTGATTGTCTCTGTTGTTTAAGATCAGGTGATGACAGCTCAGATTTTTTCCTGATGCCTGGTACGGTGAGGTGCACTGCGGGTCGAGCCAAACACCAGGGAGGAATCGATGGCTTAGTTGCGGGGGTGAAGCCTGACGGGAGGCAGGTGGAATACTCCGAAATCGTAGTACAAAATGCTGCCTGCGGCCTTTCTGACGGTAGTGTTGCCAGATGGTGGGAACAGGCACGGGCAACGTGCCTAATGTGCACTCTCAACACTTCTACCGCAATGTGTGTTTGTATAGGTTGGTCCCGAGCAATCGCAATAGTCGCTGCTATCGATGTGCATTTTGGCAAACCAAGACAAACCCTGAGAGCCCGAGCTTGAATAGCCTGTAGAGCACGGAGATTAGTCTGGCAGGTGTTGGTCAGTACGGGCAAACTGTATCTCAAGAAGCCCAGAAAAAGAGCCCTGTACAATTCCAACATTGCATGCACTGACATTCCCCAAGTCTTTCCTCCCAGAAACTTGAAAAGTTGGGAGATTGCTGTCAGACGCTTCTTCAAGTAGGTCACGTGGGGGCTCCATGAGAGATCTCTATCAATGATTATGCCAAGAAATTTGTGAGTCTTCTCATAAGAAATTAACTGGCCATTTATTGATATGGCGTAGGGTGTCATTGGTTTGCGAGTGAACGCCATCAGTGCACATTTGTCTGACGAGATTTCAAGACCTTGGTTGCGGAGGTATATAGCTATTAGAGTAGCAGCTTTTTGAAGTCTTGCATGTATCTGAGGACGTGTCACACCTGAGGTCCATATACATATGTCGTCGGCGTACATTGATATCTTGATCGCTGCTGGCAGATGATCAACGAGACCAATGAGTGTGAGGTTGAATAGGGTAGGGCTTAGTACACCGCCTTGAGGAACACCTCGGTACGTGTAGTGTAGTGCGGTTTTACCATCACCGGTACAGACAAAGAAAGATCTCATAAAAAGGTAATGAGAGATCCATTGGAAAACTCGACCACCTAGACCAACCATCTCAAGAGCATCGAGGATAGCCTCGTGAGATACGTTATCGTATGCCCCCTTGACATCCAAGAACAAAGCTGCACATAATCTTTTGCGTGACTTTTGAAGCTGGACGTACGTAGCGAGATCAACAACACTGTCTACTGAAGAGCGATCTCGACGAAAACCAGCCATGCAATTCGGTAACATGTTGTAGTGCTCCAGGTACCACTCCAAGCGGGCAAAGATCATCTTTTCCATTATCTTTCCCACACAGCTGGCCAGCGCTATTGGGCGGTATGAGGTGGGTTCAAGTGGGGACTTGCCTTGCTTCAGGAGAGGGACCAAGCGGCTTATCTTCCATTCTTCGGGAACCATGCCATCCTGCCAAGATAAGTTGTAGAGATGTAACAGTTCTCTCCGTGCGCCATCACTCAGGTTGTTCAAGGCGCGGTAGGATATTCCATCTGGTCCCGCGGATGAAGAACGCCTGCATAGAGCAAGAGCCGCTTCTAGTTCCTCCATTATGAAAGGAAGATCCATGCGGCCGTCACGTGAAACAGGGATGCGACTGGGGGCTCGAAAGCCTGGACCGGTTGCTTGGCCAGCGATCCGTGCACAAAAGTCTTCTGCAACATCAGCCTCTAGCCGCCCCTGGAAGAGCGCCAGCGCTTTGAATGGGAAGCGTTGTTCAGGGAAGGAACGTAGACCACGTATGGTTCTCCAGATGTGGGAAAGTGGCTTTCGGGGGTCTAGTGACTGGCAAAATCTTGCCCAACGTCGAGATGCCAATCTATCCATGCGACGTTGAAGTTTCTTTTGTAGTCGTCTGGCTGTCCTAAGGTCTTCGATGGATTTTGTACGCCGGTAACGCCGCTCCGCACGACGACGGAGTGCACGAAGTCGCTCCAACTCTATATCCAATTCCGTGTGCTTCGACGAAACCGTGACCGTGCGCGCGGCGTGTAGCATTGCAGACTTGATTGCTTCCTCTAATCCGGAGGACAAGCCCTCTCGACAAGCATCCTCCATGGTGGAAGTAAAAGTGGTCCAGTCAATTAATCGAATGGTGTTCCGTGGGGTGGGACTGGACATTCCTTTGATGACAAGGTATGTGGGAATATGATCACTCCCGTGTGTCTCGATATCCGAAAACCATTTAACATATCTTGTGAAACTGCTGGAGACGAAAGCTAGGTCAAGACAGCTGCCATAATTCACGCCTCGTATAAACGTTGGGCTGCCGTCATTCAGGAGTGAAAGGCCGTGGTTACAGGCGAAGTTTGCAAGTCTTTGCCCTCTTGCATTTGTTCTTGCGCTTCCCCACGCTATATGGTGCGCATTAAAATCTCCGATGATGACATATGGGGCAGGGCACACAGACAAGATGTTCGTTAATCGTTTGGGATCAAAAACACTTGAAGGCGATACATAAACGCCAACAAGTGTAAACATGAGTTTGCCCTTTTTGATTGTTAGGCAAACGTATTGATTTTTATCATGAGGCGGAATCGGCTGGCGAACATATGTCAGTTCTTGACGAAGAAAAACGATGACTTTGCTGCATGCATGAGTTGTTGCGGATATAACAGCTTCGTATCCCGATAGTCTGACTGGTTTTGACACATTAGGCTCACATATGACAATGACTGGGAACAAATGAGTATATATATACTGACGAAAATCCGAAAGGCGTGATTTTAGTCCTCTTGCGTTCCATTGTATGATTGACGCTGCCTTGACTTCCTCTCGAAACGATGGGCGATGGCTGGCCATGTCTCTATTCAAGGCACTCAAGCACTGGGTTTAAGGCGTCCAGTACTTTCAGTGCATTTTGAGCAGACGTAGTTCCAAGGTTCGACAGAATCACTCGAATGGCATCTATGAGGGGACGCAGCATTGAAAGGACTTGACGATCTGCTTTAGGCGTGGCATCAGCAGCAGGAGCACGCTCCCGAGCGGGCATGACAATCTGTAGGTCTGTGGGAGATTGCTGGCTTGGAAGCGCAGGCCATTCTTCTTGAGACAAATTCCTTTCAGGCGACTTCCTTGTGCTGTTGAGCCCCTTTTTGGCCTGATTGGAGAAAGTGGGTGCTACAATGGAAGCGGCCCTCTCCTTTCGCGGCTCTGCCTTTTTTGAGGCGGTTCGGTGACGCCGACGCCGACGCCGGATCGTTGCAGCAGCCTCCTTGTGTGTTGAATTGTCCCGAACCATTTGCTTGAGAACAGCGACCTCTTTCTTGATGCGAGGGCAGTCCCTAGACGAGGCAGCATGGGAACCATTACAGTTGCCGCACTTTAGGACAGTAGCCCGGCACGTCTCCTCCGCATGAGGTTCAGCACAACGGGGACATAGTATCGAGTTTGGGCAGACACCCTTGACATGTCCAAGCCTGAAGCACTGATGGCATTGAAGAGGCTTTGGTATGAAGGGCCGAACAGGGTGTCGGAAGTGACCGACTTTGACGTGTGTTGGTAAGCAATCTCCTTTGAAGATCAGTTTGACGCAGCGCGATGTTCCAAGGCGGCTCACACGCGTGATGACAACACCCTCACTTGCTGGTTTGACGAGGATAGGCAAGTCCGCGTTGGGAATGGCGACATCGATGTCATAAATGACACCTGCTGTGGATGCGTCATCCATCGGGATATATGAACGCACTTTGATGCGCCCTAGCACCGAGATTTGCTTCAGTTTTTCGAGCGCACTCCCGTTGGTAACATCGATTGCGAGGACATTTTTGCGTGCATTTATCCGAATATCCTTAATTTCATTCGGCACGACCCCTTCCAAGAAAACAGATAGTTCTTGCCTGTTTAGCAGTCGGAGGTTGTTTGAGGGCTCTTCGGGTACGAACACGATGGCGTGAGGCCAGCGTTCAGGCCGGGACTTCAACGTCGCCGTGCTCGCTTGCGTTGATGGGTTCGCGTTGACAGTCCTCCTTTTGGCCCTCTTTCTGCGGACAGTGATGAAGCTATCATCCGATGAGTCTTCATCCGACATCGAGTATAGCTCAGTGTCTTCGGTGTCACTGAGCACGCTTCCTCTCTTCCTCGTGAGGGACGGCCTTGATGACCGCTGGCCAGGAGGGCCTCTGGAAGGCTCCGCGTCCATGGCCACAAAACCGGGAGCCGAGGCACCAGGAAATTCCGAAGAATTCGTCGAAAACCAGAGAACACAGATAGAAGCGTTCTAAGAAGAAGGCACTTCGTCGTCGTCTCAACCCCTCCACAAAGAAAGTAACAAAATCCCTATAAAGAAAGGCGTCAGACAGGGAGATACGATATCTCCAATGCTATTCACAGCATGTTTACAGGAGGTATTCAGAGGCCTGGAGTGGGAAGAATTGGGGATAAAAGTTGATGGAGAATACCTTAGCAACTTGAGATTCGCTGATGATATTGCCTTGCTTAGTAACTCAGGAGACCAATTGCAATGCATGCTCACTGACCTGGAGAGGCAAAGCAGAAGGGTGGGTCTGAAAATTAATTTGCAGAAAACTAAAGTATTGTTTAACAGTCTCGGAAGAGAACAGCAGTTTACGATAGGTAGCGAAGCACTGGAAGTGGTAAGGGAATACATCTACTTAGGGCAGGTAGTGACCACGGATCCGGATCATGAGACTGAAATAACCAGAAGAATAAGAATGGGCTGGGGTGCGTTTGGCAGGCATTCTCAAATCATGAACAGCAGGTTGCCACTATCCCTCAAAAGGAAAGTGTATAACAGCTGTGTGTTACCAGTACTCACATATGGGGCAGAAACCTGGAGGCTTACGAAAAGGGTTCTGCTGAAATTGAGGACGACGCAACGAGCTATGGAAAGAAGAATGATGGGTGTAACGTTAAGGGATAAGAAAAGAGCAGATTGGGTGAGGCAACAAACGCGGGTAAACGACATCTTAGTTGAAATCAAGAAAAAGAAATGGGCATGGGCAGGACATGTAATGAGGAGGGAAGATAACCGATGGTCATTAAGGGTTACGGACTGGATTCCAAGGGAAGGGAAGCGTAGCAGGGGGCGGCAGAAAGTTAGGTGGGCGGATGAAATTAAGACGTTTGCAGGGACAACATGGCCACAATTAGTACATGACCGGGGTAGTTGGAGAAGTATGGGAGAGGCCTTTGCCCTGCAGTGGGCGTAACTAGGCTGATTATGATGATGATGAATGTCGATTAGGGTGGGTTAGGGTGTATTGAGGAGGGTTAGTATGTATTAAAGGGAATTAGGGTCAGTAAGGTGGATTAAGGTCGATTAAGCTGGATTGGGGTCATTAAGGTGGATTACGGTCGATTAAAGGTGGGTTAAGGTGTACTAAGGTGGATTATGGTAGATTAAGGTGGATTAAGGCCAACTAATGTGGTCTAAGGCATAGAGTCTCTCATTATATTACCTAGAGGGAAATCTGGCGTTGCTGCGCTGTGGCTTGCATGGGAATGCCGGTATATTGTGACTTCGGATTGGCATTGTTCTCGGAAAGCCAGGCAAGCACCGTTCCGTCTGTCACAACCATTCATTTTTTACTAAAACTGCACGTAAAAAGCTGTTTTAGCTTTATTATTACACAAAAAGATGTTTTGTTGGAAACTATGGAAACTTGTTATTGCATGTACGTAAGAAGTATCAGCGGGCCGCTAATGTCGGAGGACAGACGACAAGATTCGCTCACGCTTTGAAACAGTTTGTCGTCTGTTCTTGCTTTTCTTCGCTTGGTCATGCATTGTAGGTGAGTAAAGATGTAATATGCATGAATGGAAACATTTTATGAAGATTTTACTTTAAGAACGCTTTATTTGTGTAGCCATATCCACGTTTTAGACGAAGCCTCTTACAACACCGGCCAACACAAGCCTCGCAAACATATACCGTCATTCCCATGACGGCACGGCGCCCCTTAAGAAACTCCCATAGACGGTGGCGCCAGATTTCCCTCTAGGTGTTAGTGAGAAACTCTATGGTCTAAGGCAGATATAAGAGGATTAAGGCGGATTAGGGTGGATTAAGGCGAATTACAGTAGGATTTACAAGGCTTTTGCATTCGCGTATCGGGCGATAGCTAGGGACACCTAGGAATTTTTTTTTACTTGAGGCGTGTTCGCGCCGTCGACGTCCCGCGCAGGGAGAGGTAGAAGGTCTCCAGAGACGCGCAGTTCGTTTAGTTCCAAAAACGAGAAAGCCAAGTGGACGCACCCTCACGCTCCGCTTAATTGACTCTGTAGCGAAGCAGGGACAGCGTTCTGCCTCCCACTGCTGGCATGAGCGTTGTGAGCACAGACACACAGCCTTGAGCAGCTGTGTTCACACCGCACCGTGTGGTCCACCCAGTGGTCTGAATGGAACAAACAGCACACTTCAAGCTACAAACGCTCATATTTTATTGCGATATCAATTATATTAATACTCGAGGTGCATTTCTGCCGTCGCTGTGAGGTTCTGTATAAAGTCCAAGTTCGATAAAATAGTCGCCGCGCGCCGTATGCTGTATGTGCGAGTGAAAGTGTGCGATTGTGAGCCGCCGATCGCGGCTCAATCTCGCGCACGCAAGCGAGGAAAGCGGGGAGGAAGCGCGGTTTCTTCACTCACGCGCAAGGCTCCGGGGGAGGATATGGAGGGGATGGGCTTGTTCTATCTTGAAAGCCATCTGCGACGGGGACAGAGTCCGTCCGTGCGCTATGTTTTCGCGGCTAAGTTCGCATTGGGGGGGGGGGGGGTGCAAGATGCACCACGAAGGTCAATTCGCTCGCTGCTGCTGCGAGCCAATTCACTCCATCGCTTTGACAGCGAATTTCCGCGGTCATCTAGTGGGATGTGTTCGTGTTTGCTGGTGCACACGTGACACGACGCTTGTTAATTTAGCTAGTATGCTTATGTGTACAAGTCGGGCACGTACCCAGCCCCCCCCCCCTCCGGAATAAACCGGCATGCCCCCCCCCCCCCCCCAATACCCGCCCACACCACCACTCCTCACACATTCCTAAAGCGCCGCCAAATCAATGTTAATACTTGACAGCTATTCAGCGGTCAGCATTGTGCTGCCTTTTTCACTTCTTTTGGATGGCGGTAGTTATCGGCATCTGTTGGGGTGTGAAGGCCAGTTTTCTCATAGGTTCGGTGCCCGCGCGTTTAACTCGAGATGCGTTCAGTTGTCACCATCTATTCAACGGTCGCGCGAATCGCTCATGCTCCGTTAGTTCAACCTTCTTTGTTCAGACTGATCCAGGGACCAGGAAAGGGATTCGGTTCTTAGTCAGCTGGTCTGTATGTTCGTGGAACGAGTTGCGGCCGGAGAAAACTGCGTTTAACTTTTCCTTTTGCTTCATTATTTCCTCGAGTGACGGCTCGCCACGACGCTGGCTGATACCCGGAACCATATACCCGCTATATGGGTTAGATAAGGTGGAAAATAAAACAATGCGAAACAGTGTCCACCATCAAACCCTGCACTATTCCTTAAACCCATAAGCAATATGAATGCTACCTGTTACCTCTTCTGGTTTTTCCCTAATTGTACAGCACTTTTCGTGCAAAATTGGCAACTGAAAATAAGAGTCGCAAGGTGCTGAGAAATTAAGTGATCTACTATAGCAGAGCGCCAAGGCAACAGCCAAATACGAAGGAAAAGCGAAAATTAACAAATTTAACCGTTGTTTATGAAAATATTTATGGATTAACATCTTTTTGCTTAAAAAGGGAGTGGAGACAACGACGCCGGAAGTGGAGAACAATTCCGTGTGTTTTGGATGACGCTTCTACAGTTATCAGTCGAACCGCCTGACGTAGCCACTTCTCTGTTGTGCTTATGTGGGTGTTCTAACCTTTCGCGGTGGGCGCAGTACGTCTAGAACCGCAGCGCCTTGAGCTCTACGCAGTTGTACAGGACTGGCGCCCACGCATCGTTACGCAACTTTCCAAATAAGAATACGAGTTGGTTTCGGCACTTGGTAGAGCAGTAAACGAGGGATCCATAAGAAGTGTGATTGTTCCGCGAATATATATTTCTCTGTAATTCTTCCAGAGCTAATTCTAAAAACGCTACTATAGCCGGATACGACTGAAGTCTGCAGTGAAGCCCCGCCCACGCCCTCATAACCGCCAGCTACTGTTCCTCCGCGAGGCTGCAAATAATTCGTACTTGAGACTTTGCTTGTAACCCAAATAAGGCGGTAACCACAAAAATAAAAATATTAGCGCGTAATTTTATACCCTTTCTTTCGCCTATTATAGTGGAATGGCGAAAGTATAATTCTTTATTGAGCTGAAATAAAATGGTTACTTCGCTGAATCTATTTGTTGTCAATTTTCACTTCAGTTGGCAGTGCAGTTTCATGAGTAAAATGGGCTAAGCAATTAAATTAACTGTACCGCAGACTTTTGAAGAGTGAAATGCTCAGACTCCATATACTTTGACCATGTCTGTTCCACACCTCATTGCTTCTGCCGATGAAAAGATTCGTCAAGAACAGCGGACGCCCCGGAGCTATCAAGTACGACGCCATTTTGAAAAGGCCGCATGACGACGATTTTGTTTGCTTCTGTGATTAGCTGGCGGAGTAACACAACCCCGCGTGGTCCGTGTGCCTTGGTTGCTAACTGTTGTTTTTAAGTTGTATTCTACTATAAAAATCTTTATTTTACACTTTCGCTTGTTTACTTGTTATTGGCAGTGTTCTTCCTGCGCTTCTTTCCTGCGCGAGTCTATTTGATGTGTTTCCTTGTCTGCCAAGGAGAGGTGTATCTCGCAGGCCGACCTGTGAGACACACCTTATTTCATAGCCCTTTTGCGGGCTTACGCGTCTTTATGGCGGATAGTGGACGTTAGTTATTCATATTTGTACTAGTAAAGGTACCCTTCCCCTCATTTGCATAGGAAAGTTACCTTGGGCTGCCCCCCCTCCCCCCCCCCCCCCCCCCCCCCCCCCCCCGAGAAAAAATCCTGGGTACGTGCCTGGTACACGTTTATACGAGCGATAGAGTGGGTGAGTAAAGACTTTATTTGAAAACAACGTATTGACGGATCACCTTGTTGTTAGGCAGCCACAAGCCCCTGAGCCCTGGCGGCTTCTTCAGCTCTCTTGATGACCTTGGCCTGCAGGTCAGGGTCGGAGCTGAGCAACCCGGCCTCCCACTGCTCAGATATATCGTGATATGTGTGAATTTCCGCTGAGCACGACCACACAATATGGAGCAGATCCGCTTTTTTCTTACAATGGTCACATGTATTAGGGTATTGGTCCGGGTAATAATAATAATATTTGGGGTTTTACGTGCCAAAACCACTTTCTGATTATGAGGCACGCCGTAGTGGAGGACTCCGGAAATTTTGACCACCTGGGGTTCTTTAACGTGCACCTAAATCTAAGCACACGGGTGTTTTCGCATTTCGCCCCCATCGAAATGCGGCCGCCGTGGCCGGGATTCGATCCCGCGACCTCGTGCTCAGCAGCCCAACACCATAGCCACTGAGCAACCACGGCGGGTTTGGTCCGGGTAGTAGTAGTGATATGCTACGGGGTCGGGGTAGGTGTTCGTCTGAAAAACTACTATCCTCACTTCGTCTAGCTGTCCACTAGTTTGCTATCGCAATCGATGATTCGGCTTTCGGGCGAAACTGCGTGATTTTTCATTGTCTGATCTCGTGTCCCACTGAAGTGCACGACGCCTGGTGGCGGCGCTCTTCATCGTGCCAGCTTGTGAGACGGGGTGCTGTTTCTACAGCGTAGAAACAATTGCGTCACGTGCTACTCGCCGACGTGTTGCTCCCGTGTATTCGGAACACTGTCTGGTGAGCTTCAGCGCAACGCTGAACTTTGCTATCGCTTTCAATGCTTCGCGGGCGAAGCTGGCGAATTTTAGTTGTATGAATGGTCAAGGATCTTTAATACGAATGTACTTCCTAACATTCATGTACTTCCTGACCAGGCGAGATGTCGCGCAGTTATATATTTCACTCAGCGGGGGTCAGTTGTCGAACTTTTCTTGCCAGCCGTGCGGGAACTGTGGAACGCCGGATCACCGCAGGTGCCACGGCGCATGCGCGCAGTTAGGCCACCTGTGCGGTATACAGCAACAACGCGTGTGCGTGCGACGCAGCGACGAAAGCCTGCCGTTGATTCAGCCATAAAGCCACGCGGGTTTCCGCGATAAGTGGCGGCTTCGAGGCGAAGATAAGTCAGCTGCTGGTCGCGCGTACATAAGTGCATAAATCTAGCGTGTGCGCGCGCATGCGCATCGGGGATCAGGCCCACTTAAACCTCATCCAGCAAAGTGCGGCGGCTGTCCAAATCGCCCCTGCGCCGTTTAGGGATATGAACAGGACACGTACACGCATAGGGAGGAGGGGTTGCCGGCGCGAATGAATACGAAACGAGAGATCGGAGCCCAACCTCGCGAAGCGAGTCCCGTGCCTCAAGCCTGCCTCAAGCGTGCGGCATGGCAGCGATTAGGGAGCGATCGCCAGGGAAGATATAAATGGGGAGAGGGTCACGGCTAGGGGGCAGCACCCGAAACAATAACAATTTTCGGGGCTTTGGAAAAACTGTCGGGGCAGTTGGCGAAGGGCGCGGATGAAGGATGGTCTCGGTGTATATTTAGGGAAGAGTGGAGAGACGCTTGAAGACAGGCACGCGGAAGGGAGAGGGAGACGGGAAGGGCTCGCATGAGAATGGGTTTCGTAGAGGGGCCAACGTGTCGGGATGCAAGCGGGACGATGGGTGTGAAAAGGGAAGCGTCACAAATGACTACAAGGAGCAGTACGCGCTTCCCCAACCCGGCGACCCCAAGTGGGACGGGAAGATTTTATGGATGCGTTTGTATGCATACGGCCGCGCACGTGCTGACAGGGACGGGATTGTTTCTTTTTTTCAAAGCTATACAGGGGCCAGCGTTTCAGGCGGATCAGCTCCCTCATCCAGCTGTGCCATCTCTTCAAATTTTAAATGTATTCAGCCTAAGGCTTTCTTTTTGCCGCCGTGTTGTAAAGATATTTAGAAACTATTATTATTATTATTATTATTATTATTATTATTATTATTATTATTATTATTATTATTATTATTATTATTATTATTATCTTCCGAAAATTTTGAAGGGTGATCTGGAGGCAATTATTTTCAGTTTCCATCCTAATAAGCCCACTGGATATGATGGAATTTCTTTACACACTATCAGAAAGAATTTCAATGCGCTGTCAGATATTATCCTGCATATACTGAATGGTTTTTTGGAAGGCGACGAAATTCCAGAATGCTTAAAAAATGCAGTTATTGTACCACTACATAAGTCAGGGAAGAAAGATAGTATTGAAAACTATCGGCCAATTTCAATATTGCCGATTATTGCTCAGGTCTTAGAAAAATTTCTTTTCCACACTATGTCTTCTTTTCTTAACAAATTTACTATCCTGACCAATCGACAGTTTGGCTTTGTTTTAGGGCGTGGTACTGTGGCACTGCTTGAGGAATTTTCAGATGAACTGTTCTCGGCATTTGATCAGAATCTTTTCACATGTGCGCTATTTTTAGATGTAGCGAAAGCGTTTGACACCCTGAATCATCAAATCTTGTTAAGTAAACTGCATTTTTGGGGATTTCGTGGGCCTTTTTACAAAGTTCTCGAAAATTATTTGAGCAACAGATTTCAGGTGGTCTCTACCGATGATAAGGGCATATTCAGTTGTAAGCTGTCGGTAAAAGCTGGAGTTCCTCAGGGGTCCATTTTGTCGCCATTGTTGTTTAATATCTTTGTTAACGACTTCCCTTTGGCAATTTCGAAATGTTCAGTATTCCAGCATGCTGACGACACTGTATTATTAGCGAAACACCTTTCTTATAAAACATCCACTGAAATGTTGCAAAATGACGTGCACAAGGCAATGCTTTGGTTCTCTAATAATGGAATTGTTGTAAATGCCCAAAAAACAAGACTTGTTTGTTTTCGCTCCCCACTTAAGACTACTGTTATTAACTTGCCTCTCTACTTGCATGAGTCAGACTGTGTTCATTGTAAATGCGCACCTATTCCATACGTGGATTGTGTGAAATATCTCGGAATCTACTTCGATAGTAATTTATCGTGGCAACATCACTTATCACTTATTTGTTCCAAACTGAGGTCAGTAGCCTGGCTGTTATTTAATATCAAAAGTATTGCACCCTTGTCTGTAAAAAAGATTATAGCACAAGCGCTAGGTTACAGAGTGTTAAGGTATGGCATTACAGTCTTTGGCTTTTGTTCGGATCGTTGGAGATGCAGGGTTGACCGGATTATAAAAAAACATTCTTAAAAACGTTGCGTACAATTCCCCAATAGTAACGTCTGCAAACATCTTCCGTGAACTTGGGCTACCAAACTTCCATTCATTACTTATAGAAACAGTTGTAGTTAAACATTTCTGGAATTCCGCTTTCAAACAAAAACGTGCCACCGCAAGGGAGCTTAGAAAACATGTCCGTTACGTAGTTCCGCATTCAGCCACAAGGTATGGCGCGGCCAGACGCTGTGCTTATGTGCCTGACATATTTAACAAATTACCAGAAGAGATATTTAACGCCACATCAAAAAGAACGCTCAAACACATCTTAAAGCAGCTAGAGTAAAATTACCCTCTTGTACATTGTTTTTTTTTTTTGCATCGCAATATTTACCTCTTCAATTTTGTTATATGTAGATAACTAAATGTTATCTTGTTCTTCTTAATTTTTTTGCCTTTCATTTTTTTTTCATTCATCTCGTCAATTCTTGTACATCTTTTTGCCTTGTCTATCATATTCATTGGCACGGTCCTACAAGCCAACTAAGGCTTAGACCGGCCTGCTTGTGTTGTTTTGTATATTGTGTGGCAATAAACATTATTATTATTATTATTATTATTATTATTATTATTATTATTATTATTATTATTATTATTATTATTATTATTATTATTATTATTATTATTATTATTATTATTATTATTAGCTGTCATCGTCTTTTCATGCAGCTCCTGCCATCGGCTTCTCTTAACTGTTCTTTTTTTTTGTCCTGGTAGAACTAGCAGCCGAGTCATTGCACTACTGGGTTACACCGCGAAATGACTTTTTTTGTTATTGCGATAAAGACTTGCCTTTACTGAGCAGCTGCAGCCTTTGTTGCGCGGACAAATGGAGCGTGAGTAGTGAAACAAGTTTTCTTTTTTATAAGAACTGACTGTTGGGCAAGTTGGTGTTACATGGCTGCGACAAAGGTGGTATAAACGACGCGCTACATTAACAAAGAGTTTGAAGAAAAATTCGTCCCGGCAACTACCTCGTTTCATTTTGAGCCGCCCGATTCTTGGCCAGTCCGCAAGAGCGGGCATGTGCCACTGCCTCACGAACAAATATCTACACCTAGGCGCCTTATTTGTTCGAGGTGCAGCCGTGGTCAGGCCGACTAAGTCGAAAGCAGGAAGAAATCAAACCATCAAATAACCGGCGAGGTGATTAGGAAACCTGCACTCGCTGTCCGAAAAAATCTTGTTTCCCATGTTTTTAAAGGCTTCGTCTGTGGCGGCAACGACAACAAATGCGCCACGGGCCACTAAAGAATAAAATAAAAATGGAAAAATAAGAATAAACAGAATTTTAACGCGCAGAATTTTTTTGCGCTTCACCTGTTCCGTCTCGTTCATGTGTGTTATTTCTTGTCCAAGTTGTTTCCTTAAGATAAGATAAGATAAGACCTTAACTAGTCCAGTGTCAAGCAACCCGCCGCGGTAGCTTAATGCCGAGCTCGAGGTCACTGGTTCGATACCGGTTGCGGCGGCCGCATTTCGATGGGGGCGAAAGGCAAAAACGCTCGTATAATTTGACTTGGGCGTACTTTAAGGAACCCCACATGGCCCACGAGTACCCCACTGCGGTGCGCCTCATAATCATTGTGATCCTGGCGCGTAATAGCAGAGAACGTCCTAATTGATGTAATTCACACTGTTGTGACAGTTGTTTCTCGCGAGTTAGACTTCTATGATTTTATGCTTACATTTCTTAATATACTTTCAACTTTTCGGCAGTTGTTATTTGAGAAAGGATGGCTTAAATTAAAAAAAAAAGTCATCTACCAATAGTCAATAGACGCTAAATTTCTCTATATATATAAACGAGAAGGAAAGGGATTAACCGAGGGGCCCGATTTTTTTATTAGTCATATCATTAGAAGTCAACAAACACTGACACCAAGGACAACATAGGGGAAATTACTTGTGCTTAATAAATGAAATGAAGAAGCGATAAATTAATGGAAATGAAAGTGGATGAAAGAACAACTTGCCGCAGGTGGGGACCGAACCCACAACCTTCGCATTTCCATTAATACATCGTTTCTTCATTTCAGTTATTAAGCACAAGTAATTTCCCCTATGTTGTCCTTGGTGTCAGTGTTTGTTGGCTTCTTTATATGTCTATATAAATAAGAAATACAACAAACATAATTGAACTCGGTTCGGGGCTCGCAAAGCAAAACGCTTTCTCCGTCCATAAGCAGATTTGCTTCAGACAGACTTTCGACACTCACGTATTGCTTGCAGAATATGCGAAAATTTCCCCAAATCATCACTTCGCTTATTTCCCTAATGTCTTCCCTAAGGAAGTTACAGTTGTATACCAATACTTGGATCAGGTTTTGGAACAGAATTTGTACCTCAGTTTTGTGGAAAACCCGAAGGTAGATTCATGAGGCAGAATTTGTCATCGACCCACAAGTAGCCCACAGCTACACAAAGTCCAGGATCTGAACAATTTTTTTAAGAAACCCATACTTTGTATACTTTCGGAAGGATGACGAATTTGGTCACGTGGGTGTTTCATGAGCCAGCAGCGATAGCATGTTGCCCTGCAGCAGTGCTCATAAATTGAGCGAATTGATGAAGGACCGTGTTTCGTGACGATCCTTACGATTTTTCCCTTCTTAATTTCTCATCATCCGTCGCTTCGAGTAACTAGTCTCGGCTATACGTCGTCTCGGCGGTGTCCCAGCCAGCGACGAAAGGGGGAAAGAACGGTAGAATGAATCGAATCGCTGTCAAATACGGCCTCAAATCATAAAATTAGCAAAAAAATTAAAGAGAGGAAGGGAAACTCGTCTCTCTCTCTCTCTCAATCTCGGCGTCGGTATAGCGAGGCAGACGGAGAGCGGTGCCTCCCAATCTCGCGACTGCGCACGCCGGCCGCTCCCGTTCGCTGCGCAAACAAAACCCAGCGCGCTGCTCGGATCCCTCGTCGATCACGCGACGAAGCTTCTCCTTCCATTCTTCACAACAGAAGGCACCGCGACCCCTTCTCTAATAACAAAAGGCAAAACGCCGAATACGCTCACAGAGTTGGGCGCACTCTATCCATGTAGCCAGGTCACGTGCTTGTCTGTATGACGCCGAAACGTGCACGCGACGCAGCGTTCCGCAAGAATGATCGCGTGAAGTAGTTATTGTCATTAATTCATACTTGCCAAGTTTCCCTAGTTTTTCGTAGGGTTTACGAATGCGGACTTGTCCTACGATATTACGAATGTTTGCGTCATATTTTACGAAAACTAAATCCTGTTTTTATAAAAAAAGTCTTTAAGGTGTTCAAAGATGGGGTATATACTGGAGGGGTACTTGCTTCGAGCAAGTTTATTCAGTGTAGTTCCCGTATGTGAAATCGGCGACAGCAAAGTCGCCGAAAAAGGTTAGTGTGATTGAGAACAATGCGTTGCTTATCACAAGTTGTTAGTCCCCGCTGTTCCAAGTTAGCCGCAGCTTATGTGTTGCGTCTAAACATGCGTCATCGTTGATGAAGTCTGCACGCAAGCTACAAAAGCGTGTGGAAAGTTTTTGAAAATACGCGCCAATCCACCCGTCTCTTTCCGCGTGATCTTGTCGAAATTCTAAGTTCGCAGATTGGTGGTATGCATTATTTTTTGTTGTCTATAAATAATTTCGGAAAAAGATAACAGCCAGGATTAATGTTCTGAAAATCCACAGAGGGACGCCGCATTGGAGGGCTGCGGATTGAGCTAGTGGAGCCCCATCGAAATCCGGCCGCCGCGTCCGGCAGTCGAACCTACGACCTCGTCCCTATTGGAAGTATACGTTGACAACATGCACTTCCAATTCCGAGCTATTCACATCTTTTTTTTCTGTTGTTGTCTTGTAAGCCTTGGAATCTACACATGCTCAATTGACTGTGTTTCATTTCGGGCGACGTTTCATCGACAATAAAAACCAGTTTTCGCTCTCTCGTTCTGTGCGGCACATGTGTGTGCTACTTACCGTGGTTAGTGTCACTCAGCGCAGTTTAAAATTGACGAAAGAAAACCAAAGCGAAATTGCTTTCTCTTTATTGAAAATGTGAGATTATATACTATATGAATGACCGTTGAATTTGCAGTAAGCTCAAGAACCAAAAAATACACGCATTATGTGACGTTCGCTGGAACTCAAATGGTTTCTTTATAGAAGACACCTTTATGCGAGGTTTCTTATTACGGTGGGTTCAGTCGCTTTTTGCGAAACTCCGTTTTTATCGCAACAACGTGGGGCTGATTACAATTGCGCATGTTGCCGATTGCGAGAGTCCGCCGGTGTAGGTGTATAGAGTAAAACAGCTTATAGCTGTTCTGTGCTTCCACAAGGGGGAGATCGCAGATAGGCTATATAAAAAGACGCACTGAATCGGTTTACACAGACAGATGTACTGGCGGACTCCTTGATCGTATATATGGCCTAAAGTCCGAACAACAGATATCGGTGCAGCGTGCCAGTGCTTCTACCTCCGCTCTTGATTGTTTACGGTACCATTCGCTGTCCACATATTTCCTCCTTGTAGCGTTCATTACGTATTGATGCTTGTAATACAAACCGTCAATTTCTATACAAGAACTGTCCGACTACGTCGCCGCAACAAGAGAGAGGAAAATAATGTTATAAAACGCTAATAAAAAGGACAAAAGAAATTTGACAAAGACAACCAAGAAACAACAGAAGAGAGATAGATAGATAGAGGGGCGTGTCCCGGTAAAGGCCGTTCTCTATACCGCGCAGTCACTGTCGCGTGACTCAGTCCAAACGTAAGATACTCAATAGCATCGGCTAATGTGTTTGCGGGGCGGAAGCACCCGCCTGGAGCAGGACGCCTTCGCAGACAGCGCATTACTTGCTGCTTGTGCTCGTGTGTCCATACGGGAGTGCACTCGGTGCGCTTTGATTTTTTGTCGTATCGCGCGTTCCTTCATTGCATGGCAGCGCCGTTTCGGTGAGCGCACACGTCAAAGGAGTTCGACCGCAGCGAGGGACAACGGCTGCCGCAGACGCTGGCCACCCTGGGAGACGAGCGCGGAGCGAATCAGAGGGCCCGCGATGGGAGGAAGGCTCCGTTCCGTGTACGTCACGAAGCGAAGAGGCACGGTGACTTGCATCTTTATTGCTTGCGACGGCACGTTATATTTGCCGTTTGCGCTCGTTCTTCAACAGGAAGCTTTAGCTCGGGTGCTCCTATCTAAATACACGTAAAAGGAGAATTCGTTTTGTTCTCGGCAATCACTGCACCAAATTTGGCGAGGTTTGTTTCATTAAAAAAAAAAAAACTTAAGGCCTAGTGACTGTTGGTCTCGAATTTTCGATTTATGTCGTCAATTTTTTATTAAAAAAATGGCAAAATCGAAACTTCTCAGAAAACGAAACTATCAAGTTTACAACTCTGTAACTCAGCATGGAAAAGTGATATCACAATTCTGTGAATTGCCCCTAATACTACATCTAAAGTGAACAAAATTGATATGTTGCACATGAATGTCAAGAAATATAGTTATGAGAAAATACAGCTTTTGCAGAACCCTTGTACGCACCGTACCAAATTCACGTAAGATGCAAATTGACACAACAGATTTGTTTGCTTTGAATGGTCTAATGGATGTCGTTTACAGAACTGCGATATCTGTTCTTGGTGCATAGCTATTTGTAAAATTTGTAAACTTCGTGAGTCTATATTTTTTTTCAAACTTGCGAATATTTGAAAATTCATTCAACAAAAGTCAGGCCCAAAATCGAAATTCCTCTTCCAACAGTCACGAAAATTTACCTTTCTCTCTCAAATGCAACAACTTTCATTAAAATCGGTCCAGTGGTTATTTCAGAAAAACGTTTTCGCTTTTTACATGCATTTGAATAGGCCGCGTCGGAGTTGGGCCCGAGCTAACGCTTCCTCTTAAGCCTTTGTCTGAAGCCCCTTGCCTGTCAAGCGAGCCTCTGAGATGTCTGCATGATCACGCAAGGTTTTACTTCCGATAGTAAATTATATTTAGTGTTTGCACTTTTTCGTTTTGTCTGTCTAATCACGCAAAGAAAAATAAAGAGGTGGACGGGCAAAAACATGGTGTGCACCAAAATCTGGGAAGAAACAGTCGTCATGCACCAAGCGCAGCTAGATCGCGCCACAATAGCTGCGCCGCAGTAATAGCGGGCACTTCACCTCACCAATGTGCGTAAGCATCTCTGTCTTGGTAGCGCAAGCTCATCAGCCAACGCCTGAAGTGGCTTTCGAAGAGCAAGCACACGTACGTCGGCGGTACAGCGTGCAAGAGAATTGAGCTGTTTTCACTTGAATCGGCTCCTTGACAGCGAAGCAAGAAAGCTGATTTGCAGCGGAAATGCAACGCCTGCATGGTGGAGAAGACGATCTTCTCTCCTAAACGCTTTTTAATCGACTGGCGGAGAACAATTTCTTCACGGCGGAGCTAAAACCTTGCTCAAGATCGACACGAAAATTTGCAGGAGCAGTAGGCACATTGGCTATCTCATAAGGACCGCCTCGTGCGCAAAGCCAGAGTGCGATGCGCTGAGAGAAATGCAAGAATGGCAAAACAAAATTACGACAAATGTAAACGCGTCAATATATGGTAACGTAGGTTTAGTTACTCCAATGTTCTTGCACGTATACGAGACCCAGCCGACAGATGTGGCTCTTGAAGCCACTGGGACCTAAAAAAGTATTTAAAAGTAACTCCTACAAAGACCCAGGGTATATATAGTGGGAAAAAAGAGGAAATGACCTCGCAATGACGTCATAGAACAAACTAGCAATAAACCGACGCTCAAGTTGACAAAAAGCCTTTCCCAGTCGACCGCTAGATGGCCCTAGGCGTTGAACTGCGTGGGGTCGCCAGTGGGAAACCCTTTACTCGAGAGGTGCTCAACTCGGGCAGTGGCGGTAGGCACAGACTCGGCTGCACTTGGGGCGGCTTATGTGCTCGAAAACCTTCACTTCCCTTCTATGCTCCCTGCCATTATTTCTTTTATGTTTCTTTTCCCGATGGAAACCTTACGATGGAAAGATAAGCCCCCAAGGGTGCAAACTTTTTTTGAGAGTGTAGTATTTGAGAGCCGGGCGTTGAACACTTCCCAAAGTTTTCATAGTTCTCGCGAGAACCAGAAAAACACTTTACGAGTAGGTGAAAGAAAAAAAGAAAGTACTTTGGCAGATATCATCGAGGATGGTCGTCAATGTCAGCGATAGCTTTCTTGTGTAACCGACTGCATATCCCCATGACTTCCGTGGATCACAAAGCATTATAGGCGTCAAAAGTAGATAGACTAAGTGGCAAGCTCACTGCCAAAAAAAAAAAAAAAAGAGAAGGCTATATGGTACCACGGCATGCTGATATATCTTCTTGTAATCACACGCCCCAGTCTAGACTCCGTAGCAACGTCCACTATCGTTTACATTCTGGCTGCAACGTCGTTGCAATGGCTAATCATCAAGCGGACTACCTGGAAGTGCACGTCTACGTCGTGCACCTCCAGACGGCAGTTAGCACCGTGTTGTCTATTCGGGAACATACCGAACGTTGTCTGCCCGGCAAGACAACACGTGCCGCCAGCGCACACCTGCAGCATAGCTGAATCTCCTCCCGTAAGCGGCCAGGCACGTACAAATCGCAAAGTTGGGGGAAGAACCAAAGGAAGCTATCGCTTCAGAAAGAAGAAACATAAGAAGAAACATTACACCCACTGACACTGCGTTAACATATACCTGCATAAGTAGAGATCAGCGTCATGGCAGCGTGCGCAGTAAGAGTTCGTAAGAGTAGTTTGATGGGCGAGTTGCTATACATTATTACGTGGTAGAATGCTAGCAAACTGGAAGGAAAAAAATAAAAATAAACACGAGTAAAATAAGAAGACAAAGCGGCAGGAAGAGCGCTGCAAGAGTCAGCCGGCCCACATTCAGCTGGGCGTCGTCACGGCTATAGCCGTCGTGTTCCGGACGGCAGGACAAAGACGTCGACGGACGGGGGCATCCGGTCAGGTCCATATAGAGCCGTCTACGCAATGGTGCATCTGTCGCTGACCGCAACAGCAAAGCTATGCTCTTGAATGGTAGCTGCTTAGAACACAGTTTCCTGCAAAATTGTTAGAAGGAAACCAAGCGCTGCTGTTCTACGAGAGCTGCAAAGCATTGCGGCTCAGCCAGAATGGGAATGATGGGTACGCACGTGGCTTTGCATAAAGTTTCGTCCTGCTGTCGTCAAACGACTTCGTGAATTTGCAAATCGATCACAGCTAACGAAGTATTGCATTATAACTTCAACAATTTGCCATTATTATGCATTTGGGCAGAATTAATGTTTTTATGCATTTAGAAAAAGATAATTGCTTGAAAATTTAGGCCAACAAAGGGAAGTGAAGCGTAATAAATTAGTCTACTCGAAGGTTTGGGGCCACAAGCACGAAGATTAGACAAGTTCATGTTGCGCTGCCCGAAGAGAGTCAACTTTTATTGATGCCAGCAATCACGGGGGCGGGCGCACCCTCCCTCCGCCTATCAGACGTCCAAGATCTCCCGGGTTACAGCAACCCGAGTTCCCTCCAGTAATTTTATTAGGAAACTGCTTTATCACAGCTTCTTGCTGGGCTAGCTGGTGTGCATGCATTGACGTTCATTGTCCCTTTCTTCTCTTCTTTCTGTATTTTATGGCGCAAAAGAAAGAGAGAAAAGAATGATGTCGCTCTTGGTGGGTATCTAGTGCCTTGACGTATAGCTTATTGCTCGGACACCGCACCGAATGAGATGTCGTTTCACGTGATGGTCTCTCGAAGTTCATTTGCGGCCAGCTGTTCAGTCGCGGAAGGATATTCTCCCCGCGCGGAATGTCCTATCATGTATGCTTGTTGCCGATAGTGTAGTGTATTCGCAGGGCCTTGGAACTCCATGGAGGTGCTGATCCTGAGGCTGGAAAGTCGGCCGGGTCTCGTCTCGCTTCTGTACGCACCATTCAAAGGTCATCGCCATTACTCGAGCCCTCTTCCACACAACGCCATCCTCCACGACGACAAAAAAAAAATTGCATAAACACGCAAGCGCTTGCACCGAGCCCTCCCACGTTCATCCAAAAACTCCACGTGCGTACACTATACACATCGCCACGCGCGCATTCGATGTCATGCAGCGTTCATTATTGGAGCGTGAAAAAAAAAAAAGCGCGCGTATGGATAAAAAGGAAAAAAGAAAGAAAAAGGCGCGAGTTCTCGTCTCTGGAACATGCCGTTTCGAGAAAAGAGGAACAGACTTCAAAGAGAGGAGAGATAATGGAACCGCAGGATTTCGAGAACCCTTGTTTTTCCGCACGAGTGTTCACTCCATTCAAGTACTCGGGATCACCGCGAAGTAAAAAGTCGCCAAGAACCTCGTATCGTCCCGAGTCTTCCGCTGCTCAGAAACGCGCCGCCCCCCCCTCCCTCCCTCCCTCCCTCCCCCAACACTGTGCGCGTCGACCTCCCATGAAGTTCATCGCTGCTTCAGTCATTCCGTCCTCACTTGACAACACCTTTTCTTTCCCCTTCCTCCTTACTTTTGTTCTGGCGCTTCCCTATATCTCTTCAGACGTTGCTACACACGCGCGCGCGCGGCTTTGCTTTGTCTAGGCTGCCTGCTTGAGTGAAATTCTTGTGCGACTTCTTGTTTTGTAATTTCCGGCGTTCGAAGCGTGTTGCTTGGTTCGAGCGCTTCTTTATAGGGAGACAGGGTGGGCGGGATGCAAGAACAATTGGGGAGTAGCAGACGGGAAAAACGGGGAGGACGACAGGGAAGAGACGTCGGAGCGGCCGCAGCGACGCCGGAGCGCGGAAGGCTTTGCGCGTGGAAGCTCCGTTCGAGAGCGGGCGTTGGATCATTGAGAGCCACTTCTTTCACACCGCTTATTCAGCGCCGCGCCATTTTTCTCTTCGTTTCTTCTCGGCAAAGCCCGCCTCTTTTACGCTTCATTTGTTCCCTCCCTCGTCCCTCGTTGGTCCCTCGTCGCGCACGTATTAGGGAGGCCAAAAAAATAAAAAGCAAGCACGCGATTCGTGTGCTCCCGTCTTTTGTCTCGCCTATTGTGTCGCCGATTATTTTGCGGCCTCCACCGCCACCGCCGTGAAAATGAGTGGCGCGCGCACCCTCTCGATTCGCGGCTCGCTCCGCATCTGTTCCGCGCGCCCTCTTTTGGAGGGGAAGCGAAGCGACTCTTCGTCACAGCACAGCCCTCGCGCTCGACCCCCCCTCCGCCCCCCCAGAAATTTCACGCATGGAAACTGGCGGCAATACCAGGGCGGTCTAGAATGAACCAAACGCAAGAAAAAAAAAATGTGGGGGGGGGGGGAACGAGACAAAGAAGCTCGCGCGCCAGGTTGCAACCTGCTGTGGCTTTACCGTTCTCGGTTTTGAAAGCGGTGCGTTTGCGCCTTCATTAGACACAAATGCAATGTTTTGCATGCACACCAAAGGAATTAGCACGACAAAGGAATTCGCTATGAGACCACGTGGAGAAGCAAGCTAACTTGTTTTCATTTTTCGTCTGGTGGGCAAGGATAAAGGCACGAAAGATTAAGGGACACGGAAGAGTACATTTAAGATCGCTGCATCCGCGTATGTCTGGATAGCGTGTTCTTCGAAGATACTCATCGCAGATATATACTGTCCCCTAGACGCGCACTGCGAAATCATTGACTTCTTCTGACTCTGACGTTTGAACAGAGTTTGACTAGCGCAAGCATACACCGAAGGCTTTTTAAATCTCGAATTTATCCTATTCTGTGAAAAGGTTTCCGTGGAAATATTTTCATTTTACTCTGATCCTCCGATTCTAGCGCTTATCACATTTGCTTTTTTATGAAGAATTACCACAAATGTTATTTTGGGGCCGATTATTCTGTATTCTCGTTTTGGAAGTGTACTTACTCTACTTTTTCGGAAGCCACGGCGGCCGCATTTCGATGGGGGCGGAATGCGAAAACACCCGTGTACTTATATTTAGGTGCACGTTAAAGAACCCCAGGTGGTCGAAATTTCTGGAGTCCTCCACTACGGCGTGCCTCATAATCAGAAAATGGTTTTGACACGTAAAACCCCATAATCTTACTTTTTCTTAAATACAATAGATGCACCCGCTTTTCAGAAATAACCTGAGGCCCTGCACTGGCGAATAGCCGCTATATCTGCAAAACACCCTCACCAGATTTTTGCGGAGCAGCTATAGGATAACTGCAACAGGAACAATATGGTGTTCTGAGGGGCTCGATGTATTCTTAGTCAATACCATACGAAGAAACCGACGAGAGAGAGAGAGAGAGAGAGAGAGAGAGAGAGAGAGAGAGAGAGAGAGAGAGACTCTTTAGCGGATTTTAAAGACGTCCTAGCTTGCTACTCCAGAGGGGCACGATTAAAAAGGGGACGATATGCACAATGCACGATACGGATGCGCAGCATACACAAAATGCACCACAACATTCAATAAACTCATTATATCTCATTGAGAGCAGTGTCTCTGAGGAAGTGTTTAAATGTGTCCGGCGCGAGATGCACAGGCAGCGCTAGTCCATGGGCCAAGGACAAGTCACAGCTAGAAGGATGACAAATCTTTGATGAATGTTCAGTGCGGACATTCAGGTTGTTGTTTCCGTAGTGTAAATGCCCTGCAAGCACGGATTAACTGGGCTGCGTCTTCCCGCATAACGTTTCCCGGTCACAGTGGCGACCTTACCCGTTTGATTTTAACGAAGAAGTGTTTACATTTAGCCGAATGCAGTGTAAATCTGCCTGATTTGTGCCTATTAAGGCCACGTACACGACATGCACAACTCGCACACATAGAATCGCGAGTGAAAATAGGCTCGCACAACTTTTTCTGAGTCGATGCAGGCAGCACGCTGCGCGTGCTACCCGAAACAAGACAAAAGAGCTAGCTGATCCATCATTCGTCGAGAAAGGTATCGCAGACTATCTCGGTAGAGTCGTGGGCTAACAGCGCAGTCTGCATGTGTATACAGTGCCCGCTACTCCACATTGAGAAGGCAGCCACTGCAGAGTAACGCATGCTGTATACACCACGGGCTTCGTTGTGCAGGCACTTGCTGTTGTATAGATAAGCTGGTCATTGGCGCGTGATGATGGTATACCTTCAAATACTTGGCGGTGCGATGACGACGACGACCGCCTATAAAAAACCAGCTCGTTGCGCGGTTTCAGAAAGCCTGTAACATTTTCTACAAAGGGGTCAATTCGAACTTCATTTTCTCCAGGGCCACTACTTACGAACAAACAAAAAAGTTCTTACGATAAAAACGCTCGTAAGAGTAAGCGTCGGTCGTATACATCACGTTGGACATATTATTAGCGAAGGCTGCGGCCCAATGGCAAATAGCGCTTACGAACGAAAAGCTTTGTTAATTCCACCTGATGCCCCCCATTTGCGAAGCAGTTCTTATGCTCGTAAAAATGTGAATCAGCCATTAGTGATAGCGATAATATCGGCGAAGGCGATTAGGAACAGTACTTGAACTATTCAGTACCAGCGTTCTTCCACCAAAGATGTGCACATAAGTTTTGGAAGAGTGCTCGTGTGTTCCAAACTGTTCTCCACCCCTGGCACCTCTTCCAAGAAAAAAGTAAAGCAATGAAAAAGAAAAAAAAAAGGAAACTACTGAGATCCCGCCCAGTGGGGCAATAAATGTTGTGGGAAGCATTTTGCAGGAAGCTGACATATAGCGTTACAAGATGGAGCAGCATGCCGGTTAAAGGTAGTGTATATATGGTATAAGTTTATTTGGCAGTATAAGTATACGGCGGGCAGTTGTGCGCCTGTGACAGCAGCAAGGCGATGGCGTGGCGACTGCTTTATTGATGCGAAGTCATTATATGCCACATTACGCGAAAATCCGGCGGCGGCGGTGTGTCCGAGCGATGGTACCGAAAATCGCCGCCGGCGCAAAAAGTAGACACGTAAAAAAAATGCTCGGATCAACGTGACATTTTTTAGGGAGGTTCCTGTAAAGAAAGTAAATTAATAGATTTGAAGAGAAAATTCGGCACATTTCGGTCTGGGCGGGAATCGAACCCGGGCCTCCGGAGTGCGAGACTATCGAGCATGTTTCACCCAACGCCTGACTAAAGGTGCGCTTAGTGCGCGCGTCATTGGTCACGTGACGACGCAGCCAATGGGGAGTAGCTGGCGCAGCGTCATGAGCGTATAAAACGAGCGCATACAGGACGCTCCGTGGTCTACAAACTACAAAATGCTTTCGCGTTCCCACGCGTAACCAGTCTGCCGAATTATTGTACTCCGGCGAAGGAATGCTGCACAATATCCTACGTACAGGTCGATCCCAAAGAATGAGACACTGCATATATAAAAAAAAAAATGTAATTCGATCTAACGTACATGCATGTCGCAAAATATGACATAGCTGCGCATTATATGGAAAGCGCGCGATGTCTCGACCTTATTTACCGCCGACCGGACGGACTGACACGTTTATGCGAACAGCTGTAATGGCGCACCGCTGGCGCCCTCGACCATCACACGGTACTTCGAATGCTGGCAGCGCAGAGGTGCACAAATAATACGTTATTTGACGTATAGCCTCACTTCCACAAGTTGTGTAGTGGTAATGTATGAAGCAATTATTCCATAGAAAACGTCGCAGATGAAAAACAACTGCACTGCGATTGATACATCTATGACCGCACTGCTTGCGTATAGCGCGAGCTGCGAAGTATGAAACTGAGTGTAGTGTGTAAAACATAGTCGCGACGCTGTTCGAAGGAACACTCATCACGCAAGCTTATTCGGAAATGAGGGTGGCCCACAAGAAATAAATGAAGAAAAGTAAGAATGCGTGGCGAAAGAAGGTTTGCAGTAAGGAAAAGGACGGGGGGGGGGGAACAGGGTAGGGGGGGGCGATGTGAAAGGGCGGTAAAGCCGAGGCCGAAAGGCGCATTGGAAAAAAAAAAGCAAATGCGGGTGGCGGAGAAACGCTGAAGGCAGCAAGCAATTGGCTGTTTGGTGAAGGCGCGCACTTCAACGCGTCGAGTGGCTTGCGGCGACTGCATACCGCAGAAGAGACTCGAGTAGCCGGCAAGCTGCACGTTCCGGCAAGGACGCGCAGTGTGTGGAAGAAGCCCACGTGATCAGCGCCATAGCAGAAACGAGCACGCGAGGAGTCGACGAAAAAAAAAAAAAAAGAAGAACAGAACGAAACAAAAGCGAGTCAGGCGAACGGCTGAGGGCACTTGTGGTCTTCTTCGTGATGCCGTCAACTCGAAGCCGTCATCCGCTCGTCAGCGCCGCTCCATGGCCACCGGAAAGACCTGCGAGACAAGAGCGAGAGAGAGAGAGAGAGAAGTTGGAAGTCGAACTCGAATTTGGCGTCCGGAGAGGCAAGATATAGGAGGAAGACGAAGAAAGAGGATTAGACAGATGGGAAGACAAATTAAACTCCAGGAGATAAGTCAAGGACACTCATAGGCTGGGAATGCGTTCTTTGTATATCGTATAGAGTTAGTGCTCTCTGGTTCTCTGTCTGGTTGCCTAAGTACGCAGTTGTTGAGGCAAAAGACTGTCTTCTTTAAGCTACGTTAGCGTCTGGCATTAACACATATACACGTGATGAACATAAAGCAAGTGGCGTGGATGCCTACGCATGCACAGGTAATACATGAGAGAAGTATAATGTGAATCCGATGCTCGCACCTCAACTTTCAACGAGCGCGCGCACACTTGTAGAAATTCATGCGTTCATCATCGTCGTCGTCGTAATTTATGCCCTCTGCAGGACAAAGGCCCCTCCCAGCGATGTCCAATTACTCATGTTTAGCGGCAGCTGATTCCACCTATATGCCATGCTTGCGAATTTCCTCTTTTGACCACGCCACTCACTCATCTCTGCTTCTTCGACTACGCTTCCCTTTATTGTTCTCTTCACAGGCCTACTGATGCTGGCCCTATAACCTAACTTAACCTGTCCTTTCATAACCTAACAACCTAACCTAACTTATCCTATGTTCCATTAGAAACAAAGAGCTCTCCGGCACAAACCCAAGTCGCGCACCTTGTTGGTGCTGCAGCTAACACACTGTAACGTAGGATAACCTAACCTAGGCTAACCAAACCCAGGGTGGAAAGAAAGCTCTGAGGCAAACATCGAGTAACGGGGCCTATTGGTGCTGCGTTCCTGAGGCTCTGGGTTCGTCGTCCGTCGTGGTCTCCTTTCGAAGTTTTCCTCTCCGTCTCGCTCGCGTGTTTCCCATACCTGTTTCGTAACCGGAGCGATATAGGAATGTGTTTGCTCGGACGCGGGGCGGCCCCTGAGGAGAAGCGCGTATATGCATCTCGTGTTTGTCTTAGGGAGTGTGCGATGTGTAAACCGTATACCTGGCCGCTGCCGGAGCGTTCGTCGACGGCCCGTCAGCCCGCCCATCTCTTGCTCTCCCTGTCAAAAGTCGCGGGTGAGCCCCACGCCGTGCTCTCGTGCGCTGTTTGTCGACCAGCGTGCCGACTCGGCAAGGCATCCGGCGAAAGTTTGCGCACCGCAGTCTGTCGCAGGGGTGGTCCCAGTTCGAATGGCCTGCAAGGCAAAAAAAGAAAAAACGAGAAAAGAGGAAAAGATATCAGCGGACTCTAGCGATTCCTCCGACTCCGAACTCGATCGCTGCGACAGCATGCACGTTCTCACAGCAGATATTAAGAACAACTACTTTGCGATGCACAAAACAGTGCATTCGTCTACTGTGACCTGCGAAATACATGCGCATATACGTCACCACCATCTGAGCCTGCGCGATGAACGAGACCCCGGCCGCACAGTTGTCAAGCACGAAGGTTGCGCGATAGTGTTGATATGACACCATTCTCGATTCGGTTTTCACCTTTCGAAAATCCCGAAGATTCGCCATACGATTTGTCGTGCCCTTTTTGTTTACCCACATTTATTATTATTTACTATAATCTTCGGAATCAGAACTGTGCGTGACGCACACACTATTCTATAAGAAAAAAAAAAAGCGCTTCGGTATATTGCGAACGTCACGCGCACTAATTCTACAGACACATTATTATCTCGTTATTGAATAATTAATATGAAGTATATCTGTGATATTTGTTCACATTATTCTCATTTCCATGCCCAGGCTATGATGTTGCGCTGCTAAGCCCGAGCGTGCTGGATCGAATCCCGGCCGCGGGGGATGCATTTCGACGACGGGCGAGATGCAGAAACGCCCATGTACTGCGCATTTAGGTGCACCTTGAAGATGCAGATGATCAGAATTAATCTGTAGACCTGCAGCACGGCGTGCCTCACAGTTATATCGTGGTTCTGTCACATAAAACCCCAGAATTAAATTTTTATTTCTATAGTAATGAATAATATAACGCATATATATATATATATATATATATATATATATATATATATATATATATATATATATATATATATATATATATATATATATATATATATATATATATATATATATATATATATATATAATTAGCGGACATAGGCATACAACACAGCGACTCGCGCAGCCTCAGCGCCGCCAACAGGTGGCTTATTATCAAGCGTTGGCTCAGGGTTTACTTTGTGCAGTCACTGAGGTTTACGTGCAGTGTGTTATTTGCGTTGTTTTGGATTTGTGTTCACTGTAGTATTTTAGGTTTACTTAGCGTATTGAAAAGTTCGGAGTATAATTATGTGTTCATTGAATGTTGCCTGTTCTATTTCTACTTATTATTCGCTTTTTTCTCCTATGTTATTCATTTTAATGGACTGACTTGATTACTGCGATGCGTTAGTGTACTGGCCTGTAAAACGGCCTGGGCCACCAGACACTTTCACCTGGCTTGTAACCGCTTTACGCCTGAGGGACCCCCAAATGTAGTTGGAAAATAAATTGGTTGATTGATTGATCTGCTGCAAAGATGCGCAATTGTACACTTGACAGAGGTGAAAATTCGCATATGCTCCGTACACTCACGTGCTTCATTTAACAGCGAACCGCATAGCAAGCAGTGTGTAGGCGCAGCTCAACAGTCGCAACCTGAACGGATGTCTGTCAGATGCATCTGTTTACCAGCAAAATTATTGACCATGTGTGTATGTGAACTTATGTGCAAGTTTTATGTATTTTTTTTTTATGAAAACAGAAGCGTGCGTATTTGATCTCAGCATGCATATATATATATATAAATATATATATATATATATATATCTACATATTCTCGTAGTAGTGACGGTCAAGGTCACGGCAGCAAAGCTGCGAACGACGAAACTAGCTTCCTATTGGGCGAGCTTGTGCCCACAAAAACAGGCTGCACTCAAAGCCCAACGATAGCGGCGAACACATTCGGCGATCGTCGAAATCTGATCAACGGGTCAAGCAGGCCGGCATGGAGAATTTAACCAGAGTGGACTCTCCGATAGAGGCCAGCGGCCGAATTGACTGTAGCGCAGCAAGTGGATGGGATTGCTGGGCGCGTGCGTTTTGAACGCCAGCTGGTACGCGCCGCGCCGGCGCCGCTGATCGGCGCGGCATCTTTATTTTTCGCTTCTACAGCTGAACCTCGCGCGGCCTTGGCGCGGAAACGTTTTATTATTCAGTAAACATGATTGCGAACGATCTTTGCAAGCGTCCAGCGAATCTGTACCACTTGCAATTAAATAAATAAAACGTAAGGTCTTCTGAAATGATGAAATGTTTATTTTGCTCTATATAAATGCTCGTTCCAGGCTTTTTGTGTATTCATCCAAAGTTGTCGCACCATGTATGCAGCGAAAGCAGCAGTAGTTGCCGTACGAAGCTCCACCGGACGCCATCGGCTGAAAAAGAAATAAAGGAAATTACAGGCACGTACCATATTGGCATATGGACCTAACAGGAATAATAATAATAATAATAATAATAATAATAATAATAATAATAATAATAATAATAATAATAATAATAAAATAACTCGAGTTATTTCTATAAAACCTAATACATTCATCAGGCCTGCCAAAGCCACATTTGGGTTGACTGGCAGAGCGTGACAGGCAGCATACAAACTGTTACAATATGAAGAAAGAAAATACAGAATTATAGGGAAGCGATAAATGTGTATACATACACTGATATACTCATTATACGCATTTACAATACATGTACGTATATGCACACATACAGGTTTGAGAAGCACATCTGGCGCGCACAATTGTCACCATGCCACACGATCAGTTTGCATGGCACAGTAAAAATGAGTACATGATTATAAACAGAATGAGTTTAAAAAACGGAAATGCTCCAATGAAACGTTTGCTGAAACAAACTGCCTCGTCACATTTTTGACCAAAGCCACTCTATAGGCGTAACACAGGAGGAGGTAAGTGAGGTCTATTTCTTTATGCATTGTAACTGCTCAAATCCGCACGTTTTAGTGCTTTCTTCAGCTTGCATTTTGATGTGGACTTCAGCACGTTACAAGGTGGATAATTAAACAACGCAGGAACATAGTACTCGCGCATTCTTTCGCGGTATTTTGTTGCACAAAGAGGTATTTGATAACGCCATTTTGGTCTAAGGCTACGGGGAGTTACATGAGGTACTTTATAACGATTGTCTAGCAAATGTCCCAGGGCTATTGTACGTAGTAAAAGCGAAGAAAAACCTGGCATTGATAATACCTTAAATATGTCGGTGTTGCCTTCAAGACACAAGTCATAACTTTTAAAAGGGAACGCATTAGTGAGTTAATTCTTTTTTGCCAACGAAGAGCGCAGTGTCCGTAGGCAGTAATTCCGTATCGGACAACACTATAGCATAACGCATGCGCTGTGGTTCTCCTGACTGACATCGGCATGAGGTGACGTATTTTATAGAGTAAGCAAAGCACTGAGCGAATCCTTTGACAGACGGAAGACACATGCGAATTCCATGAAAGATCGCTGTCGAAACGCAAACCGACATATTTTGCAGATGGTGTGTAGTCGATAGGGGCGCAAGAACATGGATTGCAATGTGAATTATGTAATGTTAATTCCCTAGTCAAGTGTACTTTCTTTAAAGGACTTCGAAAGCAAAAGATTTGCGTTTTTAATACGTTAGAGTTGATTAAATTTGTTGCGGACCAGTCCATTGCCTTCGTTGTTGCTTCTTGTAAATGAGGAGCTGCATCAGAATATTGATTTGCACGAGAAACTAACATTGTATCGTCTGTAGACTGAAATATTTTAATGGGGACTGCATTAGACAGATCATTAACGTAAATGTTAAATAAAAGAGGGCTTAAGACTGAACCTTTTAATACACGGGCTTTGATTGGCGAAAGTCTGCCGTTAAAGTTTTGAACTGAGACGTACTGAAACCGGTCCCGGAGAAAATTATCTAGAAGTGACAGAAACAAACCACGGAATCCCATCATCGAACGCTTCGTTAACAACAAGTCATGGCAGACACTGTCAAATGCCTCGCTTACATCAAGAAACAATGCGCACGCAACCTGGTTAGTTTCGAAACAGAAATTCAGAAAATCGGAGAAATCATCGAAAAGTGCCTGAGTGCCTTTGCCTTTTATAAAGCCGTATTGCTGCGGTGATAACATGTTAGTATAAGGGAAGCCATTCATAGTGAGCAGCATATGTTTCTCTAAAATTTGTGTTATGCAAGTTAAAACTGATATAGGGCGGTAGTTTTCAACTTTGCCTCGAGATCATTTCTTATAGAGTGGTATAATGATTGCCGTTTTCAATCTGACTGGAATAACGCCACATGACAAGATATGATTAATTATTGCTGTCAAGACGTCATTGATGTAGCTGTAGTTTCTTCGAAGTTCGATGACGGAGACGCCATCGGCGCCCACGGACTTGTTGAGTTTAAGACTAAAAAGAATTGTTTTTAGGTCACAATCAGTCAGCAATTGTAGATGAACCTTGCAGGTTACTTTTTTTTTTAGTATGAATCCGGATGTGGTCTGGGGAAACCTGATATTGTAGAAAAAAATCATTAAAATTATTTGCTATACTCTGGCCATCAGATGAAAAGTGGGAAAGAAAGTAGTTATCGTTACGTAGTTTTTTACCAACACCTCTGAGGTCATTTATTAGGTACCAGGTTTTACGGCTGTCAAACCGGGCATTCCTAAACTGGTTGCGAAAGTGATTGCGTTTAGCGAGGCGAATAGCTGCATTAACTTTGTTTCTGCAAAGTTTAAATTTTAAACGAAGTGTGTTGCAGTTAGGGGCTCTGCGACACCGACAATGGGACGGCGCAATGGATTGCATATCTTCTTTTATAGCAGCAAGAATTTCCGCTGACATCCAACCATCATTCGCGCTGCGCTGTTTAACTGTTATAATTCAAGTGGATTCTCTCCTAAAGTCATCGAAAGAGCAACGAATTTTTCATAAATTTCAGACGGGGGCACGGTTGATAGAAAACTGTGCCAATCATATTGTTGGACTAGTCTATAAAATAACCTTAGATCAGTGATTAAAATTTATTTCTTGGAGGCGCTAGAAGCAATGGCGACAGAACTACTGTGGAATTAACTAGATTACATGACTGCACATTTATGTGGTCGATACATGAAATCGTAAGGCTATCAGCCAAAAATTATCCGCGTGTGGCACAATGTATTGTTTTCTCGAGGCCCCATTTTGAAATAACGTCAAGGTAATCACTGACAGGTGCCTTCGTAGGACAGAATGTGTATATATATATCGCCTATCAGGCACACATGTTCATCTAGAGAAAGTGACGATAAAGCAGTAACTAGCTCAGACAGAAGCAACCGTGTGTTGAAGCGCGGAGGGCGATAAACTGCAAAAATTGCGACTGACAGCTCAGGAGTTCTCAGGCGAAGCGCTACCACTTCAGCGTGAACGAAGGAAACAGTTTCGAAACTGACCACTTATTTTTAACAACAGCGATGCCTCCTCCTTTTCCTACAGGACGTGTGTATGGAAACATTTGATAGTCTGGCAGAGTATACTGCGCAGTACATTCTAATGAGATGTTTATTTCTGTCAAGACGAAAACATCAAACAAAGAGCGGACACTTGAGGTGGCAGCGACGAACTGGTCCCAATGTTTCTTAATGCTACATATATTGACATGGCTTATACGCAGAGCACTTCCTTGTGGATCAGAAAAATTTCTGAGCTCCGGAAAAGTTAGTGATGGCAACAAAGCCGCAACTGTTCATACTCAAACAATTTCATCAAGATCGGACTTCTTATCTATTCCGAGCAGCGACTCCCCTTCTGATTTCTTTGCAAAAATTCTGCCGTTTTTTGTCCAGAAAAATTTATAATTTTTTTCCTTGCTCTTTAACTGTGCCACCCGAAAGAGCTATCGGTTCTCACGAGTTATATTATTCAAATACAGGGGTGGAAGCACTCCCAACTGCGTTGGATTAGACAGAGCTCGGCGTGCCTCGAACCATTTCCTCGAGCCTCGAGGAAATGCCTCGAGCCTCGTCCAGTTGCTGAACAAAGCGCAGCAACTGGACCAGCATAGCGAGGGGGGGGGGGGGGGGGGGGGGGTGCAGCGCCTCGACTGCGCAAGCAATGTACGGCGGTAACGCCAGCTGCTTTGAAATCAGATATTTTCAATTTCACTGCAAGTTGCGAAATGAAGGAAGTCCTCATTAGATTTAGTTGGAAGGCCGCGAATTTCAAAATTGCATCTGCGACTGCATTGTTCTAAGTCATTCAGCCCTGCGTTTGCTCTGTCAAGTTGCTCCGCCTGGGTAGTCACCGTCGACGACAGAGAGACAACCTGGGTACGAAGCTCTGTCATTTCCGATTTGGTGGATACAACGAAGGATGGTACGCAGTCATATTTAGCGGGCAGAAAATCAACAGATCTGTGAATTTCCTCAACAGCATCTGAAATCCTAGCGCAGGACTCCCCAAACGTCGACAGCTCACCCACATTTAGAGCAAGCGTACTGACAGTTGTGCACAACTTGTCAAGCCTCTAGTTCACAGACTTCAACTGCTGCGCGACAGTACTGTCCGCCTGACCTACGCCTCCAGAAGACTGGCTTCCCGTGCCGCTTCTGCCAGCGGGACAGTGCCACGTTTCGCGCTTCACGGACGACATCTCTGCAAACGTGCCTGCAGCAATCGCACAGCAACTCTTTCCTATGTGAAAGCTCGTATTACAAGTACAGCATGGCAAACATTTCCCATCATCTGGTATAATGTTAGGACACGTACCACATAGATGAGACATTGTTGCGCAATCAGCGGCAAAACAACACAAAGAATAGGCAGGTAGGGTATCAAACTCGCCTGCCAACAGCAAAGTAAGGTATCAGTATCCTGAAGTGTTTGTGGCCGACTGAAAGTGTCCGTTGAAGGAGCAGTCTTTTTAAGCGACAGAGGAGACACGAGGTGGCAGAGGAAGTCCTGAGCAAGGCCTGACGCTCGTGACGTGATGAAGGCAGCTTGCAGAGCGCAGGAGGGCGGTAAAGCGCATGCGCCGAACGGATCCTCAAATGCGCATGTCTTTAACCTTGCTAGTGGGCACAGCCGGTCCCTCCAAGTGTATTCGAGCGTCGGCGGTGAGCCTGCCAAGAGCAAAGTACGGTATCAGCATCCTGAAGTGTTTGCCGCTGACTGCAGGATAATAGCAGGGTAATCCTGCGTGTAGAGGCGAAACGTGCGTAAGTAGTGAATGGGCGGAATTACAAAGACATTCACTTTTACATACATTTCGTAGCAAATAGACTCCTCCCAAAAATGTCATAACATATGAAGAAAACATCTGATTTCCAAGCATTCCCCATTCCTGCCCTTTAAGAGCACAAATACATGGGCGACTGCGCGTTTCCAAAAGAACTTGGCTTCAACCGACGCGATAGTACGCTGCGTATCAGAAGTGGCCACAACACAGGCTCTCAACCAGGCCATGCTAGACGCTCGCAGAATGCCTTGTACTCACACTGAAGACAAATTCGCGGGTGCAAAGTCTGTTTTAAGTCGCTCAGAAGACAGAATTTCCAAGTTCTTGGTTTTTAAGCTCCTCGGCGTTATCTTTTGAGCATCCTGCCGGCGTAAGCAACACACTCCCGTGTTATCACTCTTGGCAATCGCTCGTCGCGTTTTCGACAAGCGTGAGTACCGAAAGAAGGTATATGCTGTTGCAGGGCCATAAAAAGCGTAACAAGCTTGGTCCCACTAAAACTGGGTACACGCCAAACTAACTGTCACCACGGCCGGCTTGCTTTCAAGCGAACTGCTTCACAACCCCATTCGCGGCGAGCATGGCGCAGAAGTATCCCAAAAAGTTACGAAATTACAATAATTTCGGGGGTCAGAGAATGCGTCACGAACTTGTACCAGTAATATTCAGTACACGCAGAACCGTCACCACAGTCGAGTTGTTTTTCGCTAACTGGGTCACAAAGCCGGATGCGGCCAGCGTGCCCCAAAACTACCGAAATAAGTTGCAATAATGTTGGGGCTAACCGAAAGCGTGGCAAACATCTCCCAGTACGAGTCATTAACTCAAATTAACTGCGCCAGAACGGCCAAGTTGTTTTTCGCTAACTGCGACACTTGCCGCGGTTTTGTAACGCAAGCCTAAATTTGCTTGAAATGCGTCGCTGACTTTCAAACACAATTTCTCACCTTGCCGTAGTCCAATAGTGCAGTGGTTCCGTGTCGAAATGCAGAAGGAACGCAAGAAAACGCCGGGAGCCCAACAAACAGGCTACACCCAAAAAGAGACCGGTCGCCGAACAGACGAACTTCACATGCGCAGCCGGCCTCGCTCGCTTCGGTGGCACGTCTGGCGCGTCATATGGCGCGTCTGGCGTGCCGCTAGCTTGTTGCTAGGTAACGCAAGAAAATAGGTCGCGAAGTATAAGTTCATATATACATAAAACTTCTTTAGTTTTAGCGGGAAAGAATAAAAAGAAATAAAACGTTGTCTGCAAGTTCGTTTCATTCTTTTTTTCCGATGCTCGCGTCAACTAGCGGATGGGATAATTAACACTAGGCGTGACATCTTTCCTGTTGCCAGTTTTTGCCCGAGTGTCCCCTCTTGTTGAATTTCTTTCCCTATGTCGTCGGCTTTTGTATATCACTCGTCGAAGGTTCTAGTGTAAGCGACGGTGCCCGTCTAGTTTCCAGAAACCGCTACGCAATTCGTGTCGCGCATGCAATCTGATAATACAAGGTTCGGCGAGTACATGCGCGACAGATAGAATGAACGATAATACTCGCGTAAGTTCCAAATAAAGCAGGCGCGTCTCGCACTGAGTGATAACGTGCAACATTTGTTAGCCGGTGAACAGTGGTCACCGGAGAAAGATGAACAAGCACACGTGTCCATATCCGCAAACTTATCCGCTGACATGCTGACCAACCCAGCAGCAGACAGCAGCCACACCAAAATCGGGAGGCAAAGAAAGCTTCGCTATAAAACGTTGTAGTACAGTAGCCAAGCCCTAAGCGCGTCCGGCTACTGATTACACATTGGTGCAGGTATACAGGAGTTCGGGTCCCAGTGACTGTGGTGGGCAAACCTTTGTTGTTTCTTCCTAATATGGCGAGGGTGAAATTGAGCGTGTGGTGTACGTATACGGACGGACACAGCAAAGCTCAGCCTCGAGCTCTCAGAGCGCTGTTCCAGTAAAATGATATCAAGAATTGATTATGCCAGAACGGGTGGCAAGGATGGGCCTGTCAATCTGTCGTATGGAAACGAGTTCACAAAGACTCGCACAACGTTTGCTGATGATGCGGAGCGGAAAAAGGCTTTTACCGCACCGTCATACTGGCGAACAGCAAAGTTTCATACATGTCGCTTATATGACGTCGAAGCGGTTTTTTTTTTCATTACTTTCCTCTCGCTCTGTAAAAGCCTGCGACGTGGTCGCTCAGGCACCGCATGCTTGATCTACTTCGATGTGGCGTGGTAATAGCTTCGGCGTTTACCTATATACCCCGGAATGATAGCGATGACGTTGCTTAATTACCATCACGACCACGGAGTATGATAAAACATGAGCGTTTACTTGCGTGCTAAGGCAGTACAACTAATCTGCCTATTCAGGCTTCGTGCAGCTACACATAGACGGCGTTGAAAGTTATTACTAACCCAACTGTCTCCGAAAATTCTTG
This sequence comes from Dermacentor variabilis, assembly GCF_050947875.1. Classification (NCBI taxonomy): domain Eukaryota; kingdom Metazoa; phylum Arthropoda; class Arachnida; order Ixodida; family Ixodidae; genus Dermacentor; species Dermacentor variabilis. Next base: position 166,348,678 of record NC_134574.1, on the reverse strand, counting down.
CTAACTTCTATTGCTAACATAAATTGTTAATAGGGAAGAAAGAGATCAAAAGGATGTCATCCACTGCCTTGCCCGTGAGCAAATATAAAGATCCAAATGAATATTGGAAGGACGAAACAGAAATGTTGAGAGAGAAGGCAAATAAGTCTGGGGGAGGAGGGGGGGGGGAGTTCTCGATATTCACCCATGTCAATGGCCTGTAATACGTTCTCAGCAGCGAAAATTTGGGACATGCTTCATGTGCTGTGCACGAATACGCTAAACATTCAGGAGATACACGGTCTTTGCCACTTTTGTTTCGGGCTCCCAATGGGAACGTACGAGTCACACGAATATATTTCGATCAGGGAAAGCTGGTGGGCTGGGATTGACCGATTTGTTTTTAAGACAGATTGTGTCAACATTTATTTTCTTACGAGATCAGAGCCATCCTTTCTTGCACGCTATGTTAAAAGTTAGATTATGCTGTTATTTGCCTCACTTAATCGTCTTGAATTAGTAAAGGCAAGGCGCAGAAGACCGGGACTCAAGAAGAAGAACACAAACGACAGGACCGGCGCCGGTCCTGTCGTTCGTGTTCTTCTTCTCGAGTCCCGGTCTTCTGCGCCTTGCCTTTACTACTTCAAGCATGAACCAACTAGCCCAAGCAAGAGTTTTACTTAATCGTCTCTTCTTGTTGTGCAGGGCGTACGGGTATACGTGGTTATCTGCGTGAAGTAGTGCCGGCGTTCAACGTATTAAAGGTTCGTTTTTCTCTGCAGTACCTGTGCGAACTTAAAAAAATAACGGCTGTATAAAGATCTCGTCGGCATAATGATGCTAGTACTCATGTATCGCACGATGTATGGAATCGGGCCTGGAAAAGATATTTTCTAAGCGAATCAAAAGAATGGTACTACGCCCATCAACCAAATCTTTTTTTCAGCTACACACCGATGCGTTTCCCGTGAAACCATGGCCACAAGAAAATGGCTTATTTGTACCGTGGGGTATTAATTGCCTCTTTTACCGTATGCCGGAGAGTACTGATCACATCTTTTTGGACTGTTGGGATACTGTATTTCACTGGGACATCCTACAGCGAACTTTAAAAGAGGACCTCCCTATAACGCCATACGGAATTCGTTTTTTGCTGGTTCAGTGTGAGAGCGACATACCGTATGATGTGTTTATGATGCACGCAATTCGGAAGGCGCGCATGGCGGTGAGGCAAGCGGATCTAAACGCACGGCAAATCAGAGAATGCTTTATCGAAAATATAGCTTAATTACACCAGGGATGTATACTGTGCAGGCGAAGGTCAGTCGGAATGGTTGCCCGTTCTGAATGATCCCATTTCATTCAAGCGCTTTTCATCATCCCACGCCAAACAAAGTGTCTTTGACGTTTTTTAAGCATCATTCAGTGTAATTTTTTCTGTAAAGCGTTTCGTTCTTCTGTTGTTCTTTGTAAATGATGTACCTTCCAGTGAATAAATAAATAAATAAATACATAAATAAATAAATACGTCCGTGGCGTAATGGTTTCAATATCGGGCTTCCTGGGTTTGAATGCTGCCTCCTGACGCTCGTAGTCATGCTTATTTATTTATTTATTTATTTATTTATTTATTTATTTATTTATTTATTTATTTATTTATTACACATACTTTCTTGAAATTGACGAGTTGACATAGTCACGAAGCCGTTTGAAGGCAGAAGGACGAAGTTTAGGAAAATCCATGTACTATAGTTCCCGTGATGGCTGAACCACCCTGCTTGCACCTCCCATAAACAATATATAGCGTCACAGTTCCCTTTAGAGAGAGAGAGAGAGAGAGAGAAGCTTTGATGATATGCTGGAGATGTTAGCCTGGCTGTTCGCCTGACATGCTACTCCAGGTGCGGGGTGATGATTATAGTAATTGTATGAAACTCTACGCCTTGAACGATGCACCTCTGCAGTGGTGGGATGAAAACGTCATGGAAGGGCTTTACTTACAACGGCGAACTCTCGGCGCAGCAATGGGCTTATCGAGCTTGCTTCTTCTCTTTAGTTGTAGATAGCGGTGGTGATAACTGACCTAATTCGACTACAAGCGTTTCATGCGATCGACGAGACGTTTCGCGATGTCGGCACCGTTCGACTGGCCGACGAGTACCGCTCGTACTCGCTGTCTCGCTGGAAAGTCGTCTTTCTTTCTTTCTTTCTTTCTTTCTTTCTTTCTTTCTTTCTTTCTTTCTTTCTTTCTTTCTTTCTTTCTTTCTTCCTTTCTTTCTTTTTCTTTCTTTCTTTCTTTCCCTCTTCTTCTTCTTCTTTTTTTTGCTTGCTTCTCCGCACGGTGGCACGCATTAACAGCTCGCGGAGAAAGAAACAGGGAGAGACCAGGCTACGTTGCCGGCAATTCTGGGTAAAAGTGGAGGCACGCTTCGACGCGGGTTAACGAAAACTATGCATATCACACAGAACGACGAGACGTGGATCAGTGACACATGTGTAATATTGCGCAGCGATGAATAAAAGTTGTTAGAGATAGCAGTGCGATTTGGTTGTTCTTATGCGTTGCAAGAAGACCACGATGTTCCTCGCCACTCGTGAGCGAGGCGGACAGCACAGCTTCTCCATGTGTATTTTCTCTGCTCCTAATGAACTTCAGTTGCGAGGTAAGGCTTGTCTTGTGTCTACCTTATTTTGTTAGGTCTGAGCTGCGCGCTTGTTAAACTTGCAAAAGCGTGAATAATAGAAGAGGCGGGCTGTGGACGAAATCACTGTATACAAAGCTAGACACGGTGCGTCGTCGGGACATTTGGACGCACCAAAATGATTGTCAGCGGTCCTGTGTCTCCTTTCGTGGGTCAAAAAAAGGAACAACGATTCAGGAGCGAACCAGACGACCGATACTAACAATGCAGTGCATTCATTCTAATTTTGGTTCTTGCTCGTACGGGCAGCCGTTCATAGCCGGATTGCAATCGGGTATCTAGACGAAACAAGAAAGAAAGAAAGAAAGAAAGAAAGAAAGAAAGAAAGAAAGAAAGAAAGAAAGAAAGAAAGAAAGAAGGAAAGAGTTGTACAACACATAATGTAGGGTCGACGACGAGTAAAGATTCAACGCTGTGATGCAGACAAGCGTGATACGTGCACGCAGAGAGCGTCGATCCCATGGGGCGCGGCCATACAGTTTATTGCCACACACGCGCAGTGCACACGTGAGCCTGGGGACCTCGGTTTGGAAATTAAGCGGTTGTTTGTCCATGAGTAATACCCGCCCGGCCTCCCCCGACGGCCTCCGTGCGTCTCTGCCTACGCTTCCTCTGCGTCTCTCCAGCGCTTCGCGACAAGCGACGAGCGAGGAGGGAGGCGAAACGCAAGCGGGCATCGGCGGTAAAGCAGCAAAGAGCGCGACATCATCTCAGGTCCAGGTCCTCCAGCGGCCCGAATCTCACTACGCCCTCCACCCAAAGGCAAACGCCGGGCTCTCTCGTGTCTCGGCAGCGTCCCTTCAACACGCGGCCGCCCCCTCCAGCCTGCCTGCCTCTTCCTTCTTTCCTCACAGTGTCAGCATCACGTGATGTCATCCCAACCAGCGGCGCGTCAAACCTCCTCCCCTCTCGTTTCATCTCCGCCACCGCCTCATCTTGCTCCGTTCTTCATCCGTCCAACTTCCGGCGCAAACCCGAACGCGCGCGCGCGAGAGAAAGATGGAGGGGGAAGAGGCTTCCCCGCCATGCCCGGCAGCTATGCGCGCGGCCCACCCTCTAGCGACTACTGTCGGCGCTGCCTCTGCTATATATACCTTTCCTTCCATTTTAGGTGGCGGTGGCGGCAAACGCTGCACACACACAGAGAGAGAAAGACGACAGTTGTTTGAACTGGGATTTGTAGCAGTGACGGCGGCGGCGTCTCCCTGCCCTGCAGAGCCCGGCCGGTGCTCTCCGGCAGCGCCAGTATATAGCGGACGACTATGCATCGTGCAAGAGCTTGGGAGTACGGGCACTGCTTGGGGGCGTAGGGTGTGTGTTAGTAGGCGGTGCGGAAAGGGGAGCCGCTAAGAGTTGCGCAGCAGCGCTCAGAGAGCTCGCTTCCGCGCCAGTTCACTCAGAGAAGCGCCGCATCGCACGGTGCGCCACACGGCACTACGCCATCAGGGACGCCACAGGGCAGCTCGCTTCGGCTCTCTCTCTCTCTCTCTTCAGCGTTAGAGAAAAACCTGCCGCGCAACGCCCTCGTCTTCCACCTACTTCGCCACACCCGGCCTCCGCAATTCACTTCCAGCCCTTACCGAAAATCCTGCGCCTGCAAGCTTTGCTATAGCCTGCGTCGCGGCAACGGTGCGGCGCGGAAGGTGCGACGACACGCAAGGGCCCAGAAACGCTGTTCAAAGCGAGCGAGCGAGCTACCACCGACCAGCCGCCAGTATAGAGGACGCGCTAGCTCGGTGGCTCGATGCGTTGAGAAGGGAGGCCCGAAGCTGCTGCGCAGCGCGGCAAAGCACTCCGGCATCGGCGGGCGGCTCTGTTGACTCGACAAATTTTGGATGGGAGAGTCTGCCGTCGCGCCACAAGCCGCCTCCTGCAGCGTGCCAGCCGCGTCCTGCAGCCCTTCTACAGGCTATATACCGCCAGAGGACTCTGGTCTAGCTACCCGCTTCTCGCTGGCCTGCACGCAATACAGACGACACCAGTGACCTCCCTCTCTTTCCCCTCACTTGTAGTCGACCTACACGCTGCCTGGTGGCTGTTGGGCGCGGCGGCTGGCTCGTCTAGGCCTAATTGAACTTCGCGCGAGCTGTGCAGCAAGCCACGAGGCCAGTGCCGCGCGCGAGCCTCTAAGCTAGTATTTAAAACGCTGAGTGAGAGAACTGAGCGGGCCGATGAAAAGCCATCGACGCGTAAGCGCCGTCTAAGGGGTTCCCTGTTTTTGTTTAGCAGACGACGCATATTGCGACACAACGCTTGTCGTGCATGCCTCCTTTCCTCTGATCTTGGAGTTAAGAGATGCTAGCATTACGGAAAGCAGATTCGAGCATTGTGACATATTACGGCACAGTGTCACCGTTTGGGTTGGAATGTATATACTGCCGTATATTGCTCGCATCAACTATTCAAACCTCCAGCAATAAATACCCTTCCTAGGCATGCTGCACCTCTACCAAAATGTGGCGCGAATGAAGCACTCATTACAAAGAAGATAATCTATAACGTAAATAAAAAAAATAGATTGCAACGCTAACAAATAAGCTTTTACGAGGGCCCATTCGTCGTCGTCTTCTTCGAGGGGACTGTGTTCCGCCGGCCTTCCTCAATGGACGCACGAATCAATAATATATATATATATATATATATATAGCTGCTATCTATGTGTTGGCACATGGTGGCAGTTTTGTTTTGTTTTACATGTTTTTTTACGCCTGGATTATGTTGCTTCCGCGACGCATGCCCAAGTGCGAAAGCGTGACGACGCATGAAAGGGAGGAAGCCGCCGTCGGTAATTAATTCCTCCGACACAGTCAATCAGCACTCGCCAATCGTTACATATAGTTGGCCACTGAGACCACGCTGGAGCAAAACAGTGACGTCGCGTTAAGTGCGGACGTGACGCTCGCGCGTTGGTCCTCTAAATTTCGAGATTGCGCGTCCAAATACTGCACATTGGGTTATGACTTGTGAGGGGCGCCATGGTAGAGAGCTCCTGATCAATTTTTGTCACCTGGCAATCTTAAACGTGCACCTAAAGGACACGAGTGTTTTTTTTTTTCATTCCGCCTGCATCGGAATGCGGCCACCGCAGCTGGGATCGAACCCTTGACCTCGTGTTCGACAGCGCTACACCGTAGCCACTGAACTACCACTGCATGCGAGTATCCTCTAAGTCGGCAACATCACTCCCCTCCCCCCTCCCCCAAATGAAAGGTAAAAAAAAGTAAAGGAAAGGAAAAGAAGTTTCTCGTAGGTTATTGCGAAATGCTCTGATGTTACGGCTAACAGCACATGACCTTTTTCACAGTGTTGATTTAGCTAGTATTAACCGGAACGTCAATGCATTTCGGCACGAAATTTGAGGATGTTGTTTAGAAACTGGTGCTGAGAACGGTATCTAAGTCTGCTAAAGTATGGATCAGTTGACTACTGCCCAGCTCGAATTGCGCACTTGTGACATGGACAGTAAAATGAACAATTGTAAAATTAATCAGTGATGCTTCGTCAATTAGTCAACACCATACTGCGTTTTTTTAGTGCAACTATCCTTAAAATAATCAGCCGGTGCGACAAAACAGCGATATGTCCTACAGGAGATTTATTATAAGTACGTTTCCACTAAAAGAGATCACCTGTAAGATCTCCTATACCAAACGGTACAAAGTGAGCGGCAGAGCGAAGAAGAAACACGCTAGCAATGCACACACGCAAACACCGACACACGCACACATATAGAGAGAGAACTTAAGAGACGGAAGCAAAGAGACTCAGGACGACAAAGATATTCGATCCACTGATCTCGTTATCGACATTTTGTACTGCGGCGCAGAGAACACACAAGCGAGGAGTACACACACTTTGTGTACCTCGGACATATATCTCTCCTGCTTGTACACACACGAGGTATGTACACACGTATAGACGTATAACGCATGTCCACCGGCGCTGTAAACAACGGCGCCCGCCGCGGCGGCTTGTTCGTCGGGAACTTCCCAAAACCACCTCGCCGTCGAAGATGCCAAACAAGAAGGAAAAAAGCGAGTGGAGTTATACGTCTGTAGTTACGACGAAGCTCGATTAGAGAAGCGAGAGAGATGCCGCGCACTAAATTCGTGCAGCGTTCCGAAAGGTAAGGTACAGATCTAGCCAGCCGATCGGATTGTAGGTCGTGCCGGTGCAATCTATTTATCCGCGTTGCCGTCATCCTCCGCCGCCATGTTGTCATCTGCTCTCAAGATGTCTATAAAGCAGACGAATAGGAAAACGGTAAGTACATCTCACGACGTGAAGGAGTGCTACGCGCTGGCGCGCTGTTCTCCTGCGGCGCATATATATATATATATATATATATATATATATATATATATATATATATACTCACGCTCAAGTATAATCTGCTGCCGAGAGAGAACAGCAATAACACAACGGGGAGAAACTGGCGAATACACAGCATTGTGACATCGAGGAGCTACGTTTTTGGTGCACCGCGTGTTCCTCCGGGGCGTGCATGCACCCTCATGTTGCCCTATGTTGTCTAAAGCAACAAACAGATGACAAGGCACACGGTCAGTGCATGACGTGACGTCAAGGTGCTTTGCGTACAGTCTGCTGAAAATAGTAAAAAAATTTAAAAAATAAGAGTTAGTATGCATGCGCAAAGAAACCAACATCACCTTGGCTGATTATTATGCCGCATACCCATAAGAAGCGCCGAAACGGTGCCCTATATTTTGTCGCGCAACATTAAAGTGTATGTACACTTTCGTTTTGGAGTGATCGCAGCAGAAGATCTCCCTAGCGTCCGTCGCACTGCACTCATTTAGGCACGCAAAGTGCAGACCCCGAGTTTATAGAGAAAGTGTTTTGGGGAGAGGGGAATCCGAAGAACAAGGCCGCGGAGAGAAACAGAGGTGAGAAATACAGAAGAAGAGCGAGGGAGACAGTGAACGTATAAAGCGGAGGTGCCGAGCGTCAGCGTTATGATCCTTCTGACCAATATTGACTTCGGAAAACACTAGGAGATAAAAAGAAATAATAATAATAAAGCAACTCTTCGCGAGCGCCGGAGCCACGGCTCGGGCCTTTCGTTTTCGCGAGACAAACCTCAAATATTTGTTTCCGACAATGTGTAGACGCACGCAGACACTGCTAAAAAGAGGGGGAGGGCGCGGCACTATCTACGCGAGCCATGGAGTGAGTGTATACCGTGCGTAAGTGCGTGTTTATACATTATATAGACAGACGCGCTCACAGGGCCGATGTGCCCTCTGGGGCCACACGCACGCACACACACGCAGCAACAGGCGCGCGACGATGCTGAGAGAGAATCTGGAGAGAAGAGGAATTGGGAGAAAACGGGAATTTATTTATGCGACGACGAATCTCAAATAGAGACGTTTCCGAGCGCTTTCAGCTGCGTACGCACGGACGGCGTATAGTATATACACGCTCCTGTATAAGTGAAGAGCAAACCGCGTGTGTGTGTGTGCTTGTTTTGTACACGCGAGTGATCGTTCCAGTTGAAGATAAGCGATTGAGAGAACGCCTCGAAGTGGATTTTTCGCGGTCTCTCTCGTTTGCAGGGGCACCGCACCTTTTTGTTGTGCCAGCAACAAGCCTGTGGCTACAGACAAACACTGACGCTCGTCATTTACGAATCATTTGCCTGCGTCTTGTGTGTAATGTGCGCACGCGTTTAAACTCAGTTTGATCTGTTTACGCGGCTGCAATATTTGACGGAGACATACGAACGTCGATGGCAAGAGCTTATGGGCGGCTTGTAATGAAAAACGGTCGCGACGTGAAACGCAGGTAGAAATGCGGAGTTGAAAGCTGGAATCAGCATAGTCGGCAAATGAGTTGCTCGCCACACCGAAAACATTTGCGCCCTTCTTTACATTTAAGGGGGTAAATTACTCTACACTGTCACGGGCCGCTTAACATCACGTGAACAGTAGGAAGTCATCGTATTTGTATAAATGAATCTCCGACGCTGCGCTAATCAGTGGAAGTATTTAATAAACACGATTGGGCTTTGGGTGGTCACTGCATAAACAGTAATTACATAATCATGGATTCTGTGCAGGGAGTCATCGGTGTTAAACAACTCGCCTGTATGCTTCATATACTCGCTGTAGCGGTGGCCATGGCATTGTTCCGCAGATTACGAGGTCGCGGGTTCAATTCCAGATCACTGCGGTCGCATTCCAACGGAGGCGGACTGCAGAAACGCTGCTGTAACGCGCTTTACGGACACGTTATAGAAAACCCCAGGCATGTTGCTTCGGGACATTAATACTAAATGAATGAATGAATGAATGAATGAATGAAAATGGTAGGCGACCATATTATTTGTCTTAGGTGTCTCCTAGTGGCACTCGCACCTCGGCGTTGGTGTTCTTTAGGTTAACGTTAGGCGAACGCAACGCACGAACCGAAATCGGAAGAGCACGCGAGCGACTCCGAGTTCCTAAAGTCTACGATTATGTGCTTTGGTGTGCGGCAATCAGTGATTTACAATACATTCTCATTATTCCAGACACTTCAGTAAGTGGACTTGTAACTAAACTTATGCTCTGATATCATATCTGTAATGAAACCCATAAATTTTGTACTGAACTATTTCTTTTTCTATTTTTTCTGATTTATATTGAAGTTCGTTCTCGGTCGTCTCAGTGATTTCTAATTAATTATAATTATTCTATACATTTAAGTCACTAAACTTGTAACGAAACTTATGCTATGATATCATATATTTATTATAAAACCCATGAATTTTCTACTGTACCATTTTTTTTCTATTTCTTTCTGATTTATTTTGAATTTCCTCCCTGGTCGTCTCAGGAAGTGAGCCGGAAGTGCTGCACAAGGAAAATGGTTTTTATTTAAACACTTTCTTACGCACTCCAATAACTCCACGCACAAGTTTTCAGTATGCCCCCCGTAACATAGCTAGTTTGCACCTAGCTTGAGTATAAGGTTAGTTTCGACGCGTCAACGGCGTCGTCATAAACTCGCAAAAGATCTCTTGGCCATAAGAAACGTGCGCTGGGACAAGGATCAATGCAAGTTTATCGCACAATATTGACGAATTAAAACATGTTTAGCCTAGAAAACAGGTCTAGTATTCTGTATACCGAACTGCGTTACTATACAACTGATCTTTACTCCTTGACAGTATAAGAAAAACAGAATTACAGAAATACGTATATATTGTGAAAAGTAAGAGTATCAGCGTTTGTCTCACGTTTTTCTTTTCTTCCACGTGTTTCAGGGCTTGCCAACAGCGGTGTGCGAATATCAGAGACTTTGGAATAACGAACGTAATATCGCCTTATTCAATTCAGTCTTCGAATCGAATAGACCCTATTTGTGAATACGAATATTCTCTCAATAGCTTTAGGATATTTCAAAACACCAACTGCGCGCGATCAAGCATAAGATTAAAGCAAATGTGCGACACCTTTAATCCCTCTGGCCATAGTAGATGTAAAACACGAAAGGTTGCGCAGTGAAGCAAGCTATACTTGGCTCAGAGATCCGGACTCTTCCGGCTATCAGCTGCCATCATGCGCTCTCGCCACTGAGTCCTGAGTATGTGAACAAACTTTTTTGCTTGCTCCTAATGCTCCATTTAAGGCTTTAATAGAAAACACTCCACGACGTGCAATGTAATGAAGGAAACTTGCTAACATTGTGAATACACAAGGCTGTGAACATCGTGTTATATTAATGGGGCAAACGGCCGCTTATTATTCGAAAAGTATTCCCTATCCAATTTCATTCGATTCGTTTCTGGCACTATTCGACTCGCATTCGATTCGGTCTCGAAAATTACAATTCGCACGCCCGTAATTTATTAATCGTGTGTCAGGACAGCCTGCAACGATTTCGTTACAAACGCGACTTATCTGCGACTTTTCAGCGGCCACCAGGTCAATGAAATAAATTTCAACTTCCCGTCGTCGAACATATCGAGGAGCCCGAGCTATGGCGACTCGATCTTCTTTATTTCGATTTAATCAACCTGAAAACAATTTCAACTGATAAGCTCCGAAAGCGGACGTTCTGTGATATACAGCGAATGCGAACGTCTTGTGCGCCGATTCTCCTTCGCACAACTCTGTGCGGCAGCTGTGCGAGCAAAGCTCGTTCAAACGCACGTGCTATCCGACTAAGCTGGTACAGGCCCACCAGCAGGGCTGACATAAGGGCCGGCCAGATAACAAAAACGACACACACCACCGGGGCAGCCATCATCCGTGACTGGTTGCCAAGCCACAATCCAAGCCATCGGCGCAGCCGGTCTACGTCAATATGTGCACGTCCTGACAAAAAAGTGTGCCATTCTTCTTTCTTCGACCACCGCAGGTAAGAACGCCAACTGCACGTCGACGACGGACGACGACGTAGATTCGCCACTCGTGCGGATAAACACGTATCGCTGCGGGCAACCTTGGGAGCCGGGGAGGGAGTGGGGAAGGGAGAGGGATCCTTAAACCTCTGGCGCGCGTGACAGCAAATATAGACGCATTCCCAGGCACACGCTGACGGACGAGCCAAGCAAGAGGAGGAAGAAGAGACTCGAGCGAAGAGTCAAACGGTGTGCCGAGAGGATGGGAAGCAGGTGGCGCTCGAACGTGACTTCAGCGGACGCATTCCGGTTTCCTCGGTGCTCTTCTCGGTGGCGTTATATCTGTCCGAGTCAGGGCCCCCAGTACGGAGCGTGCGCTCAAAACAACCCCACTCCCTCGCATCCACTTCCCTCGCCCTTTCTTCTTCGCAGGGCTATAACCGCGCCCCGCACAAAAGAGCCGCGGAGGTCGCACGTGCTCTTTGTGGGCCGCCATTGTGAAGCGCACAGAGACCACCCCGAAACCGTTTGCTGTTTAAACTTTCACATGGGGTTCCGCAGCAGGAGTGACCCAAAAGTGGTGGGCGGTTGGCGGAAAAGGCAAGGATCGGTGTAAGGGGAGAGTCAGCGTTGTCTGCCATTTCGCACATCTTCTTCGCTCCCTCGGTCGCTTTTAGCGCAGAGAGTTTGCGAACGAGGCAGCAAGCAAAGCAGGATGATGGCCAAAGACTGTGGCCCCGGAGAAGTGATGCCTCGAGCACATAGAGGGGTGAGTGCGAACCGCAGAGAGAATGTGTTCGGAGAGAGAGAACAGAGGGGGCGTGTGAGCTACAATGCTGAGTGCGCGGCGGTTGACGATGTCGACGGCGCGTTAGCTCGCCCTCCCTTTCTCTTTTTAAAGTATAGCCGGCGCTGCAAGGCTTTACGTCGCAGTGTATACCTAGCGTGAAATCCCTAGTTCCCATAGAGGCCTCACGAACCCCGGCCTCTGGCGCACAACGCGGCGGGCGGAAGTTCGTGGCAGGAGTCAACCACAAACACAGCTGCTTGTTTGTTTCTGGGCGAGCCTGACAAAGGACTGGCCGATCGGGAGCTGTTTAAAAGGGGGAGAAGGCAATAGGGAGAGTGGAGAAGGAGGCCGGAAAGATAAAGGAAAATGGGGAGGGGTGGTGATTTCAAAGGACAACTGAGGAAGTGGGCGAGAGAAGAGATAGCGCTCGCCCTACCGCACGACACAGAATGAAGGAAGCTCGTGTGTGTGTGTTTGTTGAAGGATGGCGAAGAGAGAAAACGTTAGGTCGATATCCGATCGCGTTTATGGGGATTAAGCAAGCAGACGATGCAAGGGCTGCCCTACTGCGTGCAGCTCGGAGACTGTCGACACCTGGCGGTGCTTTGGGAAAGCTACCCCTCCCCCTCTCCCCCAACCGTCATCACTACCGACAACCCCACTTCCCCCTTCTCTTAGCGCCATCTTTTTCCATAGCTCCATACGTATACACATATATTATATGAAGACACACATCGAACGACCATTATCCGTCTGGCAGCTTTTGCTGGCTGGATATATGGTCCCTTCCTCCTAAAGCTAGCACGCTATTGCATACGCTGTGTGAAAAACGAACACACAGCCGTTCGGTGTTGACTCGTCGTTGCACTCAGAAGTCAGAAGAAGCCAAGGAGGGAGGTCTTTCTCTCGTGCAGCTCGATCCGGCCACGTTATTGTCCTGCATGCGATCGCGCGCGCGCGTTTGTGTGTGTGTGTGTGTGTGTGTGTGCTGTCAAAAAAGAAGAAAAAAGAAAAATGTGCCTCTCAGTGACTATTGGCCCCGTCTCAGGCGTGAAATCTATATTCTAGGCACGAACGACAGAGAGCGTACGCCAGCTGTGTCCGCGCTAGCTGCCACAGTTCCCTGAGAGCATCGTCCTCACAATGGCGCGCATTATCTGTGTCGCAACTCTTCTCGGCTACACCTTGCGGAGCCAAGAAACGGCTTGGCTATTTGGATAGCGATCGTTTCCTATATCTTTCGGCAGTGTATTTGATGGGACATATAACGCGGGGTAGACAGACCCACACTGACGGTGCACGGTGGCTGTTTGACAAAAGTCCACGGTCTGGCTATTTAATCAGAAAGCAATTCGTAAGGCCGTGGTAACCCTCCGCGATATCTCAGCGCTTATAGTTGTCTGCATGCGACTGAGCTCGAAGTTGCGGGTGTGATTCCCGCCAGCGTAAGGCCGTATTCCCACGAGAACAGAGCGCAAAAACGCTCGTGTGCATGAATTTAGGTGCGCAACAAAGAATTCCGACTGGTGAAAACGACCGTAATGCCGCCAGGACGTTATACGACGGCTCACAGTTCGCATACCCGGTATTGAGAGCGACGGGTGAGGACAAACAGTATTTCCTTTTCTGGCAAGTATGGGCATTTATGACACCTGAGGCCGGAAGTGTCTGCGTAAAGAAAGAAGAGAGGGATATACCCTTCTACGCTTAGTAATTTTCTGCGCAAAGCAGTTGACAACACAACAACGACGCGACAGCGGCTATATTACTGCAATATATACGGCGACGACGGTATGCACGATGACGCCATCGACGAAGAAGGCGGCAGCTCGACGGCGATGATGACGACAGCAACAATTATGATGGCTGCAAGACGACGACAGTGGCCCCACGTGAAGGCTAGCACAGCCAACATTGTCCGAGACAAGCCGGAATTGCCAGGACTGCGCGCATTAGCATTAGATATGCAGCGATCGGTGCATGGTTTCGAGATAAAAAAAATGCCACGAAACGTTTTTCGCGACAGCCGTCTTGTATTGGGGCTCTTGTTGGACGAAATTGACGCCATCTGAAACGCCAAGGTCCAGTGAGCAGCAATTTCTCGCATAGCGCCCTTCACGTTTGGATGGTGCACAACGCAAGCGCGTATAGTAGATATAGTAATAATAATATTTGGGGTTTTACGCGCCAAAACCACTTTCTGATTATGAGGCACGCCGTAGTGGAGGACTCCGGAAATTTTGACCACCTGGGGTTCTTTAACGTGCACCTATAGTAGATATGAGAAGGTTCTCTATGTTCTGCGCAACTGCACTTCGATCACGCAATATCTTTACGTACACGCAGAGTTCAGCAAGGTGCATGCGAAAGTGAAAACAGTAGAACTGTCTATATGCATGCGCACCCATTGCATACACACTGGCCAGCAACAGGCATCACCGGTATACGTACCCGCGCATGTTAATTGGTTCATGCAGGTGATCTAAACATTGTTACCACCGCAGTGGCTACCATGTCTCTTAAAAATCTTTTGAACACGCGTGTGCACGCGTTCGCATGCCTGTGAGCCCGTGCATGCAAATAAGTTTTGTCGCGCGCTCGTTTCTATTCAACTGATGGCAGATTATCTGCCCCGTTATATTTGCGCTCGCATGCGCGTCGACGCGGTGTATACAGTCAGACCATATAGCGCGCGTTTGGTGCGCGATTTGCTCGAGAATCGAGGATTAGCCGCTGTAATCCTGCGAGTGCCTGCACACATTTTGCATCGCCGTCGACATATTCTCGAGGCCCCTTCTCGCCGTGAAACGTGCGTATGCAGGAATGCAAATTGACACTCCAATGTGTGCTCTGAAGGCATACATAATCGTATATACAATCGTATCTCTGTGTGTGCCTAATTTGAGCGCGATCGTCGCTTGTGTATATGCGGGGGTAACGCGCGTATAGCGTTATGAGTAAATAATGTATATATATATATATATATATATATATATATATATATATATATATATATATATATATATATATATATATTCCACTGCTTACATTGTTCAGGATGCGAAATATGCAGGGATACAGCCTTCCCTCCGTTACTTTTATTTTTCTGTATGCGCACTGACTTCCATGAAATTTGCATACGGCAGGCTAGCGTCAAATAAACTTTTTGGCGTACAATCTTAGAAAAATTTACACCCTTTGGGGTTTATCTTGTCCCACAACGATCCTCGTCATCTGTCTTGCCCGCGTTTCCTTTCTTTAACGCTGCGAGCCCGGTACCTCCCAGTTACGAACGGCATGCGCGTTATCAGTGTGACGCAGCATTCCCGACAGGAAAGTAGCCAGCGCCGAGTTTTCAGGAAAGGAAACGCAAGCAAGGCAGATGACGATTATCGTTGTAGGACAAATACACACCCCAGAGGGTGCAACCGTTTTAAGAGTGTATATCTTTAAACGAAAATAAAAGTGAAATCAAAGTGCGCGGAGTTTAACGTACCGATTCTGCACAATTGGTCACGAGGGGAGCTGTGGTGGGCGGCGCGGATTAACGCTGACCACCTGCGCGGTTCTTCAACGAATCTAGGCACCACACGAGTGTCTTTGCGTTCCGTCATGGTGGACGTTTAACCCCGCGAAGAGACGAAGGACAAGGCGGGAAATATACAGGTTGTTTCAGCTAACTTTAGCCAGAGTTTAAAAATATGCCGGTGTACTCTACGACGACGCGACCAAATGCATGTTGCTCACTTAGGTATGTAGTGTGTCGCGCTATATTTTGTATTTTACTTAATTAGATAATTAGTCAAAATTATTAACCAACTTCCGAAGCAACGAAGCTAGGAAAAAACATTCCAATTAGAAAGTCGCAAAGCGGTATGCAAAACGTCCCAGTAAACAGTTTCTGTCTTTATATCTATTCAGTATTAGTGCTTTTCAGCTCACTGCGGGTGCCCGCGAAATACAAAAGAACACCACGCGACATGCCCAATTGCGCGTCGTGATTGCACTGCTCCCAAGCGTTCCGCGTACAAACATATGTAGCCTTTGGCCGGGTGTGCTGCGTCTGCTTATCGCTATCATGAACCGCCGCGAGCAGAGCACGTCGCTGGCGTAAATCGCACAGCCAACGCCTTTGTCACTGTCGGCTTTTAAGCGGCAGCACGCGCTGCTAGATCTATGCTCGTTTGGACAGTTTGGGAGCACTGCAATCACGGCGCGCAAGCGGATATGTCCCGCGGTATATTTTTGTATTTCGTGGGCATCCGCAATAAACCGAAGAACACTAATATTTGATAGACAGAAAGTTAGAAACTGTCTAATCGGACGTTTTGCAAAGCGCTCTACAAGTTTCTAATTGGAATTTTTTGCCTATCTTCGTTGTTTCAGAAGTTGGTTGAGTAATCTTGACAAATTATCTAATTAAGCAAAATACAAAAATATAGCGCGACACACTACATACAAAAGTGAGCAACACGCATTTGGACGCGTCGTCAATAGAGTGCATCGGCATATTTTTAAACTCTGGCTAAAGTTAGCTGAAACACCATGTACGTATGTAGGCGACACCGCAGCAGCGCTCATTCGTGCCATCCACTCGCCATGTAGTTCGTCTGTTCGCGATGTTAAGCGTTCCAAACAAACGTTCCAAAATCTAAAACAAACTGCGACTCACCAAGAGGCCATAACAAAGCGCATTCCGTCCCCATCGAATTGAGGCCGACGCGGCCGGAAATTGACGCAGCAACTTAGGCCGTGTTTCAATACTCGCCGTATATAGACGCCTAATCGGACAGCTGCCATTCTTAAGCCTTGTTCCAATTCTGGCAAAGCCGTCAAAGAAAAAAAGTCAGTTTCCAGAAGACCGCATCCAAGTAGAAAAACGATGCAGACTACATTGGTGTCCGTGCACACAAGATGGTGGCTGTGCTGCTGTGGGAGGCTTCTATGGGCTCGTAATAAAACGTAGTCGCACTTTTTTATGCACTTAGTGTAAGCTACGTTATACATAAGCTCGCACACGCGAAGAGTTAAAATATGCAGATATATTTTATGCTATTCAACCTTTTTTTTTTGTTGTCTTCGCGAGGTAGCGTCACGTCGCATAAACGTCTATACTTAGCTCAGAGTAAACCTTTATGGATGTTAAGATGTTAGATGTTAAGGGAGCCCACAACAACGTATGCAGGGAATTGTTATGGGATATTCTCAAACACAAAGTCGTGATGACGATTTTGCAGAGCTGCTGAGAGAAATATATATATATATATAGAGACAACCGAGTACTAATTGTATGGGAGCGCCGAAACTGTAATGATGTGGTAGAAAGTCACCAAGGGCTGAAGCAAGTGTGTCCTCTGTCTCCATTGTTCTTCACGCTTTACGTTAAGGGCATTGAAAGACGACTGGAAAACAGTGAATTAAGATTTCATTGATCGTACATGCGTAATGGACAAACGATGCAATAGAATGTCGCGGATTGATGCATGCGAACGACATAGTGCTAGGATAATGCGAGATATTTAGACACATGCGAATATCTATGGCAACGCAGCGACAAGCCTAGGCCTGAAGTTTAGCACGGAGAAATTGGGAATTATGATCTTTAATGAAGATACTAGTAATAGAATGTGGTACCAATTCAACAGCATGTTATGCCCGTGGTCAAGCAGCATAAATACCTCAGCGTGTGCATAAACAAAAGAAAGACGTACTGAAGCACGCGCCAATGTAATTGGAAAATAAAGGGAAAGTGGAATGCAGCAATAATGAAACATAGAGCACTTTCTTGCCCCAATAAACATGAGGTGGTGTGTGGAATTTGGAAAGGTGTAATGGTGCCAGCGCTAACGTTTGCAAATGCCATTCTGTGCTTAAAGTTGGATACCTTGTCGAGGTTGGAAGTTAACCGAAGATAGGTAGGCCGGTTGGCTTTGGGAGCCCACGGTAAGACCACAAAGGACACAGTGCAGGGTGACGTGGGTTGGGCGTCTTTTGAAGTCGGAGAAGCGCAGAAATAAGTGATAAGGCCATATTATGCCAGAACTAAGCAATTCCGAAATTCATTTTTTTTCCCTACGCACTCGAACAATGGAACCGCCTGCCTGTTTGTGTTGTTAAATGTACTAATGTTAACAACCTTGAGGGTTCTTTGCGAGCTCACCTTTTGGAACCTTCTCCTGCTTGGGCAGCACTGCTGCCTGCATTGTAAATAAAAAATAATAAAAAATCAGTTTTGAAGAAAGACTCGGGAACATGAATGAAAAGAAATGGTTGGCTAAGTGCGCAAGTGTCTGTACCTGAAAAGCGTGGACATATGGAATAGAAGAAGAGGTCAAGAAAGTTGGCAACCAAGTACAGGGTAACTGAAAGTGTAAATAGACAACCAGGTGTCCCCCCAAAAGAAAGTGAGAGAAACAGAGACAGTGAATTGGATGCAAGGAATGGAAACTAAAAAGACCATGTATATTTACAATAATGAGAAGAAAGAAATTATGGAAAGGAAAATCTCTACGATAACACAAAGGACAGTGCTTAGCGAGGTTCGAGCTGGTTGCCTAAGGCCAAAAACATACCGGTGACAATATTCGTAACAAGATGAGGCACTTGTATGCTGTAACAAACATTCGGAGACAATTCAGCTCATACTAATGGAATGCGAAGGGGTTCTCACAGTGATGCCCGTATAAGTAACGTACGCCTCCCAGAAACACTTGAATTTAAAGTGTACGGAAGCATCAACTGATCATCGGTCGAGGTAAACAAGATACATTTAGAATATATTGGTGGAAGAAAATTAGGGAAGAGATTGACGCGACCGGATCCGTTACAGACATAAGTAGCGGTATAAAGTAGATTGAGAAATGTGTCGATACTATCAAGACCCTCTTGCAGCGTTCTTTGAATGTCTTGTATATGAGGCATGAATGAGTCTTTCATACGCAAAGACAGCCGTACTTCCTTTCACTAGACGACAGTTGAATAATTTTCAACTTACGCTTAATGGGCAAAATTTGATGTTTGTGAAAGAGCATAAATTTCTTGGAGTTATTCTTGACCGCCAGCTAACATGGGCTTCACACATCCGCGCAATTGAAAAGCAGACCAATGCAGTAATAAACGTACTTCGGCGACTCGCTGACACAACGTGGGGGGGGGGGGGGGGGATCAGGCTCTTCACTACTACAGATTCATAAGGCACTCATAAAACAAAGAATTGCTTACTCGGCACCTATTCTCCATGGTTTGTCGCAAACTTCTGAGGAACGTCTTCAACGTTTACTGGCAAGAGGGCTGCGAGTGTGTCTTGGGGTTCCGCAGGCTACCTCGAGTTCTTTAGTAATTGCTGAAGCTCGTCACCCACCATTTCCAGTCATACGAACGGTTGAAACATGCCGACATATTTATCGCATCTTAACCCAACACGAGAAGCATCCATTAAACCTCGCGCTTACCGAAAGAAACAAAAGCAAAATTCACGATGTTGTTCGAGAACATGAAGCATTATTACCAAGATTTGAATTATGCAAAGTGGATGTTTGTTACCCTCCCTGGATGTTAACATGTCCTAAAATAGAAATATCGGTTGACGGGATTATATCTAAGAGAGACATGTTCATAGTAGCCGCACAACAACTGGCACTCTTCCAAATTTACTCCTTATATCCCCAGTACATCCACGTTTATACATATGGTTCGTGTCATAAAAATTCCTCGACTTCAGCATTCGTCATTCCACATTTAGCGCTAGAGCAAACATTCAGATTATCCCGAGAGACATCTTCCACCGTGGCAGAACTGTTTGCAATCCTGTGTGCTTTGCGTTTTATAACATCAGAAAAACATTCGCAAAAATGGGTTATCTTTAGCGATTCGCAAGCCACTCTCACATTACTACAGAGCAATAAGAAAAATTCATTGAACACTTTGCTATTGTATGAGACACTCAAAGAACATACAAAAGCAAGCACAATGAACCACGTAATTGCATTGCAGTGGATACATGGGCACTGCAATACTCCTGGTAATACTGCAGCGGACGCAGCTGCGAATAGGGCGCACAATAACGTGGAGACAACCAATCTTCCTCTATTGCGTAGTGAAGTCCGTCTGCTCGTGAGACAGCTTTCTTGTCGCCTCAGCAAAACTACCTGGTTTAATCAGCAAACCAAAAACTCGGAGTTATACTTTATAGACTCATGTATAAACTTATCAATGCCGGAAAATCTAAGAGACAACAGAAAATTTGAAACATTGGTACACCGCCTGCGTCTTGGTACTGCATTTACGAAACACTTCTTGTACAGGATAAAACGTGTCTCTAGTCCGCAGTGTTCTTGTGGCCATCCAGACGAAGATGTGCATCATCTTCTTCTCTAGTGCACGAAATACGATACACAAAGAACGGTACTGCAAGCCAATTTGTTTATATTAGACAGAAGATCATTCACTCTAAAAAAGATACTTGGCCCATGGCCAACTGCGGGCCTTCAAAAAAGAGCGTTTCTTGCTCTGAAAAAGTTTTTAGACGACACCAACATTTTGGGAAAATATTAGGTATCAGATGATCCGAATACGCTAAATGAGTAACCCAAATGTTGTTCGCGGTTCATAATTGGTTTACGTGGTGATCGCAACTTTTACGCAATATGTATAATTCTGTTCTGTACTTGCAGTGCATTACACGTGTTGTGTGTTTTGACTGTACAAAACATCTGACTTTATATATGCATACGTGGACTGAACTAATGCACAGAACTTTGCGACTCATGTACTGTTGGATTGTAGATTTCTTATTCCTCCAGTGTTCTACTGAGTGCTATATTTCGTGTCGCTATTCTCCATTTTTACGCAAATTTGGTTCCTTTGCCAAGTGACAAGGAGTAGCCGGTGCCACCATAAAGGCGCCAACCTCTCCTAATATTCATTTCAATAAAAAGAAAGTAGATTGAGAAGCTTTGAAGACGAGAGATACAGATTAAGGAAATGTGCACACAAATACTAGACTGAAAATCATGCATGGCGTACCTGAGTAACTCAAGCGGGCTAGGTGGATGTCGCCGGCCCCGCTTCAAAGATGTTGCCAGTAAATTATCATCATCATCGTCGTTGTCTTCCAGACGGTTCCAGGCGCGTTACATTGACTGGAATCGAAGCTGCCTACATATAGACTGTTTCCGATGCTCTCCAAAATTAAAACGCACCCCGAGTGCTGAGCAACACGACACCATAGCCACTGAGCAACTGTGGCTCTTTTCCTCAATAACATCTTTTGACGTAGACAATGTCCTCCTCGTCCAATAGAGCGTTTCCTAACGTGGACTCAGAAATACGTGCACAAACGCCACCATCCTCGGAGCCTGCGCGGCGCGCAGAATCCACAGATTACCTTGCAGAGTCGAAGCCGAATAAAAGAGAGGTTCACGGAAAGTCTCGAAGCGATTGGAACTGGTCCAATAAAGAATTTCGCTGGGTCCAACGTGTCGACAAGGGAACTTGCCTTCGTCAGGGAAATGTTCCTCAGCAACCGATGCCCTGCCAGTGCCATGGAGAAAGAAAAGAAGAATGTGAAGCCGTGCCGTCCGCGCAGTGGTTATAGCGCGTTCATCACCCGATAGCACATTGCCGCAGAGACATGGTCGAACGGCAAATACTTTTTTTTCTTCTTTGCACAATGGGAAGGGTGAAGCTGGGTCGGCCCGGATTAAACCTACGACCTTTAGCTCAGCAGCGCTATGCCGTAACTACTATAAGCTACCGCGGCGAGTGACAGTTGTTCTTGTCGACTAAACGGGAAGGGCGGACATATGCAGAGCAAACACTGTTTCTGTCTTCTAACTGCTGCAACAGTAGAAGAACGATCAGCGATTACAGCATGCCACAAATTGTAATTTAAGGTAATCCATGCCTATAGGAAATGTGGTTTCGGCCTTCGTTTCCTTTTAACACATGTAGCCTCCGACGTACATAAAATATTGCCCATGTATAGGTACTTCGAAAAGACTTAGTCGTAAATTCAGCAGGGAATCTGGCCGAAACCTTCGCAAGCACAGGCGGAACAGCGGCACAATTCGCGAAGCTTTTCGTTCGTAAGTGCTCATTTCCATTGGACGGCAGTCTTCGCTAATAATATGCGCATTATCAGGATTGACGGACATTTGCTCTTACGGACTATTCTAGCGTATGTTTTCGTGAACAGGGGTCCAGTTTCGCATACCTCCAATCACGCTTCGGGATAAAGTGAACTTAAGTTCATAGGTTCCATTCCGACACCAGCGCTTTGTTTTATTTATCGTATATTACTGCTCAATGGCACTTATTGGTCGAACACCGTGACCTGCGCCGCTGTTTCCGTGAGTAGTGGTAGTAGTAGTAGTGGTAGTAGTGGTAGTGGTAGTAGTAGTAGTAGTAGTAGTAGTAGTAATAGGAGGAGGAGGAGGAGAAGGAGGAGGAGGAGGGACGAAAGGGAGAAGGCAGGGACGTTAACCAGACGTGCGTCTTGGTTAGATACCCTACGCTGGGGGGCGGAAAAGAGGGAATAGAAAGATGAGATAAGGTGAGGGGGAAGGGGAAAGGAAAAACTCGGCAAGTTCGCGCACGCTCGCTTGACCTCACCAAGTCAAAGGCCTTTACACTGGCCAGTCTCCTTACTTGTGTAATGCACTTATTCAGTCGAAACTTTGCTACGAAATGTTGTTATGGGCTGCAATTACCAGAAAAAGTTACACGAAATTGATAGCCTTACAAAAAAAAAAGAGTTATTCGCATATATGCAAGTTACTATGACTATTTTTCGCAACTAAGAACAGCACCACTTTTCCAAAAATATGACATGCTGCGTGCGGACAGGATATACTATATGCAACTTCTTCTAGAAATACGAAAGAGAATAAACCCAGGCGCACAAGGTAGTGAACGTAACCTTCCCGGATACTTCTTGCGACACAGCACAGAACTAACACAGAAAAACAAGGACCAATTACGGGAAAAACACATTTGTCCATCAGTTCACAAAAGTAATGAACAGATACAGTGGATCTGTACCCTTAGATACTTCTTTAGGGACATCTAAAAAAGAAATAAGACAATGGTTAAATAGGGAAGACATATTCTTTAAAATTGAACAAACTAATTCATTAAATGAACCATGTTTCTACCAAGGATTACACATAATTTCTTTTCAGGACCGACATAATACCATTTCATG
Source organism: Dermacentor variabilis (assembly GCF_050947875.1). NCBI lineage: Eukaryota > Metazoa > Arthropoda > Arachnida > Ixodida > Ixodidae > Dermacentor > Dermacentor variabilis. The sequence goes on along the minus strand of NC_134574.1, from coordinate 166,325,654 downwards.
TAGTATTTTTGTTTTTGCGTGTTTCTTGTATTCATACATTTATATTTGAATGCATCCGTGTCCTGTTTCCAATTTCCCTTCTTTTTCATGTTATTTTGTAATATTTTAGCACCCAGTTAGGATGTGTGATTTTTTTTGCGCATACTGTTGCTTTATAACGCTGTATAGATTCGATAATGTTTATTTCTAAAAAAATACTTGTTTAATTTTAGAACATCAGTAGAACCCGAATTGTTTATTTGTACTTAACCGTGCTGTACATTGCTTTATAAATTTGGAGGTATTTGAATAGAATTGTTCCTGTGATTTTTTCGCAGTAACCAAGTCTGTTGTAACTTGCAAAACTGTGCATATGTGCGTAATCTGCTGTCAAGCTTGTCGCTTACGGGGGCTGAGACGTTTGTCAAACTTTAAGTGTTTAGTCTGAACCTACCCTCGTTTGAACGAACGAGAAATAAAATAAAAATTCAATTCAATACCTTGCAAAAATAATGCACCACTATTCGGTTCTATCTGAAAAGAAAGAACTCTATCGAACTCAACAGTCGAACAGAAAATAGGAGTTCGATCCTGAATTGCTCGGGGGCATAGGGGAACATGAAATTTCGGACTCGAAATTTCGCAGCGTACACACTGCAGGGTGTCTTCTGCGGGCCCGTTACGTATACGAATGTGTGCGTTGATACCGCAGCAAATGTTTTGAGCGCAGTCAAACAGCGAGGAACGCAACACGTGCGAATCGGGTGGACGCGTTTACCGCACTATGTTGCGAGCCGCCAATGCACCGCTTTCCGTCGATCCAGTCGCTGTGTGCGGATAAGGCTTAAGAACACGGAGAGTATGAGAGGAGGTAGCATACAAAAGAAGAACGTTCGCGCGTATATACAGACACGTTCGTTCGGAGACAAACACCTGAGCACACACGCAAGACATCGTGTGTATTGTTTAGCGAGCCTCGTCTCCTCTCGCTTTCTTCCAATCATTGTTTGCGTGACGCAAACCGTTCTAGGCCCGAAAATGCGCCTATATGTAGTGGGTACACTCCTGTATATATACGCGAGCTCCATATACGTATATATACGTGCATAGTGCGCAAGCAAACGTGCACATAAGCGCGTGTATGTATAACGCAAACAAAGCGCGGGCGTTATATTCCTTCAGCCGCACTTCCCTCGCAAGACTGTGTGTGTGCGTGTGTACAGTGAGGGAGACTCGTGCAGATTGCGAAGGCAGACCCGCTTCTCTATAATCTAATCTAATAATATTGACGCCGCGCCGCGCCTGTTTGCGAACGGATTGGACGAGATTAAGACGTTGGCGACGTCGACGCGTCTCGTGCAGAGGGCGCGGCGGGCTGCTTTGCGCGGCGTTCCCCGACCCGATGGGAGATCGGCCCTTCTTCCGGCGCCCGCACAATGCAGCGGCGGCAACGACCTTGCCGGCAAGGCACAAAGCGGATCGCGAGATCGCGCTGAAAGCTGACGCCGTGCGTACAATGAGGGCAATAACGCAATATAGACTTATTAAAAAAAGGAAACAATGCGCCAGCCTCTGGACCTGCAGGAAGACGGAACAACACGTGCTGGCTACCAACCGACCGGCGGAATTCGCTGGAAAGTCTCGCCGACATGAAATAGCAGGAATGCAATAAAGATAACCAACGCCACATGTGCATGTCGCCAAAGAAAAGAACATATAAAGAATGAGATATTGTGTATTTTTAACACATTCTCGCCATTTCCTATACGAATATACCACCAGTCGATAGTAAGCGGATATGCTATTACGTCTTCCGGTGGCCCTGTAGCAAGCACAGTTTTTCTTTTCGAAATGTTGCTCAACTAACTATGTAGCTCTACTGCGCGCTTTTGTGCGAAACTTTCTTTATCTGTGTTCCAGTACTCGCCGCATAGACGGCTAAACATAGTCATATAAGCGAGAAGCTGCCATCTTGAGCCTCATTTCAATTCTGACGAAACTGGCAGAAAAATTTGGAGCACGCTTAAGCTTCGCTTTTAGGAGTGGAACGCGATAGCGTTCAAAGACCCTTACTGCTTTTCGTGCTTCCAGGCAAGTGCAGATTACGTAACCGTATACCGTTTACCGTGAAACGCTGGCGGCGAACCCTACGCACGAAGGGCAAGCTTTCTGGTAGAAACGAGTCCTCTTGCGTGGGTCACTCTGCTGTTATTGTTTCGCACTTTTAATATTTCGGTCTGAGAAGATCTAACATAAAATGTATGGTATTTTTTTCCATTACATTTCTTGTGGGTTGCCGTTTTCAATATTCCGAGGAATAACATTACATGTAAAGAATGAAAGACAAGGTATGAGCAACTTTGTCGATGGAAGAGTGGTTGGGTATGCATGATTCGGAATGATTTTCACTGAAAAAAAGGTCGACGCTGGACTGCGACGCCGGATTTTCTGCGACACCGGGTCCTTAACGCTATCGCGTTATTATAGACAGCTTCACGAAGGCAGCATCGAAGAACGACGCAGGCTACTTTGCTGTCCAAATAAAATGGTGGTTGCATAGAAAGCTTCCAAACTCGACGGAAAAGTCGCCTGCGCACAAAAGCAGAAAAAAGAAAAGAGAAGGAAGCACGTACTTTTGTTTTTTACAGGTTCGCACTCGAGAAGTGTTGAAACACAGTAGTAGGTGCTTTTCTTAGCTTCTTCTTATCGGCGCAAGGTAGTGTCAAGTCGCAGGGACGTCCCCCAAAGGCTTCCCGCTATATACGTGTGCTCGAAGCTTTCTTAGCAGTTCGCTTACCGGCCAGAATTTGAACAAACCCTTAGAATGCATTTCGCTCGAAGACACAGTGATAGGGTTTGTGTCACGTGTAGCGATCCCGTTTTTGCTACAGTAAGCACATCGAACAGATCACGGCACATGCTCCAATCAGGGCGCGAATTCGCGCAACGCAGTTTCGCAGACCACTGGGCGCATGCACTGTAAAATAATTTACACGCTAAAAAGTGAAAAAGGGTGTAAATGTGTCTATAACTCACACCCTTAGGGTGTCCGTTTTATAGATAACACCCTAAGGGTGTGAGTTATAGACACATTTACACCTTTTTTCACTTTTTAGGGTGTAAATTATTTTACGGTGTGTGCGTACATGAAACAGCTAGTCACGCAGCTGCCCACTCCAAGTCACAAATTTCTCGATTCGTTTTGATCTGAAGCCTCAAGGAGTGTTATGCGTCGAAGCACCTCTAGAGGTTCCGAATCGCTGCATTTGACTGCGACCACACTTAGAAGCTGGAGAGTGGATTGGATGCGCCCGTCTATCTGGGCATCCTTTCAGTTACGCCGCCGCCGCCGTCCGTGTAACTCTCACCATATACAGGGTGATCAAGGAAACTTTGGTGATTTCACTGGCGTTGAGTTATGATGAATGATATAGACCCATATAAACACTGCACACAAAGAGACAGAAAGAATCAGACGAAGAGACGCATAGAGAATTTACTAGCTTCTCCCGCCAAACATTACCGCAATGCCGAGCTACCGGAGAGATGTGCGGCACGCAGCAACAAAGCTGCAGCGGCATCTTGTGACGCCGAAGTTAACCAGAGAGCACGCAAAGCTATGGCGCTGCAAGGAGGTACCACATATTCTATATACTTCACTGCTGGAGTATATCGTTGGTAACGAGATAATTGTTAAGGTGCAGTCCCTATATTATTTTCCTTCGGCGACAACACCCAAGCGACACAGAAAGTTTTCAAGTGCATTGTATATATGCATATAGTTCTGCAAAGCGTCACAATATGTCCAGCTCGAGAAATTGGTAGGGACGCCTTAGAGCGCGTAGGTATAAAGCGAGACACACCAAGGAAGGAGAAGCATGTGCGTGCTGAGCTAAAGCTATAGGGAAACGGCGGAACATGCTTTATTAGAATGTGAAGATTACCCAGCTGTCGGTTTAGGCTCCGGTGGCCTCCTTGGAGCTCTTGGGTTCAGGGATAGCAGGGGGAAAGTAAACACGTCCGTCATAGAAATTAGTAAAATGCCATTAGAGGTTTGGTGGCAGAAAAGTAGGTGGACCACATACAACGGAGGCGCACAAAAACAAAGTTCCCAAAAGTAGTTAAGAAAGTTTGATGGTGATAATCTTCTGTCTGTTTAAAAAGAAGATAGGTAAGATATTTGGCTAAATTTTTATTTAGTTATTCAATACTACAACCCTTGTACAAATCCAAGCAGGGTGAGTAAAAAGATAAACAAAGAAAATAGAAACACAGTTTAAAATTATAAAAGAGTTACGAAAGGCAATAAAGAATCATTCCAATCGGCATAGTACGAGGAAAAAGATAAGAACTTAGATGAATTTGTTCGTGCAAAATACGGTGTCAGCGAATTAGGATGACGGTGGCGAGTATGCCTTGATGCCGAAGACGACAGACAGGGGGACGGGTAAATTTCTAGGTCCCGATTCCAGAGCAAGAAAATAAATTGCAAACGTAAAGTTTTCCTTCTTTGTTCGAGACATGGGATCTCATTAGCCTACATTATTTCAGAGGGCGAGTCATACGGAGAAAAGTTTGAGTAAATGAACCTTACAGCTTTCCTCTGTACCTTTTCGAGACGGGTAATATTGTGCTTATTAAACGAGTCCCGCATGGATATTCAAGTTTCGGCATAATTATTGTATTGTACGCAAGTAATTTTACACTCGGGGGTGAATTTTTAAGCTTATGCCTTAAAAAATATATTTTACGCAACGCAGAAGAGCAAATCTTATCTATATGCATATTCCAGGATAAAGTGTTATCAAGTGTAACACCTAAGTATTTGTATTGAGTCTCTTCATGCAGTGGTGACGAACTTAGCCAGTACGTAAAAGAGAGCGGAGCTTTTTTTGCGAGAGAAGCGAACAAGGACGGTCTTATCAGTATTAAGCTGCATATCCAGTGTTTCACAACATTCAAAAATGTTATCAAGAGCGGAGTTAAGATGGTTCTGATCGTAAGTTGAAGTGATTTCTTGAAAAAGCATGCAATCATCTGCAAACAAGCTGATTTGCACGTTAGGATCAATTACAGTGATTATATCGTTAATATACAATAAAAACAATAAGGGTCCTAGTGCACTCCCTTGAGGGACTCCGGAGCCGACCGGAAGACAGCCCGACTGGCGCTCATTAACTGCTTCAAATTGGTAACGATTTGTTAGATAGTTTGTTATCAATAGGATCAAAATCTCCGGAACTCCAATGTGTCTGAGTTTTTGTATTAGTTTGTCATGTGGAAGTATATCAAAAACTTTGCTGAAATATAGAAAGAGTGCACCAATCTGAAAGCGTTCCTGTCAAGGCATGGAATGAGTGAATGTGTTACAGTAATTGTGTAATTGTTGAGTTGACCTTCGTGGTGCAACCCACCACCTCGTTCAAAAGAGGACACGCATAGCATTCATTCATTCGGTAAGCGGTGAGCAGCTTAGGGAATGTCGTCAACGTCCTCTGCAGCATTTGCCTGTTGTGGCCACTCAAATATACGTACAGACGCCACCTCTCTCTTTCCTTTATTGCTCCCTCTAAAAAATCCAAGCGCTACCAAGTGCTCGTGCGACCGGCGTTTCACGCTCTTTACGCGCAATGCTCAGAATCCCCAGTGAGTATATGCACACGCGCCTTCGCTCTTTCGTTGTTTCTATTCACGGATGCCAACGGGGACGACCGGTGGCTTCCAACCTGTTTTTCAAGTCTCGCCGCGTATGTGTGTGTGTACGCGCGCGGGGCCGACGTCGGTCCGACACATTTCGTCGTTCTTTCACGCCTCAACGCGACTCCTCGCGAAGCGAACCCAGCGCGCTCTTGCGGCGGCACGACGTCCGCAGAGGCAAAGGAGCTGCGGGCTACCTGCTGAGCAGTAAAAGAACGCGAAGAAGAGAAACAGACAGGAACAAAGCCCACAGGTGTCTTTCTGGGCATGTGTATGCCCACTGTGGCTTCTTTCTCCCTTCATCTCCGTCTCTCCTCCGCAGTGCGACCCAATGAAGCCGTCTTCTCACCTGGCCGTCAGAAAGGAAAACGAAAACACGAAGACGCAAAATCGCAGGCGAAGTTTTCGAGGGCGTTGCCCAGAACGGGCCGAAGCATCCTAAACCCAGTGGAGGCCGAAAGAATCGCGCTTCTTCTAAGCTATAGCAGGCTTAGATACTCACCCACGAGAGCGCCGAGTGCAAAAGGAAAGTACGAAGGAAACAAAGAGTATAGTACCGAAGGCACCTTCGAGGCAGATCAGCGAACAGACGTATGTATATACACTGCACAGAATTCCTACTGGCGCTTCCTTTAAGAGCCTTCAATAAACATCGCCGCCGACGTCGGCGCTGTGTGAGACAGCGTGGCGCGCTCCAGCTCCTCTTTTATTCCTCACTGAGCCCTGCGGCTGTATACGAGAGAGGCTGACAGACATGGCGGAAGGGGACTCGAAAGTCTGGCAACATGCGCGCCTCCTGCCGACCAAGCGCGTAACAGACGATGGGAGCTTGGAAGAAGTAGCAAAGTAAAATAAAGGAAGATGCAGCATACGAAGAAGAAAACGATGAAATGAGCAGAAGAAAAAGAACTATATAGAAGCAGACGGCAGGGTCAGACATAAAAGGCCGTATGCAGTCGGGAGGCAGTGGCAGTATATCTCCGACGTTGCAAAAACGAACGCGCTTTGCGCGCGCGCCCAGCACACTTTGTTGCGCGAGTCACCCAAGATTACTCCCCACCCCCATCCTTGACTCTTTCTTGCCGCCATGGTTCGCAGCATACAGCGGTGGACCACGTTTTATTTAGTTATTTCTTCTTTTCTCACCGGACGACGGAGAAGATTCCATCGTCGTCGTAAACGTCCGAAATAGCTTTCTTTACGACGACGCCGTAAAGCAGGGAGTCGCTTCTGTTTCGTTCACGCGACCCGAGCGCCGCCTAGTAGGCAGCGAGCTACTCTCTGCGGTCGTGCGGCGAGCGGCATGCATTGTGTAGTACATTGTGCACGCGCGCGCGAGGACAAGAAGGGTTTCCCTTCGGATCCAGAAGCGCCGCGGCCGTGCAACAAAACAGTATTCGAGCCAATTGAATACCCAGGACATATTATGCGCATTGCGAATAAATAACGCCATGAAATCAAGGGTCTGTTTCCGCGTACGTAATTCCGTATTAAACTGAGCTCGTAACATATCAGATGCCCGTATCATTGTTTTACCTCTACTGAATTTTGGTCGAGTTATTATGACATACCATGACACGGACGACTGTAATTTGTGCCCCTTGCTCAGCGATAAGAGATAAAAATAAGTGGAACCAACGGGCTAGGTTTCAACAACCTCATAAATCCGACAGACAATGAAGCCTACGAAGGCATAGGGTAAATTTAAATGCCTTTTAAACTGAAATGTAGTAGTTATGATGGATGGGGGGGAAACCTGCGATAAGCTTGATATTCGTAGTAAACGAATAGGGAAATAAACGAAGAAGAAACAACGCAACAGGTTCCGTCACAAGCTGCCGATCGAGAAGGGGACGCACTGAGTAAACTGCATGGGCCAATTCTGAAGGTGGTGCGATGTCACATAAATGCCGACCTACTGGAATGCTATTTAAGGAGTGATGCAAGGAAATGTTTCGCATAAAGCATTTCGAAGAAATTGCCGAAACTATCGAAGAATCTTGATATGACTATTCTATGCGTTTCAGGAACTTCAAGAACTCTGCTTTCAGTTAGCGGTAACAAAAGATATCGAAATAACCAACGAATCTTCTCCAAATTGCCATACTTATAACTCAATAACAAAATCAAGAGCAAAAGGGAAAAAAAAACGTACAGGAACCATCGAACTCTATACTTTGCATCACGCATAGGCTGCGCTTCCCTTTTGTGTTATTTTTTTCTTTTCAAGTTGAATTAAGCGTCCTCGTGTTGCGAAGGCTTTTCCCCGGCTGCACCTCGCAGTCCGTAAGGTGCATGCATGACAGCTAGACGTGCGACTGGGCGTACACTTTGTCGAAAACGTGTGTCTTTCTTTCGTCGTGTAAACTAAGCAGAGTTTCGTAAGACCCAATGTATATGGTCAAAGTCCGTTCATGGAAGAAGTCTGGTATATGGTACACCCTTTCTGCCGCCGACCTGGAGCGATCCTGAAGGTGCATGGTGCAATGTCGCTTGCAGCATTTCAATAAAGTGCTAGCCGCAACGAGGGTGAACGAGGGAAAGTGACACGCTGTTCGTTTCTGTAATATGTGATGCGACGATCTGAAAGCGCTAGCGTGCACGCGAGAAAAAGAGCGGTATAAGGTTGTCATTATCTAGAGTCATGGCTGCTTATGTTGCCTAATGGGTAGAGTGCCGGTCTGCTACGCCGGAGGACCCTCGTTCACATCCCGCCGTCTGGCACGCAATTCCATTGTTGAGCAACAAGCGTTCCCGGCCGTCGTGGCCGGGATCGAACTTGCGGCGTCGTGCATGCTCATGCAGCGCCATGGATGTACACCGTGGTGGGTGCCAGACTTTCCACTGGTGATTTTTAGGCATCTATTCTTGTGATTAAGTAAACCAATTAAAGGGGCTATAGTTAGTGCACGTTGACGATTGCGTCAATTACGGCGAGTTTTACACTGGCAAAAAAATTACACAAAAAGGAAACAAGGACGCACATGGACGAAGCGTCCGTCGATACGTCCTTCTTCCCTTCTTTTTAATTTTTTTGCCAGCGTAAAGCTCCACGCAACGTAATCGCGAATATTGTCGTTATGCCTTTCGAATGCTTGGCCTTAGCTTTATTGTTCTGGTGGCACTTTCGTCTGCTGGTACTGTTCCAGGTTTTAGCTCTAGATGAACGTTTTCGAAGCCATCTTCAATTGCTTGAGCGAGGCAATAGGCGGATTGGATGCTAGGTTTTCTTGAATCCTCATTTTTCATTAGAGTATAACATTTATTTAGCCTTGATTGTTCACTGCATATCCGCATTGGCTAACTCTTAATATCAAAATTTTCAATCATAACTTATGATTGAAAATTTATTCGAACTCGTATACTTCAAGTTTCTTTCTGTATTCTTACCCGCTTTGGGTGTAACAAAGCCACCAATGCGTCACGAGTAATAGAACAGAGACGGTTGTCAGAGGGAATGTCAGTGGAGAGCAGGCTCTACATGTCGCAATATGGCGTCAACACGTTGTAAACGACGTGAGCGCATTTTCAAGTGCATAGGTGAAAGCATTTATCCAGTGCACCGCGCGGTATACGAAGGCGCTTTTAGCTTTTCTGGGAGCCATGGAATGGTCTCAACAGGACGGATAATTCAATTCTGCATGCTCTTTGTTACGAGCCTGTCGTATGGCCCGTGCGTGTGATTTCATTTGCCGTCACATTCGCCTGGACAGGCGTGTCATGCAAGCCTGTATAGTATTCGTTAAAGAACCCCGCGCACCCTCTCTCGCGTCACGGGAAGCGCGAGTTCCCATCGGTCATCGCCACGACATTTTGTTCGCCGTCCAAGACGAAGGTTCTGTCAGTCTTCTTCTTCTTTGTTCGCTCAATAAGCTAACAGCAAACAACGGATTAACGCCCCGGGAATATTACGTCACAGAGGGCACTGACACCGACCGTACGCGACCCCCCCTCCGGGGTGGGTATGCGTTGCCGGGCGTGTTTAGGGCGCACTCGGTCGTCTGCGGCAACAAGGCGCTTGACCTCAGCTGCGCCTGTCGTGCCGCGCACCACGTGCCTGCTTTCAACGCGCGCGCGCCGCCCGTAACGTCCGCGCGCATAAATTCCGCCAACTTCGACGCTCAGTGCACGGCGAACCCCGTCGTTAAGTGCGCGCGGCGTGCGGCAAGCTCGTGCCTGCCAGGCATGGCCGTACACGCGCTGCCTTTGCATATTTTTCGGAGGAGCGATAAAGGGCAACAGTTAATCACTTTGCACCGGCAAAGTTTTCTTTCAAGCGCCTCTTACCAATCGTATGATGGAAAAAAAAAAGTTCGATTAAGACTTTCCTTACCGCTAGGAATAAGGCTCGTTTTCGGTAGGCTTACGTTATAACGTTTTATTTGAAGACGTAGTACAATTAACTTATTTTTAATGGGGTTTTACGTGCCAAACCACTTTCTTATTTTGAGGCACGCCGTAGTGGGGGATTCCGGAAATTTGGACCACCTGCGGTTCTTTAACGCGCAGGTGGTGTATATATATATATATATATATATATATATATATATATATATATATATATATATATATATATATATATATATATATATATTTTTTTTTTTTTTTTAACGCAAGAAGCAAAGAAAGAAAGAATAAGTCGAACATATGTCAGGCGCGTACTCCAATATACATGATGCTTTTTTTCATTTTATGCACCGAGGCATGTGTGTATAGTTCGACACAACTTGCGTCAGCCATCGCCGATGCGCATATTTTCGCTCACCGCTCGTCGCGAGCGAACACATTCCGCGCACGCGTGCCTCCATATGAACGCGCCCTTCGGAACGGCGCCGTGAAGAGCGCGGCTTTTTTACGACGCGCACGCGCAAGGCTCGCGCCTGTATGGCGCACTGCAGTGCAGTGGACGAAATTGCGTCACGTGCACTGGCCCGTAGCGAAAGCTTTTGTTTGAGCCATGCTTCATGCAGCGTGTACAGCCGCCAGCAAAAGTATTTAAAGCCGGACCGCAGCATTGCCGGAAAGAAAACAACAAGAAAACAAGAAAGGGCACAAAAGAAATAAAGGAAGAAAGAGAATCTTTTTTTTTTTTTTCGAAATTCAGACGCACAAGCTGAATATGCCAAGTTTGGTCTGAAGTCCTCAGTTTCTAGTTACATTCATAGGCGAAGAAGAGAACAGGCGTCATTGCGGAATCCAGCAGAGACGACGACGACGACGACGCCACTACCACCACCACCACCACCAACAACAACAAAGAAAGCTTATCACGAAGGGAAGATGAGGAGCAGCACTATAAGTTTAGGCTGGCAAATTGTGTGTTCTACTTCCAGTTCATTTCGTAGAAGAAGGTTGACTATTACTGCAGAAAGCAAAGGCTAAACTTTCTTTTTTTTTTTTTTTTCAGTTTCGCACCGTATACGACCTCAGCAGTGACCACCGGTATACCTCGGTGAGACGTCACGGATTTCCAAGCACATATACTCTTTCGTGTTGGGGCCCCGTGTTGAGTGTGGGAAAAATCTGAACTCGCCAGAATGTCGTTCATGTAGATTGCAGTATAGGCTGCATTTTTTATCGATAAGGAATTACCTGGACTCGTATAAACGCTCTAAAAATATGTGACGTCAAGGCGTGCTGGAGCGGAAGCTTATGGGTGGCGTCGCACCACCATGGAGTCTTTCGCCACTGTGTGCATCTTCTCTGGTTTACTGAGCCTCCTCATACGGCATAGAGAGGGCGATTTGCTTCCGCAGAAACGTAAGTTATGTATTGTATAACAGAACATTTAAAGTTTTACTAAAGCTTATAATCTCTTTCGTTTTCACACCAGCCAGACGAAAAACGCTCGTGAAGCGCATGCACTTCTGTCCACGCACGTTTGCGAAAGCATGCTTTATGGCAGAAATGCTCTCGTATCATATTTAACCTAGTATCGTATCATCTGTTGTTATGATCCTTTACTGATTCAAGAAAATATATTGTTTGCGCAGAAGCCGACGACGAAATAGCTGTCAACATTTCTTATTGCATCCAATAAATCAACCAATCGTGTTGCCCGGGCATTGGCAACTATATATACTGTACATTTTCACGTGACAAAAATACTTGTTAGTATATGCAGTCGTTCCGAGCATGCGTCAAATCAAGCGTCATCAGACTTCTTAGCACAAGGCACACACGCTCAGACGGCTTCACTGAGCCTGACGTTGGACGAAACCTGTCACGTGGCTCACTAGAGCGCAAGTATAGATTGCCGCGAACAACGCGACGCGGATGCCTTTATACAGTGCGAACTGAGATTGGTGAATCATCGGAGATTTAACACAATCAGCGTCATGCCTTTGTAATTTGCGTTTTGTTTGTTATTTTGGTATACACGCGTGATGGCAGTCTTTTAAACAGTTTTTAAACAGCGTCTCAAACAGTGATCGACTGTATTTGGAGCGCACAGCTGTTTGCAGAGGCCTAGATAGCGCTCAATGTGAGCTTCATGGAGACCCGGTGGAGCGCCGACGAAGCAATGTGCAATCGCTTGACACATCTGCTCTCGTACGCTATGTATAGCCATATTCAGCGCTCCTGGGTTCTCCCGCAAGTGCGCATTCACGTCAGCAATGACGCACATTGGGCTCGCTCCGCCCCATAACCGGTAGACTCACCAGTGAAACTACTAGTGATACCACCGGTGAAGACATGGTCGCAACCACAATCAGCGAATGTACATTGAGTAATTATGTCAAATGATGTGCATCACTGTACATACTCTTACAATATAAAATTGCTGTCTTGTACATAATCATCGTCTCTGTAGCAATTCAATGTCAACAATGATGTTTGCGTTTTTCTTGTGTCTTGGTTGTTGTTTCGCAATGAACAGCTATACCAACTCGTCCAAGTTTCAGTACCTTTACAATTCACATAAACATTTCATCTCATATATGGTGACAACCTGCGGTATAGATATCGCTTCTGAACATTAGCGCGGTTCGTGACTGCTTTTATATACTAATAATCAAAAATGATTCTCATTATGTATGCATAGCGCTCAACTAAAGTTGTGACTGCCTTTTTTTTTTTTTTTACTGCCCAGCGAAATAAGCTACCTTGCAGTGGCCAGAGGGCGCTACGACGCTTTCGCTATAGTGTCGTCTACGTGTATATATATATATATATATATATAAACGAGAAGAAAGGGGGTTAACCGAGGGGCCCGATTTTTATTAGTCATATCATGAGAAGCCAACAAAGTTGTCCTTGGAGTCGTGTTTGTTGGCTTCTCATGATATGACTATATATATATATATATATATATATATATATATATATATATATATATATATATATATATATATATATATATATATATATATATATATATATATATAGCCGCTAGGGAGGCGAACAAAATAAAAAGAAGAAGAGAGCACATTAAAAGCAACAACGACGAATGCTTTATCGTTCACCTGGGTAGGTTACGCACGCTTTATACCATAACTGAAGCTGGGGAATGTTCGCGAACTTCAATGAACGGCAAGAATTCCAAATCATACTGAGGAGGGGCATTTTGACATTTTCAGATTTCGGATACTCTTAGCTCGTGATAAGTAATCACAGATGTCGCGGCGTATGTTTATCGCGCCACTTCCAACATTGCTTCCGCGGATTTTTGGTTATGGACTGTGTTCTGCCGCTGCAACTGTGGAGAGCTTCGGCGCAAGGTGCCTATGTAGCAGTGGCTATTCCTCAGGCCACAACTGACCTGTGGTCTAAATGAATCAACGCTTATCCAGTATGTATTTAGGGAGTGGGCGACTAATCGAATAATTGTCCGATTAATCGATTACTGGCTAAATGGCGATTGATTGTTTATCGTGGCTAGTTGGTCGATGTCACATGAGCAAAAAAAAAAAAATTAAGGCCATTGGTGGATGATCAGCGGAGCTGTAAACGTCGCGGTAAGAAACCTCGCGGTAAAGACTTTATTGCATCGCTCATTATAACTTATAGTAACGACGGCCACAATCGATTTGTGGTCGTTATGATATACACTATAGTCGGCACCCTCGCAAATGCAGACTCATTCTTTGAGTATGCCAAATCGATGCACGTATACGCTCCTGGGTGGTTGGTTGGGCTGGATTGGTGTGGCATCGCAAGCGAAAGCTCTCCAACACGAAACGCGTAAACCACTGCCTCTTCGGCCCCGACGCATCCACGTTGAAATCACCGACAACGACCAGAGGGGTATACTGTCATGGCAACTAACTTAACTAAAGTGAGTAGCCATGCATCTTACGGGGGTATACGAGCCATTGATGATGACAGTTTTCGACATGCTGTTCTGTATGTTACATGCCTGATTCGAAAGAATGTAAGCACTGTTCGCTTCACTTTGCTGAGTGCTTGTACAGCCACTGCCTTACGGGGTTATGAGCAATTGCATTTTGTGCTTGCTTACGGGCATATGAGCCATTGATGTTGATAGTTTTTGTTCGCGGACACGAAAATTCTATGGTACCCTATAGCCAGGCAAACGTCGGTAGCGATGTTCTCGTTTGCGATTTCAAAAGAGTGCTTGAAAAGTCTGAATTAATTTAGTGTTCCTATTTATTGGATATTTTGATTGAGGAAACGTCAAGCATTAAAGCATACTTTGCGAGCGTTTAAACCATATATATTATACTGTAGCTAATGGTGGAATATTAAAGGAGTGTTTCTTTTAAGAGTACGCCACATCTGAATACACACCCGCGCAATAATCGATATAGAGATTGTTCTGAGGCTGAACCATATATCCACGTGACAACGCCTATTGCACACATGACTTGAATTTGTCATATAAGGGAAAGGAAAACCGAGAGAAACTTTTATTTCAACAAGCGTGCATATTATGTGCCTCCACGAATGAAGGCGACACAAAGGTGTCAGAACCGCCAAGCTTCTATTTGCCCAAATACAAACAGCCCGCTCTGTAAAGACTGACACAGAACGCAGTTACGAAAAACAGACCCACGATTCAATCGTCGAGCAGGAAGATTACCGCCGAGCAGCTTTCAAGAAAACGAAGCACATGCATGGAGAGGCGATATAAGACAAGAACCGTGCAAAATAAACAAGTGTTAATACAGCGAGGGGCGTTTGGGGGGAGGGGGTTGAAGTAGGGCCATGTTGAATGAAAAATCAGCGCCAAGATTTCGGTTATCTACTGGCGCGCACGTTAGCGCTAGGAGAGGCGAGCTTGTCAAACAGCGAGAAATCAAACATGGCGAGAGAGCGCGCCGAAAATGGCGAGCTTTTCCTTTAATCCAATCCCGGAAACGAAAACGACCGCTCGCCCTGTCGATACCTCACAACGCTTTCAGCACTTTCATGTCTATTTTATTTTTTGTCATTTCTTTTTATTTTATTCTCCTTCCATCGACGACAAGCCTTAAATGACACGTGCTCCTCTCCCCTCCGTCGCAAGAAAGCCAAGCCAAGTAACTTCGCCTCTATGTTCTTTTTTTTCTTTTCTGTCTGTACGCGTACTCATTGTTTCATATTTCAGAATATCTCAGTCACTTCCTCAAATCCAGCGAGCCGTCCACGTCTTCTACGCTGGCGTTCGCGGACGATGTAAAAACGAGAACAAGCGTTCAAAGGGAGAGCGGTAGCAAAAAGAAAAGGGAAAAGAAAAGAAATAAAAAAACAGGCAACAAGCCAGCGTAAAGCAACGTTCGAGCCCGAAGCCGGACGCCGGAAAGGACGAGAGAGAGAGAGAAAGGAAAAGGAGAACGGTTCCGCGTGATTGGTCGGACAGGTTGGTGACGTAACAGGAAAGGGGCAGCCCTTCGCTTCTCCACGCAGGCGTGGTTTCGTGCCGTGGGAGGGGCTCGAGCGCGCGTTGAAGGAAAGAAGGAGGAGGAGGGGGTAGTCACTCGTCACCGCAGAAAGAGCGCGGGAAAACTGACGAGCGTGGCGGCACCGGACCGACGTCGACGACCATGGACGCCAGCTACCACGACGACGACGAACATTGCGAACCAGTGGAACGTTCGATATTTTTCTTTCTCTCTTTCCTTCGGCCGTCCTGCCAAACGTTTATTCGTTTCTTTATTATTATTTTTTTTTTGCTTTTCCCGGTACTTCTCGGGCGTCTTCTCGGGCGACGTAGAAAGACGCCCTTGCACTATGCAGTCTCGCTGCAACTTTTACCTTTGTGTTTTTCCCCCATCCGAATACCGCGTGTTTTTCCGTCCCCTTCGTGCGCCTTCGTTTCGTGCACTTTGTCGTCGTTGTTTCCCTCCAAGAACACGACGACCAGCAGCGTTCATTCGCAGGAAAGAAACACATAAACGAAGAAATACGTGTAAAGAAATCTTTTGCCGATGCACTTTTTTTTTTTCCAAATACGCTACCCTCCGTCTCCGACTTCCTTCGCGTTGCTCTATTCCTTTGACGCGCTTTCTTGTTAGGTGGCAATCGCAGAGCGACAGCTAGCCTTTGTCTCTTATTTTCGCCTCTTTCTTTCTTTTCTGTGCCGCCTACATAGAATGATCGACCCTTTCCTTCTCCTGCTCGCCGACTGTCCGCATTGACGGGAACAGTGGCCACAGCCTCCCGCTTCGGAGCAGTCGATATTGGGTCGGTTTCGTTTCGGCGGACGGCCGAGCCAAAAGAAAGAAATCTCTCATTCTTGGCTGTATACGAAGAGCGCGTTCCAGCGGTGTTACTTATATTCCCGGAGCTATGTCTCTTCGTCCACGTATAGTGCATTCGTGCCGCGATCTCCGTTTGAACTTCGTTTTCGGGCCCGAAGCGGCCCACCTTCCCCATTTGCACATCACAAAAAAAAAAAAGAAGAACGGAACCGTGTCTCGCAGGCGCCCCGAACACAGATGGACGTGCGTGTGGACAGGGGATCGATATCGGGGACAGCACCGTCGGGAAGCGGGAGTGGAAAGGGAAGAGAGCGAGGGACACTGCGTTGAGAATATCGGGGGTTCTATAGGGAAGTGCGGAGAGGATGCGAGGAAGAGGGGAGTGGCCACGGCGCCGGTGTAAAGAAGGGATATATGTAGGAGTGCAGCTTTTGTGATTTTCGCCAGAAGAACGCCGATTGGTTTGGCGCTGTGCGTATCCTCGCTTGCCATCGTTTTCTCTTGTCTCGTCTTTCTTTCTTTTTTTATTTCTTTTTTCCTCCTTGTCGAAGAGACACGAATGCTTCGAATGTATCGCGTCTAGCCCGCGGGCACGGCGCCGGATTTCTCAGTAAAGGCCAAATGGTGCGCGATCCGTCCACGGAGCTTTCTTCACCGCAGCAGCGTTGTTCTGCGTCCAGTGTCTTTCGGGACGCGGGCAAACATAGCTGGGCAGCAAATGTTACATAGCGTTCACCGCGAATACACGTTAGTGCCCGCGGGTGATCGTGAAAGCCTTGAATCGACCTCCATCTTGTGTAGAAAGTTTACTGAAGCCATAGCCGTAATTATTTGTGAATGCGTGGTGGTGATGTCTAAAAGTTCACACACACACACACACACACACACACACACACACACACACACACACACACACACACACACACACACACACACACACACACACACACACACACACACACACACACACACACACACACACACACATATATATATATATATATATATATATATATATATATATATATATATATATATATATATATATATATATACACACACAAACACCGAATTGTTAATGAAATGGTGAGCTATATTTCCTCTGATTCATCCGTCCCATTATGTCACAGGAGGTACAGATTCCTCAGACGTGCGCTTGATACGTGTCGTACGTTCTTGTGCATGCATCTGTCATCACTAGAGACCGAATGCTTAGGAGCTCAAAAACGCTGTTTATAGGCGACTTTTACCGCCACTAAAGCTGTCATTTAAAGCACATATATGTGCCAAATACTGCCTTTCAGGGCATGCATAGACTCGATTATGAAAAAAAATTCCTTGTGCGTCTTAATATTAATTATGTTTTCTAAGTAACACACCTCATTATATCCCTGTTTTGTGAAATGAACTATACGTGGTCTGTTAGAAAAGTATCCTACCTTTGGCCGAAGAAAAAATACTGGCTTAACTGGAGCGTAGGAAGCCTAATCACCCTCAAAGTAGTCTCCTTGGGACTCCACGCACTTCTCCCAGCGCGGTGCTGCCATTATTAGAAGCATTCCAAGAAGGCCTCTTTCGGAATGGATCTTATTAAACTTTTGCGCGCACAAAGACAGAACGTCGAACGAAGAAGGGACACACAACATGCGCATGTTGTGTGTCCCTTCTTCTTTCGACGTCCTGTCTTTGTGCGCGCAAAACTTTAACAAGAATCATGTACAACCAACTCGCCCAAAACATAATGCTTTCGGAATGGAGTTTAGCTCAGCTGTCGTGGCAGCCATAATGTCCTCTCTTGTCTGAAATCTCGCTCCTTTCAATGGCCTCTTGATTTTTGGAAACAGCCTGAAGTGGCAGGGGGCCATATCAGGAGAGTAAGGAGCCTATATTGAACTACAGGATTCTGGATTTTTCGCCAAAAAATTCCGAATCAAGTGCAAGGAATGTACAGGAGCATTGTCGTGATGGGCGCGCCAATTTCCTGTTGACCACAACTCCGGTCTCTTGCGCCGCACAGCATCACGTAGGCGACGGAGGACATCCCTGTAGTACTCTTTGGTGCGTACTCGTGGTGTACCACACCACGAGTGCGGCGGGCCTTCTTTGGTCTTGGTGACGTGGAATGCTTCCACTGTGACGACTAGGATTTGGTTTACGGGTCGTATATACCCGTACACCCCAGGCTCGTCACCAGTGATTATGGTGTTCATGAGGTCGGCGTCACTGTTTGTGGAACCTATATAGCATGTCCTGTGAGACTTCAACACGAAGTTTTTGCTCCACCGTGAGCAGCTTCGGCACGAATTTCACCACAGCTTTGTTCATGGCCAAATCTTCGATCATAACGGAATGTGCAGAAAAAGCGCTGATGCCCACCTCTTCCGCAATTTCTCGGATAGTCGCACGACGGTCCCACGCCGCCACATCACTTCGGCAATGACCTCGTCATTTCGGCATGTTGATGGCCGACCGGAGCGTGGTTCGCTCTCCACCGATGTGCGGCCATCTTTAAACCGATTGTACCACTCCTTAATATATGTGTGCTGTTCATAGCATCGTCACCGAGAGCCGTCTGAATCTTCCGAATGGTTTCCACTTGGCTGTCGCCCAGTTTCTGGCAAAATTTGATGCAGTAGCGCTGCTCCAGTCGCTCCGCCATTTTCCTTGCAAGAATAAAACCGACGAGAGCACTACGCTCTTCCCTCAAATGCTGCGTCCCAGCGACTGACGCTATCGGCAGCCAGGAAAAAATTCGCGTATGCGCACGAACGTTCAAGGTCGGCTGATGCAAGCGCGCTTGTTTCATATCCGTCAGGTGTTCGCAAAAATAATATATATATATATATATATATATATATATATATATATATATATATATATATATATATATATATATATATATATATATATAGACCAGGAATTTTTGTCCTAGACAGAGTGAAGTTTCAAATTATTTATCGGCTAGCCACAGGTACATTAGGGATGGTGGCAAACTTTTCCTGGACGCCCATGAAGTGCCTCACATTCCAGGTCCGACTATACGCCCGAGCATTCAAGATTCTCGACGACGTCGGCTGAAAACGCGAAGCCAGCGCAGAAGTGTACGCAAAGTCACGTTTAAGTGTGTCGTCAGGTGGAGCAGTTCGAGCCCTTCTCAAAGCGATGATCTCGTCTGCTGCAAAGCTGTTTACAACAGCCTTTAAACCGGGATGAGCGTTCGTGGTTATATTCTGATACCAGCCACTGTTGCCCATGGCATTACAATATTATAAATAAATTGACGGCTTGTAGGACAAAACACGGAAAAAGGCATTTTTGGGCTCTGAAAGTCCAATATATAGGCACCAATTTACATTGAAATAGGAACTTTTGGGCACAATGAAGGTGCCACTGAAATGTTTCTAGACTGACAGTTAGTGCTTGCAAGTTATATAGACCCGATAAGGACGTAAGGAGGCAAATTATGTAAAGTTCTGGTCTATATAAAACATATAAAACATATCATCACAAATTACGCATTCATGATAAGGTAGACTGCTAACCACGTTAACACGTCAATCATCCCCGAAGGACGTATGCGCCGCCAATTCTTTCGCTTTTTACTCTCAATATATGTGACGCCCTTTTAGGAAGCCCTCTAAAAGCAGGGAGAATATACGGACAAGCGAAGCGGCAGTGTTTATTCAGGTGTCTCGGTCCACGTGTCTCATCCGCGAGTGAAGACCACGAGATGACACAAGCTACACGGTACTGTGCTGTAACATGCGCATATTGATTGGGAATTACACAGAACAGTCGTCTGGCAGTCTGCGTGCGAGGAGTTTGAGACCTCGTGGGAAGAGAGAGAGAGAGAGGAAAGGGGAAAGGCAGGGAGGTTAACCAGAGAAAAAGATCCGGTTGGCTACCCTACACTGGGGAGAGAGGGGAGGTAAAGTGGTAACGAAGTAGAGATAAGGAAAGGAAGGAGCGTAGACACACAATCACAATCGGTCACTGGCAGCGAATACTGTCATCGCACAGCACAGTGACACTTGCCGCACTATCAACATCTGTTCAGGCTACAGCCGCCTGTCCAATTCTGTCGCCCTCAAAAACCGCAACAGTGCCCTCGTCGCCCTCTGCTGCGATGGCTTGTGATGGCGGTATTTTAAAATAAGTTCCTGTGTGAGAGGTCTTTGGTCAAAGCGCGCTATCGCGGTTGCGAGTGATTGTCTCTGTAAATTATATCGAGGACAGTCAGAAAGAAGGTGTTGAAAAGTCTCCTCGTTACCACAGTCCTCACACGTGGCGTCGTCGGCCCATCCAATTCGGTAAGCAAAAGACTTCGTGAAAGCCACCCCTAGCCATAGTCGACAAAGCAGGGTAGCTTCGCGACGGCAGAGTCCAGCTGGAATACAAAGGCGTAGAGGGTAGTCAAGATTGTGGAGTCGGTAGTCGTGAAAACTTCCAGCGTTCCACAAGGAGAACGTGATGTCACGGCTGATCATTCGAAGTTTTCGAGCGGCATCTGTCCTTGATAACGGTATCGGCTCCTCTTCGTCCCCTTGAAGAGCCGACCGAGCAGCGTTGTCAGCGTGTTCGTTCCCTATGACTCCGCAGTGACTTGGAAGCCACTGAAATGTCACGTGGTGGCCTTTCTCAGTTAAGGTATGAATGAGTTCTCTAATCTCAAATACCAGTTGTTCGTGTGGTCCGCGCCGCAGGGCCGACAGCAAAGATTGCAGTGCAGCCTTCGAGTCACTGAATATTGACCATCTTCGAGGTTGCTCTTGGCTGACGAGACGAAGTGCAGCGCGAAGGGCTGCAAGTTCCGCGGCCATCGGTGTCGTTGGGTGACATATTGAAAACCACTTTGGCATTCCAGCGACGGACATTTGTAGCTAACAAAAACAGTAGTGGTCTAGATAAGCCTATAAGGGAATCGCAAAATAAATAAATAAATAAATATATATATATATATATATATATATATATATATATATATATATATATATATACCTTACGCGTGCAAAACAGTAGAGGAAAGCACGCTGGCGTCAGCATAGATGGTATGTGTGCTTTGTGTGTGCGTCTATGTTTCTATTCACGTCCTGTCTTCCTTAGGCACCTTAAAATTTAGGTGAATCGAGAAGACGCGCGGACGTGCCCCTAGCGATTATCTGTTACAATTTCATGCCGAAGAGGCCGAACGTCAAGTATGAATTGCATAGGCTTGTACGCATGCACATAGTATACGCACGTGCACTCCTCTGAAAACTTTCGAGGACAAAGTGCGGGAGACGGGGGTTTCTGGAACAACGAATGTTCCACAGGGGCCAAACTACGCGGCTCGAGAACTAGACGTCTGGTCACGCGTGCAGTGGCTTCATTTGAAACCTTTGACGACGCGCGCGCGCGCGAATGTATGTATGTATGTATGTATGTATGTATGTATGTATGTATGTATGTATGTATGTATGTATGTATGTATGTATGTATGTATGTATGTATGTATGTATGTATGTATGTATGTATGTATGTATGTATGTATGTATGTATGTATGTATGTATGTATGTATGTATGTGTGTATGTATGTATGTATGTATGTATGTATGTATGTATGTATGTATGTATGTATGTATGTATGTATGTATGTATGTATGTGTACGTGCGGGACACATGCAAACTCACGGATCTCAATATTTAAAAAAAAGCCAATGAGCCCATTACCGGCTCCGCGGATAGCGCTCGCTCACAATCGCCCGTCAGTTTCTCGTCGTATCTACACACACACACACACCTCCCTCCTCCCATCTAAATTCCTGTTGACACAGAGAAGCGAAAGCTTGGTTAACAAAATGCGCAGCAACAAGCGGCACCCACGATCGTGCCAATCAGTCAGCGAATCAAGGACATCCGTCCATGCCAATCAATCAACTCTCTCGCTCGCAAGCACATGCTCGTCCCTGTCCGGCAGCGCCCCCTTTTGTTGTTCTCGCTAATCTTCTCACCGCTCATACCACCGCCCCTCCTCTCGGTTCCCTTTACGCTCATTGTTTCCTTTCACCATTGTTTTTTTTTTCATCACCCACCCAACCGCTCCCCACCAAAGCCATCGTATTAGGCCTGGGCTGTCGTCAAATCCTCCCTGTCTGCCGTCGAAGGGGGTCACGGAGGAGATGAGCGACAATCTCCCCAATCCCCGAACATAAAGCATACAGAGACAAAGCGGCTGGCCAGGCAGGCTGGAGCCATCTTCCCGAAAGGACTTTGGACAAACGAGACAAAAGACGAAATCTAGGGGGAGTGAGCGAATGTGTGCGTGCGTGTGCCTGAAGGGGATGGGGAAGAGGGGCTGGCGAATAGGGAGGGTTGTGCGGGGGATGGCTCACAACCACACCGACGTATATTTCGCCGTGCTCTCTTTTTACACCAACGCGAACACGAACAAAACGGTTGGAGGCAGACGTGCAGAGAGACAGCCGCCATATGCCACGCAAGCCGCCACGATTTTGCCACGCTTGAGTTTCGAGCGTTTCCAATCGTGAATTCTCCTTGGGTACGTGCCTTGTAATTGGATCGCTGTATCCGTCGTCCACTGCTCGACAACTTGCTTCCGTAACGTCGGACTCGCCCCCTATATGGCGCCCATATAAACTTACCGCCGAAAAGGCGTCAACAACAATTGTTGCTACTCAACCACGCCTAGTAACCTAAATCGTATGATCGATCGCTTCAATAATGGAATTATAAGAGGCATATGTACGATCGTTCCGGCATCTGTTCTAGCAATGCGCGCTTGACTGACACAGACATCAATGTAGCAAATCGAGAGAGATGCTGAGTTTAACTGAAAACGTGGAGACGTTTGTCTGGCTGACGGAAACGCGATGCTGTAGCAGGTGATGGATGAGAAATAGGATGTGCTACAGGATTATCGAAAATGGCGCACAGGCGGCACACAGAACCGCGGTGACTAATACAACTTTTCTACACTCTTGTACTCTTGAAAACTATACAGCACTAATTGAGATTTGGTGAGCAGCAGGAGCGGTATTCTTGCGCGTTAAATTTCTGGGATTTCTCCAGGTCTCGAATGACTATAGTACCAGACGCTTCGACGTTTGCGGGTGACATAGTTCCTGGAACTGTCCTATGGGACAGCGAGCTTCCCGTTGTTTCCGAAGTGCTGTCGTCTTGTATAGAAACCGACGCGTCCGGCGATAGTCGCGAGAAATCTTGCGAAAGTGGCATCCCCGACAGTGATCACGCTCTATAGGCTGTCGCCCAAGACTGAAGCTCAAAGAAGAATGGGAGCCACCAAACTGTAAGAGCTGACCAATAGGGGGGAGCATCATAATGTTTTCATTAACGTCAGTAACTATAAGCGTTACTTACACATATAACGGAACTTATACATATACATCAATGTGAAGATTGAACGAGCGTTGAGAAAGAGGAAATCATATGTAGTGCTTTTCTGCCTTCGGCAATATTTCAGCACGCGTATACTATATGATCCCATCATAAAGTTTCTGCCATTCATTATGCTCAAACGATGGCAGACGCATTTCCATATACCCACATTATGTGAGAAGGTCAGACAGTGCGAAAGCGATCTTCTTTATCTGCGCAATAGCTCTACCGAAAGCCTAAGTCTCATGCAAAATTTTCTTCGCTCACAGATGCCTATCACGTCATTATTTAGGAGACGTTCAGAAGGATCCGAAACATTAAACTGCCACTACGCTTTGTAAGCAAACGGCGAGATAGACGGCTCTCACGAAGCTTCTCTTCTCATTTGTCCATACAGCTTATCAAACAACGCAAAGCCGTCCATTTCGATCGCATAGATGACCGTATATATGGCCGGGCGTGCAGGAAACAAGATGGCCAATTGTTTTCGTGAACATGAACTAATTCATCATCCAATATGTATGGCACACAGAAGGAACCTTGTTTCTGCCCGTGCAATTCTACGCGTCCGTCGTACGAAACGTACGCCTTCTGTCGGTCGGAAGCGCAAACAGAGGGCGAAAGATCTGCGGCCATCTTCTTATGCGCACGCAAGCACTCGTACGCATCCGTGTGTACACGTGCACAAACAGCGTACGGATACACGCAAGGCCACGCCGTTCACCGCTATACGCGAAACAAAAGTTGGTTCCGAATTCGGAGAGGGCGTCATTTATATCTCATCCAAAGCGAGACAGTTGCTTGATTTCTGCTCGCCTATAGCATACACACAATGTGGAGCGTACACGGCTCACCCGAAGACCGCTCCTGTGTTTGCGCGACGGATCGATATACGGCAGACGAAGCTGTACAGTTTGCACGTTTGCGTCCTAAAGATAGCTGCCGCTTGTGTATCGAGCGACGTTCAGAATTGCGTTATTTTTTTATTTGCCTTAGCGCTAGATCTTTCCTACGTCGTGCACCTGACAGATGCAAACGGCAGTTCCAGATACTAGCGAATTATAGCGAAAGCATACGGTCTCGGCACGCCCCTTCGTTAGCCGTATGGACACAGAGTGTGCGATAAGTAGCGCTGTATACGCTTATGCACGAGCTGTCATTGGATCGGTCATGCATACTGAACCAAATATTAAAGGCTGCAAAGTACATTTTACGTGTGTGTAGCGGCGTGGACAGTAGTTAGATCTTGACCGAACCCTGAACATCAGCACTCTTACCCTTATTTTATTAATTTTACTCTTTACACGTTACACACACACACACACAAACACGAGCGCACGCGCATATATATATATATATATATATATATATATATATATATATATATATATATATATATATATATATATATATATATATATATATATATATATATATATATATATATATTGCTGTACAAAGGAGAAATGTATTAGCCGATGTGTTTTTACAGTTATCTCTCCACGTTTATCCATTTATAGCAGAGCATGCAGAACAAAAATTCATACACATACGAGTAAATATCATGCAGTCTTCGACTATGGGACCTCCTTATGTATACTACGCACATGCAATTTTCTGTATCTTTACCAATAAATAAATCATGAAATTGATTGAATGATTGATTTATCGAAAAAGTTGATTTCTTGTTTGAAATACAAGATAAATTCTGGCGAGAATTCTGATGATATCGTGTCCGAGTAATCCGCCACTACATTTATACGATTCAAAGATCATGCCACCGATAAACAGTAAACTAATTTGTATAAAGTGCGCGCTTCTGCTACGTTGAACGTCCGTGTAGTTTCGTCAGGTTTCATGAAACTCGCAATTCTTGTAACAAGCTAAACACTCGGTAATGAACACTCAGCTTGGTCTCTTTAATGTTCTCATTCCACTGTTTTCAGAAATTTGTAGCGTAGAAAACGAAGTAGCTTACAGCAAAAAAAAAAAATTAATTTGCTCGCCATTGGTGCAGCTGTGGAAATGTTATCCAGATTCTCCGACACGCGTGTACTTTAATCTTGCTTCGTGTTGAGCCGCGATGCGCAATAATCAGTACATGTATACAGCATCGTCGATGGTTGATGCGGTAAGTATAAAACGTGGCTCGTCGTGGTGTCTTAGTGGTCATGTTGGTCTGTCACAAAGCTCGAGGGTCCGCACTCGCAAAACTTTCTTACGCTAAAAGCGTCCGTGCCAGCCAATAGGACGCATTAGTGAAGGCGATCGCGGCCAATGAAAAACAGCACTTGCGAACGAAAAGCTTTGTGAATTCGGCCCGAGGTCGCGAGCTCGATTATGGACAGCGGCGCCCACTTGTCGCTGGCTGTGGCATGAGACGCACTTTCGCGTACTGAGCTTAACGTATACTCGCGTTTCAGTCTCGTTTCTTGCCACGGAGTCCTGTAGACCGGGAATTGTCAGGCAACATTGTGTACCCATAGTTTCTCGATTCCTCAGTCCTTTGTATGTTGCTTAATAGATACTGCTTAATAGATACGCACGTATGACACATTCACGCACGCATGAAAAAGGGCACACAAACACACAGGCGCTGGACTGGAACTAATGCTTTATTGCGTTGTACGTTCTTGGACCGGCGCGGCGCCACTGCAGCAGCGCAGCGTTCTTGGGATTATTGTGTGGCGTCTACGTAAAGCGGTGAAGAGTCATCTGTCGCCATATGTCATCTGTCCGAGTAATGGCCGCGCTACTTCAAACGCGTTTTGGGTGCAAGTCAAGGAACATGAGGCGATCAAAACTGTGATCAGGTTATAACTTCGGCGTTCTTCGTGCCCTCATTGTAGCATCGGCACATTGAACTTGATCAGTCAACAAAACGATCCTAAATCGTGCAGGAAGATTCATTCGCAACGGCAACTTGTTCCGCAGTGACATTACAGAACGAAAATTCAATCGTAATGCCTTTTGAGATAGCACTACGACGCACCAAATAGCCACAGAGAATTATCGCTTGCTTCGAACCAAAGTATACCGCGCGCACAAGGTACCGCAACCAGGGCTGTCACCAGCTCTTACGCAGCTCGGTATGGAGAGGGGCATCACAACAAGCACAGGTCGTCGTCATCAGACAGCCCGGTCACTTTCAAGTGGCTCGAAAGTTTGCGCATATGACGTCATTTCTCATCAAGACAGTGAAGGGACTGAAATGACACTGGTGCACCACGTATCATTCCGGAAATACTACTAACATAAATGGAATGCAGCTTCGGTTGATATCTGCCTGAGCTTTCATGAAGGCTCGATAGCGAAATATTTGGAGCGGCGCGGCGCAACTTCTCGTAAACGCCCTGGAAAGGCTGCTTTCGTTTTTCCACGTCGACTTCGATCGCAACGCATGCTCAAAATGCGCGAAAGCAAAAGGAGGCTCTCTTGCATAACACAACAATCTTGCAGAGAAGCCATCGGCGAGCTGAAGGGGCTTTATGCAAATCTGCACTCACCGTCACGCGGCCGGAGTGAGGTAGGCCTGCTTTCGAGGCAGTGAGGCCACTTCGCACATCACCGTTATAGGTGGGGAAATCCCCTTCTCCCTTTTATTTCTCGCATTTCTTTCAAACCGCCTCCATCTTCATCTCTCTATGAGCTACGAGTGGAGCTACGCAGCCCCCTCTCTAGCCAGTCAGCCAGCCAAGCAACCATGGCAGTTCCGCTTTGGAAGCAGACCTCTCTATAGCACAGAGGAAATAAAAAAGAAAAGGTGGCAGGGGAACGGGGACTAGATGTCTAGGAAATTCATATATACGTTTCGCGCTGCCGGAAGCCGCCTCTCTAGGGTTGAACGCATGCAAACGAACGCTGTGATGACGTGGGTTTGTTGTCGTAGAGAAGGGTTTTTCCCCGCGCTACTCTTCGTCTTTATTTTTTTATTCGGGAGTTTGGAGTTTTCGAGCTTTTTGCTGAAGCCCTCATCTACTGGTGCTGGTAGAGTTAACGAGCCTTGGGGATTCCCAATGTTGCCTTCTTTTTATTTAGTTTTTTTCGGTCATGGGTATATTCTAGTAAAACAGCGTCCAAAATTCACTGAAATTCTAAATATACCTATATATACAAGGTGTCTCAGCTATCATGCATCGCGTTGTTAAAAAAAGACGGTCCATTCTAGGCGAAGACAACCAAGTGCATATTGTTCACAGTCGAGTAGAGTAGCTGTCAGCAATTTTTTGTTGATGTCATTCAAGTTAGGAGTTAATTGAAATTAGGAATTTTTTAATTACTGCTCAAAATGCCGTGCTGTTCAAGAAGAATTTGTAGGAGATTGAAAGAAAATTAGAGCTGGCATGTTTCAACAAGGTTCTTGTGGCCCGTTAATTTTTCCGGCTCATTAAGAAAGCCCGCGGGGGGAAATAACAAATATCACGTGACTAACCGTCCACCCGCGTCAAAAGGCAGCGCCCTATATATATTACTCAAGAAATCATCCAAGGAAACTTTCGAGGAGAATCAAGGTCAAATATAGAAAAGTTATCGATTTTTCGGTATACCTTGGTCATCATTGAAATGATAGCGGCGCAGTGAATGTCATAGCGTATAATGACATTCACCACGTTTGACCGCGGTGAAGCATACGGCTTGAAATTCATCGTTTAATCAAGCACTTATTTGTCTCAGATAACAACACGACAGAAAGTCCGAGAGGAAATATTGCTGTTTTATGTAGAAGAAAACGTTTTTAGCTTCTATGCAATAAACCAATGTTAGCCTACAGATGCAAATGAACGAGTGTTTTTGTGTCTTACCTTCATCACAATGCGACCACTATGGTTGGAAGGAAATCACGGAAACCCGTGCTCAGAAAGCGCCATAGCCACTCGTTGGTCCACGCACTGTCACGGCTAACGGAAAGGTCTATTCTGAGAAACGCTTGTTACAGCCTTGTAGATTTTTCGAACGTGTCTGTGTACCCTGTTTATACGTCGTGCGTTGAACCTACACATATGACTCATAAGTGTGCGCGAATGGCAATTTTTGCGACCAAATCGAATACGAATCGAGCAGTGCCAGAATCAAATCGAATATTGGATACTGTTCAAATAGCTTTCGAATAATGAGCAGCCATTTTTACCATTGGTATGTGAAATGATCGCATCCTAGTATTTATAACGTTAAAACGTTTCTGTCATGACATTGAACGTTATGAAACATCGCTTATTAAAAAGCACAAATGGAGCATTATAAGTAAATAAATCAGTTTGTTCACGTACACGGGACTTTTCAAAGAGCGATCGCTGTGAGACCAATCAAGTCTGACTCCCTAGGCGACGTAGTCTGCTCCTCTACCTAAGTTCTCAAGCGTTATGCCTATGCCCGCGGGGTCGAAATTTATCGTACTTTTGATCCAATTTGAGGTTTGAATGCGCGTGGTTGACGTTTTAGAATATTCGAAAACCATTCGGAAAAATAATCCTACTTACAAATAGTCACCATTCGATTCGAAGATCGTATCGAATATTACTTTGTTCGATTCGTTATTTAAAAGTTTCGAGTATTCGCGCCCCCCATTAACTTGCTACTCCTAAACGGTCCGGTAATCCTAATGGTTAGTTAGTGACTATACGATACGAATACCACAGGTATACGTAGGTGTAAAGAAATCGATGGGACCCGAAAAATTATTTCGTTAATTCGGCAGCTTCGTTAAAGAAAAAAATACTTTAGACACTAATGACATCACATTTATTCCAAAGATCCATTTTCTGCCTGCGTACTCGCTTATATAGAGAGAGCCCGGGGTGCACGTCTCGTGTTCATTCACAAGTGCAGCGAATACTCTGAATAGGTCGCTGGCGTCCGTCACCAGAGGTAAAAACTGGCATACGCATATTTTCCCCATGTTTTACCCATATTTCGAGCAAGACTTTGTTGAACTGGGCACGTGCCGAGTGCACTTTATTTCTTTGAGGATTTGAACGGTTTAGGTTTAGGGAACAGAGTGCTTTCGATGAATCGAAAGCACTCTGTTCAGTTGAAAAGTTTGGAAAAAGGCGGAATTCGATAAATCGACGTTTGACTGCGTGTGCACAACGTCGCGCCCACGGTTAACAAACGCCGCCCGACGTGGTACAGGCGTCCCGAAGAAAAGTATAGAGAGGCCTACTCGAAATCCCAATTCCCATCAATACACAGGTCCTCCTATCTCGTTACCCGGTACTCCCAACAGGGAGCGCTGCCGACAGTAAAGAAGGGAAGCTCCTCCGAGGAAAGTATCTCCTCACAGCAGCACGCAGACGCCGAGGAATGCAAGCCAAGTCTATGTACACGCGCACAGCTCCTCGTGTATAGAGGCAGCAATTCCTCTGTTGACCAATATACTGTTGCTGGGTGTCTCCCCTGTTTCTTCTTCTTTCTCTCTCTCTCTTTCATACATGGTCAACTTGTACACACACAACCGTTTCGTCAGAACAGCCAGTGGCTCTTGTTTGCCCTCGAATCCCACCACCACCGCGATGTGAGCTCTACAGGAAACAACGCGCGTTTCGTCGGCGAACGGACAGACAGCGCAGACGTATCCACCAGACGTTGTGGGTTATCCGTGGGTCACTCGGCAAGCAACATGCCCAGAAAAACAGCACACGAGCACATAACGCACGCACACATGTAGCCCGCAAAGACGAACGCAGACGTAAACGCAATAGAAGGAAAGCGACGCAGACGTAATACAAACGAGAAAAGCACACAGCTCATTAGGTCCGCACATAGTGGACTATACCGCAAACACGGAGCCGGCGGGCCAACGGGCCAACCCGAACGCACGCACCGCGAGGCGCGCCGCCGTCGAGCGTCGGTGTGTGCGCACCAAGACGCGGACTCCCCGCACAGAAGTACAGAAGCGGCGCTGGAGTACAAGTAAAAACGAACGGCGCTTCCCGGTACTTAAAATTTTTTCGCTTCCCGTTTACCTTTGCCTATAACTCAGTTCGTGGCCTCTCTGTATACTTGGGTGACCAGCGTATACGCGTGTGTATACTATATACTATACACTCTTTTTACGAAATGTGAACGACAAATGCATGTTTTCAAAGAACACATCGAAAAGAAAGAAAAGGATACAATAAGTGAATGTAATTCGCTTTAAACTCGCACTTCGCTTAGTGCACCAAGCACAAGGATTCACACCTTCTCCTTTTCTTCCACGCCCTTTCTCTCTTTCATATACCTCCTCAACTTCTTCATGGAACCAGAGTTCAAGACGCAAGGGGACCACTGCAGGGAGCGCCACCACCGCCTCGCCTCGCCCGCCTTAGAACAAATGAGGCGGAGAAAAAAAAAAGAACTTTGATCGCAACGAGGACCACGAGGTGTAAAGACAATGATGACTATGAGGCTGAGCACGAGGATGAGTCTGAGAAGGACCGTGGCGAGAAGTACCGCTAGGAAACACAATACCGAAAGGAAGAGGGGCGGCTATGGGACTTGGAGAAAAGGGCCAAGATTTCCCTTGGGACTCGAGCGAGTGGTATGCCTCACGGCCCTCCCTCGGCTTTGCCTGCTAGACGCGCCTCGACGACTTTATTACTCTTATTACTCGGCGATAGCGGAGCAAACAAATAAACAACCAAACAACAACAAAATAATGCCCCCCCCCCGCCTAATAGAAAGCAGAATTAAGGAATATTTTTTTCGCTTAAAGGTCGCCGAAGGGCGCATAATTCATTGCTGAGTGAATTATGCGCCTTCTGCGTATACGGCAAACATGGTCCCGCGAACGACTCGAGACCTTATGCTCGAGGCATACTTTGTGTTGTTGAGATGGATGTGTTGTTACTGCTTGCTGTTGTACGACAGCCTATTATAAGATTGGAGGTTCGATTATATACTGGTTTTACACTTTTATAGCTCAAAACTACACCGATCGAGAGGAGCGACGCAAGACAAACGTTGTTAAAGCACGCCGTGTAAAATGCGCAAACAGTTAAGCTGCGGATTCGTCTTTCGCATTTTGCCATCAGGGATGCACAGAACGAGCATTCTATAAATGGCCCTTGTCCTGATCGAGAGTGACTTTCCATTTCCCGAAGCCTTATCTGGTCTCGCTGGAATGCACTATAAACGGTACGCATGGTGTAGTGCTGCGCCTTATAGTCGCGTTTACGTGAATGCGACAGAATGCGACAGTAGCACATCGGATTTCCTATAGCGCAACAAGAGTAATGCTATGCGCCAGCATTCACATGGAGCGCATTACCGCTGGTGCGATGGTGGCGGAACACGGTGGCGCACATC
Source organism: Dermacentor variabilis (assembly GCF_050947875.1). Classification (NCBI taxonomy): domain Eukaryota; kingdom Metazoa; phylum Arthropoda; class Arachnida; order Ixodida; family Ixodidae; genus Dermacentor; species Dermacentor variabilis. The sequence continues at coordinate 166,293,653 of NC_134574.1, read as the reverse complement.
GAAGGCAAAGCAGCGCTTCCGGTGTCGCCATCGGCGTCGTCATTTTCTCAACGAACTTGCTGTCCTGCAGTTCGGCGAACGCAGCAGCGTATTCCGTTCCCATAATTCCTAACGCGACACGATCGCGTTTACCTGCACTGCGAAAGCAACTTACTCGTCTCAATGTACCCCTGTCTGGCGCATTAATGTTATGATCTTTCCTAGCACATAAGCCCCATTTAGATGGGGGCGCTGCGCATCTAAAGTTGGCATGATACGACACGATGCGCCAGTCGTCGCATTCATGTAAACGCGGCTCATAATAGTATATATACTGATGCGCGAGTTGGTTATTCATACAGCAATTTCAATCAGCACACTTTTGAATATGAAGGGAACGTACAGTTTTTTTTCCTGTTTTTCTTTCTTCAATAAAACCACTTTCCGTGTTTGTTTGTTTATGGGCAAAGATAAAGTGCTTTGTGACCGCATTTTAATGCGGAAATACATGCTTTTTGTTTTTCTGTAACTGTCCTATATATTTGCATCAGCTTGAGCACCTCGGTTTCGTGCGCATGCGCTGAAGTCTCAGGATACGAGTATTTCTACGTTACCTCCACGGGAACACCTTGTCGTTGCCATTTGGGAATAAAGCCTGCAGCCTCGCAATCAACGTGCAGAATTCCCATGTAGCCGAGACACCACAGCGTGTAAAACCAACGCCATGTAAAACGTTCGTCGTATACCTTGCGACCCTCTGTTCACGCTTGTAAATGCTGTATGTAGGCGTATTGCACGCACGCACGCAGGGCACACAGACAAGCCCAATAGTATTTCTGTTCGAACAGTAACATGGCGCGGGGATGGGAACCCGGCAGAGTGAGTGAGGCCGGGCGAGGTATGCCAAACGAGCAAATAGTGGCCGGCTTCGTGTAACGAATGTTTATCTTCCATGCCGGCCACGGGTGGGCAGAGGAAAGCGAAAGAAACATGCGCGCAGCGATGGACACAGCGAGCGAGTCCCTCGCTGATATGTATACAGGACACGCACACAAACACGTATACACAGGCCTTCGCTGCGATGCGGTAGAGTTTCGCGACCCGGATAAATGCGGTTGGAATCCGTGAAAAGCACCGGGAGGAGTCTTGCCTGCCTCGCTCGGACGGACTCGGTGGTGCGGTGGGCTACGCCGTCAGGCTCCCGTGCATGGTCTGCATAACGAGAAGTGGGATGGTGCGGAACCATCTTTCGCTATATGTGTTTCTTGCGTTCATCTGGCGCATGTAGCTAGGACACAGAGAAGGCTGGTGCTGATTTTTGCAGCGAGTAGTTGTTTTCTGTCATGTTGACCTGTATCTTCTTTCTCATTCCTTCGTGTTTTTTGGAACATTAGAAAGTGGATGCGCACACCACAATGCCGTACAGCCGAATAAGAATCTCACGCCTGCCATGGCTCGACCGTGACTCCGCCGCGTTCTTAAACGAACATTCTACCTGGAAGTTAACCTTGTAGCTCGTAGAAAGTCGAAGAAATCAGCAAAGTTAGCTCCGACATCATTGTAAAATACTCGGCGTCGTACATTACTTCGCACCTGAGACTTAGGCAGCCCATGACGGCGCCTCTGAGTCTCGCGGTGCTCGCTAGGTGTCGCCCCGACGCTAATATCTGCAAAAAGAAAGAGTAAGGAGATGTATACAAAAATGCTAAAATAAAAAACATGCACAGCATACTTCATTAAATCAAACAGGCTAGGTGACAGTCACCGCCCTGTTTCAAAGAGAATGCCAACCTCCTCCTCCTCCTCCTCCTCCTCCTCCTCCTCCTCCTCCTCCACCTCCGATTCTTCTTCTTCCTCTCCTTCATCATCATCATCATCATCATCATCATCATCATCCACCTTCTGAACTCCACGGGCAAAGTTTGTAAGCTGCAATGTGGAATATAACGTGATTAGTTAATAACTTAATTAGTGATTTTTGTTAATTAGTCGATTGTGCATTTCAATTTTTTGTGCAGGTAATGTCCGCCTCTTCGAGTAGACCAGCTCATGAACTAGGATTGCGTTATCTGCCACGGGCAAATTAGAAAAAAAAGTTTGAGTGATCGTTGAAACACCCTGGATATGCTGTGCGCTGGGTCTCAGGTGTTTGAATCTGTATTGTATTCTCTGCTTTCTGTTAATGCTAACAACATTTTAATATATGAACCGCATGACTTTGTACCAAGGGTCTCCACAACAAAGAACCTGGTTACATTTATGACAGTGCTTCCAGTGTACATATAGTGTATAGTATGAGTCAATTATACAGGCGCTGTTTAACCTAAGTAAAGCATTCGGTGTAATTTGCCATGGGCTCCTCCTGACAAAGCTCACGCAAACGGACATACCTTATTCCATCAGCACCAGCTGTTATCTAATTAACGAAGCAATAGATCTTGCTTCATTAGCAGTAATGGACAGAGCTCTGTTCGCTATCAAGTCACTAGCGGAGCTCCCCAAGGTTCCGTTCACTGCCCTCTTCTCTTCTTACTAGACAACAGGGCGGTGATGGAATAAGGTATGCCCGTTTGCGTGAACTTTGTGAGGAGACGCCCGTGGCAACCTATATGAAATACTTTACTTAATACAAAGTAAACAGCGTCTAATAGCATTTCGCGAGCAATTCAACATGCCTTCCGTCTACATGCTGACGGCATAAAGCTATCTAAGACGGTTAACAGTGTTCGCGACTGCATTGACCTCTAAAAAGACAATTTTTCACTTTCAAACTGGTGCAGAGGGGATGAGCTACCCTTAAACGGTTCCGAAATACTACGATATTAGGTTATACGCGAAAAACAATCATGTGCAATTTTTATACAGTCTTCGGGATGTTTCATTGCCCAGGGTCGATGAAATGAAAGATCTTGGTGTGTGTACTTTGACAAAATGCTAAGCTTCTCTTCACGCCCTAAATATTCGAAACAATTAACGTGCCCTTGGTGCTCTGGGTATTAGAGAGCTTTAGGTTAGGGGACGCAAACCGCACCCAAGCGTTCGGGGACGCGGACCACCAGGCGCACAAAAGAACCCAAAGCGACCACAAGAAAGCGCGAAGGACCCCCAATGGAGCTGCGTCCCCCAGCTCTTTGGCGTGACTTGCATCCGCTAACCTAAAACTCTCTATTGTCTGTCGTATATCGTATGACTTGAATTCGCTTGTTGCCTTTCTGGAATTGTACTACACTGTGTGCCTTCCACTACTAGCGCATATATGCTTCTGTAGTTTGGGGCGGAACGTATAATTCTAATTATGACCTCATTGAACGCGTCTAGAATAAATTTATATCTATTTTCGAGAACCGCTTTTGGCCTTCTGGCGATCATAGTCCAGCCCTCCCAAATATACTTCAACTGACACCTCTAAAATCAAGACGTATTAAATCAGACCTTCTGTTCCTCTACAAGTGGGTCCATGGCGTCATAAATTGACCAAGGTTTCTTGATGATGTTTGCATTGACACATTTCAAAGTTCATTTCCTATATTTTGCATATATGTAGATAATCATGTACATTATATGATTAGCTCACTTTTACATACGTCTCCTCGTTCATGGTTTCTCTATTTGTTTTTCCATCTCGCATTCTTTTGTCTACCACATTCGTCTTCTCTGTACATTTTGTCTCACGTATTGCTTCTTATGTGCACGAGTACAAAGGTTCCGTATTTGTTCCTGGGCACTATAATAAATATTTGATTGATTGATTGATTGATTGATTGATTGATTGATTGATTGATTGATTGATTGATTGATTGATTGATTGATTGATTGATTGATACGTGTTTGCATACATGAAACAGTCAACAAGGGGAGAAACAGAGCTACATGGCAACTGCCATGTGGAGGGGCACATATGAAAATAATAGTGAACAACAGGAGAGATAAAAAAAAGAATAAATGGTGGATAGCAACACAATAATAAAACCTGCATGTGTGTTCACGCTCAACTGGCGGAACCAAGCTAATACAAAAATATATGGCAAACGCATAAAAGCCTTTAACAGAGGAGTGTATATAGGTGACGTCCCTGGAGCGAAAACAACCCTAGCAAAACACGTACGCGATAATGTGTAGCGAAACTGTTTGCCGAAGGTAGTGTATGTTATGCTTGTACAACCGTTATTCAACAGTTACAGAGAGTTAAAAACATCATTCATGCTAAGAGGCTAACTTCAAATAGTGGTCTTTTATACAAGCTGTGCACTTCAAACACTGCACGAAAGTAAAAATAAAAAGAAAAGCACATGCTTCAAAGCCGTTCAAGATCCATTCGAAACCACGAAATAACGTTATCGCATAAGTACACTACATATGCGCTCGCTCGCCCCGTCACCTGGCCTGCTAGCTCAGTCGGTTAGAGCGTCGTGCTAATAACGCGAAGGTCGTAGGTTCGATCCCTGCGCAGGCCAATTTTTTTTTCCTCGTCTCCTGTATTTTTTTTTTTTTTTTGTCGCCGTAAACGTGAGTTATCTCCTACGGTAGTATCCCCGAAACGTACATCGCAATCAACGCACATCGCAAGCATGACCACTGTTTCGACAAGATTGGTACGCTCTTTTGATTGGTTCCCTGTTGTTGCCTCCCTTTCAGGAAAATATGCCTCTTTTCTTTACCTGTTCTTTTTAAATATTTATCTAGGCACTGAAAGACGTTGAAGTATGATACATTTTTCGCATGCAATGCTCGCGTACATGCTAATGTGCATACTATGCGATGAATAATGTATGAAATAATGTACACAGCAATAAAGTTCGATCCGATCAACCACCAAGGAATAAAACTGCCACTGGAAGGCGTAATATAATTCGAACGTGCTTGCAAAAGTGGCTGAAAGCACTTGTATACGCCGAGACGCTTCAAGCAGTACATTTCATTAGAGATCAATTCATTTGTAATATAACCCATGCGTGTTATGTTGCTGTTTTCTCTCGGATATAGGCACCTCTGTTTTCATATTCTTGATGACGCAAGACGTAAGGCTGCTCGGACTCGGAGCAAATAAAACAATTTAACAAAGCAAGCTAGGCGCACACAAATTCAATCTACTTTGATCGCAAGACAAAATTACAGTTGAGCTATGTATAAAAGCAAAATTACTGGTCACCGTCACCAAATCCTTTCACTGTAACTCTCTCTTGCTGTTTTGTTGCAGTTTGTAAAAGTCGCTCTAACTTAAGTATATATCCAGCTTTATTTTAGCTTGCGTGTGATTACAAACAAGTCAAGTTGACCATGTTTACTTTCGAGGCGAAGATATAAGAAGCAAGCGCAGATATTATTATTTTTGTTTGTCATCTTTCGGTTCACAGTATAGATCTTAGGTCGAGTCGGCACTTTCAGAGGGCACTGAATTAGAGAAAGTGCTGCGATACCGTTGGGATAGAGAATGGGTGAGCGATGGCTGCAGAATGGGCCATGACGCGGGACATTATGGCGGTTCCACCGTACGCGTGGCATCAAATGATGCAGCATAAATGAGGGGCTCTTTCAGGACACCCACTCCTAGCAAGGCTAGATTAGCGTTCTCTTTTTTTTTTTTTGTTACTATTTAGCCGGATATGCAGTAAAGGAGAAAGGAAGAGTATCTCTGAGCGGGAAAGCACACTGAAACTGTCCCTTCGTCATGTATTATGCGCGAGTTTTAAACAGGGAAGAAGCAAAAAAAAAATTATGGGGTTTTACGTGCCAGAACCACTTCCTGATTATGAGGCACGCCGTAGTGGAGGACTCCGGAAATTTCGACCACCTGGGGTTTTTTAACATGCACCTAAATCTAAGTACACGGGTGTTTTCGCCCCCATCGAAATGCTGCTGCCGTGGCCGGGATTCGATCCCGCGACCTCGTGCTCAGCAGCCTAACACCGTAGCCACTGAGCAACCGCGGCGGGTAGGGGAAGGAGCAGCTAACTTCGCAACTTCCTTGGTTAGATAGATAGTCAGAATTAAACATAAGTGATGCAGACCCATCGCATATTTTGCAATCTATATAAAGGGAAGCTTTCGTGTAGCGGATAATTAAATTCTGTAAAACTGCTAATCTTCCGCAACGTGTCTTAGCTTAGCGATGACATGCCTGCTTTGTAAATCAGCAAGACTCTGAAACCCTCACCACGTGACCCACGTGATCAACGCGACTGCGGCTTTTGCTGTCTCCAGGATCGGCCCACTTTTCATTACGCCATCTCAGGGAATATCCCAGTTTACTGTATTGCACCATCTCCAGGATTCCTCCAACTTAGGCGACAAGAAGCAGATTCATCAGACCTACAAAACCCCGAGAAAGAAGGCATAGAACGTTTTGCTTTATTAGAGAAATTACGCGCTTTGAGGTGTTTATTTGTAGACGTGAGAGTATTTAGGTATACCGTCCGTTGTTTCACCGTGTGATTACGTAGAGAAAAGGGCGAAGCCACCGGCACATTAGCTGGGGTACATATAAATGTGATCCAATTATTTATATGATTACTGCTCTGTGTATGAGCTATTCGGCAAAGCAGCAGCCACGGCCAGCTAAGTATGGGAAGAGATAGCCTAAAAAGCTTCTTTTTAAAACACCGAGATATACAGATGGACGCTCATCTTAGGCAATGAGAGTCAGTTGCTCCATCTTCAGTATAACGTTTTAAGAATTAAAGAGGCGGATTTGATGAGTGATATACGCGCAAACGTTCTTGTATGACACAGTATCGCAACCCCCCCCCCCTTCCTTCCCTCCATGTTCTCTCATAGTTTTCTGAATTCATTTCCAAATAGACAGATGGCTTTCGCGTGCCAGCGGGCGGCACCGGCTTCATCTCGGCCAGACCGGCGAAGCACGCCCGTATCGCGTACCGCTCACGCCAGGGGGCGCCACCGTAAGCTCCGTCACGCGGTGGAGACGAGTGCAAACAGCATCCGTCCGTCCATTCGGCGCTGCGTCGTGCGCTGTCTCTATGTGTGCAGGGTGTGTCTCGGTAGTCGCGACGCGCTTTCCGTGACACGCGACGTGCGGCAGTGAATCTGGGACAAAAGAAACGGGAGCGGTCGAAAGAACGAAAATAAAACAACAATGGGCGACGATATTCGAGGAGACGCCCGTAGTGCAAATTCCTCGGCGCGCTCCACAGAGTGCGCGAGATGTGCTCGCAGTTGGGCAACGATTGAAACGCGATAATTCTGCAGCACGCGGTTCCTCATTGCGCCATGCATAGCGGCGACGTGTACGCGGTACACGGTTCGCGGAAAGGCATCCAATAAGGGCGAGTTGCGTGCCTCTCACCGCCGTGCGTCTCGTAACGTTGAATGATTTCTAAGTGAATTGGTTCCAGCCACGCTACAGAGCATGCGGAGCGCTAATGTGTTTGTGAAGTTGCTTTTCTCTGTATTCCATCTCATTTCTGTGTTCTCGCGTGGCAGTTATTTAATGTTGTCAAAAAGCGTTCTACAAGCATTTACAATAAAGTAATAGCGCCGTTAGGCGCGCTCGTATGAATAAATAAATAAATAAATAAATAAATAAATAAATAAATAAATAAATAAATAAATAAATAGCCAGGAAATGACAATTGTACCACCATGTCGTATTATCGAAATGCTGCGCTTCAAAATTTATTTACACAGTAGTTTCGTAAATGAAGCTTTTATCCGTCAAGGCAGGTTGGCTATTAACTATAAAATAATGAAATCAACGTCCAGAGCTACAACTGCAATAGCTCCGATTATGTAGCGATAACACGAACGCAGGTAAATGACATCACATACAGTTGAAGTTAAGAGAGAGACGGGTAGTTCAAATGCGTGTGACAGACAGCAGCTGGTCAATTACCGTAGCATATGTTAGGTGCCAAGAAAAGCGAATTGCGCTCAAGGGCGGCAATAGATAATATGGAGTGATTAGATAATAGAAATGTTAGGCATGGTGTGAGTTCAATTGACGCAGGCACTGCGGGATAGAAGCCTTTGTCATGCAGCGGTAATTATAGGCTGCTTCTGCTGCTATAGACGACAATGACGAACCTCCAGTGGTCAAAATAATCCGGAGCCCTCCACCAAGAGCGTTTCCTACCAAGACTGCTGGAGGGAACGATTGCGCTGCATGCAAGCGTCGCACACTTGCGAGCTGCAAGTGTGGCCACTGAGCCTGCATGTGAAGGATGCGCATACACAGTGCATGGATGGGGATTCGCCTACACACTTCGTCCTGCCGACTTCAAGTGGCCTTATTGTAGCTTTGCCAATAGTTTTCAACGAAAGATTGCGCTATGAAGACAACAATTCGCCATGACTGCGGATATGCGCTTAGAAAACAGATAGCTTAAAAATTTAGAAATACAAAGTGTAGTAAATGACGCCACACGACCGCCTCTGGAGCCACAGCCGCCACATCGGGAAAAGGAAGGGCCTGGCCGCCTCCTTGCAGAGCCGACCCCGGGTCCACTCCACCTCGAGGAAGAAGAGAGCACCGGTTTCCCTGCCCCTCACCCACAGAGCACCCATTTTCTGCCGCAAGGATTCGCCTATTAAATGCAGAAATAACGACGTTAAAAAAAAAGAAAACGAAAGATTTGGTAAGTGCATGAGCTACCTATAATTCACGGTGTAGGTGAACGATCGCTTAGAGCTTGAGTTCCCGCTAGAAATATTTCTAGGAAACTGCACATGCAAGATATCCTTTTTTTTACTTTACTTGTTTACAATACTGTATGCCCTGTCGGGGTGAATCACAGGAGTGGGGGAAACAATATAAAAACATACAATAACGTTTACACTACGACACAAAATATGACACAAAATCTTTGTACAACACTTTTGTAAAAACGAGTAATTGCTGAAAAAATTCGGCCTATTGGCAGTCTATGAAGACTTGCGGATCAATCCTATTCCACTAAGTAATTGTTCTCGGCATACGAACGAGTACTTGAACACGTTAATGTTAACTTCTTTTAAACTGTTCGCTTCTGTTTGCTTCGTACGCTACCCTACTGTTATCGGAGTACTCCTCCTATATCCCTATAACGTGGGCTGCATAAGGTTTAAATAAAAAAAAATGAAAATAAAGACAGCGCAAGTATAAAAACTGCTGTTCCCTTCCGAGACTGTTAAGCATGACTTTAGTTTTCTGCAGATTAATTTTAGACCCACCCTTCTGCTTTACCTCTACAGGTCAGTGAGCATGCATTGCGATTGGTCCCTTGATTTACTTAGCAAGGCAATATCATCAGCGAATCGCAAGTTACTAAGGTATTCTCCATTAACTCATATCCCCAATTCTTCCCAATCCAGGCCTCTGAATACCTCCTGTAAACACGCTGTGAATAACATCGGAGAGATCGTATCTCCCTGCCTGACGCCGTTCTTTATTGGGATTTTGTTGCTTTCTTTACGGAGAACTACGGTGGCTGTGGAGCCGCTATAGATATCTTTCAGTATTTTTACATAAGGCTCGTCTACACCCTGATTCCGCAATGCCTCCATGACTGCTCAGGTTTCGACAGAATCAAACGCTTTCTCGTAATCAATGAATGCTGTATATAAGGGTTGGTTATGTTCCGCACATTTTTCTATCACCTGATTGATAGTGGGGATATGGTCTATTGTTGAGTAGCCTTTACGGAATCGTGCCTGGTCCTTTGGTTGACAGAAGTCTAAGGTGTTCCTGATTCTATTTGCGATTACCTTAGTAAATACTTTGTAGGCAACGGACAGTAAGATGATCGGTCTATAATTTTTCAAGTCTTTGGCGTCCCCTTTCTTATGGATCAGGATTATGTTAGCGTTCTTCCAAGATTCCGGTACGCTTGAAATCATGAGGCATTGCGTATACAGGGTGGCCAGTTTTTCTAGAACAATCTGGCCACCATCCTTTAACCAATCGGCTGTTACCTGATCCTCCCCAGCTGCCTTCCCCCTTTGCATAGCTCCCAAGGCTTTCTTTACTTCTACAGGTGTTACTTGTGGGATTTCCAATTCCTCTAGACTATTCTCTCTTCCACTATCATCGTGGGTGCCACTGGTACTGTACAAATCTCTATAGAACTCCTCAGCCACATGGACTATCTCATTCATATTAGTAATGATATTGCCGGCTTTGTCTCTTAACGCATACATCTGATTCTTGCCTATTCCTAGTTTCTTCTTCACTGTTTTTAGGCTTCCTCCGTTCCTGAGAGCATGTTCAATTCTATCCAAATTATGCTTCCTTATGTCAGCTGTCTTACGCTTGTTAATTAACTTGGAAAGTTCTGCCAGTTCTATTCTAGCTGTAGGGTTAGAGGCTTTCATACATTGGTGTTTCTTGATCAGATCTTTCGTCTCCTGCGATAGATTGCTGGTATCCTGTCTAACGAAGTTATCACCGACTTCTATTGCACACTCCTTAATGATGCCCACAAGATTGTCGTTCATATCTTCAACACTAACGTCATCTTCCTGAGTTAAAGCCGAATACCTGTTCTGTAGCTTGATCTGGAATTCCTCTATTTTCCCTCTTACCGCTAAATCATTGATCGGCTTCTTATGCACCAGTTTCTTCCGTTCCCTCCTCAAATCAAGGCTAATTCGAGTTCTTACCATCCTATGGTCACTGCAGCGTACCTTGCCGAGCACGTCCACATCTTGTATGATGCCAGGGTTAGCGCAGAGTGTAAAGTCTATTTCATTTCTAGTCTCGCCATTCGGGCTCCTCCATGTCCACTTACGGCTATCCCGCTTGCGGAAGAAGGTATTCATTACCCGCATATTATTCTGTTCTGCAAACTCTACTAATAACTCACCCCTGCTATTCCTAGAGCCTATGCCATCTTCCCCCACTGACTTGTCTCCAGCCTGCTTCTTGAATACCCTGGCATTGAAGTCGCCCATCAGTATAGTGTATTTTGTTTTGACTTTACCAATCGCCGATTCCTAGAAGCTTTCGACTTTTTCACAACTAGACCTGCCACCCTCTCGTTAATGCTATAGAATTCCTGTATGTTACCAACTATATGTGTATATATATATATATATATATATATATATATATATATATATTATTTCATACCTACTGCTAGCCTCCATTTGGAAGCTGTTGCAGGACATGGGTAAATACATTGCATCAAAATAAGAATGACAAACTTATACACTTGTTAGTATTGGAGTTTACAAGAAGACGTAGTTGAGCAATACAATAAAAGGGTGTGACCTTCCTGAGTCAGCCCTTGAAGGTTAATGAACAGAAATACAGAAGCATAAGATAAACAACAAAAAAGTACATCAAAACCAATTAGAGTCAAAATGCGGTGTCTGCAGGCGATACTGGTAAATCAAGATGCGTACTCATAGACATATTTTTCCAGCATAGGAAGGAAATCGTCAGTTGAGCAAATTATAACATCACTACGCAATGAATTCCAGTCTCTGATTGTCTGGGGAAAGAAAGAATACCTGAATATGTCTGTGTGGAACCTGTATTCAACTAAATGTTTATGATGTTTAGTCCTAGTGTTTTGCTGTTCAGTGAAAGATACATATTCACCACTGTTTAATTTGTAGCCCCCGTTAAGGAGGTGGAACATAAGCTTGAGGCGTAAGAATTTCGCACGCTTGTAAATAGTCGGGAGGCAAGCTTTATCAGGGAGTTCTCTCGGAGAATAATTACGGTTGTACCTATTACAAATGAATCTGATGGCTCTCTGTATTGTTTCTAGGCGTTTTATGCACTGTTTAGTATTGGGAGACCAGCAGGTAATACCACATTCTAGTATAGGACGAACGAATGAGGTGTAAGCTAGCATCTTAGTTTCTGGTGAGGCAGATTTTAAAGAGCGTCTAAGTGAACAAAGTGTTGTAAATGCCTTAGAAGATATGTGTGACACATGTTTGTCCCATTTCATATCAGATGATAGAACAATGCCCAAATATTTATAATCATCGACTATCTTTAATTTTTGCTGTTCGATCGTGTAGGTGAATTCTATTGGGGTTCTTTTTCGGCTTACTCTCATAAAAACAGTCTTGTCTAAATTAATCTTCATTTACCATGCCTGACACCAATTTGTTACTTGCACAAGCTCGTGATTTAGTGTTATTTGATAATTATGGTTCCTAATCTCTCTATATATAATGCAATCATCTGAAAACATGCGCATCGTTGATTTCATGTTATCTGCCATGTCACTGATGTATAGTAAAAAAAAAAATAGGTGCTAAGACTGTTCCTTGTGGTACTCCGGATGACACCTCTACCCAATCAGATTGCTGGCTTTCGATTTCTACGTACTGTTGTCGACCTGCAAGATAAGCTTTTATCCAGTTTATTATGCTGCCAGATCCGAGAATGTGTTGTAGTTTGCCCAGGAGTTTAGGATGGGATACCCTGTCGAAGGCCTTCGATAGATCTAAAAATATGTCAGTTTGCCCGTGGTTATCAATTGTTAAAGTGAGATTATGCACAGTTTGTGTCAGTTGCGTAGCAGTAGACAGTCCTTTTATGAAACCATGTTGGTTGTTGCTAAGCAAGTTATTATCTTCCGCAAAGGTTACGATGGGTTTTAGTATGATGTGTTCGAGAATTTTGCAAGATGTGCAAGTTAGCGAGATCGATGTATAATTTGATGGGCGTGTTGCGTCACCTGATTTGAGAATCGGGACAATCTTTGCTATTTTCCAGTCTTTGGGCACGTCAGACGATTCTAGAGATTTTTTAAAGATAAGTAAGAGGTATTTAGAGACCCATTCTGCGTATCTCTTGAGGAAAGTATTTGGAATCCCATCTTGGCCGTAAGATATTTTAATGTCGAAGTTAAGCAGCGGTGAAAGTATACCTGATTCCGCTATCTCTATATCACCAAGTATGTCGCCGGTTCCCCTCGGCTGATGGTTTAAACCTGGTAAAGTTCAGTTCTCTTGTGTAAAAACGGATTTAAAAAGGTTATTGAACTGATTTGCTCTTTGGAAAGCATCCTTAGGCGGCAAATTGCTTTGCCTATGCATGTTCGTGTTAAAATATCTCCAATATATATATATATATATATATATATATATATATATATATATATATCTTGAATTCCACTAGATGCATTATTATACCATAGAGCAGGGACGTTGCGTACATCGCAAGGAAATGTAACAAATTCTATTTTACCAATATATCTAACAACGATGTTGTTATTTATATTATTGCAGAATTTATCATTCTGATTTAAGTATACAATTTCAAACATATAATTTCTCACATTTTTACTTTGAATGAATACATTATTACTGATTCAACGTTCGCTTCAATGAGTTTACTGTAAGCATCGATTACAGTGACTTCCGGCGGTTTCGAATGACTTGCTTTTAATTACATTACCTTTATATGTGGATCATGAATGTTTAATTCCGAAACCATTGGCAACTGGGGGTAACGAAACATTGTGTGCATCAGCCTTGCGCTACCCGAAGATTGATAAGTTGATAACATACCCCAACGATTTATATGATCTTGTGGTATTATTATGCAGCTCCCTACAGTGGGAGTTCCAGGAAAACCATAAAAACGCTAACGCAATTCTCTGAGTCACACCTTGGCAGATATGGCACGTTCTATTGCCTATTCTGAGAAATCGCGTTTTGTTACCGCTCTTCCTATGGGTGGACATCTGGAAAAGTGCCTGTTCGGTCCATATCGGGCCTTTGCGATAAAAGTTTGGGAATGAATAGCGTTAATGACGCCACTGGCAATGATTGCTTATTAGCACATTATAAAAATAATTGAGAATTCCGCGCTTTATTTGATACTTCCATATCGCATTACAGATACGTTCTGCACTAAGTGTTTGGGGCGCGAGGCAAATTGAGCTGTCATCTACACAGCAGTGCATGAACTGCAAGTTTCGCTCGAGCACGTCCACAAATGCGATATTGAATAACGACCCAATCTATGCCCCGGGAATCTGCCGGGTTTTTTTTTTTTCATTCGTTGTAATCCTCAACTCAGAAAAGCACGCGCAAACTGCTCGTATACCTTTGTACTTCCGCGTTCTCCGCTCCTTATCATTTTGGCACCGCCTTCTTTGTTTCAGGGCGAGAGCCGCACTCGCTCTCGACCAAGTATTATCGCTCATTGCCTTTGTTGGCATATGCGCTTCATGTCCGTGATTCGCGTCCGTGTAAGCCTTACCAAAGACCCACAGCGACTACTCAGTGGCTTTGGCGTTCTGGGCTATTGAGCCCGAGGTTGCAGGTGCGATTCCACGCATCGACGGCTGAATTTTCTCAATAGTGGCGGAATGCAAAATACGCTCCTATACTGTGCGCCCAAATTCATCAAAAAACCCCAACTGGCCTAACATAGTGCGAATCCTTTAGCTAAGGCGTCCGTTATAGCTATTACTTGTGGAACGTTAAAACGAACCAGTCGATCGAATAATTAATCAACCATACCTTTACTGAATAGCATAGAACCATTTGTAGCCCCGTTTGTGGTGGCAATGCACAAACGCGTTGGGCACTTGCTCGCACACTGCCTAACTTTCATTGTATTCCTCGCCCTTTGCTGCCGTGCGATTTTCAACTGCTTCGACTTCTGAGAGCGTCAATTACTGGCTTCTTGTTCCCAAAGGCCACAAAGCTGATGCGGTTATGCTTTAAAGCCACGGGGACGCCGGGCTCTCGTCTCTGTAGCGCTTCTTCTCTGTATTTGTGCAATGCGTCATGGCACCGGGCCACCCACTAATGCAATGCAATGCTCTAGCAACGCGGTTATAACCTCTGGGAACATGGCGGCGCCCCAATGGACCACTGGCTCCCAATAATTTCGGAGCGACTGGCCAGGCGTTGTAAAAATACGTGAGTCTACTTTTTATTAGTCGCATAGTCAGAAAGGAGGATGAAATTAGCGTAGAAAGTGTTCTTGCTCTGCCGCTACAGATGAACGAGGGACTGTGACTATTAAACTTCAGGTGTAACAGACCTGCGGCGCTACGTCCAGCGATATTGTAATAGACGTATGTAATGAAGCAGATACACCTCGTCTTTTCGATGGCAGCTCGAAAACGATGACGACGACAACGAGTACCCGTGCGGTGATTGCAAGAGAGCTCGTGCTGCCCGCTGCTGCTAGGCTGCTGCTTGACTGATTATACCTTTTGTAATTAGATCTCATTACATTTGGTGGAGGTGCTCGGCAACGTACAATGTCGAAGCTCCAGGGTGACTTGAGGGATTCCAGCAATGACATAAAGGAGAAATTCTGGGGTTTTACGTGCCAAGACCGCGATATGATTACGAAGCGCGCCGTAGTGGAAGTCTCGGGACTAATTCTGACCACTTGGAGTTTTTTTAACGTGCACCCAATGCAAGGGCCACGGACATTTTCGCATTTTGCCCCCCATCGAAATGCGGCCGCCGCAGCCGGGATGCGATCCCGCGCCCTACGGGACTTAGCAGCGCAGCGCCGACACCACTATATACGTCATGCACCGCCGCGGGTGAAGTACATTGATATTTAACAATCTGTTCAGGTTTTGTTGCGGCTTGCCTCTCCGGGACGGACGTCTGCGCCACCGGGCCAAGAACAGCGCCAAGTGCTCCAAACTATATATATATATATATATATATATATATATATATATATATATATATATATATATCGCTCCGTCAACGCAGCCATGCATTTGGGACTCTCCAAAACAGCGAAATCCTCGTGTTTCCAGCGGTTAATTCCCACAATGCGAAACCTATTATTCCTGCTGCGTGTGGGCAGTGTGAGCGAAGTTCGACGCAGGAAGACCCCAGTGCAGCGGCTATATACAGCACTGCAAGCGCAGACATGACGACCGAGCACCGATCGTGTGCTTCACTATACGGGGAAAATGCTCACTCTCTCACTTTAGCGAGTATGTCCCCGAGAGTGCATGGAATGTTGGAAGGCGATCCGACCTCTATAGCTGAAGCCGACGAAAGACAATGTCTTCCTGGGAGAGTCGGGGCTGAGACGTTATCATCGTAATTATAATCACTCATAATTATATCATCGTAATTCATCATAATCAGTTTTGTCCGTTTCCTCTGGTCTACCTTGTCAAGCTTCAGGCCGCTATGCTAACGCTCGATTTTACCTAGGTTATATTCATTGGACCCCGACATGCTGCGTCGTCTGCCACCCGGATTAATCCCGTCGTGAAGCAACTTTGGTGTGCCGCCTATGATTGGGCGTCGCATTCACGAACGCGTATTCATTCCTTTTGGAATGGCCAACAGCACCGTGTGCAACTCTCACGGATGGGATGAGACCATAAAACACGTTCTGTACCGTTGTCTAGCGTACAACTCTCAACGGGATGTTATGGGTATGAGAATCAGCCGCTTGAACGACGCATCGTTCACAGAAACTAAGGTCCTGTGAACCTGTTCAAACGCCTCTATAATGTGAGCAAGGCCGCCAAAGAGCTAATGCGATTCTTGAAGTCAACCGGAGTAGATGAGTGCTTGTTAGATAACATTCATTATGAGTGCACATGTCAGGAAACTTATCTGCGAGTGCGCGCACTATATCCTTCTCCCTTCTTATCATTATTTCTCCCCTTTCCCCTTGCCCACTTGGAGGGGTTGCCAACCGGGCGAGACCTCGGTCAACTTCCCTGTCTTTTCTTCTTTCTTTCTCTCTCTATTTCTGGGACTGACGAGCCCCATGCGACAGTGCCAAATGTCAATTGCCATTGAAGTCCACACAAAATGGCAGTTGCTGCGTTTTTTACAAACTGCGTGGCATACGGGACACTATTTGCAGCAACGCACCCGAGGTGTCACCTCCGTTAATTCTCCATTTGTTTAGGCCTCTGTAATACTCGAAACGAGTTCTTTCCAAAAGGGAGCGAAGCGCGGACTGCGGCGTTGTTCATCGATTGTATACAAACGAGCTCCGATTATTCCTGTGGACGAAAATTGCACAGACGAGAATTTATTAAGCGGCCTATACATATCCTACTACACTCGCTTTCTTGTAAAGGACGTTACTACGAAAACATCTCCTTCGCAAACTTCCTCGCAGGAACAAATAAACACGTGAACGGATCGCGCTTTGTGTATATTTCACCATATCAGCCGCTACTTTTTGTCAGTGCAAACACATCAAGCGTTATCTCACGGTCGCATTCTGCCGTATACACGCACGCAAAGCCCTCGCTAACGACAGACTGTGTTGACAATTCCATAAATTTTGTTTTCTAGGTTTATTTTGTTCAAACAAACGCGAAGAATCAACGGTAAATGCGCGTCTTGGCATGTATAGATACTTGTACGAACGCACAAGTATCGACAAGCACACGCGCACACTCATGCAAGCGCGCGCAAACACACATACACACACACACACACACACATACGCATACACGCACGCCCGTACGTGCGCGTACCAGTGAGAAAGCAACGCATCCTTATTTACGCGAAGGCGAAACTTATCCGCCGCCTTTATTTGTGTAAAATCCCGAGATCTCCAGATTAGGCGGGGAACACGCAAGGTGCGGCCGGGCACGTCGACACGTATCGTGCTGTGGGCGTGTGATGCGCGTAGAACGTGCACGTACGCGTATACGTACGGCGTACACTCGCACACATATCTATATAGGAGCGAGCCAAGGCTAGCCGAGAAACGAGCGGGATAATAATTCTGTTTGATCGGCAAAGGCCCGGCGGCGCGGCTGGCGCGCTTATAAACCGAACTATAAAGATATCCCTCGGATATACATCGGCAATCCCGGCGCCTGCTCGGTGTGTGTGCATCGACGAGGGCGTAGACACACGTGTGGGCTACACGAAGTCCGCGTTGGGTGTAGGCGCACAAGCGTATACGAGCCGAGGCCTGTGTACACGCGTAAACCTTGTTGACACGAGCTGATGGGATGACATGGATATCGCGATGAGAACCGGGGAAAGAAGTAAACATAAGAATGGCGGCTGGCGCATCGGTGGCACCATCTGTGCAGGTTGTCCGGGAAAACTGAAAGCATACGAAACGGTGCGGGGATCGGTTGGACGCGGTGCTGGTAAATAGCAAACAAGTCGCAAAACTTTTGCGAGTTCTAGTAGCCTTAACGACAATTCTGCCTCTTTGTAGTACGGGCATCTTTTTTAGTGAGGTAAATAGCAAGTAATGTGCCCTGGTAAGATTCCTGAAGGAGAAAGAGAGATGCAAATGAGAGAAAGGCAGGCAGGTTAAACAGAGTTAAAGCCTCCGGTTTGTTACCCTCCACTAGGGGAAGGAGAAGTAAAGACGGGAATAAGAGCGGGGGCAAAAAGAAAGCCGTAAAACAAAAAAAAAAAGAAAAGAAAAAGGGACGGGATTGTTATAGTCTTTCTATAATAGGCCACTCTCACGTAAAAAGGTAAACAAAGCCTTGACCGACTTTCGGTGCGACGACAGTTCATATCGGCATTCCGAGAGTGTCTGTTCTGAATTCGTGAATGAATTTTGGTTAAGTTCAGTGCATCGCTCTCATATCATTCCAAGAGGGACACATGAGCCTCCATTCGTCTTCATTTCTGGAGACGCACAAAAGCGCTTATTAGTGAACCACCTTTGTACATTGAAGCTACTTTTCTATGCAAAGCACAATCATGAGATCTCATACCGCTTTAGAAAGTGGGGGTTGTCACTCCCTTAACTTAAAGGCAACTTAGAGATATGTAGTTAGAAAATTATTAAGAAAGACGTCTAGAAAAAGAGTAAAAAAAGTTTTCGAGCAATTCATTATCCCCATTATACACTTAATGCATTTTCGCTAACAATGAAGTGTTTCGTGCCACGAACTGGTGACCTTGTCAAAAAAAGAAAAAAAAAGAAAAAAAAAGACCCCGCTTCTTGCTGGAGGTGTTCGCTGTCTCTTTTGACCGGGTGTGCTATATGTTCTGCACAATGCGAAATTCCACTGTGTTCGCGTTTTGAGCTCGCAGAGACGGTGTAGCTCTCAGAGACCCTACGTGGCAATTAGAGCTGACAAGGCGGCGAATTCTACAATATAGCAGAATGTTGCCATTCTCCAGAATAGCACTTCACGCGAATGTCCTTCCGGACATTGTCACATTCCACAATTCAGGCGTTTTGAACCAACCAGAGAGGCAGCTCCAATTAGAGCTGAACAGATGGCAAATTTGCTAACATGGCTGAATTTGACCGTAGAAGAATAGGGCGAGCTGAGAGTGTTGAGATTTAGCTGCATAATTTTGTTCCTTCCCGGGCGCAAGTGCGTATCTTTCTAATTGCACTGACTTTATCGTCACCATTCTTTCACTTCGTTTTTCTCGCAATGTTCCCTGTTCAAGCATATGCAGATATCCGATATTGCGTTCTTTAAAGCAGATTCTCATCGGTTTTTACTCACGAACATTTTCTCACGAGACTGACTAGCCTGTTACGCAAAGTTCTATAGGCGTACGCGGGTGGCAACGCAACGTGTGAAGACTGCTGTCGCGGAGAGACCCGTGGGCGTGTTCTGCGAGGCTATCCTCAACGCACTGTGCATGGAGACGATGGCTAGCTCATTTTCATCACAGAAGGAAGCAAGGAAGCAAGGAAGCAAGGAAGCAAGGAAGAAAGGAAGGAAGGAAGGAATGAAGGAAGGAAGGAAGGAAGGAAGGAAGGAAGGAAGGAAGGAAGGAAGGAAGGAAGGAAGGAAGGAAGGAAGGAAGGAAGGAAGGAAGACACTTTATTTAAGATCAGCACTAAGGGGCCAGTAAAGAAGAGCACTGCTAAGGCCCGTTGTTGATCCGCCGAGCCACAGTGAAGCCAAGCACTCCAGGAAGGATAGGGAGGGTAAGGGAAATAAGGAGAGGTAATGGGAATGTTACGCGACAACAGAATGTGTTTTGTATCTGCCCTTATCTCCGGACAAAAACTGTCAGAACAAACTATTTTGGAGGGCGTCTCATAAGCCATCGCAGCATAGGATGGCGAAGGCACTACTGCAGTTATCAAGGACAACAAACCTCAACGAAAGGATTTAGTCTCAACTGGTGTTCCTTGTGCTGTACGTCATCCTGTGCGGTGGAATATAGAGTGCGCTGACCTTGCGTCTGGCTGTGATCGTGCGTCTATCCCTCTCTTTACTCCCTTATCCGTCTGCTTCCCCCTATCACCCAGTGTGTAGGAAACCGGAGGCTGAATTCCCGAGCATTTTCATTCGTAAGTGTTGTTTGTCTTTGGCCGATGCCTTCGATGATACATGCCCGCCATCACGACTGGCTGGCGTGTGCTTTTACGAATTATAGCACAAGTACTTTTTTTTTCTGAATATGGCACCATATTTTCTGTCATCGTTAACCTCCCTTGTTTTTTCCTTCATCTCTCTCTCTCTCTCTCTCTCTCTCTCTCTCTCTCTCTCTCGAGGAAATAAACAAATTATTATCAGGCACAGAAGCCAAGCCAAAGCGTGTACGCGAAATAACATGATTGAATTAAGCTAATTAAGGCTAAAGTATCTATTAATTGCGGAAGCGGTTATAAATTTTCATTTTTTCTCACATCCTTAATAAGTGAAATAAAGAACGAGCGGACGGACGGAAAGACAACGCCGGCAGTAGCCGTACCCGCACAGCCTCCTCCCGTAGCCTGAGGAGGCAACTGGCGAGCCAAGCCAACTGGCGAGCCAAGTGGCAGGACAGCCCTCTGGTCGGCTGTCTCGGCATTTGATTGCGTGATTGCGTGTGATTGCGTGATTACGCACGTGTATGTGAAACCTAGCTGGTGATGATGATTTCTGTTGGCATCTCCTTCAGAACGAGGCCACAGCAAATTTAATAGTTCCCTAGTCCGCTTCAGCTAGTCAGGCTGTACTACTACTATGCGATCTAGTATTTTGCCTATCTGAATACTTTATATTACCTGTGTTTATTAAAACTTTTATCTCTATGTCGTACAGTTACATATGTTTGTTACTATCCCGGGTATATCTCTTTCCTATTTTTTCCCCCATCAGTACTCCAAACGTCTCCTACTTATCTCGACCGCTGACCAGTTTGCGAATGGTGGACATTCCCTACGGTCCTGGCTGGATGAATGTCTTGGCCTTACATAACAATGTGCCGCGTCGTCTCCAGACATTTACTGCAGCATACATATATGCTCGGGAATTTACAAGACCCCCTCTGGCGCTCGAGGCTGCGCAGACGATGCTCAATACACAGAGTGCGAAAAAATACGAGGACAAGATAAACGACAGGACAAGCGCTCATGCCGTGCAGGATAAGAATGTCGCATTCCACTATCACGAGGAAACACTCATAGCGGCCAGACCGAGCGTTGTTTAAATAATCGGTTCCCGGAACATGAGAGTATGATTCGGAGGAACGGACAGACTTATCTATTTAGAGTGCAACTGACGGTGGTCTGTACCATACCACCGCCAGTTACACTTCGCTTCTCGAACAGCAAGACATGTGTCGAGTTCGTACAACCGCTACCGCAGTAATAAGCAAGAAATCTACGAGGCTAGCGATTAAATAAATTTCGGGGAGGTTTTACGCCTTAAACCCACGATATACTCATGAAGCACACCGCACACGACGGATTAATTTTGACCACCTGAGGCTCTTTATAACGCGCACTTAAATATAAGTATATGCATGAGCGTCTTTGCATTTCGCTCCCCTCGAAATGCGAACACCGCGTCCGGGATCAAACCCGCGTCCTCGAGATCAGCAGCGAAATGTTATGGGCGCTGGGCTACCGCGGCGGTTAGGACCGAGGTAATTGTCGGTCACATTGGTCGCGTACAGTTGTAATTGGTCAGCCTCATTCGAGCACAAAGAGGTTCATTATCGTTGACCTAACTATGTGTTTGTGTAAGCGCATGATCTGTTGTGCCTTGTGAATCTACTTGAGTCTTGACTAGATGTTAGTTTTAGATTACCGGATATGCGGTTGTCGTCCCTTGCAGAAGTGGTTTTGACATGCATATGCAGTATATGAAGCAAGGTTCTTAATAAAGTGATAGGTGTGAGTTAGCGCTCGCCAAGTCGTCTATTCTGTCACCATGTTATTATTATTTTTTTGCGCTTCTTATAGATATGACGAAATACAACTAGACCACCTAGTATTCCGACGAGTGAATTCGCATCACAGTGCCTCTGATTTGCTGACACAGGCTGTATAAACGCAGAGCGTGGCAACAACTCTTTAGGAAAACAAACGAACGAAGTCGCACCTTCTTCGTACATGTCGCGCTCAAAAACGCTACGTGGTACGGGGGGCGATAC
The DNA here is from genome assembly GCF_050947875.1 of Dermacentor variabilis. Taxonomy (NCBI): domain Eukaryota; kingdom Metazoa; phylum Arthropoda; class Arachnida; order Ixodida; family Ixodidae; genus Dermacentor; species Dermacentor variabilis. The sequence goes on along the minus strand of NC_134574.1, from coordinate 166,271,438 downwards.
GTTCGAAGGCAAACGCTATAACCAGTGAAGAGGGGCGAAGGATCGAGTCTTGGACATTGCGTTGAACATCAGGGGTTCGGGAGAGGGGATTGGCGATGGCGGACGGGACGGGCGGGTCACACATCTCGCACTATCTCGCGAGACCAGCCTGAACGCTCGAGACGCCGCTGTAGCCTCGGGGAAGGGAGGAGCCGACGTCGGCGCGCGGCGGACTCGAGACGCGATAGCGTGCGCCACGATGGAGGGGGAACGAAGCAGAGAGAAAGCAGCGCTGGTCTGCGTGAGGAGGAGGAAGAGGAAAGGCTCTCGCTCAGCGGCAACATCGACAAACCGAACGTGTTCCCTTGGCAACGAAATATGAGACGCAACTCAAGAGAGGCCGGCAGGAAGGAAGAGCGAGAGGGAGAGAACGACAAGGAGACGACGACCACGACGATTGAGAGTACAGGCCGAGCGGGCGATCGCCGCGTCGCGAAAAGCCGCCGTGGCCCGGCCCGGCCTGTACACAGAGCGGAGCGGCCTGTGCAGCCAGCGCCTCTGCCGGCAAGGACCGAAGGTTTGCCGCCCCCTCCCTTCCTCACTCCATCCAGACTGGGCTGTCCTGCCGCCTGTGTGTGAGTGGGTCGATATCCAAGCGGCCAAAAGGACGCCAGGCATCTTCACGCGCCGCCGGACATGGTGCTCGGCCCTTCGCCATAGTTTCTCGTCCTGTCGTATACAACCGTAGCGTCGCGTCCAACTCGTCTCGCAAGCAGCGCACGGCTTCGTACGCGTGCCTATCTTGCACTGCAAACATCGTCCATTGTCGTCAGACAGCGACGGCCTCGCCGTATTTCCTTGGATTTTTTTTCTTTTCTCTCGCTCGTTGCCCGCAATCCACAGCTTGCCCTCCTTTCTCGCGTGCTTGTAGCAGTCCTAGCTAGCATCTTCCGAAAGAGTTAGTTGTTGGGCGGATCTTAATTCTGAAGTTCTAAGTATCCGAAATCATCAGTCATCCGAAATTCCAAGTTCATTGGCGTGAACGCTGGTGTTTAGTACAACTCTGGGTTCGTAATTAAAGAGCGGGTGTTCGCGATGAGTACAGAAGGTGTTGAAATAGTGCCTATTTGATCTCGCGACCGCTGAAATGACTGTGAAAAGCTAAATGGACGTATTCCGATTGGAATTAAAGTGCCTAGAAAGATGTGTGCTGTGACGGGGAAATGTAGAGTTCGCAAAGAGTGCATACTAGCAGCAGTAAACGTTTCGCGGAGAATGGAGCAAAAGACAAAGACTTGCAAGTTAGTATGACCCCGCAATGCGAAGAGGTGAGATTCGCATAGGTCAGAAAGCAGTGAAGACTCGGTTTGATAGAAAGCGGTGACGAGGTCGGAACAGGACGAGGTTGAAAGACAGTTTTGAGAAAGATCTGAATGCAAAAAAAAAAGCAGAAGAAGGAACGGGGTAATAGGAATTGCGTGAACTAAAAAAAAGACGACAACACTGCATTGCAAGACACAAAGTCAACAGAAGAAAATAGTTTACAAACTGGTATCACATCTTGTGTATGGATCCATACTATCTATGCCAGAGAGCCCTAACTGAGTGCTTTCCCAAGGAAAATAAAAAAAAAGAAAGGGGAGGGGTATGCAGCAGTTTGGTCTTGGTATCGAACAACCGTGCCAAAACGATGCAGCCTCTCTCACCCTCAAGCGTGCTTCACTGCGGTACTTTAAAGTCGGGCCGTGAAGCCGACGTGCTCAGCATCGTGGGAGAGAATTGAATTACCGCGAACAGCCGCGGATCCCCGGCCGTGTGTGTGTCGAAACGAAACTGCTGCCCGCGTCTCGTAAGCACGTACGCAAACACACGCACAAGCTTAAGCACACAGAGCTTGGTTCACGGTTACATGACACGGTCGGCACCGAGAACGACACGCCCTTCATAACACAGCGCTTGCTGCTTTCAAAGCTCCTGGAGACCGACCGCCTATTACTGGCGGTGAACTCACGCCTTCAGTTGTAGTACGAATGCGTACTTTACCGGTGCATACTTTACTCACGAATGCGCTGTGGGGCGTACTTTGCGAATGCGTACTTTATTTACAAATGCACTATAGTAGAAATACGTACTGTGCTAATTCCCGCTTACTTATTAATGCGTACTTTGCAAATGCGCACTTTACTTATGAATGCATTGTAGTACAAATATGTACTTTGCTAATGAATAGTTTCCTTACGAATGCGTACTTTGCGAATGCGTGCCTTAGTTATGAATGCATTGTAGTAGAACTACCTACTTTCTTAATGTACAGTTTGCTTACGGATGCGTACTTTGCAATTGTAGTGCCAATGCGTTGTAGTACAAATGCATACTTTGCGAACGCATAATCTACTTTGCGAATGTGTCGTAGTGTGAATGCGAAGCTTACGAATGCATGCTTTACTTATGAATACTTTGTGACAAGACATTCGTAGAACATTACGTGTTTAGGGGCCTGTATCCAGGCTCGGTCGCGCTCTTTTTGTCACAATACCAGCTTCTCCGAAGATCGATCCATCTCTGTAGACTATACGTACCGTAAACATGGCGTTCAGGTACAGGTGGCACAAGCCTCTGATGATATGCTAAAGTCCTTCTTCTGTAATTATGAGAGTACTCTTTGTTTTTTCTAGGATTATACTACTACTACTGTTACTACTAAGCTTTTGTCCCTAATTACCGGAAGGGAAAAAAAAAAAACTTGTGAGACCGGTATCAGTCAAACGTACGTGCTTCGGTTATTTAGGATTCGGCTGACGAAACATTTCTTAAAGTGGGTGCGACGCAACGCTATTACAGCGGCAGCCATACTAGTCAACGTGGAAAGGCAACGAACTTTTATTTAGAAGACTGAAAATTTCAAAGCTCTAATGAGTGCAGTGCGCGAAACCAAGCGTGATGGGTGGTGAGAAGAAGTGAGTGCAGGACTTGGAAAAAGACGACGATATCGAAGAGTGTCAAGCACGAGGACACATGGCTTCTTGGCCAATCCCCCGTAGTGGGCACGCGCCACAATATAGACAGCAAGCAAGCAAGCAAGCAAGCAAGCAAGCAAGCAAGCAAGTAAACATGGCGCAAGTAAGAAATAAAGGAAAAAATAAACAATCGTGAAAGTCCGTGGCGCTTCAAAGAACCTATTATTAGGAAATCACAGAAGAAGGTAGACCACCGGACTGGGGCGTTGAAGAGGTGCTGCCGGGTTGTGGGCCCGAGCCACCAAGCCTTCAACCGACCGGGACGTCCATAAAGTGATCTGTGAACCATGCACAAGGCCTGTGGACTCCAGCTCTCGTGGACAGAAGGCAAGCGGTCGGGTTATACAGACTCGAGCTTGCCGACAGACATCCGGCCAGGACGTCACTGTACTCCCTGCCGAACCCTCTTCCCGACTTCGATGGGCATACCGGCATCTCCTCAACAGGCTGGAATCTACCTCGCGCCAGCCGACCAAAACCCATCGTTCAGCCACATCGCTGCCTTGGTGAGATCACCACTCATCAAGTCGCCCCATCTTTAATGCTATACAACGAAGTGCTTAGTTTGACAGCACTGCATGCGCTCGATAGCTTTGCTTCGTACCATTTTGTCTTCTATAGTCCTTTGTTAATGTCAGTTGAGGACGCGTTGTGTTGTTAGAGATATGTTTAAATCATTGCATACCCTATTTTCGCTCCCTGCGCTTACTAAATTTCTTGCGTGTGTCGTCGTGAACAAACAGCTTTGTACATAATTGCGTGGTGTGAGGTCCTGCCTCAGGGACCCGTTCGAAATTTAATACGAAGAATCTTCGTCGCAAACGGCGAGTAAGCGAGAGCCGAGCTTGAAATGCGTAGCGTATTGTACGTTCCAGAAGCAATTGTATTCTAGTAGCTGCCCACCACACCCCAGATTCATTAGTTATTTATGTTTGAAACCTATCTTCATATTTGATAGAAATAGCAGAAATATTCTTGTTCGGTGTGCTCTACGGATTGAGGCTGTCTTTCAAGGCGCCAGCATCTGTACAACACAAACACTGTATGCCCTTTATAGTTTCCAATTACTGTAAGAGAAGACATCCCATTAACATGGCGACCATATAGGTATACCTATTACATACGGCTGATAGGAGTTACTTGCAATACCTATATCGATGTCGGCGCGTTATGTAGATGTACTATCAATGGCTGATATATGTTCCTCATATTCCGAAGTAAGAGGCATACATTACACCCTGTGCTTTTACATGCCAAAACCACGAGCTGATTATGAGATACACCGTAGCGGGGGACTCCGGATTGATTTTGACCAGCTGGGACTCTTTAAAGCGCCCCCAATGCATGGGACACGGGCATTTTTTGCATTTCGCCTCGCTCGAAATGCGGCCGCCACGGCCGGGATGTGATCCCGCAATCTCGTGATTGGCAACGCAATACCTTAGCCTGCGGCAGGCGAAGTCAGAGAACGCGCCACCTTAGCGCAAATAAGGCTTAAGTAACCAGCACTGATCGATTCACTGGCTGATTCATTGATTGCTTCTTTAATTGACTGTAGTATTGGAAAAGACAGCAACAAACATTTCGACGGCTTCTTCACAGCGTAAGTTGCTGCATGGACAAAAGGCTGACGTGAGGGTGACAGAATCCTTATTGCTGCTAACCGGTTCACTGAAACACGCGAGACGACACTAGCTTAACACAATAATACAGAGGCTAATACGTTTATAAAGTAGATAAAAATAGTATATATCGAAATGACTCGAGGCCTCTACACAGAAAACGTAGATGCATAAGGCACCAACGAACATAAGGTCTTAGGAAACTGCAGTGGATATATCACCTTAGTTAGTATATATATATATATATATATATATATATATATATATATATATATATATATATATATATATATATATATATATATATATATATATAAACGAGAAGAAAGGGGTAAACCGAGGGCCCGATTTTTATTATTCATATCAAAATAAACCAACAAACAATGACACCAAGGACAACATAAGAAAATTACTTGTCCTTAATAAATGAATTAAGGAAATGATAAATTAATGGAAATGAAAGTGGATGATGGAAAAACAACTTGCCGCACGTGGGGAACGATCCCACGTCTTCCCATTACGCGTGCGATGCCCTACCAATTGAGCTACCGCGTCGCCCTTTCCCCATGCACATTGTTGGCTATTTATGTTTTGCTAGAACTAATCCTGGGAGTGTTAGCCAGCGCCACGACGAAAGAAATGCGCCTCACGAGCCTAACGGCCTTTTTTCGTCGACCTTTTTTACAGCCCCCGCACACGCAGCAACCAGCAGCTCGTATCCACAGTTTCACTACCCTTGGACGCCCACCGTGTTACTACGTCACACCCGCGAAGGGGAAGGACCCGCCTCGCGACGTGATCTAATTTGCTTCTTGCTGACGTTCGCTCACTCGCTCGCGCGCCCTGCTCCTCCTGCTGGCTGGGAGTCCTCCTGTCTCCCCTTTTCTTTCTTTCTTTCTTTCTTTCTTTCTTTCTTTCTTTCTTTCTTTCTTTCTTTCTTTCTTTATGCCCACGCGATGGCACGACGAAGAGCACCAGGGCATGCCTCCCGCTTCTCGTCGTTGTACGTGCCTCGAAAGTCTGTTATCCGAAGATGAACAAAAGCCAGGCTTGACTGACACATCATCACGCACTGTAGGAGACACGTCGGGGAAGGTAGTCTTTGAGTGAGTGAGTGAGTGAGTGAGTGAGTGAGTGAGTGAGTGAGTGAGTGAGTGAGTGAGTGAGTGAGTGAGTGAGTGAGTGAGTGAGTGAGTGAGTGAGTGAGTGAGTGAGTGAGTGAGTGAGTTGGCGAAAGCATTAGTCATGAGTCGCTCAGCATTGCTGGTGAGATCTACAGGCTAAGTTGACGTTTTGCATGCGCAATGCGTTGCTGCAGAGACAACTCATCTGTGATTTGGTCTGAGTTACCTTGTGAGACCGCGAGAGTCATGAGGGAAGCATCGCGTTTGGAAGGCATTATCAAATCATGACCGGCAGCTTACCGCTATCCTTTATAAAAAATAGTCATTCCATTATATCGGTGCTAACATATGTGGCAGAAACTTGAGGGTTAACAGACAAGCTTAAGAAGTTGAGTACTGCACAGCGAGTGATCGGGCGGAAAATGTTAGGCGTAACCTTAAGTGGCAGGTATAAGATGGAATCAGCTGGTGCAAGATAGGGATAATCGGAGTGCTGGGAGAAGCATTCGTCCTTCAGTAAAGACATTAAATAAAATAAGAAGGAAGAAAGCAAAAAAAAAGACAAGTTGCTGCTGATGATGATGACCTTGTGATGTGATGGGATGGGATGTGATGATGACGTTGTGCGACTACAACGTTACAAAACACGGAGAATCTAAGCTTGTCCTTCTAACACACGTTTATATACGACTTGAGGCCCACACATACAGTAAGCAGCAAGCACTCCTTTGATTTGGCACGACCATATAACAGCTGAAGTCACTGGAACTCTAGGCAGAAACATTTTCTGTAGTGTGGTCACGGTCGAGTCCCGTGAAATTCTGTGTAGCGCAAGGTTTTTATACGCATGCGTAGGAAGGACTCCCGTCACCGTGTTTAAATACTCGAACGCGGGTACTCCGGCACGCCTACGACAAGCGTGCTCCTGTCTGTCCCTGTCACGTCACTCTTGCGTCTGTATCAATTTCGCGCTGCATGTAACCATGGAATCGCGCCAGTTAGCGAGATCGCGCTGCTTACGGCAAGGCAGGACAAGCAAAGGCACTGAAGTGGATGAGGTGATAGAAGGACGTTTGCAAACTGCGGCTAATAAGACACGTCTATACGGTATAGAAGCACTGACACTATCAGTGATTCTCCGACGCCTCTCGCTTCACACGCGCAACAGCTGAAGTCACTCGAGCACGAGGTGTGAACGAGTCCTACACTCTACTCACGAGTGCAATCGGAACACGAGCGCGCAGATCATTCATCTATCCACGCTCGCAGGAGTGCACGTGCTCTAGTGCAGATATCCAGACGTGCGCGTCGCATTACGCACTCGTAACCCGTACGCCTCTAACGCGTCCCAGCTCGCCTCTAAATCTGGTTTTTAAGTGTCGCAAGCCCTTTTTTCCGCCCTGCGGGCAAAATCGCAGTGAGCGGGTTCGACGGCATTGTTTTTCAACGAGCCGATTCTTTCTCGCGTGGCCGAGCAGTCGGGGTGATTTGTCGCGCGTGCTTAGCGTGCGCCATCTGGCGGGAGCACGCTTTTTTTTTTGTGTGTGTGTGTTTGTGAGCGTGCATGTCGGTGAAGTCCAAAGTGGCTCTTCTTTCTCTTCTAAGCGAGGGGGGGAGGGAGGCTTGTTCCCGAGCTCTTCGCGTCACTTACTCCACTGCTTACCCCTTTGTATACGACAGGGATTGATCCCGAAACAAATGGGGATATATAAAAGACAGAAAAGGGTTTTATAAAAGAGAGGTGAATGGTAAAGCCTACACGTAAGGAGCAAAATAACGCGAAATCGCTATACGCACCTGCCTTCAAGTTCAGCGTAGCGCTAAATTTCAGAAGAAAAATAAACGGGAAAGAAATATAGAAAACGGAACAGGAAAGACGGGTTCACGGCTAAGCTGTAGGGAGTGAAGGGATGGGACAGGAGACAAAGCGTGCATCTTTTGGGATCAAAGGATAAAACTGTGCCGGTGTTCGCGCTAGGGGTGGATCCAAAGTTGAGAACTCAACCGTTGGCGGAAGTAAGGGCAGCACGGAGGAAGCGGGTTCCCTATACTCTTGCCTGGGTGTGTGCGTTAGAATATGTGGCACGCGATTTTGTTTGTGTGTGTATGTATGTGCGTGCACGCATGTGTGTCTGAGGCGTGCGTACCGTCTGCATGGGAAACCAAGCATGTTCCTCCTTTTCTTACCGCATTATTCACCCACGCGTGAAAGGGGAAACTCCTTTCTGGCTTTCCCTTTGGTTCCTTCTCCAAGCACCCGTGCCTTGATTCCGACTTCTGTGTACACTTTTTTCCCCGTTTCATCGTAAGTCCATTGTCGGTCGTGATTTGTCGCAACAGCCCTCCGAAGCTTCGCTCGGCTCGGTTCGGCTTGGCTCGAGGCTGTCTCGCTAGCTTGCTTGCCTCAGTTGAGGGTGGCGGCAGCGAAACCTTTGCTCCTGTGTGTTTCCTGCCTTTTGTCTTTGTCGTCTTGCGCTGCCCCCTCAAGATTTGCTCCTCACCTCTCTCATGCAAATCCCGTCCTTTCTGCCCTCTCGCCACCCTGCTCACACGCATCCTTAGACTCGCACAAGCGTATACGTGAGCGCGTCTCTATATACCCGACACCCTCCCACGAAATGGAACTCGCGCGCTGGGTGGATACGACGAGGTGCGGGTCCTTTTTTTTTCCCGGAAGACTTCAGCGAGTGCTGCGACGATGGCGGCTGCTACTGGGAAGGAGCAGTTCCCATCGAACTTTCATTCCCAACAACTGTAGGCGCCTCCCTCCCGCTCTCCCCTACTCCCCAATTTCCCATTTTGCAGCCGCCTTTCGCCTCCCAAATGTGCGTGCGTGCGTGAGTGCTCGATGACAAATGCAGATCCTATCTCACCGTTCGGCGTTTGATTCCGCCTCTCTTCTATCGCTGACTGGTGGCTGCCGGAGGTAAAGAAGAAACAAAATCAACGACTCGAGAACAAAATGAAGTGCCGAGGCTTAGCGAGAGAGAAACAAAGGCGACGTTGCGCGTGCGCGGCGCCGGGAAGTCGAGAACACGAGCGGGAACCTCGGCGAGGACGCCTCCGCTTGAAGCCACCATATAGAAAGGCAAAACCCCTCGCTCCTTCCCGCGTTCCCCAGTGCATGCCTCCCTCCGTATACCGTACTTCCACCCAATTCTTCCTCCCGACTCTTGCGGTGCAAGTTGTCCTTAGCGGTGTCTCAACTGCTGAAGGAGCGAGGATTTGGAAAAGCGTTTTGACGTTACTGTCTCGTCTTAGAGAGGAATCTGGTGTAAGCAGTGGCGGTGCAATAGCGCCGTCTTGTTTGTATTATTTCTTTTGTTTCATCTCGTTCTTTACGTTCCAGAAGCCCAATGCTTTCAGCCCTTTCGGCTGCGGGAATAATGGAGCCATCTCATTTTTCGAGCCTGTATTTCTTATTATTATTATTTTTTTTTTACTTGGCTTGCCGGGAATTCCCAGCGCTCCGTCGAAAAGAAGGGCTCGATGCCGTTCAGGCCGCACTGGCGGAACGGCTGCTTCGGCAAACCTTTTCTCTCGCTTTCTGTTTTGTTGCTTTCGAAGCGACGCATCGTTTCTTGTTTCCGGGGCTATATTGTTGAGCTGCGCTCGCGGGGGAGTATTTGACGGGATGGAGTGGATTTAATGCCAAACCAGTTCGCTTGCATCTTTTCTCGTCCCATGGTTTGTGGAAACATGTGTTGGTTCCAGGTTGGGTGGAACATAGGAAAAGCTGAACAAAGTTCGGCGCAAAATCGTTGGCCATACGGCTAACGGGCCATGATTACTGACGCACTATTTGGGGAGTAGTAGATTTTTGTTTTTGCTGTTTTGTTGCTGTTGTCGTCGCTCTTGTCGCTGTTTCGATAGAGTCGCGGAATCCGTTCTGTTCGTTTGGGCCTAGACGTATGAACTCAATTTTGCCGTGAAATTTGTCACATTAGTGTTGCCTCTTTTAGCAGCGATGAGAAAAGGCTAAGGCCAATAATAGAAAGCCACAATTTATCGTTCTCGGTGGAGACACATTGCAGAAGTACACTGGCGCTGTATATAATAATATATATATGCCATACGGAGAGACACACATTCTAGACCAATTTGACTCCTCATATCAACACGTGCACTGATGTAGTTCCCACGTCGACTGACTACTCCGGCGACAGTCTGAGGACTTAGGTGTGCTGCTCCGGATGTGCCCGAAATTCCTGTTCTGTCTTCATAGAGTGGCATTATTATTATAGTTATTGTTATTGTTGTTGTTGTTTAATTATTCTGAAAAGGTGTGCGTTTTATTCATATTTATATATGTACAATTAGTGAATCTTCATTAATGTATTAATCCGCCTTGTTCTGTGTAACAGTTACCAAGCTTGGCGTCACGGCGCATCTTTGAATACTGCTTTGTTCGATATCCTTCTATAACCTCCCTGCCTTCTGCTTTTCTCTTTCTCCCCTCTCTCTCTCTCTCAGTCAGTCACAGTTGCCTCGGCCGAATCAACCGATTCGACGTGCCCGACCGAATACAGCGAGAGAGGCGCTGGTAGGGCTGCGTACGTTATCTCTGTTTTCACGTGCGCCACACAGCACCAGGACCAGCATGTTGCTCCCGGCCATACTAATAAAACCGATTGATTGACTGACCGACTATAAGTTGCAGCGGCAGTCGCAGGGAAGGCGGTCGCGGAGAGGCGGCGTGTCTTTCACACGTTCTCGCCATTTCCCGTAACGGCGAGACGAGAAGGCGCCATGGAAAAGAAGTGAAACGGGAACGCCGCTACGGCGGCTCGGTGAGCTGGAGCGCTAGAGAGGTGGGTCTGTCCCGCCGTGTTTGCACAGGTTTCTCGCGCAGAGCAGAGGAGGGGACGCGCGGGCCACGGCAGCCCCGTCTCGCCACGCCGCCGCCGTCTACGTGTATGCGTCGACCCGCGCACTCGTAGCCACCAGGACGCGGTATAGCTCTCCCCCGCATCTGAGTAAGCTGGCGCGCGCACTAGCTGCAGAGAGATGACGGCGCGGTCGACGCCGCCGCACAGTTTTCTACAAAAAATAATAAAAAAGAATACTGCACCGGCTTCATACCTCGCATTCGAGTTGCAACGCGCTATACGCGAAGAGTTCGGTAATCAAAATCTATCACTCCACGTCTCTTCCATTTGCAAGGAGAGGCAGGCACATACGAAGAGCCCCGTGAGCGGTGTTAACGGTAAGCAATTTACCAATACAGACTACCCCTCAGGACGAAATTCAATTTGGTCACACAAATGTGTGTGTTTGTTCACACACACACACACACACACACACACACACACACAAACACACACCCACACACACACACACACACAAACACACACACACACACAAACACACACACACACAAACACACACACACACACACACACACACACACACACACACACACACACACACACACATGTTCCTAAGAAACAACGCAATTTAAATTCTAGTGACTCTACGAAGCAGAATTTCGAGTTCGAAGTGGAAACTATTTTACAGATATTCCTCAAAATTGGTAAGTCAGAAACACACAGTTGCACGAAATTGACAAATCTGTAACTCTGCGCCAGAAATATATATTGAAACTCTATAAAAGTATCTGTTAGAGCATCTAAAGCGAACAATTTTCATATACGAATCGAATGCTTACGTAAAATCTTTACAACGTTTACGAGGATTCTACAAGAGCCCCACTCACAGATTAGTAGTATATTTCACAGTGGCGTATGATGCATCAATTTTCTCCGCTTTAGATGTATAATTAGATGCAATTATGAAAACTGCGGTAGCGTTTTTTAATGTTGAGTTACAACGCCGCAAACTCTTTACTTGAGTCTCTTCTTTTTTTTTCAAATTAAAAAGGAATGGCGACCTAAATTAAATATTTCCTGGATACATTCACTAGATCTTAACTTTTTATTTTAAATTGAACCAGTTTCATATTACTAGGTGCAGTGGTTGAAGAAAAAGAGGATTTCTCCATTTCAATATATTTAGATAGGAGCTTCCGAGCCGACCCTAAAGCTTCCTCTTAAGATATTCTCCAACAACAACACCACAACAACAATCGACTCTAAAGATGCGTGCTTTTCCAATTTGATTCATTAAATAATAATAATAATAAAAAGAAGCAGGTGCTGTGACTATTATACGTGTGCATGACTTCAGCACGTCCACAAGCTGCCCTTTATTCATTTTCCTTCCAGAATTTAATTGCTTTCAAGTAGTTTCACCACAGTTGGGTGATAAGCCCACTAGACACTTCGTTCCTCACTTGAGCTGCTTTAAGTCACTGCTCCTTCCTTTCGGCAAGCTTCATTCCATTACGCGTGGAGCAGCTTCTACGATCTCCCAGCCCTGAATGCCTCCCAGGTCCAACCAGCCCTGCGCCGCCGCCCTCGCGCAGATCTGCACTCGCGTCGTGGCGATATCAGTCTCTCCGATTGGCCGAACAGTGAGCCCTCTGTGAAGCACACGAAGGTCGGTGAATCGACCGATCTCCCCGAGTTTAATTAAATGCCCCGAAGTATCACCAGCGAACTCATCCCCTTTCCTCTTCCTCTCCTTCCCTCGCCATATTCCTTCTTTCTCAACGGTAGCTCGCTATCACCGACGCCAAGGGTTGTCGTGCAAAGCTTCGGCGCTTTACAGACGTACTCGTACAGCAACTCGGAGATTCAGCGCATGGGTTAATTATGTCAGTTCTCTATCGGTCCGTAGCGTTAGGGTAGTTTATCTCAATGCTGATATTTAGATTTCACTTTATTAAACGGGTGTTTCGGACCTCAGTAAGGGGGAACCTCGGCCCGGTCGTCCGAAACTAGAAGGATGCTTTGGAGGCACTGGCGTTTTGGTCCTGCTGGCTACACCTTTTCCCTCTGTTTCGCGAAGATGCGATAAAGAGCAACACTATGATGGGTAATTATGAAATCGAAGCAGAGAGTGGGGGCACCTTTACACATGATTCAAAAGGACTGCTCGGCAAAGCAGCTGCAAAAAGTACATCGGGGGCAGCCTGAGTTAACAGACCGTTTCGCATAAACAACGAAACGCCGCGCCTACAAACCCTCACGGGAACCGAATAATATGTCTCACCAAATGCAGTTCTTAAGCACCTTCTTACCCGCAAACACGCACTGCGAAAAATTTTAGCATTGTAGATGTGTTTATCACAGTATTACTATTGGTACTGTTTTATGGCGCAAGGACTACAACGGCCAAAGAGCGCCAGTAACGATGCTTAATAGTGCGGTAGAATGTCAAGCACACGACTGCGGGTACAAAGGGTTGCGATGAATGGTTTATCACAGTGTTGAAATACTCGCCATATGAAAAACAGGTATAGCAATATTTGGTTTATTGATCAACAAATTAACGTGCTTGAGCCTATAGGAGCTTCTAAATGCACAGTGTCGCTTGCAGTTTCAGAAAGGCTTGACAAAGTTTCTGTAGTATTTTTCTAGCCTATTTTTGCATATAAGGAGCGTATGCGCGCAGTTTGCAGAATTTCAAGCGAAAGCTTTCCTTTTCACTTAGACTAGTGCTGGGAACATCGGAAAACGGTATCCCAAATCGAGCAAACAAACAGCAGTGACCTAGTGTTTGCAGGACACGATGGACCATGGAAGACTTTCGCCAATATTGACTTAGTACAAAGAGCTGCCGAATAAAAATTTAACGTTTATGGCGAGAGGAGAGGAAGCTGTTTGGGTCCTGTGCCAGCGCACGCACGCACAAACACACAATCATGAAATAAATATTCACCCATTTAAAAACACGAAAAATACTGTTCCAGACTATATTATTGTCGTTAAACGTGTGAATATTTATTTCGTGATTATACGTTTGCGTTTATATCGTTTATTTCGTGATTATATGTTTTTGACGATATATATATATATATATATATATATATATATATAAGCACTTGTGCTTTAACCACTCTATACCAAGATGGAACGGTAATTTTCCGCACACACATCTTGAGGTTGTGAGTACCTCCCCCCCCCCCCTTTAGTATTAATTTTGTGAAATTCCGTCATATTGTTAATTCGCCATCCTGTCACCTTTTATTGGCCCACAGGACTGCTACAGCCTCCTTGATTGGCTCAAAATGCCGGCATGACGCTATTTGACAATAACACCAGTGGGAGACTAAAAGAGCAATTTTGATCAAGAAAAGCAGTTTATCCATGTCGATCCGCAGCCATAACCGTAAGTCCTTGTTTCCTGTTATTCGCTTGAGTTTCCCCATGTTGCCTTCACGAATTCATACGAATAGGTTAACTTTCGTGAATAGCTTCTAGCTAAGAAAAAAAAAAATTATATCCAGCTTTGCATTTCGGCGAGCGCGTAATATCACAGCAAGCACCTGTAGAGTGCCGAATCTTGAAACGAGAAAAAAAATTAGAAGTAACTCCATTACACGACCGTTTAGACTGTACCAAAGCACTCATGAACGGTAACAGTCGCCATGACAACACCGCTGTGTCGGGTTCTGTAAGACTGCACATGCTGTGTAGCGAAGGATAAAAATATAACCAGTGAGTATAAACCAGAGCAATGGAGGGGCCCGATTTGTGTTAGCAACAACGAAATGAAACAAACAGATACACCACAGGTTTGATGCTTTCAGATATACATACGAGAGAGAGAAAGCAAGGAGAAGAATGACAGGGAGATCAACCAGGCAAGCGTCCGGTTTGCTACCCTACACTGGGGGTAAGGGAAAGGGAAAATAGAACGAGGAAAGGAGGAAGAGAGTGAGCACTGTGTGCACGTGGGAGGATACACAAGAACATTATTAGCGGCCTCTCAAACCGGAGTACTTAAACTATACTAGTTATTACTAGCTTCGTACTAGTGCACGAATCGCTTTTTGTGCCAGTGACGGATGTGGCCACGGTCCGAGTATCTTTGACTCAGAGAACGGTCTCGAGTCCCATTGGTTTAAAGTTTTCTGTAGAGACAGGCATTGGACGTCGTAGCGAGGACAGATACACAATAGGTGCTCGATGGTTTCCTCGCACCTACAGGTGTCGCATGCCGGCCTATCGCTATCGGCCATTCCCATACGATAGGAGTATGAGAGTTCGTAAACGCCCCTCCCAGCCACGAGCGGCGCAGCAGGGTTCCTTCGCCGCGGGAAAGGCTAAATGACCGTTGAAACCGTAACAAGGGGTCCAGCTAATGCAATCGGCAATTGGAAGCATTTGAAGGACTCCATAAAGATTGCGACTATTAGCGTGTAAGCAGACGAAATTCCCTGGCAGCGTCCGTCCTCGCCAAAGCTATTGGACGCGTTTGGATGTCTTCGTGGGCAGACCGGGCAGCCTTGGCAGCGAAGTCGTTGCCGGCGATGCCACACTGAGCAGTCGCCCACTGAAAGATTATGTTGTGCCCTGTTTCCCGAGCATGGTGGTGTATTTAAGAGAACGTATTGGTGTTACCGGCCTGCTCCTAAATGCTCACTTAAAGCGTGTTGCCATCGGTCAACAGGATGTTCCACAGGCGCCACCATGGCTATGAGTGGCGCTGGCTAACACTTTCCAGAGTTAGAACTTGAATACATACGTAAATACACAAGAATATGGATGGACGTGGGAACATCCGCCGCCGAAGCACAATTTGCAGCGCAACGCACGAGTAATGCGGACTTTGCACGTTTGGCTCCCACTGGCGATAGGTTGTTTTTTTTGTCATCTTTCATTTCCTATTAGCCTACTATTTCTACATTTCAAGCAACGATTTCAACATATCTGCATTTCAAGTAAAAAAGTCAGGCCTCTCGGTTCACCGAGGGGCCTGATTTTATTATTGTTCAAACAGCTAATGACTGAGCCAAGGAACTCGTCGGCAAAGCAATCAGTGTTTTCTAATTCAAGTGTAGAATTAAACGTAAGGACATGCGGAGGTTGCGGGTTCGGCTCCCAAGCGGCATGAAGTTGTCTTTTCTTTCAAGTTAATATCTACCTTTTTTATATAAGTTTCACATTACGATTAAGCAGGAAAGTAAATTGTTCATGTGCTTTCAACGGCTTAATTGTCTGTTGAGTTCGCATGGTTGTTACGAGTAGAAATAACAGTGATTTATGGAAGCCACACTTAGACTCCGTACATAAGGGGAAAATAAAAAAGCACGACGTTAGCGATATCTAAGGTGATCGTATTTGAAGGCCCATTTATATATATAAGGCACGTTAAAATGACGCAGTGTTGTATTTTTAGTTCCACAGTTTTGGTTCATTCGCTTTTAATTCTATATATATGTGTTGTTTACCAACACCTTGTGCGCCGATGGCGCGAACGTTCTGCAGTATATATGCATATATACGTCCGCCTATATAAGTCATTAAATTGTCGCTATAAGTCCGCAGCGTCAGCGTGCAATTCCACGCGCGGTAAGGCTAACGCGTGAACATCAGATTCATAACTCAAATAAACTGCAGAAAAAGAAAGAAACAGGGGAGTCATAACCACTAAACAGGCAGCCGAGCATCCCGCGTGCGCAACATACGCCGACAGAAAGGAGCCCGAAAAAAAAAAAAGAAAAAAACACGTATAAGGGATCGGCGCAAAGACTCCATAATTCGCGCAAATCCCGGCCCGCAGTCGACGTGCAGGAGGACCCCGGTGACAAACGAGTCCATTCAGCTGTCACCATCGTCGCGGCTAATGCAATAAACGCCGCGCACGACGCCTGAGCCGTTTAGCGCGGTGACGGACTTGATTCGGTCTCGGCGCCGCTCTTGCACCTGCCCTGCTCCTCCTCGGCGCGGAGGCTTTGTGCGTTACAGTCGCTTCATTGTGCGCTGCACACGAACGCGTGCGTCGACCCGGAGCCCCGAAACCCCGCGATCGGTTTAATTCTGGCGCCGATCTGCGGGGCAACCTGTCACAAAAACCACGCGCTCGCGTCATACGTTTCGCGGATGGGGCACTCGCCACCATTGCGTGTACACAGGCGTGGTTCGGCGAGAGCATGGCGGTCAGCGCCGTCTGCTCGCGCCGCTGTGCACTATATGCTCTGAAGACCGATAGAAGAGTAGGCTCAGACATCGGCAGCGCGCGGTAATTTCCCATTTGTAATTAGTAAAGAAAGTAATTTTCCTATTTTTCCTATTAATGATGAGGACAGAATATAAGTCTTTATTCTACATCCGCAAGTGCTTCCGCACTATATCCATCAGCCTCGTACAGTAAGAATATCGATTGCCCCGACACTGTGACCTTCGGACGTTTCAGGAGCAAGTTATAACGAGAAAAGTACCTATCTTGCATCGATCTCTTGTGCTACAATATCTTGCTTCTAAGTACCATTTATGTATCGTAATAGAAAACTCCCCTATACATTTTTCTACGCCTCTTCAACGCAGCCGTGCTTGTCCACGACAATAGTTCCAAACACTTCGAAGTACCGAACGTTCTAACTTAGAACAGACGCATCGCTTTACGTTTGATGTGAACCGTGTTTTCCGCGCTGACGAAGGCGATCGTGATTCTCGAAACTTGTCGTTGCATTTTTCAGTGAGCCTTGTATATTGTTACGTAGAAAGAAGCATGCGGACGACTATATACAAGCATACTCACTAACGCGTATGCCTGTAGCACTGCCCAGAACGAGCATCCCGCGTAACGTTATATAGTCGTTGTCATCACGGTCGTTTCAAAGATGATAGGCTTGCTCTTGGTTAAAGGGGATGACTGTTCTGTAGTAATATGGACGAGGATGAAATTTCCGCTCGTGCAGCGACTATAAATGGCACTGTAGTGCGGCCCAGAACGTGCGCATGTCTGATGGGGCGGTCATCTTTCACACGCGCGAAATACTGCTTGACCTAAAGTAACCTTAGACAAGAATATAATCATATCGACATGGTCGGTAGAGTCCGCGCCAAGGACTGCAATGGTTCCGGCATGCGCATAGAAAATTTTGGCCGGTGTGTGTGATTTCTCGGCAGCTGCAGACAACTGTAATATCTCTCGCAGCCTCTTACCAAAAAATAATTTACACTGATGAAAAAAAAAAACTGCTAAATAAGCTCATTTTCTGCAATTCTGTGTGGTCGTGGCCTGCGCCTATATACAAAGCAGTCGCCAGACTCGAAATCGCTGCTTCCCTTTCCCCCTCCTCCACGCAGGGTGTTCTGCGACACTAAAAGCTTCAGTCTGACGTCTGAAAACGTGTTTTACGACAGCGACTTCCTGCGTGTCAAGGGTCCCGCCCACCGGCGGTTTACACACCGCTATACTCCACCTCGTACCACGCACGGGCACTATATGCCCCGTGAACACGCCCAGCAGTCTCGTACACGCCGCAAAGAGCAGAGACCGCACATTTGAGGCCGAGAAGCTGCTTCAGGGTAAAAAGGAATATTGGGTGCGGGGAGTCGCTTTGCGAGAGTTCGCATAAACTTCGCTGCATCCACGCGACAACCGCACCCTCCTACAACACTGCCTCCCCCCCCCCTCGCCCCCCTCCCCAAGCAGCACCACCTCCGTGCCACTTTTGCAAAACCCCCCAACTGCGAACCCCCTCCCAGCAGATGCTGGAAGACCGGTAACGCGCTGCGGGTCGACCGCCGTATCTCCCCGGCAATCAACCCCATGCCGAGCGAAAACGACACCCGAGACGCCGCGGGGCCACGCCTACACGCAGCTCGATGTCAAGGCGGCAGCACCACGGCCGTGAAAACATTTAACGGGGTCTCGATCCCCTCGTCGGCCGCGGTCGCGACCGCGTGAACAATAATATAACGGTCAACAGGTCAGACGGTTCGCCTTCCGGCGCCCATGGCGAGACAAATTGGCCCACCAGCGGGGGCTCTATATAGCGCGTGCGATTGAGGGGAGGGGGGGATACGCCGTGGTAATAGTAGAACGGGCTTCATACGGGCATGTGCTGCTGCATAGCGTACAGACGGTTCATGCGGCTCGGCAGAGCCTGGCCCGCTTGAAAGTCTGTGTAGGAGGCGTGAAAGTGGGAACACACACGACACGCATGGGGAGCAAACAAACTGATGTCTTAAATGAAATGCCTCACGTCCCCGTGCGCGGGAAAAATGACGCCGCGTATAAAAGGAGCAATGGGAAGCGGAGGGAGTTGCGGTGGCTCGCAGTGCTGTGATTGTAGTAGATGTTCCGCTATATCGCAGCGAACTTCAACAATACGCTTTGTTTTGCTGGATCTCACTTGCGACAGCAAGCCATTCTTAGTGTCTGCACTAAGCTGTATCTGCTATAATTTTGTCTGGAGCCACTTGCATGTCATATGAGTCTCGAAGATGTCTAACGTCGTAAACATTTACTTGCGATAGCAAATTACACGTAAGGTTTTGTCGTGTTGTGTAAAGTTTCGTGCGGGTCATATCTAATATCAAGCAAGAAAAGAAGGCAAAGACTAAGGCAGAAAAATCTGAGGGCACCTAAGTATTTCTTATGAGTTGCAAACGTGGTCATTCGAGTTATGAACTCCTTGGGGGCAAGCGTGTGCGTTGAGACGTTTGGCCAACGCTGGTTTAGCCCAGTGGGCGAGACACGTGACTACTAGCCCACAAGAGCGTGGGGTGGTAGGCTCGAAACTCACCACCGCCAACGTTTTTCCTTTCGAACTTATTCTGTTTTTTATACGTTAATTTCTTCATAGCGATTACCGACACGCAGTTAGAACGCAGGCGAGAGCTTGCACGGACATGGAACGCGCGGATAATACAGTCTTCCGAGAGCGAGGGTGACGCGGCGTCGCGGCGATGCCCTCTCCCCTAACGCAACACCTGGCGCGCTAGTGCGTCATGAGGTGTTCCCTTTCCCCCGGTCTGTCGAGGGGCGCACGTGGCATGGCGTCGCAGCCGATGGGAATTTAGGTGCCGTTTTTTGCTCGTCGAGACGATAGACGCCGATTTTTTTCGCTCAATGGGCCATTTGATGCTTTCGCATCAAAATAAATAAATAAGGCACCGAAATCTAGGAGGCAGCAGTGGTTATTGAAAGAGCTCACTTCGAACAAGTTCGTATGCTCAATGCTTCAGGTAAAAATATTATGTTCCATTCATTCATTCATTAGGTACCTGCGTCGCTTTTTAAAAGGCATTACAGCACGGAGGATACACCAAGTAAATTAGTTACAATGGCTAATCCAGTTAAAGCGCGAAAAAGGACTTTGTTTGATTTAATACAAACAAGCATCTTGTGCAAGAAAGTTCCAGTCTCGAATGGTACAAAGAGGAATAACGAAAAGCGTAATATCTCAAATGAATTTCACGAACTTTCAATGTATGGTCCCTTTCTCATGATACGTAATGTGGCGGCCGAAAGTTCTGTTCACGGTCTATTCCTGTCTTAAAGTGATAAATGTGAAGAGAAAAAGAAGCTTTGAGCCTCAGGCTCTCTCTGCGATCTTTTGCGGCTTTCATTGAAATTGTCGTCCTTCTCGGTGTCGTACTCAATCTCCGGTTACAGTTGCCAGTTACGAAGCGAACTGCCCTGTTTTGAATTTTCTCGGGCTTATTTTGAAGTATATGTGTGTAAAAGTCCCAACATTTGAGGGTATATTCAAGTATTGAACGAATGTGTATAAAATACAGTAGCTGCTCAAGGCTATTTGGGAAGTGCTTAAACACTTAGCAAGTAACTTTAAAGTTTACCTGCAAGAATCCAAGAGTGGATGCCACTTTGCAAGGAATGTAATCAACATGAACGTTTCATCTAAGATTTGATGTCAAAACTACATCCAAATATCTGAATTTGCTCACTGTACTTAAAATTTTTTATGCTGTAGCTAAACTTACTAAGGAAATTTTTTTTTGTAAGAGTGACGTGTACATTTTTGTTTACATACAGGGACATATCCCATCGTGTACCCCAATCAGCAGTTAAATGCAAATCACTACACAACCTCTCACAATCCCGCACATTATTGACAATCTTATATACCACATCGGTAAACGTTTAGAAAGTGGACTCTACGCCTGCGTTAATACCATTGACATATAGCAGGTATAGCAGTGGCTCCAGCACTGAACCTTGCGGTACTACAGAAGTAATTTCTACGTATATTCTGAGGAATGGCCATTAAATAGAAGTGACTGTTTTCTTGAAGTTCAATATTCTGTTAGTCATGGAAATGCATTCTGATTGAGTATATGTCTGCGTAGTTTTGATATGAAAAGAGTGTGGCCTACTACGTCGAACGTTCTTTGGAAATCTAGGTAGAGTCAATAACCGATCGTCTGTCAGTGGCTAATGCTACATCGCGGGCCGATTCAATGATCTGTGTTCTACAGGAAAGATCCTGATGTCTAAAACCACGGCTTATCGAGGTACGTTCATACCTTACCGGCAAACTGCCATGATTTTAGTCTCTTTTTTTTTCGAAGAAGATTAGTTTCAAATGGGGGGGCCCTATGGCAATTGATTCGACCCGTAAATTGGCTGCGACCGACGCATCGTCGACAACCACGGCGCGTGGAGAGACAGGCAACGCTGCCGTCTTCTTTCAAACGCACGCAACACCCGGGGACACCCCGCGGTTTTATTGCGACAGTCATGCGACAGCAGGCCGGCCTCCCGTTATGTCAGGGAACCGGCGTTTAGTCGCCGAGGGACACAGGGAGAAGGCTCCCGTCTTTGGACCCCTTAATCCCGCTGATAAAAGCAAAACGGCGCCGTCACCCCTCCCCCCCCCCCCCCCCCCCCGCGGCATAACCTCGCCGTCCTTCGTTGTGCACGTTGCGGGAGCGCTGGATAGATCCGGGAAGGGAGGAGGTGGGGAAGCGGGAAAAGGGAAAGGCAATAAGGAAAGAGGGGAGGCGTGTGCGTTTTCTGCAACCAGCAGCAGTCTTTTAACCCCGGAGGGCCACGAGGCAGTATATCGACACGTGAAAAGCGGGTATTGACGTCTGGAAGCGGCGAGGACACACACATGGCGAGCGCGGCACTGGAGCGACCACCATCCTTTAAAAATTTTTTTCAATTATAGTGTCTTACGTGCCAAAACCACTTTCTGATTATGAGGCACGCCGTAGTTGAGGACTCCGGAAATTTCAACCACTTGGGAATCTTTAACGCGCACCTAAACCTAAGTACGCGGGTGTTTTCGCCCCCATCGAAATGCGGCCGCCGTGACCAGGATTCGATCCCGCGACCTCTTGCTCAGCAGCCCAACACCATAGCCACTGAGCAACCAGGGCGCGTCAGCCACTATCCTTCGCACGTGCCACTGTTCTACACTGTTCTATACAGACGTATACTTCTGAGGACGAGGAAAGTCGCTCCGCGGTGCTAGGGTCAAACTTTTGCAAAAAAAAAAAAAAAAAGCGAGGGTGGGAACTGCCACGAGCGTCTCGTAACGTTCCCCGTGACCTGTGCAGAAACAACGTATTGTCTCCTAAAATCAGTTCATGGAATATGTGCAAGCGTATAAATGATATGAGGAATAAAAGTGATTCCAACAGTTATAATAAAGCAAACAAAACGTGGATTTTCGTGTTCGGTAACGGGCACCGGAAAAAATTGCTACATGAACAATATGCACGAACAGACGCACTTGCTGAAGGACAATCGGAGCCGGTCGATTCGGCTTTCTAGAAGCACTCACATATATTGCCACAACCATTTAGACACGCTTTCCATAGACAGCTTACCAATCAGCTGACATTTTAACATCAGTGGCGCCTCTCTTTCAATATGTGTGTCTATTTGCGCACACCACCTTGTAGCCATGTTTTATAAACTTCCCCAGCAATAAATAAATAAATAAGTAAGTAAATAAATAAATAAATAAATAAATAAATAAATAAATAAATAAATTTATGTAAAATTACAGGTGCCGAGAAAAGAACATTTAAGGTACTTTCAGAAGAAAGTTTCTACACGCGCGTATAGAAATCAGTGTGGCCACAATATCGTCTGCAAACATAAAACATTACGATAGTGACGCGCAGCCGCTCCGTGAGCCGCTTCGTGCCCACAAGTGCACGCTATCATCACTCCACGCACGTCTCTCATATACGTACACACATGCAGATATGACAAATAGAAAAGAATGCGAGGGGACTTCAATGCTATGCTCCCCCGCGACCTGTAGGTCAGGGCTACTGGGGAGGCACTGATTCGAACCATGGGCGCTAACCGGGTCCCGGAACACTGCAGGGTTATGGCGCTGTTTCTCCGCAAGCCTGCCCTCCCTCGCGCACTACGAAAACGCCCCCATATGCCGACAGAGGGCGCGTCGTCCGAAGCGCTGCAGTATGCTTGTGTGTGTATACAGGGATTCGCGCGCATGTAATATTCAGGGCCGCCGAGGCAATGACAGGCTAGCGATGACGAGGGGTTAAAACCCTGCCCTTGGGCGGAATGATGAAGCGGTGCCCTGGGACCGACCCGAGCCCGCCGCGGTGCTCCGTGGAGTGGTGGCGCTCGTGAATGCACTCGCGCGGCTAATAAACTGTCGCCCGAGGCTGCGCTGAGCGGCGTGCCCTATAGCTCGCGTCACAGTTGCGAGGTCTCGATCGGGTTGCGTGAGTAGTTGCGAGTAGGGGTTGCGCTCTCTTTGATGCCGGGCTGTGTGGCCTACAAACAGAGAATAACTATAAGATTACGCGAGCCGGGTGACACACACGGCACGCAGGTCGCGAGGAAACACTCTCTTATGAACGCTATTGGCTGCATTTTAGCGGCGGAGAAACCTTACGGCTCTAACTAAGCGGCCTGAGAATACTTTTGCGTCTTTCGTACTTGACAATGCGGGAAATCAGAATTAGGCTGCCTGTTGTCCGTCGCAAAAATTATCTTGTCGTAGCACCCCGACACCATGTGCCGAATGGTCACCGCCAAACATGGACTAGACGAACGACCCCTGTCCGTACACGCACTACTGGAACGCCGTCCTCACCGAACGTCGGCTCATAGCAGTGAAGGCAGTTGTGTGCTTTCCGGAAGTTATACTCGCTTGTGCGAGCGCTTTCCACTGCCTCGTGGCGACCGTGTGCGCGCACACATCCACCACCTTCCTCTCTTTCTCTCATATTCCTATTCCCCCCTTTCCTTCCCCCAGCGTAAAGTAGCCAACCAAACATTTTTCTGGTTGGCGTCCCTGCCTTCTCTCTTTCTTTTCGCCCAACAATTTTGAAAAGAAAGGGAAAGCTTTCGCGGCTATATAGTGGGCGTTGTTACCGCTTGGAAGCTGTAATAATATATATTTCTCATAAGTGCCTCAGTAGCCCCTCAACACACTTTATTTGGCACAATGGGAATGGTGATTAGGACTGCTACTGATAATAAAACGGCTTTCATGTGCTGCTACTCGTAGATCCAGTGCTTTTGATAGCACTATAGTTTAAAGCGCGAACCAAGGCACGAAAGAAAGCCTGAAGTGCCGCCCAAAAGAGCGGTAGCCACAGCTGGCCTGGAGACAGCGATGAACGGCACTGACGACGGTGCCGAGAACGACGACAATGATGGCGCCACCATGATAGCGCTGTGACGACGATAATAACAAAAACTACTAATACCACGACGACGACGACGACGACGATGATGATGATGATGATGATGATGATGATGATGATGATGATGATGAATGCACGACGAACTGTAAAAACAGCAACGGCGACAATGATGGCACAACGGCTGCAAGACGGCTTCATGTCGCCAAGCCGGGATGAAATTCCGGAGGAAAACTTGCCAAATAGTATTTTCTGGCAAATTCAGTCAACGAAACCCGAAGGCAGTAAACACGATGTTGATAAATCATAGCGTAAGAACTGACAGAATAATAAAGAACGTACTTGCGATAGCGTGTCATCTCATTATCTGTCGAGCTGTGCACGTCTGTGCAACTATTTATCAGTACTTCGAACAAAGAAGTCCAAGCATCCACAACGGTGATGAGAACTTCCATCGAAGCTTTTAATGGTGAGGTTATATGCAGTACTCTGGCACTGTCAAAGCGAGGACGACAGAAACATAAGTGGTACGACAGGACCGAGCCTTAACCATTTATATGTGACCTTGTTGTTTTCTTAAAGGGGTTCTTGTATTATCCGTTGTTCGCACAATATCTTAGTAAAACAAGTGAAATCGTCAATTGATGTAGCTATTTCTAAGAGGTGGTGCCATTGCTGCTTTATTTTGCTTTTACTATTTTCTTTCAGTGCGCTGTTTTAGTTACGATCTTCTTTCTGATGTATGTTTCCGAAACGAGGAAGGCGTGTAGGTTCGCCTGCCTGACCCCAACGTGGCGGTCGCGAGCCCCGTTCAACGCCTCTTCCAATTCTGTCCTTGCGTTTTCGCTCGGTCCTGAACCCCGCATTCCCTCAAATCCAATTGGCATTTAAACTGGTCCTTCCCTTTGTGGGACAACGGGCCCGAGTTAGTTTCGCCCCAGCGATCTCGCAAAGCGGTCGACCGTGCGTCAACCTTCGAAAGGGAGGGGGGCACGACCATACACTGTTATACGCCAGGCGGGTAGATATGGGGAGAGTTGCAGGCGAATTTGGCCCGCGTTGCGTAACCCTCGTGACGCTTCCCAATTACTCCCCACCGTGACCCCCCTCTCCCCCAGACACAACGCCGTACTCCCCCGATGCGGCGGGTAACTCCTTTTAAAGGAGACCGCACCGCGACGACCCCGCGTCGAACAGCGGCAGCATGCATTGAATAGCGTGGCGAAGAGATGGCGCAGCGCAAAGTGTGGAAAGAGAACAATGGCTGTGAGTACGCGCGCGTGTACGCGAATTAACAGGGGACGCCGTTTAACAGCATTTAAACCCGCTGATCTTTCTTTTACCCTTGCTCTTTCTTTTGGCGTTTTGACCGCCTATTGCGGGGCGAAGTGCGACGAGCCGAAAGAAAAGAAAAGACTCGAGCAGTCCCTTTGTAGTAGCCAAAATTCAGCGGTAAAAAACACACGCACGCACGCACGCACGCACGCACACACACAAGCACACACACACACACACACACACACACACACACACACACACACACACACACACACACACACACACACACACGCACGCACGCACGCACGCACACGCACACACACACACACACGCACACACGCACGCACACGCACACACAAACGCACACACAAACGCACACACACACACACACACACACACACACATCTGATCAAATACGAATCGAATTGTGCGAGAAGCGAATCGAATGTCAAATATTTTTCGAATAGTGCTCGAATAATGAGCAGCCCTTGTCACTACTATTATAAAACGATCTTCACGTGCTAGTATATATTCACAACGTTAGCGAGCTTCAGTCATTACACTGTTGAAAACTGCGCAATTAAAGACGGGACAAATGTGAACAAGCACATATATTTTGTGTTCTCTTGCAATAAATCTACTTGCAAGTCTGCATCCGTGCTCGACAAATTTCTTACACTTGCCCCATCTTTAACTGCGCAATTTTCCCAAGTGCAACGGAACCAACTTGCCCAGCTGTCCATACTTTTCTGCCAAATTACATCGCAAATTCTGCAGCGTTCTGCACAAAAACCGCAAACAAAGCATTATGAAGAAACAAGCAGTTTGTTCGTACACTCGGGATTTTCGGTGATTGCGAATGATAGGTACAATGTCCGCCGGGAACACACTGTTGCTCTAATTTTATGTTTAATCTCGCTCAATTGATGGTTTAAAATATTCGAGAGATATTAGAAAAATATTCGTATTTATGAATAATGACTATTTGGTTATAAGACCGACAATAACTGATGTGCTATTAAAAAAGCTTCG
Organism: Dermacentor variabilis; assembly: GCF_050947875.1. NCBI lineage: Eukaryota > Metazoa > Arthropoda > Arachnida > Ixodida > Ixodidae > Dermacentor > Dermacentor variabilis. The sequence goes on along the minus strand of NC_134574.1, from coordinate 166,244,925 downwards.
AATATTCACACACCCCTTACTATAATGCTCTCGCATTAAAACCTTTCCGAAAATACATGCCGCGCACTCGTACCATGGTTGGCCCACCCACAGTTTCTTTTAAGTAACTTCCAAATCGACCCTGCGTTACACAGCTGGGCACGCCGAAAGCCAGTTGCCATCCCCTTACATATAATACTTTCGCGCTATACAGAGGAGAAGAAAGAGATTCGAGGATCAATTTTCTGACCACCTCGCACCTCATGCCACATAAATCTAACCCACTCAAAGAATGACTAGATGTTTTTTTTTTTTTAATGTATGTCCCACTGACCCCGTTAATTGACTTATAGGCTATGGCGTTGATCAGCCAAGCCAGAGGTAGCGGGTTCAATACCCGGCCCTGGCGACCGGATTTCTATGGGGGCGCAATGCAAGAAAGCTCGTATGCCGTGCATTGGGTGTGCGTTATCAAAAAAAAAAAAAAAAACCAGATGGTCGAAATTAATCCGAAATCCCCTACTACTGCGTGCCTCACAATCAGATCGTGGTTTTGGCACGCATGACCACAGTATTCGTTTATTTTATATGTGTCACTAATGAAGCGGGGAGCGTGGGCAGAATAATCGCACGTACCCCGTCAAAAGCAGGTGGGAAGTTTTTCGGCCAAAGAGTCATCAGAGTGTTTGGCAGATGTGACACTTACCTGCAGAAGGCATCGCCAATCAGCGAAATTCCACGTTTCAGTACAGTCCTGTGAAACCAGATATTGCGAAATGTAAGGCAAAGCGCACTGTCCCAAGCTAAGTTCGCGTGTACAGTGGAACTGAACACGAAGGATCGTGAACAGCGAGTAAATCGTTCCCGCTCAAGACAGACGACTTTTTTACTGTTATTTTGTTTGTCTGTGAAATCTCAAGAAGATAGTGCACAACAGTGCAGAGTACATTACTGTGCCACCTTTCATAAGTACTTATAGTCTTGAAACAGTCTTAAGTGTAAGCTAGGGCTGCTAAGTTGTTCTACTTTGTGCATACATTTGCATGCGCTTCCTTCGAGTTATCACGCAAACACATGATGGAATGCGAACGAACGAAAACTATAGACGTCGCACAAGATTAGTACACGCAGGTAGAGAGCAGTAGCACAGGCTGCAGATATATAAGCCCACTGTATAATGTGCGCGTCTATACAGTGCATATGCGCGTGTGTGTATACAGGATGTTTCTTTTTTAGTTGCACCAATGTTTTAGAATTGGAAAATTATAAATCACGGTAATGTTATGTTTACCATACGGGTGTAAATATTGGCGGCCTCTAGATACAGAGCAATTGCCGCACTTACGTGCGTAATTAGCGAAGTTACGGTAATTTCTAATTAACAACAATAGGTGGCTACATCAGATGAGTACTTCGGGGCCACTCCTCGACACTACCTATCCCAACGATTAAATTTTCAATAGCGGATTTCATGCGGGAGCTACGCCAACAATTAGTTCCCCTTGGCAGGCTCCTTGAAACTGAGACTGGCTGGAAAAAGAGCGTCGGTGTCATCGATGTCGCCGCCATCCTGCCTTTCGTCACGTCTCCGTGGTCACCGCCGATCCTTCCCGCGAACAGCTTGCGTTATCTCCTTGCTGCCTGCGGCGTTGGCCTCGCGCTTCAATGCCGGCGGGCTGCCAAATTTACTTCGTCATTCCCTTGGGCCCTTGAAACGGCATTTCGTCGGTGGAAATGGACACGTGGCGCCCAAGAGAATGACGAAGTAAATTTGGCGGCCCGCCGGCACTGAAGCGCGAGCCCAACGCCGCAGGCAGCAAGGAGATAACGCAAGCTGTTCGCGGGAAGGATCGGTGGTGACCACGGAGACGTGACGAAAGGCAGGATGGCGGCGACATCGACGACACGGACGCTCTTTTTCCAGCCAGTCTCGGTTTCAAGGGGCCTGCCAAGGGGAACTAACTGTTCGCGTAGCTCCCGCACGAAATCTAATGTTGAAAATTTAATCGTTGGGATAGGTAGTGTCGAGGACGGGCCCCGACGTACTCGTCTGCTGTAGCCACCTATTGTTGTTAATTAGAAATTACTATAACTTCGCTAATTACGCACGTAAGTGCGGCAATTGCTCTATATCTAGAGGCCGCCAATATTTACACCCGAATGGTAAACATAACATTACCGAGATTTATAATTTTCCAATTCTAAAAAATTGGTGCAACTGAAAAAGAAACACCCTGTATAGTCACAAACGCAGCCGAAATGGTGCAAGAAAATGGCCTATTTTATCGTTCTACACTCACAAATATATTGGAGGAGTTGTTAGCACGTAAGTCAGTAACCTAGCCGTCCGCTGTGATTCAATGGCTGTGGCGTTCTGTGGCTGTAGTACACGAAGTCGCGGGTTTGGTTACCGACCGCATTCTAACGCGGAAGGAATGCGAAAGAACTCGTCCGATTAGATTGTACGGAACCCCTTACAGAACCCTAGAGGACCGAAATTAATCCGTCGCCCTCCAATGGGTCTCATGATTCACGGTGCAAGGTGCAACTCAGGGAAGCTCAATAAATTAACCGAGACACCAAAAACATGCCCCACATATTCGTGTGTGTGAGTGGTGCAATCGCCATTATTGCAACATTGCTACTGGTATGCACAATAATTGGAACACACACGCGGATGAAGAAAAGGTAACGGTGAAAATATTCCGCAGAAGCCATTCCCAGCACAAACGCCACGTGAATAGAAAAGGAAGTCAGCTTCACTGCAGGCTCACCGAGCTACCAACCACGGGTAACACACACGTAACCAATCGCGCACGCCAAACGAACTCAACACTGACGCCTGTAACGTACCTTCGCACTTAACATTTCATCTGCACAGAAGGCAGCTTAAAACGGAATTTAGGTAACCGCCCACAACTTGAGTCGTCGACGGTCAACCGTGGAGGTATCTGCGTGCTCACTTCCGAAAAATATGTTCGCACTCAGAGAATGGCGAGTCATTCCTGAAGCTTGCGCATTTCCGCGACGGACTGTTCCGAACATTTTCTGATGATCGTAATACACGGAACACGATAAAGTGTTATTATAATTCCCTTCAAATGTGCCATATTCACCACACGGCCAACAATTTAGAGTACCGGAGAAGCTGGCGACATATCATACTCGCTGCCAACGCTTCCAATGCGCAATAACTTAAATTAAAACCTGTACCAACTCTACTCCATGTCCCTGGTCCGCCCCCTTAGACAGGCCGCTCATAGTTTATCATGTTCGCCCAGGCGCATTACAGCCTCACGCACAACGTAGCTATAGATCAAGAGAGCAAAACACGGAAGTGACGGCGCTGCGACGAAATCTGGCGATGCCACGGAGCAAGACGGAGTGAACACTTTTTTTTTTTTTGTCACCACAATGTGCACTCCAGGTTGAACACAAGGGGACACGTTGAGAAGTCTCGCACCTCGACCGGGTCGCGACAAGTTCCGCGAGGCTTCCTGCCAGAGAAACACGCATCCAGCTGCTCGCAGCGACGACGAACCACTCCCGCAGTATACGCCGCAGTCGTCCACCAGCCGGCACATCCACGGAGCGCGTACGGTGAGCCGAAGAAATCCGCGAACGAGCTGCACGCGAGAGTTGCTCCGTCGGCGCCGCCGCGTGTACGAAAAGGGGGCCGAGCCCTAGGTCTGGCTTCTCCCTTTATACGGTCCTCACCGTGTGTTTGCCCCGGGGGCCGTGTTGACTTTTTCACAGCGGAACGGTCCCGCCGCGGCGACGACGACAGAACCGAGGAGACGGCGGCGGCTTCGAGCACAGGCGGCAAAGCGCTATCTCTTCCTCGAGGTCTTCTTCTTCCCTTCCCCGCTCCCCACTTCCTCGCTGGCGTCTTGCACAAAGCGACGGCGACGAAACGAAGAAGGGGGAGAGGGAGCGACAGGCTTCGAAGAAGACGCCTCGGGAAAACTAATATTTACCTGCGATTGACGATATTGATCTAATATCGGAGCCGGCTATAGGCTGCCGCAGCCGCCGTCGGCGCGTACTCCTTGCTGCTTCTTCGGCACTATGCCTGTTGTTGGCGGCTCTGTTTAGAGTTCAGCCGAGCGAGCGAACTCCAGCTTGCGTTAGCCGGTGCGTGTGGCAACCTTTTCCCTATTCCTCCAGGCCCATCCCCACTCCCTTTGAAGCCAGGGCATTTCCAAGCGCCCAATGATTGCGAGCAGAGCAAGGAAAGGGAGTGAAACGGTCCGCTGGCCGTTTATACGCTGCCAACACGGTTTTTTTCGGAACTCCCAAATCACCATCTCTTGTTGCTCTCGCTTACCCACTCCCTTCTCTCCCATTTTAACACAAAGCCGAGCCTAAGCGCGAGTTGCGGGGAGTAATGACGGCTGTGACAAAGAAGTCGTCGAGATATTGCACGTGTGAAACGTCGGAGCAAAGTCATGGACCGAATACTTTCCCCAATTTCCCAATGTTTTCGCTTTGTTGCTTCATTTGTTTCCCTTCTATCCCTCATAAACTGGGACCGTACCGAGGAGCCACTAATAGCGGGAGGAGAGGTCACTGTCACAACAATAGCCAAGGGAATTAATGTATGAGGTGTGACGTCACCAGAAGCATTCCCTAATTATCATACCTTTTTTCTTTACTATTCCCCTTCTTTAAATATTTCCCTCTCCCTGTCAACTCAGAAGAGTGCCAAGGACTGGGGAGTGAAGCGTCTCCCCCATAGCGGTAGTCGAGGATGGGGCAGGAAAACATATATAGGAAAATTTCGTACACAGTCGCCCCGAAAGTTACGCCCACATGCTGAATTGCAGTCCTTTCTTTAACTTTCTCGCTTCTCTGCACCAATCCCCTTCCTTTCCTTAGATCCTTTTGTTCGTTGCCTGCCGTCTTTGGTTTGGACCTGTTCGGCATTGAAAATTAATACGTATGTCGTTTGAGCTTGGTAGAAACTGACTTTTGCTTTCTGTATGTCTTCCCTGTTGTCGAACGCACCGGAGTACGTAAGAACGTTCGCTGCTTGTTTTCGGCAAGTGTGGGATCGAAAGCCACCTAGCTGGCATCTTCAGCCTGGTGAAGTTAAAAATAAATCAGCAAATTTCACCGATTCGTCTGGCACTCACCTGTCATTATTGACGTCCCCCAGGGGCCAGTCTTGGGACCACCTCGCTTCCTCATATACAAATCTTTAGCTGCATGTATCTTGTCCTATTTGCATGTTCGCCGATGACTGTGCGATACATCGCACCATGACTAAGTTGTCTGACCTCGCTAGGATGACTTTAATAAAGAGCAAGACTGGCTCATTAAGTTAGGGTCCTAAACCCCAACACGTGGAAACTTGTTTCCTTTTCTGACCACAGCAACTCTCTTTTCTCACATTAGCGATTGAAGCCGCCCAAGTAGAAACAGTTCTAGTACAAGTATTTTGGAATAATCCTGTTCAACGACATTTCCTGGAATGCGCGAATAACGCAATCTCGTCAGCAAAGAAGGTCTTAGGGTTCCTGAAATAGCACCTTACTCATGCTCCGCATACGCCCAAATGGCTCCCGTACAAGTCACTTGTCAGACCCTAACTTGAATACGCCGTTGCCACCTGAATATACCACCCTGCGCGCCATATTTGGTCTTTTACATAATAGCATACCGCGCATGCTGAAAAAAACGTTCTGTCTATGTGAACATGGCCTAGCATTGCATTATGCACTCAATGGCACTAGAGCGAGTGTTGCCGAAAGCAGTACCTACGTATGCGCCGCTACAAGAGATAGGCAACGCCACACCCTCTCTTTTTCGGCCGTGACAGCGGTAACAGGTTTGCCACGCCATGTAAAACAGCCGATGTCGCGTATTGCACAATCACCAAGAGAGAGAGAGAGAGAGAGAGAGAGAGAGAGAGAGAGAGGGCCATTTAATGAAAGGCATAGATTTTAAGCGGCGTACAGTCATCACTGACATGCTACTCTGCGTGGAAAAGAGAATTGGGAAGAGAAAGACGGAAGGAAAGAGGCGCAAAATAAAAGGAATACGTTTAAAAGAATTGGGCATGGAGTTTTCTGACTCATGGGCAGCGGCGTGCAATGGTAAAGTCCTTCAGTGCTCGCACCGTCCTACAATGAGGTTACGGAATTCCACCCAATCGTAGCATCATTGCTACAAAGGAAACCCACACGGGTTAATCGAAAGAAGAGCCTCGCAGTTGAAGAAAAATTCGTCCTGGTCCGGGACTCGAGCAGCCCGAGACCAGCGCCTTTCCGTGGCGTCCGCTCTACCATCTGAGCTAACTAGATAGCTTGCAGATGGCAGGGCGAAATCAAACTTATCAAGAACTGCAAGCAAAGGCAAGTTTTACGTAATAGTTCTGCGGAAACTCGCAAGGTGGAGAGAAGTAATTGATAAAGGGAAAATGAGACATCCACCCAATCGTAGCAACTGCTACAAAGGAAACCCAGGGTTTCTCGAAAGAAAACCTTCGCAGTTGAAGAAGAAAAATTCATTCTCCCTGCGATCTCCAATTACCCCAGGCCTGCAGCGCCAGCCGATTCCAACTAGCACCTGCGAATTTCCTATTTTCATCGCTCCACCTAATCTTCTGCCGTCCTCAACAGCGCGTTCTTCTCTTGGCACCCTTTCTGTAACCCTAATGGCCCACCTGTTATCTAACCTATAGGAATTACATTTTTTCTCTCTTTATGTCAATTAGAATATCGACTATCCCCGTTTCCTCTCTAACCCACACCGCTCTCTTCCTGCCTCTTAGCGTTACGCCTGTCATTCTTCGTTCCATCACTCATTACGCGGTCCTTAAGTTGTTCTCAAGCTTCTTTGTCAGTCTCCAAGTTTCTGCCCCATATGTTAGCACCGGTAAAATGCACTGATTGTGCACCTTTCTTTTCAATGATAATGGTAAGCTTCCAGTCAGGATCTCACAATGTATGCCGTACGCGCTCCAACCCATTTCTATTCTTCTGTAAATTTCCTTCTCATGATCAGGGTCCCCTGTGAGTAATTCACCTAGACAAACGTACTCTTTCACAGACTCTAGAGGCTGACTGGCGATCCTGAACTATTGTTCCCTTGCCCGGCTATTGATCATTATCTTTGGTTTCTGCATATTAATCTTCAACGCCACTCGTACACTCTCTCTGTTGAGGTCTTCAATCATTTGTTGTAACTCGTGCCCAGTGTTGCTGAACGCGACACTGTCATGTGCAAATCGAAGGTTGGCGAGGTATTCGCCATTGATCATCACTCCGAAGCCTTCCCAGTTTGATAGCTTGAATACTTCTTCCATGTGATTGTGCGCAATTAATTTGGTCGCTTCAGTGCACGGATAAAACAAGTCAGTGTCAGGTTTGCGGCGCTTTGGGCGAGCGATTACATTTTACACGAAACATGTTAGTCTTGGGTTGCACACACGATTAATGCCAAATATGGAAAGAAATTTCATTGCTCTCGAAAGGAAGAGTTCTTGCATTATTCAAGAACGTAGAATCGCCGTTTTGAGAACAATACCACATTTTGTGCATTTCATTGGTGTCTAACGCTGCGGTAGACTTTTCGTGCTACATTAATATGCAGTGTCGACCCAGCACTGTTATGATCCCTCTTTAACCCCAAATATTTCTTATGGTTCTTAACAAAGAACAAATGGTGCGAGTAATTTTTCGTTCATAGCCATCTATTACGGTGATTGTCTTTCTGAACAACCTTGTTCTAATTTCAGCATACGTAGATTAAAAACGCAGAAGCTTTTAAGGTGCAAGGACAGGCATGAATTGCATGTATCATGTATTTTCGATAACACGGTTTCGCCAGCTTTGGAAAAAAGTCGCAGTTTCGCCTAAAAGACGACGCATCCATTGCGACATCAAATTAGTGGACAGCTAGCTATACGAAGGATAGCCGTTTTATCGGCCGTATAAGCTTATAATCATAGACACACTAACTAAACTAACAAGCATGGTGTCACGCTCGCACAAGCAAACATGAACACATGTCACTCGATGGAGGCGGAAACTCGCTGTGAAAAGGCTGCAGTGAGCAAACGCGGCGGCAGCAGCGAGCGAATTGACCTTCGTGGCAGCCGCTCGCATAAACCCGAATTAAGTCGCGAAAATACAGCGCAGCGTGGAAACTGTACCCGTCGCAGATGGCTTTCAAGATATCGCGGCGCGGCCGGGCACGCGCGGCGGCTCGGGCTGCCCGGAGTAGTACAACGCGCCCGCTCTTTCCACCCGTCCTCCAAGCCTTGCGCGCGACGGAAGGCGGCGCGCTTCCTCCGCGCTTTTGTTCGTTGCGTGCGCGATATTCAGCCGGAATCGTCGGCTCCCCCTCGAACGCTTTCACTCGCACACATAGCACACGGCGCGCAGCGACGATTTTATCGCACTTGGACTTTATGCGGAACCTCACGGCGACGTTGACATCAGAAATGCGCCTGGAGTGCCATTTAATTGCTATCGCAATAAAAGACTCAAGGTCATTGTATACGGTACACTGCAACGGCAGAATTGGCATGCATGTCTGTCACGAGCTGAAGTAGAAAAAGAAAAAAGAAAAGAGAGGAGAAGGAAGAGGAAGAAGGCTGACGTGGCCTACAATAAGCGAGTTGGCAAATGGCAGAACACCGCTAGAGGAGAAGAAGTCAGCTAAAGCAGAGGGCGAAGAAGACGCTGAACCAGGCTCTCAACATGCCTCTCGGATCCAGGCGAGTGCGCTGACGTGGCCTGGTTCCTGAGCTCCCGAACACTGGTTCCGGTCAAGTAGCTGGCGGTTTTCTTTTAATCTGTGTCTTTTACGTATTTGTTTTTGACCGTTTCTTTCAATATCTGCTAACCTTCCAGAGTAATTTCCTGTTTCTTTGCAATGTCACTCTCATCGCCAGGCCAGGAGGCTTCCTCCTGGTCGGCTTCTGTTCCTAACTCTGATTTGCCGGTGGAGCTTTTCTTAAGCAGTGGGACGAGCAGCGTATCTGTGTCTTTGTTTCCGAGTGATGGCGGTGTGATTCGCATGAAGAATACCGAAGCAATTCAAACCGAACTCCGTATGGCCTCGGCCAATTTTCAACAAATCACCGAGGTTCGACAGTTCGGCCGAGGGGGGATTCTTTGCTGCTCGTCAGACCAGGCTTGTGTTCAAGATTTACTGAAGTGCAATGTTTTCGCGACACATCCGGTGAGCAGTTTCATTCCTCATCACCTCGCATGTACCAAAGGCCTAGTCCGCGGTGTCGACATAAGTCTATGTCCGGCAGAAATTTTGGAAATGTTTTCAGCAGCAGCTGTGATTTCTGTGTATCGTTGCAGCCGTGTCGTTGATAATAAGCGCATGCCCACTGAAACAGCCATAGCTACTTTCGCTGGAATGAACCGCCCATCGGAAATCAAGGCATGGCCACTGATGTACCGAGTTGAGCCTCTATCACCTCGCGTCCTTCAGTGTCTAAAGTGCTGGCTGTTCGGGTACTCCATAAAAGGCTGCAGATCCAACACATGATGCCGAATTTGTGGAGAAGGCCATCACTCAAATGACTGTTCTTCCCGAAATGAGTCCTGCTGCCTTTGCAGTGGTCCCCACCCCGCAGATGAGCCTAATTGCCCTGCAAGGTCAAAAGTTCAAATCCTTGAAATAATTGATAGACATCGATGCTCTCGTCGTGAGGCCATTGGAGAAATTCAGAGTAGGACTCAGGAGTATGCGGTTATAACGGCCCGTCAAACGATGTGTATGGAAAACTCAATCACTGAGGCTGTGGCAGTTCCGTAGAAAAGGCGCTGGAGAAAGCAATAGAGCGCATCATGACAAATCTCACCGACTCCCTCGTTCAGGTGCTGTCCTCACAACTAGCTCCGTGGCTTCAACTAACTAATAAAGCCAATATTGAGGATCAGGTGTCGGATCTACCACAGAGTCGACCAATTGAAATATCGACCGCGCAGACATCCACAAATAAAGAATCACCAAAGCCATCAACTTCTAAGAAAATCGACCAAATCTGTCTTTCTGACACAGATGGGATGGAAAATCAAGATGTAGATATGGACCCCCGATCTCTTAAACGAACAAGGTCGCCGACAGAAAAAAAACCTAGCTCTCCCACCAAGTCCAAAGCAAAAAAGCATTATAGAGAGGGTCCTACTAAGAAGGACTTCTTAAAAGAGAGCATTTTAGACCAAGCAGTTTCTACTGCTCGGATTTATTCACCATAGGAACTTTAACAGTAATTCAATGGAACTGTCGTTCCATACTTTCCGCTGCAACAGATTTATTATATCTTATTTCTAAATATTCTCCAGATATTATTATTTTACAGGAAACTTGGCTTGTTGCTGGTCAGGCTTCTCATCTAAAATATTTCCGATGTTTTCGATTGGATTGCCTATCAGGAGGCGGTGGTTTAGTTTTGTTTGTCTCATCAAAAATCTGTCATAGAGCTACTATAACATACCAGATAATGTATCCAGACTGTGAAATCTTAGCACTGGATATAATCCTCCCTGGTTGCACACCTTTTTGTATAATTAACACGTACTTCCCCGCTGGAGTGCAAGATACCCGCTATCTGGATACCTCTATTGCACGCAGTCAGAAGAACATCCTACTGGTGAGAGATTTTAATTCTCATCATGTATCGTTGGGTTTCCGAACGGACACTTATGGCAAACGCTTGTGGGATTGGGTCTTAACGAATCAGTTCTCTTGCTTAAATTCGAGAGCATATACTTTCCTACGGGGTCAGTCGCGATGTGCCCTAGATCTTACGTTTGCTACCTCGACCATGTCTGTCACCTCCTGGAAGACTGTAGACTCCGGAACTAACAGTGATCACCTCCCTATAATTTTTGAACTGCTCACCCCGTTAACTAGTTTAGATAGTAAAGTGCGAACTTATGTTAATTGCGAAAAATTTAAAAATGCATTAAAATCAGCTTTACACGCTCAGGAGGGCATGGAGAGGGATATTAAAGCAATGAGCCTATGTTCCATTCTAAAACAGTCATAAAAAAAGCTCAGTTTGTTGTGCAATCTACTAAGGGTGGATCATATTGTCCCTGGTGGAATTCTGACTGCGAGCGAGATTTTAGACGTAGAAAAGCAGCGTGGCAGAAACTTTTATTCAACCAAAGTCCTGTTAATTGGGCTGATTATACATATATAGCTACTACATTTTAAACGAACAGTCTCAAAAGCTAAGGAGGATTATGATTCCAAGCAGTACAAATACCTTTCGAAGTCTTCCAATAAAAAGGCCCTGTTTAAATTTCTTAGATCTCGTAAAGTTATACCGGCGCCCGTGAATGTCGATTCTGTCGTTATATCAACAAAAGAAGTATCAGAATCACTTGAGAAAATTGCTCAAAGACTTGCGCGACGTTTCAAACATAAATTGCCCTTAGGCCTAAAGAAACCTCCCTTGGCAGACGACTTTGAAACAGTAACAGCGACAGAGATTGAACGCATTATTAGTTCGTTGCCAGCGTCAGCCCCCGGTCCAGATGGAATTACAACAGGAATGCTAAAAGTTTTATTTGATTATGCGCCTCAGGACCTCCTAAACATAATAAATTTCTCTCTCAAGAATGCATGGGTTCCAAGAGAGTGGAGAATAGCTAAAATTATCCCACTATTAAAGAAAAAATCAGCTGGACTTGACTTAGACAACATAAGACCAATTTCTCTTACTTCCAATGTCGTCAAATTAATAGAAAGAGTTCTTCACGGCCGCATAACAAATTTTATGCAGGATGACACCCTTCTCAGTCCTTGCCAGATTGTATTTCATCCCGGCCACTCCATATGGTGCGCCCATGTAGACTTAGGGAGCCGCGTTAAACTTGCTCGCCGCAAACGAAAGTACGCAGCTTTGGTGACGCTAGATGTATCAAAAGCATACGACTCTGTAGAACATTGTATTCTATTCGATAAACTTCAGTCTACGAATTTCCCAAAATGTATAACCGCTTGGATCTATGAATTTATAAGAGATAGAGAGTTTTATCCAAACACAAGCAGACAAGAGGTGTACCACAGGGTTCCGTTCTTTCCCCTATATTATTTAACATTTTGCTAAGCACAGTTCCTTTGTGTCCGGAAGTACATGTTTGTGTTTACGCGGACGATATCGCATTTTTTACGTCCGCGAATAATATACATTCACTGCAACAGTCGTTGCAGAATTACTTAGGAATGCTGGAGACATGGCTAGAGGGGTTATGCATGTCGTTAAATATTAGCAAAAGTGCGGTATTAGTATTCCCATTAACTGCACAGGTGCATATATCTTTACAATACCGACAGGGAATCATTCCTCAAGTTGAGGAAGTCAAGTACCTTGGTGTCATTTACGATGGCAAACTCGCCTGGCGCAGTCACATTGAACACATTAAAACAAAGGCAGAACGAGCCGTAGCTATGCTCCGCCGGCTCAGCCACCGTCGCTCTGGACTACGTAGGGATACCTTGTTGATGATCTATAAAATGTATGTTCGGCCCATATTAGAATTCGGCTGCGTGATATTTTCTGGTGGCCCCGCCTACAAAATAGAATCTCTCATACCTTTAGAAAGAGAAGCTCTACGGTCATGCCTTGGGCTACCTAGATTTGTTGCCAACGCTGTTTTATATCAGGAAAGCTCATATACCCACCCTAGATTGCAAATTCCGCATACTTACGATTCAGACATTTTTTTAAAATTTATGTCTATTTAAAAAGACGTACGCAATATGCTTTTGTCACCGAACCTGCTGAGTTTTTCCAAGTATCGTGGTCGAGATTGCACAGTCCTCAGATAGTATTCGTACAAGCACAGTTACAAAAATTGGATGTATCCATACACACTAAACATTTTTACACCCTTATGGGTGTTAATAGGGGTGCTTTCGGCATTTACACCCATGCCCACACCCTTTTAGCACCCTTTTCGGCCAAAGCACCCTATCACAAGGGTGGATGCCACACATAAGGTGTGACTTTGATCAAAGAAGGGTGTTAAATAGACGCCTGAAGGGTGTTGAACGTATTGATGCATAAATCTGAGTAACGTGTACACGTCCACGCATTGAGCAATGTGTGTATGTATTTCATGGTTATATTGCGCATGTGAAGGATGTATGCCTGACCCAAACTATAATCACATGTCGTCACCTTGTCATATCTTTTTATATGTAGCCCCCCCCCCCGCACCATATCTCCTTGTATATAAGCGCGTTCTTTAACAGTATCAAACAGTTGGTAGTTTGCGCTTCGTCCGTCCACGTCCTGTCCTTCCTTAATATCGTGTTTGTAAAACTGAGCGCAATATAACCATGAACGTTCACCAACTAGCCCCCTTCATTGCTTTACTAAATGTATGTATTTCATTTTTAATGCGAACGCGTTTCATGGCCTTTCAGGTAGGAAAAGTGGCGTTCTCCGCAACAACAATCCATACGGGACCCTGCTCATGCCAATCTTGTCATTTCCCTTGAAAGCATTCAGAACCGCGCCGCCCGTTTTATTCTCTCAAATTATTCACTTCATTCTAGCGTCACGTCCATGAAAAGAACACTAGGTGAACCTGACCTTTGGTTACGTCGCAAATACTTTCGTCTCTGTCTTTTTCATAGAATATGCTAATTTAATCCTTCCCGTAAAGAAAATCTTTTCACCACACCAAGTTCTCGTCTCGCATCGACCATCAACACAAAATTGATGTGCCATTCTTCCTTTTTGCCAAGAACAGCCACTGAATGCAACCGCCTTCCCGCCTCAACAGTCTCAATTTGTGACACCACTAATTCAAGGTCACCGTTCAAATTATCTTATGGTTTGATTTTCTATTTTTGCGGTGCATTGCAATTATTGCATATTTTCACCACTTCTTTCTGTTGTGCCTACTAGGCCTTGAATGTATATAATAAATAAATAAAATGTGAAGTCATCACCGTCTTGTATGACGTCAGTAGTGATACAGAAGGTAGTAAATACAACAACGTTAAGTATGAGCAATTATGGGTAAATAATGTGAAATAATGTGAATAAGGGTGGAATAAATTGCATTAAGGTTCGTACAAACTATAGCACGGTGGATTACGGGAGATTAAGGTAGTATTGTGAAGAACACGTGACAATGTATGAACTAACGTATTATGGTCACGTGACAATTGCAAGTGTAGATGCGTGAAGCGATTAAGTTTTCCCATTCCTAAGTGACTGTCGATATTTCTTCAAGGATTCTGATGTTACTGGCATGACGGCCACTCCAAAAATGTATCATCCAGAAAAAGAACGCCCTTTCACTTACAATGCCATTATCATTATTTTTCGTGCTCACAGGAATATTAACATGCAATTAAACACTTCTAGAAAAACTGCAGTAGCAGAGCGAAAACACGAGAGCAACTTGCGCAATTCTGCACTAATATTTCGGTGCCCTTAATAGCCCAACAAAAAGTGGTGAAATGGAAGAAGCTGTTTGGATACATTGCTGAACAAACAGGGACGTGCTGTTGGACGAGCCTCTGCTGTACAATGGCATCAACATACAATTTGCATGGTGAATCCATAAAGAAGACTTATAGAGGCGAGATCACGTTGGAAGTTCTCAAACCCGAATTTCCACGTACCTTGCCTAATTCATTCAGAGGCTTACTAAGCTACTGATCTGCTTTCTAAGTGCATCCTCAAATACAGCTTGTAAGGCTGAGCCTATATATTAAGGGCTGGTGTCGTCAAAGCTGTAATTTCTTATCCAGAGCATACGCACTTGCAAACGCAGTCTTCAGTCTCCTCATGAATGTTTACGCGTCGCTGTCGCACGACCAAGATGTGAGCGTCTTTATCGAGCCATGATATCGCTGAAACTACGCTGTGACCTCGCAAAGTTGCTTCGTTCGAACGCAGCGAATAATCTAATCGCACCAGCAGAAGAGCGTCGATCGTCTCGCTCACGGTCCCGATTTGTGTACTGTACCCTCAGTGATGCAGCACAGACTGCGCCCCCCACCCCAAAATAAAATGCCCCGCACGAAACGTAGTAGTAACTACCCGCCTCACCGCTCTAGTTAGAGACCACAACGAAGCAGCAGCAAACAGGCGGCCATGCGAGCAAGCAAACCTGTCAGAATAAACGTTCAATTTGCGCGGCCACCCCATGCCCAATGAAAAGCGACCGGAAGTGACGGCCGACGCTGTACCATCACTTCGGCGCGCGGCAGGACGGGAAGGCGGAAGCTGCGCCATCATGCTCGTTTTCGCGTGCGTTCGCGTCGCGCGCTGTGCGAAGTAATTTTAAACGTGTGATTAGTTTTGCGCGCGGGGTAGAAAAAGATGTGGCCCATGCTTTGTGTATTACTCGTGCCCCACTTCAAAGCAAAGCGTTCGTACGCACTGGAAGATGGATCCACGAAGGCTGAAACGAGAAGTTGCAACGTGCCCGGTCGGTAGTACTGGCATGATGGAAACTTTCAGGCAAGTGCCCGTTTATTTGGTATTTGTTTTGTTCGCTTTAGAAATATCTCACTGTGATCTCGTAGCATAATTCATAATTCGCTAATGTAAGAGCAAGAGCAGCTGCACTCCTGCTAGGGCTAGTTAACTACCTCGATCGCGTCCCGTGTGACTAATGTTTGTCAAATCTACATCGGGCGTGGTGCGCCTGCATAGTTACGCTTTGTTTCTCAGCGCTTGAACGTTCATTGATGTGATTCTCTTGTGCGTTCAGCGCGGCTGCTTGTAATACGGTCGTTCGCACTTCAGTTAAATGTGGTCGACCACTTTTGCGTCGCGTAGAAAAAGGACTGGCCTAGCCACCTTTCGAAGGAACCGGCGCGGTATTGGTTCTCCCTGATGCGGTCGCGTGCTGCTGTTGCTGCTTGCCGGACGCCTTCAGCATTTTTTCGGCTCGCTTTGTCTGTGCGTGTGCGCGTGCTCGCGCTCGGCTTGATTTGTGTGTGCGTGCGTGTGTGTGTGCGCTCAGCTCAGCTCGCTTTGTGTGTGTGTGTGTGCGCGCGCGTTCAGTACATGCCGGTTTGTATGGGCCGGCGTGTTTGCGCGTGTCTAGTGCGTACGTGTTTTGTGAGTGTGTTGTCTGTGGGTCGCTGTGTGTGCGTGCACGTGTTAGCGTGTCTGCCTGCATGCATGTATGTGTGCTTGTTTGTGTTCATCAATGTGCGCGTGCGCGCTTTTGTGTCTGCGCTTTGAGAGTGCGTATACTTGTGTGTGCGTGTGGGTGCGTTTTGTGTGCGTGCGTGTGTATTGCATGAGGCCGGTAGAGTTTTACTCGCAATAAAACTCTTCCGATTTGGTGCAGCGAATGTTCCTGCCTGAAAGCAGAGTTTGGTTTCAAGCCACCCTGGACAACTGCTGTAGAGGCGCCGTTTCTCGGGAGGACCAGTGGGAAGGCGCCAAGTATACGCTTCGTCCTTTTTCCTCCCATGCACTGATAAATCAATAGCCTTGTTTTTTATTGTGAAAGGAACGGTACATCCAGAGCATAAATAAATGATTAAGAAATCTGGTAGTGTGTTTTAAAGACGTGGATTTCCCATTAGCCCACATTTCTTTTGATGCAGACAACCGCAGAAATTGTTAGCGGCAGGTTATTCGAGACGTTCTACGTATATAGCAATTGTCTTCAGGAGCTTTAATGAATTTTGAAAATTTGAAGCGTTGTGCTTTAGAGGTATCATATACAAGCTTTAGGTCTCCGAGTAATTTGCATGCCCTTCGAGAGCTGTCGCCTATAGCCCTATTGAAATTCGTAACTACAGTTTGGAGCACTGGGGAAGCTAGAAGGCTTGTCCTGGCTCTCGAGAAAGTGTTTAAGCTGGTGGTGTAGGTTGAGGAGTTTGGGGTTGGTAACACAAAGGATTTTTTATGCCTTAGCAGTAGGAGTGACACAGGATAAAAAAAATGTATGTGTGTCAAGCACAGGAAGCTGCTCATATTGTAGAAGCATGTGTGTGCGTGTGTGTGTGTGTGCGCCCATGCATGCGTGCGTGTGTGAATTCTCTCCTCAAAAGGGAGTATGTGTGTAAGTGAGCTATTTCATTGCTGGTCTGTTTGCCAAGAATTGGCAAGAAAACACAAAATCAATTTAACTTGAAATAATAAACTTCAAAGCATACTGGCGTACTGGCGACAGCAGCATACAAGCATGCAGCTGTGTGACAATCTTAATGCATGACTGCAACATCTGGAAGGAGGCTTGCTTCTTCAGTAAGCAGCACAAAGTCCATATTCTTGGCTTTTCTCGTTCAAACCAAAACGAGGCTCATTGCCAATGATCTTGTCTTTTGCTCTAATAGCATTTGTTTATCTTGTACTTAGAGCGTCGTTTCTCGCAGGTCATGCAGATGGTAGCAGCAATTTCACAATGCCCAGCCTTGGCGCCCCCCATCAAGAGCAAGCCACTTGCGTTCGCCTTCAGACAGATGGTTAATGTCTTCTTGAAAGCGGTTGAGAAGACAACATTGTAAGTAGATATAGTTGTGTAGTGTAATATAATAAGTCAAGTTATAATTTAAAACTCAGGCTCCTTGGCCGCCTAAGCTTGATATGATGTGCAGTTGTGTGTGGTTGTAAATATTGCCGATGGTACAGTCCATACTGCAGGTATGACTGCTGATCCAAAGTATACATTTGCATTTTCTTGATGGTCTTTCATAATGAGGATTTTCTTTGTGCAAGAATATTCACAGAATGCCGGGGCATTGTAGCATCATATTCTTTATTGTGCATTCACTGCTAATTTCGTATGACCTTCCTGCTACCAATTTATTTGCAGGAAAGGAATATTTGTTTACTCTGCAATGAGCTTGTTATTTGCTCATTGCATTACACTCTTCTACCGTTAATTTATTCCCATATAATTATCAAAACCTTGAAATTTCAGCTGTTTTTATTTTGAATACGATATCAAAATCAAAATGCACCGGATTGCAATCTAGACTGCAAGGGATTTGAAGAAATTACAAGAAACCAGGACCTCTCGAGAGCGTTAAAAAAACGTTTCCGCAGGTAATGTGCCTAATTGTACTGAGCTAGCTGCTCACGAAAATTGCAAGCATATTTCATTTCACATAGTTTTGCAGGATATAGCAGGCCTATCATAGTCTCTGAGCACAACCTTACCTCATTTGCATCATGAAAATGTCTCGTGCTGAATTTGGGAGAAGTTTTGAAAAATGAATGTATCATAATTTTGAAACTACACAAAGTATTGGTTGAGGCTAGACAGTTTTCAAACAACTTGACCATGTTGAACTTAGCCATTACAGGACGGAAAAAAAAAACATGCACAGGAGCACTCATTCAATGAAATGTGATGCTTGTGGTTATTTTCCACATGCAAAATGTACTTTTAAGCGAGAGAGGGCAGGTAGCCAATTTACAACCATTGTGACTCATGCGGGTAGTAGCAACACAGGATGAGAAATGGTTGTGTCTCTGAGGTTCATTGAATATGTGAAAACTCATATACAGTACACCCCCCACCCCCTATGAGGGGTAACCGTGCAATATGTTTTGGGCAAGAAAAACGATTGTTCTAGGAGACAAGAAATTTCAGGCTCTAGTTGAGAGGATACAGAAAGAAGGACTATGTAAATAGTCACAGATTAACATAAACTGCATCGGAGTGGCATCACAGTTTAGAGCATGAAGTGGGAGCATGAGGAAGGATCATAAGTTTAAATAAGGGAATACTACTTGTCAGTGCATTGCCAAGCTAACCCATTGAAAGAAGGGGGCGTGCTCTAAGAAAAATAGTTGATCACACATGCTAAATTTTCGAGGAAAGTATGCCAAAATGCCCATTCTTACTAAATTAATAAATAAGAAATACACAATAAATTTTAGGATGCAGAAAGTGTCTAATAAACTGCATTGTAGAGTTGGATATTGTTGGGCTGGATGCATGTATTTCAGGGCAAATGAGAATGCCAGTGGGGATTGCCTCATTTTCATTTTGTGTGCACACTCTGTAAAACAGTTCTCTTTGTCTCCTAGTGTAATAATGTTGTGTAAAAACAGTCATTTTTTAATGCCTTGTGCATTTAACTCTTAATGTGCCATATCCCATAAGCTTCTCACCTGCAGTACTTATAAAGTGTAATGCAGATATATTGCAGATTTCATAATGTCAATTTTGTATTAAGGTCACATACACACTCTTGGACAAATGTCTGTTGTTGAGAGATGTCATTGGTAGTCTTTAAACTTTATTCACTCTTATTTTCTATGGTGAAAAGGCTACTGTAAATTTATGTTTTTGCTGCTGTATGTACCTTGTGTTCACAATGACATAGTGGTTTAGCATTCACAGTAACATGCAATTCCTTAATTTGCAAAATAGAAACTTCTCCTACCTTTCACTTGTCTTGCCCAGTTGCCTGAGCGGTGCATTCTGCCCAGTCACATTAATTATCATTTTTCCGCAAAGTACGTGTGTAATTGCACGGGCTGAATTCTCATGATTCTCTTCTTATTTTGCTAATGCAGGATGCAAGATTCCAGCAATGCCATGCGCTACATTTATTGGTCAAGATGCTCAGAGAATGGAGTCCCTGCACCTCGTGGTTAACCGTGAACATTTCTTTTTCTTTTGGAAAGCTAAAGGCCATTTGCTGCATCACTTGCATTTTTGCAGCTCAGATGTGTACTATATTTTTCTAATTTTGAATCAATATTGGCTGTTCAGTATAAAAAATGACGTACAGCGTGAAGGACAAGGACTGCGAGAGACACACTCCACTGACTTTCAACAATATTTTATTGCGTTGCCACATCGTGTGTGTATACACAGAGGGGTCATGCGCAGAAAATGAAAGCCAGTCGCAAGGGGTGTTCTAACAGCAAGGCATTGTAAAAAGAACATGGTGACTTGAAAAAAAAAGACATCACAATTTCTATCTGTTTAGATACAAAATTTCACTAGGGGCCAGTGTGATAGAGGGGCCACTAACGCACACACTACCCAGTTTTCTGGTGAAATCAGCTTCAATAATTTACCGGGTGAGCTGTGTCTCGCTGAAACTTCCGTATCTTAAAGAGGGGCATGCAGCCGCAGTCCCGGCAATGAATGCCCAAGTGGCCTTGAACAGTGTTATTGACGTTGTTATAGTGCTCTCTTAAACGATCATTTAGGCGCCTGCCTATCTGTCCAATATATTTACTGCCTCAAAATGGTTATTTGGGAAACCACATTCGTTGCACACATCGCAAAACGTTTTCTGTGCCCGGCAGAGCAACAACTCTGACGTGATTCAGGCGCGTTTACACACTTACAGAGCCTTGCCAGCTTTTCCGGGGCTGAGAAAAGGACTGCGATTTCTGTAGGTTCCCTAATCTTTTTTAGCCTATGGGAGACATGATGAACATACGGTAGCACTGCAAACCTGTGTCTTTCAACCGGCTGGTTCCTTGACCGAGCGCGCTCATCATGTTTTGTGCACTTCAGAAGCTGTTCCGCTATGCCTGAAATTAAGGCCAAAGGGTAGCCAACCCAAGAAAGGCAATCAGCCTGTGCAGCAACGCTATGTTGCATCTCGTGTCAGCAAGATTTATTGAGGCTGTTAAGGAGGCAAAGCTTTACAATATCTCATTTGACTTTGTTGGACAGACAGGCAGGCGCCTAAACAATCATTTAGGAGAGCACGATAACAACGTCCATAACACTATTCAAGGCCACTTCGGCATCCATTGCTGGGACTGTGGCTGCAGCCCCTCTTTGAAGGTACGGAAGCTTTAGCGAGACACAGGTCATCCGGGAAACTATAGAAGCAGATTTCACTAGAAAACTGGTTAGTGTGTGCGTTAGTAATCCCTCTATCGTGCTGACTCCTAGTGAAGTCTTGTATCTCAACAGATAGAAATTATAATGTTTATTTCTTTCAAAGGGCGATGTTCTTAGTACAGTCACTTGCTGTTAGACACCCCTTGTGACTCATATTCTGCGCATGCCCGCTTTTGTACAAATACACATGATGTGGCAACTTAATTAAATATTGTTGGAAGTCAGCGCAGTCTGTCATCTCTCGCAGTTCTTGTCATTCAAGCTGTACGTAATTTTATCTCATTAATTGCAAACTATCCCAAGAAACTACCCTTGTTCAGTATAATTATAATGTTTGATACGGCCATTTGCTGGCAAATGTTAACAGTGTGATATTTAACTTGAACTTTTGCATGACTGCCTATGCCTGTGTTCTTTTAGTAACCAGAGTATGGCTAATTTATTAAACCATATTTGCTAATTTGCATGCTCACATGCTATAGCATGCCTTAATCTTGAATTACGGCATCTAAGTGCAAATAATTTAGAAATTTACTATGTATTTTAAAACACTGTCCACATTTCGTGCTCAGCAAAATCGTTTAATCAACAGTGGTTTGTTTTTATCAGGCCTCCTACTGCACTTTGCACCCAGGCACTAGTAGATGTGGAATATGCACTCTTTTGATTTATAGTAAGTAAAGAACCTATTTTCAAACTACATATTGTATATGTACCAGCGCCTTAGAGTTACAAAACAAAAATTTATAGAAACTGGTATTGTAGTAAGAAAAACCGCTACACAGCACCTTTAGCCCAGAGAACTCTCGTTTCACAAAAGAGGACAAACTATGTAGGCACTAAAAAATTCTACGTATTTTTTGTGCTCAAGTAATCTTGTTGGAAATAGAAAATTAGCAATAAGGCTTCTGGCATAAACCTCACTTAAAGCATGTCTATGCTTGGAAAGTATTGTTTCAGTCTGAAAAATGTTGGCCAGTTATGCTTTACATCGACTTTCCAAACTTTTCATAATGCTTTGCGATTACATTAGTGTACAAAATAACACGTGCCTTTCTTGTGCGTTTGCTCTGCATTTCAATTGCTTCCCTAATTCACCTTTGCAATATGCCTTTTTTTAAGGCATCAAAACTTGAATTTTCGTTCACTGGAGCCTAATACTAAAAATTTATTCCTTTATGTGGCTCAAAACACTGCAAATCAACCCAGGCTCTTTCAGTGCCGCTATACATAGTTTCTTCTCTAATAACAGATTTGATCAATACATATATTTTAGGTACCTTTGTGGGGAATGTACATGTTCTTGTACTTACCGATGTGTTTGGTGATTGTGTATGTTTATATTTCATGTGATTTATGTATATGTTGTACTCTGTATTGCAGCATGCAATAAATATATTTGCGTTTTCTTGAAAATGCAGCATATATCTTACCAGTCTGTGTTGCATATTATTTGGATATGGAAATCGTGATAACCTTGGTGTTGATATACATGCTCAAAAGTGTCAAGTTTGCTAGGTTGTATTTGTGCAGCGAAGACAGGTTTTCCAATATACACCATGAATTACTAATATGTAATGTGATCCACACGTATAGGTGTTGTGTATGCCCATCGAAGCTTCAAGGCCGGCTGTTCGACAGTGCGTTTGGTAGCCGAACTTGAACCTTCTGGCACACGCAATAGTTGCGCGAGGATCGCTGTACATAGTAGTAATTGAAGGCGTCTACTGCCGAATCTGCCTTCCATACACACTAGAAATAAAAGGGTGTACACCCTTCCAACACCCACACAGATGGGTGTTAATTTGGACGAGCACCCTTACACCCTAAATTTATTTTGCTGGACACCCTTCCTTTAGGGTGCTATAGTGGCACCCCAACTGTAGGGTGTAGACAACAGCACCCTTAGGGTGTTCGTCTGGCGACAAACTGATTTACACCCTTAAGGGTGTTAAAATGTTTAGTGTGTACGCCAAGTTTACCATTCAAATGATGCCTTTACAGACCTCAAAATTGAGTTCGAGGACATATTTCCTAATCATGCTAAAGTATTACCAAGGCGAGATTTAATTAATATCTTACACGGCCATCTACACCAGCTAACCACTGAAAACGTAATAGCTACTGACGCTTCTGTTTGCAATGAGAAGGCGGGAGTGGGGATCTTCTCTGAATCTCTTCAATGGTCCTACTCCCTTCGCCTTCCCGACTTCACGCATATATTTGAGGCAGAATTATTAGCGATTATATTAGCATTACTAAAACTCCCCCCAAAAGACCCATTAGCTGTTATCGTGACCGACTCGCTATCTGTATGCACAGCACTAACTGCATCTTTAAATTCAGCAATTCAAAGAACATTTCGTTCGATGGTGCCTCCGTACTTACGACAAGTACGTTTGCTTTGGGTACCGGGACATCATGGGTTGCACTTGAATGAAATGGCCGATTCACTCGCACGAGCTTCCCTGAATGGCCCTATCATATCTGTTTTGCCGACATCAGCTTATGTCACCGCGGCTAGGTACAGAAATTTCGCTATATCTCAAAATTCAGCAATATCCATGCTAACACCGTGTTCTGAATTCCACCATCTTGGCTTCCCATGGAATATTAATTGGTGTCCTTCAAGGCAATTTGAAGTATCTTTTACAAAATTGAGATGTCGTATACCTCCTTTAAATTTTTACTTACACAGGTCTGGTCTCGCTATGTCCCCTCTATGTTCTTTTTTCAGTGCATCTGAAACTATCGAATATTTTCTCTCATGCCGCTGCTTTCTAAGACAAAGAAAAATATTAGAATACTCATTTACCAAACTTGGCCTATCGCTAACCTCGACAAGCATTCTTCCTTTTGGGGCGTCTTCACTTGGATCCAGCCACAGGGATGCTTTTCTTGCAGTTTACAATTTTATTAGAGAGACAAAAAGAGTACCTTGCTAAAATTTGTACAATTATCCATAGTTTCTATTATTTCATTTCTTTACGTTAAATTATTTTATCAAAATTCTTAACAATATTTTCATTGCAAGTCTAAATTACAGTTCTATCGTCCCACGCTCCACTATTCAAATCTAGTTTCTCTATGCTTTTAACCTTACGGAAAACCGCCTGCTTCTTGGCCAATCCCCCATAGTGGGTACGCGCCACTGTCTGGGACACAAGACAAGACAAGACAAGACGTCGAGATCGAAGAGTTGAGCTGGAGAAGGACACCGGTGGCTCTGCACCAGAAGGGTTTGGTCCTCCACGCCCGCGGCTGTGCACCGTGGTCGCCAGCAAAGGCTTGGTCCGAGGACAACGGTCCCGTTCTATGCTAAGGGGATAACCTCGCCCTCGCCGATGACAACGCTTGACAAGCCAGGCCTAATTCTACGAAGACGGCCCTCAGCAGAAATTGCAGTGGTACACCGAGCAATGCGGAGGAGCTGCACTGACTCAGACATGTAAGCGGCACACCGCACGTGACTTCTTGGGACGTTGTGAGAACTGGTGAAACGATTTAAGAACTCTGGAAAGATATTGGTGTAAAGGAGAGAGGTCAAACTCAGTGTAACCATTGCTGCGGATGTATGTAGATTTGACGAGGACTTATCGATGATATATTATGGATGTGTTTGTTGTGTCGGTCCAGATTCATGTCTCGTGCGCCGGTAGCCGTGGCAATGTCACAGCCAGGCAAGGTGACAAGCGCTACGGCGCTGAAAAAGCACGATATTTCAAGTAAGAATGTACGCCTTCACCTCAGTTCGAAAACAGAGATCCATTTCTGTGAACTTCTATTTGCACCCGACACACAGTGATCTCTTTCACAGCCCTGCCAAGATACGCACATCAGTTATGTTTAAAAACAGACCGCGCTTGAAATTAACATCCTGTAAGCCATCGACATCGAAAAGATGAATCGCGAAAAGGCATCCAACAGCCTAAATGCAAGAACAAAAAAAAAAAACCAAACAACAAGACGCGCATGCGCCTTTGGCTCATGGAGAACGCCCATCGATTCGCGACCCATAAAAGAGGGAGCATATACGCATACGCCGCCCAACCAAGGAAAAAAAAAGGTGCCAAGGGAAAGACGAATCCCAGTCGATGTCGCCAACGCGCCTGGATTGGAAGCAAGCACGACAGGGCTCCAGAAAAGAGCGCAAAATAACGTAAAGAAAAAATAAACCTGCTTATAAGGAAAGGACATCAAGAGAAAAGACAGCGCTAAAGAATATTAGAAAAGAGCCGTCACTTTAGAGGACGTCACGTGAGCGACGTGACGCAATTCGGCTCCGATAAGCTGATTGGCGCGCTCGAGCAACAGGGGGCGCCACCGACGCTCCAGACTGGCCGGCTCGATGGTCGCCACCAATATATCGTCTGTTACGCTTTCTATTTTTCTTCCCTGCTGAGCAGACGTGGAGCATTTGTTGGCTTCTGTAGCTGAGCGGGGACGCAGACGATCATTTCTCCTTGCTCCCTCATGCTTTTTTTACTGCCAGAACTGTCGCCCAGGCCATTACTTTATCATAAGTGTTCCCCTCTCGCATTACCCTCTACCCTGGGTCTTCCTATTCTCTCCATTTTTCTCTCAGGCACTCATGCGCTCGTATCGGCATCTTCTTATTCTGTTCGCCCACCTTGATGTTCTGTATTTATCGACGCGAGTGTCGCGCGAAGCCTGCTCTTCGATTCTGATTTCTCGCTCTTTTCTCTCATCAATGCATGCATTGCAATTGCTCGGACTCTTTGAGTTCGTCGCTGTAATTGAGTGCAGTGCCGCGCGGAGTATAAAAGACATGGTATCCGTCCATTCAGGGGCAAAAGCTAGCTCGCCATCTCATGGAGATTCATAACTCAGGACGGGCGATCGTACACTATAGCTGTTGCTACAGTATCAACCAAAAGATAAAAATATGCATATATGAAAACAAAAATGAGGTTATTAACCAACCGTGTATATATATATATATATATATATATATATATATATATATATATACACGGTTGGTATAGTACACACACACACACACACATATATATATATACTGTGTGTGTGTGGACGAAAGATTGTCCCACTGAACGTATCAGATAGAACTCGCTGCACGGTCAAAGCTGATAAACAAGGAGAAAGGGATATTCGAAAAGAAAGCAGCAAAGAAAGCAGTAAAATATGGCAGCAGCATCAACTCGATCAGAAGAAAACTTGGCATAGGGCACTGCAAGATGTACGCACTGAAAGATGAGCAGGGCAATATCAGCAAGAATTTCGGTGAGAAACCAAAAGCAGCAGAGGAATTCTACACTTACGTGTACAGTACCCAGAGCAGCTGCACTAGTTTCGTTCGAAGTAGTGATGAACAGGATACAGAGGCTTCTTCTGTGACTAGCGATCAAGTTAGAAGGGTCTTGCAAGACATTAAACGGGGAAAAGCGGCAGGAGAAGATGGAATAACAGTCCATTTAATTAAACATGGAGGAGATATCATGCTTGAAAATCTTGTGGCCCTTTATACGCAATGCCTCAGAACTTCAAGTGTACCAGAGAGATGGAAGAATGCCAACATTTTACTAATCCATAAAAGGGGAGGCGTTAATGAATTGAAGAATTATAGGCTCATTAGTTTGCTTTCATTATCGTATAAGATATTCACTATGATAATTTTCAATAAAACCAGGGTAACACTTCACTTCAATCAACCAAGAGAACAGGCTGGCTTCATGCAGGAAGAGATACTCTACAATGGATCACATCCATGTCATCAATCAGGTAATCGAGCAATATGCAGAGTACAATCAACCTATCTATATGTCTTTAATGGATTGTGAAAAGGCCTTTGATTCAGTAGAGATACCAGCAGCCACAGAGGCATTGCGTATTCAAGGAGTATATGAGGCAGACGTGAATATCTTGGGAAATATCTACAAAAATTCCACAGCTACCCTGGTTGTCCACAAGAAAAGTGGAAAGTTACCCATCAACAAAGGGGTCAGGAAAGGAGACAAAATCTCTCCAACGCTATTCACTGCATGCTTAGAAGTATTGAAGTATTCAAGTATGCAAGAAGTATTATACCGGGAATGCTTAGGAGTGAGGATCAACGCCGAATGTATGAAACCTTCAGTTTGCAGATCGCATTGTCCTGTTCAGCAACACTGGTGATTAATTACAACAAATGATTGAGGACCTTAACCGAGAAATTGTAAGAGTGGGGTTCAAGATTAATATGCAGAAAAGAAAGATAATGTTCAATTGCCTGGCACGAAAACAAGAATTCAGGATCGCCATTAAGCCTCTAGAGTCTGCAGGGGAGTACGTTAATCTTGGTGAGTTACTCACAGGGTACTGAGATCATGTGGACATTTACAGAATAATAAAAATGGGTTGGAGTGCACACGGCAGGCATTACCAAATCCTGATTGGGAGCTTACCACTGTCTTTGAAAAGAAAAGCGTACAATCATTGGATTATTCGCAACTTTCACAGATGGTAGCGACGCCATGCGGCAGCCGTCGTAAGCCTCAACGAGGGGATGCCCGCGTTTCGTAGCCGCGTCGCCCGTGTTCAGTTAGTGTGGTGCGCTGGAGCCTTTGTTTTGTATTTGACTGGGGTCCCTTTTTACAGCGGTAGTTCGGAGCTCTGCAGTCATCTACGCAGCTGAGGCACAGGTTGCCTTTCGCAGTGACACTGTTTTGACGGGTTACGTGTTTGATGAAATGGGCAAGACGTACAAAAGCAACAAAATGTGCTGTGTGCCTCAGTGCACACGCCGTGCAGTCAAAGGCGAGGTAAGCCTTCACTCGTTTCCTTGCGAGGAACCAATGAAAAAGGAGTGCGCAGTGAAATTGCGCATTGGGAAGCCTGTCACAAAAACAATGTGTTAAGTGCATACTCTTCGAGAGCTGGCTTCTCGCACGCCTTGCCATATCTCGTGGCGTCGTTTCCTTGGAAGTTTTGCGTCAGCAGTTTTTCAATTTTGTTTTGCCAGCTGTTTGTTGGTGATGGCGCAAATCTACAACGTGTGGCACTTACTTCCTGTTATTCTGAGCATTCGCTCTCTTTGCCACTGTGTATTATTTTGCCCAGCAGTCTCGGCACAAATTCTAACTGCTTGTGCTGAACTCACAGCAAACATGTCCTTATAAATTTTTGCTAGCTGAGCACTCAAATGGTTCATATCAGCTCTGTAAATTCTTAACTTGTCCCAGTCTCTGAATGCGACTTCATAGAAGAGAAGTTCCTCAAACTTTTGTGCATGCTGGTTGGTGAGGATATGCACAATCAGGTACGGCTCACAGCCTGTGTTGCCTGCTTGCTTGCCTGCTTTGCAAGAGCAGTGGCCCTGTAAGAAAAAAAAAAATTGTTGCGCCAATGCAGGACAGGCACTCTTCATGTTATGTGAATAAACGTGACGTATTGCGCTTTCTCCCGTTTAATTGTGTATCTTTTTTCCTTTCGTGCTGCCTTCGTGCAGTATTTTCTTAGCGGCTTTTTGCATCTGGGCTCCAAAAAAATATTCATGTAAGTACTGGAAGAACCACTTTTGAGGTGTGGGCAGGCGACTCGAGTTCTACGGTTCATCGGAGAATGACCAAATCGATGTAATGATCCTACGGCGATGAAATAAGCTTTTCGGCATCATTAAACGTGTGCCATGTGCTGTACGACTGCATAGACGATGCTTTAGCAAATGAATGCGAGCGAATACCCTTTGTTTACTAGCGCATAAAGGCAGCATAGTTTGCCAGGCAACGCGAGGCAAGGGTTCGGACACCGCAGCCGTGGCAGTACACGGGGCCCCTCTTAACGTGTAGCGGTGCTCACAGCCGCGCATGGTAGCAAAAATGCAGACGACGTGAAGCAGCAACTCGTGGTCCCTTTACGCATAAACCAGTCTGCCTGGAAACGCACATGTGTCAGACGCACTTGCAGGCTGAAGGGCGCAGCCATGTGCTCGCGTGTTCAAACTAAGAGTGGACGACCGAATATGTAGTACACGTAAACCATGCCACACGCACCAGCAGCAAGCAATTCATTTTCACGGAGCGTTGGGGCCCCGCTCACGCCTCTGCAGTAAACGCAGTGAGCTGTTTTAATTTCCTGAAGTGCGGCCACTGAAGCCTATTCGGCGAGGGACTCGAAAGAAAAAAAAATACAAAGCCAGTAAATAGCACATGTACCCATTTTTATGGTTTCGTCGCTCCTAAATTCGAACCACAGCTCGTGCGGTTTCTGCCGCACTTGTGATGTTTGCAGGCACAATCCTTGGACGGTGTACTACGAGACTGTGCATTCTTTCAAGCCGCAGC
Organism: Dermacentor variabilis; assembly: GCF_050947875.1. NCBI lineage: Eukaryota > Metazoa > Arthropoda > Arachnida > Ixodida > Ixodidae > Dermacentor > Dermacentor variabilis. Next base: position 166,215,854 of record NC_134574.1, on the reverse strand, counting down.
AAATGATGTGTCCTGCGTTCAACACTTCTTCACCTTCAACCAGTCACCGAACACGCTTTTCTGAACCCCCGATGTGGGTCATAATACATCCCAGAGTCAGTGGTCTTTGAAATGAAGACATGACAATACCACGCTGCGGCCGGAAACACTATGCGATCCGATGCAGCGTGTACAATAGCCGGTGGCGTCTGCACGATCCCCTTAACGACAGCCATATTGAATTTCGAGTAGCGCCACCTATAGGCGGTGAAAGTTGCGAATACCGGTGCTAACATATGGGGCAGAAACTTGGCGGCTAACAAAGAAGCTTGAGAACAAGTTACGGACAGTGCAATGAGCGATGGAATGAAGAAAGTCGCAGTTTTGGCCTAAAGGCGAAGCATCGACTGCGATAGCAAATTAGTAGACAGCTAGCTACACGAAGTAAGGATAGTAGTTTCATCGGCTTTATAAAGTTGTAAACATAGGTGAACTAACTAAATTAACAAGCATGGTGTCACTCGCGCACAAGCAAACATGAACACATCTCACTTGATGCCCGCGGAAACTCGCTGTCGAAACGCTACAGTGAGGAAACGCGGCAGCAGCCGCGAGCGAATTGACCTTCGTGCAGCCCGCTCGCATCAACGCGAACTAAGTCGCGAAAACACAGCGCAGCGCGGACTCTGTGGCCGTCACAGATGGCTTTCAAGATAAGCGGCGCGGGCGGGCTCGCGCAGCTGCCCGGGCCGCCCGAAGTAGAACGCGTCGCCCTTCCCTCCCCTCCCCACGAAGCCTTTCAAGATAGAACACGCCCATGCCCCTCCATATCCTCCCCCTGGAGCCTTGCGCGCGACGGAAGAAACCGCGCTTCGTCCCCGCTTTCATCTGTTGCGTGCGCGACATTGAGACGCGATCGCCGGCTCTCCCTCGCACGCTTTAACTCGCACATGCAGCATACGACGCGCACCAACGATATTATCTCCCTTGGACATTATACGGAATCTCACGGCGACGCCGACGGCAGAAATGCACCTGGAGTTCCCATAAGCTATGGCAATAAAATGTTAGGGGTAATGTTAAGAGACAGGAAGAGGGTGGTTTAGATAAGAGAGCAAACGGAGATAGCCGTTATTGTAGTTGACACTAAGATAAAGAAATGAAGCTGGGCAGGTCATGTAATGCGTAGGGTAGATAACTGGTAGACCATTACAGCCACAGAATGGGTGCCAAGGGAAGGGAATCGCAGTCTAGGACGACAGAAAACTGCGTGGGGTGATTAAAGTGGAAATTCGCAGGCGCAAGTTGAGATCGGCTAGCTCAAGACAGGGGTAATTGGAGATCGCAGGGAGAGGCCTTCGTCCTGCGGCGGACATATAGATAGGGTGATCATATATATATATATATATATATATATATATATATATATATATATATATATATATATATATATATATTTATATATATTACTGCTTTCTTTGCTGCTTTCTTTTCGAATATCCATTTCTCCTTGTTTATCAGCTTTGACCGTTCAGCGAGTTCTATCTGATACGTTCAGTGGGACAATCTTGCGTCCACACACACACAGTCTATATATATATATATAAATATATATATATATATAAATATATATATATATATATATATATATATATATATATATATATATATATATATTTATATATATATATATGTGTGTGTGTGTGTGTGTGTGTGTGCGCGTGTGTGTGTGTGTGTGTGTGTGTGTGTGTGTGTGTGTGTGTGTGTGTGTGTGTGTGTGTGTGTGTGTGTGTGTGTGTATGTGTGTGTGTGTTTCGTTGCTTTGTTTCAAGTTACCATATATTATTTACAGACCTCTAGACATGCAATGCACTAGTAGCTCTTGTATTCAAGACGTCGAAAGCAGCAGCTAATTAGACGGAGTGATGGTAAAAGGAAATTTACCGCTACAGAGACAGTTCGCTATGCACCGAACAGTAACCAGCATTTACTAACCTTTGGTCGCTCTGTTATCTTCCCTTTATAATTTTACGTTAATTTCGCACGTAGATAGCCGCTTGTCAGCGTTTTGTACACACCACTCTCGGTAGAAGAAACGGAGTGATTCTTGATCACCGCTGAAGAGGTTTGAATGACATTTCCTGCATTTCACTGTCGCTCGGTCGGTCGGTGAATGTCTATTAAAGTGCGCAGGACTAACCCTGAGGCTTTGTATTGGAGTAATGTCATATTGCTGCTGCTATAATACTACTAATAATAATATCAATCAATCAATCAATCAATCAATTTCATTTGAGTGTCCAAAAAGAACTTGCCGGTCTTGGCACTGGTACACGTGAGAGTTAGTATATAACATACGTGCACAGACGATAATAATAATAATAATAATAATAATAATAATAATAATAATAATAATAATAATAATAATAATAATAATAATAATAATAATGAGAAAGCGCTTGATTCAGTCGAAACCTCAGCAGTCATGGAGGCATTACGGAATCAGGGTGTAGATGAGCCATATGTAAAAATACTGGAAGATATCTATAGCGGCTCCACAGCCACCGTAGTCCTCCATAAAGCAAGCAACAAAATCTCAATAAAGAAAGGCGTCAGGCAGGGAGATACGATATCTCCAATGCTATTCACAGCGTGTTTACAGGAGGTATTCAGAGACCTGGATTGGGAAGAATTGGGGATAAAAGTTAATGGAGAATACCTTAGTAACTTGCGATTCGCTGATGATATTGCCTTGCTTAGTAACTCAGGGGACCAATTGCAATGCATGCTCACTGACCTGGAGAGGCAAAGCAGAAGAGTGGGTCTAAAAATTAATCTGCAGTAAACTAAAGTAATGCTTAACAGTCTCGGGAGAGAACAGCAATTTACAATAGGCAGCGAGGCACTGGAAGTCGTAAGGGAATACATCTACTTAGGGCAGGTAGTGACGGCGGATCTGGATCATGAGACGGAAATAAGCAGAAGAATAAGAATGGGCTGGGGTGCGTTTGGCAGGCATTCCCAAATCATGAACAGCAGGTTGCCATTATCCCTCAAGAGAAAAGTATATAATAGCTGTGTCTTACCAGTACTCACCTACGGGGCAGAAACCTGGAGGCTTACGAAAAGGGTTCTACTCAAATTGAGGACGACACAACGAGCTATGGAAAGAAGAATGATAGGTGTAACGTTAAGGGATAAGAAAAGAGCAGATTGGGTGAGGGAACAAACGCGGGTAAACGACATCTTAGTTGAAATCAAGAAAAAGAAATGGGCATGGGCAGGACATGTAATGAGGAGGGAAGATAACCGATGGTCATTAAGGGTTACGGACTGGATACCAAGGGAAGGGAAGCGTAGCAGGGGGCGGCAGAAAGTTAGGTGGGCGGATGAGATTAAGAAGTTTGCAGGGACGGCATGGCCACAATTAGTACATGACCGGGGTTGTTGGAGAAGTATGGGAGAGGCCTTTGCCCTGCAGTGGGCCTAACCAGGCTGATGAATAATAATAATAATAATAATAATAATAATAATAATAATAATAATAATAATAATAATAATAATAATAATAATATGATAACAATGATGACGAAAGGAAATTGGAAGCAGAAGACGTAAATTTCATCGGGAGGAAATTTGCAAAGAAGGGGAATAGGCGCAGGAGGAAGGCGCTACATAAAATAATGAACAAAACACCGAGGAATTAGGGCCGCGAATAAAGGACACAAGCACGCATTCGAAAAAAAAAGGGATATGTCTTCCTAAGGCTCAAGAACAAGAAAACGACATTCACGCTATACTATATACACATATGCAAGTACATAGCGCTGCTGAAGTTTCTACTCCAACTGGCGCTAACAAAGAGATGCGAGCTTTCGAGGCTTTCTCAGCGCCACTAGGCGGCAAAGAGCAGAAGCGAGAGCTCCAAGCGGCCAAGAAGGATAAAAATGAGACCGAGCAAGAGAGAAAGAGTGGGGCGTGTACAGTACGGCTCGCGGGGCCCTAATAAAATGCGCTAATTATGCAGCGTTAACAGCAGCTTCCCCCTGCCCGGCGTCCCGAGAGATTTCTGCAGACATTTTTTTATCTCTTTTTCTAACGTAACATGGCATGAGAGCTAGAAACCACGTGGCGGCACAAAGAAAAAGCTACAAAAGAAGGCGACCGGGGACGCGTCTTCTCTGCCGGAGGAAGAGGATGGGGAAAAATGAAAGTTCCCGGACGTACACACGAACCAATGAGAGTTCGTCGTTTGCCGCCTTTTTTCGCGGCAAGAGCAGCAGGAAACTCATAATAAAGGTAAAATAAGACACCGCGAGAGAGAAGTGTAGACAGCAGTGGAGCGAAGTTTGGAAGATACACGCGGTTGTGCCGGTCGTGGGCGAGCGAAAGAAAAAATAAATAATAATTTGGCGTCTGGCGTGAGAGTGGCCTGCGATGCGTGATCAGTCTTAGTTATTTCCGTTACCTTTTTTCTCTTTTTACTTTTGCTTTGTTCTAGTGTTCGGAATACGGCACAGGCCAATGAAATTAATGCCAACGGAAGGACTTGGTGAACAAAAACATCTTTCCAACAGTTATAAAGTTGAAAGGAAGAAAAAGAAAGAAAGAAAGAAAGAAAGAAAGAAAGAAAGAAAGAAAGAAAGAAAGAAAGAAAGAAAGAAAGAAAGAAAGAAAGAAAGGAAGGAAGGTGCTGAATGGCCAAGGGGAGGGTGAAGGGTAAAGCACAACGGCGCCTCTGCTGGAGCTGCCAAATTACCTTCGACTTTAATGAGACTAAGAAGAGGGCGTTGCAGCGTGTTCTGGGGCTCAAATTGGCCTGGATTCTGAGGAGTGTGGTCGGGACGACCGAAATCTTTGTCGCATTTAGCGAACGACGGTGGGCAAGAGAGAGAGAGAGAGAGTGGGTACGTGAGTGCCACGCTCCTCTACACCCAGTAGAACGCGTAGGGCTCGTGCGTGCAAAAAGCATGCGCGAGTACACGTTTCCATTAGTTCCCTCACGCAGGAAGTAAACACGCGCGCATTACTGAACTTCTTGCCACAGTCCGTGGCGTCATTACGTCTCCGTGCACGCCTTTCCGTCCATCCCTCGATAAGCATCATACGTTGCTTTCGGCCTCGTGACGTCACTACGTGATGTCTCGCAGTGTGCATCCGCACCAACTGCTGATTGCATTTCGCTGCAGCTTGTCAATGTTGCAGAGCACAGACAGACTTGAAAACCTACCCTTCTTGGTCTCTGTAAACTCAATTCGAAGTTGGCGCCGGCCCTGTCGTATATCTTCTTTGTCGCGATTTATAGCTCAGATCAAGGTTTTGATTAAGCAAGTCTAATTCTTTCTTTCTTTCTTTCTTTCTTTCTTTCTTTCTCTCTTTCTTTCTTTCTTTCTTTCTTTCTTTTTCAGGATGTACCCCAACAAACGTTTCACAGTTAAGATATACTATCACCCTGCAATTCGTCATAAATGAATCTCTTTATTGCTTACCTTTAATAAACCAATCTTTATCATTGAGAATGATTACAGTGCATTCTCACATTCTTCCCGGTGTTATAGAGGGAGTGCGTGTAACAGAGAGGAGAGCGGAGACCGGAGAATTTTAGGGGTTATCTTTTTTCATGCGCATTGTACGAAAAGTTGCTCCTCGTGGGTACGATACATCGTACGCCTTATCAGTAACCTAGGCCTGGATAATACAACAATTCCATTCCAATTATTGATCGTTTCGCGCTTCTTCAGTGGTCCGAGCTGCGCCTCGCCTGCGTTAATTGTCACCGTGATCAGCCGTTCGTGAGCTGTGTATGATAAGGAAGTCATAGAATGGAGCGAGAGGAATCGCTACATTATACCGGCATTATAGTTATCAGCGCACGATCGACGACGTACACCGGAAGGACAGTTGTGTCTTCCACTGTACAGTCGCTTGTACACCGCTAGCATAGAGAGATAAACGGGATGGGAAAGGCAGGGAGGTTAATGGTATAAGATTCTGGTTTGCTACCCTGCTCTGGGGAAAGGGGAAAGGGAAATGAAAGACGGAATGAACAGCGGAGAGAAAATGCGATGGAAAAAAATGATAGGGAAGGTCGTGAACGTTCATGAGAATTACACCCTCTCCAATAGGCCACTTGAATGTAAAAATTTCAAGAGTGCCTTGACTGTCTTATGGTGTGACGACAGTATAAGTTGGCGTTCCAGGACTGTTTGCTTCGAATGTGGCCGGTCTTCAAGACGCGCCAGCGCAGTCGCAAGTGACTGCCTGTGTGCGCTGTATCGGAGACAGTGACAAAAAATGCGTTCGATAGTCCCTAGTCGCCGCAGTGGTCACGCGCAGCACTAACCTCCCATCCGATGCGCAAAGCAAACGACTTCATAAATGCGACGCCAAGCCACAATCGGTAAAGTGCCGCTGTCTCTGGTCGGGATACTCCAGGTGGAGACTGAAGTTGCAGACAGGGGTCCAGTCGATGTAGACGTGTGTGCTGGAAACTAGGTGTGTTCCACAATGATTGTAAGGCATCATATGCAAGCACTCGAAGTTGCACTGCTGCACCTGTTCTTGACAGCGAGATTGGTTCCCGCACGCCGTTTTGATGAGCAGATCGAGCAGCTTCATCGGCCTGCTCCTTACCCATCATGTAGCAGTAGATAGGGAGCCACTGAAATGTGACGTCTTGTCCTTGCTCGACGAGGCGATGAAGGAGCTCTCGGATTTCTAGCACTAGTTGTTCGAAAGGCGGAAAGCAAGCTAGTAGAACTGCCTTGGAGTCTCTGAAAACGCTCCATTTTTGAGGTGGTGCTCTCTGAATAGGCGTAGTGCACTACGAAGAGCAACAAGATCCGCGGCTGTCGATGTAGTCTGATGTGATGTCTTGAACTCCAGGGTGGTGACTTTCGCAGGAAAAAATTACTGATCCTGCAGAACCGTCCACGGTGGTTGAACCATCAGTGTATAGATGGGTATGATTGTTGTATTGTTCGTACAGCGAGATCAGCAAAATTCGCTTGAGAGCTAGTGATGAGAGTTGTGCCTTCATTCGAATATCTGGCACTCTCAATCGAACTTGTGGCTGAGCCAAGCACCAAGGGGGAAGCAAAACTCTCACTGCAGCTGCGTAATCTGATGGCAGCTATACACGATATGGCAGTATCGCCTGACAAAAAGAGGCGCGTGGTCGGTCTTCTGGCAGTGAAAACTCATCTATCTCTTGGTTCTTTTGCAGTGTTATCGTTCCAGCAACATAATACTGTGCAGTGCTTTCCTTTCAAGAACGCTACGTGCATGTGAGCATGGCTGACAAGAGCGCATCAAGCGAGCAGCGTTATTAAAGAAGAATGGAAGTACTGAGGAGTCTGAAGACCGTTATCACTACACGGCAAAGGTGTGTACGCATTGAAAAAGAAAGTTTTATCATTATCTACCGTTTGACGTATATTCGCGGAGCGTCAAGTCACACTTGCGAAACGCATTAATTGGAGCCTTCCGTTTAGAGCAGGGGTAAAAATTCCCTTTTCCGAGCACCTGAGTGCGACGTCGTTTGCCCGGCACAAACATCGCGCATTGCCGTCTATATGGCGTTCTTCCTTTCTGTAGCCTATATACTGAGCCTCCCAAAGATTCTCGGCGTTCGTGTCGTCCACGGAAAACGAATTCATTCGGCGTAATGCATATATCCACGGCGGCCAGCCCACTGCGATGCGTTGAGCAAGACAAAACGGCGCCGTGTTTCTGTCGTATATGGGTCCATTAAATGAAGCTCAATCCACAGATTGATTCCCAAACAAAAACGCTGCAGACGGAGAAAAAAAGAAACGATGCAGAAGCAGATGAGAGAGGGAGAGAAACACGCCAATCCCATCACTCTGCAAGCGTCACGTGATACGCAACATGCCTGGCTGCTGCCGCTGCTTCAGTGGCGCCACCATCGGCGGCGGTCGCCACGTTGCCCACCGTCGCTCCATCGATTCCTTGCGCAAACAGGGAGTTCCCGTGCTTTCTGCCGAAATTCTCATCTGCTTCGTCTTCTTTTTTTCTTTTTTTCGTTTTGAGGTCTGTTCGTTATGACGGTTGCCTCTGTCCCGTCTAGCTCCCTCTCGGCCATGTGCCCCCATTGATTTATTTCTGTTCATATTCCTTTCATTTCATGCACCAAATCATTTTTGCTTGGCAGTGCGCGTTTCATCTATTTGTTGTAACCATCGTTCTGGCAACTGTAGGCTCATAGAAGCGGCGTGCGTCTTCGAGTACCATACCTGGCACGGTGAGCTGCCAAACTTGCAACACTACCCGAGAACAGAGAAAGGCAGAAAAGCAAGATCGACTGATAGTCGACTCAAACCTCGGCAGGTAGCAGTCGCAGAATCGGCGAAACGAACCAGGAACATTATTTTAGTTAAAGAGAAGCTTTCTTCTTTGTCTACTCATACCCTGAAATTGTCACTGTCATTAACGATACGCCGCCACCTTTACTACAAGGACGTGTTCATGAATGTGAAAAGAGATGGACACTCGTTTTAGTGAATTTGCATAAGTACGTGAGCGCTGCATCAAAGAAAAATTAAACATCTTTGCGCTTCCTAGCTTCCCACCCATGTTGTGTGACATGGCGTCACCCATGGACCATACACTAAATTTCGGCAACGCAGCATTGGTTTCGCAACTTCAGAATTGAACACACTGTGTTGCACATACAATCGCAAGTTAAATGACATGTCATTGTTTCTTTTTTGTGCTTTTTTTATGTTTCTCTTCGCATTACAATACACGTTGCCTACACCAGGCGGCACTCGTTGCTAACAACAGCGAAGCTGCTGACGCCCAACAACTTCGCAGTTGGTCATTCGGCGAGATGCTGCTGGTAATACGTACGCTTACGTGCGATCAAATTAACTCGGATAGATAGATAGATAGATAGATAGATAGATAGATAGATAGATAGATAGATAGATAGATAGATAGATAGATAGATAGATAGATAGATAGATAGATAGATAGATAGATAGATAGATAGATAGATATCATTGTCATGCTCAGTTGGCTGCCATATACATATATAGGGAAGGAGAAATGGAAAGACGGAAAGAGAAGGGGAAAGGGGGAAAAGATGTTAAACGTTTTGGTGGCCTTGTGCATACAGGCCCTACAGTTATTTGGCCAAATTCGGAGGATATTCGCTACATTCGCAAGATTGACATGCGGCGCTGTTGCCCACTCCTATGAGGTATGAATACGCGTATGTTAATGTGACGCCCAGCCACATCTACGCAGCGCGGCAGCGTCATACTTGCTCGTTGCATCATATGAGCCCACACACACACACACACACACACACACACACACACACACACACACACACACACACACACACACACACACACACACACATATATATATATATATATATATATATATATATATATATATATATATATATATATATGGACACGTACACAAACACAAAATATACTGAACAGAAAGAGCTGACTAACAATCACACCTGCCTACGCGCAGCCACAGAACTGGCAGACAGAGAGGCCGGCCGTCGTGTACTGTCTTTTCCCACGGCGATCAAGCGCCCACAGTTTTCATTCAAACGTGTTGCCGCGAGCGATTGCTTTTTAACTAACCCGCACTGCATGTGGCAGCCTGCAACCCGCGAGGGCGTCGTGTGTACGTGCTCAAGACTGCGCACTCGGTGAACACCGTACAACCACCGCCAGACCACGCCGCTGTGCGCGACGTGCTCAACGTGGTCGCAGCATAAACGCCCCTCCCTGCCTCCTCTAAGTCCTCCATTGAATGTCCGTAATGCTGCGCAAGGCTCAGAACCGGAAGAATTCCCGCGCGCACGTGCTATCAGGGGGTCGCCTTACACAGCACGCGGCTTGCCTAAAGCCGAGCACGTGCGCGGGAGCTCAACTGGCTGCACGTTGAGATCGAGCCCTTAATTCCTCATCAAAGAGCGGTGAAAGAGCAGTCGACCACGTCGGAAGCTGTCCAATGTAACTTTCGTCGTCCTGCTGGTCTACTACGTTCTGCGATGCGACACTATTATATATATATATATATATATATATATATATATATATATATATAAAGTGCAGCAGTAGCCTTGAACCTTGGTGAAGTGTAGTTTTCAGTTGCACATGCTGCGATTTCGCCCGTGTAAATTGTTTGCTCATAATCAGGCACACGTGTTCAGCTTATGACGTGACACTCGGCACAGCGCGCTAAAGCGTAGGAGCGCACGCGTTCCTAGGCTTTATGTGGAAATGGGCAGAGCTTGGCTGGACATACAGGGCAAAATGTAGCGTTGACACAGGCGTGCGTTCCATACCGTTCTAAATCTCACGCTCTTTTCGTGGCATCCCTGTGGGACGGTGTCATCATACTTGAGCTGCACTCTCGAACTATCGCAGCGCCTCCTGGTCAGCGCTGTTTCCCTCATATTGAGCCAGTTTTTAGGCGCGTGATGGGCAGGAACACCGTCAAGCTACTGCTCTAGCAACTTTTTCTTCTCCTCCAAGCATTTGATTTTCCTTTACGAATAGGAAGAAATGCTACATTAAGAATTCTGAATCTAAAATGCGACGTCATGAAGCCATGCTTTCGACATTAACGAAGCGACTCCCTGCATAGGCCACGACCAGCCAGTGGACTGCCGTCCAACAACATTTTCACATCCGCAATCCGGTTGTGAAACCGTGGGATGACGGGCGATTCACCGCAGAGAGCTGAGGCGCCCGAGGCCGCAAGTTTCAGCCCGATGTCTACGACCTCATTGCCACGAGCGCACATCGGTTGGGCGGTCCCGGACTGAGACAACTAGGCCCCACCGAAGGAAAAATAAATAATTCTAAACATGGGCTGGGATTTTGCCGCCGATACGAAACGAGTCAGGCGGAATGAACGTGAAATACAACATCGGGAAACCTTGGTGCACGGTGAGAATCCTGCTGCTTTATTGTATGCTCACCACAACCATGAGTTGGCTGTCCCTTCTGTTTCTGCGTTCTTTCTTTCGCGGCCCCACCTCCCAGGGCAACGCCGACGGTCAGGATTAGGGAGATCCATGGCCGCGCGCGAGCCGCGCTTCGCTAAACGCCAAAGCCGCCCATGAAAGAAGGATAGTTTCGGAACAGGGTATGTACGCACGGGTTCAAGGTCCCGCGCAGGCGGTGTTGAGTGGTACCGAATAAAACGCGCACGACATCCACAGAAACCACAACGATTCAGTGACAAGCACTGGAGGCTTCCCTTCTGCAGAAGGGAAGCCTCCAGTGCGGCTCCAGGAACGGCTCAGCTATCAATCTTGAACGAGGGAGTTAAGCGGTGTCTGATCCAGTTGTCCTTATGGCAGCATCTAAAACAGGCACATTCAAAAACACATTTGTCGAGCAAGCCTAACTGTGCGAACGAACGAAGGGTGCCAAAAGAAGTTTTGAGGAACGTTGTTGACCATAATCATAGTTGATGGCTCCAAAGAATGCTTGCGCAGCGCGAACCAGACGAGCACCCGAGTCTATGAGCACACGACCATGGACGACACGGCGCAAGACAATCACCATGCGTCTGCGTGTTCATAGGCTCTTCTCGTGTCAAAGGTAGCAAACGACAGAACAGCGCTGCCTTTGTATTTTCGCGCTGCCTCACCCGGTCACTATGCGCCCCAATTCGCCCAACTTCAGTTACTTCCACTCTTCTCGTGCGCCCTTTTTGTTTGCGTTACGCTACTATTCCAAGATGGCGTACCAACTGACCCGCATCGCGATCTTGGTTTTCTCAAAGGAATACGTGCGGGTATACCAAATGTGACGCTACCTGCGCCGTGCGCTGTGTATAAAAAGGCCGTATGATTCAGATATCGCTGCACACAACTGCGCGCGCCGGGAAATGCGACGAAATGCTCACTTTAAACGACACTCGTGGACGGGCACATAAACTCGCCCTGCAGCACGTGCCTGACGAGCAGCGGCAATAAACGCGGTATTAGAAACCTGCTCTCAATTACATTGGGTCCACGGCGCAGCATGAAAAGAGCAGGCGAATACAAGAACGGAGGAGTACAATGAATCAGGGCCTGGAGCAGGGCCGGAAACGAATGGGTAGGACGCGCCACGTGCATGCCGCTAGAGGGCGGGCGAGAGGCGAAGCAACCAAGCGCGATGCGAGCCCGCGACCCGCAAACGCGTGGTTGCCGCGACCATGGGGAGAAACAGATTTGCCGCGCGTTTAAATACAATGCGATGCACCAATCCGCTGCACGCGGTAGGTCGGCTGAAACAGGGGAATCGAGAAACCGTTGTAGGCGTGTGAGGGAGGGGAGTGAGGGAGCGCTTCCAAGGGAAAGGGGGAGAATATGCAATGCCGGAGGTATATCAACGCTGCAGTGCAGGACTTGAAAACGACTGCGGAGGACTGAAGGCCTGAGGGAGTGCATCCAAGGAGTATAGGAATTGCTGGGTGAAGGCACGACGTGGGAAGAGTTGCCGCGTTGAGAAAGGAGATGGCTAAGGGAAGTAACGAAACAGGATAGTCTGGAGGGAAAGAAAAGGGGGTAGACGAGGGACGAGGACAGTAAGGGTTGGTGGGCAAAATGGCGCCATGGGAAAGAGTTCAGAGTGACGAGGAATGGAAGAAAGGGAATGACTAAGAGAAGTGAGGTTGTAGGGAAACTAGGCATGAGAGAGTAGTGCAATCTGCTGCGGTCCTCCCTCTATACGTCCGGATAATCCCTCGCTCCTCCCCCCCCTCTCCCACACACACATACGCACACGCACGCGCGTGCCTCGGATATCTCGGCACGCCGACGCGGGAAAGCTCAGCGGTAGCGCTTGTAAGAGGCAGGGACACTCTCCCTTTTCTGGGCTCTTGCGTTCTTCGCTGCCGAGCCACGTAGTAGTTCGAACGGCACGGCAAGTAAAAGAGAGAGGCAAGCAGCAAAGGTAGTGCGACGCGTGGAGGGCATACGCAGACAAGGCACAAGCTCGGCTAAACGGGAGTGCGCCGTGGATAAAAGTGAATGGGATGTCGTGTTTATGGGAGCGAGATTAGGCCTCCCAGAGCAACTCGGGGCGATGCTTACAGCTATAGAGCTCCCTCGCCGGAAAGACGCTGGGGCGAGGGCGGCGAGCGTGTGTCGGGGATTTGCGGAACAGAGTAGGCTCCGCGATTTCAGTGTGCGGACGAGGCGGGATATTTATGCGCGCGATCCCACACATACAGGACGCGAAGAGTGCAGTAAAACGCAGGAGAGCGAATAATAGACGGCTATATAACGCGCATCAGTGCCGGCGGGCACTCGTTCCCTGCGTTTTGGTGCGTATATCGCAAAGCCCGACTGTCAATAAGGGAGCGATTGTCAGCCTATTTTGACGTGTCAACCTCTACACGACTGCCTCTGTTTTTGGTACGAGGACTGCTTGGAGAGAAACGAGTGCTGCATTTACAGCTTATGTCGCATTTTCTTCCCCCGTGTCTATCTGTGCCTGGAATGCTTCACAAAGACCATCTTCCATAAGCCAGCGATGCTGTAAGTGGTAAATGAAGACGTGTTTTATTCATCTGTAAATCCCGAAACGCCAAACACGAATAAATAACAAGTGGCATCATAGAAAAGTGGCGTCGTACTTTGCTGCACCCCCCCCCCTCGACGTAATAATAAAAAAAAATTCCGTTCCGTCCCTCATCCTTTTTTTTTTCACACACATTCAGTGAGAGCTTCTAAGTTTTGGGGTTCGCATTCACAGATTTGTTTGTACGGACAGTTGCCAGTAAATACAGGTAAGTTATAAGTTATTAGTAATGAAGCAGCTGAACAATGACATGCAGAGAGATAAGTCATAAGGGAAAGGTTGGGAGGTTAACCAGGCTGAGCCCGGTAGGCTACCCTGCACTTAGGAAGCGGGAAAGTGGATTGAAAGAGGAGAAAGAAAAAAGGAGGTCACAGTCTCTACTGTTAGGCACACAAGCTTGCACCACTGAGTCAGTCACAGGCGGCCATACAGGCTGGTACATTTCAAGAAACGCACCAGCGCCTTTGTGGCCTTGCACATAACAGACGCACGAGGCCACGGGCCCATGATCTTCTCCTCTGTGAAAAGACACTCGTCTAAGTGGTCCAAAGCTGTACGAAGGGCACTCCTCTCTTCTTCGTATGCAGGGCAGTCACACAGGATATGTTTGGTCTTTTCTTCGGCACCACATTTGCTGCAGTTGGGACTGTCCGCCATTCCAATTAGGAATGAGTAGGCGTTTGTGAGAGTAACACCTACTCGCAAGCGGCACGGTAGCGTTTCTTCCCGTCGGTTATAACTAGGCAAAACTTGCAATGTCACATGCAGGTCCATGGTATATAGGTACCCGTTGGTGAACTCCTTGTGTTCAATTTTCTTACTGTATTAATATGGGCAAGACCGCTGAGGTGCCGCGCTGCATCCGTTCTCAAAAATAGTATCGAGGTGCTTTCACATATATCTGCCTCGCGGGCAGCCTTTTCGGCACTTTCATTGCCAACAATGTTACAGTGCCCGAGTAGCCACTGAAATGCAGTGTCGTGGTTCCGTCCACCACTTGATGGTAGTGTAATCATATCTCTGCTACCGATTGTTCGTAGGCTGTGGCGCAGAGCTGATAAGAGTGATTGCAGGGCTGCCTTTAAATCACAGAGTATAGCCCAGTGATTTTGTGATTGTTGCTGCACATATAGCACTGTGCTACGGAGGGCGGAAAGTTCGGATCTTGTCGACGTTGTGACGTGGCTGATCTCGAACTTCTTGCAGACTAACATCGGCGGACTGACTACCGCGCCAGTAGTGCTGGTTAGAGTCGAATAACCATTTGTGTAAACGTGAACTTGATTGGAGTATGAATCATGCAGTAGATGTAGAGCGGCTTGATTCAGGGCACAAGTTAAGGCGGACTTCTTTCCAACTCCTGGAATAGAAGTAGTGGTCGGAAGTTTGACCATCCTGAGAAAATATTACCAGACTCGCCTGGATTTACCAGACTTGCCATGCTAGTACTTAGTAAGAAAAATGAAAGTTCTATTGCTTGAGTACCATGCACTTGAGTATTTGATGTTTAATACCACATAGTGAAAGCAAAGTGCTGTAGGCGATAGCCGAGCAAGTATTAATTAAACGAAATTCCAGTGTTCTACGTGCCAAAACCACGATATGATTATGAGGTACGCCGTCGTGGGGGACACGGTAATAATTTTAACCACATGTGGATCTTTAATGTGCACGCAACGTCCGGTACGCGGGTGTTCTTGCATTTCACCCCCATCGAAATGCAGCCACCGTGGCCGGGATTCGATACCGCAACCTCGTGCTTAGCATCGCAACGCCAACACCACTACGCAACCAGGGTGGTAGGCCGCGCACGTTTTCGCGTGTGTGCTCTTTCGCAACTGCCATCACAACATATTTGCTATATTACTGATCGGTAACTGGAAGCTGCGATCATCATTAATGTTTAACATTCTCTGGGCCACCACCACACTGCTTCGAGAGCCATTTAAGTGTATGCAAGTGTTTGATATGCTGGCAGTGAAATCGGTGAAAGGTCAGTTCGAGCTCTGCTGACGTGCAGTTGTGCATTGGTTTATAAATTTTCATAAAGTTTCTTCCCGCCATGACAACGCTTTTTGCTTTTCGTATGCGTATATACTTTTAAATACATAGCGTCTGAAGTGCTTGCGAACGGCACCCGAGCTGCCAAGTGTAAAGCGATCATGATCGCTGAAGCAGGCTTCTCCACATAAACACGTATATTGCGGAGAAGCCAGTTTTCACGAGTGCTTCTTTCTTTTTTTTTTTTTTTTTTTCCAGGAGGAGTCATACCCCTGACACACGGGCAAAACTAAAGTCCTTTCCAGTAAACCCCTTTTGCTACCCTGAAGGACCCTTTGCAGAAAGGAGTTGCGCCGATGACACACGGCACTGCACTGAACTTCTTTAGGTAGTTCTTCAGATGAACGCCGCAAGAAAAAATAGCGCTGGCTGTTAAAGCCACAAGAGAGAAAACATTCTTAACAAGCTGCGCATTTAATTACACTTAGCTACTGTAGAACCTAAAAATATATTTTTTCATTGTTGATGGCTAATAATGCTTATAGTCGTTTATTTTATTAGCGTTTTTGCGTTGTTAGCAGCCATTTAACTTGGTCCAGCAACTATGTGCAGCCGGTGTTTTGCTGTGCGTGCTGTTTATTCTGGTGCTGCCCACGTTTCTGTCGTCCTTTCTCACGTCTATGTCGTCCCTTCCTTTGTGCGCGCAGGCGTAACGCGTTTTATTCAATATGTTATTCCAACAACTGTGGTGTCTTCTCGGTATTTCCTGTGGGCGCTGATTGTGCAGTCTCCATCTCGCGACGTGAACACACCACGTACGCGCAGCAAATGACGACGACACTGCCGGAATTCAACATGGCGGCACTAGCGACGTTATGCGAGCGTTTGAGAGTATAGCTAGAGGAAATCTTCACTATTCGACAAATTGTATTAACGCTAACAATTAAAACATTTTCTCAAGGTAAAAAAAAATACCTATGGGCACCGTAGTTGTGTGGCTGGTTTCCTTCTATTGACGAGTTGTGCACGCTGTGTGCGAGAGTAACTCCTTTTCCGCTCGAAAAGTAGTTACACGATCTCCTTTCCCGAAAAGTAACTTTGCCGTAAAGGAGATACTCCTTTGTCGTGTGTCACTGCACTTGAACGCCTTTCCGGTAGATGTCCCCTTACCTAAAGGACTTTAGAGTGCCCGTGTGTCAGGGGTATCATGCACATACGCATGGTCATCATTTTGAGGAGCATGACATACAGCGTGTTACAACTCACTGCGAACGCATTCGCCTTGGCTGCTACGAATGCGCGGCGTAAAGTCTTTCGAGTAGAGAAAGCAGCCATTGTACACTCAGACCACAGACCGGTCTAGATTAAATAATACGTAACAGAACTTTGTTGCTGGGCTCGTTGGCCCGCTGTAGACCGGTTTTACGAGTTTAACTACGTCACCGCTGCCACAAAGGATGTCGGTAGTGGTAGTCCTTTGCGGGCTGAAGGACAAGCATGTAGTTTCTGTGCCATGACAAAACCTGCATAGAGCTAGATATAGAAGAGCACAGAGGTAATTCCAGAATGCGAACGTGGCTGCGGTGACGCATGTCCGCCTGGCTCTAAAATCTGCTGGAAAATCCCCAGTGACGTTCTCCTCGACATTTCCCTGAAGGTTGTGTTGAATCCAAATACAACGGGAAAAAGGCGATGACTATCATCATGACGCCGGCAAAAGCGGTGCGCACGCGCTCGATCTGAACCTGTTAATATATTTGTGTTGTTTATGTGCCCTTATATTGCTGCAAAAAGGATAACTGAGGTCTTGTTCGCCTCTCCGCTTCATTTTGCTATCCTCCTTTGTCGTCGTTGATCATCGCAATAGTTTTATATTTATGTGGCATCATACAGTAGAGAAGGTTATTGTCCTGCTGACTGCACGGCAGACAGTGATAAGATTTCAACTTTCGCGAGACGCTCCTTGCTTGATCAAATACACGTTTATTCAAGCAAGGCCATAATTATGCAACAGCTGCGAAACATACGAAACACAAGCATACGTCATTAAAAACGGAAGTAACAGTAACCGAAAAATAAAGGATTCACTCTGATCGGGGGAATAGATGTCAGTGTGGAGCATAATATTTTGACACTAGCACGAACTAAAGATCAGCATAAATGCGAGCGGAGTGGAAGGCAGATACTACAGTTCGTCAGAGCGGGCGGCAGTAAAACAGCGAGTATAAAGGGCCATAGCGCAGGTGAACACACCCTCCTTGACTGTACACACACACACACAATTGGCTACATTTAGTGATGCTCGTAATGCTCGAAGTGATTATAGTAAACGTAATTACCGCAGGCAAACTTACGTTTCTATCGGATCAGTGGAATCCATTTCGGCCATGGTAAGTCATCCCCCTTCAAGCAAAGATGTACAGCGCGTCATGACGGCGGATTGGCCATGGTGACACCAGTGTGCCGGTGCATTTGCAGAGTCGTCACCAAAACACATGTCACAACATACAATCATCGCGATAAATGTGAGTGTGGCGTCCAAAGCAGCGCTACCGCGCATAGCCAAGGCGACACGAAACACTCGCTGCCAAATCACAGGGACATCAGAATTCGCTGGAGGAAACATAGCTCGCAATGCAAGGGAAGGGCTTCATTCTTTGCAGTCTTCACGGCGCGATGTCGTCACGCGTGATGCATTTTACCACGTGCACCATCGAGAGCACAATGAGAAAATGGCCACAGTACAAGAATTCGACAATGTTGTTCGAACACAATGTATGGGCTGAGGAATCGTTATATAGGAACTGGATGGTACAGACATCAACGTAAGCGTGGAGAAGCTTCCCTTGAGAAATGACGCGGTGCGTGTGGTTTTCGGACCCGCTTCACCATACCATAAATCACAGGGGAACAGATAAGTTCTTACGTAACGAAAAAAAAATTCCCTTGAATCTTGGTTCAATCTTGAATCGAAAAGCCACTTGAATCAAACCCACAGCAAATTCGACGTTTTGCAGGAAACTCTCCACGATAGTGGCGCAACGTGTGACAGAAACGGCCGCTGCAGCTAAGTATTAATCTCAAAACTGCGGGTTCAGATGCGTTGGCGCATCGAGCGAGGAGGAGAAATACGAAGTCTGAACAAATTTAGAATGTATGTCCGATGTCCGGACTAGCGAAAGTACTTTTTACCCCTTTCCCCAGCACAGGGTAGCCAGCCGGTAATTACACTCACTAACTTCCGTGTCTTTTCCTTCCTGCTCTTCTTTGTATGATATCCATATGGGCTCCGAATAAATTACTGTCACGTTACTTTAGTTTACTGGCTGTTGCACACGCGTCGACCAACTCAGCAGCAGTCACTGCGCCTCTCGCGTTCAAAGGGGGTCGACAGCAACTTCTTCCATGTCGCGTCATCATCGCGCACGTCATCACGCGCAGCGACGAGGTGATCTCCGCCAATGTTGAATGAAAAGCGCACCGGTTTGACTTTCATAGGTACTTCAATTATGTTTGACTCTACCACCAACGGCTTTCACAGATATACGCTGAACCAGTCAGTGACGTAAGTGGCCAGATGCTCTCGAATCTCGATCCTTGTAGTGCCAAAAAGGTGTCTAAGTTATCATCGGAACACTTATGGCATCTTCTGTGATATCTTAGGCGGCAAAGAACGCCCGTCGGCCAGTGCGGAGTCACGCTCATGTCTCTTGAATGCGATGTATGTCGACACACAATGTATTTTTTCTTGGGACACTATGGTTTCTTCACGTGACTTACGCATGTGACACATGCAAGTGCCTTTCGGTGGCTCCGTGTTTCTTCAACCGATGTTCGAATCACTTCCGAGGATACTACACGACAAAGCGCTCGCGACGATTTTCGATGTACGTCAAATGCAACCCACTTCTGTAGGAAACTAGTTCGCATATCGGTAACTTCTGCACTACGTCCGTTTGACCTTCATGCTGCCTACAACGACCTTCTCACCACTCAGTGATGCGCGATGAACTTTGTGACGGGTGCGCACGGTACAGTCACGCAGAAAATTTTAGTTTGCTTTCCGATTTTTTCCACGTGGCGGCCATTGACCTCCCCTACGACTTCCAGTGATCTTGTCGTAACACAAGAAGGCGCATGCCGCTTCTGGAGTTCTAATCGTCGCACACAACGCAAGTTTTGTAAAACAGCTTCGTACAGCTCGACTTCTGTGTGACTTTCGCACGGCCTTCGCGCAGCTTCAGGTGACCTTGGCAAGAGGGGACCATCCGCATCGCGCTTATAGGAGTCCCACGAAGCAAGGTTGCTTGCGATGTTGCTTCCGCGTGAGAGTTGCGGGCGCCTTCCGTCGACTTCCGAATGACGTCCGTAAAGCCTCCGCACGACTTCTCGCGACCCTCGGAGCAGACGTGTGTCATCACATTGTTCGACTTCCTTATCCAACTCGAATGTCATCTTCGCAGCAGATGACGAGTCGAATCCTGTCTCTTCGAACTGCTGCAGAAGACGAGTCGCTTCGGCTCTCTTTCGACTGCTGTATCCAACCCTACCGTGACGCTCGAAGCAGACGACAAGTCGCATCGCTTCCTCTCAAGTCCCGTATCCGACACGATCAGAGCCTCTTCGCAAAGGGGCACGCCGCACGACCGGCTGCCGCCCAACGACTGCGGCGCGCAGGGTCGAACCGACGGCGCCGTCGACCGCGTCGTCGTCGAACGCCATTCAGTCGACGACGACGACGAGAACACTGTTGGCTGGCTGGCGCGAGCGCGAACGTGTGCGCGCATGCTATATGGTGAGGCAGCCGAGTTTAGTACACAGTGCACCGCCGCATGTGTGGAGCGGATACTGAAACAGGAGGGAGAAAAGCAAGCACGGCAGGCGAGCGAAATGAAGGCTTTGCCAAGAGCGCGCACTCGGCCGCCGCCGTAAGCTGCTCGGAAAACGCAGTCGGTACATATTTGTCTCGGAGAGGCATTATTTACATATTTGTACAGAGGGACGACGACGGAGTAAAAAAGAAAGAATAATAAGTTAACAAAGACTGTGGAATAAAGGGACACTAACTCGGCACTCTATATAGGACAGTACGGAACGCAGACGACGACGATGTGGACGAACGGAGGGAGAGAGAGAAAGGGGGGAGATTTCCCGCTCGTGTGTATATACGCGAACAGTTCTCGGGCTGTGTTAGCAAGCAGCCAGCGAGTAGCACGGTTCGCTCAGCTGCTGAAGCTCGAACGCAGTGAGGAGCGCGCGGAGAGGTGATGCTGCGAGCAAATATGTTTCATATGCGGGAGATAAAGAGGCGGGAGGAACCAGACCTCGTCATAGACTGAGAGAGAGTTAGAGGAGGTTGTAGAGAGGGTTGGAGACGGCCAAAAGGGGTCGAAGAGAAACCAGATAGGCGACTGGTAAATCCCCCTTTCCTCTCTCTCTTATGTCCTCCTCTTTTCCTCTCTCCCCTCGCTTCGTCGTCCTGGCGCCTGTCGCCATTTGCAGAACGTGTACGCGCGGGAGGTTCGCGAGCTAGACGGCGAACGAACGACCGAACGGCAGCAGAAACGGAAGCACTTGGGTGCGCGCGCGCGATGCAGCGGGCTGCTGTGTACACATGTAGACACAACTGCAGCTAGCGTGTCGCGAGTTGGACGCACTTACTGCGCGAGCAGGAGCTCCTCGTAAGAGAGAAAACGAAGGAGGAGTGCACGATCGGAAAGCAACGAGCAGTTGACGCTCTTTCCAGTTCGGGCTTTTTTTTTTTAATAGTGACCGTTGTTGGGAATTGTTCGATTAACTTTAGTGACGTCTGCTGCAGGTACCGTCATCACGCCGCCATGTTTCCATGGCCACGCAGAC
Organism: Dermacentor variabilis; assembly: GCF_050947875.1. Classification (NCBI taxonomy): domain Eukaryota; kingdom Metazoa; phylum Arthropoda; class Arachnida; order Ixodida; family Ixodidae; genus Dermacentor; species Dermacentor variabilis. Next base: position 166,194,438 of record NC_134574.1, on the reverse strand, counting down.
GAAGTCCCTGGAAAGAAGCATCGCAGGTTCTCACGCGACTTCAGTGACTCAATGTCATAGCATTATGACAACATATCATCGAAACCCGAAAATACGAAAACCTATCATCCAATTATTATCTCCTGATATCCGCATGAGTTCTCATACGCCATGGTCATCTGAGACTAACGTCACTGAGATCTATACAGCTGCTGTCTACGTGTCTACGTCCGTTGTACGAAACCGAAACACAAGCGCCGAGCGACTACTTCTTGTTAGTCGTTCTTGAAAACGACGTCCATACCACAGGTATCGCTAATATACCATGTAGCTTTCGCTCTAAGTTCTTCCTGCACATTGATAATTAATATCGCTGTATATCCGAGCACGCAGAACAACAGTTATAGCGTTATTACAACCACCACTATAAGGACCAATGCGGGTGGTGGAGAGCACTGCGCTGTCCAGCGCTCCCATATGCAGCCACCGCCGCCTTTTCGCCACGTGCCTCTCTGCGTTAGACCACTCCGCGCTGCTCCACCTTTCCTGCTCTGCCACTCTCACCTACACAGTAGCTCCGTCGACGTCATATCTATGCTTACATCTACGATGTCCAAGTCTTCTTCTGCATAACTACATCGCACTAATTTAACGCATACCCCTACGTGGAACACAGGATCGACGCACCCGTGTATTTCATTAAACTAACTTCGGAATCACCCGCGTTGCAAATGTTGCGTTGGAACAAAGTGGTCAGTCGGGCTAGTTGGTTGATTTGCGTGTTGTAAACTTCTATCGTCTCGAAAACTATCTATTATTGAGCTTAAGAAGTTTTCAAGTTGCGTTGCAGACTAGCGTTGCGAAGCCGCTTTTGACCTGCATAGTTCTATCGCATTGAGAAAGAGCTGCTTATCCGCACCCATGGTTCGATTTGGTACCCACCAACGTTCGCTTTCCACAAAGCTGAGGCGTACGGCTTACCTTTGTCGCCGCCGTTGAACGCCGAGTCATTGTGTTGGGTACCTCTTGAGACTACCTTGAGCTACCCGCTGCGAGTCTAAATGCTCGTACAACATCGCGCTATTGTTATCGGTCTCTCTGTTTCTAAAGCGGGGATAAACCGAAGTGTGTATTTCAGATATTTGCATGGCAACAGCAGCAGGCTGGAGGCTGCCTTGTGGAAAAAGGGACAAATGAAGGTACTCGAGATATTAGGGAATTTTAGAAGTAGAGAACCCAGTTGAAGTCATGCGTTTATATTGGCCGGGCATACGAAGGAATGCAAGATGCATACGAAGGAACACAAAAGGATCGCAAACGAACGAAAGCGAAGGGTAGGTCTTTGGGTATACGTAAGGCCACTTGGGGACGGCTATTTCTAAATGTCCCTATTGAGGAGAAGAGCGCAATTAAAGCAAAGAAAGGAAAACGATTGATCGATTGATTGATTGATTGATTGATTGATCGATTGATTGATTGATTGATTGATTGATTGATTGATTGATTGATTGATTGATTGATTGATTGATTGATTGATTGATCGCAATATTTGTTGGAGTGAATGAGAGAAGCATAAGTGGATAGCTCTGTACCATCTTTTCTTTAACACGCACCTCAACGAGCACTTCACTACTTCACTGCGACTGCATTTAAGAGCGCCCAGGTGAGTGTTTGCTATATCTGTCCGTTCGTCCGTCCTTTCCGCTACGCCACGTTCGCCGGCAGACCACGTCCTTCTGTGGAAGTTAAGCAAGTATACAGAGCGGCCATAGAGATCTCTCTCGGCGCGTTTCGCAGGGACGCTTTGACGCTTTCAACTGAGCAGCTACTTCACATATTATGACTAAAATTTTAACGGAATGTTAAGGCAAGTGACGTATCATTTGTGGACATTTGCACTTCCGCTATGCGACGTACTGTTGCTGTCGCGGGCGCGAACGGTGCGCCGTTGCCCTCGGCCGCACAAACGCGCCACTTCGCGCTGGTTTGGCGGCAGATTCATATCTGCGACGCTTTCAACGTAATAAATGCGCCGCATTTTGAGACGTAAATGTATGAGGCTTAACGCTACATCGAATGACGTGACGCATGCGTATATATTTCTTGCACGTCCGACGCACTATGTTTCTGGTCGCGAATGTCAGCAGTGAGAGTAGTCTCTCTAGCCTTCGTAACATTACCCACGATGTATGAAATTTTATTTATTTATTTATTTAAAGGATATTGCCGGCCTTACTCTTAGGCCTTGGGCAGGAGTAGACAGTGCGATATACAGATGAAAAAAAAAATAACAGCGAAAATCATTACAAGAATTCAATACATTGCAATAGACATATTCCCTGATCCGCACGAGCCGTATAGAGCATTCCAAACAAAAAGCTTTACAAAATTTCAATATATTCTAGAATACGGATATTTGCTGAACTGCACGAACTGTAAAGAGCCTATTGATAACAACGCGATATTGATAACAAGAAGTCGCATTCATACTGCTATGCTGAAAGACATCGCGCATGCTCGGTTGGTTGAGCAGCAAAAATCTACAAGTAATAATTACAAGCAAGCGAAAAAAGCACTTCGGTATAATATATATATATAGTCATATCATAAGAAGCCAACAAACACTGACACCAAGGACAACATAGGGGAAGGAAATTACTTGTGCTAAATTATTTAAGCGCAAGTAATTTCCCCTATGTTGTCCTTGGTGTCACTGTTTGTTGGCTTCTTATGATATGACCAATAAAAATCGGGCCCCTCGGTCAACCCCCTTTCTTCTTGTTGATATATATATATATATATATATATATATATATATAGTGAAGGAAAACGAGAGCTCTTCCTTACCACCGCCACTGCAATGATTGAACGCGTGGTCCTGCGGCAATGTAAATCTGAAAGCCGGACGCACTTACCAATGAAGTACCGCACAATTTGCGCGTTTGAAAACTAGTGCGGGGTTTTGCGGGTTAACCTGACTGACAATCACGGCAACTGTGCATATGTATTTTGGACACCTAAGGCAGGCGTTATAATGAAGCGGACGAATGCGACGCGTTGTTGCATCGCGTTTGTTAATGCGATTAGCATTCCTATAGGTACTCGCGACGCACATGCCAGGGGCTGGCTATCCATCGATGTGTCGATACCTCTAGCCATTTTCCCTCCAACATGCTTCATTGAGTAGTCTATGGCTCAATGGGTCGGGCTGCTATGCTGAGGGAACAGAGTTTGAAACCAACCGTCGGACCAACTTAGATAATAATAATAATAATAATAATAATAATAATAATAATAATAATAATAATAATAATAATAATAATAATAATAATAATAATAATAATAATAATAATAATAATAATAATAATAATAATAATAATAATAATAATATCCTATATCCACTGCAGGACGAAAGCCCCTTCCTGCGATCTCTAACAATTATCCCTGCCCGGTGCCAGCCGATTCCAACTAGCGCCAACGAATTTCCCAATTTCATCGCCTCACCTAGTCTTCTGCCGTCCTCGACTACGCTTCCTTTCTCTTGGAACCCATTCTGTAACCAATCATCCGTCGGTTATCTAACCTGCGCATTACATGACCTGTCCAGCTCCATGTTTTTCTCTTAATGTCAATTAGAATATCGGCTATACTCGTTTGCTCCCTGATCCAAACCGCTCTCCGTCTGTCTCTTAACGTTACGCCTTGTATTCTTCGTTCCATCGCTCTTTGCACGGTCCTTAACTTGTTCTCAAGCTTCTTTGCCGATCTCCAAGTTTCTTCCCCGTATGTCAGCACCTGTAAAATGCACTGATCGTACAACTTGGATGACTGGGCATGTAACACAGTGTACCTGTGTTGCCGGATTCGAGACCCTTTTTATGTAATAAACGAGAACGAAGGGGATTAACCGCAACCGCAACCTGCGCGAAATGCGAAGGTTGTGGGTTCGGTCCCCACCTGCGGCAAGTTGTTTTTTCGTCCACTTTCATTTCCATCAAACTATCGTTTCTTCATTTCATTTATTAAGCACAAGTAATTTCCCCTATTTTGTCCTTGGTGTCAGTGTTTGTTGGCTCCTTATGACATGACTAATAAAAAATCGGGCCTCCCGGTTAAATCCGCTTCCTTCTCGTTCGTGTACCTGTGTGCCGCTCTTCAACGAATCTCTTCGAGGCGACGAGGGGAGGCGGCACTGCTCAAGTGCCCCTCTTCAATTGCGGTTCCACAGGCGTGTGCCTCTCGGTATGTGACGCACTTCACAGCGTTCGCAGGCACCGGCGCGCCATGCATTTTGGAGCTTAGCGGCGGCGCCGCTCAAGGCAACGGAACGGTCGTTGGGAAGCGTGACGTATACGAGTCCCCGCTGCAGTACATGTCTCACACAAAACCCGTGTCGAAGATGGCAATACGTTGTGTCGCCATACTGCTTCAATGCTAAACGCGCGTTATCGTCGAGGGTCATCGTGAGATCGGTTCCGTCGATTTTTTTAGAGCGCAGCTCTTTGGCGTCCGTTCCTGGGTTTCGCGTCGTCGTCGGCCTCGTAACCAGCTCCGCCCCCCTTTCATCCCCCCAGCGCTAGCAGCGACCGACTGATACCGCTGGATGCCGCTGACGCCGCTAGAGAGTCAAGATAACGTGTCGGCATCGGCGGCGTTGTCCCTGAAACCAACTCCGCAGCTGGGGTTGACTCACTATCGGCGTCAGCGGCATCAGTCAGTCGCTGCTATCTCTTCCCTCCTCCCTTTATCGTGTTGTCCGCTTGCTGCGCGCGCTTCTGCCCCCATCGTTTGCCGCTGGGTGTACACGCCGCCCCCCTCCCCCCTCTTCCTGCGAGTCTCCGGTTGTCAAAGCGCCGGCTCGAACTTAATTCCTTTCTTCGCTCCTCCTCCAATGCAACCCCTGTGCGGTGGCAATCAGAGAGCCAGATCGGTGGAGGCGGATCTGTATATGTGCACCGCCCGAGCCGAAATTGCCGCTGCCGTTCGCCCTGTGCGGTGGCAATCAGAGAGCCAGATCGGTGGCGGCGGATCTGTATATGTGCACCGCCCGAGCCGAAATTGCCGCTGCCGTTCGCCACTGCGAAATTATCTGCCAGTTCTTTCTGAGCCATGAGCGAGACGACCGATGGAAGTCCTCCGTCTGCTGCTGCTGCTGCTGCTGCTGCTGCTGCTAAACGAGCTGCCAGAGCAGAGGCCCAGCGCCGTCGCCGTCAGAATCCAGAGGTGCGTGCCCTTACAAAAATCGGTTTGACCTTTCAGTCACTCATGAGTCACCTATCAGTCACCCCTGTCACCTATCTGTAGACTCGACCTTTCTGTAGACTAAGTCCGCAGAATGTCTGCAGACACCGTGCGGACTGCAAGTAGACTTGTCTGTAATATGCGTGCCCAGTGAGTGTGTGTGTAAATATGTATATGTATCTATATATACATACATATTCTGAACCATGACATATTTTATAATTACGGTTGAATAGTTTTGACCTTTCAGTCACCCATGAGTCACCCACCAGTCACCTCCACGTAGACCTAGTCTGCAGAATGTCTGCAGACACCGTGCGGACTGCAAGTAGACTTGTCTGTAATGTGCGTGCCCAACGAGTGTGTGTGTGTGTAGATGTATATCTATATATAAACGCATATATATACATATTCTGAACCATGACACATTTTATAATTACGGTTCAATAGGTCTGACCTTTCAGTCACCCATGAGTCATCCACCAGTCACCTCCATGTAGAGCTAGTCTACAGATTGTCTGCGTATTGTCTGCAGACACTGTGTGGACGGCAAGTAGGTAGACTTGTATGTAATATGCATGCCATAGATATATATATATATATATATATATATATATATATATATATATATATATATATATATATATACATATATATTCTACATGACACATTTTATAACAGTTAAATCGGCTTCACCTTTCAGCCACCCACGAATCACACACACACACAAGCACACACACACACAAACACACACACACACGTGTGCGCATCCTGAACCATGACACATTTTATCATTGCGCTCTGTTTTGCCATTTTAACATTTTGAAAACTTTGTCACTGATTGCTACAAGAACAGTCTGATAATGGCAGTTATATAAATCAATTATTTAATACTAATTGAAATAAGGTAATTGTTACATAACATACATTAAATGCAGCATTTATACTATGGCTCGAACCGCAGCCTGAATTTAAGGACATATCTACCGCGCGACGCCGACACCATCCATCCGACCACCGACTGCGTGGTTGCTTTCGGCGCCGGCCCCCAGGAGGCGCTGGCCGCGAGCACCGGTAAAATTACGGGTGAGATTATTTTCCCGTCTTCACCTGGTCACCGACATGTCACGGCATGCACGCGTGCACGCCATGTGCACGCCGCATTGACGGCGACCGATGAGGTAGTGTACATGCCGTGCCGAGAGGAATTGTGGCGATTTTTGTGTGTATTAATGATCCAAAACCCCTGTGACTGCATACCGTAGCTCTCAGTGTTTTTCGTGTGGTGTGCCGATGCCAATTATCGTAGTTATGACCCGGTCGCGCTTTCTTTGTTACCGGCTCATGAAAAGCAGATGGTACTCTCGCTGCGCTCGCATTCCATCACAGTGCGCGGAAGAATTTTTTGAAAGTTGTGCTATCACGTGCTGTAGTTCACCTGCAATTCTACGCTGTTGACGCCGGATGCACCGTGCACAGACTGTCCTTCCTGCGGTACCTGTGCGATGCGGCAGCAGCTGTCACGGAGACTCGTTTACCGAGCACGCCTAGAAAGGTAAGTCCGGCGCGTACGCGCATTCTTGTGGTGCGTGAAGTGTGCATTTCTGTACGTATAACAAGATGATTAGTAACGTGACAAAAATGATCGTGCTTTTCGAATGTTCGTTCTTGTCGCAGGGCGCATTTAGCGAACAGTTTGATGAAAATTGCCCTAAAACGTGATGTTGCCAAAATCTATCGATTATTTGCTTTCTGCTGTGAAGTTTCCTTGCGCCGGGGACTGTTTGATTTGAATAGGCGCAAAAATTCAAGCAGGGAAAGTTACTATTTCTGTACGTAAATTTTCAGCGAGAAATCGCATAGTCATTTCTAGAGGTACGTCGATTTGTCGTCTTCACAGCTAACGGCTGCGCGTGATGGCACCCGATTGCTGTGTACGACGCATGGCCAGATTTTAGCTTGTATGCAAGTTCTTTTATTTATATAGTGTCTTCAGACAGCCTGTATTTCTTGCGTTGGGTGTCATGTGTTTTCGTGTATTTGTAAATGGTTCCGAGATTTCAACAACAGTATCTATCTTTAATGGAAAAAATTGTTTTCTCACCTGAAAAAGAGGGAGTCTGTTCTTTTTCAATGCATCGTCCTTTGGGGCAGGGCTTTGTTGCACCGCATAAATAAATTATGTTTTCGAACGCTTATCATGTGTTAACGAGTTTTCTGCTTGTGCAATTCGCATTTGACTTGGTACAGACGTGCGTTTGTGTGAAGTTTTTTATAGTAGATTCATGTTTGCTCCAGTTCCATTTACATATTAACTGCCTGTAATGTAATAATCGGGTATTTGTGCAACCACGCAGCTTCATGTAGCTGTTTGTACGAGACGTTACACAATGTCACAAGTTTACAGTTTCAGCAGGGCTTACAGTAAACTGAACGTTTCTTCTTGTTTAGGGATGTCACGATTTTGTGAGCCAGAGGAATCTACACCACTTGGGAGCCTGCGGCACTTCTGCAGGCTGAACAGCGCGTCAAAGCATCTGATTTGCATGCTGCGACAAGGTGTGTGCAAGACGGTCACTGCCACACACATGAGATGTCGGTACTCACTACTTCATTCCTTGGAAGCGATATTCTTGGTCCCAACCAAGCAGCCCGGAAGAAATCGCAGACAAATAAAATGTGCAAAGAATACTATTGAGTCTGTTATTTTATTGCATGCATGCATGCCAGTTCCCCATAGTGGGGCTACAGAAATTCTCTCTAATGTCTGCCTAAATGCTGTAATCCTGTGACCACAATCTCGACAGACTTTCTGCAGAAATGCTGTATCCTGCAGCTACACAGATTGAGCAGACTTTCTGCAGAAAGGGTGTACCAATTGGGCGCTGCGAGTGACAAGGGGTGACAGAAAGTCTGTCACCTGTCTTCAGATATTCTGTATCCCGGGTGACTCGGGGTATGCAGAATTTCTGCAGAAAGGGTGTACCAATTGGGCGCTGGGAGGTGACAGGGGGTGACAGAAAGTCTGTCACCTGTCTTCAGATATTCTGCATCCCGGGTGACTCGGGGTATGCAGAATTTCTGCAGCAAGTCTGCAATGATTTTTGTAAGGGTGCCGCCGAAGCAGAAGCTTACCGTCGCCGCCGTCGAGATGATCCAGGAGTACGGGAAATATAAAAAAAAAATTCTGTGATAGCGCATACATGTGTTGCTCGATTTCTTTGCCTCAATCTATCGTAAAGGTGAAACAGCTTATTTGCTGCGCTCAAATTTCGCATTAGGAAGTAACGTAATCGTCGGTAATTTTTTTCTTTGAAAACGCCGGCAACATATTGACATTAAAGGGATGCATGGCCCGATATATACTCCGTATCTATTGATTTTGGTGATCACTTGTTGTGACTTTTGTTCGTGAATTATTCAAACAAGCGACGGTGTTTGTAAATTTTTATATTTCGGACCTCGTGGCATGTCCGCGCTGAAACTTTCAATTCATGTATACACTGACCTTCTCTCTGGTATAGACGACTATATCAGCACCACGCTGGTATCTGAGTCACCATAACAACAACGGCCTGGTGTAGCTGGAACTACATGCAAGTACTTGAGATAGGCAATGCAGGGCGTGTAGAGAAAAAAAAACGATAAGGACGGAGGGTCTGAATGAAGGACGCGAGTAAGAACTGTCCTGTCGTACATTTCAAATACAGGACAGAGACAAAAAGCGCGAAAAGAACGATACAATAAACTGCAAGAGTAACTTAAAGTAACAGGAGAAACAAGAAGAACCGAGGCGGCCGCGCGGAGGGACACTTTCAAATCACTCGCAAATGGAAGTGTGCCCACGCGTTTTCCCAGAGTGCGCGCGCTATACACGCGCAGGGAGGCGCCGGTATACACGGTGCTCCCGAGGCGGCCCCGAGCGTCGAGTTGGGTTTCGATTGAAGTCGCTGCAGGCGAGGCCAGCGCAATGAAGAGGGGCACGGTGGGTGGGGAGGAGGTTGACGGTACACACTGCTTCTGCGAGGCCTGCATGTCGCCGCTCATGTTTGCGGTCGCGTGACTCACCGGCCCGTGCAAACGCGCGACAGTGCGTCTCCGTTGCAAGGACGAAGCATCGGGTGCTCGAGAGGCCACGGGACCATGTTTGCCTGTCTCTCTCTCTCCCTCTCTTTCTGTCCCCCCCTCTCTCTCGTGTTTGTGTGTGTCATACTAGCTAGTGGAAAGCGCTTTGAATCACGTAACACAAAGGAAGAGGAACACGCGAACACAGAGCGCTAATACAATCGCACGTATAAGCCAAGTCTGGTAGAGCCTATTTTTTTTATTATTGTGTTAAAGACTCGCACTAGAGCCGAATGAGAAACTCAAGCTGGCAAATCTTTTCGAGCACCCCCCCCCCCCCTCTTTAATGCACATAAAGGAATAAAGTTCGCCGAAATGGCGTGAAAGCCGCCACGTCAATACATAACGACACGAGTGCAGCGAAGCTATTCGGACACGAAATTGACAAAAAAAAAAAAAGAAAGAGTGAATGAATGAAAGAAAAAAGAAGGAAAGAAAGAAGGGACAAAAAAGCTTAGCCATAATTTACGCAACATTTTTCTGGCCACGAAATTACCCGCTGCGCGGTGGCTCAGTGGCTATATGGTGTCGCGTTGCTGAACACGAGGTTGCTGGTTCAACTCCCGGCGCTGCATTCCGATGGGAGCTGAGAGCAAAATCGCTCGAGTAACGTGCTTTAGGCGTGCGGTAAAGAACCCAAGATGCCGTAAAATTAATACCCGGAGGCCTCCGCTGCGGCGAAGCATGGTTCCTGCGTAATAAAACTTTAATCCAACGGCCTTCATAGTAACCCGCTGTGCAACTTCTGAACGTGAAACCTTTTAAGTGCCCGAAACGGCAATCGCTCAATCTAAGCTCGTCTGTCGCTCCTTTCAAGCGCTCCTTTGTTGGCAAAGGTGTTCCACGTCACTGTTTCCAGCAGCAGTACTCGAATCTGTGAGCACGCGAGCCACAGGAAGAAGATGAATAAAGTTCGTGATTTCCTTTTCGTTTTTAAATCGGACTAAAGAAAAGATTTAGGGCCTTTAAAATAATAACACAAGCCAATTTTCACGTAAAAGCTCCTTCGTTCGCACCTTTATTCATACAACCTGAGCTCACTCGCACGCTTAGTCATAGAGGTATGTCGGCGCATATTGATCCACGCACGCTCGCGTGTTTACATCACCGATACAAATTTGGCGGTAACGGGTGACGCGATCAACGGACACGACCCGCCTTTATCGAGTGCGTGTATATTGCCAAGGTACACAAACCTTTGCGGAACGTCGGAGCGCGTTTCTAATCGTCGTTGTAGTGCACGCAATGGCCGCCAGAAGACAGCACCGGCGCTGTTAAAGGTCTCCTTTGTGCCTGCTCTGTCGACAGGCCGTCCCGTTGCACGCCAGCCAAACAACTCGACAGCCCTTATCGCACCTCTTATCTCCGCGGCCTTCCTGCATCGCTCCAGCGTTCGGTTTCCCGCGGCCTTTCCCTTTCGCGCCGCGCGACAATCGGTTCCGCTGGGAATCGCCGTTTTAAGTGCTTCCTCGTTTGCGACAGAGACACGTCAAGTCCCATGGTGGCAGTAATAAACAGACGGCCATTGGCGTTCGATCTGGAAACGCGCTCCCAGGCTGTTTAGCGTCAGCAATTCTAAATACCTTTCCACATCAAGGAAAATTAGAACAACTTGTTTAACTTTATTTCTGACCACAGAGAGCACATTCGCGCCCAAGAAAACGATTAAATGTTATTTGAGTTAAAACGTAATAAGCGTAGCAACTAATTAATTACTACTTGATTTTCTGAACCATGCACAACTGAAAATTAACTCCAGCGTATATGATTTAAGGCAGAAAGTTAAGCTAGTTGGAATTTAGACAAAGACATGTCCCAGGGCGTAAGGAAAACGAAAAGAGGTGCAGAGACAAAATGACAGGAAAGGTATAAAGCGTTGGTCTTCAACTGTGACTGGAAAGTTCTCTCCACTTCTGGAGGCACGAGCTGGTGGTCCAGGGCGAAGGTGTAGAGACGTGCTTTGCAGTTAGTTAAGGCGATTTGATTAAGTAAATAAACTGACATCGAGCATACACAGTTGAATACCAGCGCTATGTACCTTTCCTGTCGTGCTTTTGTCACGGCACCTCTTTTTCTTACGCGCTGAAACATGTCTTCGCCCAGCATACGGACCCTGTTTCATCGGCTAGTTCGCTCACTACACAAAGATGGCGACTGCTCCGCACCCAGCCCTTGGCTGCCGCCACGTCACCTCCGCGGTGTTTCGATTGCCGGTCACGGCGTGCGCCCTCCGACAGCAATGGAATCCAAAAAAACGCTGTTGTGCTTAGACTTAAGAGCACGTCAAAGTACACCAGGTGGTCGAAACGAATACAGAATGCCAGCGCTACCGCGTCTCTCATAACCCACTGTCTTGTACGTGTATACTAGACTGGTGCGTGACGAATTACGTGTAATTAATTACTTGCGAGCTATTACATTCCATGGTAATTTCGTAATTTAATGATTACAATTGTTACTGGGCAACCATTCAGTTACTTTTTACATTAAACCAGTTGCTTCATTGACGAGACAAGCTGTAACAGAAGACGCAGCTTTGAGAGCCTAATTTTGACGCAGATATAGAACGCCCGAGACCGTGTCGCACAGCTGCTGCGCGGATGCGCGTGCGCTAAGACAGGCAAACCCGGGAGATCGGCATTCCTTTCCTGCAGTGCTTCACCTGATGTTGGCCGGCCTACTGGACCGGTGCTGGTATGTCTTGACGGCCAATTGGGATGTTAATGCCAGGAAATCCCCATCTAGAGACAATTTCTACATTTTTTTTTTCATTCTCCCAACCGGGAGCGAGTAAAAAATGAAGCGCTGTGCTTCACAGGAAACCCAGATGCTGAGCAACGGCAATCTTGTGCGCAAGGTGTCCGTATACGATACAAACTGCCCTGCCCATCAGCGCGCACATCGAGCCAGTTTTAATTGTCGCTGCTGATGTCTTTTGCAAAAACGAGGGAAGATGACCAATTAATTTTTTTGAAAAGGCAAATGTTAATAAAGATAAGCGATATAGCAAGGGCTGCAGAGGACGCACACAATGCGCCAGGCCAGCTCGTTTTTTTTTATGGTACAACTGTATATCTGTGCAATGTTATAAAAAGTTCTGAAGAAAGTAACGTAGAAGTAATCAATTACTTTTGAGCAATTCCTGAAATACTTTTGTGGGGGAGTAATCGGTAACTGTAATCAGACACATTTCGAAAATATGCAATTGTAATTGTAATTGGTTACTTTTTTTTTCTGTGGCGTGTACAAGTCTGATGTATATACAATCGAGTAACGCTGCTTCCTATAGTTATTGGAGTGAAAACTATAGGATTCTCACATGGATCGTTGTACTGAAAAGCTGATCAGCTTCGCAGTGTTTTGTGTTCGCAATGAAGAATCATAAAAATAAAGTGTACCACTCATTAACCCGATCCGCTAACACTACTTTGCTGTAGCTGCTGTCCTTGTAGGTTTTATTCGTCCTTGTTTCCTTGCGTCATAACCCGGGAAAAAACAATGTCGAATCATCATCTAACTCAACCGAAGGTTTCACTCGTGTGAAACAATTTTGTCGAACAAATTTTTATCAAAGGCAAAGTTCCCGGATGAATGTGATGTCAAGTAACACTGCATTTTTAGTAACCATTTCTCGCGCGATTAATAAATATCCTTCTGGCCTCCACTAATATCCAGCTCCATTCACCACCACCCCCCCACCCCCCGGACACTCACGGTGACTCGCGAACGATTCTACGTCTTTTTTTTTTTTTTAAGCTGCTATACAAAGCTTGAAAAGAGGGATCGATGTCTTAAGCTCGGAGCACTGCAGGAGCAAATTCAGCGCAGCTGACACATTCACGAGCGATTACGTAGAAAAATAAATAATGTAGTGACACCGCACCAAAATACGTTGCTGAAGCATGGACATAACAAGATGCGGCTTACAAGCCATTGTCACTAAATAAAGAAAAAAAACGATGTGGGAATGACAGTAATACGGCGGCTAAAGTATACGTAACACTGCGTATTGAAAAACAGTTTCTATCCCTGCCCTTCTATAATACGCGCACCCAATGGCGGTACTCGTATATAGCGTTTGGACAAGGCGTGGCGAGCCCGGAAGGATGGGATATGCATGCGACATTCACAAGCCTCCTGAAGCATTGGCCAAAGTTTCGCGCCGTTCTCGCAGTCAGCGTCGGCGACAAACGCCGAAACAGCGGATTGCAGCGCCGCACCGGCGTCATACGCTGCCATTGTAAACAGTTAGCGGAGGAGGGTACCAATGGACGCATCATCAAGTGATCGAACATGGCAGCGCCGCTGGGAGCGCCGTGGGAAAAGTCTATGTAAAAGACGCTGCTGTGGGTGCTGCTCTAAGTTCATCGCGCTTAAATAAGCAATTTGAGCACCAAACTCAGCGTGTCAAAAATGATACGTTGGGCTTTGTAGAGTTAATCAAAAATAAAGGTGTGCAATAACGATAGTGGCATCACCACCACCACCACCACCACCACCACCACCACCCCCATCATCATCATCATCATCATCATCGTCGTCGTCGTCGTCGTCGTCGTCGTAATCATCATCATAACCATCATCGTCGTCGTCATCGTCACCATAATCTTCATCATCATCACACCACCACATATTGTCTCTTAAAAAGCCCCTCGAGGGGTAGTCCATAGGAGGGGAGCATTAGTAATCGCAGTAGTCATGAAAAAAAAAGTAACAGCGTATAGAAATGTCAGGTGGCTCAAGTGGTATGTCGTCAGAGGCATTGCGAACGAAAGGGCATGACAGACGTTTGAGTAATTATTTTTGGAAATAGGCTGTCAGTAAATGGTTACTTTCTTGTGAATCGCACTCATTAACTACCGATTCTGGCAGCTCGTTCCACTGCTCTATACCGATGGACCAGAATGATTTAATAAATGTGATGATAGTACCACGTAAGCGCTGTAGACTATGTAGACTGCTGAATAGTCGTCGAGAAGTGTAGTAAAAAGGAAAGAGTAGAGCGCTCTCCCGGGTGCCCTTGTACCTATATATAGTGTCGCCACTGTTTGATAGTACTAACGCTGTTGTGCTACTCATTCTCTGATGTTATGAATCTGTCAGAACATAGAAGAACATAAATCCAGTCAGTCCATGCAGCTATGCGCACAAGCCCCCAAGGTGCAGTAAAATGTCCAGACTCGTAACACCAAAAGAACTGGTATAGTCAGCCTAATTTCTTTTTCCTCCGCGCTTCCCAGTTAGGCAACGTAGGCCAGAAAAAAAAGCTACTTTAGGGGTTTCATCTCATTAAAGCGCGAGTGCATAATTCGATCTTATGCCAGGCAGGCGTGCTATGGCAGCACGCAAAGAAAAGAGGAACCGAAGGAGAGTGAGTGAAAGAGGGAGGGAGACATAAACTGCAGCGCGTGGCAATTAAATCAACTTTCACTATACGTGCTTCGATAAGCCCTCAGACAGTATACAGAAACGTTGCCGGAAAAGAACGGAACGCGTCAAAAAAGAAAAAAAAGGAAGAAGATTTAATTAGAAAAAAAAGATAAGCGAGCTTCCCAGCAAGGCTCTCCCACTGGGACGCAGGGACGCGCGAAAGCACGCAAGAGAAGCGCGACAAACTTTGTTGCACGTCCCGCATCTTCCTTTCTTTCGTTCGTTCTTTCTTTTTTTCTTGCCCCAAGTTTTCTCTCGCAGTGTGGACAAACTGACTCGCTTTACTTTTTCCCCAAGCTTTCCTCTCCGCTTGCTCTTCTCAACTCGCATTCCCTCTTTTAACAGTTTTTTTTTTCCTCGTTGTTGCCGTTGCCGGTCCAGGCATAGCCTTTCCTGAAGAGCCTGTTAATTCGTACTGCAACCCGCTCTCCCTTCCTTGACTCCTTCCTCCGGGGCCTCGCCCCCACCACCGACGGAGCTGCGACGAGCCATTCCGATGCGCAGCCAGCGAGCTAGCGAGCGGGCGTTCGCTAATTAAAGTCATTACATTAGAGAGACCGCCTCTCTTCTTCGTTCGCCCTCCAATTTTCTCTCCTCTCGAAACCTCTTCGCCGAGGCATGCTCGCAACTTCGTCCTGGAAACAAACGGCACCTCACGAAAGAAAAGAAATACGGAAAAGAAGGAAAGAAAAGATGAACTAAAGTTACACTAAAAGACCGATCACTGCCATTCCACTCCCCCAGCCTTCCATGGGCAACGTTTTGTCGTCGTAGTCGCAGTATCCCGGAAAAAAAAAAAAAAGTCAAGAGAGAGAGAGGAAGGAAGGAAGAAAGAAGAGACGAGAACACCGGTGCAGGCACTAGATCGTACTGACAGTGAAAGGAGGTCTGGATGTATGCGCTAAAAGACAAAGAGCGTTGCAGGAAGTGAAATTAAAGATAAGCAATCAAAATAAATGGGTGCCTACGAAGAAGAAGAAGAAAGATGGCTCTGCAGGAAGTAAATAGAGAGCCAGAGAGAGAAAGAAAGAAGAGAAAAAGACAGGGAGTGCAGGAAGTAGACTTAAATGAAAGTAAGGAGAGAAAGAAGAGGACTAGAGACCCAAATGAACGCTTCGTTCGTGAGAAGCAGCGCCAGAAGCAGCTCCGCTGCTCCAGCGCCTCAGCTGATAAGCCTCCGGGAGGGTTGGGTTGGTGGGTGGTGGTCAGCCGGCTCTCACTCACCGCCTTCTCGCATTCGCGTATGCGGCAAAACAGATGGAGAGAGTGGCAGAGATCCCCCCTCCTCCCCCCGCTCTCGCAAGGCCGAAGCAAAGACAACACAGGCAGCAGCGAAACGGGGCATAATTAAGCTTTCTTAGCGAGAGCGGGACTCCGCGAGCAAAAGGAAGAAGGAAGAGGTTCGCTGCTCGGGGTTCCACCCAGGAACCAGAAACAAGAAGCCAACGCGCGCAGGGAGACCGAACCGTCGCGGCAAGCGCAGCCTCCAACTTGCGCCCTCCTCCTCCAAATTCAACCTCTCCCTCGTACCTTCGCCAGGGCCCTCGCCTGCCTTCTCAATTACCCGCTCGCTCGCTCGCCCGCTCGCTCGGCCAGCAGCGCGGAGAAGCTGCTTTACCCAGCATTTTTAATTTTGTTATCTCCCGTTAAATCCCGAGCAAAGAGGGGGAGAGGCGACGCCTCCACTTTCTTCTCGTCTCCCCTGCCTTCCCCGCATGCGCTAGTTCTAGTTCCTCTTTGTGCCAGCCAAGCATTTCGCTTCTTTTTAATCCCTTCTTTATTTTCCAAGCCTGTGTCATTCGTTACTTCATACGTCGTGCCCTGTCCCTTCCCTCTTCTCCACTCTCCCACTTTTAATTTGCGCCGTTCCCTCGCGTCCGAGGCATCTGCTGCTGCTGTTGCTGCTAGGCGCAGCGCGTGCGCAAGCCCTCGAGCCAGGAAGACTGAACAGGAAGAAGAGGACAAAAAAGAAAAGAAAGAAAATGATAATAAGTAGGGACACGTAAGAAACTTTCTCGCGTGAGGTGAAAGCCTAGCAGCAGCGCAGGAAACAGAGATAATTTAGTGAGTCTCCTTCCTGCAGCCCTCCCTCTGCCTCGTTCTTTCCATTTCTTTCTGACGGATCTCCTTTTCACTTTCTCTCAATGTCGCTCCTGATTGGCTGCTCAGCGTGGACTCGTCTTGGTGCTCCGTGAGAGGCGCGACTTGGGATCCCGTGTCGTCGTTATTGGACTGCTTCCTGCCTCGGCCATAATTACACGGCGCGGGGCAGGAAGGCGAGGGAAAAGAGACGGGAGGGGAGAGTGTAACGTTTGTGATTTTGAATATCCCAGAAGACCTATATGTATACAAGGTTCTACACTATCGCGGATGCTTCATCGCGAAGCGGGCCTACGCGCCCTATTTACGTATATTCTGTTCATTCGCGCGGGACCACCCGTCTTTTTTTTTTTTCCTTAACTCTGCACATGGCATTGCACTTTATATGATAAGTTACTTTCTCCCGGAGTTTCTCACTGCATGAACGTGGACTGGAGTGGCAGTACAAGCGGTGGATAACTAAAGAGTGACAGCAGGGCGATGAAGTACCATTCATTATCTTTTCCTTGAACTAATCAGTGAACCGCGCTCTTCAACAAGCATAAATGGTCAAGCAAACATACACGCAATAGCTATGCTCGGCTTTTATCTTTTCCCGCTCAATCTCAACATAAGTCGTTCGATGCCTGAGAAGGAACCAATACAAAGTTTCGTAATAATCTTTTCGTGGCAGGAAGTTGCACTGAGTGCTTCAGCGTCCTATACTGCACTCCTCTAGACGGTACTCCGACGCCTCAAAGGGGCCCGAGGTATTATAAGGTATACAGAACACATGCATTCCATTATGGCGTTAGCGGAGGAGAATGGAAGGGAGGGGGGGGGGTCTGATTCTTACTGTCACAGCCTCCTCCTCATCACCAGCTTTATGTCCACTGCAGGGCGGAGGTCTCTTCCAGAAATCTTAAGTATTCTTGTAGTTTTTCCCGCTGACACCAACTTACGCTTTTCCGTAGTAGTGAAAGATTATTACTACTCAGTATACTGTAGTCATGGCGACTTCACTGTATAAAAGTGGGGAAAAAGCAAGCTGGTGAACAAGTAAATGGCAACTACGGCGTCGGTTCTATTAATGCTAGAGGAGAGGCATTGGTAGAATTCGCGGAAAGGGATAAGCTGCGAGTAATGAACACCTTCTTCAGGAAGCGTTGGAACAAAAAGGGGACCTAGAAAATTCCTAATGGTGAAACAAGAAATGAAACTGATTTCATACTTTCTGCAGATCCCAGCATAGCATAGTGCAAGATGTAGAAGTGTTAGGTAGGATAAAGTGCAGTGATCATAGGTTAGTGAAGGCTAGGATTCAGCTCAATTTGAAGAGAGAGAGTAGAATTGATCAGGAAGAAACAGACCAACCTAGACGCAGTAAGCATAAAAACCGACCAATTCAGGTTGGCACTTGCGAACAAATATGCCGCCTTAGAACAGAGAGATGAAGATAGCATAGAGGCAATGACTGAAACCGTAACTAAGCTGGCTTCAGAAGCCGCAATTGAAGTGGGCGGTAAGGCACCAAGGCAACCAGTAACAAAGGACCTAATAAAGAAACAACAAAGAATGAAAGTGTCCAACTCAAGATATCAGATAGAATTCGCGGAACTGTCAAAACTGATCAACAAGAAGAATATAAGAGCTATTCGAAATTATAACGTGAGAAAGACTGAGGAAGCAGTAAAGAATGGACACAGCATGAAATCAGTGAGAAGGAAACTTGGCATAGGACAAACCAAGATGTATTCACTAAAAGATAGACAGGGTAATATCATCAGCAATCTCGAAGACATAGTAAAAGCAGCGGAAGAATTCTATACTGACCTGTACAGTACCCAAAACAGCCACGATACCTCCAGTCGAAGTAGTAATGAAGAGGTTACAGAGGCTCCTTCTATAACTAGCGACAGGGGAAAATTGAATGCTAGCCGATTTGATCGAAGATGGAGCAGACGTAACGCTTTAAAAAGTGGCGGCCCTTTATACGAACTGCCTATCGACTGTCTATCGGTCCCAGAGAACTGGAAGAATGCCGGCATTATACTAATCCACAAAAAGGGAGACACTAAAGAATGGAAAAATTATAGGCCCATTAGCTTACTTCCTGTATTATATAAAATATTCAACAAGATAATCTCCAATAGAATAAGGGAAACACTGGGCTTCAGTCAACCAAGGAAGCAGGTGGCTTCAGGAAGTGAAACTCTGCAATGGATCACCATCGTCGTGATCCATGTCGTCAGTCAGGTAATCCAGAAATCCTCAGAGTACAATCAGCCTCTCTACATGGCTTTCATAGATTACGAAAAGGCATTTGATATACTAGCAGTCATAGATGTATTACGTAATCAAGGAGTACAGGACACTTACGTAAATATATCGGAAAGTATCTACAGAGATTGCACAGGTACTTTAATTCTCCGCAAGAAAAGTAGGAACGTACCTATAAAGAAAGGGGTCAGACAAGGAGACACAATCTGCCCAATGCTATCCACTGCGTGCTTAAAAGCAGCGTTCAAGCTATTTAACTGGGAAGGCTTAGGAGTGAGGATCAACGGCGAATATCTCAGCAACCTTCGATTTGCAGATGACATTTTCCAGGATCAGACATTGTCAGATCCTAACTGGAAGCTTATCATTATCATTGAAAAGAAAGGTGCACAACCAATGCATTCTACTGATGCTAACATATGGAGCAGAAAATTGGAAACTGACAAAAAAGCTCGAAAACGAGTTAAGGACCGCAGAAAGAGTTATGGAACGAAAAATGTTAGGCGTAACGTTAAGAGACAGGAAGAGAGCGGTGTGGATCAGACAGCAAACAGGGATAGCCGATATTCTAATTGACATTAAGAGAAAGAAATGGAGCTCGGCACGGCATGTAATGCGTAGGTTAGATAACCGGTGGACAATTAGGGTTACAGAATGGGTGCTACAAGAAGGGAAGCGATGTCGAGGACGGCAGAAGACTAGGTGGGGGAATGAAATTAAGTAATTCGCAGGCGCTAGTTGGAATCGATTGGCGCAGGACAGGGGTAATTGCAGATCGCAGGGAGAGGCCTTCGTCCTGCAATGGACATAGAAGAAGAAGAAGAAGAAGAAGAAGAAGAAGAAGAAGACACTTCGTAATATATCTACATATGCAGTGAGCGCGACGTAAATTATCTTCCACAATTGGCTTAAAATGGCCCAAGAAGAAGTTTATGTGCTGCGATCTTACGTCCCAATGTTCTCTAACTGGGCTACGGAAGATGATGCGAACAAAAAACAATGATTGTACTTCTTCTCCAACAATATTTGCCGCAAACCAGATGCTCACAAAATATTATTTAGCCAGCCTATAAAAAGCTTATACATGTCTTTCTCTTTTCTCCTTTTTTGTTAAGGCTGTGCATTCTTCTTGCACAGCTAGTGGACCTACTGCTAAACAAGAAACTCTCGACAGGCAGCCCTCTCGAAAGCATATGAATGACAGAAGACTACTAAAGCTAGGCTGGTTATCCAAATATTGCTACAGACAGCAAACACAGAGACCTCCCGCATGAAAAACAAAAATGTCCATACATACGAAGGCCCAACGGCCGAAAATAAGTCTATATAGATATTCTAAATTCATAGACTTTCTAAATTTTTATAGACTTTTTATGGTAATTATAATTAATTAATTATAATATAATCTAATTATAGACTTTCTAAATTCAATTTCGCAGCGTACTTGTGGTTATCTTTCGCAAAACGGACTTGCTTCTCGTCTTCTTTCGTTGAACGCACGCTAGAAGAAGGCGAAAATGGGTGCTCGGCTATGGTCTTGCCCACAGGCCAGCCAGTTGGCCGAACCATCAGACCGTGTCAGCGAGAGCGAGCGTACAGAGGCCCGCAGCGAGCGAGCTCATTGTTCGAGAGCAACATGGCGACAGTGCATTCATGGCGACCCAATTGCATGTGGCACCGTGCCTTGTCATGTGCCTTCAACGTGGTGGTGTCTGCGTTCGGCACAGCATGCACGCTGTTGAGCATAACCTCACACAAAATTCCTTTCGACTGTCTATGGAACGTCTCTAGGTGCTTTATTGTGAAGTGCAAACTAGAGCGTGCATAGGCAGCCTGTAGGTATTGAACACTTTATTGTGAAGCACTAGCGTGCGCCTAGACATCCTGGAGATCTTCGGCGTTCTTGTCAGCTTTTTCCCGCGGACTATACTAGGCAACCGTTCGGTTATTTGTGCACTACGGTAGACAAAAGGAAGTAGATTTGTACAAGCCCTATCCCTGCGATAGGATTTGTACATTTCCTATGCGCCTATATAAGAAATTGAAATAGTATGCGAGATGTCTGAGAAGGTACAAGACCGTTTAAGTATTTTGTTACGTCTGAACAGCTCCATGGCGTTCGTTGGACGTTTGCCACAAGGCAAACGCCCACCCATCCATCAGCGCCTATCCAGGCGTCAGTACAGCGTGGACACCGAGCCTTGACGTGTCCATAAAAGGCCACCACCCCACCATTACCTGACAGCCTGAACTAAGGATGAAAGGGGGGCACCCATACAATGCTACCGAATAACGACATCTACCTGGGATTCGCAGTTAATTAGAGGTTTGCCACGAGTCAAATATAATGCTACCAAACAACGACGGCGGCGACCTTGGATTCGCAGGTTGCTATCCTGCCACATATTCTTTACCATCGGGCTTCGCAGGCGGGGTTACTGCGGAGTGTTGCGAGCATGGGCGTGGTATCGCAACGGATTCAACCATTGTGGTTTGCTGCTGGATAGACTTCAGATTCCCTTGTCGAATTGCCTAGGGAAGACGACGGTATTAAAAGCGGAGACTTTTCGAGCACTGGGACAGAGGGTCCTGATGTGAACTCGGACGTTTAAGTTGCGCCTCCATTGAGTGGGCTTCCGTAACTGGAGCCGTGTTACTAAGCCAAGAAACCCTCTTTTCTTCATTCCGACAACCTGACGTAGACGAAGATGGACTTGGTGGATTCCTTGCCCTAGCTAACGCCATCCTAAGTCGCAACAGCGTATTTAGCAAGTGCGAGGGAGGAGGAGGGGGAAAAAACGGCTGAACTACGCCTCATAGAAAGCGAAGTATAGCAGCAGAGGCATCATCATCATCATCATCATCATCGTCGTCGTCGTCGTCGTCGTAATTGTCGTCGGGCTATATTTTGTCCACTGCAAGGCGAAGGCCTCTCCCAGCGATTACCAGATACCCCGGCCTCACGCTAGCTGATTCCACCTTGCGCCTGCACATTTTCTAATTTCCAGCAGAGGCATATAAGCCCAAAAAAGAACATTCTGAAGCCTATTCAACAGCCTCTAGATCTCTGCAAAAGGAATTATCTACAATTCATTGCGAATATGGATGTTCTGGGCCTACAAACTGTTTATAGACAACAAAGGGAAGGGAATTATCTACGCAGCGCGAAAAAAATGTTCGTGTGCTGCAGTTGCGCTGTAGGGAGCCCCAGATAAACGAAAGCTGAACCGCACGGCCACTCTTAGCCGAGGTTTTGTTTTACGCGGCAAAATCTCATCAATCAATCAATCAATCAATCAATCAATCAATCAATCAATCAATCAATCAATCAATCAATCAATCAATCAATCAATCAATCAAACTACTGGAGCTATGTCAGATTATTGGCATAGAAGAAAACAGCAAGCCGTACAGCCGGTAGTATTTGCCCAAGCGTAGAACATCTCCCGTGGCTTCTGAACAAGCTGAATGTCTTCCTACTCGCGCTCGTTCTGTACCGGACCTAAATTTTCGGCAAGGTATAACTTTATTGGGCGCAACGCGGATGACGTTAACACACGTGGGACTACTGTGAGACAGGGGCGCGGGTCCTTGCAACCTCATATTCCCATGCTCGCTCTCAAGTGCCCCCGCCCTCGTTCATGTAGAGTAGCAAACCAAGTTCAACCTGGTTGTACGTCCTGTCTCTCGCTTTCTTTCCTTTTTTCTTTCTTTCTTACTTAGGTGTTTCAGGAATGACGTTCCATTCGTCAATACCACTTGGAACTGCCTGTTTCAACCTGTTCGCGCAACCAAGGCCGCTCCCTTCGCAATACCGGAAAACCAGCGTATACGACGATGGAATTCTTCACGGACGGTTGCTGCAGAAGCGGTTCCACCAAGCTGGCAGCGATGATCGTACAGAGGGGACCGTCAACTGATAAACTCACGAATCCACGTGCTCAGATGAAATGGAAAGATCCACAAAGCAGACTCGCTAAAGCAAACACATTATGAATGGCCGTTTGAACGCTTGCGTAAACGGTGTTCCACTATCAGCAGCACCTTCGAACAACGTCGAATCGTATAGCAGCAGAAAAGAAAAAATGTACCTCAAGAAAGAAACGTCGAAATTGGCGTCCCTACTGCCCCCAATTGGACGGATGGAAACCGTCGAGGAAAGTAAAGCAGTTTACAATACGCGAGCTTCTTGCACACTCTGCATGGAAGGAAGCTCGCGCGACATGCGCGTCGAATCGTAACTGCGGCGGTACACAATTCGCCTCCGGGAACGCGAACACCCAATAGATGACGCGAATTGAAAAGAGCTCTTTGAGTACTGGCCACGAGCCAGCTTGTCGTTGTGCGACATTATAGGCTCGGTTATTGCAAACCTTCGGACTTCACGGCACTTAAGCAGCCTCCAGAGCTTTTGGCGTGAGCTGAATTGCGTTACCGTGGATGCGTCGTTTAGTTCCTTCACAAGTGGATTCTGAACTTCAGTGCACAATCGCAATGAACGAGCCTCCGTTTCAACAGAGGCGTTGCGCGTGATCCACTAAGTGTGACCCGCTCACACGAGACGTCAAGCGCACACGCGGGCATTCGTGGCGAACACTCCAAGGAAAAAGGAAGTGTTGATAGCAGCTTTATCTAGTAGCATCCTGCTGCTATTACATTCAAAGCTATTCTGTACCGTCATTGCGGACTGTCCGATGTAGTGCAAGGTTAACGATGCTGCCAGTACACGTCAGTATAGGGTGTCACCATAACAGGTGACACCCTATACCGACCGCGCCATTTCCACTTTCGTTACGTGGACGGCCGGACGGACGGACGGACAGACAGACCCTAGTATGACACTTGGAAGATTGCTGCAGTATACAATCAACTGTGGAAACGTGAGCAGGCGTAAGATATTTGACACCCTTTATCATGTGGAAACACTGTTACCAAGGGCACAGCTGATAGCATTCTACAAGTACAACTTTTTGGATTCTGTGCGAAAGCTGAGTACACAGATGGTTGTATTGACACGAATATTTCTTCACATGCAGTAAACCTAGATATATGTCTTATTGTGAAGGACAATTCTCACATGCTGAGCACATGCAGCGGGAAATTCATCCTAGATGGTAACAGGAGGTCTTCTATAACCGCGGCCGACCACCGCACTCCGAGGAATAACGTTGACAGGAAGGCACTTCAGAGGAAATGAGTTCGGCAGGTCTCCAAATCGAATTGTGCTTGGTTAGGTAGTGCTTGCGATGTCCATGACGCAATGCCCACGTGGAAACGCAGCAACTTTCGGTGATGCTTTCGCAAATATATACATATGGAAGGTTATAGGAACCTTCAGCTCGAGGGCAACTCTGAGTCACTTATTGACTGACAGGTAATAGCACAAATATTAATATGCTTGCTATCAAACTGATGAGGCAATTTCCATAGAATCTGGTTCATTTAACAAATAAAAGACAGCGTTGAGTGTGCTGGCAGTAATATATATATATATATATATATATATATATATATATATATATATATATATATATATATATATATATATATATATATATATATATATATATATATATATATATATATATACTGTAAGATCTCACAAAATAGAGTAGGAAAGTTTTCAAGTGAGATCGAAACGCCAATGCAACAACATTGTAGATTCACAGGTACGACAGACATCTAAATTTTGCGAACTCTCCTGAAGTAATGAAACCACGCACGCACGCACGCATGCACACCATTAGAGCATAGAACAAAGCGAACTAAATTAAATATACTTCATCCGGGTGATACTAGTAGGAGACAGTGGCCGTGTTTGTAGCCTACCTTTTCCTCTGTACAGGAAGAGGAAGGAGATCACTAGGCCGTCATATAGAGAATGAGGTGGCGAAAAATAGAGTGGTGTCCAGCGGTGAAACACTACAGTGCAAATGTCGCACAGACTTTCAAGGCAAATGGCGGCTACCCTTTACGTGAGCAAATGTCCCTCATTCTTTCACCGCTTTTAGACCCTGCGCCTAGTAGTGTTCTTTCTCTTTCTAATTTCTTCAATTTTTCAACCGAAGCTTGTATTGCCTCACAAGTGGCGTTGTCGTGGTCCCGCAGAAAAACTCACTCGCTCCCAAAGCAGAGCAGCTGCGGGAATGGGCGGTTCGATGAGTTCACAGTTGCGCCTGCGCCGGAGCGTGAGTCATTAGCACTGATTCCACAACCAATCAGAGCCGTTTCGCTACCGCCGAGGAGGGAAAGGGCAGGAAATGGTATCGCGTGTGGTGCGCCGGCTTCGTTTCCGTTCAGTTCACTTTCGGAAAACGGTTGGAACGGCAACGCATTGTGCGTTCCCCCGAGGAATTGGCAGCGTTCGACGAGCGGTGGCGAGAACTCGCCCGTGAAAGGGCTCACCGTCGGCGCGCCGATCCAGCCTGTTAAGGGCTAAATATAGTCCGAAGTAGCGTGAACGCGCGCACACGTTACGTCACGTTGGCGAGAACAACAGCGCCTACAGTTCAACCGATGGTTCGACGCACTGGCGCCGCCAACGTAACGGACGCGCCCGGCATCTAACCACGTTCGCCCGCGCGCCTATAACGTCGGGCTATAAACACTCCTCTAGAGCCACCCCAGCCCAGGCAATCCGACAGCAACTAGAAGAAGATCCCGAGCTGAGGGAGCGGGAGCCGAAGCAATCCGGCACCGTTACCGTGGGTTAGCTAACCGCGACGAAGGTGAGGTGCGCACAGGACAAGCTTAGCTTACCCTCATTTTCCGGTAGGGGAGGGTTCGTAATCTTTCTTTTCTCTTCCTGGCGTTAGTGTAGAGAGTGGCCCGTTGCAAAACAGAACATTCGTCCAATCAATCATCAATCAATCCGTAAGGAAGAAGAATGACGCAGGAAAGTTCCGACGCCATCGCGTGTCGCGCGGCCAGTTTATTTATTTATTTATTTATTTAAAAATAACTTACAGGCCTCAAAGTGAGGCATTGAGTAAGGGGGGCAGTACATAGAAAATACATAGAATACAAGACATCTATAAACCGTTTCTGTTTACAACCTACAACCAAAGTACAACTGAGATGAAAAAAGAATTAATTAGTTCATGATTCACTAGGGAAAAGAAGAAACATAAAAAACATAATATAATAACAAGGAATAAATCACACAGATTGTTTTCAGTGAAGTCGTGTAATTAATAAAAACAGTAATAATGAAAAACAATGACAGGAAAGTTACGGACGCGACATTCCAACGAAACGGTAAACATAGCGACATAACGGTAATATTGCGAAAATAAGCTGTAAAAGATAGTGCAAGTATAGAAAGCATTGTGTGACAAACGTAAAACTTCACTTTTCTTTGGTCATGTATTCAGTCAAGGCATCACGGAATGAATCGTAGTTAGGTTGGCTTGCACTGCTGTCCGGGAGTGAATTCCATACTCTGATAGCACGAGGAAGAGCAGAGTAATGGAATGCTTTTGTAGACCCGTAAAGGCGGGCATAGCTGAAATGATTATGAAGCCTATGTGGCGTGGATTAGGGTCGTTTCAAGCATGCGGGTGTTCGAGTGGAGTGAAGGAATTTGTGGAACAGTGATAAAAGGCCAATGTCTCGGCGAGTGCTCAAGGATTGTAATGAAAGCTTAAGTTTTATTTGTGTAACACTAGACTGGTAGCTGTAATCGTTTATGATGAAGCGGCTTGCTCTATTCTGGATCCGTTCTAGCGTTTCAATTAGGTATTTCTGGTGAGGGGACCAAATGGGAGATGCATACTCGAGCTTGGAACGAACGAGAGTTAGGTAAGCTAGCTTGCGAACATTCGAAGGAACATTTCTTAAGTTGCGTCGCAAGTACCCCAACGATTGGGAGACATTAGCTGAAATGGGCGTGATATGCTCTGTCCAAAAAAGATTTGATGTGAATAGAACCCCTAGATACTTATATTGTGTAGCTGTTGTAACAGTGTAATTGTTAATATGGTAGGGATACTGTGAGGTTGCCGACTTCCGGGTAAAAGACATTACTTTGCATTGTGTGGTACTTAAAGTCATTAGCCATTTATTGCACCAGTTATTGATTTGTTGAAGGTCTTGCTGAAGAACGAGGTGATCATCTGAGTTTTTAATTGGGCGATAAATTATGCAGTGGTCGGCGAATATTCTGATGGTGGAGGACAAATTTTGAGGTAAGTCGTTAATAAATATTAGAAAAAGCAAGGGACTGAGGACGCTACCCTGTGGTACACCAGAAGAAACGTCTGTTACGGAGTAAGAGTAGTTATTTGCAATAGTAAACTGCTGACGATTAGACAGGAAATTTCGGAGCCATGACAAAGGTAAGACAGTCCAATTTAGGTGCGGAGAGTTTTGATATTAGGCGACAATGTGCGACACGGTCGAATGCCTTCGAAAAATCAAGGAACAAGCAATCAATTTGTAAGTTATAATTTAAGTTAGTGTGTAGGTCTGTTGTAAATTCAAATAACTGTGTATCGCACGAGAGGTCCTTCCTAAAGCCATGCTGATTATGAAAATGGAATTTGTTAGTCTCAAGATGTCTGTAAATCTGCGAAGCGATAATGTGTTCAAGCAACTTGCAGGCAATGCATGTCAATGAAATGGGACGATAATTCTCACAGGAGATCCTGTTGCCATTTTTAAATACAGGTATAACTTTCGCCATCTTCCAATTTGCGGGAAGGTGCCTGTCGCAAGTGATTGTCTGAATATGTAAAAAAGAATTTTGCTTGATATTTCTACCGTATTCTTTAAAATCTTTGAGTTTATGCCATCTATGCCACATGAAGAAGACATCTTAAGGTTATTTATGAGAGAAGAGAGGCCCTCCAAAGTGAATTCAATAGGTTCCATGTATTGGTAGCCTAATTCTGAAACAAAAGGTATATTTGAAGTGTTCTCTTGTGTAAATACAGAGCTGAAGAATGAATTAAAGACCTCCGAACATTCGCTGACTGGAATAGAAATATTGCTGCTGTTTTGTAAGGACAATTCATCTGATTCGTTGTTAGGCTTTATTATTTTCCAAAACTTGGCAGGATTGTTCTTAAGCAGCTCAGGAAGATCATTAGAAAAATATTTATCGTTAGCTTCGCCTAAAGCTGAGCAGTACGATTTAACGTACGTTTTGTAATTCTGCCACGCTGTTGATGTGCGATCTCGCTTAGCGATATTATACAAGCGTTTCTTCTTGTTCCTCATGCGCTGAAGCTTTTTAGTAAACCAAGGGTGCAACTTATCGTTAGTTATATTAACGAGTGGAACATACTTGTCTACTAATGCGCACAGTGTATTTTTAAACATGAGCCAGTTTTCTTCTACGGATCTATCGTAAAATGATGACCACATTGTGTTTTCGAAGAAAGTTTCAAATTCTGAGATTATTGTTTTATAATTGCCTTTATTGTAATCACGAATTTGTTTTGTCGTTTTACCCGTAACCGGTGGCGTTGTGTTTATCGTTATTTGGAGCAAATGGTGGTCGCTGAAACCATCCAAATATTCTATGTGACCTATTGTTTCAGGTGCTGTACTAAGAATGAGATCTCGAACATTGGCACCACGTGTGGGTTTCGTGACAGCTTGAAAGAGATTAAAGTCTAAAGACAAGTTGATGAATTCAGACGACATATGACAAGGAGATGATAAATTCGTCCAATCGATTAGTGGATAATTGAAATCCCCAAGAAGATAAATTAAATCAGCCGGGAAGAGTTCAATGGCTTTGTTGATTGTGTCGCGGAGAGCATTAATGAAAGAATTGTTAGAATCTGGTGCACGGCAACAATTACCTATTAGTATTCTAGAAGATGACATCGTGCAGGCCACCCAAAAAATCTCGAGATCAGAATTAGTGTTGACCAAAAATGACGTAATGGTTTTCTTTACACCAATCAAGACACCACCTCCTCTTTTAATAGAGCGGTCACACCTATATATGTCGTACATGTTTGAAGATGAAAAGATTTCATTATTTGTTATTGCAGAATGCAGCCATGTCTCTGTGAAAGCGATAATGTCCGATTTACTGCCTTCCAAGAAGGAAGAGATGACATCGCGCTTTGATAATATGCTTCGTATGTTGGCGTACGATAATGATAGCGAGGGTGAAGTCGGGGTTAGCTTTAGTACTTGGTGACTCTGTGCGGATGCTCCAAACCGTAGCTATCTATTCAGCGGGACAACTGCACTTGCAGAACCATCGTAGATATAAGTTCTTGATTGAATACGCAGCTTGTCCACTGAAAGTTCGCCGATCTAGCTGAGCGATCGCTGCTACCGCTGTGTTTCTGGCTGACGCTTGACGTACCCGATAAACCACGTCACAATTCAAAAACATTTTCCTATCGATACGTGGGCAGGAAGTTGTTCAGTTTTCCCCTTCACTTCAAGTGGCTGCGCCATATGAAAGAGTGATACCCTTAATGCAACATGGCACCCATTCCTTTTTCCTCCCTCCTTCAACCCTTACCCATTCCTTGACGGCACCCGACTTCCAACATCCCATTCCAGTCAAGTTTTTCCTCACACAAAGCTGCTTCGTTAGCTTTTCAATTCAGTTCGCTTGACGCACCTGTTATCTTTTTTGTTCGTTCATTTCACAGCGTGTTTTTTTTTTTTTTCGTCATACGTTTCTGAAACGAATCGCGAGTCGGTTCTCTTTCCCCTCTAGTCTGTGTAAAGTTTGCAGGCAAGCGTGAAGGAACCGCGTGAAGAAGGCACATGGCGTCAGCAAATCGCATCGACGCGTCGGCTTCCTACTTACATTTCGAGTTTCCTTCTTTTCCTTCTTTCGTTTGTGCGTATTTTTCCTCATTCAAAGCGTCTCCTTCCAACTTTTTCCCCCTGAACGCTTCCTCCATCGAGCCGTGACGGGCGTGGCTTTCAAAAAGTCTGAGCCAACAGTTTGTCGACGCGCTGCCACCGCATTTATATATATTCTGCTGAGAACGAGAAGAAGGAGACAAGCCGACGCGAAGGAACAGCGCAAAGCAAGGAAACTGCTTGAAGTGCAACGGCGAGCCTGCCTAAGAAAAGAAAGAAAGAAACCAAAGGGTTGCGCACCAAGCTTTATAGGCGAGCAGTACTGATACGGCACGATGAGCAAGAAACTTCAGCGGAACCGAGGGACTCGATTTTAGTCAAGAACGTGTATAATCTTTAATCAAGAAGTCATCCTGTTAGGCAAACATATACACAGGGGTTTAAGAGGTACTGAAATGATATTTTCGAGTTTTCTTATTCGCGTTCGGTGAAAGTGCGGTACCTCTAAACTCCAGAAAAAAAATGCCCTCAAGCCTCACAACACCCTAAATAATTCGGTATATTAACCTTTCTACGGCCAATTTCGGTTGCTTTTCTATACTGTAATGGTATGTCATGGCGCATTACGTGGCCACGAGAGAGTACGACGTTGCGATGTTTTGACACTCGCTTACTCGGTCGCCTCGTATGCTGCTACATCGGCCCTGATAAAAACGAGTAGCAACGTACGAGGCAACCGGGCAAGTATTCACCTGCTTGTTACTTTACAGCTCTTTGTATAGAAAGTATATGTTCGTATGTCAAAGTATTGTAATACCATATACCGGAGAGTATTTTACGCATGTATAACGCACAACGTGTCTTACAGAGACAATGCCTTATATACAATGTATTACTTTACTTGTCGTTGTATGACATTTATTGGCGTGTTTTAGTATGAATTTCACCTAATAAGCCGTCGTGATGTACTCGTTCGAGACTGGCATTGCAATAAATAAATAAAATGCATGTCATAAGAAGCACGACAAAAACTTCACACACTAGTGTCAGGCTGTCGCCCGCAATTTGAGCCAACCGGTGAATGTCTTTAGCGCGCGTTCCATTTCGCTGCTTGAGGCCGTGTGCCTCAAACAAACAACACCGTGCGTTCAAACAAACAACACCGTGCGTTCAAGCAAACAACACCGTGTGCGTTCAAACAACACCGTTCGACCTGAAGAATGGCGGCTGCTAGAGTCGTTGCGAGTGGGTAGAACACACACACACACACACACACACACACACACACACACACACACACACACACACACACACACACACACACACACACACACACACACACACACACACACACACACACACACACACACACACACACACACACACACACACACACACACACACACACACACACACACACACACACACACACACACGCACGCACGCACGCACGGGTAGTTTAGAAAATATGCAAGCGCCCGTAGAAAAGCAAACGCAAACATTTAATTTCGACGTTTCGGCCGAGGTCCAGCCTTCATCAAGACTCTTAAGACTCTTAATCACTCATCACTCCTAATGAAGGCCGGACCGTGGCCGAAACGCGTCGAAATTAAATGTTTGCGTGTTTTTTCTTTTTCTTTTTTAACGTGCGCCTGGATTCCTTTCAATTTAGTAAACACCGGATGAGAAGAACTATACTTCCTCCATAAAGCACCACACTTGCACGCGGATCCGATGAATCGGTGACCGAAACAGAGGCACCTATACGGTCACCTGCAGGATGTTTCACACGCACGAGCGCCGGTCTTTAACGACCTCGCCGTTGTATACACACGAGCGCACTCGGACGCGAATGGGCATTAAAGCGGCAAAAGCCGCAATGCCACGCCGGAGCTGCTGCATGCGCCGTACATACGCGAACAGGCGCAGGAATGGATCCGTGGCGTATGCCGGTCAGCGCGGGTTCGCGGTATACCGTATAAGCCCGCATACAATACGAGCCCCGCATATGTAGCACCAAAGGGAATGTGATATACGATAGCAACTTAGAAACCGCGAAAAGAACTCGCGCGACGCGGATATGAATTAAGCCGTGTCCACAATGTATACAGCAGGCGTCTGAAGTTTACGGAGCACGCGTTTCGCGAGAAAAGTTGTGTTCTCGCTCAGTCGTTGCTCGTAGATATTAAAGTAGCAGGGTGTTGAGCTGTTGTCACTTATGGTAGACCTCGATGCAGATCTAAATTCCAGGCCGCGCGTCCGGGCCGCGGAAATGTTCAAAGCTTCCCTGGATCTCGAGACCACACCGATTGATTGTACCCCTGACTTTTATAGAGCGGAAGAAGCAAGCACACAGACACACGAAACGAACATCCCGTAGACTATTAATTCAGGATGGTTTGTTCACATTTATGTGAAGAGAGAAAGGGCGATTAGATTAAGAAATGGATAATCGCAGACAATACGCGTGCTCATCGTCTGCTGCTGTTGTCTCGCTTGTAAGCGTTGTCCTTTCGACATCTGAACACAGCGCAACGAAGCGTTTGTTTCTTGTGCAATTGCCCTTGTATTTGTCATTATGCCAATTGCCATATATTCAACAACGTCACGAAAAGGAATAAAAAAAGAAAAAACAAGAAAAACTGTTCCCATACAACATGATCAAGAAAAAGATAAGCACACACACACTTGGTGTTTCGGTAATGTAAGACTAAACGAAAACTGCAGCCACCAAGAACTCTGGAGCCCGAATATGTTAATACGGAAAGCAAATTGAATTTTTCGGTACACCGCCTCCCCATCCCGCGATTCACGGTGCTGCGAGCGGGGAGGAAAAGAGTCGGCCCGGCTATAGTAGGCGGATGCATCGGCGCGTTCCCACGCATTCATTGCAACGCTAGCGCGCTAGCGCTTACACGGCTGTGGGCCTGCGCTAAGTGGTCGCATATTCCGTAGAAAGAAAGAATCCGTTTCCGCGTTGTTCTGCAGATATCGTCACTTCCGTCCGGTTGTCAAGGCGCAAAGTGGGCATGATATTTTCCGTTTTTTCACACGACCTACAAGAAAAATCGTCGTCGTGTGGGCCTATAGTGCGACCGGGCCTTAATATATATATATATATATATATATACAGAGAGAGAGAGAATGTTGTCATATTAATTAACTAAATACTAGCAAGTTACTTGTCAGAAACAAAAAGCGACCTTATTAGTAAGTGAAGGTAATAAAATTATAGTACTGTTCACTACCTGCTGATGCTATAGTAAATATCACTAACTCGAAGACTCATAATCTAATTAAAATGGTCATTGTAAGTATATATGTGTATACTTACAATGTATACACTTACAATATATACTCATTGAGTCAGTATACATGTTAATAGCTGTTGCTGTACTAGCCACTTTGTTGGTGCAGTTACTAACGCAAATGAATTATAATTACCAGCAATTCAGTGGTGCCTATACGGTTTATAAGTGCCGCTTGCATTGTCGTATTAAGTCGATGCTCTTGTGAAAGCATAACGAGTTAAAATCAAGCGTAATGAAATGAAGAGAACCGCATCGCTTCCTAATATTTTAATCATCAATTATTGGTGCGCCTAATGCATACCAGGGACTTTACGAACCAGGGTGTCGAACCGAACCGGAACTCAGGCGAAAACTGGAACTCAACTGTTATTTTCTTTTGACCTGAAACCGAAGCGAATAGACATTTATTTTTTGACAATCTTGGAACTGCACCCAAACCGGAACTTTTCGGTGCTGGCCATATAAATGCAGACCAGGGTCTTCGTTTCTGAAATTCTATACGAGCGCGCATGGCGCTGTGCTGACGATAGCAGATGACACCTTTGCACCGTAATTTAGTGCAGTGCGCTGCCTTGGAAACAATCGTGTGTCTCGCCACAGTGATCTCACTGGCTCACTCAACCCCTAGCTTTGAGACGGCCAAGTTCGCACTGTTTGATCGGACTATTTCCCACGTCCGTGATTCTATTGGTTCAGTTGATCCGGGGTTGCCATCGCGCTGGCCACGTACAGTCTCGTCGGCTTCATTTGATTATCCATGGTTTCATCTATGATTTAATTAGATAAATCGAGTGATGTAACTGCCGCAGCTGCACTACTTGTTCCGAGGCGCACCCCGCGAAAAAAACGTCCGTGCAGTCTGCAGTTCTGAGCTCTTGGCGCTTCTTTCCTCTTCCCGCTCCTTACATGCATCGTTCTTTGCCGCCCCTAACTGCATTTTGGCCGCTTTTATATTGGATAATGTTTAGCGTATCTGCGCTGCAGCTACCAAAACTGAGTAAAATAGCACAGCAATAAAACAGCTGCTTTAGACCAAATAGTAAAGCAGTTGATACGCCCTGGCTTTATAAAGCCAGGACATTAAATTTGTTTTATATTTGCTACTGAATCAGCCGTTATGTGGTATATGTTTCGATTATGATTATTAGTTCTGACAGTGTTCCAGCTTTGCTGCACAGTTGAGGGTTGTTTGTTTCCGCAGCCTTCGTTCTGCACGTGGTCAAAATTAATCGGGAGTCCCCCGCTACCGCGTAGCTCGTCATCACATCGTGGCTTTGGCACGCGAAACCCGTAGAACTTATTTGGGCATGTCTGTGCGATTTGTACGTGCATGTATCCTAGAGCATCACACTGGGCACGGTCGGCGCGTATACTGGCTGGACATTGTCGCCGTCAATGCGTCGTCGTGGGGGACACTGCTCGTGCTCGGGGCATCTGCTGTGTTCAGGCACAGTACGCCGAACAGGCTGCACTGTCCTATACGCGTGTTGCAGTGTGCACTGTACGCTCAATACGAGCTGAAAGGCGACACTCCGTTCCTTTTTACTCCTTTTTATATCTCGCCTGTGTAGGCACTGCCGTGCTACCATGCAGTGCGCGTACGGCAGCGCTTACAGTGCGCTTACACACACAAAAAAAAAAAAAACGCTGAACACCGTTCCTATTACTGCTAGCAACTTGTTTACAGGAAAAAAAATGTCATTGCTCATTTTTTATTATTGAAAGAACTGACGGGTTTATGTCCGTGTTGCAACTCGTATTGAGCGGGATACTATACCTTCGGTGAGTAGGGCTCCTGCTTCAGCGCGATTGGGGCTTTGTGGATATTCTGCACGAGAAGCGCAGACGGGAACAACGAAATAAAGTCAAAGTCAAGCGCACAACCGTACTTTGTTTAGCTGTTCTCAGCCATCAATAAGTGATATCGCGAATTCATGCAACTGTGGGCTGGTGCTGTAATGGTGTTGCTCTTCTATTGTAAGGAAGCTCACGTCTCCGATCTCTGTGCAAATGTATCGTTTAAGGAATGCTAATAAAGTTGCATTCGTGCGAGATCTACATTTATCCGACTAAATAATGCACACGATGTGGACCGAATACTACTGTGTATCCGCTGTGTATACTTTATTATATATTTATATTCGCCATCAGAAACTACAGAGGAGCTTTTTCCTTCTTTCCTTCTTTTTTTTTTTTTTTTGAAGTTCAGACTAATTTGCGGCTCGTAAGATTTGCATGTTCCGCAGAATAAGGTCGCGTGGGTGAAGTTAAGGTGACTCAACAGTCGTTCGCATCGAAGAAAGAAAGACAAGGTCTTCTGGGAGAGGCTCCCTTCCCTCCCGAATAAAAAACATGGACAAACATAAAACAACGAACCGTATGCACCACTAATGTGCTCCAGAAGACCTCGTCTTTCGTCGATGTCAACCGCTGATGACTCGTTTTCTTTTGCCCTATTTTCTTTTTCTTTTCCCACAACTCCTTGTTAAAATGCCAAATATTTGTTCCATACTTTCGTTACATTATTTATGTAAGGGAACAAAAAAAAATTATTTGTTTCCCGAGGAATGTATGCACTCCAACGACCTAGCACACCAATATGTCGGCTAAGATGTATAAGACTCGAGCAACGTGAGAGGGCACAAAGAACTTGTTAAAAAAAACGACCACTCGGGATTCGTGCATTGGAACCTGATGCGGTAATAATTGCTGACGTGCGCTTCGAACCTCGCCGGTGCTCAGGGTTCACGAACGAACCTTCAGCGTCGGTTGCTCTTGAGCTTGCCCTCCCGAATGCGCCGAGCAGTCGTTGATTTCACAATTTTGTGCAACGCTCAGAGTATACGCACGCGCTTGCGCTGCTCAAGCTTCCGCTGTTCCCTGCTTCAGACGGAACAGTCGACAATCGCGCTCGTAATGCCTCCACCTGGTAGCGCTCCGGGCCTGCGCTGTTGTTTCCAGACGTTTGGCTCACCGACCGAAAAAAGAAAAAAAAACGTGATTGCGTGGTGGGCTGCAGGGAGTCGGACGCCCCGTCAGACGGAGTCCAGCAAAACGCGGCATGCGATGGCACGCCGGGGGAAACTCCCTCGCCGTCGTCGCCTCATCATCACTCAACGATTTTGCTCGCTTGCCGACGGTGCGAGGCGGCGACGGGCCAACGCTTCAGGGTCAAGGGGGCCCCAGCGCCAGTCTCTCGTTGTTGCCGGTGGCGGCGCCCACAGAAAGGCTGCTTCCTTTATATATCGACTCCATTTATCGCGTCTGCTTTTCTTTCTAAGTTATTGTTTCTTTGTTTGTTTGTTTGTTTGTTTGCTTTCCACCGACTGACTTTCTTGCGTATATATACGCTACACCCATTGGATCGTGTGCAAGGGTGGTGCAAAACGTGTGCGTCTTGAATCACCCTTCGCGTGTTTGGAGTGTGTAGAGCACACCTTGCCTGAGTGCATTGTTTACACAGACGACTGACACGGATATCGGATGAACAAGGAAATGTTCTACCGACGCCCCTTGACTTTGAAGTGGATGCTGGGTCCCTGGCCTTCCCCTTCGAAACAGCGTCACAATGACCTGCACGTTTTCCTCTGTTAATTTTCTATTCTTCCGCCCATATTCGCTTCCCTTCGTCCCACTCCCTGCATAGTAACTCGCACCATAAGCTCTTTTACACCCTTAAGGACAAGGGTGTTGGCCACGGGACAAACAACGGTACCCATAAAGGTGTTTGAAGTAATCAAAGGGTACGTGTAACTTCTTACACCGCTATGGACAAATTTACGCTAGTTAAAGACTTCTTTTTCATAAATAATTTTCAGCCTCCTCCTATGCTTGAGCATGTGTGGAACGTACGGTAAGCTTGCAAGTGGAGAGGCATGCCTCATGGATATACTGAATGTGTCCACTTATTCTACTTCCATGGAGGAGAAGTTGTATAAAGAATGAGGCGGAAGAGAAGACGCCAGTAAACAAAAACAAAAAAGCAACAGGGAGACAGTGTGCTGTTCAAATACTGTATTCGCTGCATGTGTGCTAATACGTTGGTAATAAAACTGCACTCAACACAGCCGAATCAAGTTCACACTGTAAACTCGTGGCCGGCGAGTTAGGGTCTTTGCTGCGTTGGCGCCTCTTCTCTAACGAGTGAAGCCCGGAAGTATAGGGTTTCCAACCGCCTCGGATGGTGTTTAAAGTTTCTTAACGCAGGCCTGACCATTTAAGGACAGATATTTGTCCCAACTGGGCTCTACTGATTCACTAAAAGCCATATATTGACAGGTTTACAGCCAATGACGTGTACTGTATAATAGCAGTGAACAACGTGAAATCTCTCCAGCCATGACGATATTGTTTTTTCCCCCTATCCTCGTCATTGATATTTCAGGACGGAAGTGTTTCTACGAAGGAAATACTTGCCGGGTGATAATATAGACATCAAATGCGTGTGGAATATTTTATAGAGGAACCTAATTTCAAAGTGAAATCACCTCCTAGGCATCGCGCATTGCCAGTGGGAAATCGCAACGCACCATCTCACCAACTCCATGCGCTAAAGCTAAAGCTATATAGTTCGTATCAGCCAACCAGAGAATCGAACCACATATCCATCTCTGATCGCACGCCGCGCGACGCCGGCTCAGTGGAAGCACCACGGATGAATGTGCAGCGCACAATGGGCCGGGCTTCTTCCTTTCTTTGGATTGTGGAACACACCGCTGGCTCCCGTTACTGACTGGCTGACAGAAATCCCAGCCTACGATGCACTGCACGGATCCTTTAAACGACGGTAATGCCTCTACAATGAACTAGATGTGCTGCAGACTTCGCCAGCTCACGTATTTGATTGCTTCAATGCTTCCATTTGGCCTCCTTTCAGAGTACACCATGTGTCGGCACTCGAACCCTTCTTTTCACGAACACTGCGATGCTTTGTCTTCGTTCTCCCAAGCAATTCATACGTATATCTACCTCCAAAACCACGCCATTGACCATGAGGGCTGCCTTGTCATAGTTTAGATCGCGTACATTAGGTCCAGCGAATGTGCGCCTAAATTCCAGCGTTAATACTTTGCGGATATTCGGATGCTACATCCCGAACGACGGATCTACAACTTCTGGTCGCCCTTGCCCCACCGGTGCGTAATCCGCCACCGCATCATTGATCTCTATTCCTTTTAAAAGAAAAGTACTAGGAAGCAACACGAGGTCACATTGGGGAAGCTTGCATTCAAAGCACAAAAATGTGTCGGTTGCTTACGGATAAAACAAAGGACAACCCTTCTTCTCATATATATATATACATATATATATATATATATATATATATATATATATATATATATATATATATATATATATATATATATATATATATATATATATATATATATATATATATAGATTATAGAGCTTTTCTTTGTGACTAAGTGCAGCCACTGGTGCGCGACCATGAACACATTTACAGTCGCCACGGAAACGGAATGGCGCCGTCTTGCGAAATTTGGTGAAACTGTTTTTCGATGTTTCGTGCTCCAAATAAGGTGCGGGTCTCACACGAGTAAATACGGTAGTATCCATTTAATGCGATTCTTTAATTATTAATTTTTAAAGAGACTACGAATCTTTTACCGCTGTTCGTGTACCATCGCTCCGTACACCGACGTGAAATGACAGCACATGTACAGGACGCTGCTGCTGCTTCGAGCGCTTCACCCGCGTCTCGTACTTCTTTCGGATATTTTCTACTCAGCGCAGTCAAAGAAGTCCTAACAAAGCACCGACGCGTCAAGTCCGATCCTTCAGGCAGCGCGCGTCAGGTACAGGACGAAAGCGTCGCTATATAGCTGCTTCCTTCCCAGCTCCAACACAGCACATGCACGTTTCCATATACTGTTAGGAGCGTCCATTCCTCGCCACCGACAACTTCTAAGAACGGAGAAATGAAACGAACAGCGAGTCAGCAGAGGAAGAAGGAGAATAAGAAGGAAGAGACGAGAGCGCGCAGGTGCGTGAAATTCGCGCCGGTTCCAATCAGTGAGCGCGCGCGCGCGCGGGCAGGTTGTGACGGGCGCCGGTCA
The DNA here is from genome assembly GCF_050947875.1 of Dermacentor variabilis. NCBI lineage: Eukaryota > Metazoa > Arthropoda > Arachnida > Ixodida > Ixodidae > Dermacentor > Dermacentor variabilis. The sequence continues at coordinate 166,155,134 of NC_134574.1, read as the reverse complement.
AAATTGGAATTGCGAGATGAACATCTCTCGCGGGTTGAGGAGAGGCGGGAGGCGATGGAGAGGGGAGTGTGGATGAGAGAGAGAGAGAGAGAGAGAAAGAGAGACTAGCACAGTCGTCGTGCCGAGCGATGACTGACGCAAGCGCATAAATGGTAACGTTGAGAAACACACAGAACAAGCGATAACGCACGTCTCGGAGTCATTCGGGCGGCTTCGGCGGCACGCCTGCGGGTGAAGTGGGCACGCGTAGGAAAGAGCCGGAGAGGGGCTAGGGGGGGAGGGTTACCTCGCTTTGCTGGGGCGTCCTGCGGACTGAAACGAGGAGAGAGGCCTTTCGCGAACACACCTGCTTACCCAGATAGACGGAACCGTCCGCAACGCGTACATCGGCGACAGGTACAGATAAAACGATGTGGATGTAACGACCGCCGACGATATAGAAAGATAGAGAGAGAAAGAGAGAAGAACGATATAATAGACAACAGCGAAGACGCGAAAAAGTCAGAACGGCGATGCGTCGGATGGGCGGAGATGGGCGTGCGAAATTGACGGCGTGGCGACGAACAAAGGGGGAGAAGTGAGGCACGGCCTACGCGCGAGGTCGGCGCTGCGCGGGCTTCCGGAAGCGAAAGAAACCAAAACAGGGTGGCGACTGCGAAAGCAAAAAGAAGAAGAGAAATCGAAAGGCCCCCGTACGTGCCCAAAATCGTTCCCAGAACATCAGCGAAGCTATCGAACAAGAAAAAGACAATTCAAGTAGAGAATGAGGTGCCACCGAGAAAGGCGTTTTTCGCTCGTTCGCCCATTCACGCGGTCGAGGGACTCTTCCCCGACCCCCTTCCTCTCCCCCCAATTATTTCGCCACCGTTGCCGAAGCCATAGTCAAGCCATGTTGCGGCCGGCGCGGAAGAACGAATTCGCGCGCGCGTACGTACGCCGGTAGAAGACGGAGGAAAGAGGACGGGGCGGAGGTGTTGGAAGTCTGGGCGCAAAGCTCCAGATCATTCGGAACTGGAAGAGAATTCGCCTCCAGCTGTGCTCTTGCTGACGGTTTCCTTTTTTTAATGTGAAACGTTCTTGGCGAGTTCAATTCAGTTTTCTGTAACGACTACGTGGCGGCTATCTGCCGCTCTTCGATGAACCACTTTGACGCCAACTCGGTGTGCCGATGGGACCACAGGGTATGTGCCCCTGGGTCCTCCGGGTATTTGGAAGTGAGTATGTGCTGCCGCTGGGTATGCGTCCCTGCGCTGACTGGGTATGTGCGGCTCTTCGTTGAACCTCTTTGATGGCAACGTGGATCACTGGGTATCACAAAAACAACCGCACCTCCGTATACTGACACTTATGTGATGCTATATATAGATGGCAATTGCAGTTGACTCCACTTAAGTTTTTCTGGCTGACCATGTCTCATTTCGCAGGAACAGTCGCCACTTTGGTATTGCAGAAGCGGGATTTATGCAAGCAGCTAAAGTAATATTCCTCGGTAGGGCCCATATAACGCGACCAAATCCCTATGTAACGTAAGTAGATGGGTGGTTAATAATCAAGCGGCTTATATCATTATGCAAATGAGCTGCATGAAAATGCTCGCGGTGGAGCAACTAACAATACTACAATATGATAACTATGGTAAGAATACGTCACCGCACGGAGTCCTTGTCTTTGGAGCCAGCAAGATAGGAGCGCAGCCTAGATGCTATTTTACGTAGCCGCCACTGGTTCTATGGTTGTTCTCCGGCTTCTTGACTAAAATGTGGTTGAATTTTCCTTCAAGTATGGAATCAACTCTAGCATATTTGAAGGCATTCTTCAACGGCGTGTCTTTTTAACTACTACCTGGGCTTATTATGGATCTTGCAGGCAATCGAACAACTTGGCTGAAACTATTTTTGCGTACAACTAAATGTCGCCGTGTTCTTTGTACCGTAAGAGAGAGAATTGACAGCAAAAGAGGCTTTACGCTTAACAGCTTCGCTGTAGCATCAGCAAGCGTGCCACCCACACATGGTTAGACAATTATAACTTCGATGATCTTCGGAAAGCTGCGCATTGCTTCTTTCTTTCTGTCTTTCTTTAGGCTGTTGCGGGCTCCTTAAAATGGCTAAGCGCGAAGGAGAGCGAATTGAAGGCTTAACACGGTGTTCGCTTCTTTTGAGGGTGTGATGTGCCCTTTAATAAGAGACACTAAATAGGTGTAATATAATAAAGGGATATTAAAGAAAGATATTAGGCCGGGTCGGATCGATAGATTATTCGTCCAGAAGTCTATATGATCGTTTTCTGTGTCCCAGTATATCACTATGTTGTCTAGAAATTCGCCGACGAATGTCACGCCACTGCTTCTCAATTTAAATAGCCCGCGCCAAAACTGACGCGTTTGCGCGATCCCCCTGTGGCCTTCCTGTCTGTCGCTATCTGTGGAACAGTCAGTGCCGACGTCACATGAGACATACCATAGTTCAAAATCGGTGGCATTTTACTTACGTCATTTTTTGGCTTGCAAATTTTCTGTTCCAGCTAGGAATGAAAGTTCGTTGCTCCAGAAGCCTAATCTTTCAGTCTATAGCTCGACATAATATTTTCCTTCAGTGTCCCTTTAAGCTGTATTAGTAAATTGCGCTTCCGTATTACATAAACGGCTACTCTTACGGCTGGTGGAGGCAAGACAGGGATGTTGCGATAATTAAAGACAGGGAGGAAGGGGGAGGCAGGAAGGGTGCTGCCTTGACGCCATGAACGTGTCACGAACGGTAAAGACCAGAACGCTACGTAATAGGATTAAAATTGGGTCGACGTAAACCGCAGGTGATGTGCGCAAATGTGTCATTATCGCATTAATTGGAATCGATCGCTTATCCTCGAATCCGCTGAGACTTCTGTTGACACCGAATGGATGGCAATGTTCACTTCATCTATGCAGTCGCTTCGGCGCTTTTTAAGGAGGAAAATAACCGCGACTTCAAACGGGACGTAAGACGAAAGGGTGGACCCTTACGTCCCGTCTGAAGTCGCGGTTCTTTTCCTGTTTAAACATGTCGGAGAAACTAGTCCAAAGTTCCCCCCTGTTGAACTTCATCACTTCTTCGAGATCATGTACGCTGCTTCAGCAGTAGCATTGTTGTAGAGTTAGCCAAATGCTGACATGAGCACCGAAACATTAATAACGTCGTTTTTAAGGAAAAATATTAGTAACAAGATTCATAATTCCTCTACATGTCATCTGCTCTGATCAGCCGCGGATGAAAAAGAACACCCGGTATTGATAATACGCTCACTTGGGTCGATTAAGATATTGGAATTGCAGCCATGTGTGAAGATCGATACGAGCTTTCATCAAACGCTGTGCTTTCTAAAGAGCTGCGCACCCATTTAGGCGAAGAGCAACACGAATTTGCCGAAACGTCCTCACAACTACCACGGGTGGCGCATCTGCGAAACAGTCGCTGAAATGTGGGTGCGGGGTGGCTGCGTAGGGGGCTGTATACTAGATGGCGTGCGACGCCGCTCCTTACAAACGTTCCGCAAGCGCATTACCTGCTGCGTACACAAATCATGGATCCGTGCAGTTCATCAATCCACCGAGAAGGCGAACTCCCACGCCGGCTTGTATACGGGACAAGCGAGGTTTCATCAAGCGTTCACGACGTTTCTTTTTGCGGTGATTTAGCTTCGCTTTTGCTCGTCGGCTACGTTATTGCTCGCGTTTCTTTGTTTACTTCTTTTATTTCGTTTGCGTCACCATTTAAATGTATACAATAAAAGAAGATTACTAAATGAGCTGCACGGGCAAAATACTCTTTCAAAGCTGTTTTGCATACGCATGGCAGGAAAGGGGATTCGACTTTTCTTTCATTTTTCTTTTAAATTTGGCGTTCAAGTGCAAACCCCAGTGGGTCAATGTGACGTCACTAATTCCATATTGTTGTGTCTGATTTGGGATCCTTTGGTGCAGGAAGAGGAAGATGTCAGGTTGAGCCTTTGGTCACTTTAGAATTTCAATGTAGTACTTCTTTACAGATTAGCTATTAAGTCCGAGCTTATGCTGTCAAGGCACTAAAGAGAAACACCAGGTCAATTTATATTGATCAAGTGCTCTTTCGAAACTCTATTTTCCTCAATTCCCTGGAAAAATATTCATTAGTAAAAGAGAAAGTGGAGGTCATACTTTCTTTATTTAATATCGCGTCGAAGCATATTGCCTAGAATTCCGAGGATGTACCTAAAAAACTTACATCCTGCGGGAAAACTTCAAATTCATGTACTGAGGGTAATTACAAATTCCATATGTGATCAGTGTAGACCACTGTTTCACGAAAAGAGAATATTGTCTTGTGATATATCCTATGCGAGTTGTTGATTGCTACTGTCATACATAGTGTTCTGAGATACAGCTATCCTTTTCATACATATATATATTTAGCGTTTTCCCGAATGACTATAGAAAAGTTGTATCAGGCAATTTCAACCTCCCACCGACTTATGAGACGTATAGCGAACGATTGTTGCAGCTTGTGGGAACCACAATTTGGAACAGCCCCAAATGCAAAATTATCACTATGGTGGCAGAGTTATGTTACAAGACATTTATTACAGTTACGCGCACAACACAAGATATATACTTCTTTTTTACTAATTGAGGTCGCTTTTTCCTTTGCAGAAAAAGTGTTATGCGAACGGTTCATACATATACGTCTATTCCTTTTTTTTTTAATATACCCGTATTGAACCTGGATATCTTTATTTAACTGTTACGTTTCTGAAAATCTCATACATAGTATCTTTAAGGTACCTACGTAATATGTGAAATAAAACTTGTTCATACTAGCTTTAGATTTGAGACTAGTACCCAGCAATTGGTATTACCAGGCTTGTATATTGTGTAATTCGTTAACCTAACAATAAATATCCATTCCCGGTAAATCAATGTCACGTCACAAATTTGAAAATATTTTCTTGCATTTCAGCCATTTTGGCTCTATAAATGTTCTTAAAACTTGCTAAGTTCAGAATTCGGCTCTGTTTAGAATACAATATAGCCACTCTCTTACCAATAAAAAAATAACTAGGTGTGACCAGTCGCCATCAAAATCCTTGACATCGCGACTAGCTGGAGCAGGGATCGTCAGGGCGGCGTCGCCTAGCGTCCTTCATTTTTCGAGCCTGTCCTTACGGTAAGGATTACTTTATTTTATTTTATTTTTTAAGCATCAGCTTGAGGAATGTCAGAGCGTAAACGAAGTGTACATAGGTGTGGGAAGTCTAAGAAGCAGATCACGTGGTGGAGGTAGGCCATTTCGTGAAGATATACACCGGGTGATCGCTTCTAAGTTTTATGGATTTTTTTAAAAATAGTCCGTTACAGATAATATAATTATAGTCCTTGAGCTGGATTATTCGGAGCGGCGGGCATTACTTGCACGAGAAATCAAAACACATATTCAACTAATTAATAAAACACAACTAATTATATTTTGAGTTAATTCCTTGCAGCACATATTGCAATTTACGAATTGTAGCCGGTGAGTTCGCAAGGCGTATCCGCTTGGAATGAATTTCCGGAATGGCGCCAGTTTGGAAATATGCGCCATCAAACTTACAGTAAAAGTGCTCTGTTTTTGAAACATACACTTTAAACAAATGCATATTTTATGCACTGAAGCACAAAAGCAACTGGAACGCCCATGTATTTCGCTCCACACTTTGTGAACTGGTGTCATCCTGGAAAGAGAGAGAGAGAGAGAACAACTTCGTTGATTTTCCAGGATGGGGTTAATCGTGGGGAAGGCTGGGATTCCCTTCCTTCCCCCCTCAGCCATCGGCCAGGAGCCCCTGCTCTTTGGCGGCGGTCGTCCGGACAGCCCGGGACTCAGACTCGGCGTCCGAGCTGAGCAGTACCGACTCCCACTGCTCCATCGTAGTTATCATTTTTCTTGACTTGCCTGTGGTGATGATTGCAGGGCAGGCACGCACCCCCCCCTGCCCTCCCCCCCGCTCCTGAAATTAAGCAGCATACCTCCCCCCCCCAACCCGCCCCCCACGATACCACTGCTCACACACATTCCTAAAGCACTGCCAAATCAGTCTTGAGACTTGACAGCAATTCGGCGGTCAACATCTTGCTGCCTTTTTCACTCCTTTTGAATGGTGGTAGTTATCGGCATCTCTTGGGGCGTGAAGGCTAGTTTTCTCACCGATTCAGTGCCCGCGCGATTAATTGACATGCGTTCAGTTGTGACAATCTATTCAACAGCCACGCGCATCGCTGTTGCTTCGTTAGTTCAACCTTCTTTGTTTAGACTGTTCCAGCGACCAGGAAAGGGATTCGGTTCCTAGTCAGCTGCAGTCTGTACGCTCGTGGAACGAGTTGTGGCAGGTGAAAGCGACAGTTGCGTTTAACTTTTCCTTTTGCTTTATTATTTCCTAGAGTGACGACTCGCCGCGACCCTGGCAGATACCCGGAACCATACACCCGCGATATGATCTAGATAAGGTGGAAAACAATATAATGCGAAACAGCGTCCATCATCAAACCCTGTAATAACCGTTAAACCCATAAGCAATATGAATGTCACCCGTTACCTCGTCTGGTTTTTCCTTAATTGTACAGAACTTTTCGTGCAAGATTGGCAGCTGGAAACAAAAGTCCTAAGGAGTTGAGAAATTAAGCGATCTACTAAGGGAGAGAGCAGAGGCAACAGCCAAACAGGAAGGAATGGCGTAAATTAACAAATTTACCCGTTGTTTGTGAAAATATTTATGGATCAGCATTTTTTTTATTTATGAAGGGAGTAGAGAAAATGCTCCGGAAGTGGAGAATAATTCCGTGTGTTTTGAACGACACTTCTACACTTTTCAGTTGATCCGCCTGACGTAGCCACTTCTCTGCTGCGCTTATATGGTTGTTTTTCTAACTTTCCGTGGTGGGCGCAGTACGACTAGAACCACAGCGTCCTGCACTCTGCTTGGTTGTACGGGACTGGCGGCCACGCATCGTTACGCAACTTTCCAAATAACAATACGAGTCGGTTTTGGCACTTAACTTGGTAAAGCAGTAAACGATGGATCCAAAAGAACCCCCTGCGATTGTTCCCCAAATATATATTTCTCTATAATTCTTCCAGAGCTAATTCAAAAACGCTACTAGAAACCTTTATTTTACACTTTCGCTTGTTTACTTGTTCGTGGCAGTGTTCTTCCTGCGCCCCTTTCTTGCTCGAGTCCATTTGATGTGGTTCCTTGTTTGCCAAATAAAGGAGAGGTGCCAAGTAAAGGGGTGGAGAGGTAAGGTCTACAGGCCTACTTGTGAGATATGTACATTTTATTTCATTTCTCTTTTCCGCCGCGTCTTTATGGCGAATGATGGGCATTATTCACATTGCAATGTACTGGTGAAGGTACCCTCTCCCCTCATTTGCATAGAAATGTCACCTTGGGTTGCCCCCCCACACCCCACCCCCATTCGAAAATATATCCTGGGTACGTGCCTGTTGCAGGGCCTGGAAATTCATTTCAAGTGTGTACGTCTTGCGAGTTCACGGGCTACGATTCGTAAATTGCAATATGTGCCGCAAAGTAATTAAGAAGTTAATTAGCGAACTTTAGTGAATGAGTTGGATATGTGTTTTGATTTATCGTGCTGGTAATGTCCGCCTCAGTGAATAATCCACTTCAAGGACAAAAATTACGGCATCTGCCGCAGGCGAATTTTAAAGAATCCATAATAATTAAAAATGGTCACCCTGTGTATTGTGCAACTCGAAGAAGCAGGACGTGTGTCGCGTCAGATCCTGAACAACACTTTGTTCATGTATCTTAATGGTGTATCTGGGATCTGAAAGAGGTGCGACTCAATGCTCACGCATTTGTCTCGCATTTATTGCGAAATCGCCACAGACTGTTTTCTTGTATTGCGGAAAGGTACAACTGACTAACAGAGCTGAAATTCATTTTTCCTCTTTAGTCCCTTTCGTATTCCTCTATGGTGAGTAGGATTTCCGAACAGAAGCACGTCATTAAAAACAGACCCGCCGCAATGTCGTACACAGTCCACGGCCGTCCTTAGGCCTCCCCTGCCCCCCGTTCGTGTGACCAGGCAACCCTCGCTTTTCGCTCTCGTGACTGGCGGAACACATGGGCGACGGAGAAGGGGGCGGGGGGGGGGGGGGGGTCGTCACGCGTGTCGCCTCGCGTGCCTCGTGGGAAAAAAACACCACCTCTGCTACTTCGCGGCGCGTGCTATCCTTTTCCAGGTGCGTGCGCAACTCGAGTGGCCGCAGCGTTGGCCACGGAATGCCGTGCGTCCGCGACGCACTCGGGCCACCGCCGTTCTCACACGCTCGCGCGCGCCCGCTTTCCGCCTCGAGTCGGTGGTGTCCGCAAGTCGTTAGAGAGCGGTGCGTTGCTAGTCCGCGGAGTCCGGGAGCGCAAGTCGGCACGGGGAGGTGCTGATCGGGAGTCGCTTTGGGCGGCGTATAGGATATTCCCAGGGCTCGTTCGTGCTGCCTTCTGTTCCATTACTGGTGTGCATTGGTGCTGGTGCTGCGTTGTCGGAATCGATTTTAACAGATGCATTGCACTAATGTCGGCATCCGACCTAGTGGGTAATGCAACATCTTTTGACGGAAACAGCGAGTGTTGTCCCATCTTTAGAGCTATTCCATTCAAAGCTGTTTGGAGAATTTTGAGAAGTCCGCGCCTTTGGTCGGTATACAGAATTCTAGGAAAACGTGTCTCTGCTAAACCTCGTAAGAAGTTCTTGTCACGGGAGCATCAATACTCCCATACAACCGCACGTCGACATTCATCCAGAAGCACAAATTCAAATTATAACTTTATCAACAACAACTGCCTCAGAGGTTTTTGTAATGTGCGAGACCTTCCGCTTCGCAAGTCGAAAGGCGTAGGATGCGATATAAAGCCTGGAAAAGATGAAAATTTCACTCCGGGCATGTTGTCGTTTTTCGAAGCATTTGCACATGTTACCTGCAATATTTTTATTCACATGTTCTGTAATATTGAAGTCACAAAAATCTGTCATTCAGAAGTCACAAATCAAAATCACAAACAGAAATGTTCGCTTTCTCAAATAGCAAGCAACCAGCGGACGCCTCATATGTCACCTGAAGTTTTCCTGCAATTAGGCAAATATGTCATATTTTTTTTCGTAGCGGAAATATGAAAAAGAACCTCGCAGTACCGGGTGCTACATCTTACGACTCAACTCTCGCATTGTTCAGTTCACTATATAGACAGGCTGTTCGTCCAAGTCGGCTTACCTACACATTAGACCCAAGAATACACAAGCGAACAGGGCACCGACCCTACAACTCTTTCTCGGTGGGGAACCCATCAAGAGGACAGCAAACATGCGGGTTCTCGGGATGCACGTACAAGAAACAGGCAGCGTCTCCCTCGCACTCTCCAAACTCAAACGCACGGTAAGCAGTATCACCGAACTCCTTAACAGAATCGCGCGCGGCAAAGAGGGAATGACGGATGCGGACACCTTGCGATTGCTGCAAGCGTTCGCCATTAGCCGCATCACTTACGCACTGCCCTTCCAACCCACGCGCCGCAGCGAGACCGACCAGTTGGACAAATTGATTCGAATCCCCTGTAAGGCGGCGCTCGGCTTTCCGGCGAGCACTAGCACGGAGCGCCTCCGGGAGCTTGGGGCTGACCAACACACACGAAGAGCTCGCCGCTGCCACCGTCATCGCCCAGCGAGAGCGCCTTAACGCGACGCCCCGGGGACGTTGTCTATTAAGAAGCCTGCACTACCCCCTGGCGCCGCAATTCTGCGGGGACGAGACTCAACTGATACCACTCGCTCTGCGAACACGGCTACATGTGGATCCCATTCCACGCAACATGCACCCGACGTTCCACGCAAGACGAAGACGAGCCAGTGCGACAGCCCTGCTACAAAGGCAGGGCCTCCCGGACGCGTATTTCGCGGACACAAGTCTGTACCTCCGCACAATAACACGGACGCCCGCTTCCGTGGCGGTCGCGACAAATAGGGCACGCATGGTCGCGGCTGCGTCCTTGCACGCCTCGTCCAGCGCAACGGCGGAGGCCGCCGCCATCGCCCAGCCGTACGAGCCGCCGAAGCAAACGGCCAATCGGCTCACGTACTAACGGACTCTGAGGACGCAGGACGACTATACCGGCTTGGAGTTTTGCCGGCCAGCGTCGTGCGCATCCTGAGACCAAGGGTATAACACAAGACCATGGGATCACCTGGTGCCCGGCACATGCCGGAGTGGACACCAACGAAAGGGTGGACCACCTGGCTTGAGACATGACAGGCTGAGCCGCGGATGACTCCACCCTAACGGAACCACCCCCCCCCCCCCTTCCGGCACGCCACGAGAAACACTGGAGATGCAAAGACTCGGTCGACGAACAAAGCCTTCTCCCCACCCCAAGTTCAACAGGGCGCAGTAAAAGAACTGGCGCCGACTATACAGACGAACACCTTTCCTAAGTTGCACAGGCTACGCAAGATGTACCACGACAGGCACAAAGACAACTGTCCCTGGTGCGAAGATACACCGACACTCCAGTACATCACGTACGAATGCCCAAGGCGCCCGGCACGCGCCGTCTCGCCCCTACTTACGAACTCACTCGCTAACTGGTCGTGGGAGGCGCTGATCTGGACTTGGGAAGCCAGCTGGCGACCCTCGACCAGGCCCGGAGAGCCGCAGAAGCCAGCGCGGCCCCGGAATAGGGGCTCCATCCGTATACACCACTCAGATTTATGATTCAATAAAGTTGTTCTTCTTAACATATTCGTAAAGGTTGTTTAGGCAATATGTCACCACCTCAGAGAGTGACTGCCGCAGTGACAAATGTACTTTATATATATACTTTATATGCGCCTCGCTACGCAAAGAGACATCCAGCCCCTCCGTGCGGTTCCCGTAATGCGGGCACCGTAATCGCCATACTGCCGATCCGCGCACGCCTACACTCCGCACACCGCCCGCTGATTCTTCGCCACGCGCTGTTGCACGAACGAGTGCGCGCTCGGGCGATGTGTCGATACATGCATTTAGAGTGCGTGTGGGGCGCAGTTCTCCATTATGGCCGCGTACTTAGCGATAAAACCTACGGTCAGCGCCACGTGCCGCGGACGTCGCCCCGTCCGTGATTGGTCCACGGGGCCGCGCAGGTGACGTCGCGTGCGAGGGACCGCGTGAGAAAGAAACGCCACGTCGGGTCTCATCGGCAGCGCCACTGCAGTTGAGGAGTGCGTGGCCCTGCTACGAGACAGCAGCGTTTCGAGCAGCGAGTTGTTTTACGCGCAAGAACGACGTGCAGCGGTCACGAAATCATCGAAAGGAGTAGGGTTCGTCGTTCTCAGGGATTATTATCACTACTTGACCGTGGGAAGGTACTGCTGGGTGACAACGTCAGCATAGGAGAAGCTCAGAGGCGTTACGTTTTGGGCGAGTTGGTTGTACATGATTCTTTAGAGACTCATGCGCGCACAAAGACGGGACGTCGAACGAAGAAGGGACGCCCGACATGCGCATGCACAACTACACACAACATGCACAACTTGCGCATGCTGTGTGTCCCTTTTTCGTTCGACGTCCTGTGTTTGTGCGCGCATAAGACTTTAAGGAATTACAGGCGAAGCCTCCGACTATACGTTTCAGTGACGAGTTTGATTCATGCTGCAGCCATGTTTACGACTCATATCGCTAATCAGATCAATTATGTGTCCTTACAGACAACACACACACATATATATATATATATATATATATATATATATATATATATATACTCGCAACAACATGAAGCCAACGGATAATGAATCCAAGAATCTAGATTTTTTATTTCTATTTTTTCTGAAGATGGGGGGGCCGCTAAGCATGAGATTTCTTTTAAGTAGGACTATATATTTCCGTAATTAATATACGTATACGTATATAAGACGCTGGTACAACGAAGCGTTGTCGAACTACGAAACATTTCCAAATTTATGTATACGTATGTACCGATACGTCAGCGCGCGCATGTGTGCGACGATTTACCTTGATGTCAAACGAACGAGGAGACAAGATGATTAGAAGGCAGGAACTCGGCGCAGATTGCAAACAGACGGGCCAAACCAGCGGCCACCATAAGGAGACCGGAAGTTCGCGGCACGTGCCCCGAATGACACGCAGCTGAACAGGAATGGGAAGGGTGTGGAGGCGAGACACGTCACTTCCGGTCACGCAAAGAGTCGACCGACTGTCGCCGCCTCCTCCCCCTCGCTAGCATCTCGCCGCTTTCACGTGTACACTCTCCTCGCGGACAGTCCTCTTGATGGGTGCGCGTTGGTGGCTAACGTGATAGCCGCTGTGAGCAGAGATACGATCGATTCCGGGCTAGAAAGCAAGCAGAGAGCGGAAAATGAGAACGAACCGATTGGGAATTAGGGCTCAGGTGCAGAAGCAAAGGCGAGCAAGTATTCATATACTTACCAGTCTCTCTTCCCGTCGTCACATTGAATCTTTGAAGTTTATTTATACTCTAATTAGCTCCCCACGGTTTTCCATACTTAGCAAATACATAGCACACGCTAGACCCACAACTAGCAGACATTACCATGAATTGCATATGTCCCCTTTTCACAATAATACTGATGCGTTTAAATACACTTCTTTTGTCCGTTCTACAGAATTGTGGAACGTTCTACCTGGTTACGTAAGATCTTTACAACTCGATGGGTTTCTATTGCGCATTACTAATCATTGATGTTCAGAGCTCTTTATGCGTTTCCATGTATTGTATTTGCCCACTCCTGCGACAGCCCTTCGTTGCTGCAGTATGTTGAAATAAATATATAAATATACAGTTACCTAAGTGTGAAGTGGTAGATACATCGTTGTCCAATTGAATAGAGAAGTGCTAACAGAGAATGCGGACGGACGAGACAAGAGAAAGCGCCGACTTCTGCCCAACTCAAAAAAGAGAAAGGAAAATGCATTAACGATTTTCGTGGCGTGGAGGAGGAGACGAACTTTCTTTAAATATCGGCGTTTCTCAAAAACTTATCGAATTCAGTGTCGGAGGAGTCACTCAATTGTGCTGATCTTCTTGGTCTTCTTTATCTCCTTCCCTGCGTAGGGTAGTAAATAAGGCTAGACCCGATAACCACAATTGTCCATTCCTAATGTCCACCTCCGTGGGTATTACAGAAGCATAAGTATGAGATGGTGGTGGTGGTGGTGGTGATGTTGAAGCAGGCGGGGTTAGCCTGGCATACATAGCCGGCAAGCATAAGTATGAGAAGTATATTGGCTATAATGGATTTTTATAATGGATTAAAAGAATTTTGGCCCTAATGTAGTTCTTTCCTTGGATGACGGTCTGCACGCGGCTCCAGCTGTTACGTGAGAAACAAGACACACTTATAACATCACAAACACACAAACGGTTTCTAGAAGGGTCTATTATATATCCCTGAAGGAAGTTTCACGTCTCGTTCTTGCATTCCTAAGAGACGCCGGTCTACTGGTCGTCTTGGGAGGAGCCAGGACATCGGAAGATTGCCTCGTTAAAGCCGCCTGTCGCTAAAATCCGCCACTACCACCGCCCTAATCACACACGCTAATGCGGGCGTGATCACAAGCCAGCAGTGTGATCTACTAATCTAACTTAACCTGATGTTTCTGTTTAGTGCGCCTTCATAAACTTCGTTCTTTTATACGACAGCGAAAGAATTTCGGTGCGTGGATGCTTCGGTCGACACAACTTTCTTAATACGCGACGCCCCTCAAGAACGAGCCCGGCACTCAATCACGGCGTCTCAAGCGGTGCTCGCGATACAAGGACCGCGCCCTGCGCGGGCATCCGCAACGCTGACCGACCGAGCGTGACTCGTCGACGGCGAGGGACAAAAGGCAGTGGGTGACAGGTCGCTCCGTCTCCGGGACGCACGGGTGTCCGCCGCGTCAGCGCGCGCCATTGTCCGCACGGCGATCCACGTCAGCTCCTTCGTTTCGCGCCAGTGTAACTCGCCGTAGTGTTCCTCGGCGTCATCGTGCGGGCATTGACGAACACGTGGCGCACGTTCGCGATTGGCAACGATCTTCCGAGAGACCGAAGCGCCATTCTGACATATGCTGTAGGCGGTCGCTCCAGGGCAGAACAAGATTATCGGAGAGCGCACGAATTACGGGCACGAACCTGTCCCTATGCCGCTGGTCAGTTTCTCGCGTCTCCGGCGCAAGACACTCGGCTTTCAGCGGGACAGGTCGCTGGTCTAAATGCGAAACGCATTTATACACCACCCTGGTTGTCCCGACACTGCGTGGGTGCGCACGACCACGTGCGCCGCTCAGTCAGCCGCACGTGCTGATCTCGGCCCTTCCTATATAGGCAACCTCATAGCTTCGAGCAGTGAGTGACCGCCGCACGTGGTCAAGGTGATCCTGCACGCCATCCTGGCACTTATCGGCAAGGCAGTGATTCGGGGCGTCCTCTAATTTCGTAGATTTCGCCCACATAAACCCTATACACGCTATATTAAATAGATAGTGTTTACAGTGTACTTTCTAATTTCTGCGTTTTACCATATATACTTTCTGTTTTCCACCATTCACATTTAAATCATTTCACTGCTGCATTACACAATGACTGCAGCCCGCGAAAATGTGTTTCTGTTGTTGTCATCCGTAATGCCGCTGTTACCTTATATGGATGAATTTTGTTCGCTTTAAACTGTTAGTAGTGATGAACGGACAGCGCCGGTCGGGACTCATTTCTTCTCCATCAACAAGCGCAGGCGGCACGTTATATATACCGTTATCTGCATAAACATTTCCCATAATTCATTTAGTAGCATAAAACTATATTAGCTTACACGTTACGCTCGCTGTCACTCGCTGTCCAAACACTGCGATACGCTAGCTTTATGTACTCTTGAGCTGTTCACGAAGGAAATGCGCAGGAGCGGTCAACCGCAACTACTGCTGCAGCGACCGCTCCAAGGCCAACCAATGAGAACAGCTGAACGAACAGCTGAACGAACGAAAGTGTATAGTACAAGTAGCACAGAGAAGACACTTTTCCGCTATAGCACTGATTTATGGGTTAATGTAACGCAGAAAGTTTTTAAGTCGTGTGGCTCACAAACGTATATGATTCGTGGACATACATGGCACCTGCCACTCATATCCTCTCTTATATTCACTTTCGCCCAGCGCAGGCTAGCAAACCGCCCGTGCGTCTAGTTGATCTCCCTGCTTTTCCTTGCTTTTATCTCTCTCTGGCCCGTGTAGTGCGCAACTATGTTTTACCTATTTCTTTGTGTGTTCTATATAGATGTATCGCATGTTTTGCAATTGTTACTCATTTTCATGTACAATTTACATGTGCATTTAGCAACTCGCATTTGTTTGCACGTAATCAAGATTTCGACGAAAACTCGTCTGGTAGAGATTGGTCACAGTCAAAGGTAAAACGGGCGCCGACCAAAAGCATAAAAGGAAAGGGAAACAAGACGTTTCGGCTCCCATACGTTGTTCCTTGTCCACAATGAAAGCAAACGAAAGGAGGAGACAATTATGTACGTGTGAATAGATGGCACCAAAGAGCGGGCATAAACGGAAGGACGGCTGCCGTCATGGCGGTTCAGCGCGGTGTCAGTGGTCTGGATTAGTAATGACTCGAGATGCAGCCGCGAGGTTAGATTACTTTCAGTGGCTAGCACACGCGCATGATCAATATCGTGTCCTTTTAACGCAGAAGGCTCGGCGAGAGCGTTAGAAGAAACCTTTTTGTTTTGTTTCTTAACATCATAACAGTGTTTGACTTCATAACAGCCAAGTGCAAGACCTATCGTGTACTCACTTGGGTGTATACAGTAAATATGGTCAAAATTAATGTCTAGACCTCCACAAAGCTGTTTCTCATAAGCCATTGTCTAGTTTCAGGTCCACTAGCTCCAAAATTTTCAGCAAGCCTACAGTATTTATTTATTTATTTATTTATTTACTTATTTATTTATTTATTTATTTCATTTGTATATGCTAGCGTACCTCGAGCAAAATGAGGAAGAGAAAGAAAGAACACCACCCAGCAGAGATGGCTATCTGTGAGGCAAGCAAGAGGCGGTATCCAGAGTATACCTGGAACAGGCAGGAGACTGGAGCGATGTTGCACGAAGCGTGAAGCAGGTAAGCGTCGTCATGTCGACCGTCTAGGAAGGCACCGCCCGTGCCTCCCCAGACAGAAGCACTATCTGCAACGATGCGCGAATGACGAGGTCACCTCGCCCCGTCAGCGTGGAAGACACGTTCGACGTACGGTCGCGGCCTTCGAACACGCCAACTTGCGCAGCGGGCAGGCTAGAGATGGCAAGGACCAAGTGAGGCACATAAACACAGTTGCTAAGTAATTCTACAGAAATTGACGCGCGACTCATATATATTAACTGCCTTGACAGCGTCCAGAATCGCTCCGCTCGGTTTATGCTAATTACCATGGTACGGCAAGCGTAACAAATGAAGACTACTGAACCTACCTTCGCTGTTTACCCGCAGGAAACAATCGCGCGTATGCATATTTCATAAGATTTAATACCAGAACGCAATGCTTCGGTCGGCATGGATTAACCCAGAACTCTTCATCTCCTCGCGCAGAGATCATACGCATAAGGTACACGTGTCTCGCTCTAACGCACTAACAGATTCGCAAATCATTTTTACCGAAAACATGCAACGAATGGAACGGTCTGCCGGCATCTATTGTTAGTATAAGTGATCCTGGTCAATTTAGAGATGCTTTAGTTAACTGCATCTAAATCATGAAACTTGCGGTTAATATATCGTGTGGCTTGTTTTTGTATAAATACGATATTTGCAACTTAACTATATGCATGTCTTAAACTGCAATTCCTAATTTGTGTATTGAAAAGTGTATCATCAGATTTATATGGTGAACTACCACTATTTTTCCTTGTTTGTTATGATGTGCATATTAGTGAGCTAGCATAACTTTTCAGTATTACTTATAATGTGCCTTTTCTGTATAATCGCATTTTTAACCTCCTTTATGTAGCCTCTTCCTTCTATAATGTATACTTACTCTGAGGGTAGCAGTAGGTGGTTACAATAATAACTATTAGTTATATACGTGACAACACCCAACTGCACATACGAGTTCTTGTAGAAGCAATTATACGAACGAGTCATATAGGTTGTTGTTAAAGTAGTTGCCAATGCGCATTCATAACTGGTGCCCGAAAAAGGTTTCAGACTCCCGGAAAGAGACGTTGCTTCAGTAATGGACGGCCGTAGACCTTTGGAATGCAGAGACAACAAAAAAGCGGCATCTTGGAGTGCTCTCTCTCTCTCTCTCTCTCTCTCTCTATATATATATATATATATATATATATATATATATATATATATATATATATATATATATATATATATATATATATATATATATATATATGCTACCCAACAATAAACCATATTCACACTATCAATCAGCTAATAGAGAAATGTGCGGAATATAACCAACCCTTATTGATTACGAGCTTTCATTGATTACGAGAAAGCGCTTGGTTCTGTCAAAACCTCAGCAGTCATGCAGGCATTACGGAATCAGAGTGTAGACGAGCCGTATGCAAAGTTACGGAAAGATATCTATAGCGGCTCCACAGTCACCGTAGTCCTCCATAAAAAAAGCAACAAAATCCCAATAAAGAAGGACGTCAGGCAGAGAGATACGACCTTTCCAATGCTATTCACAGCGTGTTTACAGGAGGCGTTCAGAGGCCTGGATTGGGAAGAATTGGGAATAGGAGTTAATGGAGAACACCTTAGTAACTTGCGATTCGCTGATGATATTGCCTTGCTTAGTAACTCAGGGGACCAATTGCAATGCATGCTCACTGACCTGGACAGGCAAAGCAGAAGGGTGAGTCTAAAACTTTATCTGCAGAAAACTAATGTTTAACAGTCTCAGAAGAGAACAGAAGTTTACGATAGGTAGTGAGGCACTGGAAGTGGTAAGGGAATACATCTACTTAGGCCAGGTAGTGACCGCGGATCCGTATCATGAGACTGAAATAATCAGAAGAATAAGAATGGGCTGGGGTGCATTTGGCAGGCACTCTCAGATCATGAACAGCAGGTTGCCATTATCCCTCAAGAGAAAAGTGTATAACAGCTGTGTCTTACCAGTATTCACCTGCGGGGCAGAAACCTGGAGGTTTATGTAAAGGGTTCTATACTTAAATTGAGGACGACGCAACGAGCTATAGAAAGAAGAATGGTGGGTGTAACGTTAAGGGGGGGAGGGGGAATAAGAAGAGAGCAGATTGAGTGAGGGAACAAAGGCGAGTTAATGACATCTTAGTTGAAGTCAAAGAAAAAGAAATGGGCATGGTCAGGGCATGTAATGAGGAGGGAAGATAACCGATGGTCATTAAGGATTACGGACTGGATTCCAAGAGAAGGGAAGTGTAGCAAGGTGCGGCAGAAAGTTAGGTGGGCGGGTGAGATTAAGAAGTTTGCAGGGACAACATGGCCACAATTAGCACATAACCGGGGTAGTCGGAGATCCTCGTTTTTTAATGAATTGCACGATGCCGTTAATCTCATTCGCATGCGTTTCACATCGTCGCCTCTATTTTTAATGGGAGGCTTTAATTTTCCGAATATTATATTGGACCCTCAACCAGCGCTCTTTGTCGAGGCTCAGGAATTTTTGGACATCTCTTCTTCATTCTCACTAACTCAGACAATAAAACATGCAACCCGAGTATCCCTTAACGGTACAAACACCCTTGATTTATTATTCACATATAATCCAGACTTCGTATCTCACACTGTTCATCTGACACCAGGAATCAGTGATCACATTTTAATGAATTTTCACCTAAACACACCGCATCCTAAAGATGAGGAGGTAAGCAAGATTAAACTAGACTACAACATAGCTTACTTTGAGGCCATTCATAGCGACCTAGCTACGTTTCTCGACTACTTTTCGGAAGGTTTTGATAACCGGTCCGTTGAAGCTAACTGGGATCTGTTTAAAAACAAAGTGCACCAACTAACAGATAAGCACAGCCCTAAGCGGAGCATTGTGACTAACCCACGTGTCCCTCGGTATAATCGTAACCTTAAGCGCTTATCGCACAGGAAGGAACGTTTTTATCGTTTAGCTAAATTCTCGGGCAGATTAACTCCATGTGGACCGCTTATCAGTTAGTCTCTGAGGTTTATGTACAAGCGCTCAAATCGGCTAAGACTTTCTTCATGTGAACAACTCTGCCATCTCTGCTGAAGGACAATGTTAGAAAATTCTGGCGTCTCGTAAACCTAGCCCGCGACTCACTCATTGCGCTTGAAAGCCATAATGGTGACAGCATCGTATGTGTTACAACACTAAGCGACGTGTTTGTTAAAAACTTTTGCCCTCTTTCAGATGTACAGCTCTCAGATCTGTACCATGTTGATTTTTCTTCTATGTATCCTGCCTTTGTTGATGTATCAGGCGTTGCTAAACTAATTGATTCATTACGTAACACTGCATCTCCTGGTTACGATTCTATATGTGCTAAATTTTTGAAGAGAACGTCACTCTACAGTTCTATAATATTAACGGAAATTTTCCAACAGTCTCTTCACACATCTAGTCTTCCTACAGACTGGTAAATTGGGAAGGTGGTTCCACTCCATAAGTACGGCAGTAAAACGTCACCTTTTAAATAC
Organism: Dermacentor variabilis; assembly: GCF_050947875.1. Classification (NCBI taxonomy): domain Eukaryota; kingdom Metazoa; phylum Arthropoda; class Arachnida; order Ixodida; family Ixodidae; genus Dermacentor; species Dermacentor variabilis. Next base: position 166,135,392 of record NC_134574.1, on the reverse strand, counting down.
CACCTCATTTCGCTGACTAGTACATGCTGCAAACTACTTGAGCATGTAATATTTAAATAATTTGTTAGTTTTCTTGAAGATAATGCCTTCTTCACATCTGCACAACATGACTTTCATAAAACATATTCATGTGAAACTCAGCTCTTGTCATTCACTCATAAATTGCACCATATTTTTGATGAATCATCCAACGCGCACTGCATGTTCCTGGACTTTTCCAAGGCATTCGACAAAGTGTGTCATCAGCTGCATGCACAAGCTAAGTTTTTTTTAACCTTGACCCTAACCTTTTTAAGTGGATCGAATCCTTCCTTCTTAACCGATTACAATTTGTTACTGCTAATGACCATAACTTATCCTTTCCTAACGTACATTCCGGCGTTCCACAAGGGCCCATCCTCGGACCCCTTCTATTCTTAATTTACATTAATGATCTGGCTTCCGTTGTTTCCTCTGACATCCTTCTTTTCGCCGACGACTGTGTAATTTTTCGTGAAATCAATACTGATAGGGATACTAACACTCTCCAATCTGACATAGTTGCTATATCCAAATGGTGTAAAATATGGTGAATATTCCTTCAATTTATCTTTTGAACAGCGTTCCACTAGAATCCGTCACATGTTATAAATACTTCGGTTTTTATACATCATGTAATCTAAATTGAACAATGCACACAGAAAACATTAACAATGCTAACCCTATGCGCTAGGATACTTACGTCGCCACTTTTCCAGCGTTCCTTCTTCAGTTAAACTAACACTTTACCAAAACCTAATACCACCAAAATTTGAATATGATGCTTCTGTCTGGGATCCCTTTGCATGTAAACTTAATCACTGCCCTGGAACTTGTTCAGATCTATGACTCGACTCGTTTCATTCTCTCTAACTACAATCGCACTGTTAGCATAACAACCATGAAACCCAGCCTTTCCCTTCCGTCTCTAGCCGCGCGTCTAAAACTTGGCCGCTTGAATTTATTTCATTACTTATACTACCATACCGTTCTTGACGACAAATTTATTCTATCACCGCAATATACGTGCCATCGCATTAATCATCGTCATGAGGTAGGTATTCCATTTTGTAAAACAAAGACATTTTGCGAACCTTTTTTTCCGCGCACAGCAATCGAGTGGAATGTCCTTCCTGCTAACATTGCATCAATCATTGATAACCAACGTTTTCGCGAGGCACTAACCATCATTGTTTAATTAAAGTACATGCCTGTTTGAAATTGTTATTTTAATTCACTGTATCTTGTGGTTCTCCTCCCCGCTCCCCTTTAGAAGTGCATATTTCTCCACTCCCCTCTGTAGTACCATTGGCTTTGAGGGTATATATATATATATATATATATATATATATATATATATATATATATATATATATATATATATATATATTGACACTGCATGCAATATAAATTTGTTTTACGATGCTCCCTAATTGCTGCTGAGAATGCTGATGAGCACGCACCCCACGCACACGCATGAAAAAAGGGGCGGAGAGAAGCACGCAATGCGGAAAGACGCGCCGGCGGCGGAGTATATATAAGCTAGCAATTAGAGAGCCAACAGACAGCCAAGGTTAGAGCCAACAAAATAAGCTCTTGCTCAGTTTCAAATCACTGCATATATCATCGAAGTAACGATATATTTAGTGTTAGTGACACACCCCTTCAAGTTGTCTGTTCTTTCGTGCTCGCGGTATGCCATCCGCTAGCCCCTTGGTTAGCTGAGATGTTATAGAGCGTTGGTTGGGGAATTTCATCCCCGGACAAGGGTTAATTTCTAGTGGAGCCAAATTTCGCCGTCGCCAGCAATTTGACCTTCATTTGACCGCAGCTGCGCCGTAGCTTTGGCAACGCATTTCGTGACTCGCCGCGCCGAGGTCCGCCGCCACCGCCGGCTTGGCGCGTGCGCTCTCCGCATCTGTGTTGCCGCTTGATCACGTGACTGGCCGCGCGCCTGGCTAAGAGGAGCGCCGCACTCGCCTAGTCAGTGCGAGCTTGGCCATGAATGAGGGCGAGGCCGGGCCGTCTTCTCTGAGCGTCGCGCTGGAGCGGGAGGCTTTCATCCGTCGTCGCCAAGCGGCGTCTGACCATCCCGCGGATATCGCACCGCCAGCTGCTTCGCTGGAGAGGGTCCGGATTGCAACAGGCGTATATCGTCGATATCGATGTAACGACCGTGTAACGGCCGAAGTTCGTTTCCTGCTTCGACGCTGCGCATGTTCGCGGCGTCTCTTTGCATGTCTAGCACTTGCGCTTTCCCTGTGGCACAACAGGCGTCGCACCGTCGAACGATGCGTGTCTACCCAAGCCTAATTACAGTCGTGTCTAGCCACCGACTTAGGCACAGCCGTTAGACCTGGCTTAACGATGATTGTATACCTAGGTATAATAATTACAGCTAAATCAAAGGTTAACCAAATGAAACCAAGACTTAACCGGGTTAAACCAAGCTTTCGATTTGCATATCCAGGGTTAGCTGAGCTAAGCCGCACCCATTGTTTTTCTTTTTTTTTTTCCAAGTGCAGAGCTGTGTGAAAAACCAATGTGGGTTTTCATTGTAGCTTTTTGCGGAATATTTCTTTTAAGCTTTGCGCTTAGGTGCACCTAAATTTCTGCAACGAAGTGCCCCAGTCCATTGGTGAGCCCTTTTCTACACGCGTACCCTGTTTGCGCGCGAGACTCCAATGTGCGTACGCCCTTGAAGGAACGAAGCGCCTCGCTGCACTGCAGCGTCCTGAGACGCGCAGTCAGCATCGCCCGACGGCGGACGCCCTTGCGACACAGACCACAATATCGCCACTCAAATAAAGAAGGAAAAGAACGTTCAAGCCAAGCACGAGGCCTTTGATGTCAGTTAGCGCGGACGCATGCGAAAGTGGCAGCCATAAGAAATATAAGGGAGAAATGGCGACGCGTTTTACTTTTTTGAGGCAGCAGGCACGACGAAGTAATAAGCGCAATGGCCGGGCCTAGCGTTGCAGTTTCGTCTTACTTTCTTTCTTCCTTCCTTTCTTTCTTTCTTTCTTTCTTTCTTTCTTTCTTTCTTTCTTTCTTTCTTAATTGATACATTCATTTCTCTCTCACTCTCTTGCTTTGTTTGCTGAGCAAATAAGCTTGAATTATTCGACAGGATATGGGATAGGGCTGGCTTTCAACTGTCGCATCTACCAACGAAAAAAGAACCATACAATCCAGGCTGAACATATGGACAGGCGGGCTCGCCGACTAGCCGAAGTTTTCCTGCTACTTGATACTAAATAACCTGTAGATTATGTAGGCAAAATAGCAACGACATTGCTTCGAAATTTGAAGAACAATTGAACGGTGACCACAAGTGAAGAAATAAGCATGCAAAAGAAGCAGCTTCTTTCTTGCTCCTGGGTTTTTTTCTCTTCCAGAAGAGCGTTTGTGACACGACCGGTTGCATACAAAAACAGCGGCCATCGTCATTCAGCATAGCGCATCGCGTTCACATCTGAAATGTCCTGTTATCGTTTCGCCTGCCAACGATTACGCACAGCGTTAATGAGTAATGGTTTCACGGAAACTCGCGTTCGTACAAACCAGATGCGGGTTTTTGTTTCTTATCCTGCATGGCTAGAGAGACAGGAGAATTCGATACTTGGACACGACCTGGAAGGCGATAATGAATGAATGCATAAGGAACGGGCCTGAGTGAACTATGGCCAGCCTTTTGTTGAGTAAGATTATCTAACAAAAGCTAGGAATGACCACTTCTTATCGCCGTCTAGTAGCTCGTCCACCGGTGCACAAAACAAGCACGATCACGCAACGAAAAAAAAAAGAAAGAGGGGAATAAATTACTGAGTATATCAGAGAGCCTGCCAGGAAAGCATACCATGGTTAATGTAGATCGCAGCAAGTTAATCTGCGAGTTTTCGCAAGTGATCGAAGCACGTTTTGGGGCGAACATGGGGGAAGGGGGGGGGTGAATACTTGTCAAAAATCGTTCGTCCGTGGCAAATTCAATGGTTAAACTAACAAAAGTGTGGCGTTGTTTCCTCGCTACCATCAACTGCACTCCGTCTCACCAATCCCGTGCAGTGCTGCGAACGGTATATGGTTCGTGTCAGCCAATCGGCAACGAGAGCCGGTCGCTCGATCTGTGGCGAAGGTAATAGTAGCCATATTCCTGTAGCCATATACAGGAAGACTAGGGAGGCGGAGGTCTCGCCCACTGTACATTACTAATCCTTCCGTGAAGCTTCAATTCAGTCGGCGTCGCGCGATAAGAGGCGGACGTGCCTGGCTCTTCCGGTCCTCTTGTTTCTGGTAGGCTAACACGACCCATAGTTTTTGCTGTACTGCATGAATTTGGTGAGCTAGAAAATAGCGATTTACACCGTCCCGTGAGAGCATAGCGTTTCATACAATTACCACAGGGCCAGCATTCGAATGATGAGTAGTACACGGATTTGCCTAAACTTCGTCCTTCTGGCTTTAAACGGCTTCGTGACTTTGCAAGGCGATCATTTTTAAGAACGTACTACGATAAAAATATTTAAAGAAACATTATTAAAATCGTTCGACGGCAGGATTCGAGTACAGGAGTTCTAGCACAGATGCCCGATATCGAAACCATTACGCCACGGACACATGGACAAGCGGAACCACTGCCATTAGCAGCGATTATGCCTGCTTGCAGAGTCTTACGACCTCCTGCATTAAAAAAAGTATACATTGCTTTGAAATTACGGTCAATTTATTCCCACATAAAGCGTAATAAACGAAGCCACGTCAATGTTGGAGCCCCGAGTGCAAAGATCAGACGAATCCATGTATTAACCATCATTCCAATGATGGCTGTACGATCGCAACGCCAGAGTTCCCTCTAGTGATTATTGTAGGAAATTATATATGCGTGAGAGTAGCGGTGGCCGGACGCGAGTGGAAGGAAAGCGTTTCAATCTGGTCGATTCCAGCTTTGCAAGAGATTCGCCGCCAGCGCGGCGAGAAGAGGGTTTCGTTTGCTTTCAATGACTTTTCTATCATCTCAACAAGGAAAACCGGTGTCAGCGTCGGTGTTTAACTTTTGGACTTCCATACCGAACGTATGCTTTCAATTAAAGTGTAGCATGCTAAAAACGTCACCAAGCGACATACCTTCATTTCTTAGGTCTTGTTTCTGCGATGAAGGTGTCGTTGATGTTCTTAAGCACTGGAGACATGTAAAGTATATCTTACACAGACGCTGTTAAGGGGAGTTGCGCTACGGTTTTCTTGTGGCAAAGGCCGGCGTGCGATGGCATAGTCGATATCAAATGTAAATCCAACGCAATCTCTCTCGGAGCCCCAAATTTCCTTTGAGACGTAATAATCAACCAATGTAAAATAAACGTTACCTCGTGTGCGCAGCTTACTAGAACAGGCAACAAGACATAGCACGTGAATGTTCATTGATGTGTTTGTTAGTCCAGTTTCATGATCGTTGACAACTTTCCGACGATAACTATCATGTAAGAGAGGAGGAGTAGCCGGCGCCGCACATAGACACCAACCTTTCTTTAAATACATTCATTAAAAATTTTAAAAATGCATATTTATCTTTTCTTTCTCATTACTGGTTCCACGCCATAGGTCAGCTCTAGGAGTCTTGCGTAGCTGCGGCAACAGAAACTCACGACGCGGTCAGTAACGCAGACTTCGCGCGTATTCTCGGACGATCACTTTCGGATATGTCAATTTCAGAGCGCGTTGATTGGCTGGTTGAGCAAAATCGCTCGAATGAGCCAACGCGCCGTGAACAACGTCACGCGAAAGTCATATTATCGTCAACAGTGATCGGCCGAGAATACGTCCCCTGCGTGGGAGCTCGGTATGAGCATGACCAGGGCGTCGGTGGTGAGTCATCACTAACATCGAGCAAACGAGGAGAGAGAGAGAGAGAGAGAGAGAGAGAATAAACTTGTTTGTTACATAAGGGAAGCTTTGCAGAGGCGTCTTCATGCAAGAATGCCTTGAGTTCGGGCAAACGAACCACTAGTACTTAGAGCTGACTGACACAGCTTCGCTGTTTTTCACGTATTACTTTCTCAGACTGGCATACATTTGCGAAATATCTTTTTTATACTTCTTTACGGGATACTTCTTTACAATGTACGTGAACGTGAAAGGAGCGCAGTTAACATTTTACAGAAACGCGACCTTACATGCCGCTACTGAAAATATAACATTACAATCCACTTTTAATGTTGGTGACGACAAGGAGACACAACTCGATCGCTTCATTCACATGTCCTCGCATATTTGACACCGTAACCGGAAATACTTTCTTCGCTGCTTTCGCTAGCATTCGCTCCGACTCTGCTTCAAAACTTTCTTGAAATGAGTCACTTAGCACAGCCGATATCAGACAAACTGAAATGTGTGATAACAAACAGGCCGTTGCCAGCATATCCTGATATATAGGGACAACGTAAAGTGTACTTCCAAACAACTCAGCCCCTGCCGCCTGTTTAACTGTTTGTTTTGCTTCATTTGTTGACGTCAGCGTCTACCCTATTGGTTCTGTTTAAGCATGCCACAAGGCGAACGAACAAATACCAATGCCATGAGACCCGCTCTACCTTGAGTATTCCGCACGTCGCCACCAGAGCGCGCCCCTTCTGACAGCCGCAGACCACACCGGAAGCGCCCGCACTTGGGCGTTTACATACATACATACATACATACATACATACATACATACATACATACATACATACATACATACATACATACATACATACATACATACATACATACATACATACATACATACATACATACATACATACATACATACATACATACATACATACATACATACATACGCACGGGCGCGCACACACACACAAAATAGTGCGCACGTATGCACACACGTACATATCTAAATGCTCGGGCACAATCACGCACAGGCACGCACACCATCTCTCCCGGCCACTCTTCGTCACAGACCAATCTCCGTTCCTGTCGACGCGTTAAGCACACTGGGGCAAAAAGAAACGAAACAACAACAAAACAAACGAACGCAGCCAGGCACGTTTCTGCGGACGCCAGCTCACGCCAAACAAATGGGGCACTCACTCCCTTTCCTTCTGCTGCGCTCGAGCAAACGCGCGCCACAGACGAAGAGCCCGAGCATCCGAACTCAAGCTACGGCGGCTCTCAGCGCCCTCCATGCGGCTTCTCACCCTCACGTACTGAACCACGCCACCACAGCCGTCATCCACTGTCGCTTGTGAGCCGGTATGGAGGAAGAGAACGCTTTTTCCTGCGTTATTATTTGTTTTTCTTTTTTATAGCTTCATGGTGTGCCAGGGTCTTTGAGGGCTCGCAACTTAAACCCAAAGACAAACAGGACCGGCCTCGTAGCGAACCTCTACTGTCTCTCTTCCACTCTGCTAAAATCCTACGCGGGGAGTCTGAAAGATCCTCACGAAAACCAACCCAACCCCCGCCCAACCCCCTCGTATGCGTGAGGGGACAGCTGTTCCGCCGAGTCATTCCCGACACCCAGAAGTGGTGGAACGACATTGCAGGGCCCCGAGGTGTTGTGGATATTCCACTGTGCAGCGTGACCATAAGAAACTGCTAAATGATTCTGGCAAGCGCAGTTTCAAGACCGGTCAAAAGAAGACACCGACACACGATATCGCACTTTTGTTTATGTCTGTTTATTCGTGCATGAAAAGTGGATCTTACTTGAGCAAACTTAACGAGATGGTCACTAGATGTTGCGACGTCTGAGCTAACGAGAAAGCTTTTTTTCTTCAAATTCTAAACGGACCAATCGCTAATTATAAAATGTATTGGGGCTTTGCCCTTCTCATCTAGGTTAAAACAGAAAAGGTTTCAGCATTAATTCTGGCCTCGCTGCGGCCTTTTCTCCCACTATATTTCCTTGTACATGGGCCGGGCTGCGTTGGTGCACCAACTTGCTACATTGAGCCCCTGGTTCTCTTTCACTGCAATGCATAACTTCTTTGCAGATAAAGAACTATCAAGACCTTCAATGCGACCAAATGCTGGTATAACTGAATGGGACACACAAAAAGTTGACAGTCGCTTAAATATCCTTACGTGAGTTGAATGCGAAAGCATGAGGGCTTGTCTAAGTTAACACCTTAAGTTTAGAGTACACCTTAATACACCTTGCTCTTATTTGTACCAATCTTAATCCAAAGTTAATCCACCTTAAATCATCTTAGTACATTTCAGTCCCCCTTAATCCACCTTACTCCACTTTATTCCACCTTAATAGATTTTTGGAAGTGGGTCAGGTCGGCTTTTCGGGTGGAAGCCACTGCGTGGCATCTAGGCAACGCCGCTACTCTCTGACGCCTCCAAAGGTCACTGCAACTGGGTTGTCCCCTGTGTGCGACTTGCTCCTCCATGGGCATTTTAATGCGCCTTGTTCGAGGCCATGCTTCAAGCAGCTTCATTATTTACGATGGATGTACTCAGATCTTTTTAATGCGGAAGTATTATAAGCCCCACGAAGTCGAAAATCCTGCGTCCGGAGTTATCATTCGATGGTAGCAAAACCCACCTGTCCAAGTAATGACGTCACGTTCCCGGCTGGACCTGCTGCGGCTCGCAATGAGAAATGCCATGGTGAACAGCCACGGCGTCGCCGTGGTTCTACAGGCTGTAAAGAAGAATATGCTTGGCGTGTTTTTCAAAATATACCATTGCTGCTAGACGGCGCTTGTCCGTGTTTTCTATTTTTTTCCCTGTTCGTTTGCGCCATTCATCTTTGAGTATGGATTACCAACACGCCCAATAGTTAGCCGCTCTAAATCACATCACTAGTTCATTGGGTTCTCATTCGTGTGTAAATGTTCCCATTCTTAACCCTGGATATTTGGTGGCACTGTATGCAGTGTGCGTGAGATGTGCGAGAGCTGCTTCGTGGCACGTTAAGGAACAAACTTCTCCAGAGGACGCCCAGAATATGGGCGGGTCTTTACAACCGTCGCCTAGCAACACGAGACGCATCTGGAGAATTTTGAAATCGGAGTGCTGGAGACAAGCGAGGCTGTATGATGACTGCCTTCGTATCCACTGTGGCCGTGTTGCAGCAAGTCAGTCGATGCACCTATACAGAGAGTGGTGTAGAACAAGGCGTCGCATCACGGAATTTCTTTGGAATGTCATCCGTCCTACACTTCCAAAGAAGAAGAAAGCACAAGCGCTTCCTGACAAGGTCGTATCCCTGGATGAGACCGCCTTGCAAGAGACACATCTGAATACCTTAAGGTTGGGCCACAAGTTCTGCTTCGAGCCAGCACTCTGACCTGCAGAGGCCTTAGCCGTAGCACGCCCTGTTTCTGAAAGGGTTTCTGAGGCTAAGAAGACAAGGTGCGTTGCAGAAGGAGCAGGGACCATGACCGCTTCCAGTGCAAGACCCGGCTGAAGAGGCAAGGTGAATTCTTTGGTGGCTTTCATGACTACTAATGGTATGACGTTTTTGATAGCCGACAAAGAGGGTTGCTTCGTTGTCGTGCATGAAGGTACTGTTTCCGATAAGGCGATACAGGCTGTGAATAAGAACTTGAAGAGAGCAACGGACAGAATGGCTGACCTGCAGAAGAAAGCTGTTAGCTTATCAGGGGAGCAAAAGCTGGATAAACTATGTGCGGCTGTCAAAAATGAGAAGTTTCATTTGCTCAGACCCTTCTGGATACCTGAAAGAACATCTCTTTTCACTATGCATTGATGATTCTTTCCCTCTGAAGAAGTCTGGTAACGTTATCCGGCTCCTAGCGACAGGAGCTCCTTGCCATGTCTGTGCTTAGCATTGACGAAGAGGACTTATTCTACCCTTCGGAGCATGACACTTCGATGAGGTCCGTGCAGGACTGCATACAGAATGACAATGATGAACTGTGTTTCCAAGACAAGTGTGGTGTTTCTGTAGGCACATTTCTGGAACTGCTCCCCGTGTATTTATTACCAACGCTGGTTCCTTTATCTGATGAAGTTTATACTCAGAGATAGGGAGTTTGTACAAGTTCCCGCGTGGCGCCGATACTTCGTGAAATTTACCTTAGTAGGATAGATCGTGACGTAGCGGTTGTTTTGGAACGTGTGCTAAAAACGAGGCGTTATGTTGAGGATTATCTTGTTTTTGTTGGAGCGAATGGCTGCGTCAGTACCAGTGTGAATGTGCTCAAGATATTTAAGAAGGTTCATGGCCTTTAAAGTACCTAGGGAGTAGAGTATACAGCTTTGGGATCTATATATCCTAATCAAGGGTGAGCACGCCTGTTGGGTGTATTCACCAAGGTGTGTGAAGCCCATTCTGGATTTCTGTTCTGGTCACTCGAAGCTGGTGAAGAATGGTATTGCCGCATCCTGTTTAGAAGTCGCGTTGCGCAAGTCCTGCCCGCATCGAATGAGTGAGGTTTCTTCTAATCAACTCAACAGGCTCAGGCAATTCAATTATCCAGTAAGCACTTTACCCTCGCTCAGTAAAAGATTACCGAGGAAGTTAAAATTGGAAGCAAAAGGTGTCATGACAAGAGCGGTCAACACTAAAGAGTACGGGTTGGTCTTACGGGACCCGTTCATAAAGAAGGACATTTACCAGCTTGAGATGGTCAAAAGGGAAGCGACTAGGATTTTTTATAACAAATACAGAAGGCTTGATTCACCTACCACACTAATGAAAACAAATCACATCCAACTACTTCAAGTACGTAGGAAAATGTCCCGTTTGTTGTTCATGCATAACCCTTTAGCACATACACTACAAATTTCGCATCCCACAGTACTTAAACAGCTGTCGTCTAGACGAACACACCACACAGGAAGTCATTTACTGGAATCAATTTCTGCAAGAACTGAAACCTTCAACAGTTTTTTCCCGAGGACCGTTGCCGACTGGAACTGTCTTCAGGAGGCCATTTTCCAGTCCCCTAATTTTGTTAAAGCTCTAGAAGGACATTTATTTGAATGAATGAGTGCTGTATATGTGCGTATATGTGTTTATATGTATAGATATGTATATGTGTATGTGTATACGTATTTTTCTGCTTGTTTATTAGCGGCAATCTGTTAAACTGCCGTTCGCTCTTCTTTTTTTCGTTTTTATATCACAGTGCATTTTTATGCCTTGTATAGCCCCTCCTGCATGGGCCATAGCTGTTTGCCTGCAGTATTCTGAAATAAATAAATAAATAAATAAGCCAGTCACCGGTATTCCATATCTGCACACCTTGTCTCACCGCATGAAAAAGGTGGGCAGTAGATTTGGCGTAAATGTCATCTTCTCGGCAAGAAACAAATTGGGCCGCATCTGCGCAGCGGTAGGAATAAAGGTTGAAAGGAATACACAGAAGTGGAGTGATTGCGTTGTCAAACACCGTGGCCGGTTGGTTGGTTGTCGAAAGGGTGCAGTGTATCGCATTCCCCTGTCTTCCGGAAAATGGTACATCGGCCAGACAGGACTGTGTTTGAACAACCGATTAATGGACCACAGAGCTTCTTTGAAAGGGCAGCCGTCGTCTGATTTGTTCCTACATTTCAAGGAATGCAAGTACAAGCCATTGCTAAAAGAAACTAAGATGCTGTCAAGACACAAAGATAGGATAGTGAGGGAGATTGCTGAAGCACTCTTTATTCATAGGTCCGTTGACATGTGCGTGGTGAAGCCATCGCTGAGTCTGCACGAACTAGAAATTGATTATTAAACCACTAATTCTTATGGTGCCACACGTGTTTATGTTAGGGTATATATCTGGCGTGTTTTTCAAAATAAACCACTATTGCTAGACTGCGCTTGTCCGTGTTTTCTATCTTGTCCCTGTTCGTTAGCGCCATTCTTCTTTGAGTATGGATTACCAACACGCCCAACAGTCAGTACTTCTAAGTGCACTAAATCCCTCCAACGAGTCGCACAGGGTCAGCGGTGAGCTGAAGTAAAGCAAAAAAACAAGCGTGTCTAAAGACGACATATAGTCCGTTCTGACGTCACCACTGGCCGTGCAATCACTCGGTCAGGACCAGAAAATGGAGCGGAGGTGAGGAGCGAGCGTCACGACATTGCGAAAGAGAATCTTGGACTCTCTCCATGGACTACATAACCTCTTTTTGGAGCACGTCCGGGAGATGTCATTGTCCGCGCGATACCAATTCGGCCTGGCCAAGATCCCTTTCCCTCTACTCATCTTCTCCGGATTGTCACCACCAAGATGGGAGGTCGTATCCGTTTACGATAAAACGTTCTTCTTATCATAGTTGAAACAAAAACATTTGGCACGGTCATCTACAGAGCAGCTCGTACAATCGGTGGTGCCCAGGCGCTATAGATCGTATAAAATTATCATTAAACCTCTGTAACAAATCATGTGACCAATCAACCAACTGAACGATTTAACGCCAGCATAAGGACTGGGACTGCAAAGATTCAATGAAGGTTTGTCTCATCGCTAGCTGGTGTGCTTTTATTTTAAGATACAGAAACATGGGAAGCTAGGCTACGTCAGAAACTGCTATCACAGAATCCCACATTTATTATTCAAGGAACAAATAAAAAAATAAGGAAGAAAATATAGAAAAGTGCGATAGTCACACAAACAAGCGCACAAAGAGTGCCCATTCTACAGTCACCAGCTCCGAAAGCACAGTGCAGTAACTTTAAAGGACGGCCATCCATTAGATGGGAGTGAAAGAGTCCACACAAGTATCTTCTTACATATACTGTACATAAGGACAACATGACCGCGAGATCAGCTGGTGTTCCTTCAATCTTGTCCTCTCGTCGTCGCCGGCACCGTTGCTATCTTTAGTGTTGTTTGCTAAGTTATTACGTCCACAAAAGTGGGGGCGGCCCCACCGTCATCAATAATGAATATAGCTGTACATTGATTAAAGCGTTTAACCCAATTAATCAGAACTGTTTAATTGATGAATCATGTATATATTCGTATTTAAGTCTACGGGAGCTAGAAAAAAAATCGGGACTGATGGTTTAAAACTTGGAAGACAGAAACCTTCCTAATGGTCGATGGTTACCTTTAAGATCACGTCAGCCACATCTTGAGTGAACGACCACATCAATTCTCAGCAAAGCAACAAACAGGCCTAGTTGGTGCGCGTTCAGTGTTGTCTTGTGCTGTGTTTTCGACAAAGAACAAACTGAATGAAACACAACGGATTTTAGCGTCCCTTAGTTTCATTCATCTTCTTGCCTGACAAAAAAAAAAAAAGTATAGCGCGAGAAAACTACGGACACATCTGCCCACGCAGACGCAGTCACTTTTTGTATCCTTGTGACTTGTATTTGTAGTGCGTTCCGAGATTTATTTTTAATAAGACACATTCCTTGCTTCATTCTTGGCACATGCGGCAGGTTCCTGTCTCGCCCAGCTTTAATAAAAGAGAAAATAATGTGTGACCGCCGGTAGAATCGAGCCTTTGCCGTCGAGCACTAGGCCGCGATCGCTTTCTTTTTTATTATGATTGCCTGACGCGTAAGAATTGACAGTCACTTTAGCATATACGCCAAAGCGGGTCAAGGCGAAAGAGTGCGCGCTCAAGAGGCATTCGTTAAATTGCTCGAGATTCTCATTTGAATACGTTGTTACTTCTTACTTGTTTTCTCCCACCAAAGGCCGTGGGTTCTAGTGCTCTAATTAACTCTATATTAATTAACTGTGCCAACACCGAAGTTCGTGGGTTTGAGTGAGTGCCTGAATTAACTCTATCTTAATTAACTTGGCGTGTTTCTTTCCTCGTTTTTTTTTTTTTGCATGCTGAGCGGCATCGGAGCCATCTGTAGAAGAAGACGACGAACGTGCGAGCAGTGAGCACGAGCGCCTGTCTGCGCGCGGCGAGCTCACATGGCTTTCTGCACCGCACGCCGCGTTTACCAGACCATCGGGGGCACCAGCCACTCAAGGCTTTCGCCTTTAAATACAGAACTCGTTCGGCGTTAACACACAATCGGAACACATACGATCACACGCACACGTCTCTCGTTCCAAAGCCAGCCAGCTCTTTGAAACTGCGTGCAGCTCGCGCAGCTTCTCTCGTCTTCTTTGGCAGCTTTGAGTGTTAAACGGCGCCATCTCCGGGACCGGCCCACTTTGCCCAGTACTTTCCTCGTAGCAGCTTACGGTATACGTAGAAACTGCGTGGCTTTGTAGCCACTTCATGATCGTCCAAGTTAATCACGCTCTAACATTTCTTCACCGGAGTACAAATACCATCGTCGTTTTAACATATACACCACATGGCATAGCCGTAGGTGTGTGCGTCTGCAGGAAACGTAGTCGCTGATGAGGTCACAGTCCGCGTTTCTCTCGCTTATACCCTCGTCCACGACATATACATGGAACCCGACATGTCGTATAAGCTCGCGTCGAGCGGCCGGCGTAGAAATCGTGCCCTTGCCGTCGTACAGGCGTCTTCAACGTGGCCGTCGTCGTGCTGCTGTCCTCAAACAAACGCACGCTCGCGACCCACACACGACTGCTGAATTTACACAAAAAAGTTGATACACCTGGTATCGCTTTGCCGAACCCCAATGGATGGATTGATGCAAAACTTTAATAAGGTCCTGAGGTACGCGACTCAGCGCGCTGCGGGCCGCTCCCACGTTGGGACAGTCAGGCCTTGCCCGACCGCCGCATCGTGGGCCCTCTGGACAGCCCATAGTTGCGCCCCGGCATCGGGGCTCTTGATAGCGGAGAGCCACTTGTGCTCATTGATTTGTTCCGTGCCTCGTAACGAGGGGCAACGCCAGAGCATACGGTCTAGGCTTGCAGTGCCTGCAAGAACTAGTGGCATAGGTGTCGGGATAAATTTTGTGGAATAAAGCCGGGTTGGGATATGAACCTGTTTGCAATAATCTGAGGGTCAATGCCTGCGCTCTATTTAACTTCTTGTGTGGAAGGGGAAAGTCTCTCCTGCCGAGATAAAAGTGCTGCGCAATTTCGTTGTATGTGGTCGGTTGATCTCTGTTCTCCACCACTGCGGGCCGGCGTTGGAGTTCTCCATGGTCGTGGAAAGCGAGACCTCGCGCCTTGGAGTGGGCCAGCTCGTTGAGGTTTGTGGGGCCTCCCATGATGGATCCCATGTGAGCGGGGAACCACGTGAGAGTGTGGGTGGCGATGCTTTTGCCTTCGAGGATGCGACAGGCTTCCTTACACACGGCGCCAACGCTGAAGGCGCGGATGGCTGCCCTGGAGTCGCTAAAGATATTGGCATGTCCGTCGTCCAGGAGGGCCAAGGCAATGGCCACTTGCTCGGCCGCATGCGACGACGTGCTTCGTACCGAAGCGGCGTTAACGGTCGAACCTCTGTGGTTGATTGAAACTACCGTGAAATTGTTGCTGTTTGCATACTGGGCCGCGTCAACGAAGCAGCTGCCGCCAGGGAGTTCGGTTGCGCGGCGTAGGAGCGCTACCGCTCTGGCCTTCCTTCTTTCCACGTTGCGCTGGGGATGCATATTGCGCGAGGCGGGCGATATTGTGATGTTATCTTTCTGCTCTTTCGGAAGGTCCTGGTAGGCATCTTCGACAGTGGCCGGGGGGACGCCCATCTCAGTTAGGAGTCGTCTGCCCGCCCTGGTGCCCGAGAGCCTAAGAATCTGTGCCCTTTCTTGTGCTTCTGCAATCTCTTCCAGGGTATTATGAATACCCAACAATGATGGATAGCCATGTGCCGGCAGAATACTTCGCATAACATCGCTTCCCACAATGTGTGATATGCACAATGTTTTTAATGCTTCCGTATTAGGAGTGTCAAAGTCGGAAAAAATGTATGTGTGAGGAGTGTGGGACGCTGGTCACGTGGTTGAGGTTGAAGTGAATGGGAGAACTTATGACAGTTTGAATGTTTATGTACGCAAGTCGTACTCTGACGAAAATCGCGGAGCTAGTATGTTTCGCTGTTGTTTCCGCCATGCATAAATTAAGACCATACTTTTACGGCCGCCATGTCAAAATTGTTACCCACCATAGTTCTATATGCTGGCTCGTTGGCTCGGTGGGCCTTGCGGCTTCAAGAATACGAATTTTCTGTTGCTCATAAGAGCTGTTGGTGACACACAGATGCCGCGGGCTTATCTCGTCTTCCCTCTCAGAGCAAGTACACCGATGATGACACTTTCGACGACTACGTAACTACAATATCAGCGAATTTTCCTGACTTCACCGTCTTCAAGAAAGAACAACAGCGCGACGTTTCGCTAAAGCCAATAATTATTGATGCAACCTACAGATCTGAGCGGGCTATGGTATGGTATGGTATGGAGAACTTTATTGGGTCCTGAAGGTCAACCATACGTTGACGCGGGCCGCTCCCACGTTGGGACTGTCAGGCCGAGCCCTTCAGCCACATCGCGGGCCTTCTGGACTGCCCGTAATTGGTCAGAGAGTGATTCACTGTGTAGCATTTGCCGCCACCATTCTTGTTCCTTGTCACGGTCAGTGAAGACCGCGGGGCACTGCCAAAGCATGTGGTCAAGAGTAATGATGCCATTGCACTTATTACAGTTGGTTTGAATTTCCCTCTCCGGATAGATCCTGTTAATAAAATATGGACTTGGGTATGTTCTTGTCTGTAGCAAACGTAATGTGACCGCTTGGGCTCTGCAAAGCTTACCGTGTGGCAATGGGTATTTCCTTCTGCTTAAATAATAATGCTTCGTGATTTCGTTATATGTTAATAATCGATCCCTGTGTTCCCCGGGTGAAGTGTAAGTTGCTCGGTCTTGAAGAGCACGGCTAGAAAGTCCTCGTGCTGCTTCATTTGCCACCTCATTGAGGTTTCTCCGAGCTCCGTCCACCACCCCCAGATGTGCAGGAAACCAGCGGATTTCGATCCTCTCACTCTTGACCTTCTCTAATAATTTTGTTGCTATCCGTGTCACATATCCGTTGGTAAAGTTGCGTATGGCTGTTCTAGAGTCGCTGTAAATATGTGTCCACCGATTAGCCCGGATGGCTAAGGCGATTGCTACTTGTTCTGCTACTGTGGGGTCCTTGGTATAGACGGTGATGGCATCCTGTATGTTACCTTGAGTGTCTACGACAACGGAGGTATACGCATCCTTATTTTTAACCCAGGCAGCGTCAACGAACACCGCCTGCTGCTTGCTACGCCATTTGAGATTTGTGACGGCCTGCTGTACCACAGGAATTATTCAAGCAACGGTGTTCCACTGCTGAAGCACGCAAAAGTAACTAGAACGCACATGTATTCTGCCGCGCACATTGGAAATGAATATCTCGAAATCGGTGTCATCCTGAAAAATCGTTCCAAGTGGATACGCTTTGCAAATTTACCGGTTACAATTCGTAAATTTAAACGTGCCGCCATAAAGTAATTAATTAAAGGTTAGTCAGGGTAATTATACTACTTATACAATAAATAATTTGGCTTCTCGTGGAAGTAATGGCTGCCTCATCGAGTAACTTAGCTCAAGGGTTAAAGTTGTACAAAATGCCAAAGGCAATTTTTCAAAATTTCGTGCAGCTAAAAAAAAAAAGGAAAGATACCTGGTATGCTACTAATTCATAGCAAACTTATTCAAAGGGAAATTTCGTTCCAGTTCGCCTGTAGAGCACCAATCGATTAATCTGAAGATTAAATGATCAATCGCACAGCCCTAATAGTAAACCCTACTGGGTAAGAAAAAAAGTGTTAGAAAGCAAAGCGAAAGAAGAAACAGAGAATTTGAGAAGACCGTTGCGGCCTCAGACGCGGTCCTTTCAGACATGGTGTTTTCAGAAATGACATAAGTGCTTCAGTCACCGCCGCTTTTTACCCGTTCGGCGCCACCACCTCCAGCTCGATGTCATTCAACTGTTGTTTCTCTTACCGCTCGAGCCTGTAGGTTAAGCCTCACACCCTGCTTCGTCAATCAGGCATTGACCTCCCCTTTCACAGGTCAATGGCCCAGGAACTTCTTTTTTTTTTCCCCTCTCTTACATACACAAGCGGCAGCAGACAGAACGGCGTCGCTTTTATTTTTCCTTTTTTTTTTCGCGCACTACACTGCGCCATTATCTCTGCTCCGCATTCTGAGTCCTATCTTGCTTTCAAAACGGATTTGCTTACACTCGAGATGAGCAGTCATTGCGCGTGTCTATAGGTTTGCAATACAAGACATATTCAAGGGGTGTACGGTAGCGCGATTAAAAGACGGGACAAAAGAAGACACAGAGGGACACACAGGTGTGTCCAGACGTGTGTGTCCCTCTGTGTCCTCTCTTGTCCCGTCTTTTAATCGCGCTACCGCACACCCCTTACCAACAAGTCCCCATTGCAACCCTCGCGAACAAGGAATAGGCCCGAGTCAATAACCACCCAAATCATGCCCAATCCTCCACGCGAAGCAGCTCAAGTGCTACTAAGTTGCCGTTGCCAACATTGCATTGCTGCCACCAACAACGCTAAGCATCTCCATTGTAATGTACCGCTTCTCATGACCTAGCAACCACAGTCATAAAACCGAACGAGTATGCAACATTCAAGATTCGTTTTTGCTTGACTACCACTGCGCACTGTTATCACATTGTACTCCTGCAAGCGGACAAGTTCATTCAAAGGTTTAAGAGGAAGCTTTAGCTCGGGTGATCCTATCAAAATACATGTAAAAGGAGAATTACTTTTTCTCGGCAACCACTGCCCCAAATTCGACGAGGTATGTTGCATTTAAAAGAAAAACTTAAAATCTAGTGACTGTTGGTTTCGAATTCTTTATCTGGGTCGGGAATTTTATTAATTAAAATTGAAAAATATCGCAAATTTTCAGAAAACACAATGTTACAGTTTACAGCTCTGTAACTAAGCAATGAAAAGTTATATCACAATTATGTGAATTGCATCTCATAGTGCATCTAAAGCAGACAAAATGGTACGTTACATATGAATCTCAAAAAAATTTAGTAATACTAAAATACATCTTTTTGCAGAACCCTTGTGCACATTGTAATGAATTCACGTAAGATGCAAATTGACAAAAAGAATTTGTTCGCTTTGAATGATCTAATGGATACCGTTTACAGAACTGCGATAGCTGTTGTTGATACAAAGCTGTTAATTTGTGAACTTCGTGCTTCTATATTTTACAAACTTTCGAATTTTTATAAATTCGTTCAACAATATTCAGGCCCTAAATCGAAATTCCGCTCCCAACAGTCACTAGAATTCAACTTTTTCTCTCAAATGTAACAATTTTCATTAATATCGGTCCATGGGTTGTCTCAAAAAAGTATTTCTGCTTTTTACATGTGTTTGAATAGGCCGCGTCGGAGTTTGGCCCGAGCTAAAACTTCCTGAGCTAAAGCTTCCTTTAAGGCGAAAGCCTTATATGCCCTATGAATCGGGGAAATCCGGCGAGCGTCGGGCGTTAACATCGGGTGGCGAGAAAACCACGTGACCAAGTGATGACGTCATGTTCCCGGCGCTGGACGTGCAGCAGCTCGCACTGAGAAATCCCACGGTGAACAGCCACGGCGTCAGACGGACGCCGTGGCCCACTCCCAAAATTGGATTAAGGTGTATTTAGGTGGATTAAGGTTGGTACAAATACCGCAAAGTGGATTAAGGTTGGTACGAATTAGAGCAAGGTGAGGCCGAGTTTTAATTTAAGGTGATAAGTTAGACAAGTACGAATGCTTTCGCATTCAAATCACGTAAAGATACTTAATTGATACTTACGCTTTGGGCGTGAAAAATACAGGAGTCGCAATGTTACAGGAAACCATGATGAGAATCCTCGGGACGATTCCTTTATTATTGTATTAAATCGCGTTGTCAGCTGACCCTTGCCTGATACGTACACTGTCACTAAACGCACGGAATGGGAACGTGACGTTGCTAAGTGCACTGTGCACGCATAAAAATTCTAAGTTTGCAGGGATTAACTTACAGCACGTCATCGCCGTTCATATATTCTAGTGATTCAACCTGCCCCCGCCACTCGCTCCTTTCTTTTTATGCATTTGTTCATCTACATTTTACCGAGGGGACGGTGGACGGAAAGAGGGGTACTTTAATGAAAACTGGAGATGGTTGCACGCCTAACATGTTGCGCAAGGTAAATGCGATCATAAATAAAATATTACACGCAGCAGAGACGACATTTATCACGCACGTACCACACGCGTAACACAATATGCATAATTGAGGCATCTGGTTGAGATGCATGTGTCTCGCAGAAAAGGTAAAGGCGCCTTCGAAGCTCTCACGGGCGGCACTGGTCGGTGGTCCAAGTACATGTTGTAGCTCAAGGTGTAAACTCCGAGGTATTTACTTATGTCGTTGTGGGACTATCCTTTGGAGCGCGAAGGGTTCGCAATTGCCGGCCAAGTGTGCTATGTCATCTCGTACATTACACACAGGCCACAGTGGCGATCTTACCTTCTTTATTTTACGCGAGACGTATTTTATTGCGAATATCATTCTCATAGCACTGTCAGACCAGTTTTCCTTCCGGCTATCGAGCTATCCACATATCCCACCAAAAATGTATAGGCCGATCCCGAAGGTAGCGCGCTTAAAAATGCGGGTCGTTCACATTGGTATGTGTCACTTCGACGCTAACTCTTTCACGTTATCCTGGGTCCCAGTGCATGTACCGCTGGGTATGCGCGGACTTGACGGTGGCCCCGCCAAAAGGGGCAGGGTATCCAGAGGGCAGCGCGACAGTGAAGCCAAGCTGCAGTACATACATGACGCGCTTCAGCTGTTCGCACATTTGGATAGTCATTGTAAGTTAGTTCCGTCCGATTTTTGTACAGCCAACGTTCAGGTGAATACGGTGCAGACAGACATGCGTGATCACTCCTGCAACCACGGCATCTGAAGATCGCTCATTGGTTCCGAATAGGCGTATACCGCCGCTCCCTGTCGGTGCAGATAGCAAGGTGTGAGCGTCCGCAAGAGAATGCACTGTGGCTGATCCGTCTCTCCTAGAAAAAAAAAAATATTAGGTATTTGCTCGAAGTTGCTGTGTGCTGAACCAGCAGCGCAGTCAGCGTGTGCATTGCCCAATATGCCGCAATGAGGAGAGGAGGGATCGCAAGAACGCGAGTTTATGTCCGTGCCATCCATACCTACTTCCTTCTTCCCCGCGATTACAAAACAAGGGCTCAAGCGAACGCTTTATCAAAGTAATAATGGCAGCGGCTTCGCGCAGACTTTCTAAGACCCCCCCTCCCCCCCCCAAAAAAGAGCGAGTGATTAACTTTGCCCGGCACTTGTGCACAGTATGTATATGACCGAAACGTCCAGTAAATACTTCTGTCCTGCCGGAAGACTTCCGCCCTGGTACAGCTAGGCACGGGGGAATTCCCTGTATACATTTGCAGTATGTCTTTCTAGTATTTCAGCCAACTGTCGTGGTCTCCTGGAACACGGCAGCAATCTTTATTGCGTCTAGCATCTTTACGCGTGCCTCATAACGCTCCAAAATATGCAGAGAGGGCGCCTTAATAAAGTAAAGAATTCGCTATTTTTTTTCTTTGGTTCGGGTACGCTCAAGAATGACATCACGTGCAAGTCCTGCGGCGTCTATTTCTTCTCCTGCAGCCATGACTGTCTGAAAGACAAGCAAAATGAGGAGATTATACCAATGGGGCAGGACACCGGCTAAGAGGAATTTTTACTGTTATATACCGTAGCTCTTATATGCCATTTGGGCCTGTAAGGTATATTTAAATAAATAAATAAATAAATAAATAAATAAATAAGTGGGGTACGCATAAAGTGAAAAACCAGCTTGCAGGTAGTTCCATAACAAAACAGAACTTCTTGTGCGCGTTTTACGGAAGTTTTTCTGACGTTGGATGGCAAGCATTTTCTGCGTTCTTGAGAACTGTGCTGCCGCAACTATATTCATCATTACAAGGGCTGTAGAGTTCACACCCAGCGCCCACGGTGATCAGAAGATCCGGACACAACCCCGCTCCTCGACCATGAGCAAACAACGCTCCGCCCAGGTCAAATTTGCGTTCCCGCACCCAGCATTACGTAGAGCACACCGCCCTGTGGCGGAGAGCACAGACACGAAAAGTGTGCCATGACTCCCATCCACGAGTACAACACTCGATGGCACTCGAATCCTCGCCGCCTTGGGCGCCCCAAGCTCATGTAAATGCTACCCAGACCATCACCACATCATCCGGGTGTGGCACCCATCTCCCTTCACTAACTCTCAGTGTCTAGCCTCCCATTCGCCCTGTACATCGTATTGGCTCATTCTCGCCAAGACACATGCGTCGGTGATGAAACACTCGCACACATGACCTGTGTCTGCCCGCGCTATCGGGCCGAGGAGGTAAGTGATGTGCATAGTGATGAACCAATTGGACAATCGTCCCCTATCAGAATTGAAAGCTCTAGCCAGTGTTCCTAAAGAACATCCGTGAAGAAGACCTTTTTCATCATACTAAGATTCCTGCTGTCTACGGGGCTTCACGATGCACTTTAAGAACGGTGGCCCCTGCCGCTCTCTCTCTCTCTCTCTCTCTCTCTCTCTCTCTCTCTCTCTCTCTCTCTCTCTCTCTCTGCCTTAAGCTCTCTTTCTCCTTTTATCGCCCTTCTCCTTCCCCCGTGCCGCTAGCCAACCCTCCTTTTCTTTGCATCCATTCTTTCTTTCTATCGCCAAGGCTATGATGACGATGATCGCTAATGACATGCCCTTTGAACTGAGGTGGCGACAAATAATCACATAGCATGCGTGAATTGCTTAAACGTTGCAACATTGTAATCTAACGTTCTGCCTATCTCTATATTCATCTCCTATGTTACCCATGCCTGTGACTATCTCGTCCTTATCACCTCCCTTACTATTATATTTTCCTGGTACCCTGACGTGCTGTTGCTTCTCTTCACTGTTGGCCAGTTAACGTTACCATCAGATTTGAGCCCCAGCGCTTCTGGAAGGTGGACATTCCCTACAGAACGTTCACTTCATCCAGGCACAGCAAACGCTATACCATGGTGGAGTACGCCCCCCAAGAAGTGTCTCAAGAAATTCACCTGCCAAGGCCTAGACAGAAGGCCCCCTTGCCTAGTGGTATCTTTTAAAAGCACTCGTGTTTTAAATCATTCATTCGTTCATTCAATTCGCTTCCAATCCTCTTGTCCACTGCCCAGGGTTTTCGCTGCCATCCGCCATCACATCGTGGCCCCTCCCTTCCGCTGCCTCGCCATCTCGTGCCATCACGATGAAGACGTGCCTCGCGTCGGGTTTGTTCGGGCGCGCCTGCGCGGACGCGACCGGCGAGTCGCGGCTGTATCGGCTGCAGCCCCGGAGCGAGCGCCCGCCCGGAGCACTCAACCTTCGCGATAAGCCAGCCAAGGCCCATAACCGATAAGGCTCTCCCGCGCGCGGCACGAATTTACGATTCGCCTTATCGGCGCGCCACAGCCGCTTTTGTTCCAAACTGGCGACGGGTTTCCCTTGTTTCGCGGAAGGCCTTTTCGTACGCTCGCCGCGTTATCAGTGCACCCCCCCCCTCCTCACCTTCGCCTCACGCGACCCTTCCTCAGAAAGCATCCCCCACCGTTGCGAGCGATATCCGCGCGCTGGCTCTCGACGCAGTCATCTTATCTCGGCAAGCTGGCCCTTCTCTTCCTGTTGCAGACCTATTTCCGTTCACAGGCTGGTCGCTGATAAAGAAGCCCGGCGATGACGGTTGCGGCCCGGTCGAACTCCGGGGCGCGTCCGCGAGTCGGATGGGGGCACATCGGACAACCGGGCAACGGAGCAGGACAAGCGACGCAGCTGTCGCCAAGGGGTCCTGCTCAGCGTTGTCGAACCCGGACGACAGATGGCGGCACAGCATGCGTCGTGTCGTGGTAGAACTTATATCGGTAATCCTCTTCCTCGATTCGCTCCGGCGTTCCATAACAGCGAGACGGATGTAGTTTTTCAGGGATCACGCGAGAGGGTACGGTAGGTGTTCTAATTTCGGTACGCTGCATTCCAAAAAACACGATTTCACGGCACGTTTGAGGCAATTTGAGGGAGAGCACCATTTAGTATGTCGCGTACGAAGATTAGATAGCTGGCTTATTAGCCTCTCCCGCGCTCACGGCGGTACAAGCGAACCAATCGATGATATGTATATGGCGTACGAGATAGGATGGGGAAGGCCAAAAGTGAGGCAATTAGAGGAAACGCGATAACAAAAAAAGCAAGGATAGAGGGTCTGTATTCTGTCGGCCCGTTACCCAAATGTGCAATCTGAAATATATGCACCATCACTGCGCATGTACGGCTTGAGTGTCGCTAACCAGAGCAACGCAGGCAGGCATGGCTTACGAGAGATGCCACATAATGGATGACTCTGGATTAGTTTCGACCGCCTGCATTTCTTTACCGTGCGCTCAATGCTACATGCACGAGCATTTCTGCATTCCGCCGTCGTGGGAATCGATCGCGCGACCTCGTGCCTATACAGCGCCACAGCCACTGAACGGCTCAGTGTCAATGGATCTGCGTCTCATTCCTTCTCGTGTGCACACGCGGGTGTGGCGCTGCATTCGATCCTAAAGTCGACCGGCCGACAAGGCCACATCGTCACCTTGGTACGCCGCAGGGAGCCACGTGACGAATGTTGGGAGTGCACCTCCGCTAACGCAGGGAAATAATAAAACTCGAGGGCACATCCAGCGATGCACGGAAACAGCTACGCTCCTTTACATAGACCGGGTGCGGCCCACATCTCGCACCTCTCTATGGGCGTAGTAGCCCCGGGACTGAGCTCGCGAAGGCGTTTCTCCCTTGGAGCGCGTGGTCCGTATGGCGTCCTAGCAGACCACCGCCCCCCGGATCCAGGGACGTCACAGCGCGTCACTCCTGTGAAAGGGGTATGTTGGCGGCTAAATGCGCCGCTGGTTGAAGGATTTCGCGCGTGGGACACGCAAGCTGTGGAGTGACGAAGCATTGACACCTGCATGGCATTGCATTCATTGTGTGGACCTTATGTCATAGTTTGCATGTATGTATGTATGTATGTATGTATGTATGTATGTATGTATGTATGTATGTATGTATGTATGTATGTATGTATGTATGTATGTATGTATGTATGTATGTATGTATGTATGTACGTGCAGTGGTGACCAATATGACAGACTTGGAACAGCGAATTCGTTTTTGAGCAGTGATTGCGTGTGATACGTGTGATACGTGCAATGAAACCTGGCACGTTTGTATGTACAAGTTCCTGTTGAACAATTAGTCTCGTTGAAAAATTTTGTAAGGAGCATGTGTGTTTAGCCATTTGAAAGCATCTTGAAAGCAATCTGTGCGTTCCTGTGCATAGTGTTCAAAGGAGTATGCATGTATTTGTATGTGCTGCGAGTGTTCGCGACTGTTGTGCGTGTTTCACCTCCAAACACACAGTGTTTTAGAAAATGCGTTCAAATTTTTTTAGCATACGAACGACTCGACGCTTTCGGAGCGTCAGCATTTCGCATGTGTGGAACCAGTTATGAACTCGATGAATCGGGAACCAGTTGATCTGCTCGGAACAAGCGCTAACGGCAGCACATGCAACGATAAATCTCGCTCCTTTCAGGCTCCACGCGACATTCCTTGCTCGACCACCGTTAACTACATCACGCCGCCATTTTCCTGCGTGTCTCGTTTGGGCTTCAGACCGTGTATTATAAGGTTAATCGGTGGACCCTTTCCCTCAGATGTTCATCTAATGTTTACAACTCATTTTCTAATGATTACCTCCAGTCAGTTTAATATATATGCCTCTGTGGGAAAAGCACTTCTGGGGGCGTATTCTGCAACGATCACTTGCGGCGATAGCCTCGCCGACAGTATCACCGTCAGGCGCGCGCTGATTGGCTGGTTGAGCACTACGTCACTCGAAGGCGGCAGTGCCGTCGAAGTGATCGTCGCAGAAACGTCCCCCTGATGAAACCGCTGAGGTGTCGCATCTTCCCAATAATAATTTAGAAAATAAACATCGCGAAATACGATTATGAACGCAGACCTGCGCTCGTGTGGTGTTTCTTTGTCATCCCTTGTTTTTTCGCGCTATTTTTCGTCAGAAGCAGCTTTTCATAGTGTTGATCCTCCAACATGGCGACCTCAGATGTCGTCACTACAAGTCATCCGTACGCATAAAATTCCCTACAAAATTAATAGATGGAACTCTGGCGGCATATATGGCGTCTACGGGGGCTACAAACATGGCGGTTCAGTCAGCATATAAATGATGGGTAGTATATGGATTTGTCTAAACTTCGCCCTTCTAGCTTCGAACGGCTTTGTGACCTTTTTGAAAACTTATAATTCTGAGCAAGAAATTGTGTTATAAAAGCGATAAATTGATGCATGTGCACAGTCTTCTTGCCTTGTGCGCTTAGAAACAAATGTAGTGTCTTCAAAATTTAGGCCAATAAAGGCCGATAAACCGTACTGAACAGAGCGACAAGGATGTCCGAAGTCACACGTACCGAGATAATACTATGTGCTAATCGTCATTCCCGTGATATCTAAACGATCCCAGCGCCAGAATTCCCTCTAGCAAGTTTGTTACATAAAGCTTTGTGCGTGTGCGCGTATTCCACTGCCTTCAACCCATGCCGCCCAGGATCGCTGCGCTGCAGAAGAGCGAGCCGAGAGCGGCGCCACACAAAGCGGGAAGCCGGCGGAAGTGCGTGAACACCTGCGTGTGAGGAGGCGGCGCCGCTCTTCTTCTTTTTTCCCCCCGCACCAGCGAGGCAACAATAAAAAGCGGCGGTGAGAGAAATCACCGGGGACACCGCGAGTGAGAATGCGCCGCTCCCACCGCCCCCGAAAGGTGTAAAAATTCGCGCGTATACCGCACACGCCCGCCTACAATACAGACTTGGTAGTGACAACACCTTGTTGAAGGCTACAATCTTCAATATAGGCGGGAATGGCACGGCTAAAACAAAGACAAAGAAAAACAGGCACTCCGACCGCCAAACCAATTTTTAGTCGAAGAATGCCATCTTTCCGTAGTCTGCTCGGAACGAGCGTGAATACGCGGGTACAAGACAAAAATTAGAAGTCTTGATCTAAAAATACCGTCTCCTTTTCTGACACTGCAAAAGAATGCATGCTCGCGCACTTATCCATGCCTCTCTTGCAGAGTCAGAAATGGAAATAGTCTTTTTGCATGACAACTTGTAATTCTGCAGCAAGCGCGATTAACGTTTGTGTGTGTAACAGTGCAAACTGTGCATGAACTTCTTTCTTCCTTGTCCTCTTTCAGTGCCCTTTCCCCTTCCCCAGTGCAGGGTAACCTACCGAGCTCAACCTGGTCAACCTCCCTGCCTTTCCGTTATGACTTCTCTCTCTCTCTCTCTCTCTCTCTCTCTCTGCAGCAAGCGAGGAATCTAACAGGGCTATAAGTTATACGTCGTACACTGTACTTTTCATTATGCCACTGTCCCATAAGTTACTGCCTGGATTCATGGGGTGTGTCGTGCACTAGCTTTGTAAAACCTCTAGAACGATTCCAAAAGCGAACGTTGAGCGTCATATGCCACGATCAACCTATACGTAACATTTTTCAGTGGCAACGCGTTATTTCAGTTCCGATGTTGCGCGACTACAAGGTTGCTGTTTCAGTCAACAATATCACTAATAGAAAATTTGTAATCCTATCTTTGTAATCCCCCCTCACACAAAGCGCCGCTGCTTGGAGCCTGTGAGATGACTTAAATTAATTAGTAAATAAATAATTAAACTCGCCTCTGTTGTGACACTTGCAGTGACCCAAGTAGACGTCAGAAAAAGTTCATTCATGAACGGCAGATGTCCACAATTGGCTCTTGGGGCACGTACTCAGTGGCGCACACCTATGACGACCTCATGATAGTTACCCAATGGTATGTATTTTGTAGATTTTTCATACATCGTCGGTGAACCTTTTTTTTTTGTGCTGTTCCTCTATTTACATGGTTAAGTACGCGACAATGTTAACGCGCACAGCAAAATAACATCTGGTATATAAGTGCTGGCGCTCCATGTCTTAGCTTACCGCGGTGAGCTCTGTTGGCGGGACGCGTTTGCACCGCAATTTGCACTAGTTTTGCACTTTATGTAGTACCTGGTGCCATGAATGTGGCCTGCCTCGTACAAGTGGCGACCTTTCTCAAAATCAGGCAAACGAAAATTCCTTTTCCCGCACGTCAGGCCTTAAAACCGGCAGTGCGAAGTCGCTGGATGCACCGTGGACGCGTTCGTGCCGTCGTCTGCTTCACGTGCCACTGCTCTGACTTCTGCCGTTCGCGGCGTTGTTCGCCGGCACGTCGCCATTTCTGTGTGACGTTGCTGGCGCCTTACGACGGCCGCCAGGTGCCTATAGGGCCTTTACGGCGAAATAGTTACCGTATATGTTACCGAAGGTCTTCGGTAGCGTATACGGTAACCTTAGGGCGAGAGGGCTAATGGCGGCCGCGGTATCCACACTGTGCAGCAGACTTCCTATACGCAATACGCGTCATGCTTCAGACCTTAACCTGCCCGAAGGTCGTAACGTTTATGGCGAAAGATTAATAGAATTTAGGTGAACGAAAATTTGGAACAAGATCCTGCTTGAAATAAAAACTGCACGTAATTTCGGCCTATCATGTAAGTCATTTTTGCTCTCTATGCAAGACCTGTGAACTTGCGTGTCTGTTGAGAGACATCGTTGAGATTATGCTCACTATATGTATGTACGTATTATAGTTGTGCTTATATACGCGTATATATATGAATTTATGTGTGTTTATTGCGTGATTCTTTTTCCCTCTATGCATATTTTGTTGTATATTGCATTGGACCGGCCACTAGCCACTTTAGGCTATCGGTCCAAAGAATCTTTGTATATATAGGGCCCTGTAACGTAAAACTGTTCCCATATGTTTCTATTCCAATCTCCTGACGTCAAATTGGCGTAACTACCGACGCAAGCACCGGGCGGTCACCCGCAGGGTTGTCTGAACAGACCAATCAAACACTCTCCTCGTTCATAGGAGGTCACTTTTGTTTGCTTGAAAAACGAATAACATTGCCCACACTGAGCGGCTTGTCATATCTAATTGGCTGACAAGAGGCGAGGAGAACGCTCAAGTGGAGAGGGATTCACTGAAGCAGAGCCAGTGCACTGAAAATCGATAACCGAATGAAGAGGGTGGTGCCAGCGTCTGCGATTGGTCGGCTTTCCCTTACTTAGCTTGTGGTGGCTGGTCGAAAATCACGGCGGCATGCAACGGAAGCTTCAGAATGACGCTAAAACTGACCCTCAGCAAAGAAGAGTTGGCAGAATGAGGTGGTAAACGTGCTCAAAAGGGCTCGAAAACGTTACACGGCCATGAAAGAAGTTTTATTATACGCAAATACACCCATGCTCTCCGGCAGGTGCGAGTAGCCAGCGTCTCAGCGATCGGCGGCTGTCATCTTTTGTTTATTTATTTATTTATTTAGGCTGCCCCGTTCCTTTCGGAACGGGGCAGCCTGGGCTATTCCGAAGAAAATTAAGTTTTGTTCGGCATATTAATGGATCTTTATCGCGTACACGTCACTTTGACGCGGTGAGTTCGTGCGGTTTTGTGAAGTCGCGTGACAGGCAGGTGAAGTGGGTGCAGCCCGAAAACTTTTTACCAATAGCCAAGGGCTATTGTTTTTCTTTTTTCTGTCAAATCATGCATAATCAGTGCGTACACATCATATCATATGGGGAGGTATCGCGGTTTTAGTGACGTCCCGTGACAGACAGGTGAAGTGGGGGTGGTCGAAAAAAGTTCTTGACCCATCGTGGGGGGCTGATAGCAGAATTGGAATAGAAAAGTTTGGAATAGTTTTACGTTATAGCGCCCATATTTTCTTATGATCTTGAAAAATAAAGTTTGATTGATTGATTGATTGATTGATTGATTGATTGATTGATTGATTGATTGATTGATTGATTGATTGATTGATTGATTGATTGATTGATTGATTGATTGATAATGGACGAGTGCATCATCACCACCAATACGATCACCGCTCGCCGTCCTGCTCCCCTCGTAGCTCCTCGTTCTTCTGTCTCCTGTGGTGGTGGTGGTGAAGTGTAGCAACAGGCGGGTTTAGCCTGGCGATCAAGGCCGGCAATTGCTCCGCCCGAGCGTCTCGCACAATACCGCTGAAGGGCTTCACCACATGTCCATAAAACCAGTCTCTCTTAAGAATTCGATGAGGAGACGTGAAGTTTCTTTGCGGGCTATAACTGATCCCTCGGGAAATATAAGGTGGTGCAGGCTCTCTCCCGGTTGTTTAAAAACGTGCGAAATAATGTTAGTGCTCAGAATCTGAAAGTTGTATAATTTCACTGAGGCCTCTCCTTACGGGCAGCGCCGGGGCGCCTGTGAGGTGCAATTACAGGGGTGCCGGAAATTTTGGTGCACCCGCGTGTGTCGGATCTACCTATAGTCGCATCCACGTATATTTAAAGCTAGGAATTCAAGCGCGAAGCAATAAACATAGATGCCGCTGTCAATGCTTCACCCTTCGGGCAAAACTGCCAACTTCATTATTGATTTTCTTTTTCAGCTTCTGCACGTTCGTCCACCGCCTACAAATTGTCTTTCTTTCTGCTTTAATTTTCGTTTTTCCTTATTATTTCCACATTTGAATTAAAGAAACATAGTTAATTGCGTCCATGCTTTCCTCGATCGGCTTCGTGTCCGTCGGATTCGTGTGGTTCCAAAAAATTGAGCCCCTCGCGGCTCACCCAGCTGATTCGACCTGTCGCGCTATAGCGACAACTACGTACTTAACTACGTACAACTACGTGCTTAACTACGTACAGCTACGTACTTAACTACGTACAACTACGTACATAACTACGTACATTACTACGTACTACGTGCGTACTATTCGTACTTAGTACGTACGTACTTAACTACGAACAAGAGCGCGATTTCGTGCCTCTTGTTCCTTCCCGCGGTCTCTCTTCTCAACGAACGAAACATCGAAGTGGCTTTTATTTGAGTGAACACGGTCCGTGACTATGCCCACCTGCGAGTAGTGAGCTTCGGCGTCGATATATCCTGGCGCAAGCGGCGCGAAACCGGTGCTGCGGCATCGTGGATTTCCGCGAGCAAGAAGAAGGACGAACAAGGCGGTCTAGAAACGAAAAACAACCAAAGGCTGCGAACTGCCTTAAACGCCTTCTGGTCGCAGACACTTTTTTCCCATAAATATGTCAAGCTATAGGTTTTCTACTGCCCGCGCTACGCGTCGTTGCATATAGCGAGAGCTGAGTATACGCACACCTATGTATACTCGTTCTGCATAGAGACGGCGCACTAAGGGGGAAAAAGTTATCCGTGGCCAAGGGAACGCGCCCTAACGTGTACAGTTCGAGAGAAAGATACAAGGAATAAAGTACGTCCTTTTCCCCCCGTGTAAAGGCATTAAGATGTCGGACGGACAAGCCTCGCCAACCTCCTGTACCTGAAACGCTTTCCAGGTAACTCTTCTGCTGCTGGCCTTTTAGAGAACAGCAAAAAGGATATTTAGCCGAAGAAAAAGAATTAAGAATCGTCAGCTGTTACAGATAGCGGCACAGCACAACAAGGGTCAGGAAATGGTCCTTTGTCTCGTACATGCGTCGCCACCTGTGACGAAATAGTCATAATTGTCCATGCGGACTTTGTATAAACTGGAGTTTGGGATTGGATAATTTAAATTGGTCGTGCGAAATGACGGAGAAGTTTTCGCGAATTAAGCTAAGAATTATCTGTAACGTAATTGAAACAGAGCACCGTGTCGAGAAAGAAAAAGGTACGGGGAGGTCTAGTGGTTGCGAGAAGAGCAAGTGATCTCAATGGGTACTGCGGAGCTTAGCCTACATAGCCTCACTGCTGGCAGCCTATGATAGCTGAAGACGCAGGAGTGACAGCAAAATGTTGCTCGAGCTTCGCACGCATTAAGATGTCTGACCGAAGGATGAAACGTCCACTGTGTACGGGACTATAGGCAAAATGCGTTCGAAAGAATCGGTGCACATACCTTGGCACAGATTCGCCTCGTTACAGTGAATTATATCATTCACTTTAGAAGGTCCTGTGTGTTCCTGCCTTCTGTCATCGTCTTTTTGCGCTGCCCCTTCAAGATATTCACTTTCTTCCCTATTTCGGCGATGGTACTAGTTCTCCAGGGGGATCATTTTTAAGTTTTACGGAATTTTCGAAAATCGCCTACACTGTAAAATAATTTACAGCCTAAAAAGTTAAAAAGGGTGTAAATGTGTTTATAACTCACACCCTTAGGGTGTTATCTATATAATTGACACCTTAAGGGTGTGAGTTATAGACACATGTACACCCTTTTCACTCTTTAGGGTGTAAATTATGTTACAGTGTAATGCAGATGACATAATTCTCAAAAATCGCCTGTTGCAGATGACATAATTATCCACCTTCAACTGGATTATTCAGAGAGGCGGACATTAAAACCTGTGCTTGCACGAGAGGTCGAAACACATATTCAGCTAATTAACAAAAATCACTAATTATAATGTTAAGAGAGAGAAAGCAACATAATCCCTTTGCGGCACGTATGACAATTTACGAATGGTAGTCGGTGAGTTCGCAAGGCGTGTAAACTTGGAATGAATTTCCATAATGTCGGCAGTTTCACAATACGCGTTATCAAACTCGTCGTAAAAATTCACTCTTCCACTTACTTTGTTTAGCAAAATAATGTTTTATGCGTTGAAACACAAAAATAACTGGAACGCCTGTGCATATAATATCTCGAAACTGGTGTCATCGGACATTCGTTTCAAGTGGATGCGCCTTGCAGACTCATCAGCTAAAATTCGTAAATTGCAACATGTGCCCTGAATTAATTAATTCTGAAGTTAATTATTGAACTTCTGTCAATTATTTTAGTGTGTGTTTCGATTTCTTTTCCAAATAATATCGGCCTGTTCAAATAATCCAGCTCAAGGACAACTTAAAAACCATCAGCCCGTTTAAAGGTCCCTAGGGAGCATACTAGGGTTTATTAACCACTATTATTATTGCTGCAACAGTGAGAAACTATAGTTACAAACAAAATGTGAACGGAACTAAGAAGGTGTGACGCTACACAATTTAATAAAAACTTGCGCAACTCCAGCCCGCAGCTCACCTCCGCCAAGGCACTATCCTCGGTTGAGTGCCGACCGACACGGAAATGCATTTCGAGGAAATACAATTTCGCAAATATATGTATATATATATATATATATATATATATATATATATATATATATATATATATATATATATATATATATATATATATATATATATATATATGTATATATATATATATATATGACACAAGACCGTGAAAAGCGTACTATCTTCCCCTGTTATCCTTCGTTCGCCCTCTTTTTACTCAAGTTCGTACATTGTCTACTCTTTTTCCTATTTAAGCGGTAATAAAAGATGAACTTGGTGCAGTTATTCCTCGAACCAGCGCCGTCCAACTGAACAAAAAGATCTAACTTAGCCTGACGAGAGAAACACCGCTGCTCGTGCCTTATAACTGGAAGGCTTGACAGCTGCGCTTGTATACGGCATGTTCGCGGGCTTGTACAAAACGTCTCGACGCCCGCAAACCGGCGGCACCGTAAAATCGTGAAGGCGCAGGCAGAGGTGCGCGGGCTCCGCGCTGGCCCTCGGCTGCGCATCGCTGCGCTGTAGTTGTGCGCAGTGCGGCGAAGCGATCGGGGGAACGCAGCCACAACAGCGACGAGCTGGCACGTGGCATAGTATAAACGCCGCCTTGTCAGACTGTCAGCCTGGTATACTGGACCAAACCGGAAAAGACCAGATCGAAATGGGCCATACCGGCCTGCAGGGACTGAAATGAGACAGAGAGAATGCAGGGATGATATATTTTTACTTTCGACGACGTTGATACAAGCTGTCATTAATAAAATTTGAGTATTTTCCGTAAGCTTCGAGCAGTTTAGTTTTTCTAAGAACGCTGTGACTATTTGGCCCAAATGCGCACAATCATCTACAGTCTAGAGACCCTGAGCACTCCACTCAAACGAAGTGATCAATTCACTGAACTTGCACGAAAGTGTTGCCAGGCACTGTCGGCCGCAAGGTGCCGACGCGTCCGATGCCAAGTCTCGCACGAAATCTCGCGAAAGTAGTCGTATAACCGAAAGTGGTCGTTCGAAAATACCGCTCCGGGATCACCCAGACGTCTCAAAAAAAAAAAATCATTCTGTACGTAA
Organism: Dermacentor variabilis; assembly: GCF_050947875.1. Lineage (NCBI taxonomy): Eukaryota > Metazoa > Arthropoda > Arachnida > Ixodida > Ixodidae > Dermacentor > Dermacentor variabilis. The sequence continues at coordinate 166,101,145 of NC_134574.1, read as the reverse complement.
GCGGCACATTGGCGCAAAGCACGTCAGCTCACACACGCGATATACCCGCGGGAGTGCACGCAATTCGACTGGCGTTGCCCCTACCTCCCTTCCAGCCTGCCTTCGCTGGATGAGTAACGCCTCTCCTCGCGTACGTTGTTCCATGCCCTTCACCCTCCGTCTTCCTTTTACGCGAGCACTTGGGTACGACTGCAGCACGTGACACAAATCGCACGAGAGGCGGCTTCCTTTGACGTGGCAATGGCAAGTCTAAGCTGTGGCTCTTTGTGTCGGTGTACACTTTAGCTGCGCGTACACGAGCTCTTTCGCACGATCGTACGAGCTCCCTCGTTCATATTGTAACGCACCGAGTACAAATGAGTATAACTCATAAATACGATAGGGCACACCATACAAGCACGAGCACGCTCTGTAGCCCCTGTCTGGTGCGTCCTATCGGGCTGCTTAGTTGTGACCAGTCCTATTCAACGCGCTACATGTCGAAAGAACGCCAACCTGCCCGATTTGGCCAAGCGGCCTCTGTTGACGGGCAGGGACTTCTTCTTCGGCTCTGATCCCCGGCCACCAACCTGAAGCAAGGTGGCATACGCACTCACACGTATTTTCATACCACAAAAAAATTGTATGAATCGCTATTTTTAAGTCTAAACCTGATCAATCAATCAATCAATCAATCAATCAATCAATCAATCAATCAATCAATCAATCAATCAATCAATCAATCAATCAATCAATCTTTATTCCAGCGTAAGAGGTTGAAAACAGTAGTGTTGAGAACCGTGGTGAAAAAACCACTAAAGGGGCTTTGACGAGAGGCGCACGGGGCAGCAAACAGGGCAGAATTCAGCAGTACAGTTTGTCAATCATTAGCAATAGCAGTCGTCAGCAGTGCAAATAAATCATGTTCTGCCGTAAACCATTTGTATGTTGCTAACAATAACACAGCAGTCTAAATAAATAAAGAAGCTCAGGTACACCAACGCCTCGTCAATAGCGTACCTGCTTGGGCTTCAGCGAATCGCAAGCATTTCCCAGGAGACCTGCTGTGGCAGGGCAGCCTCCGGTAACGCCTTCCCCTCCATGTCCCCTGTGAAAATACAGGGCCGTGTTCCGATTCTCGCGAGCATTGAGGACAGTCTCATTTGACTAACAAGAAGACAGATTCGAGCTCAAGTATAGTGGAACGCTTCTGGAAGACCTCTCTGCCACTTGACGCAACCTCGCGTCGGCAAGAAATAAAGCTAGGAAAAGCATGTATTATCGCTGAATTTTACCACTTTGCGTGTGCGAACATCTTAAATACACAGCACAGCTTACATTAAGCGCACGACAATGCGTGACCAGTTTGTATCCTGCGCAGGTGATCTTCCCGTCGAAGTTTCCAAGCATTCTGTGCAGCTACCGTCTTGTCTGCACGGTAAACGGCGCCAGGGAATAAGAGGGACAAGCAAGAAGACTAGGACGATCACCAAGGTGCATTAACAACTGAAAATTTCACTCCTTGATCGGTTAGAATAAATACTGGTTGACAAGCAATAAAGTTTGTACAGCAAAGTAGCCTGAATCGTTTTTGATTTCGAGGATGTCTTCGCGAAGCTGTCCTCCTGTGGCGGCTTCGTCAGAATTGGAGCGATACGTATAAAATGGCCGCGGTCCGCTTAGTTCTCTTTTTAATCGTCTACGGTGGGTATCGGAACACAGCCTTTGAGAGAGAGAGAGAGAGAGAGAGAGAGAGAGAGAGAGAGAGAGAGAGAGAGAGAGAGAGAGAGAGAGAGAGAGAGGATGAGATAGATAGATAGATAGATAGATAGATAGATAGATAGATAGATAGATAGATAGATAGATAGATAGATAGATAGATAGATAGATAGATAGATAGATAGGGGGAGGGGGGAGGGAGGGAGGGGGGAAGGCAGGGAGGTTAACCAGACTTGAGTCCAGTTTGCTACCTTACACGTGGGGAGGGGAATGACGCTAGTTCAGCTATACTATGTAGCAGCCGCCCTTGAAACGGCCCTTATACGCGGCTCGACCCGCTTTGTTTTATGGTCTCGCGCACCCTTCGCGCGTCTTTACAAAGCCCAACAGATTCGCCTCGGGCGTAAGTTCCTGCCCGTTCTTTGCTTTTTTAATCATTTTGTTTCATTCTTCTCGCTTGTGCGTGGCAACGCGTACTATTCGCTGCCCATATATCCCGCCTGTTTGCCTCTTCTCTCTTCTCTGATCCCTTTTTATACTTATTTATTTCCACACTATTTCCTCCCTTTTGACTAACACCGCTGTCAATGTTTGTGAAATAGGTGCGGCAGCGAATGGCGATACGGCGGCACAAAAGGCCGGCCGCTTTCAGAAACGAACCGCGAAAAAAAAAAAGAGAGAAGATAGCGGGGGGCGTTGGGATATGGAGACGTGTACGGAGACGTGTAAGGATATGTAGACGCGTACGCACGGATATTTGTACTCCATCTCGCCAACTACGCGCAGTACAGTAAGAACTATACGTGTTGTGTGAGCCAACCAGAAACAAGAGTACCAGAAGGCAGAGCTCGGCCGTTGTCAGCCACTGATCCCCCTGCGCGCTACGCCGGCACAACGAAAAAAGAAAGAAAACTTCATAGAAAGATTATCAGCGCACAATGGGCAAGTGCGCCTCAACTTCTCTGGAGCACGCAGCTGCAGCTGTGTATACTGATTGGCTGACATGAGCCCTATAGCCTTCGTTGTACTGCGCGGAATTGGTGAGACGTGTAGGCATGTATACGCCTAAATGTGTGTGCTGCATACGTGTGTGCACACGTACAGATGTCAACGCGCACAGCCAAACGGTGCTTGGAGAGGCGTATACACAGTGACTGGCGGAAGCGGGATTTGCCTTGGTCTTCTTGTACTGTGTCCTCAAGGACATGGCAAATATGCACCGGAAAGATTGACTACGAGGCGCTCAATTAGACACGCTGCAAAAGTAATAAAAAATTGAATGGGGGGAGGGGGGCGTGAGGAATCGGCATGATATACAGGAAAAAAGAGACCCGCTTGCCGCAGGGAGCCGAAAAACGAAAACATCGTGGCCGCGGAACGCATGCTCTGATAAAAGGAAAACCTTCCGGAAATGCTTATGAAATCGAGCAGTGCGGAGTAAGACGATAGGTTCCGGTCCGGCACAACTCGCCTACACTGACACCTAAGCGGTGATACGAAAAGGGACCGTGGTCATTTTGTGGTCGCTTGATGCATATGCCACTCAGAGCAGCTACCAAGTCAGCTTGAATGACTGGCGTCAGTAAAACAATAGGTTCCGGTCCGGCACAACTCGCCTACAGTGACACCTAAGCGGTGATACGAAAAGGGACCCTAGTCATTTTCTGGTCGCTTGATGCATATGCCACTCAGGGCAGCCACCAAGTCAGCTTGAATGACTCGCATCAGAGTGGAAGCGTGAATTTTAAGCGGCTAATTACGAGCTATGGTGTCGGTCTCCGGTATTAGGCAGGTGTGGTAAAGAGGGTGGAAAAAAAGAAGGTTGAAATCCAGAAGCCCAGCTGTGAAAGGATATTGGAAGTACATTTGCCCGAGGGTTCATTCTGCTTCTGTTGTTCCTGCAGATTTAGTTCTTAGGGACTGTCTCATTGGTTGCTTTATCTAGAGAACTGCTGTAACCCCAGAATATATACCGCAAATGGCATAGTAAAGAAAACCCCTGGTTAAGGCAAGCAGTGAGAATAGAACGTACACCGTATATATATAGTTTTCCTTTCTTTCTTTCTTTCTTTCTTTCTCTCTCTTTTTGACGTCATAGGAGGAGGAGGAAATAAAGAGAAGAGGCAGGGATGTTAACCAGAAATGCGTCTGCTTGTCTACCCTATTATTATGTTCTTATTATGTTCTTTGATGTCATAGAACATAATGAAGGCGCATAACCTCTCGTATAATGCACAATACAAGGATGGAAGCCTACGGAAAAGGCATGCAGGTATACAAGATACGAGTATCAATTAAGGTCGCTATCGAGGAACAAACAACTTTAGTCAAGAGAAATTTCAGGGCTTTGTAGATGGCCGCTTGTTTGCGGCGACTTCCTCCGCCCAGGCAGTGATTGCTTTTTGTACTTTTTCTTCGGGGGACCGTCTTAGGGTCTCCCATCGAAGTTTATGTCACGGCACATAGTTTCCAGTGGATTCTTAAGGAGCGAGGCTGCAGGTACAAGCAGTTCAATCGGACGCGTGTATTAATAATCAGAGGTTTATCTGCATTTTTGTCAATGAATTATGATATCGTATGAGGTGCGCCTTTGATGTAACATCAATCAAGTTCCCAGCGAGCTAGTGCATGTAACCCTGCACGTCCCAACACGCGGCGAATTACATTGCATCGCAACAATCGCACGTGCGGGTGTGGTTACAAGAACGGTGTCGTCAGCGTACTGTAAAAGTGCTGGCAAAAGAATGACTGCCACCGGAGCAGTGACGGTCATGCTGGTAGCATATATAGTGTTCACGTTCCGAAAAACGTTCCGGAAAACAAGACGGAGGCCGAAGGGCCGTTATACACACAATCACTGACAAGTCTTCTGTAAACACACTCACACACGCTCACACTCGCGTGTTGCGGTCACGCGTTATCGCGATTACGTGTACGAACACACGCCGGTTAACGAGGTTTTTCTACCAAACAACGCGCCCGCTCAGAGACTGTTACACAGCGTCAACACGGAAAACGATCGAAGCGCCTCCTCGCGAAGCAAAAGGACGCGCGCTAAAGGCAGGCGAAATTTGGTCGTTCGTTGCACCACCGAGTAATTACGTTATGTACACCCTGATAATACTGCAGCGCGTGTATCAGCGTTGCTGGCCGTGAGGTAGCTACAAACGCTCGTAGCGTTCATTTTCGCGAGCGCTTCATTATGCGGGCGTCCGCGAACAGCCGACCGGGCGAGAGTGTTTGTCGACGTTGCGTATATATAGTACGATAACGAGCAGAAGCCGACGCGGGTATGCTGCGCCAAGGGTCTCCGATGTGCATGTATGTGCGAGGAGCCCTCAAAAGGCAGCAACACCGTTAAACTCACCCATGGGTATGCTTGAGGACAAACATGAGTACGCGATTACGCACACACGCAGGCAATCTTTATAGGCGTCTTACCCTTGTATGCAACGCAGCATGTGTATACCTTGCGCCGGATCGTGTGACGTCACATGACCGGCTCGTCTCAATGCATGCCAATGAAACCACCGTTACCCAAGCGCACGCGTCCGGTAAACCGTGAACGTGGTGCTTGCGTCTGCGATGCCTTGCGCACCGTGCAATAGGCGGTGCACAAATGCGCACCCTAGTAACGGTTACCTGTGAGTAACAGAAACCGATCTCGAATGCTATGCTCCTGCGGGCTGCATGCGCCGGAAGTGATTGCAGAGCTGGAAACACGTCATAAACCATATATTTTCCTGCAAAAATTACTAGAGAAAACTTTGGTGTTGCGGTCGTTCAGTTGCCATGGAAATGATTTCTAAAACGTGAATTTTGCCTAATCTTCGTGCTTCTGGCTCAGGCTTTATCTTCCTAACGTTTCCAGCAATCGTATATTTTTTTTAAACGAGCAAAGTCAATAAATTTCAGCATATTCACTTACGGAATTCTATTATACAAATTCTGTTTTTGTAATGAATTATCAATACGCCTTCGTTTAGCCTCTATATTGAGATTCAACTGAATATCATGCGTATCAATCGAATATCATGCAAGGACGCGCATAACCATAGCCACTTGTTTCATTGGTAACGAAACATCTTGTTTAATATGATTGACTTGCAAAGTCACAAAACCTTCCCCTCGTACGTGTTTTCTTTCTCGTTCCCGTTCGTTTGCGCCATTCTTCCTTCAGCATGGATTACCCGCACGTTCAACAGTCAGTACTTCTAAACCACTTGAAGCCAGAAGAACGTAGTGCAAATCCGCGTATACCTATACCGACTATTCACGTGCTGGGGAGGTACTGTGCGCATCGTCAAATTATGCCATATTGTCTAATTCTGTAATGGCGGCATTTCGAGCCAATCTGAGAGAGCAGCCCTCTGGGCCATTCAGAGCAGACAATACGGCTGAATTCGACAATGCCCAGAATTGCACTCCGGATTGAAACGCCATTCTTGCAGCTTCCACATGGACACTAGCGCCACAGTTGCCACTGGTAATTTTTGTGCGACACTCAGTCTACGCGGTACTCATCGAGCTTGAACATCGGAAATCAGAAACAACTTTATGCGTTGGAAATGAAGCGAATTGTAAACTAGTGAAACTTTAGTGCCGTAAGTTGTGTGCAGCGCGATGTAAGCGGCGCACAGCGATTGCATTGCCAGAGACGTCGCCGCCTCATGAGCAGCGCTGCCCTCCACAACAGACGTCACGTCCACGACGAGGCTTGCAACAATGCGTGAAATCTCGCACGCGCGCGCTATAGGACGAGTGGATGCGCGCTCTATGCTACAGCGGCCAAGTTCAGACAAGACTAACGTGACGCAAGGTCTCAGCAATAGCTACCCGCATGAAAGTGAACATGTAATCTCTGATGTTGACTCGTGGAATTCTCATTGAACTCTTTCATTGCCGCCAGAAATGGTCTTTTGTTTTAGGTCTCGGGCAAAAAAATTGTTGACCACTACAAATAATATTCCAGCACACATTGCAGCATAGCATATTGTGCATGATGAAATGCTCTTTCCAAAAACATACGCTGCCAAATAAACAAAAGTTTATTAAGTAAAACATAAAAATTCTAGAAAGCGCCATTTTTGCTGCCGGTTGATAGAGAAAACAATAAAAAAAGAACACATTATCTCGACAAAAACATTAATATCAAAGAAAATAAAGAATATACATTTCAAAGATAAGTAACCCGGGAATGGTGTCTGAAAAAATAAATTCTCAGTACACCGCCGTTCTTCGGATACAAAAAAGAAACTAAAACCAGTTCATCGCTCGTGCCATGCGGTGAAGCAGTTCCTGGATTTTGTGAAACATAGGTGCACTCCGCACTTTTCTCACAAAATGTCTGGTTTTTGTTCAACTTTGCGGTCCTCGTAACACACTTTGCGCATACGCCTTTTCGGCATCTTCTGAGGATGGTCCGATGTGAAGTCCAAGGAACGCACTTTACCAGTTCGTCTACAGTCATGCACCTTTTCCAGGACCGATCGCTCTCAGCATAGCTGGGCAACTACAAGAATATGCATCCAAGCATATCTGCTTGCGCGTTTGCAGACTGTCTTTATCACCGCTGCAGAGAAGAAGAGCAGAAAGGAATCCTACGCCGTTGTAAAGTGTCTTGCGCTACTCGATATGGTGCTGGGCCGAAATGTGCTACGGGTGGCCTTCTTGGAGTGAACGGAACTTTCTTTGCGGCCGATGGCAGCACATCATGACCAAGCGAATTATGCACCCCGACCATAATCAGTAGAGCTCTCAGGTCGTGCAAAAATATTAGCAGGTAAGCGCGCGCAAGGAATGAGACTGCTCAAGGCCGTGAAGGAAACTCGCCCGTGAGCAGCTGCGGATGTCCCGCGCTGAGCTCAAAACATCGTGGCCATCAGAGCTTGAATCTGCTTTGCCGTCATCTTCGTAATCATAACTGAAGCCCTCATCACTAAATTTAAGTGCGGGTGCAGCATAGTTTCGAGCACGACGCTTTTCTCGCGGCGCAGCCACGCGGGACGACGCCATGGGAGCGACTCCCGATAACTGCGCAGTGACACGGCAGCGCCCCTTGCCTGGATTTTACGAGAGAAGCGAAATCGAAACTCTTGTAAAATGGTTGAAAATGCCAGGTCCACATGTCGGAGATGCGGCGGCCCTTCAGAAATGCACTTTGGAGCAATAAAACGACTCGGACTCCAAACCAAAGCTCACTAGGGAACAGCTGGCGTCATTTTCGTTTAATTATCACCGCTGTTGTGAAGTCGGGGGTCCGTGCGGCCAACAGAGATTCCATTGGTGGTACCGTGCCAGGTGCCGGGAGAAAGAAGGGTTCCGAGCGACGTTCAAGAGAGTGACAAAAAAGGATTATATTCAAAAAGTATACATGGTTCAGTTTTACAACACGGCTTCAACTATCGGAGCACATATATGGTAGCGTCTTTGCATGTCCGAGCGTCTCCCTCCCTCACAGCCGTCCGGATCCCCTTTTTATGCCCTTTTCTTTCCTCTTTCCCTCGTTGAGGGAATTCACTGGCCAATCACAACGCCGCATCGTTCACCACCTCAATCGCCCCTCGATGGTCGTCAGCGTGCTAAAAATTGATGGGGTTTTGCGTGCCAAAACCCCTTTCCGATTATGAGGCACGCTGTGGTGGGGGACTGTAGTGAGGAAATTTAGACCACCTGGGGTTCTTTAACGTGGACCTAAATCAAATTACACGGATGTTTTCGCCCCCATCGAAACGCGGCCGTCGTGGCCGGGATTCGATCCCGTGACCTCGTGCTTAGCAGCCTAACACCATAGCCACTAAGCAACCACGACGGGTGTCGTCAGCGTGCTGCTCGGTTACTGTCCTCAATGTGCTGCTCGTGGTGCTCGTGTCTTCAAGAGCTACTCGTGTACGTAGTGCACCTGTCTCCAACACGTCACAATAGGCGGCAACCACTTGTCGTCGACGCTTTCCTCCGGGACAGGAAAGGCGGGCTTCCCCTGAGAAAGTTTCCCGGGAAGGTCGGGTTGAGGCCCTTTTATGGATAATTGGCCACTTCGTGACGGTCAGGAAGGCGACGTTACTGTCTTGAAGCGAAGTGAATGATGAGGCATGAACATCAACCGTGACAACTGCATGTCACTAGTGGGGCATCCTTTTGTTGCGGCTAGAGTGGCGTTCCGGGCATGGAATCCACCAAGCCCATCCACTAATACGTCAAGTTGTAGAAAATGAAGGGAAAAGGGTTTACTAAGCTTACTTGCACGGCTCCAGTGTGGAAGCCCACTCCATAGAGAAGCAAGTTAACGTCTCAGTTCCCATCAGGACTCTCTGACCATACTCTCGAAAAGTATCTGGTTTTAATTCCTTCTTCTTCCCTAGGCGCTACTCGACTAGGGAATCTGAAGACTGTCCAGCAACCAATCACCGTCGTCCACTCCGCTGTGATACCACGCCCAGGCTATCCATAACACGCAGTAACTCCGCCTCGAAGAACTGGTTTCGAAATTGTGGCAAAAAGAAGTCATCCGGGCAAAAAGAAATCATCCGGCGACACCTGCTTGCTTCGTTGTATCCCACTCCATTCTTCGCGCATTCTGCAAGGTGAAGGTTGCGCTGAGGGCCTTTCGTGGAATTCTGCATCAGCCGGTTTGCACGCTGTCTTTCTTCTTCTCTTCAGCCTTTTCTCCGGTTCCCAGGCAATGGGGGAGGGGGGGGGGCACTTTTAGTCGTTGTGCACGCCTCGCTGACGTCTGGTTTAGGAGGTTCTGTGTTTTGACACGTCGCAAACGTTCAATTAACACCCTTGGTGTTGAGACGTAACAAACACCTCCGCCGCCAAGAGATCCGATCTAAGGTTGACCAGAAGTCAGGGTGCCCGAAGCGTCGATGTTCGGTCGCGGCCTCGGGGATCTTTCTAGTTGTGATGACTGATGTCAAACGACAGCTCCGAGGGCCCAGCCCTCGCTTGGTTGTGCCCACCTCCCTGGGAGGTGTCCACCTCCTGGTTGGAAGAGATTAAAACATACCGCGACGTGATCAGCTGTATAGGGCCAGCTTTTTCTGGCTTCAATTTTATCCCCCGTTACGCTCCCTCCAAGTTGTTGGGTTGGTTTTTTCCCCCTTCCTTTATGTCTTGAAGCGTAAAATGAACAACGAAGGGACAAGTTCTGAGAACCAGTTTGCACTGGGATGTATGTCGCAATCAATTCACACACACACGGCATTGTTGTGTCAGGCGTAAGAGCCTCTCCTCTAAAGGTCTCCTCTAAATGTAGACGCGCGTTTCTGCGAAAATCGGCTCTGGCATGCATGAGGTGGCCTGCCGCGATTACCCACACCTGCATAACGGTAAGATAGGCACGCGCAGTGCGTGCCCAATAATCTCCTCTGAGGCGGAAGTGAGTCTCGCAATCGACACAGTTCGATGCAAAACATCCCCTTTCGGCCGGTTATCGGGGGCGACCTCGAGATTTGCGCACGCACGCAAGTCGGGAGAGGTGGTCGCCGAGGACGCGTTGCGAAAGATGCACGCCACTACGATAAGGTCGTACGAGAGAGGGAACAAGGGGCAAACTGCGCATGCGCTTACTCCAGACAACCTATATAGAAAGAAAAGATAGAGAAGGCATAGACGTAAACCAAAAAAAGCGTCTGGTTGTCTACCCTAAAAGCTGGGAAAAGGGGAAATAGAAAGCTGAGAGAGAGGAACGAGTTGGTGTTCCAGTATCGCGTCTATACGGACAGTGGACGGTCGTCTACAACCACTGCAGTGCATCGGAAAATGATTGCATTTGCATATCAAATCGAGGATGGCGGCACAGCAAGTGGTCGACGTTTTCTTTGCGGACACCACATGTAGCACTGTCAGCCATTCCATGCAAACTCTAAAAACAAAAGTATGGCACACGGAAGTTCATAGTGGGGGAGTAAATCCTCGTCCCACATTCGATTCCATTTTTCAGAGTTCTGAATTAACACGGCAAGCTGGGCGAGTTGGTGATTCAACGTGTTCCTAAGGGTGGGCAGCGCAACCCGGGCGCAAGACAAAAGAAAGTGAACGATGCGAGCGCAGGTAACTGCGCTCGTATCGTCTGCTTCCTTTTGTCTTTCGTCCGTGGGTTGCGCTACCCACCTCAAAGAACATTTTCAGAGTTCACCTGCCCCACAGAAGTGTTCTATGTTCAGTCTGCGCACAAGACAAGAGTATCCGGCACGATACTATCCTATTCTACAGCTCCTTCTGAAAGGTCTCGGATACTAAACGCGTTATCATTTCTATGCGTAACCCTTACCTCGCCCTCTCTCACTTTCCTCCATCTGGCCGTCTGGTTTCAGACCTGTACCGGCGAAAGATAAGAAAGAAATCTTACAGTTGTGATACAGACGCTCTGCCACTACACCACACAGTGTGTGCCAGTTAACGTTAGCCAAGCTGTTCAACGACAAAGAAAAATATATATTTATAAAACGCGGTGCAGTATACATTTATAAGACCTATGGCGTTCAGTTTTCAGCGTTCTGACAATCGGACACCGCGGGTCTTAAAATCGTATCTTGCACCGTGTTTTCTCAATAATTTCTTTTTTTCTTTAAACACCTTGTCTGACCAACTGGGACAACCCATATATACACCACAACTAGGTTTCCCGAAAAAATAAAAGGTTTAGTTCTACTCTCTTTATTCCCAAAATGACTGGTCGCATCGCACCACAAAATATGAATTCCGTTCTTTCATTGTGCAGTTAAGGGGAGAGTTCAGATTTATTACGCACCCTAAAGTGCGCATCAACTCTGAGGTTGTGTGAGTGATTATGCATCCACAAGAAGTATACGAAACCTGAAATCGGTATGGACATGTACCGTACTTTAAAACGCACCGCCCTCTACTCGCTATCATGGGCAATGAATAACCTGCTAAGCACTAGTATCGCCGTACACGTTAATTGAGATGTTATGCAAGTCTGGGGTTTCACGTGCCAGAACCTCAAAACCACGGCATGATTATAAGGCACGCCATGGTGGGGTACTCCGGATTAATTTTGACCACCTGTAGTTCATTAACCTACACCCAGTGCACGGGCGTTCTTGCATTTCGCCCCCGTCAAAATGCGGCCGTCGTGGCCAGAAAATGATCGCGCGTCCTCGGGCTTAGCAGTGCAACGCCAAAGCCACCACGCCACCACAGCGGGTCGCCCTACAAATGACGTAGATATTGTCACAGTAAAGCTAGAGCTACACAGCCTTGAATGGTTGCCGTAAGGTTTGCATGCATGGAGGAAAGAAACAAAATGGGAGAGGCCCTGACGTCACAGCCGGAAATGCAGCCATGTTGGTGTGCCACCTCCCTTTTCGCCTCCAATCAGCTCGCCGGTGAAGATAAGCGCGAGCTTTGAACTTGCGTTGCTACGAGACGCCGGAAGTGTGTGCAGCCGACGCGCGTCAAAACAAAGCCTCTGAAACTTCTGTAACAGTTTTAGTGAAGCAGAGGTGCTCCTGTGCTTTTCCGTGGCGCGTTCAACAACACGATGAAGACCCGCGCTGTAATTACCCGAGTGTCTGCGTTGCTGGCTGACAGTCACACTCATAGACCCTAAACACAACTTTCAAGCTTGCGCACCACGCTCCAAAGTCAGCTTGTCTCATGAAGAGAATGTGCAGTGAGACACAGGCGGAAGATTGATTCACTTTTAGGAGGACGAGAGCAGCAGCCAGAACTTCAGGAGCGCGGTTGCTATGGCAACGTTGACGTTTGGTGCACCAGTCTCAGAGCTCCTTTGCGAAACACAGCACGTGACTTCCGCCACACTTTCTCCAACACGTCCGTGCTGGCCGGGGCCTCTCCTACGCTTCCCTTCCTCCATGCTTAAATGCCATCGCACTCTCACAGTCAGTCATGGAACATGACTTGTGCAATAATAGTTTTCCTCCCTTCTCTAACTTTCTACCTCATTTCTCTTGAGTATAGATAAGAGACATAGGTGTATGTATGTTATCAGGACTTCCAGATAAATATTTAGTATATATATGTCCCAAGACTTTTTACTAAAGCCGTTACTCGCCCATGACCCGTACATCAATGCCAAAACGAACAGACGGCATGAACCGACGCATCCGGTGCCGAGCCACGTGAAATGTCGCGAACGCGATCGCTCGAGAAAAACGCCTCATATCGCCGCCGTCTGATACTCGAACACTTTAGGATTCGCTACATGACGAACCCGTGGAGCCGCTCCTCAGTTTTCTGGGGAAGTGTGCGTCACCGACACCACGAAGGATTGCACCGCTCTATATTTAATCGCCCCCGTCGAGCGGCCGTTCCTTGCTTGGAGCAACGCGACAGCCGCTCGCCTGTCGCTGAGCTTGAGGCGTGCCGTCATTCGCAGGACGATAAGCTATCGCAGAGTGCCCTCCCCTTCCTCAACTCCTGCGCCTTTCTCCCGTTGTTTGTCTGCTCTTTTTGCTCTCTCCTTTAGATTGCTTTCGAAACGTGCCGCGTCTCGTAAGTTGTATGCCACGCTGCGCAAGTTGTCATCTCGAATAATCGAGAGAAACCTCTGATTCCGATTTTCATTTTACCTATTGTTTTCTCTGAACAGCAGAAAATATTGCCCACGAGACAAGCCTAAATGAGGGAGCGAGAGAGAAATTAAAGAAAGGTTAACCAGACGCAAGTACCGTACGACGGGGAAAATGGCCCTAAGGTATGAAAAGAAAGAGTGAAATTAGAAAAAAAAAAAAACATTGAGGGCGTCTCCTTCGCCCGGAGCCTGCACGTCTAAACTACAGCCGCTCACTTAGGTCTGTCGACTTGAGCAACTGCAGTACGGCACGTATCGTTCTCTGGACTTGCGAGGTATACGTGGCCATGGATCAAATACTTTGCCAGCATGAGTATTCTTGAGTCCAGATGACCTAACGTGGCGCTGAGCAGAAGCCACTCGTCGACAGGGCGGGGACACGTAGCAGAGTGACGCTTCTTCCTGCAACAGTTGCAGGTGTGAGGAGTCTGTCGAACTAAATGAGAGACCACAGTCTCCTGATGGGTTCTTCGTTAACATACATAGGGCTTGGCAGCAACAGCGAGTTCAGAGGCACACGAATAATAACTTTAAAGATTGATTGATTGATTGATTGATTGATTGATTGATTGATTGATTGATTGATTGATTGATTGATTGATCGATCTAGAAGTGTAGGCACCCACACAGTCACCTGCTGTTTCACAAGCAATATGTTGTTTAATGATGAAGAGACAATGACCTGAAGCGAAATGAGATATTCTGCCGATAAAGCAGTTTTCGTAAACCTGTGCGGAAAACACAGCGACGAAGCGGCACGATCTGCGGCTTCCGCGGTTGCACACAAGGTCAATAAAGCATGAACGACAGAAGTCACCAAGTAACTCGACAGCTTTCGTAACTGGAAAACCTGTTGTGTGCCAACTTTCGTCCCTACGTACATAAACTTGCCCATGGTTATAAAGTTTCACGCGAATGACAGTAAGTTGTCGCACACTACAGAGCGAGAGAGAGAGAGAGGGAGATAATATCAAGGAGAAAGTAAGGCGAGAAGCATGAAGGTAAACCAGAACTGAAAACCTCGCTCGCTACCCTTCACCAGTGAGGAGTATGGGATGCGTAAAAAATAATTGAATACAGGAGAGAGAGATAGGCTGCACACGGACATGTGCGCTCCCCTCGGCACTAGTTAACATCAGCATCATCATCAGCAGCAGCAGCGGCCCAGTGCAGGACGGAATACTCTCCCAGCGATGTCCAATTACCCATGACATTTACCGCAGACTCCGATGCGACTCGCGTCTTTCCGCACAGGAAGTTATCTTGACCGAAACAAAACAAGAGAGAAAGAATCAAGAGGCTGCGTTACTTTCCCACATGTAATGGACACCCGTTACTATAAAAGAAAGAAAGCGTAATCATGACTCTTTGTTGTTCGCCTCAAATCGAGGTCTGCATTATCTAGCGCATGTTGACGCATGCGCGCCTTCTCGCATTCCCTGGGCTCAATCAACGCTGCACCGAGGCGAGGCGAGGCGGAGCGAACGGTTCCTCAGAGAAACGGCAGAACTAAATGGATGAAAGAGAGATAAGAAAGAAGGATGGATGACACGAAAAGAAAAAGACTAGAACGTACTGAGAGATAAAACAAAACAGAAAGGGAAAGGGATCTCGAGCCGGTCGCCGATAGGAGTGTGGGACCTTTGTACGTTCGAGCGCGTCGAGGCGACGGTCACGTCGCCAACGGCCGGAGCTTTTTGTTATTGAAGCCAGGGAAGCCTCACAGCGACGGAGAAAAAGGATGGACGTCGAAAGAATGCGCGGACGCCCAGAGTATAACGCGAGTGATGCCAAAGAGATCCTGGCGGTTACACTCTAAAACTTATTCTGTGGACAGTCTCAAAGACTTTAGAATGGCCTGCTGTGGCAGTCTATAGACAGATAAAAAGAGTTAAGAGTTCGACGAACGCTCCGCTGGTGAGGAGAGATGCTAGTAAATAAACAAAGCGCTGTGGTCACTGACCATAACCCTTCGCAGCCGCAACCAAAATTCAGCAGACGCTATAGGACGACAGCATATACTCTATGCTGCCTATTGAAAGAAAAACCCGCAGAGGTTCCCAAACAGTATATTTTTTGCTGGGCTAGTTGGGTCACACTTACAATGGAAATGATGCAACACCACATGAAGAAAAGACCGCACGGAAAACACCATCGCCCTTCAGCTAACTTTTGACCAAGTCGAAAGACAAATAACTTTTTTACTCGGTCGCTTTTGTCGGTTCCTGTGTCGTGTGTTGAGCATAGATTCTCAAAGCTTCTACAGGGTCGCACAAGATCCCTCTTATACCATCGGCGAACGTTTTAGAAAGCCAGCAAGGATGCGAGAACGAGACGAGTGCGACGCCGCGTGGAAAAGCCTTGCCTCGCTCCTCGTGACGTCATAGATTCCAGTAACGCCTGTTTGGCACGTTATTTAGCTTTTCATATAAAAACGAAGAAGCTTTACATTGGATCTGAAAATAAGCGAGTACTCAATCGTGAAACTTCTTCGGACCTCCTCAGCGTAAAAACAAAAGAAACACGAAAATCGTCACAATAGCCGTGACATTGCGCTCAGACATTCGTCGCATCCCAGCTCGGCGCGAACGTTTTACGTTTGTTGTTCTTTTTTTTTAAGCTAATAACGCGAATTTGCAATGAATCAATGAAAATTATGTTTGTGTGCGTGAGCGCGTGTGTATGGTTATGTGTTTGCGTCCGTGTGTATTGCGGGTGTCTGTCCACGAGTGTTTGCGTGCACACATGTCTATCCGTGGGTGTTTGCACGTATCGTGTGTCTATGTGTGTGCCTGCGCGTGTGCGTGTGTATGCGTGTGTGTGCGTCTGTGTATGTGCGTGCGTGCATGTGTGTGTGGACACACACACACACACACGGTGTTTGTATTTTGCCGCTGTCCTGACCGTGTTTCTCACACCACCGGCGGTTTTAAGTTGTTAGGGGTTCTGCGTCCTGTGCCACTCTTACTATACAGAGGCGATGTCGAACCTTTCGCCAAGCCGAGAAGGGCGTTGGCGCCGTAGTCGACCCTCTGCTCCCATGCACCGAACTCTGCAAACACGGCTTCGGCCGGTACGCGAGCCCAAACCGAACCAATCTCCCCCTCGCAACTACCGAACGACGTCTCCGTCGTCGCAGCCGTTGTTTCCACTCGACCCTTGGACCGCGAAGTGCCGCAGGCTCGAACGGCGACGGCGAGCCGCTATCAACAGCGCCGCGACGGGAGCGCGCGGCCCGCAGAAGCAACGCCGACGCGTTCTGAGAGGAGCGGGCAAGCCGAGCGCGATCTGGGTGTGCGAGCCGGATACAATAAAGCAGGAAACGGTCACGCGCGAGTAATGCCGAGGCATTCAGTCACAGCTTGTGCTGCTCGCCTCTTGAATGGAGCGCCGACCCTGTTAGCGCCACACCAAATCAGCTCGCGGGCTGGTAAATTAAAGCGCTATTTCAAGATCGACCCCCTCCCCCCCCCCCCCGAAGCCCATTTTTTGCACGCAGAAAAAAAAGAAAATGAGCAGACTTCAGTGATTCACAGCAGAATCGGTTTCCAGCACGAACAGGAAAAGACGACGACGCACGCTGCAGACTATCAACTGGTAGTCAGTTGATAGTCCAGCGTGTGTCGTCGTCTTTTCCTGTTTGTGTCAGAACGTTCTGCTGAAAACCGATTCTGCTCTGTACAACCAACGAGCTCAGGCAAGCACTATTCAGTGATTCCTTGGGCCTTGGACTCACGTATTGCGACAGCAGCATTCTCTCGCAATAGAGACAACCATCTCGATCGTTTGGTTGCTCGCCCTTGTACTTCGAATAACGGGCGCCCACGCATTGCTCGATAATCACGCGGTTATATTGAGTTGGGCGTGATAAGCTATTGTGATAATCCAGGCCAACGCTATCCTTTTCTTTTTGAATTTCGAGCGGAAACCTCAGCGCCTGCGGGTCCGTGCGACGACGTGGATTTCAAATTATTTTCTCGCGTTCCGATCGTTTTCAGACGCATGCAAAGTTCTGGAAACTCTATAAGGTGAGTCATTTGTTGCTTCAGAAAACAGTGTAGTGACTCGAAAAGACGCCGTGAAGATATATGAGGTCAGTGCAAGCCAGTGCACGAACTTCACTGAAGGTTAGAGTCGCCACCAGTACTCTCTCGTTCTTGCGTCGCTTCTCCGCGATGTTTGGATCGGACTGCTGGTACGATCTGTTGGGAACTCGGCGCTGACGCCCGTGGTTGTACCTGGGTCGCAAGCCCCAAGGGTAGCGTTGGCCTGGCGGCCTGGGGTACAACTGGAAGCATCCGAAGGTCCCGGCAAAGCATGAGTCGACTGGTAACAACGAAACAACTTGTTTATTTTAACATCGCAAAGAGTTGGCGGTCAGGTTTGACCGTAGTAGAGAGACGGGAGAGCACTTCACTCAACAGAAGAAATCGGAGCCCTCTTTTTGGCGTCCGGGGGCAGCTGTTTTTATACTCTCGCAGTTGAGGGCAAGAAGGAACCCCTCAAAAGACGAGCACGTGAATGTACAATGGGCTAATGGTGACGCACACTGTCGTAGCGATGCCGTAGCACCATGTCGAGCACGATCTCGTAGCACCCTGTCGTGGCGCTGCCGGTCGGACACAATGACTGTAATGAGAAGATGGTCCCTGCTTTGGCATCGCCTGTTTCGGGCATAATGACTGGAACGAGATCCCTGCTTTGGCATCGCCTGTTTCGGGCCCAATAACTGGAATGAGATCCCTGCTTTGGCATCGCCTGTTTCGGGCACAATGACTGGAATGCGAGGATGATTCCTAGGCGGTCGCATCGCCGCAGTCGCGCCTGGAAACACCTGGCGATGAGTGTTGCGGCGACGACGATCGGGCCAAAATGTCCGCCGCCCCGCCGCAGTCGCGCCGGCAAAACCACGTGTCGCAGGCGAAACGCAACAGACCGCCCCGCCGGGGGAAGGAGATCCCGATGGACAGGGGACTGCATCCGCTGTCCGGAGGGATGTCGCTCGATGATGCTCATAATCGAAGTCGGGCGTCCCTCGACGTTTCTTGAGCGCAGCGCACAGAGAAGGCCTCGTTCTCTTGTTCAGGTTCGCACGGGACACTGCAAAGTGACTTCGGGAGAGTTCACATTTTTGTTCTCGTTCCCGGCAAGCGTTAGAACTACGCTGAAACTCAACCGCTCAGTCAGCAAGCACGGCACAACCCTCACTAAGCCCTGCCAGGCTCTTTCCCCTTTTTATACCACTGCCTAGTTCCTTACAGTAGTCTAGCATCACTCAGAACGCGTCCACAAATTGAAAAATTGCACTAGAAAGCATATCATCACTTTGAAACACTAAACAAAAGCAATATGTTAAAAAAAAATCCTGCCTCAGGAAGAAAAACATCAGTAACAAACAATTTTGAGGCTGATTCCTACGTTAGGGGCTTCGACTTAAGCCATCGGCGTTACCGTTGAGACTCCCCTTTTTGTAACGCACCTCAAAGGAATATTGTTGTAAAGCGAGGCTCCAGCGCAGGAGGCGGCCATTTTTGGGAGAGATGGTCTGCAGCCATTGGAGAGGGCAGTGATCCGTCTCAATGATAAACCTCGAGCCGGCTAGATAGCATGACAATTTCTGAACGGCCCACACGAGACATGCACACTCTTTCTCGGTGGCGCTATACGCCTGCTCACGACTGGTCAGCTTACGACTAGCATACAGGACGGGGTGTTCTACTTCTCCATTTTCCCGTTGGCACAGTACAACGCCCATGCCTCGCTCACTAGCATCGCACTGAACAATGAACCCTTTTGTATAGTCTGGCGATCGTAGCACAGGCTGGCTTGTTAGGGCACTCTTTAGGGCGCTAAAAGCTCTTTCCTTTGTCTCGTCCCAGACGACTGTTTGAGGCTCTGTCTTTCTTAGAGCATCCGTCAGGGGAGCCGCGATATCAGAGTACCTAGGGATGTACCTCTGATAGTAGCCGGCGACACCCAAGAACGACCGAATATCGGTCTTTGTGCGCGGTTGCGGAAAGTCTCGCACAGCGGCCACTTTTATTTCAGAGGGGCGGCGACGACCCTGACCAATCACGTGACCGAGGTAGACAACCTCGGCCTGTGCTAACTGGCACTTAGGAGCCTTGACTGTCAAGCCCGCTTCGCGCAGGCGGGTTAGCACTGCCCGCAAGTGTGCCATATGCTCAGACCAGGATGCGGAGAATATCGCTACGTCGTCTAGATACGGTAAAGCGAATTCTTGCTGTCCCCGCAACACTTTATCCATGAGGCTTGAAAAACAGTATGGCGCGTTCTTCAAACCAAAACTCAACACTTTAGGACGGAATGTTCCCATTGGTGAAATGAACGCCGCATACCTACTAGCCTCTTCTGTAAGTGGAACCTGCCAATAACCCCTGACAAGATCTAGGGTGGAAATAAACTGAGCGCTACTAACTTTCTCAAGGCGCTCCTCGATGTTAGGGATCGGATAAATTTGATCCTTAGTGATGGAATTAAGCCTGCGGTAGTCGACGCAAGGACGAGGTTCCTTGCCCGGTACCTCAACTAAAATCAAAGGGGAGGTATAATCACTCTCACCTGCCTCAATAACACCGAGCTGTAGCATTTTCTTTACCTCAGCCTCCATAATATCGCTCTGGCGGGGTGACACCCGATACGCCTTGGATCGTACTGGCTCTGGGGAGGTAAGTTCTATATCATGAGTAAGTACAGAAGTCCTACCAGGCCTCTCAGAGAACAGACCTTGAAACTCTTGTAATAGCTGGTGTAGTTCGGTTTTCTGCTCAGGCGACAGCGGTGCTTTACTGATAAGGTCACCAATGACTTGACCGGTGTCTTCCCTGTTCGTCACTGAGCCTAGTCCCGGAAGCTCGACTGGAAGCTCTTCAGGAACGTTTATCATCATGCACACCACTGCTTCCCGTTGTCTATAAGGTTTGAGCAGATTACAGTGGTAAACTTGCTGTGCTTTCCGCTTTCCTGGCAGACTTACCACGTAGTTAACGTCCGACAGTTTCTGAACAATTCGTGCTGGGCCCTCCCACTGCACGTCTAGTTTGTTGTTTAGCGATGTGCGCAATATCATGACCTCATCGCCAACCTCAAAACGACGGGCCCTGGCTGTCCGATCATAATAAACCTTGGCCCTCTGCTGGGCCTTTGTCATTGCTTCACCTGACAACTCCTGTGCCCTTCTTAAGCGTTCGAGGAGCTTAAGTACGTACTCCACCACGACTGGGTCGTCGCCCCTACCTTCCCATGATTCTCGAAGCATGCGAAGCGGAGATCGAAGCGAGCGACCGTACACCAGTTCAGCTGGCGAAAACCCCGTAGCCGCATGCGGCGCGGTCCTTAAAGCAAACATCACCCCAGGCAGACACAGCTCCCAGTCAGTTCGATGTTCAAAACACAACGCTCTCAACACGCGCTTCATGACGGAGTGGAGCTTCTCAACGGAATTCGACTGTGGGTGGTACACTGAGCTGTGTAACAGCTTTACCCCACACCTTTCGAGAAAAGTTGTCGTCAAAGCGCTAGTAAACACTGTGCCCTGATCTGATTGGATTTCCGCAGGAAAACCAACTCGCGCAAATATGGACAGTAGTGCATTAACTATCTCAACTGAGCTGAGTTCTTTAAGCGGCACTGCTTCAGGGAACTTTGTCGCTGGGCAGATCACAGTCAAAATGTGTCTGTACCCCGTGGCTGTTACCGGCAGAGGTCCCACTGTATCAATAACGAGCCGTCTAAAAGGCTCCGTAATGATAGGTACCAATTTCAACGGCGCCCTTGATTTGTCCCCTGGTTTGCCCACCCGCTGACAAGTGTCACATGTCCTCACGAAATGGTCTGCGTCCCGAAAACACCCTGGCCAATAGTACTCTTGCAAGAGACGGTCCTTAGTTTTCTTAACTCCCAGGTGTCCGGACCACGAACCCCCGTGTGACAAGCGCAACAGATCCTGACGATAGCATTGAGGCACGACCAGCTGGTCGAACTCCACTCCTCTTCGGTCTAGATACTTCCGGTACAGGACTCCACCTCTTTCCACAAAACGCGCAGTTTTCCTGGCGATACCTTCTTTGACATTGCAGCGCACGTTTTCCAGGCTGCCATCCTTTTTTTGCTCGGCTATCAAAGCCGTCCGGCTGACTTTTAGCAACCTATCAAGTCCGTCTGACGTAGGCGCGATGAGCAAATCAGTAGATAGCTCTTCTAACTTTCCCGAATCGGGATTTTCCTCTCCAGTATCTGGCGCCTTCAACGCTACAGACTCAATTTTATTCAGTTCGGGCGTGCTCTGAATATCAGCTTGCTGCGCCTCTGACCCTTTTTCGTTGTTTGATAACGTCGGCCCCGCAACTACCGCCTTTGCAGCGAGCTCCCGAACCTTCGATCTGGTTAAGGCCTGAACACTAGCTTCACCAAACAAAAGCCCCTTCTCGCGCAGGAGGTGATCGGACCTGTTTGAAAATAGGTACGGGTACTGGGGTGGCAGCATAGATGACACTGCCGCCTCTGTCTCAAGCGCTCCGAAAGGTCCTTCAATAAGCACCCTTGCTACTGGCAGACACACGCTATGAGCTTCCACGGCTTGCTTGATCCATGCGCACTCGCCCGTGAACATATGGGGTTCTACGTAAGACGGGTGAACTACATCCATCGTAGCTGCGGAATCGCGAAGCACTCGGCACTCTTTCCCGTTTACGAGGAGGTCTCGCATGTAAGGCTCGAGAAGCTTCATGTTCTCGTCAGTGCTGCCTATTGAAAAAAACACAACTTTTGGTGTTGTTTCCGGACACTGCGCCGAAAAGTGACCCGGCTTCTGGCACGTATAACAAACGCCCGCTCGCCTCATCTCGAACCGCTTTCTGCGTTCGGCTTCGGCTGCCGTCTCTTTACGTTTGGTCGGATTGCTTTCACTCGCATCCTCACTACGCGTGTCCCCCTTAAATCTCATGGGCGTGAACCTTGGCCTCTCAGACTTGGAGCCAAATTCACCCTTTTGACCGTCCTTAGCTCCGCGAGCTCGACGCGTCACAAACTCCTCGGCTAGCTCAGCGGCTCTAGCCACCGTACTCACGTCTGGCCTATCCAAGACCCAGTATCGCACGTTCTCCGGTAACCGACTATAAAACTGTTCTAGCCCGAAACACTGCAGAACTTTATCGTGGTCACCAAACGCTTTCTCTTCTTTGAGCCACTCCTGCATGTTCGACATAAGCCTATACGCAAACTCTGTATATGACTCACTTCTGCCTTTCTCATTTTCCCGAAACTTCCGACGGAACGCCTCCGCAGACAGCCGGTACTTTTTTAGCAGACTCGATTTTACTTTGTCGAAATCCTCTGCTTCCTCTCTATCCAAGCGAGCGACTACGTCGGCCGCCTCGCCGGGTAACAAAGTGAGCAAGCGCTGTGGCCACGTTTCCCGAGAGAACCCCTGCTTCTCGCACGTTCGCTCAAAGTTAACCAGGAACAAACCAATGTCCTCTCCAAGCTTAAACGGCCGCATTAGGTCAGTCATTTTGAACAATACGCGTTCTCCTGCACCGTGTGCCTGACTTCCATTACGAGCGCGTTCCATCTCTATCTCGAGACGCTTCATTTCCAAAGCGTATTGATGGTCACGCTCTTCTTTTTCTTTCTCTTTTTGTTCTTTAAGTTCGCGCTCCTGTCTTTTTGCAGTCTCCCTCTCTTCAATAGTCTCAAGGCATTCCGACAGCTCGTCATCCTCAGCCTCTAACTCAAGAATGGCCTTTAGCAGTTCAGGTTTTCTTAGTTTGTCTGAGACATCCAGACCCAACTCTCTTGCAAGCTCCAACAATTTCGGTTTGCGCAACGACTTCAAATCCATGGCTGCTCTGAATGCTGCTTTCTCTACTGCTTACTATTGTCTTGCCGCAAACTAACCCGGCAGCAACGACAACCACAATTACCAGCTCTGTTTCTGACACTAACAAAAGCCTGGCAAAGCTCAGAAGAAGAAAGTCCCGCACTCACCAAACCTCGCAGCCAAGAGTCCAGCGCAGTCGTTCCGCTGCAGGCAACCAGTCATCACACAGGGCTCGTTGCACTGCTCCCGGATCGTCGTTGAGCTGCTCAGCATACAGTCAACTGCATCTCTTCGCTGCTGGCCTCCGTTGTCGCGATCTCACCGCTGGCAGACAGTTGTTTGAAGTCGGAGGCGATCTCACCGCTGGCAACCAGATGTTTGGATCGGACTGCTGGTACGATCTGTTGGGAACTCGGCGCTGACGCCCGTGGTTGTACCTGGGTCGCAAGCCCCAAGGGTAGCGTTGGCCTGGCGGCCTGGGGTACAACTGGAAGCATCCGAAGGTCCCGGCAAAGCATGAGTCGACTGGTAACAACGAAACAACTTGTTTATTTTAACATCGCAAAGAGTTGGCGGTCAGGTTTGACCGTAGTAGAGAGACGGGAGAGCACTTCACTCAACAGAAGAAATCGGAGCCCTCTTTTTGGCGTCCGGGGGCAGCTGTTTTTATACTCTCGCAGTTGAGGGCAAGAAGGAACCCCTCAAAAGACGAGCACGTGAATGTACAATGGGCTAATGGTGACGCACACTGTCGTAGCGATGCCGTAGCACCATGTCGAGCACGATCTCGTAGCACCCTGTCGTGGCGCTGCCGGTCGGACACAATGACTGTAATGAGAAGATGGTCCCTGCTTTGGCATCGCCTGTTTCGGGCATAATGACTGGAACGAGATCCCTGCTTTGGCATCGCCTGTTTCGGGCCCAATAACTGGAATGAGATCCCTGCTTTGGCATCGCCTGTTTCGGGCACAATGACTGGAATGCGAGGATGATCCCTAGGCGGTCGCATCGCCGCAGTCGCGCCTGGAAACACCTGGCGATGAGTGTTGCGGCGACGACGATCGGGCCAAAATGTCCGCCGCCCCGCCGCAGTCGCGCCGGCAAAACCACGTGTCGCAGGCGAAACGCAACAGCGACATGTCGAATCCCCTCTCGCGGTGAGGGTAGTTTGTTTCACTATTGAAGCAGCGTAATTAGACTTATACAGCTTCACTTAACCTTCTTGTTTAGAATATAGTTCACATTAAATGTGGTTGCAACAAAATAACGTTATATTTCGGCGTATAATTGTAGCAACCGGTTTCGAGACAGTCATCGCGGTAAATGATGTTATTGTACACATTTCCCTTCTTCGTTGCCTCTTGTTCCTTTAAATGGTTTCCAGAGTTCTGTCTAGAAGCAAATTAACATTGAGTACAATCACCATTATGTATACCATTAAGCCGCTATGTATACATAGCAGTACAGCGCACATGAATTAGACGGCAAACTCACTCACAAACTAGGCGTTCTGTCTCCAGCTCAGGTTTAGAAGACACGTACAGCAATTCTGCAAACATAAAACTAAATCAAGACATATTGCATTTATAGTAAGGACCACATCAATGTAACACTCACGGGAGTTCTTCCGTGAAATGTCTCGACGATTAGTATGCTTTCAGATAGCTGTCGTGACGATAGCTCCTCCTTCCAGCTGCAGCAACAGCTAGCGCTTTGAGAAGCTCTGTTGTGCTGCACCGCCCTCTGGATCGGCCCGTATTTCTGTGAGATACCTTCAAAGTGGGTTAAGTCCGCCTATAATGCTATCGCATTAAAATAAGGTAACAGATACAATACGTGACTTGTGCTCTCGTTCTCTCTTCCTCTTTCTTCGTTGGATTTAAGTCGCCTCATGGTGCGCGAGCCGGGCGTCGAAAGAGCGGCATCCAAAAGCCTGGCCGTCGCACAAAAAACAATCAGCGCCCTCGCGTCGGTTTCTACAAACAAAACGTCTCGGCAGCCAACGTCACGGCTTCTAGAAGCAAGAAGAGACGTTGCCCACGTAGAGGAAATAAACGGCGAACAATCAAACACGTTTGAACCGCCGATTACCCCGCGGTGCTTTTTAATTCCTTCCGACCGCGCGCGCGCGTCGGCAACCAGCCTTCTTTGTTGCGCCACGCAAGCACGGCGACCGAGAAAACGGCGCTCGCGCAAGCGTCGGTCAGAGATTAAAACGTTGAGAGAGAGAGAGAGAGTGGATAGTTGGGGAGAGAGTGTAGATAAAGCAGAAGAGCGCGCAACGTAGAGTAGGAGACGACAGGAAACAAACGCGATTAGCTGGAAAAGAAGACAAGCGGGAAAAAAAGAAAGCGCTCTACCGCCGCGGCCAGCGCGAGGAAGCCAAATGTTTTAATAGCCTCATTCCGCAGGCGAGCCCTCCTGCCTACAGTGCGAGCATTCGCGCGCGAACACACACACTGGACCTTCGCTCGCCGGCTCGCGTAATGATTGACGACTGCCGCGAGCGAAACGGAGGTGTGACAGCTCGTCGTCGTTTGCCTTCCGTTTCTCTCTCTGGCTCAGTCTCTCTCTCACTCAATGCTTTGCTGCGAATTTACACAGGCAGAGTACCGAAGAAGAGAAGAGGGAGAGGAGGAAGAAGAAGGTTGTGGCGTTCGCCTCGCCGACGTAGGCACGTGAAAAGCACTTACGTTCACGCTCCCGTTGGTAAGAAGCGTGGATAAGGGGCGCCGAAGGCTGTATAAACGCCGCGACCGAAAGCGTAGCGACGACGCGGATGGACGTATACAGGCGGCGAAGCTACCCGAAGCAACTTCGGGCAGGCAGATGCAAAAGACAGAGAAAACGCGGCGACGAAGACTCGCGCGCATTCGGGCGTTCATTGAAGTGTCTCTCCCTCGCCCTCGTTCGAGCACCGGACTGGACTGGACGCGTGCGCGTGCGTTTCTACGTCTGTCCGTCTCTGTGAGCGCGTGAGAGGAATGAAGGCATGCGAAGGAAAGGAGGCGCTCGGCGCTCCGACGATTCGCCTTGTTTCGCCACGGCGACTTGCAGCGCCGAGAGCGTGAAAATTCTTCTTGTTTCTCCCCTTGACAGCGGGCATATACAGCAGCGGCGGCAGCAGCATCTCCGGGCGAATTCGTTTCCCGAGTGGCTTCGAGCCCCTTAGGACTAACGTGGCGGCTGCGGCAATGTACGGGCGACTGCCTTTGGGGGCTTGTATACAATTCCACTTGCGTAGCAGAACAGCGTGCAGGGGGGCGCAGGACGTGGTGGCAAAAGAGCGACGCCAGAAATAAAAAGAAGGCTGGTGAATGGGGGAGAGGGAGGTGTGGGCAAGGGGAACGTAGTGGGTTGCCGAAAGAGGCAACATGGTCCTGGAAGGTCGTCTTTCGATGACAGCTTTATCACAAGGACCGAGCCGACGAACAAAAAAGCAGAAACAAAGTCCAGAAAACAAAAAAAGAGCGGTTGTCGGCTTGTCTTGAAGAGCAACGCCTGCACCTTACATAAAGAACGGGCAAAGGCGACGAGCAATTCCTAAGGAGATCAACTCTGGAAGAAACGCAAGGAGGCGGGGGGGGGGGGCGGGGAGGGGGGGCGTAGGAGGCGATGTCTTGCAGGAGTCATTCATTCAAAACTGGTTTGATCTTTCTGTCGGCGCCCCCGAACGTTCTTGTTCTGCGTCGTTGCCGCTGACATGCCGCCCGTTCATAGCATGTTGAAAGCACGCGCGTTCATTCACAACCAGGCCGAGCGTGGCGAGTTGGCTCTGCCATGTGATAAATAAGAAGAAAAAAAATCGTATAAAGGCGAAGCTGGACCGAGACCAATGTCGGCGATGGGGCAGAGCACTGAAGACGACCGTGCAGTAGAAACATACAGAGGGACGCGAAGCAGTGAGGTTAATATACGTGCCAATTTATTTTATTTTGTTGCTCATCCTCGCAATATCGAAAGAATGCATAGACAAACGTTGCATGTGTGACGCAAGCGCAGCGTCGTCGACTTTGCGTTGTTGTGCGAAGAGGCTAATAGCAAACAAACAAGGCTGGAAAGTAGGCGTGTTCTCAATTTCGTACATATATGTTGAGCGGCGCGTGGCTGTGGTGGAGTTTCCGAGAGGAAGAAATCTCAGCAGACAGGATCTCTGTAGATTTACTTAGTAACCAGCAGGGAACATATCACAGCTGCCTGCTCTAGGGAACCAACTGTAAGTTTATTTCTTCATGATGGTAGAATCATTGCCTCCGAGTTGTGGCGGCGCACCGCCCGATATCGAAGGTCAACGTGGCACAACTGTGCACGATGAGGTCTTGCCTGGTCTTACTTACAATTTTAGTCAGAGGTCCGTCCGCCATCTTGGTTAGGTAAGACGAGATGCACTTGCTCTGCTTTTGCATATATGAGCCGGCTAGTGACACCTGATCATCGGCGAGCAAGGCGAATGGTCACTTGAATGGTCACGAGGGGCGTAAAATCAATGAAATCTCATGTTTGTTGGTGGAGATTCATCAGTGAGAAATGTAATATAGGCAGGACCCCTGAACTTTTCTAGGAGTTGTATAAGGGGTGCAAATATGTATTTTTCTTTAATTTGCATAATAATAATGTAAGATTAAAACGAGACAAGTACGAAGACGAAGTCATCCACAGTGGGGGCTAGCTCATGTTCGTCAAGGATGCGGAACTAGTAGAACGAAATTGGACGGACTGGGAGAAAGTATATAGAAAGAAATAACAGTAAGAGGGACTGTTTACAATAATTAGAGAACTCGCAGAAAATTCCGAGCTCGGAGCCGCATGCGACTCACGTATTATGTGTGCGGGAGCAATCTTTAGCTGCGTGTCCACGCTGTAACGAAAGGGATACCAACTCTTACTCAGATACCAACGTGGCGTTACGATGCAAGCTCAGCGGCGTCTACTCTTTGCTGTTGTGCAAAGAGGCTAAGAGGAAACACACAAGGTTGTACCAAGCTCTGTTTTCTTTCTTTCTTTCTTTTGTGCACTGTGCACATGTTAGTGCTGGCGCGCGTTTTCACGATGTAGAATACTCGACGGGTACTGGCCAGATAGATGTACTAGTTAATGCAGAGGGAAAATGCTATCTAAATTTTTTTGATCAAGCGTCAGTGTTATTTAAACAATTCAAGAAATGCGTACAATATAGTTGGGCCAATAGCCTATGTGGCTAGTGCATGGTCCAATATGGAAATACATATATAGGTCGACCACGTATGTATTTGCACTAGGCGTGACGTATGCGACGTGAACCCAAGAACGAGTGTAGAGAAAAGCTGTTTAATGGCAGTCTTATGTCGCTTGCTTTGTGTTCTGTCCGTTAACTTAGGCTGTATCCTAATTAAATCTATCTATTTATTTATTCAGAATACTCACAGGCTCCAGTGGGGAGTGAGGAGTGGGGGGAGGAGTGGGGGGAGATGTATACAATGTATAGTCACAAGCAAAAGCATGATAGAACTAGACGGTAAGAAAACCTGCACAGACATAAGCGAGATATCAAAACATGGTGAAATTGTACAGTAGTTAGCGAAGGCAATAACGTAGCACGCATTTAATAAAACCTGCGCAGACGCACGTAACAATGCAGTATTAATCAATCAACGAGCCGAGCTTAAACAGTTGTTGCTTAACGAAGGTTCCAGACAAATAAAAAAAGCCGACTCCCGCGCGTGCTCACATGAGCACGCATGCACAGCGTGTCTGTATGCATCGTTAAATAGTTGCTGGTCAACGTTTGTCCAGCTGTCTCGACTATTTTCCGGTTTCTCGTTGCTTACATTGCGCCAAGTATGATCACTCAAGTTGCTAATTTATGCCCACTGCCGGACAAAGGCCTCTCCCAGCGATCTCCAGTGATCCTCCGTTATTATTTTTATACATTTGCAACTTTAGGTTAAGTTCTTAGTGTGTTTGTTGAGCGATGCATGGTGTGTGTGTGTTTTTTTTTTACTATAAGCGATTTTTAAAGGTTATGATTAATTATATATTTCCTTTCTGCATACTGTTATCTCGTTGGTGATTTTCTTTGTTTTTAACTATGGTTCTGGGACAGCGGGCTCTTCAGTAGCCAAACTTCCCATACTCTCGAGTTAACATCAACAACAACAACAGCAGCAACAACAACAACAACAACAATACCTGTCAGTGTCAGCTGACCGCGCGCGTCTCACGCATGCCAGTTAATTAATTTAATTTAATTTAACCTAGTTGAATCGTATATGGATGTCGTACATTGTGCGATAATTCTTTTTTTATTTTCTATATTATTTTGCGCATCGTCATTGACTGGCATAACACCGTTCGTTCGTTGTCGCCGGCATCGGCCACCCTACGGGTGACAAACAGGATCGAATGAAAGAAAAAAGAAACTTACAAGCCTAGTAAACCTAAACTCCCATTTCCTCAAAGACAAATTCGAAACAAGAAATATTTTGCAGAGACCTGTCATAAGAAGCCAAACGTAACGCAAAGTAAAAAGAAAAGAAAAGGGAAAAAAAAGAAAGAAAGAGCTTCCAAGTAGCTTCCAAATAATGAAATTTCCGAATCACGAATGTTCGAGAAAAGTGACCTTTGAATATCGAATGCAATATCGAATACTTTCTCATTTTTTAAACAACGCAAAATATCAAATTTCTGTGGAGTCTACATTGCTTACAATAATGAAGCCTATTTAATAAAGGGAGATCAGACATCCACCCGTTCGTAACAATTGCTACAAAGGAAACCCACACGGGTTCCTCGAAAGAAAAACCTTGCGTGATTCCGCAAACTATTACGTCATGAAGCCTATTTATATGTTTGATAACGCATTTCCAAACAGGAGCTTCTAAATAAGAAATGCCGTTCTCTTATCGCCACTTCTGTAGCATAATGATTCGGAACAGTCCTCATTCCTATCGACTTCTATCGTTCGAGATTCCGATAACTTATACTAGAACGGAAACGATTTGACCACTGGAATATAAAATCGAATACAAATCGAATAGCAAGCACTATTGAAGGTGCAGTGGGAATTTCGAATATTCCAACTCCCCTCCTTCAAAGGGAACGCAAGGAAGGGGTCAGCGTGGGAAGCAACGTCACTCGACGCGCCTAGAGGCGAGATGCAGGGCAATGCACAGCGAAGTCTAGCAGCGAGGCGATAAAAGCGAGCAAGCGACGGTAAAAGGAAAATGCGATTGCGGATGGAACGAAAGGAGAAAATGCCGCGCACCTGATAAGGCCTCGATCCTGCACGGTGACAGCTGGCCTGTCGCGGTCAGTCAGACATCAACCCGAGAGGCGCGCAGAGCGACAGCGTCTAGCTGTTCAGATCCGCAGGATGTTTAGGTCCTGGTGTAGGGGCCGGGTACCCTATAGCCGGAAGCTCTATTGTCGCACTAAAGGATGTGATTCAACCAGGCTTCAGCTGCGCTGGCCGGCAATCATCGCACCTCTGTTCTTGCCATCATCATTCGCCATGGCTCTTTCGTTCCGTTCATCTCCAGTCCAGAGGGTCAGGCTATAGAGTGCATAAGCTCAAGCCGGCATCTCTGCCTTTCTACGAATAAAGTTTATCGTTTTTTCTAGCTAGTCGCAATCACACTTGTCGCAGCCGCTATTACAGCAGTGAAAGAAAGAACAATGAATCAAATAATGTTTTCTTTTTTTTTTAAGGGCCAAAACCACCATCTGATTGAGGCACGCCATTGTGAGGTACTCCGGATTAATTTTTCCCACCGGAGGTTCTTTATCGTACACCCAATGCCCGGTACACGGGCGTTTTTGCATCTCGCTCTCATCGAAATGCGGCCGCCCACAGCAGTGGATAGCAACGCCCATGCCGAAGAAAACCTAAGCCGGACGAGGAAGAAGGCGCGCTTGGAAAAAAAAAAAAAAATTCTGAGCCCACGCGCTTTGGGAATCCATGCAAGTGAACTTTTCTGTTGTGCTGCTTCCTTTTATTGACGATAATTAGTGGAGATGAAGGCGGCGAATGTTTAATTTCTTCAGCGTTCAGTCCCATACGACAGTGGTGAGTTGATGTTAAACGTTACCTTGCGTGCACCACTGCTGTTTGTCTGCGTACCATACGCAGAGCACACAGGGAGACATGTTTGTTTGAAGCGTTGTTGTGCACCATTGTTCATAACCCATAAGAGGGCTAAGCATTATCATTACCTCACATGGCACATCGCATCGTGGCAGAAGGGTTGGCGAAATTATGGGACTGGGCGTGCGAAAAGCACAACCTGATTATGAGGCACGCTTAGGGTGCGAGTCCGAGTGACTTTTGGGGAAAGTATGTAGAGATAACTGCAGCGCCGTAGCTGACTCTCAGACGAGGGGACTTCAACAGCACTACTCCGGATTCATTTTGACACCTTGGCGTTCTTTGACGTGCGCCTAAAGCAACGTGCACAAGCGTTCTTGTATTTCACTCCCGTCGAAATGCGGCGGCCGCGGTGGGGATCGAACCCGCGACGTCCAGCAATGCTATAGCGGCAGAGCTACCACGGCGGACACATAAGTGTTGATTTGACGCGCGACCGCTTTTGTAGTGTCGCCTAGACCCTACGGTGTTTTAACTCGGCTTTGCGTCTGCATGTCCTGTATAATTTGTCCACTTGACAAATTTGCATGGTGTTTAGTTTTTCAGAAATAGCAGAAGCGCACCGTACCGTACCTTCAGTTTGCCCGCAACAGCTGTCGTGTCTTTAGTAGCGACCGTTTCCTTACCTTCTCAAGTCGCATTATTCCTGCCCCGCCCTTCCTCACTGTATGGGGACTGCAAGCAAAGAGTGACAAGGTTCACTCGTTTCGCGATTGCGCCTGTTCTACACATCCTCTGCCTCTTCTCCCTGCCCCATCTCAACAAATATACGTATCTACCTCACCTTAGGACTTGCACGTTAGTTGAAGCATTGTCCTTCAGTGCTCTGCATGAAAGGTATTGAAGCACCCATGGTAGAAACGTAAGCGCTGCAGTTTCTGCAATGCTTTTGGTGTCACGGATAGCTACTGTTGTCTCGAGGCTAATGTGACGACGCCTAGGGAGCTCCAGAGGGCATTGTGCACATGCGACGCGATGGAAAGGTCCAAGCGTGTCTTTTGGGCCACCCTTCCTCTCTGTTACGCTCCTTCCATGTATATCCACGCGCTGAACCACCCCCGTCGTGGCGTGCATCAGTGGAAAAGTCGAAGGAAGAAGGCAAAGAAAGCTTCGCTTAAAAAAAAAAAAAAATGAAGTCATCGCTCGATTGTCAGGCGTGAAAGACGACTGCCGAGACTTACTACTGCGGCGCTTTAGCAGGCTTTCTACTTGTGCCCCGCTGTTTATTTTCCGCGCATGGTTGGTCTTCTCCACCTCGCAGGGATTGCACGCGTTCCGTCGCGGCCATTGTTGTTCGCTCGGGTCGTTGCTATCGCAGCTAACCGACCGAGTGCGTTTGCAAGCTTCGTATATGCTTTGTATTATATGCGCCCGCCTGTGCGATGTTGCGAGAATGCACGCAAGCGTGAAGAGAGTGACGACGTCCACAGCTCCGCCGTCCGCGCCGCTTTCGAGCGAGCCGAATCGAACGGCGAAAGACGCGCCACGGCGTATTCGTCCCAGTGCCTACACGAGCTGCGTTTCTTGTATAGTGCTGCGACCTTCGTGACCCCTTCCCTCGTAAGGCGACGGCAAATAAAGGTCACTGCAGTTCGTTTTAGTTTCGGCCCATTTGCGCGGCCATCCTGGGCAGCATGGCGAACGTTGTAAGCTCGGTTTCTCGCGGTGCTGCCGTCGATCCAACCCGCTTGCGGGAACCGTCCAAATCAGATCAAATTGGGGGCTTTGAGTCTCAGAAACCGCACCATTTGGTTAACAGGGTCGAAAACTGGAGCAGTTGGTACGTGATTGAAACGTGAAAGCCAGGAATAAACTTGGTTTTGCATAAACGGTTTTGCATTTCACATAATCTCAGAAGAATAGCGGCGAAATCGGGGGTGGACGTGGTTTTCTCTGCCCCTGAGCGTCTACAGAAGCTATGCAAACAGGTTAATACAGAGAATACCAAAAGGCATGCATGTTCTACTCAACATAGCAAACAAGTTGTAACATGCACCCATTACGTTGTCCATGCCATTCCACTTTCATGTGGAAGAACGTGTGTTAGAGAAATCGGCAGATGCATCAATGAGAGATTAAAAGAGCATCGATATAACGTCACTAGGGTAATCTCGGGTCATTTGGGTATTCACTGCCGAAATTGTTCCTGCAAGCCCATGTTTGAAAGTACTTCCCATCTGTATAGGGCTCATAGCAGGATGACGAGGGAGATTGTGGAGGTCTACGAGATTGCAAAATTAGAGGAAAAGTGCGTAAGCAAGCCTTCGGTGTCGCTATCTGAAAAGGAGATGCGATTGCTTGGTTTATCTTTGCACATGTTTTCACCATGCCTTGCACACGTCTACGGTTCATCGAAATGCACCGCTGAATGTTCTTTTTCGCTGTCACGTTTGTTTCCCCTCGTGCGGTGTATATTTATCGATGCGTGCGAAAATAAAATTTATAGTTGAAAGTGGAGCGCTGTGTCTGTGTATCTGTTTCTTTCTTCGTCCTCGTTCAGTCGCGCTTCTACACTCTACCAGCGATAAACACATCTAACACTAGCAGAAAGCCTAGACGGGACAAGAGTGGGTTATACGGGCCGCCATATGTAGTTGGGGAATTTCGGACCAATTTCAACCAGCTGTGGTTATTTACCATGAATCTAAATGTAAATATACACGAATGACTTCATATTTCTTTTTTTTTAATTTCGCCGCTATAGGAATGCGGAAGCTGCGTCCGGGAGTCGAGCCCAACGCAACACAACGCCATAGCCACTGAGCCGCCGCGGTTGGGGCGAGAAACGTCGAACTGGTCTGCAACACTGGGCGCGTACTCCTTATATGTTTGCGCATCCACTTTGCAGCATTTCGATGGACATTTGCCACGCTAACTTCCGTTATACGATTTTGACCTCTGTCAGGAGCTACGCGATCCTTCGACATAGACGTGCGTGTACATCCTACCAGGAGAGCGTTAAAGCACGCGGATTTTTGCAATCTACCGGAATCGCAGAACGTCCTTCAATTACTATCCGTCTTTCTTTCTCTCTCCTCCTTCATTCTTTCTAACCCCCTTTTCCCCAAACCGGAGAATGACATCGGTCCCCATTAATTAAGCTCATTAGGCTTCGTATATATACTCACTGTGCATCTTTAGTTTTTTTGATGCACAAGCGCAAGCATGGTATACGCACAACAAGCACGGCTTCATATTATGTCAGCCGATCCATGTGATGTCGCTTTTATACCCAATTTAAACAATAAAGCTTTTTAAAAAATTGGTGGTCCCTTCATACGTCAAAAAAAAAAAGAAGGTATTGGTTGTTTCTTCGTTTTTTTGTTTCATTATTCGTTCTCCAAGTTTGGTGTGCACGGAGGTTTATGACAGATGTATTAACTCGTGACGGACTAAACAATAATGAAAACGAACTTGTTATGTAGATTACTTTCGTAATATGAATACTCATTTCTTTTGAATTTCCCGTCATATATTTTCCACGTTGCAAGAAAGCGACGGCAGTAGAAGAAATGACATTGTGAAAGCGGGAGGAGTTGGGGAGTACATCCTAAAGAAATGCTTCAGCACTTCGGGCTTATCTTGTCCTCAAACAACATTCGGCATCGATATTGCATGCCTTAATTTGCTGTTAATTAACGCTCGTGCCTTGTACTTGCCGAGGTGCCCCATTCAGGCCATTGTAAAATTCCGCCATACTGTCAAATTCGCCATCTTGTTCCGTATGATTGGTCCATAGAGCTGCTACGGCGTCTCTGATTGGCTAAAAACGCCACCATTGCGTAATGTGTCAACATGGAGAAATTCGACAGGGTCATGTTCACGACGTCCGAACGGCATGCGCCTGTGAACGTGAAGCAACATTCTAGACAGAAAAGCATCCAGCGAACCGTTTCAGAAAAAGGAAACGCAAGCAAGACGGGAAATGATTATTGCTGGTGGACGCGATAATCCCCAAAGTTTGTAGACCTTTCTAAAAGTGAGAAGTAGCCGCGTCTATCCTTCCCTCCACATCTCTATCTCATATTTCTATTCCTTTTTTTCCCGCGTCCGCCAGCGTATATATACGGAAGCCAACCAGACGCATTTCTGGTTATAATCCCTGCCTTCTCTCTTTCTTTCCTCCTCCTTCTAGGTGTTGATGAGTGGTATATACCCTCAGCCTATTTCCTGCGTCACGCCCGCATTTTCCCCTCCCAAAATATCTTCCCGCTACGAGCAAAACAGAGTGATTCATGAGTCACTGGGCTCTTGACTCACAATCGCACTCCCTATCGGGAAACGAAGGAGCTCAGTTATCTCGAGAGTGACACACGTGCAGGTTAAAATCTGCTATCGTGTCAAGATATCCGTACAATTAATTCTGAGAATTTAATAATCCCTTTTCACGGGGCTTTAGATAAATCGAAACTGTATATATAAAGCTTTCGCAAAATGGCGATGAGTCTTTGCTGGATCTTGGTGCCAGGCTCTGTGCTGCATACCGCGTCTCCGACTTCACTGTTCGGCTGGATTCGCCTCAACTAGGGCCTCCAACGCCGTAAGTAAACCTCTCGCTTGTTACAAACTCGCGTGGTTCAAAACCAAGGCGTAGCAGTTTTTCTCTCGTCTTACGGTGACCAACGTGCGCGCCTGGCCAAACTTAAATGCGCCGTCTCGGGCGTGTTTCTCATCATAAGCTGGAAAGCATACATCGCGTGAGTTTCCGTGCATGCTGTCTTCTCAGCGCAAGTTTGGGGGAAAATGCGCTTTCAAATCGCATGCTGTATGTAAGCTAAGGGCAAGAAGCTCTTTAAGGAACAACGAACCAGTAGTTCAAAAGAAACCAAGCACTGTGTCAATCCGCAGTACTCTT
This sequence comes from Dermacentor variabilis, assembly GCF_050947875.1. Classification (NCBI taxonomy): domain Eukaryota; kingdom Metazoa; phylum Arthropoda; class Arachnida; order Ixodida; family Ixodidae; genus Dermacentor; species Dermacentor variabilis. The sequence goes on along the minus strand of NC_134574.1, from coordinate 166,065,069 downwards.
GCTGGGACAGCCTTTGTACCTTTGCGAGTGTTCGGCCTGTGATGTCCCTGTAATGATTTCGTGATGGCCGTTGTGAATATCATTAGTGAACCTTGTCACACCGCTGCGGCTGTGCACAAACTTGGGTCGCTCATTTCGGTTTTCACCAACGCATTTCATTATCACCCGCATTAACTCCAACTATAGGAAAGCATCAACAACAACTATTGCTGTAGTATATATATATATATATATATATATATATATATATATATATATATATATATATATATATATATATATATATATATATATATATATATATATATATATATGTGTGTGTGTGTGTGTGTGTGTGTGTGTGTGTGTGTGTGTGTGTGTGTGTGTGTGTGTGTGTAAGACCTTTCTGGTGTCAACGAGTTGAGATGGCTTCATCGCATAGTTCTAAGGTAGCTGGTATGCGTCGATTCAAACGCGCGGAGGGAAAAGGAGGCGTCCGTGGGGAGACCGTTAACGACACAAAGGAAATAATTAAAAAAACAAAGCGTCTCTTCTCGTAACTGAGCTTGAGACATTGTGCCGAAACAAAGTCTAAGGACTCGCACAGATGTTACGCATATGAGCTTCAAAACAAGACAGAGGTTCAGATTAACTTAATACGTACTGACGCGGGCTAGTTGGTAACCAATAACCATTACCACAATGCTGCCCCATAGAAGTGGAACTACATTTTCACTATGGGCCTGAATTAAGAGCAGCCGTCGGGACCTTGGCTGCTCTTAATTCCTTATGAATCGGCGATGACGTCAGAAATGCCCACCCTTGTCGATCTGCCGTCTCCCCTTAGGCGGCCAGCGATGGATTAATTAAACCCTCATTTGATATCCGTGTACCATCGAACTCCATATTTCACAGGATGTAGTTTGATGTCACTGACGACAACCCTTTTTTTTTAGCTAAGAGCATGCTTTGTAATTAAACAGTACCCGCCACTATAGCTCAGTGGCTATGACGTTGAGCTGTAAGCACGAGGTCGCGGGTTCGATCCCGGCTGCGGCGGCCGCATTACGATGGGGGTACATTGCTAAAACGCTCGTGTACCGTGTATTGGGTGTAGGTTCAAGAACCTCAGATGCTCAAAGCCAACCCGGAGTCCTCCACAACGGCATCCGTCATAGTCGGTTGTGCAGCTTCAGGGGATTAAACCCCAGAAGTTAATTCTATTCCACGCGATCTTCATACAGTTGGGTGCTCGTTTGTTCAACGGTAATAGAAAGTGAACGTGACAGAGAACATATTCCAGCTAGACGAAGACTGTCACTACGGGCTAATCTGGCCGGCTATCATCAAACTTCCTATCTCCATTTCATCCTTCTTCCTCCATTTGATCCTTTCATCCTTTTCCTATCTCTATCTCTATCTCTCAGATGTGCACGGGCGGCGAGTCATCGCATTGCAGCCAGTTGCTACGCCCTACAATATTCGCGACTTCGCCTAGCAATCGCGGTGATTTCAGACGCTCTAGCAAGTCCGGAAACGCGAAGATGCGTTGTCAGATAGATTAGATTGTCCGCGTTTCGATTTCTGGCAATGGCACGTACGCCCGGCACACCACAGGTTTTTTTCTTTTTTTAATTGAGACTAAAAATAAAGACAGAGAGACGGATGAAGCTTATAAATTAAGCAAAATAAACGTCAAAGGTAACCGAGTGAAAGAACCCATCAGCGCCTTATCTCACAGATATCCAAACACCACAACTCATACAGAATCATGTACGTTAAGCAAGGGGCCGTTCAAATCTAATACCGCTTTGATAAATCTTGTTATTGGATGTAGTAGCAACGACATTTAATTGAATTATATTATTTGCATTAAAGAGAAAGCCATCCAACTGAGAAAAGCAGCAATGTCTTAAAACAAGGTAAGCTATTTGCCAGTTTACAACTGCATCGGTGGCTTTGGATTGTCGAAGCAATGATACACAGCACAAATACGCTAACAAGAAAAGAAAAAGAGGAAAAGATAGAACAGAAGCATTCGTGGAAGTTATGGAACGAAATCACTGCCACATCGAAAAAAATGGCGAAGCGCATCCGCAAGCTACCCAACCATTCCACTCCCTCAGAAGAAGGTATTGCTTATCCCGCCAAGCTCCTGTTCCGTCTTATTTTTTTTCTGTTACTGTTGTTGTTGATCGGATGCACTACTTAATATAGACTACTCTTCAAAGAATAATCGTTTGGTTGTCACACTCGCGGACAACTTTCTGTGGCAGTGAATGGAAAGCTGCGGGCGCGGGATGGCTGCACATATGTTACCGCACCAAGTAGTCCGGCAGCGTTCGACAGTGCTTTTGGTTGCTCGGAAAAAACGCTGAATCGACACAAGCTTCCACGTGAGCCGGTTTCACCTTTGCTCAGACGCGGAAGGGAAAAGCCGTAAAATAAGTAAACTTTTACACTAATTGGTGTGTTCTGTCTTATTTAACTGTTGCTAATAAGGTATTCACGTTTTCTCCTCGCCAGACTAAACTAACGTGGATTAAAACGCGAACTCTTTTCAGAAGTGCTTTCACTTGTGCGCGCTTTGCCTCCGTGGCTTTCCCTTCACAGCCACAGAAAGCTGTCCACCAGTATAGCCTGTCCTCTACCCTACGTCATCTTCTTTATAGCACTGGTTCTGCTCAAGGCACGACATTAATCCCGTCACAGCCTCCGAAAAGCCTCGAGCGCGAGCTTACAACATCGTGCAGTGCCCAGAGGGAAATTTTAAAAAAAAGAAGAAGAAAAGGAAAAACGTACGTACCCGCATTCGTTTCTCGGTGCTCGACGTTTCCCCTCCGGCAGATGAGTCCCCAAGTGGAACCGCTAAACCCGCTCTTCAACCCGTATTCACGGTGGCGTTCGTCGCACGTGTCTGAGTTATACTGGAAAAACTGACGCATCTTGCGAGATTACTCTTAAGTCTAAAGTGCGCTTGGGATTCACCTCCCCCTCCCCCCCTTCCCCGGGGGGTGGGGGGTACGCTGCAGCGACTGTTTTCATTTCAAAGCGAATCATTCATGGCAAGCTCTCCCGGAATTTGTGGACCGTGGCTGCTGCTGCTGTATTGCCCAATCACTCACACAGATGGAACGGCAGTTGCAACACGAATTGGCTTATTTGTATAGCCCTATGTGAACTACCCCTGCAGATGTGCGGGCGATCTGCTCTGTTTTCTGTAGAATTAGGCAATGAAACGATAAACGGTACCTCTAAGTAACCCCCCTGCTACAACTACACGTCCGAACATGTCGTTCCTTTATTAATCCGACGCTTTCTATGCTTTCGATCGCTGGGTTTGGCGCTATAGTGTTGTAGAATAGCTTGGCGCGCCAGATGATTAATTCTGTCGCCGAGCAAACAAGGCCGATCTCGGAGGCAGCGCGATATTGAAGTGGGCCCCATAGCAACGTAGTTCGATCCCATACGCAATGCAATCGGCGGTCGCGTTGTGGGGGCTTCCCCGTATTGCCGTCTTGCCGGAGCAGACACATAATCGCCAAGCTACAGAATGCCCTGCAGAATATAATCAGTTGCATGGAATTTAATTAATCGTTTCATGAAATCTTTCATGGTTGTTGCGCACGAGGTCCCTGCCCCGAGAAAAACGAGCGTTAATATTAAAACTGGCGAGACCACCGATTACAGTTGGCTGCATAAGCAATATATACTAGAAGAAACTTGATTACCGTTGATTCAGCACGGTAAGGAAACTGCAGAAGTACAGAAGTGCAGGCCGGTTGGTGAAGCATTGTCCATCTGATATCTCTGCGATAGCGGGCATGTCAACGACAATGACGGAAACTTACGACGCGAAAAAGAGAGATGAAAAGGTTCGATGAACACCTCCTCTATTTATTATGCCTACTTCTTTGTCCTGCTTCTTGGAGTTATCCTTGATAATGGATGTGTCTAAGCTTCTCGCCTGCATATATAAGTTGACGTTATAGCGTCGAACACAGCGTAATCGAACAGCACAGCGACGAACGCCTATGTTAATTACTATTTATTTTTATTTTTGCTATTATGTGGAACGGAGTAGTGGACATCCGTGTAATGTTACTAAATCAATGTATGTTCACCTCGATAAAAGAAAACCGGGAAAATTTATTGCCGTTACTGCAACAAGGCAGCGCCATCACTGCTCTTTCTTGCCTGCAGATACGCTTAGGTTGTACCGCACAACACAGACCGTATGTCAGGTGGATCTACATCAACCAGCCAATGGCGCATGCGCGGCGCCGCTGTTCGCGCAATGCACGAAAATCAAAGAAACAGTGCCCGTGTCAGTACGGAGGGATTGAATATACGTCTTTATATACAAGCACACAAGTGTACACGTTCAAAACAGCGGTCTGCGGACTTTTGTATACAAACATATGCGCCGTAAATGCATCGGCCACACACACAAGCACGCACGCTTCCTTCACGCGGGCTCGTGAGTCCGTCAGATACGACGCAGCGATCCTCGGAGAATCTTCCGCACTCCTTCACACACGCACACGTACACACACTCTCTCGCGGTCCTTATTAATCTCCCGCGTCAAAGACGCAGCTGCGCCTGCGGTGACCACACAGAAACGCGCGCTTGACAACGCGCCATTCCGGCGAAACATATAGTGCACTGTCTCTTCCACGAGTTCCTTTTCTCCGTTAAATATAAATTATATCTTCTATTTACAAGTCTATCACGTTCTTCACAGTTTCACACGCACAGACACACGAAAGAAGCACAGGCGGGCCGATTACGAGTTCGTTGCGCGACGAGAAAAGTGTCCGCTGCACACGCACAACTGCGGCACGTCTCTCGCCAACTCGCGCACTCGGTTTCTGCCACACGCCGCTAGGGTGCGGCGTAGTACACAAGCGTCTATGACGTCGTCGGTTGGTACTCGCGCTCTTGGCACCGTTCCAAACAGCCGATGCGCAACGTCGCACCAGCACGAGAAAGCGATGCTGCGCTTTGGCGAGTCCGGTTCGGAGACGCTGAACGAGAACGAAATGCCGACTCGTAGAAAGGCTCCCATTAAATATGTATATCAGATGCGAAGAAGACCACGTGGATCGCGACAAAAATAATATAGAGCAATGGGGCTCCCGCGCATGCGCGCCCTTGTGCAGTACGTCACGCTCTCGTGCTCTCTCGCGCTCCGCGCGATGTGTTGTGGTTGTCACGGTCTCGTGCGTAATGCATGGGCGGCGAATGGGATTCGCCAGATTTTTTTTTTTTTCTCACACTTAATCACTACGCAGGATAATGATTGTAAGGAGACAGACGTCATCGGTGACGTCATGATTGAAACAAAACAGGATTAGTCATTTATCTGTGACGTGATTCCCTGCTGACTTTTCGGTGGTCGGATATATTTTGGATTTTGTTGGATGGTGGAGTGGCCGTGTTCGTATATACCAGAAGTGGTGAAGCGATGAGTTCAAGTGACGAATGGAAGTCAGCGAAGTCACAGGAGAAGGTAGCGGTGAGGAATCTTGATGAGTCGAAAGGAAAGCCTGATTACGATTGCTGCTTGCACGAGTCGGTACCACACGGAGGAACCACATGAACGTTTGTACTTTGCGTCTGGCGCTGACTTTTTTTTCGTTCACCACCTTCTGAGAGCTCCAACTGAACTTGCCGCCTTGAACCTCGACAAAAATTGCGCTATGGTATTGGGGCACCCGTCCTTTCTCAGGAATGACCCGGTTCGACACGGTACTCGTGCCAGTCAACGAGATGCCAAGCAGGCATCCATCTTATTTATTTTTTTGCCTGGATTCCGTTGCGTACGATGTCAAAGCATTGAGCATGAATCAATTCAACTTGAAACATCCAAGTAAAACCAGGAGCAGTGGCTGAAGGATTCATTTCTTTTTTTTTTCTTTTTTCCATCCAGACAGTGCCGGAAATCAATGTCTATTCGTAATGCTGTTGGTTCTCAGCATGGAGTCAATTTCAAAACTGGTGGTTTACACTCATCGCCTGCTATGGCTGTACCCTGGCACATGTGAGCCCGCAAGGCGCTCAAGGGGGCTCGAACTTAAGCCCAATGCCCCAGAGGACCACACCCATTTGATAAGGAACAACAATTGCGCAAACTCGTAGTTGCAGTACCTGCATCACCGAGGGCTGCATGCGTTTACTGTTTCTTTTTTTTTTTTATCACACACGCCTTGCGGCATATCTCCTGAATAATTAAATAAAGAGTTGCTTCCTTGCTTCTTGTAATTTTCAGAGTGATCAATACTATTTCTGTTAGCGCTCTCACATCAAGCTCACGTCTGGTCACTCCAATGACACACGGATCCACCATTTGGTCAGTCTATCACATCCCACTGTGTTTCCCAGCTCCGCGTGCTGGATTCGACGGGTCAGCAAACCAGGGAGATAACAGCGTAGTGTATAATGGAAGTGTATTCACTGGCTCGCGTCCACGGGTCTTCTCGGATGCTTTGCTTCCATTATTATTTAACATTTTTTCGTTAAGCGCGAATCCTCCAAAGGCACGAACAAGAGCGACAGCAAGTATTCACAGCTTCCACTGTAGCAGCGTCTTGCAGGCATCATTACATTCTTTTTCTTTGATAATACATCTATACATGTAAACTGTTTCATTTTCTTATTATTATTTGGTGACGTCACCATCCGTGCCTGATTCAGAAGGTGACCCGCCTTTTTTTTTTTTTTTTCCTTAGAACTAAGCTGAGGAACTCGCAGAGTCTGTACAGCCACAGTTGTGGTTCGTAGGGCTGTTCCCATAGCGTTTAGGCAAATGATTGAGTAAGAAAAATAGGAGCTCGGACGAAAGAAAAAAATAAATGTGTATATGAAACAAGCACTCGTAAACTCCTCGTTCTCGCAGAACAGAGCAGGTTCTTGGCGGTAACTATCTCGAAAAATGAGCAATCAGCGCTTACGCTCTATTACACTTTCACTGTTTTTATTCTCAACATCAAAATTCCATCAATAGTAGACGTTTCAAAGCACCGGAATCTGTTTCCTTTTTCCTTCTTTTTCCCTTGCTACTTTTTTTTTCCATTTTTAAAGTTTTTCTCTTCTTTTTATTTGCCCGAAAGGCACAGTCACAAGAGGATAACTGCTTTTCTTCTATTTTCTTATTATTTTTCTGTCTTCTTTTATGTATTATTTTTCGCCGCCAATCACATGGGCAGTTTTGTGCATATAAAACCGGATACATCTCTTCTGATCAACATTCCTGTCCTTCCCATTCTTATTAAATTAGTTCTCTCCCGGGCAGTGATCAGGTTAAGTTAGCTCAGAATAATATAAATTGCTTCTTTTCGCGCGACCTGTACGTATATAGCGTACCATGCAGTCGCTCGCCACGACGGCCGCACAGCGACTGGCCACTTAATTATCTTTAGTGTCTCTTTAAAGACAACTTACGAAGCTGCACCCCGCGAGATAACCATGGACATAGAAGTGCCCGCCGGTTCACGATGTCGCAGGAGCGGCTGCGAGACCGAGCACTTCGTCAACATCCCCTCGTGCGAGACACGATTGCTCAGGGCCAGCCTAAACATGATCGTTTCTATGGTTACCGACGGCGTATGCCTATAGCCAGACTTCGTCGTTATATTGCATACGGTGACCTGCATGTAGCAGTGCAAGGATAGAGACGTTTAAAGCAACGGCGATGTCCGCTTGACACGCCGGCCAGATGGAAAGCCATCAGGCTTACGGGGTCCCTCTATATTAACCTCCGATTTCGAATCGATTTCTTTCGTGTATCAAGATAACGAGGATTACTGCAGAGCTACGGCGTCACCGGAGCGTGAAGTTAATGCCGTAAATTCTCCCTTACTTCCACAGCGCAAAAAATACAAATAAAGAACGAACGATTTTCCTGAAATCTTCAGGATACGAAGCGATGCCATACGGCGCCTTATGTCATTGAGCAACGTTGTCGGCAGAGCGGGCGACGCGAAGTCGTCAGCTTAAACTAACGAAGGCTATCCAAGGTCCCTGTTGGTTCTCCAACTATCAAGAAATGGAGCCTACGATGTCGCGTGCTGAGCCCTCTTATCAAACACATCTTCCAATGCATCGCCAGCGCTTAAGCCCTCGCGTCTCTCGAACATAGCTCAAGCGGGACAAGATCAGTTTCGCTGGAATACGCAATCAATCAAAGCTGTACACAATTCAGTCACAAAAATAGACGTCCACTACCAACAGACTCTGCGAGTATCAGCAGCGACACATGCACGCGCCAGACACGTTTGCTTGCTTTTGAAGCAAGGCTGAGAATATTTGCTTCATTATTTTCTTCGTCTCGCATGCTGGGTTGTCACGACCCACCGTAAGCTGGAACTCTCCTCAACCACTCGGCTCGGCGGTCAGCCAAATGGCATTTCACCTATCATGACTTTAGCCTCGAACGAAGCAGTCAGAGCACAGCACGAGCGAAAAGTGAACTCGATGACGTCATCACGACAATGGCGCTCCTCGTGCACTGATGGTGGGACCAAGGGTTGCCGAGGCGTCGCCTGAGAAGTTCTCGCCAGCAACACGTTATCCTCGTCGAGAACGAACGAGAAACCCTCCTGGAGGCGATGACTTTTCCACAAGGGGTCGAACTCCAATCTTACGCACGTTGGCATATCGTGCCAGATGTGCCCGTTTGCAAGAGTCACAACCGTCGATCACCAGAAGCGCTTCGGTATTTTTCACTGCGATGCTCTGAGACTCCAGAAGCGGCGCGTTCCGTTCCAGAGGGAAACAGTCGCTTCCAGCCTGATGGTAAACGCAAGCTCGCGGCTGACAACAGAGGAAGCGATGTGTGCGAGCCGACAGGAAGCGCTGCGGTCTCTGAACAGGCGGCCCCGACCGCGTGCCTGTCTCCGGATCTCCGGTTGTTCGTCGGGCCGATTTGTTTCTCAGCGGGCCAGCGGCGTACACGAGTGGTGGTCAGGACGGTTCATACTATCCCCGGGTGCGCCGTCTCCGGCCTTGAACAGCATGCGCCACGTCGCCGGTGTCCAACGATCCTGCGGGTGCCGAGTCTGCCGGGCCCGTGGCGAGAAGGAGGAGCACGTCCCCCTCGCGGGAAACAAGAGCTACACGGCGTGCGGGAGGCCTCTTCAGAAGTCCCGCAGCTCCTCGTCTCAGAGGCTGGGCGTGGCCGACTGGTACATGGAGTAGAGCGACGGGTGGTAGTATCCCGCCGACGAGTCGTTGGGCAGAGCCGTGTGGCCCGCGAGCGGCGGCGAGAGGTTGTAGCCGCCGTACTGGGACATCTCGTACAGCTTCAGGTCGGCCTTGCTCTCGTTCGCCGCGATGATGCTGTTGATCGAGAACGGGTGGCTCGACGGGTTGTAGTGCGGGTCCACCTGCGCCACAGCAAAACACAGAGGAAATGCGCTGATGATTGATTGATTGATTGATTGATTGATTGATTGATTGAGTGAGTGATTGATTGATTGATTGATTGATTGATTGATACGTTCATTCATTCTGTTTAGAGAGAACGTAATTAAAAAGAAGTAGAGAAGGCAAGGAGGCCAACCAGAAGAGCGCATGGTTGGCTTCCCTACGCTGGGGGAAGGGAAAAGGGGAAGAAAGGAAGCGGTGAGTGTGCGCACGTGCGTGGGCGTCACTACGTGGTCCAAGGCGCTCTCACAGGCCACGTTTTAAAGAAAGCAGAAAGCTGTCTTCACTACCAAGGGCTGATGTTTGGTGAGGACAGTGTTCCGTACGGACAGTGGGCAATCATCTCGTCACCAGAATGCATTGGACATTGACTGCATTTGCATATCAAATAGAGGACAGGGGCACAACATGCGGTCTATGCTCTCCTCGCAGCAGCAGACATCACATGCAGCACTGTCAGCTAAGTGGGTCTAATAAACGAACTCGAAAGGGCACAAAGAAGGGTTGCACGGTTTGTTTTGTCCAAGTGTTCTTCCGCCGACTCTGTAACAGAGATGTTAAACCTGCTTCAACTACCACGTACCTCTATCCCAGCGGCGCCTAGTGGCAACACTAAACTCCTATTTTTGCTTTCTAAGCACCATTTTAACATCGAATTTGCAGATTACTTAGCTCCCCCAAGAAAGCGAATTATCAGGATAGAGCATGACACAATGTTCGTTGTGCCACAGCTACATATTGACGCATATGCACATTGATTACTCCCTCGAACTATAAGAGACTGGAACGCCCTGCCTGCCATCATCCGTTATGCAGTGCACCTAAAACTTTCGAGAAATGCACAATGACGTCATTAAAAACTGAAAATTTGTTTGCTTCTATTCTTGTATATATATATATATATATATATATATATATATATATATATATATATATATTACGTTAGTAGATATACCCCATGTCGTCTGTTTCATGAATTCGAGTGTTTTTAAAATTAAATTATGGGGTTTTACGTGCCAAAACCACCTTCTGATTGTGAGGCACGCCGTAGTGGAGGACACCGTAAATATCGACCGCCTGGGGTTCTTTAACGTGCACCTAAATCTAAGTACACGGGTGTTTTCGCATTTCGCCCCCATCGAAATGCGGCCGCCGGGGCTGGGGTTTGATCCCGCGACCTCATGCTCAGCAGCCCAACACCGTATAGCCACTGAGCAACCACGGCGGGTTTTGAGTGTTTTTCATGAATTAGAAGAGTGATTGGCAAAGTGTTATATTACTGTGAAAATTACTAGTTTATCTGTTTTCTATCAATGTCATGTTATTGACGTAATTTTGAAATGAATTGCCGGAGTGTTATACTGCGGTACAAATTCTGTCTGTTTTCTATGACTGACACTTAATCGATGTAATTTGCTGTCGTAACACCAAGTTTGTACGTTTGACAACTTATTATTGTTGTAACACCCAGTTTTGTGTTTGCGATGCCTTAAATTCCACTCTGTAGCGACCTTACGGCCAACACTATCGTAAATGAAATAAATTCCAATTGATGCTGAATGAGCTCTCGCGAAGGCAACTCCTAAGCACAACCGCCAGAGAATAGATATGACACGCGTCGGTGGTGCACTCCTAATTTCCCAGAGCAACACTGGGTCACCGTATCGGCGTGCTCCAGGCGAATGGCCAGGAATGGAGGGACTTGCAAGACCAGTTCCCAGATCTACCACTGTGGCAGGGCACGTGAAAAATGAGGTATTGAAAACTATGCGCGGTATTGCATACTAAAGATCCACTGGAGCATTCTGGTGAAATTCCAGTAGCGTGCCACAACACGCGTAGGTACTCATGACATTTGGTTCTTTTTTTTTTAACACAGCGTTTAAGAGTCTGACGGGAGGTGTCGTCAAATTTGCAAATGTCCTGGGAACATTCGTGCTTTGTGGCACGCTACAGGAGTCTCACCAGAATGTTCCAGTGGATCTCTAGTACGCAATATACCGCGGGTCATTTTCGATACCTAATTTTGGTCGTGAGATGCAATTTTTTTTCTTTTCCTCTCTATTCAATCATGACCGCCGCCGAAAGAAAGCGCTGCGTATACATGACAACCCGGGGTTCGTTAACGTGCAGCTAAATCCAAAAACGCAACAAATGAATGAGCAACATCGGGAGGCAACCTATACAACAATGAAGTGCAGTAACGATCATGGCGCACTGGCCGCTTCGGTATAACAGATATACTTGACACTTAGAGATACTTGATTTACGAACCAAGCAAGGTGACCGCAGAATCTGAGGCTGGGAATGCTACAGGAAACGCGAGTACACTCACAGAGAGGTGTGGCAAGTTAAACGTGATCGGCGTTGACCATATATTGCGCTATTCGATCCATGGCCTCCAAGATACCACTCGATTTCAGCGGCCTAGCTCGGTCACAGCGTTTCTTGCCCGTTTAGACTTCGACAACGACGCCCCTTTTACTCAATGCTCCCCTTGGGGCCAGTAAGGTACTTTGAAATAAATAAATAAATAAACTGTCTGCTTGGCTGAGAGTGCAACTTAAAACATGCAGGAAAAAAAAAGGACTGAAATAATTCGGCCATAACTCATCTACGATGGCTATCCGAGTATGCGTAAGCCGAAACGCGTCATGCAAGAGGCGTGTATACTGCAGTCGGGATCCTATCTCGCGCTTTCATCTGCACACGCTGCGCCATCTAGCGGCGCGGCTGCGAATTCCGCGCATTCCCAGTGACCCAAGTCGGTGTCAAAGAAGTTCATTGAAGAGGGGCGCATGCGCAGTGGCCCATACCTATAGTGCACCGGCAGTAGCTTCGAGATCGACCCACATTTTCAGACTGCACTGTCTTAGCGAACGGCCCATATTTTTTGTTTACGTTAGATCGCCGGGAGGAAACTGGTCTGACAATGCGAAGAATGCTATTCGCATTAAACACCGTTGCGTCAGGCAACTATAGGCTCGGCAATGCAAACTCATCTGGAACCGCTCATCCCTTTTATCGGAGCCAATCTGTACCTTGGCTCTTAGGAAGTATAGGCGCTCCAAGGTTTTCCGACCTTCCAAAAAGGCATTCATTGTTTCTCGTCACCTATACTCTATATTCCCGTACGCTCTTTGGCAGTAAGGTGTGCGACCAGGCTAGTTGGTGTTGATCCGTGACGTTTAACAGCGCGAACTTGGGCAAAGGACGGCGAAAGAGACAGACGTAGACAGCGCTTGTCTACGCCTGTCTTTTTCGCAGTCCTTTGTACAAGTTCGCGCTGTTAAACGTCATACCCGGTGGTGACCGCTTGCCTATCACATGGCGAGGGCCTATTTCCCGTGAGCCTTTCCTTTATATGTCTCGTGGTTAGGTTTTGAAACTGTCATGTGACGCTCCCTCCTATAGTCTCTTTCCTTCCTTCAAGAGCTAAATAAAGACCATGCATGTAGCGCGATTTTCACTCGGCGATACAACCGATTTCCCTCGCTCCAAGACCGTCGCGCGCTCTCCGCTCACTGCATGGGGTCTGCTCCTGCAGAGTGCCTCAATACCGCGTCTCTATCTGGTTGTAGCAAGTTGGTCGCGCTAAACGAACGGCGTGACTGTGGGTGGGGCGACAGCAACCGCCGTCGAAATAAGGGCTTTCCTGCCAACGTCTATTTTACCACGTGTTGTCGTATACCAGCCATCTCCTTCCGGATCCTAAATTTTCAACGCCTTTAACTCTTTCTAGTCATTTTTTAATCAATTGAACACGTTACATTACGTGCATCTATACAATAAGAATCAGGGGAAAACAAACAAAATCCCGCAGGAGATTTTTGCTATGAATCGAAGTTTTTTCTCATGAACTTCCGAACGCTCAATGTGTTGTAAGCAGCTTTAGATTCTTCAGAAATTTTGATTCACAATAATAATGGTGTGAAATATGGCCACAGAATATTTGAAGATCATTTTCGTGCCACTCAAGGCAGAAGTTGAAAGAAGGGGTGCCAGCGAAACACCGAGGACGCGCACACAAGGAAAAGGCGTTAGACACGGACGGACGCTGGACTTTCAACTGTACTTAATTGGAATTCACATAGCCGCACATAAACTGCGACGCATGCGCATCTTCAACTCCTCCTAAGACATGTGCATAGATAACACATCGAAGATACATCACCGCGCGAAAACAGCCGACGCATGCGCAAATTTTACTCCTCCCGAGACGAATATTCAACCAATTTAGACCAATTCCAATAAAGCACAGTTGAAAGTCCAGCGTCCGTCTGTGTCTAACGTCTTTTCCTTGTGTGCGCGTCTTTCGTGTTTCGCTGAAACCCCCTTTTTCAAGTTCATCATGCACCAACTGGCCCAATTAAGAGCTTGCGCTAATGCACCCCAAGGCAGAATATTGTGATTCCTGCAGTATAGTCATTGGATAAAAAGGACTTAAGACCACAAAACATTGTACTTGAAACTATATCTTAATAAACTAACAAAGCACAAAGGTTTGACTGGTTGCCGTGTTGTTTTATTGTAAGGATACAGGCGTAAATATACTTCGCAGTCAGGGGGTAACCTTTAGCGTCGCTCTGTTGGCAATCGCGTCGTCATTGACGCATCTGAAAACTTTCAACAAAATTCACTGTGAGACACCTGAAGCTGCAGAGTGTGTTTTTTTTTTTTTTTTCCTGACCGTTGTCAGTTCCAATCGCCTGGATAGCGTTGAGGAGTCCAGACGTTCTTACAGAAGCCTACAGACGTGTTCGAGCATTTCTGCGCGTCAATGAGTGTTGGAAAAGTGTCAACGTGCGAGCATCCACAGGCGAAAGAGAACGTGCGCTGCCTCAAGTCATGCCAATCCAAGCCATTCCCATGGCGAGCCGCCCGTCGGTCACCAAAGCGATCGATCTACACTGGTGGCTGGGCCTTCAATCCGCGATAACAAGTACGGCATGAGAGCCAAACAATGAAACGTTCCTTGAGCCTCCGAGAGACGCGTAACGTCAGAAATTGGTTGCCGAAATGAGATCGAAGGGAAACGAAAGTCTACGACACCACTCGCTTCCTGTGACGGGGGCGATCGGGGCAGAAATCGCTACACGTTCAGCGTGAAACCGGCAGGCTGTGCGTCGTCATGTCGAGCCATCACGTTGTTTCCGTTTCGTTCTGATACCGGAAGTATGTGGGCGACTTACAGTAATAACCTGCAGCTTCTATGCTGAAACGTACAACAAATTTAAGCATGTTTACTTATGTTTCTCTCAAAAAATACTGCTATAATTTTGCTTTTTCCGTAGGAACCCAGCGACTTCTATCGGGTATAGCGCAAGCGTCAGCATAAAATAGCAAATACTAGCAGCAATATGTTAAAAGTAACACGCTCATGATGAAAATAGTTGTCAACGCAGCGAGACGACCGCACTTGTTACAGATTCAAAGCGAAAATTCGCGCATAAACTCGCCGTGAGCTTGAGCCAGCAGGACCGCTTAGAAATATGGGATTTAAAAAAATGTAACTCTTGACTGTCATTTTCTATTCCCTATTCAACGTGCACGCATAGCCGTTCGGCGGGACTTCTGTGCCATATAGCGGGGTGTTTGTTTCTCGCGCGTCGCAATCGTTGCAGAGCCGCAGTAGGTATAACTGCCGCCGACGCGAAATGTGAGACAGTTTTAAAAAAAACTGCTAGGATTCACCTGGAGGTCACTGTCTGCGGGAGAGGCGAGTACGACAGTTCTACCTTCAATGGATTTCGTCAATTTCGTCAATGGATGGTATGGAGGGGGTAGTACATGGATTTGTCTAAACTTCGTCCATCTGGCTTCGAACGGCTTTGTGACTTTGCGTATTGAGCGTTCTAAACAAAATATTGCGTTATGAACACAACCCATGGTAATGTTTACGCAGGTGCGCAGATACTTCGTTCGTTTCGAAAAATGTCACTGCTTGAGAAATTAATGGCACAAAGCGCAATAAGTGGCGCCAGAAGAACCACAAGCGCAAAGATTGGACAAATCCATGTATACCCATCATTCCCATGATAGCTAATTAATTATTTTGTTTATTATATTATGAAGTATCACGTGCGAGAACCACGATCTAATTTCGAGGCACGCCGCATGTGGGGGACTGCGGATCAATTTTGACCTCCTGGGATCCTTTAACGTGCACCTGAATGTAGGTACACTAACGGATAAATACACGTGCACGACCGACTAACAAAATTTGCATGCAGGCTCGTTGGTGATGAGCTGGCGAAGCGGGACGATCTAAAAGCCTATTTTTTCACAGCGCCATTAGCTCATCACGGTACGCAACGACGGTACGCTGAAACGTTGATCTCCCGGCCGATGTTCAGCGCTGTTCTGCGGCGAAGTGGCGCATGCGCAGATGACCTAAAACGTATCGCGCGGTATCGTATCATTTATCACGCAAAGCTAAAGCTCTCTGTATATTACTACACACCTGTATTATTTACACACCCAGCATCTCCTCTTAGTTGAACTGTTCCTGCTCCAATGGGTCCTTGAATAAATCTTTAAATAAATTATGGGGTTTTACGCGCCAAAACCATGATCTGATTATGAGGCACGCTGTAGTGGGAGACTCCAGATTAATTTTGACCACCTGGGGTTGTTTGACGTGCACCTAAATCCAAGTGCACCGGTGTTTTTGCATTTCGCCTCCTTCGAAATACTGCCACCGTGGCCACTCTAAATCTTCGCCGACCAAATAGAAAAAAAAGGGTATATGTTTTAAAATTTTCACGTTTAAAACGTATATCTTAATATTATGAAATTTACTGAGAAGGCACACGCTGTTGAAGAACTGTTTTATCACATCTATCAATGAATCATTATGAAACCTTTGTTCTAAAGAACTTAGCGGGGCTTAGCAACAATGGACGTTGTGAGAAATAGCACGCAGCAAGCTACAGGACAAGCAACGTCGACTTATTGCCGTTAGCTTGATAACCTGTGCTTTCTTTCTGAACCGTTTTCGAAACGTTTTGCACCCGCGGCTGTTTTCTTTGTGGACACGTGCTTCAAACTTGTATGCAATACGGACCTTTTACGGTGCGATCATTCCCGCGTGTAGCTTTTGGGGACCCTGTTTTCACCTCCCCTGTAACGCCATACTTAAGAAGAAAATTGTTGATCTCTTTCATTTTGATACTTTCTGTTAAAAGCTTAATAATTAAACTTCTCTCTATCCTTTGTTTCCCCCACTTCGAAGTTAACTTCGAACTGACTTTGTGATCACTGAAGATAATGCGAGGTCTTGTATATGCCTGGAAATACAGGGCACGAAGGATCCATAAAACACGTTCCTGGGCTAGTTGGTGCATGACTAATTACCAGAATTGTGGCACAGAAAAAGACGAGAGACGACAGACGCAACATAGACAGGGTAAGGACAAGCACTGTCCCTCAAAGGACAAGCGCTGTCCGTCGCCGCCCTTATCTACGCGCTACAATAGCTCGCATCGTGGAATCCTCGTTCCTACAAGCTGAATATATATCCTGTCACGCACCTATTTCGTCATTTCTAAGTTATGGTAACATTTAGGGCGCTGTTCTCAATTTTTCGGCATGCCGATATTTGTTCATATTGCCTCTTCGGGCTCTCCACTAGCTCGAAGAAACTATAGACCATCTACTGTGCTACTTACTGCCCATCATTTGAAAATGAAAGACAAGATCTCTGCACAGCTCTCAACCAGTTAGATAGAAAACCGTTCACCTTGAACAAGATCTTGGGACCATGGCCTCGCATATCGCAGCTACAAAAGGCCACAAAAGCGCTGCTGTGATAGTTGAAAGATACAGGATTGAGTCAGCGTCTGTGATCCGGACTGAGTGACTGAATGATATCCCCGGTGGACTTTCTCTTCTTTCTTTAATTTTTCCGTCCCCGTTTCCCTTTCCCCAGTGTAGGGTAGCCAACCGGGCTCAGTTCTGGTTAACCTCCCTACCTTTCATTTATCATTTGCTCTCTCTCTCTCTCTCTCTCTCCACTAGCTTGGCCAATTTTGTTATGTACAGGAGGAGGAGGAGGAGGAGGAGGAGGAGGAGGAGGAGGAGGAGGAGGAGAAGGAAGAAACTTTATTCAGGTCCTGTACAAGGTGTTACCACCTGCCTGGCTAGTCCCATGTTGGGACCGAGAGGTCAAGCCTCCTAGCCCTATTGCGGGCGTACTGGGCCGCCAGGATTTTAGGGATATGATCGTGGGATTTGACGCAATCGTTTTGCGGAAGGTTACTCGTTACTAAGAGCGGTACTATAGGCGACTGGTCTTCCATTCTTGAGGAACGTCTCCAGACTGCCAGGACTCATTGAAGATGCGCAGCAATGCGCGTCGCGCCTGTTCACGGAAGTGGCACAATATACGGTGAGATATACCATCTGGGCCAGGTGATGACGACGGACTACATATATAGGCAAGTGCCGCGTCGAGTTCTTGAGCGGTGAACGGCAGATATGCATGCACGAATCCCACGTGCTCGGAACGTAGTTAAAAGCAACTTGTGACCGTTGACTGCCCTGCAATCATAGCGCAAGAATCTTCCGCTACGTCGAGGTCTTGTCGGCGTTGGAAGAGTGCTAGGGCCTTGAATGGGAAGCGTTGTTCTGAAACAGAACGTAGGCCTCTCACAGTTCTCCATATATGAGACAATAGTTTACGGGGGCCAAGGGAGTTACAATATTTTCTCCATCACTTGGATTCCATTTTATACATACGACGTTGTATTTTCTTTTGTGTGCGACGGACCGTCCTTGGGTAATGGATGGACTTGGTGCGTCGGTATCTTCGTTCAGCGCGACGGCGAATCGCGCGATGTCGCTCCAGCTCCAGGTCGAATTGCGCGCTTCAGTGAGCACATGAACGTGCGCATAGCAGTCTGCGTCGCATCTTTTATAGCTTCTAGCAGTCCAGAAGAGAGACCTTTCTGACAAGCGTCCTCCAGTAGGTCTTTAAACACAGTCCAATCTATTCTTCGTAGAATGTTAGCCGGATGAGTGTTGGACACCCCGCCGATCTCAAGGTAAGCGGGGATGTGGTCGCTCCCATATGTCTGAATGTCCCAAAACCGCTTAACGCGCGAGGCAAAGCGGCGATATACAAAGGTCAAATCCAGGCAGCTGCTGTACACTGCACCCCGTAGAAATGAAGGACTGGTGTCGTTCAGCAGCAAGAGGTCATGAATGGAGATAAATAAAGCGAGTCTTTGTCCCACTGCATTAACTCTTGAGCTTCCCCAAATAATGTGATGGGCGTTAATGTCCCCTGTGACAATTCAAGGACCAGGATATGCCTTTGTTATGTCTTCTAGTCTTCTGATCTCAAACGGGCGTAATGACTTTGCGCCTACGAGTGCAAAAGCGAACTTTCTATTTTTCACGATTAGGCAGACATACTGATTGTCTTCATTAGGTTACACAGGCTGGACGACGTAAATAATCTCACGGCGAATGAAGACAACAGCCTTGCTACTTTCGTTGTTGCTTGAGGACGTAATTGACTCGTGGCCGGATAATCTGATTGGATGGGTTAATTTTGGTTCACAGATAATGATGATTGGAAATCGGTTAACGTGCACCAACTGGGGAAAATCAACAATGCGAGATCTTAGACCTCTGGCGTTCCACTGAATAATCGATGCATCTCTGATCTCCTTACGAAATGAGTGGTGATTGTTAGCCATGGTTCACTCGTGGGTTGCTAGGACTGGGCTCAGCAAGTCCAGCACTTGCAGACCCCTTCGAGCGGATCCAGTTTCGATGCTGTTCAGCATTACTCTGATGACATTGATTGGGGAATGTAGCATCGGAATGACTCGGTGGAGGCATCAAGCGTGTAGACTCCTTGGAAGGATGGGTGCTCAGCAGCACTGGCCAGTCTCCTACAGAGGAAGACTTTTCCGTTTGAAGCCACTTTGGGATCTCGGGTCTGCTTGTACTAGAAGCTTGGCACAATCTCTGCATGAACTGCACCTTGCGTTGTACGCTTCCGTCGATGATGACGGCGACGCCAGATCTTTTCAGAAAATTCACTATGAGATGAGCTACCATTTGCTTCAGGCTACCAACTTCTTTTTTGATACGTGGGCAACCTTTAGATGTGGCTTCATAAGATTCATCACAGTTACCGCATCTAACATTTGTTGCGCGGCAGTCGTCGGCAGTTTGCGACTCCGAGCATCGGGTACACCGTAGATTTTGCACAGACACCCTTGACATGTCCGATCCTGAAACACTTGTGGCATTGAAGCGGCTTGGGGACAAACGGTCGAACGACGTGTCGGAAGTGACCGACTTTGACATGCGAGGGATGGTGTCCATCTTGAACGCTAACTTCACGCAGTGGCTGTTTCCAAGGCGGCATAAGTGCGTTATGACCGCGCCTTTATACGCCGGTTTGATAAGAATAGGCAGGTCCGAGTTCGCAATTGCCAGGTCATTGTAGTAGATGACGCCGGCAGTACAAGTGCCTTCCATTGGTATAACGGGGCGCACTTTGATGTTCCCCAATTCTGTAATCTGTCGGAACTTGTCTAGAGCATTTTCACGGTTTGTGTCGACATCCAAGACATTCTTCCGCGTGTTTAGTCGCACCTGTTTAATCTCATTTGGTGTTATTCCCTCAAGGAAAACGGAGAGAGCTTGCCTGCTTAGTCCTCGAAGGCTGACGGAAGAGTCTGCAGGTGTGAGGAGGATGGTGTGCGGCGAGCGCTCATGCTTTGTCTGCAAGGTTGAAGTGTATACTCCTAGGTGATGACGTCTTGAGGAACTTCCTTTTGACCTTTCGGCTCACCACTGTTTTGATCGGCTGTTCACCCCGCGACAACCTCCGGTCACGGATAACGCCATTATGGGAAACGGGCCGATGGCCTCATCAAGGTCGTTCTCAAATGGGATGTTGCACGGCCACCACTGGACTACCTCGGTCAGGAGAAGTTTGGGCAATTAGCAAGGATACGGTCCTTCACCTGTCAGCCACCCAAATTGGCCCGTCCACGCGGGAGACGCGTTCAGTGCAAGGATACGGTCCTTCACCTGTCACCCGCTCAAATTGGCAAGTCCACGCCGGAGACGCCGTCAGTACGAGGATACGGTCCTTCAACTGTCAGCCGTCCAAATTGGCACGTCCGTGCCGGAGACGCAGTCAGTGTGCTGTCCCCCATGCCCTGTTTGTGCCCAGTGATGTGCGTGTGTTTCCGACAAAGCTTCCTTCGGAGGAAAAGAGCAACAGACCTCCGGATTGGCGGTACCTGAGGTCATCGTTCTCCTGACGCCGCATTGGGGGAGGCGACTGAACAGCGACCACGCAGGGGATAAAAAGAGCGACGGACGGCCGAGTGATCGGCCGCTGCAACTTCTTGAACTTTTTCTGTACTACTTTGAACTTTCTTGTAAATGTGTAGTATAACCTTGTGTGTAACACGTCCTGGATATCGGGCCCAGACCCCCGTGCCCTTACTCCTCCACAAGCAAAGTACATTCAACATCTTCGGATCTCCGAGTCGCAACACCACCGACACAAAGCTGTCATCCGACGAGTTATCGCCTGAGACCCAGTAAATCTCAATGTCTTCGCTGGTGCTGGACCAAGTACCTCGCCTCCTTGAAGAGCTTATCGAAGCGGACCTCTGACCTGCCGGGTTGGCAAGCACCGCGTCCATGGCCACGAGAGCAGAAGCCTCAGTGGAGTCTTCAGTGCTGGTGGACCAGGTGGCATGTGTCAATGAAGAGCTCGCTGTCGTTGTCCTCTGACCGTTCGGGCCTGTGGGAAGCTCTGCGTCCATAGCCGCAAGGCAGGACGCATAAAGCGCCGCAGAAATCGTGTAAAATTGGACGAAATATAGCTAGACGAGAGAGATGGGTTCCAGCAAAGAGCCACTTAGTACTACATAAGGCGTAGGTTTAATCAATACACTGGTAACACATTTATTATAATACAAATACATCAGCAATCTCGGACAGATACGTACATTTATATGTAAACATAGTAGTATAGTGAAAGCAGACCTTAAATCAACAAGGAAACACAGTCAATAGTACATATTAATGAAATGAAAGCATGTTAATATACTCTAAACACATATGTTCACGTGGAAAAATAAGTAGTGACGGTGTTTATATGAATAACGCTTTGTAACTGTCGGCAGTAAGAAATGTGGGGAAGGCCGTTCCAGTCGCTGCTGCTCGGAAGACAAATGAAGTTGTGTGGGTACATGGACGGGCAATCTGGACGGGATGACTCACGCGTTCAGGTATGTGAGCGAAAGCGGCGCGATATAAAGCGAACGGTGCCGAGAGCAAGAACAGATAAAACAACTGTGAAACGACGATGGGCTACAGCAATGTGACGACGGAAAGCGACGGATGAACTGCGTGGTTAGGTACGTAATGCGGACATAGTATACGAATATAATGACTTGATGAACCTTACAGCGCGATATTGAATGGCTTCAAGTTCTCTATTAAGGTATAATTGGTGAAACTCTCATATGACAGGTGGTTTATGGCTATCTTTATTCAAGGCGACTTCCTTACTAAATTCTTAGCAAATTACCTTCCGCCCTTTTCATGTACATATGCGAACTTTTCCCCACAAATAACCCACCGTTTGACAGAAAGCGTCTGTGTCGCTCATCTTACATGTCTAGCGCTGTTCTTCGGAATTATGTTCAGCCAACTATTATAGCCTAAGTTCGCACTCTTGTACATTATTTTATCTTCCTTTCCTTTTAATGTCTTAAAAAAAATTTCATTTTCCTTCCACGGACGGTACTAAATTTCTCTTATGGTTACATCCAACTTCTTGCTAGCATAGTGTGTTATAGTCATATTTAAAGGGAAACCGAACCAGACCAGTGTGCAGTGTGAGAACATCCTGTGACTTTGTAGTATCAGTCATGCCTAACTCAAGCTATCAGCTGACGTATCTTAGCACTCAAGATAGTTGTATCGGAGTCCCAAAGACAATAAAAAATAATTAGGACCAGCTCATCGGCGTGACTCGCGCCGCCCGCGATGTCAGCACACGAGGCCCGCATACCATCTTCCTTTTCAAAAAAAGATACAGATGTCTTTTTAAAAGAGCCCGTGGCAGCTAATGCGATTGTGCCACCACGGAGGTTTTGAGACCCGGAGGCTCCCTGCCATGTCAACCATGCTGATGGGCATTCCTTGAACAAGAAAATGCAATCTGCACGACGTGACGCCATTTGCAACTGCCCAAATGCATTCGTTTTGCGAACATTTGTATTGCGAACATTTATGTTTTTCTGTACGCGAAATTTAGAAGTTATGATCCTGTGTTCTTTTTTTCTTCTAATCGTTGTTTCGTTATGAGCAGTATCATTCCAACTGTCATGTCAGAGAGCAGGGGTAGCTGACGCCACATATGTAAGCACCAACCTCTCCATACAGTTGTTATCAAATAGCCTAACCAACGAAAGGTGATAAATAATTCACCTGTCTCAACTGTGACAATCAACGCTGTCAGCAGTCGAGGCAGGTCCACTTAGTAGACGTCCCGAGACGTAAGCTTGCAGTCTCGGCGATTTGCGTCACCTGCACATTCTGCGCAATACATTCGCGGTTTTATGCCTGCATCAACTCAAAAAGGAAAATAAAATCAAAATAGAACCTCACTGCATGCACAGACGCCAATGTACTCGCATATAGCACTTTTTAGAAGTAGATATCTCCAGACTGGCGCTATGTGCAACCATGCGAAACAGATGATGAATGTAGACAATGGAGCCTCGAGTGTCCCTGGATAACACCCCCAGGGCCAATCTTGCATGCATGCACAACATATCTAAATAACGAATATCGAGCCCCTCGAATATATGTATTACTGCTATCCTCACTAAACGTTTGTCACTATTTACTGTAATTGGTTTATTTTACCAAGTGTGCCTGTAATAAGTGAACAAACACTCCCTCCCCTCTCCCTAGCGGTATGAGCGATCGGTCATTAGCGTTAAAATTTAAGATAATGTACCAGGTGTGCATCGGTTACTAAATGGCTTGAAGAGAGCGAGAAAGAGAGAGAGGGGGGAAAGGCAGGGATGTTAACCAAATACTCGTCGCCGGTTTGCCACTGTAGCATATTATCTAATCTAATTAGTTGAAAGTTAATCACGGTAAAATCTTGTCATAGGCGAGCTTCAGGACAAGCTGCTAAGAGCGGTTACTCGTTTGATCTCTATATCAGCACAGTTGAGAAAACACGCCCATGATGTCAGCACGAAGAAACTATCGACTAAAGAAGGAGTTAAGCTAAATGACTGGATCACCGCAGAGCCAGCGCAAAGAAATACTAAAAAAAAAACTAAACCAGTCTTCTTTACGCCATACCACAACCATATAAGTTATAATTTTGTTCTCTGCATTTGTCTAGAGAGAAAGCAAATAATAAATGAAAGGCAGGGAAGTTAACCAGGACTGAGCGCGGCTGGCTAACCTACACTGGGGAAAGGAAAAAGGGGAAGGAAAGAATAAAAGAAGAAGAAAAAGTCTACTGGGGATATCACTCGGTCACTCAGTCCGGATCACAGACGCTGACTCAATCCGGTAGCTTTCAAATATCGCAGCAGCGCTTTTCTGGCCTTTTGTGCTGCGATATGCGAGGCCATGGTCTCAAGATCTTGTTCGAGGTGAACGGTGTTCTAAGTGATTTAGAGCTGTGCAGAGGTCATTTCTTTCATTGTCAAAAGATGGGCAGTAGTACAGTAGATATTCTATTGGTCCGGACAAAAGTGAATTGGCCTGAGAGACGAAACCAGTAGGGGTGGACATTTAATGAAGATTTGCTTTGGAACTCGCGAATCAAACGAGTTGTAGCAATAGTCTAACAAAAACCGTTGGAGTACCACGTGGCCGTGGACATGTACTCCTTGCAAGGCTCAAACTTATCGTCTATAATGCAATGTTTCCGGCCCAAGAGAATTATTTTTCCTTAGGAAGGTGTACAACATATCAATTGAATACAAATAAAATTTACGTACTCCCCAAGAAAGCTCTCCGACATGGTGCGTGCGATTCATGGGATGCACACCGACGCAAGCTGATTCTTACGTACAGCGTATTTTACTATTTTATCAATTATGTGACGACAGACTATTAGTTTTATACCAAATGAAGATAAAACTCAATAACATGGAAATCTTGTCATTGTATAACCTACGTGAGGCCTCCAGAAACCAAATGCAGCCTTCGCGAGAATATACCACGTGGTCGATTTCTCTCTGCGGGGGACAAGTGCAACACTGTTTGAAAATCGAATTAGCAACGAAATTGCAACGCATCGACTTCATAATAAATTGATTTCTTTAGATATAGACATGGTACTTCTGTGTTAGGCAAGTTGATTTAATCTTATTCGTTCTCAGTACCGTATGAGCCATGTTCTTTCTTTTCTACATTAATTTATTGTTGAGCACTGAGAAGTTGGAATTTATTGTTTGCATTTTTTTTTCATTCAGAAGCAGTATTGTTCTGAAACAAAAAGAAATGTTGTCAACATTGCCTTTTTATGAAAATATATCGTCCTGTTCAAAGCCAATTAAGGTTTGTATCGTTCTTGTACATGGTATGTGCTCTTGCGCAAAAACAAAATCGTTTCTGTCACCGTTGCCTTTTGCATGAACAGAGGAATTTAGGTTAGGGGACGCAAGCCGCTTGCGTACGCGAGAATTAGGGGACACGGTACTGCGCATGCGCAGACCCCTACGTCTGGGTCTGCAAATGCGCAGTACTGTCGCGCACGCAAGACGCTTGCGTCCCCTAACCTAAAACTCTCCATTGTGTATTTTACTCTGAGACGCTCGTTGCGTATGCCGCGCTTTTTCGCAGTTAATTTATATTCGTAAGCATGATTCATAGTCTGCCAACATATTCCTATAAGGGAGTATGGTCAAGCTGCCTTTCGTCTCTGCTCACCGCATTTTTTGTTCCTTCTATTTTTTCGTGTGAAATACGTAAACAAAAAGAATTATAATACATTGGGTATCCCACATTACGCGCACTGAATCATTTTGACGTCAAACACTGCAGCGTTCGTCTGCTCACAGCTCACAAGAGCAGACGACCAACTTGGCAGCTGGTTTGTATGACGAAATACCGAGGAAACCCAGCCCCTTGGGCGACGCAACCCTCCCGTAATGTAGTATCGGTATTACCGTCGCAACGCAGAATGTATATATATACATTCGTGCACAGATTGCAAACAGAATACATGTAATGCTAAGAAAATATTGACCAACACGACTGTCAACAGAGATTAACGTCGCAAGCTCCCAAGCAAGTGCGTGGGACAATATTGATACTATTGCGCAATGACCACACACACACACACACACGCATATATATATATATATATATATATATATATATATATATATATATATATATATATATATATATATATATATATATATATATATATATTCGCGACGCTTGCATTTACACCACAGGTGAACTAAATGAATAAAGTAACAAAAGAAGGCATAAAGGAATGCCGGCGTGCAAACGTCTACATAGCGTGATGCTTTTCAGGCGCTATTTGCGGACATGGCAAAGAAAGTTTGCCAGAGATATCACTGCGACGCCTTCGATAGATGTGTTTGGCGTCGATATACGGAAAAGGTCAAGTACACAGTATATTTGCTTTATGAATGACGTTGCATACGTTCGCGCTGAGGGTCTTTTCATGGAAAGAAGAGGACAAAAGAGAGAGAAAGAGACATTTGGATGAAGAGAAAAAAGAACGCAAGCACACACACAGAAACGCGTGCGCATTCGTGTATATATATATATATATATATATATATATATTCTATGCACTCAACTACTGCTTTCAGGTTTCCGAATGTATAGCACGTCGTCGCACACATTTCCCTTCGATCCACAAAAAACACTCTTCAGGAGACCAAGAAAATTTCGCTTTGTTACACGGCAAATTGTGATGTTTTTAAAGGCCGTATAAATATTTAGGGACCCACCCGTTACGATTATTTCCCCAGTGACGACTACTTAATAACCTCGTTACGTTTCCCAACTCCGCGGCGGATATGCCCGCCGCGAGTGCGATGTTTTACGCCCGATATAACGCGATCGACTCATGATTCGTGATGACGTTGCTCTAACGTATCCCTATAACGAACCCTGCGACTTTTCGCCGCGCGCTGTGAAATGCTCTGAACCGTCTTGCGTCGCGATAGTCAGGGGATGGGACTATACGCGTATTTCAAAGGCAATGTGCAAATGCATTAGAAACGCCGCGCCTCAGCCAGTGCCCTCCTCCTGGACGCCTTTACTCAGGGTAGCAAACTGGACAGTGTATCGATAATTCACCTGCCTTTCCATCTTTCTCTGTACTCATGTTTCTGTCGGAGCCTATAGTTGTGCGACACTGTATCTTGTGGAGCCCCACCTGCACTTTGGACGCGTCGAATATGCGCCGTTCTATTATTTGTAAATGTTAAGGGCTCTTAACGAGACTTGGTTAATAATTTTAGTGTGTGAATGCACCATTTGTGTGTTTGTGGCCGTTCGGCATATCATATTCATCACCCAACACTTTGGAGTATAGCATGCCTCGCCATTTGTCACACATCTCCAGCTTTCATTACAGTGAGGATCTATCTATCTATCTATCTATCTATCTATCTATCTATCTATCTATCTATCTATCTATCTATCTATCTATCCATCTATCTATCTATCTATCTATCTATCTATCTATCTATCTATATATCTATCTATCTATCTATCTATCTATCTATCTATCTATCTATCTATCTATCTATCTATCTATCTATCTATCTATCTGCCTGTCTGTCTGTCTACTTCTGCTGCCTTCTTGTTCTTTGTGAGGCAGGCGCACCCTACATGTTCTGTTGCCTCTTGGGCCATATTGCATTTACAGTCAAGCGCCTCTTCAACGAACGCCTCTACAACGAAATGACCTGTATAACGAATGAATAATTATGACCTAGTTCTATTGTGCGCTGTGTGGCCCGTGACGTTTACAACGAAGCAACCTGTATAACGAATGATTTCCGAGAGCCAAAGCACTTCGTTTTAAAGACTTTCGACGGTGTTTCATTTATGGCGTTGAGCCTGCTGAGCACTAGTTCGCAGGTTCGACTACCGGCCGC
The DNA here is from genome assembly GCF_050947875.1 of Dermacentor variabilis. NCBI lineage: Eukaryota > Metazoa > Arthropoda > Arachnida > Ixodida > Ixodidae > Dermacentor > Dermacentor variabilis. The sequence continues at coordinate 166,037,490 of NC_134574.1, read as the reverse complement.
ATTCTGATGAGGGCAGAAATAAAAAATAAATGCCCTGATCTACTTATATTTATTTTACTATATAAATTTAGGTGCACGTTAAAAAACCAAGTGGTCGAAAGAAATGCGGAGCTCAATACAATGTACATCGTCTCTTATACCCATGTGTTATAAAGGTTATATACAAGGATGCGTGTTACTTTTGGACGTTAAACACGATATTTTATTTTAATTTGGTTTATTTACGTTCGTGTAAAGAAGACTTGAGAGCATGTATGTGCGACGTCAGCTAACCCTTTGTCGCATATACCACAAATAAAGCGGAAGAATACACGACGCAAATATATTCAGAGCTGATATTCGAGGAAAGCTCATGCGATTCGCTAATTGTTCGCAAGTTCGAGATCGAACGTTAAGCAGCTAAGTTTCGATCGACACAACATTTTCGTTTTTCGACGCGTCATCCAGACGATGCCTATCGTCGACGAAGCGACTGAGGCCGCAGGTAGGACTCATGACATGGTGACGGCCTTAAAGTGGCGCTAACCTCAGCTTTTGCAGCGCGTTACAAAGATAGTCGCTTCATATATATATATATATATATATATATATATATATATATATATATATATATATATATATATATATATATATATCACAAGACGCAACTTCATGTCCGCACGTACTCATTCCATAACGCATAATGCTCTCGAATACTGCTGCTTCACAAACGGATTGGCACGCCTTGCCATGTCGGAAAATACTGGAAGCACCAAGCCTAGAAACCCTATCAAAATAATTTCACAACAGTTCCCATGTTCTCGGACTTGGGCTGGCGTATACTGTAAGCAACAGGTGTATTTTTTTCGTGATGCCAGAGTTGACGGTGTTGCCGTCTTCTGAAACGATTCACGAACTTCAAGGCCACAAATTGCCACGATACTGTGCCTGTATACATGCATGCATTAGAACTACATGCCCGGACCAAATTTTGTTCCTTTTAGGTTGAGAAACTATCCGAGAGATTTTCCCAGCGACGATGATGACGATGTCAAAACAGCCTCGCAGGATGTGACGTATATCACGGTTGTGCAGGCCCTTTCCCGTCTCCCTCACTGCTAGTGGACTTGCATGCTGGCATTGGTGCATGGAAAGTGAGATGCCCTTGGTTTTGTGTGACAAGCGTTCCCTCGAGCTGCACTGAAATCGCAGCACTCGATAGCGAAGCTTATTATCGCATGGGTTATTGGGTAAACTCATGCTGTCGATTATCACCGCTGCGCAGGAGGTCATCGCCATGACGAAATTTGACGACCCCTTTAGTTATGGGAAACACAAGGATGCATGCAATGGTGTGGCTCCACATCCTCGATGTGCCAGTATCTCAGCATACAAGTGATGGTTTATGTCCATATAAAGTATATTCGGGTGCCTCTCACTATGTTTAAGACAATTTCGGCGAGAACTTCTTGTTGGGCTAGTGGGTACACCGTCAAATAAGAATTTCCTGCTTCATCCGGGGACCTTCCTTCACACTCGATATACTTTACATGCATCACAAGAACAAGGTTTATAGTTTCAGCCCCACAGCTTGTGCCAGGGAAAGAACGTCCCGGATCCAGTTCCTGTTGTGTTCAAGGAAGTCAAACTGAGCTATTTTAATTGAGCTAGCGCATGCCTAGAACAAAAAGGGATTCTTAGCTGGAACTCTGCTTGTATATTCTCCCAACACTGGACTGATCTGTGCAGTCAGTCAAAATCGCAACTCGATCAAAACTACGGGCAACAGGTCGCACTTCTGTATATCCTGATGGCATAGATCGATTATTACGGTCGAGGCTGTGAAGCAAGTCAACTGTGCGTGAGTCCGGTATTAGCACCCTCGTGGCTATATAGACGTATAGCCACGGATATACTCGGTGCGGATGCCCTAACGCTGTCCCGATAGCGTTTCTTTTGGTGCCAACTGTAGAGGTGTACACAGGTGCCGCCCACGTTGTGGCGGGGGCACAGACAGCGAGGAAACCCACCTTGAGCAAGGACTCGTGTAGCGCGTGGTGAGGGCCCATGGCCGGGGAACAACAGCTGGACGGGTCCTGGTGCGATCCGTAGCCCATGCCCAGCATGGCCGGATTCGAGGTGGGCGCCAGCGCATGATGCTGCTGCTGCTGCTGCTGTGAATGCTGCGACTGATGCTGCTGCTGCTGTTGCGAGTGCTGTTGCTGTTGCTGCTGCTGATGTTGCTGCTGCTGTTGTTGGTGGTGCTGCGGAGGAGGTGGCTGCATCATGTGGCCCGGAGACTCGGCGGCCATCTTGGTCTTGGAGTTGTGGTGGTGACTGCCGCCCGTGGTGGCCTTCTGCGCCTGCCGCACGGCCTCTCGCTTCTCGCATTTGAAGCGCTTCTGGCGCCGCAGGTAACAGCCGTTCTCGAACATGTTGCCTGAGTCCGGATGCAGCGTCCAGAAGGAGCCCTTGCCCGGCTTGTCCGGCGTGCGCGGCACCTTGACGAAGCAGTCGTTGAAGCTGAGCGAGTGGCGTATGGAGTTCTGCCAGCGCTGCTGGTTCTGGCGGTAGTAGGGGAACAGGTCCATGATGAACTGGTAGATCTCGCTGAGCGTCAGCATCTTGCTCGGGCTATTCTGGATGGCCATGGTGATGAGCGAGATGTACGAGTAGGGCGGCTTGGCGTGCGTGTACGACCGCCGGTACGCCTTGGAGTCGGCACGGGCCCTCTGCAGGGCGCCCGGAGAGTCCGGGCCCGCCCCGGAGGCCGGCGCGGTGCCCGGAACAGTGGCCGCGGCCGCCGGCAGGAAGTCGCGACCCAGGCCGCCGATGAGACCCGCCGACACCCCGTTCATGCCGGCCTGTCCCAGCGAGTTCATGGAGTTCATCGATCCCAGCGGTGCCACCGAGGGCGACATGCACGCCGAGCCCGACGTCATGGCGGGTCCGTTGCCGAACGACTGCGGCGCGTAGCCCGCGTGCATGCCGGCCATGCCCATGTTGTAACCGCCTTGCAGCGGCTGCATGGCGGCCGCCGCACCCGATCCGCCGTTGCTCATGGAGCCAGCGCAGCCGGACGACGCGTCCTGGTAGCCTTTGTGCTGGCCCAACATGCTCGTTGCCGTCATCGCAGTTGGCGCATCGCTCGACGACTCCCGCCGCCGATGACCACACACCGCACCGTCGCCACAGCTCACAACAAAACCTGCCGCTCGCTCGCTGGGTATCGCGCGCGCGGCGCACTCTCGTTTTTGCCACACACACACACGACGCGCACACAACCACGCGCGCTTCAACACCTGAGCAACACGCGCTACGCGGCACGTTCGCTGGTGGTCATGGAAGGGGGGGGGCTCCTCTTTTTTTCGAAGCGGGGCACCTTCGCACCCGCACCGCGCTGCGCCGCTGGGTAAATAAGGCGCCGAGGCTGGTGTATTCGACACTGGGGCCGCCTCCGGCGATAGAAGTTCACCCTGACGCCACGCCCACCATCGAGGCGGATCTCCGCGGCGGCGTCACGAACCAGCCAGCCAATGGTGTCGTTTAAAGGACATCTCCTCCCCTGCGGTATGCTTTAAGCGACCTCTCTCCCGTCACTGCTCGCCTCCTCCGACGAGACGCCGTTATGTGCGCTTTGTATTTCGTTCGAAACACAGCGGCCGCTATCTCCCTCTCTTATTCTCACACACACCATCGAAGCAGCTCCTCCAGCGGCCGGTGCGGAAAAAGAGCTCTCTCGTCGCAGCGAAGCGCGCCGTCGCGACCGAGGCGGCAGAGGCCGGTTTTTCGTACGGAAAGCCACGCTATGCCACGGGCTGTATTTCTCTTTATATTACGTCGTTTCTTTTTCTTCTCTTTTTGCACCGCGTCCGTTTCTTCCTTGATTCTTTCTCTCTTCGTTTCTTCCCCAGTGCTTGTTTCTTCGTCTAGGTCCTCCAGCTTCAGCCGTTGTATTGCTGTCCACGTTTCCATCAACTCCCTTCTCCACATGTCCCCCATTCCCTCCGTCGCGTCTTCTTCTTCCTTCTCCTCCTCTTCTCAGTAACAACCAAGCCGAGCCGCTCGCCAGCCCGTCTTCGCATCGGAACACCACCGGCAGCAGCAGCAACGGGCGACAGACGAGGCTCTCTTTTGCTGGCTCGTCCTTATTTCTTTACTTCTTACACGCCTAGCTCTCCTACACAGACAGAGACGTCGAGAGGGCGAAGGGAGAGGCCTGCCTTCGCCCCACTTCCCTTCAGCGACCGCCCAAACCGAGCGTAGAGCAGTGTCGGTTACGTTTTCGGCAGCCTTAGAGGAGTCTCGAATGTTGATGCGATGACAGACGAGATTGAACGAAAGCGGGATGCCCTCACCGGTGTTCTCCAGAAAGAGAGCAAGGCAAGAAAGATATAGTTCAGCACGTTGGTGGGTGGACGAAGAAGCGGTCCACTCTGTCTACTAACCGAGCCGAGGAAATCGCGCAGAGGGGGAGAATGGTAAGAGAGGGCAGGATTGGAGAGCGACAGAAAGAGCCCCAAGAGAACGCGAAACACGTTATCGTATCGTCGAGCGGTGCAGCGTCCGCGCAAACTATCGAGTTCGGGCCAGCGGTTTCAGACGAGTTCGCATGCTGGTTAACCAGCGTTAACTGTGTTGCATCGTGGTGAATAAAAGCCGGTGATGCACAGTCTGCTATGACGATAAGTAACCAAACACTGCAAGAGGCCTAAGATGGAGTATGTGTTTGCGTTTCACGTATATGGAAGACTTATTCTCACATTTGTGTCTGCCACTGTTTGAAGAAGCCACGGCCATGTTGTTTGATGCGTTTCTCTTCTCACTTCGCCCAGCAATTCGTCCATCTTGTCTCCTCGTTGCGCGTGTAAAATTGAAAGCGAGTATTCTTATGACTCCGTTGTCGATCGTGCCATCCTTCGGCAGTGACTCCGTGCAACCTTCACGACAACGAAAACATCATATTTCACTACACGACCAACAAACTATCTTGAATTGAATTCTGGAGCTTTACGTGCCATAACCACGATTTGTTGACGAGGCACGCCGAATTGAGGGACTCCGGATTAAGTTTCACCACCAGGGGATCTTTAATAAGCCTCCAATGCACGGGTCACGGGTGTTTTTGCCTTTCACCCCCATCGAAATGCGGTCGCTGCGGCCGGGATTATATATATATAAGCGTAAGATAGTTTGCTATGGTATCGCGCCGCTAAGCACGAAGTCGCGGCATCGAATCCCAGCCGCGGCGGCTGCATTTCGCAGGGGACGAAATGCAGAAATGCCCGTGTACCGTACATGTGTGTGTGTGTGTGTGTGTGTGTGTGTGTGTGTGTGTGTGTGTGTGTGTGTGTGTGTGTGTGTGTGTGTGTGTGTGTGTGTGTGTGTGTGTGTGTGTGTGTGTGTGTGTGTGTGTGTGTGTGTGTGTGTGTGTGTGTGTCATCTGCGCGCTCATGTGCGCGAGTGACTGTCATTTACACAACTCGCAGCTTGCGCAGTACTGCACTGATTGAATGCGGCAGGGTCGCGGAAAGGGGCAGTATCAGAGTGGCGAGGGAGGAACCACGCACGCACGTTCAAGGCCCTTTCCTCACTCCCTTTCTCACTCACTTCTCCTTTCGCTGCGAGATAACAGTGCTTAGAAGAAGACACAGGCTGAAAAAGTTTGGCCGTGATGTCTGTCGTAATGGACCAGTGCCATTGTACCTGATCAGTGAAACTTACTTTCTTTTCCTATCTTGAAGTTTTCATTGCTTTTTCATATAAGTATACATGCATTTCTTCAGTACGTGTGGTTCGTCCCATTCCTTCATCATTTGTCTCCATTGTGCGGTCTTCTTCGCGCGGTCGGCCTCGCCGATCGACTGGAGAGGCCTCCTTCCGCCTCCCTTCTCTCATTCTCCTCCCCTGTGCAGTGCTGTTGAGGTTTCCACACTGCGAGAGACAGTTACGGCGCTGCACTCTTCAGTTTTCTTCTTTTAAAAGTCACATATATACTAGTTCATTGTGCAAGCGTGTCAATGCATTGTTATTTCTATTTATTTTCTTCGACATTCTATCGTTTTCTTCAATTGCCCCTTGTTCTTTGACAGTATACACACTACGCATCTATGCGCACATTGCATACCGATTGTCTTTCACTACCACTGTGTATACAATGGTCATCGATCGAAGTGCACCGACGTTAAAAGCTCGTCTAGGCGTGGTGTGCGTGCGTGTGTGTGCATGTCCGCTCGCTCATTCATGTGCTTGTTTCATTTGCTTATTGCCTCACCCCCTTTGTCTCATCAAACATTGCAGGTAGGAAAGCCGGCGAAGAAAATTTTCAACGTTTCCAACATCATCAACCCAATCAATCAATCGGTCTACAGATGACGTGCCCATGCAACAGACAACAACATGCCAGACGACACACATTTTCAACAGAAAATTGCGTATAGCTCGTCAGCCTTTGTGCTGCTCGAAACCGACGTTCCTTTCGTCACCCGATTAAAACAGCAATTTTCTGCAAAGGAAGTAACAAATACTGCCTGAGCGACGGGCTCGCAACTGCAACTACCTGTTTCCAAAATTGCCCTCGCTTCTTTGTCTAACTGTGCTACATCGCTGTCTTCAAGAACACCACACCGCCCCATCGACATTTCTTCCTGTAATCTGCATACGCTAAATGGTTAGAAATTATATTAAAAAAGCAAGAGGGAAAAGAACGTTCCTTTCCATCGGTTTGGTCACAGTGATAATTTACGCTTTTTCAAAATATGCTAGCGAATGAGGTGTATACAGATACGCGAGCGCGTATACAGTGACGTTCCGTGCGGAATATCGAAAGGCGTTCCACGGACGCCGACGTAAGCGAGCGCACTGTGCCAAGGAAGGAAAAAGTGGAGAAGGAAAGGCAGGGACGTTAACCGGTTTGCTACCCTACACATGGAAGCGGGATGAAAGATGGGGAGGAGAGAGAGAACATAACACAGCACACACACATCGTCAGTTACAGTCCGTCACTCTTGCGCGGTATACGTGACATCACTGTCACAGCCGCTTGTCCAAGCCCGTCTCTTTCAAAAACCGAAGTAGTCCCTTGGTCGCCTTCAGCTGCGATGTCTTCTGTCGGCGATATGTGAAAATAGTTGCAACTGACAATGGTCTATTGTCAAGGTGCGCTAGAACGGACGCCAAATAACAGCGTGTCGCTCCCCACGCACGCGATCGACACCGACCCAACAAAGGCCGCGACGATATCTAAATGGAGCAGCGCGAGCAACGGCGCTGCGATCAGCTGAGGGTAGAGGGAACGAAAGGAAACAGCGAGTCACCTGTATAAAAGCACAAGGCTGCACCTGTCGTCGGTACCATCGGTTTCAGGTACATAATGGCAACGTGCGCACTCGTCGAAATATACAGGACAGCGCCACGTGTTGCTTTAATCGGAGAAACGCTGTAGTTTGAATTGAGGTTCGGCCTTTCATGCTGAAGCGACACGTGTATAGTGGGCGTCAATTTTCCTTTCACGGAAAAGCTGTCAATACGAGTTCCGCAACCATTTCTGTCTGGCGACGTGGTCGATATATACCAAAAGTGAAAGCAGCCGCAACATTGCGTCAGAACCCCGAATTTTCTTCGAAACGCGATGATCAATGATAATAAAGCCCGTTCGTCGCGTTATTTTGGCCAGGGGTTTGCGTATCATATGTGGCATGTGGCGATGAAAGCTGCATGCCGCTGTAGAGTTACTCTGTATGGCTCCCACAGGGAGCCATACACAGCAACTGCACATGCCGCGGCTGCCGCCGTGGTGCTGCAATGCAGAACGCCCAGCCACGAGCCAGTTGCTCTCGGACGCAGCAGGAGCTGCGTTCGAGTGAGGCTGTTCGGTGTAGACGCATGTGTTTAGACCCCCTACTAGCCATTTACTATGGTTCTAAACATTTTGCGCGTAGGAGGAGGATGTTCTGGGCTGTAGGCCTGCAACGTCCTTCTCTTCCTGTTTTCCGCACAAAGAAAAATAAGAACACAGGAATGAATTAAATGTGAAGCGGTCACAATTGGAGGCTACGGTAATTTAATATTTGCTCTAAAAAAAGGAAACCGAACCAGTCATCCCTGAAGACTCTGCCGGACTACTTGGCGCAGTAACACATGCGCGCAAGCTCCGCCCCTGAAGATTTCGCGTCATTGTCACGGGGGATTTCTGCCGAATGCAAATACACCTTCCATGTGCGTGCTGAGACACGCATGTTTTTCACGGGTGTGGCCTGTCGGGATATACGCCCCCTCGCGGTGCCCTTATCGGCCTCCCTGCGTCGCGCCAGTGCTACGTCAGCACCACGTCACAGCACGCGCCCAGGCACGCGCTGCGCGAGCAGAACGCGTGCAACATGTACAAACAGCCGCACAAAGGGCGTCGCGTGCAAGCAATCGTGGCCAACTCATGTGCATGTCAAAACACGCGCAGACCAGCATCGAGTTGCAAGATTTCGCGTTTTGACAAGAGTATCGGCGCGGCTTGACAGCGCTTCCTGGGCAGATAAAGCGCTGCAGTTGTTTGTCGTAATCTCCGACACTAGGACAATGGAAAAATGAAGCAAATGAGATAAACAGAGTATGGCCGATAGCAATAATTTTTAGCAAGAACGTTTTGCGTTCGCTCTAAATGATTTTCCGCGTTTTAGTATAAGGAAGCTTTGCCTCGGGAGCTCATTTGTAAATATATCTGAAGGGAGAAATCATTTTGTTCGACAGACAATGCACTGACCTGTTGCCTGCGAATGAAAAAAGTATCTGCTATCTCTAGGAAGTATATCTCTAATTTATGTCATCAATTCTTTCTTCTTTTAAAAACTTCCTGAAAATGGCGAACATCAAAAAGAGTTTAGTTTACAACTCTATAACTCCGCAATAAAAACGATATCCCGATTCCGTAAACTACATCTATTGAGATATCTAAAGCGGACAAGATTGATTTATTGATACACTATGCTACCATATAATATGGGTAAAACTTTTGAAAAATCCTCGTATGTAATCTAACAATTTCACGTAAGCTATAGCTTACGTGAAATCGTACAAGTGTGATTTGTAAGCTTATATATATATATATATATATATATATATATATATCCCACTTGTACGATTTAGATGCGCTAACGGATGCAATTAACACGACCGTGATATCTTTTTTGGTGCAGAGCTGCAGATTTGTAAACGTTATGGTCAAATTTTTTATGCTTACCAATTTTATGGTTGGTATAGCTGTAGAAGAACTTATAACCTTACTTCAAAATTATGCTTTCTATGGTCACTGAAGTTTAAAGATACAATTATAAGACCTCCGGTGTTCGGTCGTCATAGTTGCACAAATTTCCTCTGCTATACGTGCCGCGCAAGATACCTGGCGTATTGCACTAACAATAGATTGGTGCCGCTTGAAGTGCAAGCTTTGTCCCCATCTGTCATGGCTTCAGTTGGCCATGCGAAGAGGATATGTCAGATTTGGTATCTGGAAGTCGGAAGTGTAGAGGCAAATCGCGTTTTTTTTTTTTTTGACGCCGGCTGGACTGATATATATATATATATACGCTTTTTAGGAAACCGCTGTTTTACTCATTGAAGCACAAAAGTAACTGGAACACCAATGCATTTCGACGGACACATTGAAAATGAATACCTCGGAACTGGTGGTGTCCAGAAAATTCGTTCCAAGTGGATACGCCGTGCGAATACAGCGGCCACAATTTGTAGATTGAAATATGTAGCGTAATTAAAGTAAGTAATTAAAAAGTTAATTAGCGTAATTACGTTAACTATTCAATTGAACATTTTCATTTCTTGTAGAGGTAATGGCCTCCCCACCTAGTAATCTCGATCAAGCTCTAGAATTTGGCTATCTGCCATAGGCAACCTTTAAAAAAATTTGGTGCGGCTGAAAAAAAAAAAGACAACTTCAGCGAGTGCTGTTCAGACAACCGAGTATTTGCGCAAGCCGGATCATCTGCCGAAGGGGACTGGCAGGGATGCTTCAATGCCTGCCCACCTTCATGTCCTAGGAGATGTTAACCTGGCCGAAGGAATTTCCAGCCCGTTGAAAGAACGCCCGAAGTTTTCTCCTCCGCCGGGTCTCCGGGTCCACGAAATGCTGGCCATGAACAGGAGTGTGGCAAATTGTTCTGAGGGGGAAGATCGCGAAAGGTGCCTTTTGGACGGCGTGGAAAGCCTTTTGAAAAACCTCCAGCAAGTGCAGCTTCGCCCTAAAGATCCGACTAGGAACGTGGTCACGTATGTCAGAAAAAATAACCTTCAGCTTTTGCAAGCCGACAAGGAGGGTGGCTTCGTCGTCCTGTCGGCAAAAGCGTTTATTGAAAAAGCAGCGCAAGCACTAGACAAGAACTTTGTAATAGCAAAGACAAAAGTAAGTAACCTAAAGGTCAAGGTTATTTTGCCGTGCAAGGAATTACTGGAACTTCTACAACTGTCTAAGACCATCAGCGTCTCCAAGCAAGCCGCGCTGTCGGTTTGTTTCCGTGTGAAAACACATAAGCTGGACACGGTCACTTAGATGTATTGTCAGTGAGCGGGAATCATGGAAGCAACACGCATGTAAATGTTTATTTAAGCACCTTAATGCGCTTGAGGTGAACGATTCGTTCGCCGTTAAGAACTCAGCTGATGTTATGCATGGTTTCTTACATGCAGAGCTTTCACGGCGGCGGTAATGCCTTTTCATGTTGACGTCGAAGATTTATTTTGTTCTGTACCACACGCAGGGCGGTTTTTAATTGTAAGAACCTGCATTGAACAGAACGGGGTCCTCGCCTTTGAGAGGGCCGCAGGCATTTCTCTTGATATTTTTATGACCTTATTAGAAATTTATCTGTCCTCAACGTTCCTCTCTTACAATAATCACCTTTATATTCAGCGAAAAGGGATCTGCATTGGCTCGTGTGGAGCGCCAGACCTGTGCAACATGTTTTTAGCTTGATTTGACAGATAATTGGCTCAGGTCCTTGACGATAGATGTTGAAGTAATTTTGGTATGTTGACGTCCTTTTAATGATCTTAAAAGCTAACCCTTCTATGACCACCACTAACTCAGTGAATGAAATTTTAACACTATGTATACAGCATGCCAAATGGTCTTTCTTTAACGCGTGAGCGTCTCTCTAATGGCAAGTTGCAGTTTTTAGACCTGAGCCCGACATTCTAGGAACAGAACACATGTTGGGCTTATATTGCTCACGTTCATGCAAGGAGCTTTTACCGTTCAACGCGGCTCGTTCCAAACTTGTTAAGAGGGCGTTGCGGCTAGGGTGGCGTTCAGGGCATGGAATCCACCAAGCTCATAGACTACTGCGTCATGTTGTAGAAAATGAAGGAAAAAGGGTTTATTAGCTTAGTTACACGGCTCCAGTGCGGAAGCCCACTCCATGAAGGAGTAAGTTAAACGTGTCAGTTCACATCAGGACCTTCTGTCTTCACTCTCGAACAGTCTCTGCTTTTAATACCGTCGTCTTCCCTATAGGCGAGTCGACCCTGCAGAGAATCTGAAGACTGTCCAGCATCAAATCACAAACGTCGGCTCCGTGGCGATACGACGCCCGTGTTCGTAATAACCCGCAGTAACTCCGCCCCCGAAGAGACTGGTTTAGAATATGTGGCAAGAAATCAGCCGGCGACACTATAGTTCTTTCGTCATTGCCCCCCCCCCCTTTCTTCTTCGCTCAGTCTGCCAGGTGAAGGGCGGCCTGAGGGCCTTCCGTGGAACCCTGCAACAGCCGGTTTATACGCTGTCTTGACGGCTGGATAAGTGCCGAGGGATGGGAGGTGATCTGACTAGTCTAATTATAACCGCGCCTATCAATTCGTTGTCGTGGTTGCCTCCCGTTCATCCTTTTCTCCGGTTTCCAGGTAATGGTGGGGTGAGCGCTTTTAGTCGTTGTCCACGCCGCGTTCACGTCCGGATAGGAGGTGCGGTAGTTTGACACGTGGCAAACGTTCAATTAACATGTGCACCCTTGGTGGTATTGAGATGTAACAAAGGCCATTGCTTCCGTGTGTCTTGAGGGGGCACTGGTGAAACCTTGTCCTCACAAGATGCAGGAAAGTTTCGTTAATCAGGTCACTCGGCTGCGTTCCCCTGGTCATTCTAGCTCTATCGTTGTCGCAGTTGCAGAAATCCTTCTTCGAAAAGTGAAGGGAACGAGGAAAAAAAAGATAGGCAGCCAATGGACAAAATACCAATGGTTTGCCTTACATGCACAAGGTTACAACTTAAGAGCGTGGCTAACAGGCACAAGGTACCTATAGGTTTCCTCGGCACCACGCAAGTCGGCTAGTCTGCGCATGCCCACGGATTCCAAAAGCTCCGAGGCGCTCTTCATGCGGGAAGAGACATAAGTCGCATGCCTCCTGCTTGGTTGTCATGGTGTGCGAATTAGCTGCGGTAGTGCTTACATCGGCCACACAGGCTTGTACCTAAGTGACAGAGTTAGACGGAACAAGAACTTGCGATAAAATACAAACTTTCAGCACATATGTCTGTGCATTGCGATTCCTGCATGTCTGAGCCGAGGTTTTGTGTGGTTTGCCTTCTCGGTAAGAGTACACGAATGACGTGGTGCGTGAGATAATGGAAGCATACTACATTAAAAAGCAGGGACATGTGTATCAGTGACACGTCTGTGGTTCTGCGTGGCAGCGAATACGAATTTGTTTTATCTTTACTAGTTGCAAAGTTTCTGGAAATTCGGTTATCCGGTGTAATTTGATGAGCGTTTGAAACGATGTGGTTTGCGCATGTTCGGAAAGGCTATGTACATTACGCTGCTCTTCTGTGAACACAAGTTAGTTGCGAACGATGCTTTCAAGTCTTCCTTCCGTGGTTGTAGCGCGTCTATTTCACACCAGTTATCATGTAGCAACTACACCCCAGCGGCAAGTTTTACTAGAATACCGCTATATTTACTGTAAGCTCCCCTTATATAAACTCAACGCACCTTCCGCGGGGCCTGTAAGGCATTACACAAATAAGCAAGTGCTTTGCTTTCAGTTGTCAACACCGGGATACTTTGTTGCCCGTTTTCTGTTGCCTGGCGTATGCACGCGCGAACTTGTTTACCGGCAACATGGGCGGTTGGCCACAGCATTGCCAGGCGGAGAACAAGAGATTAAAGGGCCAGGCGAGAGATACGGCGTGCGGGGGTTCGAAGGACATTTCCTCTCGGCTCGACTCTCTACGCGTGTGGGAAGTTTTGTCGAAGGCACGCCGCGTTGTATATCAGCGCCGTTATCTGCATATGCATGTACCATGCGCACCCTTCTTATCAGCTGCGTCGCGGAACAACGTAGGGGAGGCGCCCGCGAAGCCAGCGTTTCCCGGGTGAGCGCGCCCTCATGCCAGAGCCGCTGGCGAGTGTTGCCCCCCAAGGAGAGCGCAACCGGCCGGTATTGAACTGTGCAGCGCCACAGACTTCCCTAATAAAATTGCTAGCGGGAACTGTGGCGATGAGGCAGTTCAGGCACCACGGGACTGATTACATAGCACGTGGATTTGTCTGGCATTCGCGCTTGTGGCTTCAAACGTTCCCCTTGCGGCCTTATTTACTGCGCTCCTTATCTGCATTCATTGGCCGAAATTTCGAACCAGCAGTAGTAGTTGGCGGAAGGCAATAATACTCTATTAATAATACTCTTACTATTGTCACATATGACATATGACAATAGTAAACTATTCGTGATATAATGTTCGTGCTTTGCAGGTATTTCCTTTTCGTTTAATCATTAGTATCGTCGTGAAAACGACACGATGCACAAGGCGGAGCAACCAGAGACTGGCTGTCCTTTATTCCTCTCACTGCGCGCTCTCTAAACTTGCTCCGCAACATCGCTTAGGCGATCTTTGTCGTCGCCAGCTTTGGGGCGCCACTACATCATTATCTTACACTTTTCTGAATGTGCTTACCCTTCTGTAACACGAGAGGGAATAGAAAGAGAAAACGTAGGGCTCGCTCTAATATATATATATATATATATATATATATATATATATATATATATATATATATATATATATATATGTCTAGGTCACCAAGAAGCAATGTTGCCCTCTGGCGTGGCCAGTACTCAGCTGTTCACACAGTGCAAAAGCCCTTACAACACTTATTTTCTTACTCACGCAGACCCAAACCTCCTCGCTGAAACGTGGGAGGCTGCGATCTCCAAGCCGGACCTGGTCGACCAGCGCGAACTCGTCGCCAGGGCCCGGAGGGCGATCCAAGCCACAGGGTACCTGGAATAAGGGACCGTCCCACCCCGACTGACAAATCAGTGCTTCGAATAAGGGTTTCACTCTCTCTCTCTCTCTCTCTCTCTATATATATATATATATATATATATATATATATATATATATATATTTTTTTTTTTTTTTTCATAAGTCGCTCTCATTGTTTTATTTTTCCGAGCTTTGCATTGTTATTGCATAGTTAGCTTCACACACTGTTCAAGTGCTTTCCTCCTCATATTTTTTTATTGAACTTAACTTGAGTTCTTGTAGTGTCTAAAATATATAACTTTCGTAATTGTCCTTTTGCATCTAATGTGTTTGTTTTCTCGTATTATGTCCGCTTGTTCTCGCAGTTATTGATGTTCTCACGAGGCAGCCGGTTTGTTTCCTGTCAACGGTGGCAGCATTCCTGCGGGAGCGGAATGCAACGATGCTCGAGCACCGTGTTTTGGGTGCGCGTTAATGAAACCCATGGGTGGTCAAAGTTAGCGCGGTGCCCCGTATGGGCGTACCTCATAGTCCGTGCGCTGTACAGCTTCGGGACGTCAAACCCCGCGATTTGAACGTAATTTTTTTTTCTCGTGCTTAGATCCTTGTTTGGACGGAGCCTTTCAGCTCAGGCAGACGGGGACGAGACACCAAGGTGCCCATCGCGGTGTCAATGCCTTCTTCGTGTCTGCAAAAATACTTTCCAAGTGCGTTTACCAACATGCCCGACAAACAATTACTCTAGCGCTTTGTGTTTATCAATGATGTCGGGATATAGCAAGCGCTTTAGCAGCCAATATTGCGCTTTTATCGCGCTCCACATAACAAAAAACAATTTTCTCTCAACAATCCCGAGTGCATCCTGACCAAAGGCAAAAGAAAAAAAAGAAAAGATGCAACACGCACAACACGTGTCACGCCCCCGTCGTATACGTATGCCGGAAAGCCGCGCAGGCTGCCGACACGGAAACCCAGTTTTACGCTCAAAGTCAACACACAATAAGGCCGCGTAAAGGATATGTGCTTTTCGTGAAACAAACTACGCGACATTAAGCTACCTAAAAGAAAAATGAGGCGTTAGCGCTGGGCAGACAATAAAATGTCCCGTGGGAGCTTTTCATTTACCTACTTTGCTTACCTTTCAGCAATGTACAACCGTCAAAGCGGTTCCGGAACACTTCCGGCGCGCGCCGTTAGCGGCACCGTTCACTTCCGGTCCGAGCCGTGAGCCCCGGCGGAGCTGAGGTCGGTGTTCCGGCGCGCGGTTCTGGTTCCGGCTCAGCGAGGAGCGGACGTGCACGGAGTCCCCCCCCCCCCCCGTCTTTCACACAGGCAAGTGAAGTGACGTCACCAACCTACGTCATCGCTTCGCTCCGGAACAGTCGGCTGCAAGGAAGGTGTGGCTGTCAAAAACTGCGTAAGGTGCTTCACTGATAATTGACAATTGCAAATTACAAATCGATAATCTTTATCGACCAAGTCTCATAGTAGCGGCGAACATCATAATTCATTCATTCATTCTATGAAAGCATCTGCTCTTAATTTACAGAGTGTTCTCACTTACAGAGTGAATTTGTGTGTGCATTTATGCGTGTTTGTGTAAAGGGCCCGTCTATACTATACGGTCTTTTTGTTATAGATTATGGTTATATTAAATAATATTATTTCGCGTCCTTCTTTCCCTCTCCTTTCCTCCTACGTATGTCTTGAAGGGGGCCTTAGTGTAAATAAATGAAAAAAAAAAAGGACGGAAGAGGATGAGGTTGAAAGCCACGATTTGCGGATTGAGAACTCCTCAGCCCCCTGCGCACTGGCAGCAGAGCACGAGCATGCTACGTAAAGCCAGAGAGAAAGAGCTGAGCGTAATTATATGGCATGCATACAGATAACACTTAATTGTACGCATTTTTTAAACAGCGCGAGTGCGGAATTATAGAAATAAAATGGAGTCATAATGGTAAACTAACTTGGCATAACCACGTAAACAACGGTAAATACACGTAGGAAATCACTGAAAGATCATACAATGTAAAACGGGATGAAATCCAAAGAATGTGAGATCAGTTAATTATGTTGATTCCGCGTTTGTGGAAAGAGTTGAGCAGTCTTGTAAGTGTGTTAGAAATCCCCCGAGGAATGTACACTCGTACGAGACTGAGGAACTCTATTGTATTCAAGAATTTGTACTCTAACTCGCGTAATTTCAGTAGATAGGCACTACGTTCATTATAAAGGATTTGTATTATAAATAATTTCTTTAAGTTATTGACATTAACAGGTATCTTTTAAATATTTGTGTACAAGGATATGGTAGTTCACATAGGTAACGCCGGCTACATACGCATTTTCTCTTCATTCACACATGTGAGCAAAACGTCATAAATGCTTCAAACGAAAAATAGAGAGAAGAATAAGCGAGAAAAGTTCTAAAGTTCACCTACACACACAGGCAATATATTTGCACAAGGACAACTGGGCCCGTATTCGCAAAGAGCTCTTTTGACGACAGTCCCCTTTCAGATCAGTCAGTCTTGGAATGCCGGCATGAATTGTCGTCGCAGCGAAAGTCGGTCAAGGCTTTGTTGACCTTTTTACGTGACAGTGGCCTATTAGAAAGACTATAATGACCCCATTCCGTCCCTTTTCATATTTTTTTCTCACGCTTTTATTTTTGTCACGCTCTTCTTTCCCTCTTTACTTCCCCTTTCCCTTCCCCTAGGGTAGCAAACCGGAGGTTGTGACTCTGCTTAACCTCCCTACCTCTCTCTCATTTGCATCTCTCTCTCTCTCTCTCTCTAGTATTGTTCGTAAGAGGAAATTACAGTCAATCCAGATACTGGACGCATTATTAGCGAAGGCGGCTGGAAAATTCCACAAATACCTTACGAATAAAACGCTTTGTTAATTCGGCCCGTTTGTCCTCAGGTGTATTTCGTTCGCCCACTATTGGCCACTACAAGGGCTGAATTCAGAAAGCTTTTCGTTCGCTGCCTTCGCCAATATAAGGTCCAGAAACAAGATTATCTGGAATTCGCTCTTTCGAACAATTCTAGCGTACAAGAGCACTTTGAGAATGCGGGCCCCCACGTCTCGATCTTCCTGCGAACTTTTTTGTTGGTTGCATCAATTCCTCATTGCGTTATCGCTGCGCGCGGATGCACCTTTGTTGCTCGGTCACGAAGCACGACGAGTCATATAGGCTCACTTCGCCATCGCCTCGGTGAAACGCACGATCGCGATCGCCGAGACTCGAGCCAAACCAGCGGCGGTCGGCATCCTACATGTATAGCAGAGACCAGCTGAGCACTTCCCCCGCGTTGCTGCAAGTTTGCCAAGCACTTGAATGCAAAAGGAAAAATACCACAGAACGCGCTCTCTACGTATTCTGTGTGTTTATTTACGTGGTATATCTTTATTTATTTATTTATTTATTATTATTATTATCTTCTTTTTCAGGAGGACGCGCGAGAGGCGGAGTAGAATCCCGTTGGCTTCCGACGCCTCACAAAAGGCCCGGGAACGCAAACAACGCGTCGACCGGCGAGTCCGCTAGACGTTCGGGACACACAGTCGCTATGGACGGGGCGCGTGCACGGTAAGAAACGAAAGGGGGAGAGAGTAAAGTGGCTCCCTCTGCAGGTGGGGAAAAGCTTTTCTTCCTTTTGCTTTCAACTGAGAACACGACAGCGCTTGCACCAATGCAGCGGTCGCCGCTCTCTCTCCGTCACCGGATTTGCCATTTCTCCGACACCTGCACGCGGAAGCCCTCGGATTCACGCAGAGTAACGCGCACGCGGGGCCCCGGGTGCATAAGGTGCCCCGGCATAAAGAAAGCGAGAGAGAAAGGAGAAGAAAAGAATACACGTACATGTGACCTCCGAGATCGCGCGGATCTCGGAGGTCAGTCCACCGTTCGATTTCGGAGGTCTGCAGCGTTAAGTTTTCTCACAGGGAACTCTGGCACTGCGGTCTTTCAGCTGAATGGCGGTTATAGTTTAGATGGATTTATATGATCGTGTTTTTGGCTTCAAACGTCCTTGTGGCGTTATTTATTGCGCTTTACGTTTCTAAATTTCCAGGCACTCGTACTTTTATAAACGCAGGAAGCAAGGCAATTAGTCTCTGCACATGTGTAAACATTGCGAGTTGCATTCACAACGCAGCATTTTGTTGAAAGTGATCAGGTTGGAAAGTCCAAAGCCGTATTTGAGACCAAAAGGACGAACTTTAGGAGAATCCCCTCGTATCAACACACACATCAGTATATCCATACACGCCGGCTCACCGCCGTACTCGCTGCTGCTATATATAGCTAGAGTTCCCTCTGTATTGATTCTCCGCCGGAACCTAATGATCTATAACAGACCAATTTTCAGCTTTTCGTTACCAAAACCCGAGCAAGGCGTTGTTCAAAACAAGCCCAGCGTTCACGATTCCTATGTATATACCGAGACCAAATCGCCCTAAACTTTCGACCCCCACCTGACCTTTCGTCTGCCCAAACTCAAAGTTTTTCTGCCTCCCGTCCTCAAGCGTAATCATCTGAAGTCACGTAGTCTGACGAAGTCTGACGAAGTCGAGGATCCGATTAAATCTCGCCTGGTCGGAAAATACCACGAAGAAAACGACACAGACGCCGACAAAGGCGAACGAATTCTCTACAGCTTTCCGTTTCGGGCCGCCGACACGGGAGCCTTGTTCACGTTGAAGGGTTCCAAACGGGAAGGTCGACGAGGTTGTCGGTGATTCGGCTGAGCGCACGGCGTACGGTGCGGGAGCGTGCAGACAATGTTGATATTTCCACCGTTACTATTAAAAAAGCAAAACGTGCAGTTAGTTGCCTGGATATGTAAGTAGCGACTGGAGATAAATGCGGCGATTGAAATTGCGCGTGTTCTCGCGGTGTGTTCTCGGCGTGTGATGCTTGAAAATTTGTTTAAGCGTGGAACGTTCTTTCCGTGCACTTGCCTGTTGAGACTTTATCCAAGCTTAACAACAACTGTTTAATTAACGAATTAATTAATTAGTCAGTTAGTTTTAACGGTCCGAAACGACACTGGCCATATGAGGGGCGCCGCGGTGGAATAACTTTGACCATGTTAGTGCACGAGCAAGTTCTGTTCTTTAGTCCCATTGCGATGCGACCCCTGTGGTCGGTAATCGAGATCAGCTGCATGCCGAGCGCTTCCTGCTCAGCAATTGCTATACAGCCACTGGGGCACCAGGGTGCGTTGAACGTCATTCGCCTGTGTTCGTCGGAAATGTATTCTGCTGTTGAACAATCTTGTTACAAGTACTTTATTATCACGCACGCGGGGTAAATGCATCGCAGCGTACGTGCAGTGCGACTAAAATTATATTAAATCTATATTTATATTGTTATCTAAATTAAATTTATATTTTTATTGGTGACAATAAAATGATTATTACATGCTCTAAAAAAACTGAATTGTCTTGGATAATGCCCTTAGCTACAAGGTTACAAGGTTCCATTGTTAAAGAAGTTCTAACCCTCCATAATATTCTCGACGTTTATGTATACTCCCCATGTTTATATCGGCATTCGATGCGGTATGACACATTTGCACGCATATTACACAAAAAAGCACACATATTCACTTTACCTTTCACAAGTTCGCGCTCCCAAACACTCTCCCTTTAAGCCATATTTACGCGAATGCGATATGTGACACGTTGTGTGCGTGAAGTGATTTTGAAGGGAGACAGAAGAGATAAGTGCAGCGCCGTAACTGTCTCTCACAGGAGGACACCTCAACAGCACTGCACGGGGGAAAGGGGAATCGCGTTAATGCGTGTCGCATACATGTGGCCGACGGTACAATGTTCTACAAGAAGGTAAATCGCCTTAACGCTTCACGAGAAAGTATGGATAGATAGAGGCGGTGTGAAGTCGTCTCACGCACCTCTGGCGCATCGCATCGAGGAAGAGGGGAGAAAAGCGAGACGGACGATGGCGCCCGTTCTTCTCCACTGTTGCGTACTCCAGGGTAGCGTACCGTACTGCTGCCGAGAAGTAGCGGCGCCTGCCTATCGAAGCTCGACCGACATTACTTATTGGGTAGCGTGGCGTTGTCGGCGGGCTGCAGGCATCCGGTAGATCATGGCGACCAAGCAGGGGCGAGACGATTTGCTAGTGCGAAACTTGCACTGTTTATTCAAAGGTAGTTGAAAGAAAATAAGAAGAGCATGAAGTATGAAGTCTCAAGTATGAAGTCTATCAAAGTACATTTCGGAGCCCCTTAAATAGGCTCCCTACAAGTTGTGGGCGGGATCTTCCTTCCGTCGAATGACGCGTGACAGGCACGGAGAGGGGGCCCCCGTGGGCTCCGGCTCAGGCGGGGGGGGGGGGGGTGAAAGCGATGAGGTAAGCACACACGATGCCACGACCATGAGAGGAGGGGAAGAGGTCGCCCGTGGGCTCCGGCTCAGGTGTTAGGGTGAATGACCTCTCCGGCGCCCGTGGGCTCCGGCTCAGGCGGTAGAGTGAATGACCTGTCGCCACGTGGTGTCAGACGCCAACCCTAACACCACTCATCGGCGAAACGCGCTCGTCGGTCACGCGTTCCGGTTTGCTCCCACGAAGCGGGACGCGCCACATGTAAGCGCCGTCGCGTATACTGTAGTCGCCGTGACCCGATACGGCACTGTCGTTGCATTCGTGTAAACGTGGCTTTATTTAGGCTGCACCACGGGCTCGTTACTCTGGGACTGGCCCAATCGTGAGTCACGGCGGTCGTCGTGTCATCGAGCCGCTTGTTATTTACGTTTCCGTATTTATTTAACAATGCTAGCCTAGATATCAAACCTCAAGAAGGAGTGAGCATACACAATTATCTTTGGTAAAACATAAATGCAACGTACAGTATCACAATGTCATAAAATGAACATTACAGAAAGTAATAACAGTGTATTATTTACAGTCACATGTTTTGTTATACATTCGATAACAATCAATAAAGAAAAACACACGCACGCGCACAGGGTTACGATTGATTCCTCCTCAACGAACTTATAAATAACTAGTCTGTTGACCATACTAATCTTACAGTACCGATGGATGGTTCCTGTCACGGATTGCTATGGGGGAAAATGAGTTTTGGAAATGTATCGGTGCGATTTATGAGGCCTAAAACTTTCCCAGAATGACGTGAACACGTAAAACGTTCACAGGCTCGTTCAACACACAGCGTTTTATTAATACCAACTTCATCAGGATCAGTTCTTTCTTGTTTTCTTCTTGATTAATATTTTTTAGTTGCGCCTTTTTTAAGAGAATTGATGGTTACGTCATTATCACGAGTAGCGTACACCTGAGCGTGAGCCAATGAGGAAACGCTCCTACGACATACAAGTTATGAATAAGGACTCGGATGATTAAGGCGAAAAGACAAAAAAAGAAGGAAAAAATATAGAGATTGGAAACGAGAATATAACGGTAAGGAAAGAACAATGCGAAAATTAGTCTGCCAATCAAGCTAAGAGTTAGGCTACTCTATCGAAAGGCTTATGATAAAATGACGTGCGCTAATAAATAAACAAACTGTATATAAATAAAAACTAAATAAATGAATAAATCACGAAGTTTATTTTTGCCGCAAACAATACAACGTTACAGTAAAAATAGGTCGCCAGAGAAAAAAGCTGCACCGGCGCCGCTTGGCTATTAGCTCTAGCCGCCCGTACAGCTGTAATGACACGACGATTTGCATTGCAACTAAGTTACACAAACACGTAAGCAGTTACAAAACAAATATACGATAGCGTTATACACATGGGTGGTTACAATAATAACTATTAGGTATGTACATGACAATGCACAACTGCATGCACATACGAGTTCTTGTAGAAGCAATTATACGAACGAGTCATATAGGTTGTTTTTAGTTAAAGCATCTAGCTCATTCAGAGTAGTTGCCAATGCGCATTCATAACTGGTGCCCGAAAAAGGTATCAGACTATATATATATATATATATATATATATATATATATATATATATATATATATATATATATATACCCTTATTCAAGCGTGGCATGGAACACTCTGTGAAAAAGAAAATGAAAAAGAAACAAGTAACATTCTGTGCCTCCTGTGCTGCTATAGCTTTTTGAGCGGTAGTAAGCTGTTGACAATTGGAGAGGCGTTACGAAGTCAAAGCGTTACGCCGAAAATTATCACCCATCGCCACTTATTCCGGCTGCGTACAGGCTTATACGGTATTACAGGGCATAACTGTCTTCTTAAATGAAGCGTATATGTTCGAAGACTTGATGCACCGAGAGCAACTGCTGAGAGCGCTGGTGATTATACAGATTGTTTTATTTTATTTCATTTTATTTTTAAACCATGGAGACTTTTTTTGTAAGAGGACTATTAGAGTGGCTAACATGACGTTTTTCGCAGATAAGTTCTTCGGCGAGGCAGACATACTTTATCGCTAATAACGCTAATTAACAAAAATTTAATTACCTTTTCTTATTAAAGTCTTGTAAAAAGTTGTCTATACGGAAAAATTAGGGGCGGCCACTTTTTCGAGCACTGTTATATCAACAATTTTTTTTAAATCGCGACTAATTCGATATATCATCGAATTCCAACGCTCAGTGCGAGCAATATCGAAACCGAGCTAGCGCCACGGCTACGTCGGACGGAAACTCCCCGTGACGAAGTGCGTGACGTAGTCTCAATGATGGCCTGTCGCAGGCAAATAATAGTGATACGGCACGTAGCGGCAGATGCTTGCCAGGAAAAGCGATCTGTATCTGCTCCAACCACGATTGGCCGTGACGTTCAGCAGGAAGCAACTTTATTGCAAATTTCAGGCAGAAAGGCATGAGAAGCCTAGGCCTCAGGTGGCCTCGGTTGAGGCGCCCTGCAGAGCCCAGGTCGTGAGGCTTTGGATGGTCTTGTCTTTTGTCTGCAAGAAGTCGTTCCAAACTTCGTCGCGAGGAAAAAACGAAATCAGGAAAGAAACAACTTATGATAACTCAAAGGAAAGCTCATTACTTTTCGAAGCCATATCGGGGTGCCTTAGAACACGCACCTAAAAAGCGAGATATAAGAAGGACGAAGAAGCATGTGCTTAGCTCCGTTAAAACTAGGGAATCTATGGAACATGTTTTATTAGTATGTGAAGACGTCTACCCAGCGGTCGATTTAGGCACCACTGGCCTCCTTGAAGCCCTTGGGTTCAGCGAGAGCAGTGGAAAAGTAAACATGTCCGCAGTAGGGATTAGTAAGAGGCGATAGGAGGATTGGTGGAAGAAAGGTAGGGAAACGATAAAAAACAAAAGCACAGTTCGCAATAGGGGATCAGAAAAGTTGGTTGTGGGAGTTCATAGTGTTTTTTTTTTTAATTGTTTAACCTAAGTAGCACATTCCGCAGTATAATAGTAAGAACTTGGTGGCGCAAGCCACCGCCCCGTTCCAAAGGGGACGCTCATAACATCCATCCATCCATCCATCCATCCATCCATCCATCCATCCATCCATCCATCCATCCATCGCTTTCCGTCACGGGGCGTTTCCGCCTGATATGATAGCGGTGCGATTTTCAAGATTAAACGATAATGAGGATGCATAAAATTTTGCTGCGTCTAAATTTGCCATTTTAATAACTATCGCCAATTAAGGTTCAAGTAAAAAGCTAAATTATTTTTTTTTTCATTCGTCTTCTGATGCTTAAGTTACGAGGGCGAATCAGAAAGCATCTGCCTCTATTTTTTATTAGCCAAAATAAGGTACATACAGATAATTACAAATATATCACTATTCTACGTAACTTACACTTTATAACTCCGCGAACGCTCATTGTCATGCAAGTCTTCACGGCCTTTTGCGAAGTCTCACCACATCAACCTCACACTTCTCAAAGCAAGACACCTTTCCCCATACGTGCACATGGGCTGCATTTCTCTGCGGATTTCGATGGGCGTTCGTCCCTTGCTCCATAGAAAACGAATCGCACTTCGTTGCTCGTACTCCATGGACGTGTGAAAGCACAACCGCCATCTTCAACAACTGACAGCAGCGCCGTGCCGCGGAGCCACCGACAGATAAGGCCGGGTCAGTACAAGAAAGGACCACCGCTGGGAATGGATATGTTTACTTCGCATTTACAGTCGTAATTTGGCTAAAAACTACCCTATTGTAAAACCCAGTATCCAGTGCCATGCCAGTTTATGGGCCCAGTGTCGCGCGCTGGATGCTGGCGCGCTGGGAAGGCGCGGCATACCGGGAGGCGCTGGGTATTGGTGCTAAAAGTAGCTCTAGAGCGTGAAATACGAGGTGCCTGACCACCGTATTTATTTCTTTGAATACAGGAAGCGACAGAGAACGTTTTAGTGTGATAAAGAAATGAAAAGGAAGAAATAGAAAGGTTTCCACGAGGATTCGATCGCCTGATCTACAGACCCCAAGTCCGGCACTTTACCACTGTGGCACGACAGATTGTTTTTCTTTATCACATGGAAAACAAAAGTGAAGGTGTATTACAGAGCGAACACAACTACACGATTAAAACTCGGGCAAGCAGACACATTCGTCCAACGAGTGCATCCAGCCTGGCGGAGGTTCCTGCGCACCGTACACACTTGCTCACATAAGCGGAACTTTCGCGAAAGAAGGATCTTGTAGATCGCGGGCTTTCGGCACGGCGATCACACAGTCTACGTCTGCATAAGCTGTATAAATCAAGTGCTATGAAGATGTCATAGAGTCTACGGATAATTTGCAATATCAAGATCTAGGCGCAGCTTTAGTTTCACGGAGGCTTGCCTGGCACAGACAAGGTAGGTGCGCTATCACCCTGCAACTAAAGCTTATGCCTATATATCAGAAAGAATAATTGTTGTCCGTATTCATTAGTATGCTTGGAAGTGCCACAACACCGATTTTCGTGTGTGATTGGTATTTTAACTTCGAAAAAAAGCCCTAAATGAACCGTCGACCCTGACGCTGCATGGGCTGTTCGTATACTGCCGATTTCGATAGCCGTTTCTTGTTCTTCGCGCAAGGGGTATGCTGGGTTTCCGTCGTTCAATGATGCATTTGAATCGACACGTTTGTCTAGTCACGTATCTTCGTAGAGTAGGCTACAGCTGGCAGCCTTCGGTGACAGCACATATGCGTATGTTTATAACGCGTAACATCGGCGCTCATCACTTCTTATGCTGATACTGTAGGCACAAAAAATGATCTAAGAACACCGACGCGAAAGCTGAGATGTGGAGTGATTTGTCCTTGTTAGACTTGTTGTTCCCTGAGCCCAGACGGGTCCGACAGCGTGTAGACGGCGGATACGCTAGGTCTAAGCTTCGATGAATGGAACAAATCTCGGCGCGGGGACACGGCGAACGCTAAAATGTGTGTATTTGAGCCTTAGAACCTATTATGTATTACTTTTTAGTATACTAGGGAAAGTGGAAGCGCACGAATCGCCTCAGCTTTGTTATCGCTTCGATAATACCAATCAGCGGTAGGCTTCGGGCTCGGGTTTCGTTCGAACGCGTCTGAACGACTTCTGGGTTTCGTGTTCACTCCACAACACTGCGACAACGGCGACAACTCGCACAAACTACTAAAAAAAGAGGCGTCCTCTGCGTTTGCGTGGTTTAGTTGAAGACTGTAGCCATCCACCCAGTCAAAAAGGAAAAGGCAAAAAAAAAAAAAAAACGAAAGTGACCTTCAGTGTCAAATAGACATGCAAACAGGGCAGCTCACGCACCTTTATTTCAAGCTGCGACACGAAACATATTTCTATGACCCCAAAGTATAGCGTTATATAGGACAAGAGACTATAGTATCAAGCGATAAAATTGGGCAAATCATCTAATACTCAGCAGCGCCTATCCTTCTTGCGTGCTGGAACCAGGGCGGCACAAACGCAACCAGCGCGGTTTCCAGTGCGAGCCAGTGAACTGCAGCGAGAACCAGCGCGTGTACAGAAAAAACCAGTGCGCCCCAACGTCGTGGCAGTGAAACCCGAGTCTCGTCCAGTGTGACCCAGCTCTTATCCAGCGTTCTCACTGGTGTCCCAGTGAGTCCCAGCGAGCGCTTGCGTCCCCGGTGCGATCTAGTGTCAAAAAACGCGCTGGTTTTACACTGGAAGGCACTGCAAGACGCTGTTTTTTGCAATAGGGAGAGGCAAGGACTTTCTTATTCGCCCTCGTATTAGCCGCAAAGTATTTCCGCTTCGCTGAGGAACTTATCTGCAAGAACCCAATGCTGGCTACGCTTACAGCATTTATATATATATATATATATATATATATATATATATATATATATATATATATATATATATATATATATATATTGCATGAAAAACAACAACCAACATGTACAAACTAAATTTAACGAGAAATGCGGTGTTAAGGCGTTCTGCAAGAGCAGAAGAGTAGAACAAAACGTCTTAGCGTAGCTACGTTAGGTTACGTTATGCTGATTCACACTGTCAATGACGAAGTTGGTCGCCCTTGTAATTCCTATATGCTTCTCTGTGGATAGTGCTTTTTCATGCTGCACTATTTGCAGCTTTTTCCCCGTCCCTATTTTTCACCGACGTGCATTTTCATGGCGAACTACTGAGCGATTTTTTTTTTTATTGACTACCGGCTAGAGCCAGGTGGCAGCTGTGAGCACACCAACTTCACAGCGCCTACGCTAAGAAGTTAAAACACGCTGTCGGGTCGCAGAGCACAACTACATACCACCGAGTACAGGGCGTAAGATGCGGCACCAACTCAGCCACCACAACAGAGCAGGCCCGGGCCCGGCTGACCGCTTTGGGCAAGCGCCTCAGAAAATTACCCCGAAGAAGGGTGGTCGCTTTTATCCGAGCATACTTTACCCGCTCACTCCGTACCGTGTTCCACATAGCTTCCGGGAAATCTTCACCCCCTCCCGCCCCCTTTCCCCACCTTCCTGGTCGTTCGCCGTTCTTCTCTTCAAAGCTTCTCGAAAAGGGGCGAAGCGCTAATCCGCCTATGCACGTGCAAACCCAAGGTCAGCCAAGGAGGCACAGGTGGATGGACGCACAGCCAGTCTCTATAGGCCGGGGCCGAGCCGCTCATATGTAGCTGGACCGTTTGCAGCATTGTCGGTGATGGGCAAACATCAATGGCTACTGGAACGACCGGCCGCTGATTTCGGTGAAAACCGCCCGATAGACACGCAGCACTATCGCCCTTTTTATTTGCCTCATTTAGATAGTCTGGAAAATGTTCATAAACTTCTTCTAGACCAGTTCGCCTTCTTATAGGCCTGTCCTTTTAGCTGCATGAAATCTATATGCACTCAAACTAAAGCCTTCAACAAGTGTATTCATTTTGACCCCCCGCGGCCTCTTATTAGTTGGTTGCTCACAAAGCCTGCAGGAAACAGTCGGTATAAAGGTTAAAAACTAAAAGCCCGCAAGCTGTCTATGGACACTCTAGAGCCATCGTAGAGCCCCCTCCTATGCGGATTTTTTATGCTAGAGAAATCTGAAGAAACGTAACTAAACAAAGTAGGTGTGCTCAAATAGTGAAATTCACTAGAAAGGGGGCAACACAGGTGGAAGGAAGGCGACTACATGTGGTCGCGTATCAAGTGTCACTAACCCAGCCGCGCACGAGGCCAAGAATTTGAAGATTTGACTTCTACGTCGAATACATTGACTGAAGACACGCGAACGCATGATGTGCCCTTTTTTCTTTTTTTTTTTTTTGCCATCCTGTACATGCTTCGTAGATTTCTCGCGTTTTCTAATTAGCACACTTTCGAAGGATGTTTGTGTTGCTGAGATCCGGAGAGCGCCCACAGTCCTTGCAGTGCAGTGACAGAACACATTGTGTTGTGAACATTATAAATACATTGTGAACACATATAGAACACATTGTGTGATAGCTAGCCAACTTCAACACTATCTTTCGTATACGGATATTCAAGAAAAGTGAGCTTCGAACATCAAATCGAATAGCGAATATTTTCTCAATGTAAATGTCAAATGTAAGTATACTGAGTTCGTTTCTGAAAGAATATACACATAGAGGCTAATTTACGTTTATTTGACAATTGTAATGACGTTCACAAGTGGACGTATGGTCAACTGAATAGCTTGTAAATGAGGGACCCCCGCTTTCAGCTATCTGGCGTACCACGAAAACGACAGTGATGAGACAACGGAACAGAGAGAGAGAGAGAAAGGCAAAGGAATGACATAGAAGTTAACCGGAGGATATCTCCGGTTGGCTACCCTGTACCGGGGAAGGGGGAAATGGATGCGACCACGTCGTCAGACGCACGTAGGGTGTTGTGTTCGCTGAAACAGAGAAGTGTCATAGTACAAAACGACGCAAGTTGTTTTAAAGGAGTGCAGGTATGGTGAGACTGGATAAATAATAATAATAATACGTCTCGCCTAAAAATCTGTACAACAAATGTAGGCCACATAAAAGTGAGGAATTCTCATTCAATAACTGCAAACTACTGAGCAGAAGTTATTTATCCCGTGAAGTTATTTAACCGGTGCCTCTGAGCAACAACCGCGGCTCGTCTGCAGAAAGACCATTCGAAACGGCACCCAGCATTGGTCTCTCTCGAAGTTAACGAAAAGGAGTTTCCATCAGTGCAAACTGACCTTGTGTTTCTCTTTAGCGCCCCTCTAATTTGATCTTTAGGGTCCCTTTCGTGATCACACCGCCGAAGCTCGTCGTAAGCCCTCAACGAGAGTGCGGAGAGGCGTCTACTCCACGCCCGCACGTAGCTCACGTGCAGAGCCACTGCACGAAGTACCGGGCATCCATGCGAGTGCGTCGGGTGAAGAGTAGGCGAGGGTGTGCAGGTGGGAGGAGGTTGGCTTTCACCGCAACGCTTATGATCCCCCCCCCCTCCCCCACACCATCGGAGCTTTCTTCGTGCATGCCAGCCCTATTCATTTTTTCCAACGCCGTCCTTACCTTCTGTATTATTATTGTCCTTTTCTTCTTTTTATTACTGTGGTCCGGAGCTATTTTGGAAGGCGCAGCGGACTCTAGCTGATAGAGTGACCATGAAAGAAGGGAAAGAAATACTCGACAAAAAAAGCGGGGGCGTTTAGGGGTAAAGGTGGCGGCGCGAGTCGCACAATGGGGACTCCGAGCGCAAGGTGTCCGTCCCGAGCACTCCGGGACACGCAACTTGCGCGCGCGTTGCTTCTAGCGGTTGAAAAGAACAGGAAAGAACCGGAGAGGTACGGAAGGAGGCTGCGGTGTCATTGTGGGCTCTCCGCGTGATGCGCACGGGACACCCTTTTTGCGCGGGCGCGCGTCTGCGCGGTTTTAGCGGGGGTGTTGAGCAGTGCCGAGCCGTCACCTCAACAGTGTGCAGAGCTCCCCTTCGGCTGTCCCCCCCCACCCCCTGTCCCCCACTATCTCTGCCAGGGGTAGGGGACGACAACAACCACCTCAGCGACGAACGCAGTGTGCGTCAGGTGTCTAGTCGGGTTGTTCTCGAGCTGAAAGAGGAAACGGCACAGCAACTGTCTTCCTCAACGCAGGAAGCATGGCTTCGCCGGAGACTGAGAGAGGGGGTGGGAGCTGGACAAGGGGAGGGGGCCGCGGGGGGGAGAGGACAGAGGTCGGAGCGCGAGAGCCGTTTAGCGAATTGCGCCGTGTAATAGCGCAGCGGGGGCGCGTGCGGTCAAGAAAAAAATAATAATAAAAACGACAGAGCTCGTCACGGTAGTCACAGCGCCATGCATCAAGAGCTAGGGGTGCCCAAAACCCGCTACGTCACACGGCCACGTGGGTTTTTATAAGGCGCCACACGTGAAACGAGCATCGGCGCGGGCAGACGATTAACACATAGGCTCGATGCTGAGTCGCAGTCTGTTACATGTTACCGACTTCTTTGAGGCTTCTTCTTGAACTCGACGCAGGGTGCCACGCATAAATATCCGTTGTATAAAATTTTCGAGAAGTACAATGATTAATTTGCTGCAAAGCCCGTAATAAACCTAATTATTAATTAATTAATTATTAATATATGGGGTTTTACGTGCCAAAACCACTTTCTGATTATGAGGCACGCCGTAGTGGGGGACTCCGGAAATTTTGACCACCTGGGGTTCTTTAACGTGCACCTAAATCTAAGTACACGGGTGTTTTCGCATTTTGCCCCCATCGAAATGCGGCCTCCGTGGCCAGGATTCGATCCCGCGACCTCGTGCTCAGCAGCCTAACACCATAGCCACTGAGCAACCACGGCGGGTCGTAATAAACCCAGGAGTACTAAATATTGCATTACTACATATTCCCCCCAAGATTTCCCCCATTTCTGCCAAATATAAACTAGATGCCACGCTTGGTTCACTGGGGAAACTTGGGAAACCCGTCAGGTCCTTCGTCAAAATATGTAGAAAATGAGTATTTAGTAATTAGAAACGCCCGCCATGGCATGCTTACTGGCTATGGTGTTGGGCTGCTAAGCACGAGATCGCGGTATCAAATCCCGGCCACGGCACCCGCAGTTCGATGGGAGCGGAATGTGAAAACACCCGTGTATCTATATTTAGGTGCACGTTAAAGAGCCCCAGGTGGTCAAAATTACTCCGGGGTTCCCAACCACAGCGTGCCTCATAATCAGATTGTGGTTTTGGCACGTAAAACCCCATAATTTTTGTAGTAATTAAAAACAAGGAATACGCGCATCTACGCGCGCGCACTGCGAAAGATGCAAGTGCCGGCGCTTGTTTGATGAAATAAATATACTAGGTCGATGCAGGATCACTGTGGCCCGTGAGCTTTTAGATACATTTTTTTTTTCTCACCAGGCTGACGCGTCTGTCAGTTAGAGGAAAAGCGAAAATAGGTTGCTGGAAAGGGTAACATGACAAAGCCTTTGTAGTTCTGGCAGAGAACCGGCTGTGTTTCATTTGTCTTTATATATATAGCCAGAATGCTTTTCGCGCATACGCAGACCATGAGGTTTTCTTTAACTTATTCCTGAAACACATCAGCTGTTAGTGAGCATCTGTGCTGCTCCTTGTCTTGTCTGCGTCTCTCTCCTTGCGCTGTGCCATCCCGCTCACCGAATTAACGTTTTATTATACTATGCAGCAAACGAGATGATTCCACTCACTCACATTGCGAACTCCACGAAAGTCATTGATTGATTGATTGATTGATTGATTGATTGATTGATTGATTGATTGATTGATTGATTGATTGATTGATTGATTGATTGATTGATTGATTGATTGATTGATTGATTGGGTTTGACGTCTCAAGGCAACACTGACGCTATACGGGAGATAGGAGAGGCGCCATAGTAGATGGCGCCGGAATAATTTCTACCGCGTGGGGTTCTTTGCAGTGCACCTAAATATGCCAGAGAAGCGTTCTTGCATTATCGCTTCCATCGAAATGCGGCTGTGAAACGTTGAACCCAGTGAATCAAATCAATCAACCAAGTGGCCAGGAATCGAACCCGCGATTTCGGACTGAGCAGCAGGACACCATATATCCACTTGGTCACTGCGTCAAATAATCCACGAGAACGACACAGACGAAGAAAGGGCATTCGTTCTCGATCAGATTACGGGCACAAACACGCAAGAAAAATCAATGCAGAAACAATAAAAACCGTATAACAGAAGTGCTGCATAGCCAATAATAAACTATCGGCAGGAATGCTTTCCTAACTCCTATATTACCAGGGTTGGCAGGATGCGGCCAGCCTCCAAGCGCCAAACCATCCGTGCAATGTACGCGTTAAAAACAAGGTAGTTCTCCGCACAAGCCAAGTCCTGTTCTCTAACAACTGAGCGCAACAAAGAGAGAGAAAGAGAGAAAGCCGACAAGCGTGGAGGGTCAGAATTTATAAACGCTCGGGCAACAGTTCCGGGTTAAACCGAACTGGCCACAGGGCTTTCCTTCGGCGTCCACTACACAGACGCACCGCGTGACGCCATCAGCTGCGGCGATTTCATAAATCGACAGCGCCTGTAGTGCTTCGCGCGAGGCGTCATAACGCGAGGCATTCGTTCCGATCATCCGAAGCAGAGAAGGCAGTTTGCATCTTACGCGCGCCGAGAAAGTTACAACTGCTCGGCAGGCCGGGATTGTTTACAGCTCGGCCGCATGCACAATTCCCGTACTTTCTCATTTTCGTTTTTTTTTTTGTTCTTTGTTTTGCTCCTAGCGATGTTCCGGGTCACACGGGCGCGGTGCACATGTGTAGTCGGGAGGCCGAAAGTGCGCACCTAACGAGCCCCAACGATTTGTGCGCCGATGCTCGGGATATTGCACAGAAAATTGTGTATGTGTGACAACCGTGCACTGCAGGTGTGACGTACGTGTCTGACACTGTGTGTGGCGATGTGCAGTGTGACAGGTCCCGTGCACGCAGTCTTCTGCCTTTCGATCATTAGCCCCGTAACTTCTTGCAGTTACCCCTGTCGCCCCCTATGTATATATACGCGGTTACCCCTATACAGTTACCCATGTATAGTTACCCCTGTCACTTCCGATACCATTGAGGCTATAGCTATAGACCTATAACAAAAAATAACGAGGACACGCAAGACGGCGTGCACCTGTTGTCACTATTTAGGGGAAATAACGACGCAATATATAGAACCTTTAAGCCGTGAAAATGTATGTGCACCTCTTTAGAAGTTGCCCTGGTAAATGTATAGCATTATACTAAAATAAAACTATATAAATCACAGTACTAACTCGCACAGCTTTCGGTCATTCACACTGTTAGGCCTAAACGAGTTTGCACTCTGGGGCTTATCCTTGCCCCGCACCAATAATCGTAGTCGTCCTTGCTCGCGTTTCCTTTCTAGAAAACTCTGCGCTCGCGACTTTCCTGTCGAGAATGCTACGTCAAACTGATAACCCGCATGCCGTTCTTGACCTAGAAAAAAAGACCCGGCCTGTCATCGCATATACCCGCCTGATAATGAAGACAGGGCAAGCCTTGTGTGAAATTACCTAATTATTTTTTACCTCCTCCACTAGTTTATGACATGTTTCCCATATATACATACAATACCAGCGAATGAGAATTCAGCTTCTTGCTAGCTCCAGCCATACGGTCACAGATCCGTCAACTTTTCCTCTAGCAACAACCGCCTGTAAATTGATAAACTGTGTTTAACATGCAACGCTGAAAAGGGATAAATATTAGTCAATGAATTTTCATGTGCTGCAAACAACTGAAAGCGTCAATTAGGTTTATTTCAAACTGCCGCGCCATACACTTAAACGGCGATGGAAGGCCTAATTATGATAAACATGCAGTTCAAATAAGGAATCGGTGCCTGCGGATTCTATAGGCTCTAGTGTGAGCTCAACCCTCTTGCTACCTGCTGCCGAACGTTTCTGTAAAGAACTGCAAAAAAAAAACATATTTTTACCATGAACCACTTGTCGCGATAATCCTTGAATGTCATGTATGAGTTTAGCGTAAAAAGCCAATTTCATGGTAGCGTTCACACGACAGACCCCTTTCGGAGCAGAAGTCACTGAGGCCATGAAACAGAAGTGCGAGCAACGAGAGGGCTTCTGACATTTCAAATGGAGAGTGGCCTCACGGCAAGGCTCTAGACGTATATATACCTGACATGCGCCTGCACATTGTAACATGGGTGAGGTGGGTGCGCAGGAAATGGATACGCATGTCGCGCGTGTACATACGCACGCTCATCATCGTCCTCGAACCCTCTCTCTCCTTTTCATTCCCTTCTCGCTCTCCCCTTGCAGAGCATAGCAGGCCAGAGACAAAGCTCATCCGGTCGACCTCTCTGGCTTTCGCACCTTAAGATGTTTCTCTCTCTTGACACCTCCCGTTTCGGAGGGGATGCCAGCAGAAATCACCATCGCGATCATCAGAGTCATCCTACGCGATCAGCACTCTCCTAACATTCATTCGATACCTCCACAGCCACCTACGAGAACAAAACACAAGCACGAACACTAAAAAGGAAGAAAAAGAGCTACACGAAAGGAGTGACAAACGCTGAGGGCGTTACGACACGTGACAGCCGCAGTGAGCCAGCACACACACACGCGCGCGCGCGGACGTCCCAGCTTTGGGTGCAGCAGACACGTGCGCTCGCGGCCACAATGACTCAGCGTAAGCAACAACAACGACAACAACGAACAGTCGTAACACAAGAGAGCTTCAAGAGGAGGCGTTTCTTCCTCGCGCTGCGGGACGCCTGCGGGTCGCCGGCGAGCTTTGCGTATCGATGCGCGCGGCTCGCAAAGTTGCCAAACGGCGTGCGCGGTGGTGCGGCGGCGGGGCAAGGAAGCAACGCACGAAACGCCGTCGCGGTGTGCGCGGCTACGCACTCGCGTCGTAAATCGCCGCAGCCTCGGCACCGCCACCAAAACACGCACGGGCGCGATGCGAACGCCGTCGAAGGAAAAAGATACGGCGTCCGCCCGCTAACTCCTCGCAGCTGTGACCACCGCCGCGCAGTTTCCTTCAAAATTTACTATAGAAGGAACTCTGGCGCTGGTGTCTACGGGAGACGCAAGTATGCGGCGGTTCGGCCCAGCATGGTTATAACCCGTGGACTTGCCTAAACTGCCTAATTCTGGCCTCAAACGGCTTTCGTATATATAGCTTTGTGAATTGATCACGTTTAACTAAATATTGCGTTACGAACGTAACAACTCGCAATGACGCGTCTCGTTGCCTCCTGCGTTCGGAAAATCGGAAATTTAGAATGATGATAAAGCGTAATAAAAAGCAAGAACGTTCGAAACCGCAAGCACGAATATCGGACAAACCCACGCACTAACCATAATTCGCTAGGTAGCCGAGCGATCGCAGCGCCAGGGTTGCCTCCAGTGATATTTGTAGGAAACGCTATGATTATTTGCCGATAACTCCCTCTTCCTTCCTCAGACACAGTAAAAGTAGCAAATCAAAAGAAAACAACGAAGTACAATGTAGCGTGTACATGTATACACACGGGAACGGTGATATACATTCATACTTTTCTAAATGTCGCCGCTTGTTCCCGCTCTCTGCAAATCCGCCGAAGTAGCTCAGTGGTTCTGGCGCTGTGCTGCTGTGCACGACGCTGTCACTGGGTTGATTAAATTAAATTATGAGATGTCAGGAACCACGTGTAAACTATAGCACACGCCCCTTTTCTTGGTCACATTGTGCGGCATGTGTTCTTGTCTCTTCTTGTGGCTGTGATTATGTGCTATACATGCACGTCGTCTGGTTGTCTTATTTTCACCCCAAGCTCGGTATGAAAATATAATGTATAAAGTCTATACGCCATCCATATAGACAGATTTTGTTAGCAATTCTTTCCCTTGAGACATTGTGGTCCGCAAACTTCCGAACGGGTTGACCCGCAGAAAGTTTGTGGACATTGCACGACAAATTTTAAATCAATTAATGTAGAGCGCTGTGACTGGACAAACCATGATGTCATAGGTTCACAAGACTTATATACAGACACTCTGCTTGATATACTCCACATTAAATACATCTTTTGCTAGGACGCAGCGTTTGCTATAGTGCATAAGTATAATAAAAGCCGAGTCACGTATAGCGAAAGTTCTGCAGACGCTTAGACTGCGTTTTCCCACGTTTGCGGAAATGAACAGGTGATATGCGTACGCTGTTTTCTTTCTTTCTTTCTTTC
The DNA here is from genome assembly GCF_050947875.1 of Dermacentor variabilis. Lineage (NCBI taxonomy): Eukaryota > Metazoa > Arthropoda > Arachnida > Ixodida > Ixodidae > Dermacentor > Dermacentor variabilis. The sequence goes on along the minus strand of NC_134574.1, from coordinate 166,001,578 downwards.
TTTCTTTCCCCACCGAATCCTTCCCGAAGCCCGTGTCATGACGTGATACCTGCCCCGTCCTACCTACGGCCTATCCGTTACGTCAATCCACACATCCGCAAAGATGCTTGCCTAAACCCTTAAAGAAGTGGAGCAATACAAATATTCAAGTTCAAACGCGCATGATCGAGCTTATTGAGACACCAGAGCCTAAGAAGAACGAGTGACGAAAGGCGGAGAACGGCGAGGCGGGGACAATCGCAAAAGAGGTGCAAAAGGCGTGGGACGCTGTCGTAGAACCTGTCCTCCTCCGCGCGCCATTCAGCACGGGAGCTCTTAAGATGCGTACATGGGGAAATCCCCCCGCGCGACACCGTCGACGACGACCAGCGTCGCGAGCACACGCGCATATACCGGTCCAAGCCGCGAAGACAAATCGCACCTAATTTGTCTCCGTCCGGTATACGAAATGAACCCATTGCGTCCCATACGCGTCGCCGGTGGGGCGAGCAAACACGAGAGCTCGCGCAATAGAAAGAAAGAAAAACAAGCAATAAAATAAAAGAACGGAATTCTTTTCCCTTTCGTTCCCCGACTCCCGCCAGTTCCTTTCCCTTTTCCTCGAAACTGCGCGGCGACATGGGTCGGACACGCGGCCTAACTAATGGCTCCGCATCTGTCGAACGCCGTGAGAAGAGGGGATATATGCGGCAACGCATATTGTGTGGAGGTTACAGCTTACATAGACGTGCAGGGCGTGTGCGCCTGTACTTCGCGCAAGGCTAAGCGAATCACTCGCTCTTGCTCGTACACCGGCTGTCCCAACCAAACCTCTTGCCAAGAACTTAAAGGAGGCTATAGAATGCGCCGCGCGAAGGCCGACGTCAAAAAAAAACCAACGCAAGTCGGAAATTACAAAACGCAATTGGAAACGAGAAGCACGCGTGCGCCTTTCCTGGAGTGGACTGATATGGAGTATACATACGCGTGCGTGAAAAGAGCGGAAACGGCGCATATCGTTGTGTGAGACAGCCACGTACGTCACTATAGTGTGAGTTCGGTTATCGGCTTCTTCGACTATGTCCATACTTTCTTTCTTTACTTTGACTGCAAAAGAAATTACGGTACGCGCGTTACAGGGGGTAATAAATCGACCACTTAATAGCAAAAAGGAATATAATGAAAAGAAAGCGGTAACTTATTCATTTCGTGTCTGTTTGGACTTTTTCTGTTCTTCCGGCAGCAATGGTAAAATGCAATCTACCAGATGGATTAACTGAAGACTATCTGATAAAAAATACGAGAAAACTTAACAAAGATACCACATTAACTCTCGTAAACCGTCAACAAACGAAAATATATCAAAAACTAAAGTAGCGCTGACAGTAGTAAAATGAAGAAAATGACAGGTGACAGTGTGTGCGAAAACCAACCGGTTCTAGTTCTAGTGACAATTACTTTGTCAAATCATCATCATCATATTTATGTCCACTGCAGGACGAAGGCCTCTCCCAGAGATATTCAGTTACCCCTGTCATGCTCCAGCCGATTCGGTCTTATGCCTTGTCAAACACTAAAAGGTAATAATACTGGGTATATATAGGTTTCCATCGTTCTAAAGAAGTGTCGCACAGCCTTCCCGTGGGTATAGCAATCGCGCATCTATGAAAGGGGAAAAAGAAGCAACGAAGGTGCGGGGTTCTGTCATCGGATGGGAGCCGAGTCAGAACGGCACCTTGGGAAGAAGGGGGAAAAAATGGCGAGAGAAAAAGAAACAAACGGCCGACAGCGCAGCGCCGGAGGCTGGGGGGATCGATCTCCCCGCCATCTGAAGGGTCCAGGGCCGAACACATGTACCGCTCCCGTCTTACAAAAGAATAAAAAAAAAAGGAATGACAGATACGAACCTTCAGCGGCCGAATAAAGCGCACCTCAATAGTGCCACTGCCTCGGGACAGAAGTATACTACACATACAGAGGCCACGCCGTCTCGTTCCTTCAAAACTCTGCGCTACATGTTGGTCGCCAGAGCGCACGCGTCCTACGGGTGCGGGACGGAACCGGGCGCCCGCACCCACCCAATATGTGCGCTGCAGAGGTGGCCGAATGCGTGATCTCGCGCTGTCAGAGCAGGCCCGCAGGTGAGCTGGCGGCAGTAGGGGAAGGGGGGGCGGAGGTTATAACGCGTGACGTCACGCCGGGAGCGAATGCGCCTAGACGTGGGAACAAGCGAGGGAAGGAAACGAGCCCGTCCCGGAGAATTAATGTGGAATCCGTCAACGTCGAACGTGTGCACGGTCATGTATGTACGTACCTGCGGCGAAATGTTCAAGCCACGTATATATATATATTGAAGTCGCATAGACGCTGTGCGGAGACACCTTTTGTCTGCCTGATGGCTCCGCATACCGTCGGTGTAGTGTACTATAAGACGTCACTCGTGACGTATGCGTTCGGTTACACTATATCTGTCTTATATTAGGGTTGTTCGATAAACAGTGAGACACGATGCTCTGAAATCTTTATTTCTGAATATTATTCATCGGTAGCTTTATCTCTCTCTATGCGGTGCCCAGTAAGTGAAATGCACGCGTATCACAGTTTCTACCGAGTCTAGATATGCCTCAAACTCTTAACTACACCTTGTTCCATGTCAAAGCAATGTCATTTTGTCTTTTTTTTTTTCTTTTTACAGTGAAGTGCATAAATAAGTTGGAGAGTGCCGCGTCGGTACTGTAGAACAAAGAAAGGACTCGTTGCGATGCTTCAGAGAAAGGTAAAAGAAAAAGACATTTCTTTTAACATGGAACAAGACATGAATGAAGGCGTACAGCTAACACATAGATGGCGATTTTTAGAAAGGCTGGGAAAGTTAGCTTGACTTATGTTATCTATAGGCTTGGTAGAAACGCTGGAACGCGTGCACTTCACTTAACAGAGAGCATATATAGCGAGAGATGAAAGTGCCCACAAATAATCTTCAGAAATAAATATTTCAGAGCATCAGTCTCAGAACTAATTGAACCACATAGATGTGATTAGAAGAGGAAACACCGGAGTTCGCGTGTAGCAGCCACCCTCTTGTTCTGCGCACGTATTGGAATCGGTGTGGTATTGGAGGCGACAGGGCAGAATCAAGTAAGCACGGAAGCACCGGAAGGTTTACTCCAGAAGGAATGCCGAGCTGCAAGACGAAGCCATATTGAAGTTGAAGGGACACGCTTGCGAGGGGGTGGTACGCGATAAGCAATTTTTCGGATAACTTTTCCCTCACGTTTTGAACCTGAGGATTTGGATTTCGCATTTACAGCTTCTACCTCTTGCTGTTATATGTTGGTCTTCGTCAGTTGGGTCCTTGTATAGCTGTCGTCAGTTACTCCGGCAAGATTGATCGAAGGCGTCTGATGTTCAATGGTGCAAGTCGTTGAAACAAAGGATACAATAACGGACACGTATGTAGGAGGTTTGTCTACGTTACCAGAAAGGACAATAACTATAATAGATTTTGGCAAGAAAGCAAAGGCTCCGGTGGAAATGGGAAACAGATCCTCCGAAGTAGAGGCGGGAAGATGGCATCAAGAAAGCGCACACACGAACACCAAAGACATGAGGAAATAGCGGGAAAGCGAAAGAAACGCGTCAAGAATAGCGAATACAAGCGGAAAGTGCACCGCTAACAACAAAGTATGCTCGCGTTGCCTGACTTCGCTGAGTGCATGTACGTGCGTGTGTGTGCGTGCGCATGTGTAAGTTTCAAGCAAACTAAAGAGCGAGAGGCTTAATTCGATAAAAACGTAGAGAGAAAGGGTGAAGTGGAAAGATGCACGACACGGGAAGCGTAATTAGAGATGCAAACTCGACGCATCCCCAGAAATGCACACACAAACCGTTGGGCTAGTTCACGACTTCTCTGTCTCTCCCACGAGTACAGATAAAACAAGAGAGAGAGAGAGAGAGAGAGGGTGGGGGGGTAGTGTGCGTCACAGCAGCGCGATCTCCCTCCGCGGAGACAGCAGGCGTGAAAGGTAGGAACCAAACCAAACAGCTTGTTCAGCAGTGACGAGTTTGCGCTCTAAGCTAGCACACACACATACACACACGTGCACAGCGAGATAGAGAACGGGCGCGTCGCGCACGTTTGGAGGTAAAATATTTATCCAGAGATATCGCGAGGCTGCAGCGGCGGCGGCGGCGGAGGCGACGGAACGGAGGTAAATATTGTGTCAAACCGTCGTCGTCTTCTCCGCTCGGCGAGAGGAAGGAAAGGACTCTCTCTGTTTTTCAGTCCCTCACCCACAGCCAGCGCACCCGACCATCGGTCGGTTCCGGGGCTTACACTGCGAGCACAAACCGCGTGTGTATATATGTATACGGCACAAACACGCCGCACGGCACGACATCTCTCGCGCGGGGTCCAGAGCACACACACACCCTTCCCTTACCCCCACCCCCGCCCCCCCGCGCCAATGCAGTTCACTCTGCGCATATATGTGCAGTGCGTGTTTGGGTGCTCCGTCGATACGGAGTGTGTGCGCGTGTTTGACGAAACTCGCGTGCACGCACGCGAACACACAGATGACGCGGCAGCGCACACACACACACACCGGGAGAGAATCCCTCGCTCCTTCGCACTGCGTCGTCGTCGTCGCGCAGTTCAACAGTGTGCATCTGCTCGCGACGCAGCGCGCACGGCGAGCACGTATAAAAAGAGGGCAGAGAAGAGCGCGCGCTGTGCTTCGGCGTCGCTCGCTGAACTGCTTCGTTCCGCGGCACCGACTCCACGAGGAGAACGTCGCGGTCACCGTGTGTAACGCCGGTGGTGTGTGCGCGTGACTGTGTCGTGCTGCAGGCGCGCGGTTTCCCGAGATAGTGGTCACGGTATGGCGTATAGCTGTACCGGTGCAGGTGCTTCAGGCACGGGATTGCACAGGGCCTGGTGGTCTTGGCCCAACAACTGACGCTTCGCACGGATGTTCTGTTCCGGGCCCACCGAAACGTGTTGTCCTGCAGGAGTACGAGCAGATAGGCGTGATACCTGTCTGTTCGCCGTATCGGCGTGCGTAAATCGTGAACCCCTTATAACGCATGCGTCAAGACGGCATCATCCGTATCTTCGTCGATGCAGCTTTCAATTATTGTATGTCATGCTTCAGATTCGTCTGTGCGTGCGAGCTCTTTGTGATGAGAGCGCGGTTGTCGACGTCCTCCTCCCCAGCTCGGCGCAACTTGCGATTCAACCGGCGTAACGTGCTGTGTGGCGATGAATCACTTGTACGTGCGGGATATCCAAGTGTGTGTCCAGCAAGAAGGAGGTGCCAAGAAATGTGCAAAAACATCGTGCGCGAAACGGGCGCATATGTCTGCATGTGCTATGCCAAGACCCATTGCTGGCAGCAAGAATCGGTGCAGATTTTCCTGTTTGTGAGCGCTCTTCGAGCATGAGACATTTACGACGGAGGATATGGGCCGTGCATTTCGCATTCTTCGAAGCCTCGGGGATGCATATCTGTCTATGGCTATATATAGCGGCAGTTGAGCAAGAGGAATATGAGGGACGCAAGAGGCTCGATTTTTCGTTAGTTACAACCTCATGAAGCAAACAGGCAACGAAGTCAGGGAAAGGTAAGGGGGAATTGACTGTTCTTGCCCAATTCAAACGTAGAAATAATAAGGAAAAGAGGAATTAAAAGAGGACGAAGAAAAAGAAAACTTGTCGCAGGTAGGAGCCAAACCCATAACTTCAGCTCTATAAGAGTTCAATGCTCTACCATTGAGCTGCCGCTGAAGCCCTCCTCCCGTCCACTGTCTTGGTATTTGTGTATGTGTTCTAGATATATAGTCTCGTAAGTATTAGCCAGCGCCACTAAAGTACACAGCGGCGGATATGGGACATACTTTCAACCACGCGGGCGTCACGTAATGCATAACTTGTCAGCTGACAACCTGGCCACCCTCGCACGCGATATACCTGCCCCCCTCGAGGCATTGAAGGCTGCCAAATATGGCTTTGGCTGCTACCTGCACCGAGCTGTTCTTTCGTTCCCCTTTCATTTAAATTTTCCTTATTATTTTTACGTTTGAACTAAGCACGAGCAGTTATTTTCACCTATCCTTTCTCTATCTTCATTGTCTGTTTGTTTCATGTGGTTGGAAGGTTTGTGTAAACTTCAAACTGAGATAGAAAAAAAGTAAAATAGAAAGTTACATAACTGGAAAGGCTCTCTGTGCAGCAACGTCTGGTATACGTATTATGGCGCGAAAAAACGAGGACGAGGAAACGCACATGGACAGGATCATGGCGCCAACTACCAACTGATTTTACTCTTGGAGCCATAACTTATTCCCGGAGCCGCGTCGTAGTCTATATATGTATACCAGTATGGTTGACTAACTGTCTTAAGCAAAAGCTGTTTTAAAGCAACAGGCTTGGAATGCTACTTCATGCGTAATTAAATAATGGGGAATAAAATAGAGAGGTAGAAAAAAACTGACTATCGTACACACTCTAAGTTGTTTCCATTAGTCTCATTACAAGGAAGGAAGGAAAAAGTGGAGAAGGAAGGCAGGGAGGTTAACCAGTGTAGCCTAACCGGCTTGCTACCCTACACATGGGAGCGGGATGGGGGGGGGGGATGAAAGATGGGAGGAGAGAGAGAGAGAGCACATAACACAGCAAACACATCGTCAGTTACAGTCCGTCACTCTTGCGCGGTACGCGACATCGCTGTCACAGCCGCTTGTCCAAGCCCGTATCCTTCATAAACCGAAGTAGTCCCTTCGTCGCCTTTAGCTGCGATGTCTTCTGTCGGCGATATGGGAAAATGGTTGCAACTGACAACGGTCTATTGTCCAGGTGCGCTAGAACGGACGCCATGGACTGTCTCGGAACATTATATTCAGGACAGTCGCACAGAATGTGTTCCAGCGTCTCCTCGCAAAGACAGGCATTGCAGAGAGCGTTGTCGGCCATTCCAATGCGGAACGAGTAGGATTTCGTGAAGGCCACCCCTAGCCATAAGCGATAAAACAGGGTGGCCTCACTTCGGCTCATTACAAAACTCATTTACAGACCTCATTACAGACCTCGCAAAGACAGGCATTGCAGAGAGCGTTGTCGGCCATTCCAATGCGAAACGAGTAGGATTTCGTGAAGGCCACCCCTAGCCATAAGCGATAAAGCAGGGTGGCCTCACTTCGGCTCATTACAAAACTCATTTACAGACCTGAGAGCACGTATATCATTTAATGTGGTGCCAAAGACGCGTACCTCGGCTATCGGGGATGCCGTATATCGGAAGGATGCTCATTAGCTGAATTTCTTTAACATACGCCTAAATTTAAGTACCACGAGCGTTTCCTTTTTTCTACTGGTCCCCTCTCTGTTGAAACGGAGCCGTAGCGGTCGGGAAACAAATCCGCGACCTGCTGCAGTCACTGAGCCCTCGCAGCTGATGCCGTTGAGTGAGCCACTTCACGCATGAAAGTCTGGCAAGCTATACTGGATTGTTGCAAGGCATTTTTTTTTTTATGTGAAAGAAAAATTTATCAAATATGGTACGGGGCAGAACACACGTTAAAGCAGCAATGAGAATCCCGAGGTTGATGGCACTATGGAGCAGTTGAGCTTGTTCCGACATTAAAGAGTCCAGTGGACATGTGGCTCAGCAAAGCGTTTCGTTGGGCCGAGTTCGTTCATGCCGAAAGAAATTCAATATTGCTACTGTTTGAAAATGTCAGTCTCTGGTTTAACGCCTGTCCTGTGCACTGAGTCTTTGTCCTTATCTTCCTGCATTGTGATTTTTACTACTTCGTTATAAACCAACCCACCCACGAAAGCGTTTTGCTCGGCAGGTAACTCAAGTCCGTCCAATCAGCTCTGTTGCATGAATATTCGCTCGCACGACATATTGCAGTGTGGTTGGTGTTAGGTAATTAACCAAGTTTGAATAATTACCTTTCATGATTCTTTTCCTTAGAAACATGTGCCAATTGCGGGATCGAAGCCGTGCAGTAACGTCGCAATATCCGTCTGTCAGAAACTCCGTGCTCAGCAACGTGCAATTTCGAGAGAAGCGCGTATACACTGAGGATCTGTGTCCCAATTCACTAATGTTACAGCTTATGGTTGTCAGGGCTGTATAAACAAATGTTGTGAGGTTGCTTTACAAATGACAAACAAGTGCAGAACCCCGCAGTCACACGCTTGGAACTCACAGGCTATTACGTGCGGCTCGACCTGAGATCAATCGAACGATGCGAACAGCTCGCTTGTTCTCTTCCAATCTTTCTCTGTGCATGTCCTGCATAAGCAAGCTGATCGACTGCGAGATGTTACTTTACTTGATGCACTTATTGCTAAATTAGAGCTACATCAAGTTAAAACTGACGGTGGCGTAAATACAGTGGCAGCATCTATACATCTTTCGAGCACTGTACCAAAGTAAACAGTTAAAATAAAAAGAAAATGCTGCGCGTAGACATTAATGGAGGATTCCCCTGAACAAACCAGTGTGTAGCAGAAAGCCCATGTGGCTTCTGCAAGCAAACGCGTCATCCAATGGGAAACATGGTTCTAATGACTGCACGTTTTCTTCTTACAATTGTTGCGCTGTGTGCGACACGGAGGACGGGAACACAGAAAAAGAGAACACGCGACCCAATAGAATGTTGCACAAGCTTGCAACTGATTTAGTCTGTACCACGTATTCATAAGAGGTGGTGAATGCAAAGATTTTCAAGAAAAAAATTAATGTGCAGATACGCGACCTTTTACAAAATACACCAGATGTAAGTTCGCGCATCGTTTGCTTGTCCGAGTGTTCCCTGTTCCTGCATAGTCCTCACGTCTTACGTAGAGCAAGAAGAAAAAGATGAAATGTCACCAACTATAGCCTCTTGCATCGCCCTCGTGATGGCTGAAACAGTATACGCACAAATGCTTAACCCCCCCCCCCCCCGCCCCGCCCCTCTGCTCTCACATCTTACTGAAACACGACTCCATTCGAGACACACTGAAGGTTTCGCCACGTCCGCCTTCGCACGACGCCCAATCCTCTTAAGCGAGAATATCCCAGCTGTTGCATCTGCTCCTTGCAAGTTACGGCCCTTGAACAAACCTGCAGATAACACCGTGCACCGTTTACTCGCAGTCTTCAGGCTATAAGCCTTGGTATTAAGCCGTCTCCCCATCACCGTTAATTCGAGCGCATGTTTGCTACGGAAACAAATCTGTCAGAAAATTACACATCCTCCGCGTCAGTGCGCTTACCGTTCCGCCATTATATACGGTCTCGAGCGTAAAAACTGTACCAACAACCTACATCCGTTCTGCACGTGTGTACAAAGAGGAATGTGTGTAACCAGACCAGGGCTAAGAAGGAAGGAAGGGCTTTGGGCCGCGTCCTCAGCAATACCACTGGCAACAGTCGCGAACGTCACCTTAGCCAAATTTAAGGCACCGAGCCGAGCGGTGGCCGTCACCCAGGATATCGAGCGAGGCGCTTTTTGCGTGTCTTTCCAGTCGCCGAGCCCCTCAAATTAAGTTGTCCCTCATGCTTAAGAAGGATGTGCACACCACGAGTGGCGGACGCTTGCGGTTTTCCGGCGTGCGAGGCGGGTTCATCGGGCGCGCCTTGCGCTCCAAACCGGCGGCGCGCCGACCTCCCAACGCGTGTGTGTGCACGCGCGCGAGTCTTTCTTTCGAAACGCAGGCGCCATGCCAGGAAGCGGCCGGATATCAACGGCGCAATATCCGCGGCCGGAAAATCGCTGCTTCCTTCCTGAAATCGTCCATCAAACTCGAGCGGCGGCGCGACCGAAGAGCCAGCGAGTCGGGAACCGCTCCCTCAAGGCGGGAGGAATGCCTTTCGATCTGGTCGGGGAGGAGACGTAGGGCTGGGTGGGAAAAAAAAAAAGGAGTGCTGACCGCATCCGATCAGGAAGCGTGACGTCACTAGCGCGCGCGACGGCATGCGGGGCGCGACTACGTCACGTCCGCTGCTGGAGACTTCCTTCTCTCTTCCTCTCGGGCTATCTAGCCACTGTACTCGGGCCAAGGCAAGGGCGAGGAAGAGCTCTCGCCCGCGGCAGGGATCGTCGGTGTGCACTTTGCCCAGCGTGCAAATCGGTAGCGTAAGGACGCTTGCGATAGATGCATGTAAGCGATGACGTTCCTCTTGCATATGTGCATCAACAGCGGTGAACAAGGCGAACCAGAGCCTGCAGTCAAGTTTTCGACGTGGGGCCTCTCGTTTAATGGGTAAACAGAAAGAAAGAAATCACGAACAGAGGGCGCCAAGTGTGTATCCCTTGTTTCTTTCTGTTGTTTATAAAGGAATGGCATGCACGAAATACCGTGCACCAACTAGCCCAGTGCAAACACATGGGCCCGCAAAACCTACCCTCTGCACTATGCTACGTAATATGTACTAACTAACCGTCACCCCAACACGCCCAAATAGCAACTTTTGTTGGCTCAACGTTGAGACCTTGCCTTGCTCACTTCCAGTGAACCCTGTGAACCGTTTGATAACTTGTATGCACCAGGGTTTATACTGTGTGACCATGGTGTCCTTGATTTTAATGTAAGTTGTATGTGAGTGTGAAACTGAATAGCCCGAGCTCGTCAATGTTAATCCAAATCCCTCCGATTTGACGCTGCTCACAGGCAGAGTGTTGCTTTAGGAGGTTGTACACTATACGAATATATCAAATCAATGAAACTCTGAGATTCACCAATACCAAAACTGACTTGAATGGAAGACAAGGACCACGAAGCAAGAGGCGCAACAAAAGAAGTGGTATAGTGGTAAAGATGCACGAAGATACACGGCATGCGAATGAGAAAGCGAGAGAGAATTGCTTTAATTCCTAAATGGCTGCTGGACTGCGTCTTCACTGTTGGAATCCAGCTTGGCCGCAAGTTGCAATGCTGAATTTTATATATATATATATATATATATATATATATATATATATATATATATATATTAATTATGGGGTTTTACACGCCAAAGCCACGATCTAATTATGAGGCACGCCGTAGTTGGGGACTCCGGATAAATTTTGACGACCAAGAGAGTTCTTTAGCGCGCACCTAATTCAAAGTGCACGGTTGTTTTTGCACTTCGCCCCCACCGAAATGCGGCCGCCGCGGTCGGGATTTGATCCCGCGACATCGTGCTTAGCAGCGCAACACCAAAACCACTAAGCAACCGCGGCGGGTGAAGTCCGGTTGAACGAACCCGCCAACGTTCTTAATGTTGGCCCCTGCAGTGCCGCGCCTAGTAGCGCTCGCGGTGCAGTGATCCAGCTCTCCCATGGAGTGGGGCAGGGACAGTGGGTCGTTTGAAAGAATTAGGATGTCTTCAGGAGAAAGCGCGAACGGCGGGCAGACGATATTCTATATTAAAGGTACGCTAAAGAGAAACAGGAAATCAGTTCTGACAGATAAAGTATTATTTCAGAACTCCGTTGTCCGTAGTTTCGCCATATTAGGATGATTATTGGAAGAGAAAATGATAACCAAAATTTCTTTTATTTTTTATGTCGCCCCTAATCCCCATCGCCGCTACGTCAGTGTGACGTCACGTATTTTGGTCGTTATAGCTTAGTAAATGTTCTTAAAACTGGCTAAGTTTAATCTCGCTCATTTAGACCGCAATGTAGTCTCCGTCTTTATCGACGACAACTAGGCCCCAGCAAGCTCAGTCAAAATCAATGATGTCACGTGTTTCTCGCGCTTTCCCTCGCATCGAGCCTCGTCTCACGGTAAGAGTGGCTCTTTGTCATTTATTTATTTATTGTTCTTCGTATTGCCGAAAGGTAATTGACTATTTTATCAAACACATAAAATAACCCACTCGTCAGAAGCGCTTGCTCGTTCATGTTGTAGTTGTGTGTCTATATTACACCTCAACAGCCGGCCTGTACCAATAATATCACTAATATAGCTCAGTTCATTTTTTCTCCCCAGCTTCCTTTTAGCGATTTGGGACATTCGTCCCCGAAGCACGCAGGTTGCTCACTAAAGGCCGCGGACTTTGACCGAATGGTCCACCTCGGGGACGTGGCCGCAGGTCCTGTGGTGTGAAACAACGATAGTTCGGCGGTGATAAATCAGCGCACGCCACACCTAAACACTTCAGGGACACACGCAGGAAAAAAGAAAAAAAGGGGAACACTCCCATCCCAAGTCTTTCCACATCCCCTTCCCGCGCATTGCTTTTTTCCCCCTCCGCTACACACCACGACGGTAGCTGCGAATTCGTTATGATTCATAACAACAACTCTCCCCTCTTCCCCCACCCCACTTCCCCCTCAATTTCTTTTTTTTTTCTTTATATCTAGCCTTCCCACCTCCCGTCCTTATACACCCATTCTCTCAGTGTTCTTTGCTTTAAATAGCGTGGCGGAGGGGAAGCATGCCGCAAGGAAAACACGAAACGTAAGGAGGGGAATTTAAAGAAGGGCGGCCCGAAACGGGAGGAAGCTGTCCCGTTTTGTAAAGACAGAGTGTACAAGTCACGCGGGTTAGCGCCGACAATGGGTGGCTGCTGCTAACACCGCCGCCCTCTCTCTTGCAGCGCCCCCCCCCCCCCCTGCCCTCGTGTATGAGTCTCTAAAAAGCCGCGCACAATGAGGCTATAGGACTTGATGGGGGGCGTCTGAGAAGGGGGGTGATTTCGACGCGGCCGGTGGCAGCGGAATGGGGCGTGAAGCATTTATATTGGCCTTCTCTTTCTACGCCTCCCCGCAATGCGTGCGTCGAAGCACACGCGCACGTACTACGCGCGCACAGCGCACATACATATACAGAGCGTGCGTTCTCTCTGATCCTGTCCTTATGCGTACGTGTGGACAGGTACAACAGACGTTTCGCGCGCTCTTTTTCTTCACATGTATATTTATTTATTTAACGAACACACGGTGGACGGAAATGAGCTAGTCGAAGGTGAGAAGGAGTACATGCTCCCCGGGAGTCTTTCGACGTGAGCTTCGCCGCTGCTCTTTGGATCCGGATTCCACTAGCGTGTGCGCTATGGTTATTTTTAACCTTTATTTTTTTCTTTCACAACGGGGAAATGAAAAAGCGAAGCAGCATCAGCTTCTTCACATCATTTTTGAATTGTCTCAATAAACCTGTACCGTTTCCGGCGTGAACTGTTTGCAGCTAACAGACGCGCGCGCCAAATGAGAGAGCGAGCGAGCCAGAGAGAGAGAGAGAGAGATAACGTAATGAGGTTGCTTGGTGGGGGAAGCTACTTCTCGATAGTTAAGAGAACAAACCAGAGGTGTACTCTGGTTTGTTCTCTTAACTATTGTGACATTATATTATCGTGATATCGTGATATAGTACTGGCCATGCTTAACAAAATTAAGCATGACCAGCACTATAGTACCTTAAATAAAAATGCCGTACGTTAACAATTTTTCAAACTTATTACAGCGAAGGTGTATATGGCTAGGGTGCCGTGTATGTTTGTTCTCCGTCAGCAAAAGATATCATCATCAATGGCTCATACCCCCGTAAGACAGAGGCTACACGCAGTCGGCAAAATGAAGCGAAAAGTGCATACATTCTTCGGAATCACGAATAGAACATACGGAACAGCATACGCTTCAATAAATAACAAGCTAAAGAAAGCATCCGAACCGCATAATTGGTGATAAGGCAGTCGGTGACAACAATGCGAAGCACGTAGCGCTCCCCGCAAAGGTTTCCCGGTAAAGATTAGTGTCACGCAAGCTGCCGCCGCGACGCCTGCTTTCGAGGGGTGTGACGTCCCTGTAGAATATTGTGTATAAGATAAGCAGCCTATAGCAACTAATTTAAATGTTGTTGCAGAACCGCTGTGGGCGGCGGTGTGCTGTCAAAATTACGATTACTCCCCTTCATATCACTACTTTAACATAGCACTACTACCACTACTCTAAAGCTGTAAAGCATTGCACACCACCCTCAGAAGTTGTGGTGGTGGTTTTTAACAGCTTCGCTGGTCATCCACCTTCACGGAGTGGAATGACCCATTCCTTTTTGCGGGATACCCTTATAGCATGCCGTTATATAATTCTCTGATAAGATATAACTTACCACATCGTCTAACAGAATCTCCTCCTGAAAAAAGAAAGGGGGAGGGGGAGAAAAATATAAAATGCTGTTATTCTCAATATATATAGACCGTGTGTCCCAGCTAGCTAGCTTAGTCAACATGATTGGTGGAGTGTGATCTTTCCTTTGAGCTAGCAGCGACGGATATAGCCTACGTAATTGTTTACTGAATCCCTACGATCAGCGAACGCGCTAATCATCATCGTAATAGTAGGTAAGGCAGAGTGGGCAGAGCGTACTGCCTTAATGAGCCGCAGCGTATCGAAAGTGTGCGTTAGAGGAAAATGGACCGATCCAGCAAATGTTATCGACTTTGTTGCCGGAATAGGTGTATTATTATTATTATTATTATTGTTGTTGTTGTTGTTGTTGTTGTTGTTGTTTTTGTTGTTGTTGTTGTCGTTGTTGGATTACGCACAAAGGTGAACGAATTTTTCTCCAACGTCATTTCATCATGTTTCCCAGTCATTGCCTGAACAGTGACCTCAGGTTGTGCCCTGAAATACCATCTAGTTCATACTTACCACCCACTTATCAAGTTTTCCGACGAGACCGCGATCCTTATTCGCCGAAATCAAATGGCGGTGGGGTCCTGATTGCGATCAATCAATCATTCCGATCCGTACAGCACCCTGCGGGCCCCATAACGTAAAACTATTCCAATATGTATTTATTCCAATCTCCATGACGTCGAACTTGCGCAACCGCCGACGCAAGCATCGGGCGGTCAGCTGCAGGGTTGTCTGAACCGACCAATCAAACGCGGTCCTGGTTCATAAGAGGTCACTTTTGTTTGCTTGAAAAACGAATAACATTGCCTACACTGAGCGCCTTGTCTTATCTAACTAGCTGACAAGAGGCGAGGAGCACTCTCAAGTGCAAAGGGATTTGATGGGGCCGAGCCACTACACGGAAAATCGATAACCGGATGAATAGGGTGGTGCCGGCGTCTGCGATTGGTCCACTTACCCTCACTTGGGTTGAGGCGGCTGGTCAAAAATCGCGGCGGCATGCAACGGAAGGTTAAGATTGCAGCTAAGACGGATCCTCAGCAAAGAAGAGTTGGCAAAGCGAGGTCGTAAACGTGCCGAAATTGCTCGAGAACGTTACACGGCCACGCAAAAGGTTTTATTGTACGCAAATAAACCCACGCATGCTCTCCGGAAGGTGCGAGTAGCCATGTGCCTGAGCGATCGGCGGCAGCCATCTTTTATTCCTTTCGGAGCAGGGCAGCCTGCTGCTATTCAGAAGAAAATTCAGTTTTGTTACTCATATTAATGCAGCTTTAACGCGTACACGTCATTTTGACGCGGTGAGTTCTTGCGGTTTTGTGACGTCAGTTGAAGTGGGTGCCGCCCGAAAAATTTTGACCAATAGCCGAGGAATAACGGCGAAAAGGCGTCAAATAAGAAATAACTACCTCTTTTTTTCTTCGGTCAAATCATGCATAATCAATATGTAGGCGTTATACCAGATGGGGAGCTAACGCGGTTTTCGTGAAGTCGCGTGACAGACAGGGGAAGTGGGGGCGGGGCAAAAAAGTTTTTGACCAATCGCGGATGGCTGATTGCAGAATTGTAGTAGAAAATTTTGGAATAGTTTACGTTATAGCGCCCGGAAACAAGTAATGTCGCTTATAGGCAACTCCTAAGATTAGCGTCCCCTAGAAAATCGCGAACGTCACTCACTCAGGTTATGGCCACGGTCCAAGCACTTTCTCACTGCGAGAAAACATTTGCCAAGGGCGTTCAAGCGGTCACGCAGGCGAACTCGCTGTTTTCATATTGAGGACATTCTATGAAAAAATGCACTGCCTTGGAGCGTTGCAGTCATCACATATACAGGGTGTCCCAGCTAACTTGAGCCAAACCTTAAAAGTATGCGAATGACACGTAGCTGGACAGAGCCAAGCTAATGATGTTTGCCGTCGCTTGGTGATTTTTTTCATCCCGCCTAATTAGATAATTTTTCTTAATCAATTAATCAATTTCTCAAATATTATAATTAAATGAAAAGTGTCAATGAGAAAATTGTAGAGCGACATGTCTATGTCGCTACATGTCTATGTCTATGGCGTAGACTAGAATGATCAAGTTGAGTCTGTTCACTTCCGACAGGTGTGGCCCAATATTTGATCTAGTGGTTCAAGACCCAGTGCGCATACGTGTTGTGCAATTTCATTTTTTCTACTTTCTGATGGCCCATATACCCATGCACTATCGGTAGTTGGCCAATATTCGCATGGATATATCGGAGGAGCTTTAAAGCCGACAAGGAAACAACGGAAGCACCTGGGGAATAATCAAAGCAATATAATATACTATATTGAACTAAAAACTTCGCAAGAAAATTGCTTATTGAGACACCGCTGTTGTTGTTCTCCTCTCAACTTGTAGCTCATGCCCACTATGATGGACTGGCAAAGACTCGGCTCATACCGTCGTCCAAGTCGTCGTCGTCATCGTGTTGTCGCCGCCGGGCCACCTCCTGACCTCACCTTCACCCTCGCCGTATCGTGAAGAGAAACAAAACGTTGACCGCCCCAACCGCCACAGGGGTCATATGCCCCGGCAGCAGTGCGCAGTTGCGAGTCGAACGCGCTCTAAACACTGCACTATCGCACGGCGACGGCGCTTGGAAATCCGGGCGAAGTCTTTCGCGCCACTCACAGTTTTGGCGTACCGTGTAGTGTATTTTGAAGGTCACGGCAATACTGTAGCGGACAACATTGTGAGCGCGCATGGCAAAGAAGAAGTTGTCCTGGAGAAGATGGCCGCTAGGTCCGCTGTGACAGGTGTGTTCACAGCCTATAGGGGACAGCTGAAGTCAGCTGACTTTTCTACAGCGAATCTGTTAGCCTGTATAGTTGGTTGGGGTTTTTCGTTGCGTGCTCACCCAAAACACAGCAGCTGGAAAACTGTTTTCTCGTATAGTCGAATTACAATCCGCCGCTATAATGTCTGCGGATTGTTTTTAAGTCGTACTTTAGGAATTTTCTGATGCATTTTACTTTTGAGAAATTCAATTACTTCAATAACGCACTTGCGCTAGGCGGATGGATGGATGGATGGATGGATGGATGGATGGATGGATGGATGGATGGATGGATGGATGGATGGATGGATGGATGGATGGATGGATGGATGGATGTTATGATCGTCCCCTTTGGAACACGGCGGTGGGTTGCGCCACCAAGCTCGTGTTATTTTATTGTCTAATTTCCTACCTATCTTAAAAAAGAAAAAAAGAAAAAAAAAACTCACGATGAATTCCAATAAACAAAGTTTCTGAACCCCTATTCTGAACTTTGTTTTTAACGCCTCCGTGTTTTGTCGGTTCTCTACTTTTCTTCCACCAATCTTCCAATCGCCTCTTACTAATCTCTATTGCGGACATGTTTACTTTCCTCCTGCTTTCGCGGAACTCAAGGGCTTTAAAGAGGCCAGAGGTGCCTAAATCGACCGCTGGGTAGACATTTTCACATTCTAATACAACATGCTCCATCGTGTCCCTAGCTTTACCGCAGCAAGCACATGCTTCTTCTTCCTTCTTATATCGCTTTATAAGTGCGTGTTCTGAGCATTCTGATGTCGCTTCGAAAAGTAATGAGCTTCCCTTTGAGTTATCATAAATTGTTTCTTTACTGATTTTGTTTCTTCCCCTTAAGTAGTTACTCGTGGCAGGTTTCTTTTCCATTGCCGCCACCCGTGAGATTATTTCAGCCTCTCTGACTTTCCGCTTGACGTTCTTTGTCGCCGTCTCACCATACAGGCCGCATACTTGCTGGTAAGCTTCCTAGTTCTTTTCCTCCACCATGCTGTGCTAACGGAACCGACACCTAGCGGCCACGGCTACTCAGACATACCTCGAACAGCATCTGGAAAATGGCATTGTCTATCAGCTTACGAGTAACACATTTATGTTTTCTCATGTATTTGGATAACAGTCCGAAGCTATCAAGCCTGTAGCTTTTGTGTAAGTCGTACTTTGCGCATTTTCATGCTATTTAGTTTTAAACATTGATTTAGTTCAATAAGGCACTTGCGCTTGGCGGGCGGCCTAGCAGAATGAGGATGCATGCTGCACTTCCGCACACGTGCGTGCGCGCGTTGCATTCGCCGCTTGTGGTGGTGGTGCTTGTGTTATAACGTCGTCTAACGTCCGCACCAGCTTCGCTTTACATGCACTTTCACAGGGTGGAATGGAGACAGATTTCCCCCCCTTTTACTTCCTTTGTCGTGTCCTTCGTCGCTTCCTCTCCCCTCCTTTTTTTCCCTCAGAACCGAACTCCCGTGATTCTTGTACAACCGATATGTCACCACTCTATGCTTAAGCCCAAATTCAACGGAACATACACGCGCTAAAACTCAATTTTTCTCTCCCGTCGTATACGCATTGACGCCTTCGCAAAAACGCCTCTTCCGCGTTTCCCGCGTCCCGTACACATGTATACGCCGCGCGCAACCGTCCCTGTCACTGTCCGCAGAGCACGTCGAACACAGTTCCCCGCGCGAACAACCGACCGAGAACGCGGGCCCATCTAAGCTCTCAAAGGCGACGACTACCGGCTACACACAGAAGCGAGCTCTTTTTAATCCGGAAGCCAACGCGCCGACAAACGCTTCTCCGAAGACAACCTCACGTCGCAGATGCTATACTATACCGCGGTGGTGCTCTTCACACAGCTCACGCAATCCCTGCTGTTGGCTCAACCTACACTTCGCATAGCCCCCTCCTCCCTCACCCCCCCCCCTCCACCGCTTTCCCCAAACGCCCTATCTTCCTTTTTGTGCAGAGCGTCGCATCCAATAACGCCCTGACAGCAAAACACGAACAGTGCTTCACTCTTAGCATCAACGTCGGGGAATCCCTCCACCCGCGATCTCCTTCATTCCCTCCTCCTTCCTATTTGTTTTCTTTTCGCGCATCTCTCTGGGAATTGTAAGAGTTCCGTGGTTATGTTTTAAGCCCGCAGGATGACGCTGCCAATCCTTGCGCACGCGTGTCACCTATAGGCAGCATTGACCATGCACCCTCCCTACAGCTCCCCCCCTCCTCCCTCCCTCTTCTCTTTATTGCCCATGTAGCATGTAGCTTCACGTTGAACCAACGCCTGCCACACGGCCTGCCAGCCCTCAAAAGGCTCACCGTTGACTTCTTTTTACCCTGGGCTACTGGTGGCGTTGTCGCCATCGTTGTTGCATTCTTTGCAAGCCAACAGTTGTGTGCGAACCGCGATGCAGCAGAAGCCAGGAGGATCACTCGCCGCGAACAACGTTCAACGCTTCTTCTTCCTCTTCTTGTGCGGCCGTTAATCCCAGCAGAGTATATACACCGGCAGGGATTATCGCCTCTCGGGATTAGCAATGGCGGTAAACCGACGCAAATGCGAACGACGTGCGTTGGACCGCCGTCGTTGTGTTGAAAAGAGAAACGGAACGAAAAAAACAGGAAGAGAATAGATGATGGTAGACAGGCCCATTAATATTTAGAACTCGAATAAAAATTATTTCCTTTTTTTTGTCCCACTCACCGCTGTCTACTATTTTATAATCTGCGAAGCTCAGTGAGGGGGGAAAAAGAACGGAAAACGGGAACAGACAAAACGACGGGAGTTTGTCACATACATAGCGAATTCAGAGGGCTTCCGAATCGGCTTGTAAATAAATGGGAAGCGAAAAAGAAAAAGAAAAGAACGACTAGTTGGCGACATTTCTCCAACGGTTCCGACAATTTTTCTCTCTCTCTCTCTCTCTCTCTATGTCTCCTTTCCGCAAGCGTTGCTGGGTCAATCGATTGCGGAGCGATGATTGAACGGTTTCTTAAGAAGCGCTTGTAAGGCGACGACGACGTTCGCCACATTGAACAACCATCTGTTCGCGAGTGTTATCTATGCGTACGCGCGGCCATCTTGCAAGTGCTATACACGACGACACAATGAGGTACAAGCGTTTTGTACATACAGCGTTGCTGGCACGATGTAAAAAATATAAAAGAAAGCGCAGAAAGAATGCAGAACCTTTTCATAGAAAGTCCGTGACAATATTAGCGGCGGCTTTAAAGTAAACGCCGTATCGACTCATTCAATGGTATACAAAATGCAAATTATACGGCGGGCATAAACACGTCAACCCGTAAATAACGGGCAAAGTGAACTACAGAGCAGGCGACGCATACAAGTATACTTGTTGACGACCACTTAGCTTAACGGAAAAATAGTGAAATAAATTAGTGACGCTACAGTACTGTTTGAGCGAAGCTTTTCACAACAACTTGCAGAGAAACCGAAAGTTTTGACGAACAAATAAAAGTAAAAGTAGGGGAACAGATTGATAAGTGAACTCCTCACTTGCGCTGTTGTTGTTGTTGTTGTTGTTGTTGTTGTTGTTGTTGTTACGTCTGCCTTCCCCTTTCATGTACATGCTTGGCGCCTAAGTGGCCATGACGAGTCATCGACGGCGTCGTTTTTGTTTAGCCCTTCGCGAATATCTATTTTGCTGTCTTCCTGTTAAACAGTTCACTTGTCACTCGGTGCGCCTGTGCTTTGCCAAGCGAGGACCTCGCACAGATGGACCAACCATATTGTTTTTTTTTCTTTCTTTTGTTCTTGTAACTTTGTAACTTTCCATAAAATTTCTTTCTCCGTCGAAATGAGTAGCCGTCATACCATATTTCAAATAAATAAAGAATTTTCATTTTCCCTTACACACACACACACACATATATATATATATATATATATATATATATATATATATATATATATATATATATATATATATATATATATAAGTTCAACGATCAATCTGTGCCCAATGCCCGAACCCCTATATACAACCCTTATCGAGAAAAAAAAAAGAAAAAGATATTGAGAACTAATTGGTGCGAGGAAACGAAGAAGGGCCGCGTTCATTCAATAAAATGATGGTAAAGTTAGTGCTGGCTATAGCGTATTGAATGCAAATTATTCTGCGGAAATTCAATGTCTCCAGCTCAAAACGCCCATAAGGAGCTTTGCCACTGATAATACATTTTTATTTGTACATTAGCCGCAGCGCCATTCTTGGCGTTATTGCGGCAAGAATCAAATAATGAGTTAGCACTCCTGCAGCTCTCTTTCTCTCTCTTCCATTTAGCATTGGTCCTCGGAAAAAAACGAATGTTTAAAGAGATCGGTCCCTGAGGCGTGATCATGGATAACTCGTGGTCCATGCCTGAGGACAGGTAGTGCGCTAGCGACTGCAGATATTCTTAAAGCAGTTATCGCGGTTCGTTCGGAATATATATATATATATATATATATATATATATATATATATATATATATATATATATATATATATATATATATATATATATATATATATATATATATGTGTGTGTGTGTGTGTGTGTGTGTGTGTGTGTGTGTGTGTGTGTGTGTGTGTGTGTGTGTGTGTGTGTGTGTGTGAACGGGTCCCATACAGCACCGGTGTATTCCAATATGGTCCTGACATATACGCTTGATAACCGCCGTCTCATTAACGTGCCCAGTCGCGTGCTTGAGGTTGAGCTGTAGAAAAGCCGAGACCTCTATTACCGCCCCACTAAGGGGCGGTAATAAGGGGTTTACCTGTGCGGCCCGTACACGCAATGAATGGCGACTACTCAAAACAAAAACAAAAGAAAAAAAACGTGCGGGGAATTTAGAAAAGCATCCAAAGCGGCATTAGGTCTGCCCCACTATACATCTGAAGAAAGATGTCTCCACCTCGGCATTCATAACACACTTGGAGAGCTCCGCGCGGCCCACATCACCACACAGATGGCGCGGTTCACGAAAACTAAAACACGCAGAAGCATCCTCCCCAAATTAGACAAAAATGTAGAACCACAAACAGATGCCCCAAGCGAAAACGGTTCACCATCGTCAAGAAATAGGGTTCATCAGGAGACGGCTCACCATTAAACCTCTTCCCATAAAACATGCATCCCATACACCACGAGGGTATAGAGGATTGTCAGGGCTCTGGCAATCCGTGAGGCATATAAGCAGCAACCGGGCGTCATCTACGACGATGCGGCTGAACATTTAGCTCCGAATAGAGCCTTCACAGTGTGAGGCATTACGGGTACACACTTGCCACAGTTCTTTCCGGCTCAATTCGTGTACGCACGTCCGCAGTGACTCATTGCTTTCGCCACTACAAATTCACAGGCAGATATTACCTTCAGTGGCTCCAAGACGGCCATATACAATTTGGCCCGGGACAGAATTGCTGAATCCTCTCTTAATATTCTTAGTAAGATCACTTCCCCAGATAGGGACGTTGAAGTGATTTTAGTACTGGCACATCCTGGCAACACTGGAAACTAGGCGGCTCGTCAGACAGCCCGAGGTTCAGTCGGCCGGGCGGTGAGCACCTCCGCTCTGGGGACAGCCAAGGATAACCTAGTTTCGTTTTACGTCCTGACCCACCACTTCCACCTTGGACAAAGGAGGTTTCCAGCCCTCACATAAGAAGTTCAATAAAGAGCAGGAAATAACCTGGAGGAGACTATACAAACAAACTCTTTCCCTAACTCGGTATACTTCTCTCCCACATTTTTCCA
Organism: Dermacentor variabilis; assembly: GCF_050947875.1. Lineage (NCBI taxonomy): Eukaryota > Metazoa > Arthropoda > Arachnida > Ixodida > Ixodidae > Dermacentor > Dermacentor variabilis. The sequence goes on along the minus strand of NC_134574.1, from coordinate 165,978,897 downwards.
TCACAATTTTCTCCCGATTGCATTCTGTGCTTTGAGAGAGGTATACCCTCAGCCATATATACTCTGGTGATGCAAGGAAGACCTCCAGAATTAGGGAAAATCCTGCTTGAAGACAACTGGAGTCCCTGCTGCGCAGCTCCGACTCGTGCCTCCAAGACCGGATCCTCAAGCGCGCCTACGGGATAGCCAGTATATAAGCTTGACCTGATGGCCATCTAGTAGGGCACTGTAAACCGGCCCTACACAACTATCCGACTAAATAAGTGTTTATTCTACCCGCCGTGGTTGCTCAGTGGCTATGGTGTTGGGCTGCTGAGCACGAGGTCGCGGGATCGAATCCCGGCCACGGCGGCCGCATTTCGATGGGGGCGAAATGCGAAAACACCCGTGTGCTTAGATTTAGGTGCACGTTAAAGAACCCCAGGTGGTCAAAATTTCCGGAGTCCTCCACTACGGCGTGCCTCATAATCAGAAAGTGGTTTTGGCACGTAAAACCCCAAATATTATTATTAAGTGTTTATTCTCTCTCACTGAAGCATTCAATACCAAACACTGTACCAAGTGCACCGCATGCGTAATGCGAAGACTTGACTTCGTATCACACCTGTGGCCAGTTGTTTTTTCGCTCACTTTCCCTTCCCTTTGCTTATAATTGTTAGATTTCAATCTATCCTTTCTTTAGGGCCATTGTCTGTTGGCTTCATAGAGCATGGCTTACGAAAATCTGGCCCCTCTGTTCACCTCGTTTATATATATATATATATATATATATATATATATATATATATATATATATATATCTATATATATATATATATATATATACTCGTAAGAACAGTACTGCTACGTAAAACTGTTTTCATGTTTGCACCGGAAACCTGAATTAACACTAGCTCGCTTGACTATATTACTCCCAGTTATGCTGCGGCCTCTATGCTAAGAGATCGGATAGGCTTTCAGCATTGAAATATTTGTCTCAGTTTAGTGGGCAATTTTATGGGATTCACTCATGGAGTAGCGTCAATAGGAAGTGCTGCTAGTGTTAAATCTCTTTTTGGCACCGGTTATGGACAGTGAAAAAACATCAATGAAGGCCTTCCCGATACACGGAGAGGTATTAATATTGGGTAGTTCACATTATTATGTTTGAACAATCAGCTTCATTTTGTAAATAGAATATGCGGCAATGAAAAATTAGGAATTCACTTACAAGAACTACGCAAATGGTAGCAATATTTTTTTCAATTTTTTTCTAGGTACAGTGTGCGCCACAAACTCAGAAATAATGCAAAAAGAAAGATAGCTGGTGTTTGACTTTTTGCTCTAACTGTACAAATATTTGTGTACAGCTTTGCTTCAACAGTACATATAAAAGAACATGGCGCGTCTGAACTCTATCAAAGCGTTTATGTGGACGATTATTTGCTACCTGATGACAGTATTGCTATATCTTCATAAGAAGTACTGACATTGCTCACGAATTACTATAGTCACCTTAAGAGTCACTACAGTCACCTAAAAAGAAAAAAAAGAGAAAAGGTTACTGCGTGGGAAAAGTTTCCAAATAGTTCAAAGCCACTGTGCATCTGCTGTGGCCGCAGTTGAACCATAATGATAATAAAAGAAAGCAAGTTACACATTCGTAAAGCATAATGTCAAAAAGACCAATCGGGAGGCTCCTAACAGCGTCTAGCCGACGCTGCCCCCAGAGACGACTGTACCATCTTGTCCGAGGACTCGGAAGTGAAGCCGCCGACCAAAGCAGTATTGAAACTTAATTACGTTCCGGCTACCTCGCTCACAATGGACAATGTAGAAATCACAGGCCGCAAGACTGACTGGGAAAATGCACGCGTGAAAACGCGTGCTAGGAAAAACAAGCTCGCATCACGCGTGCATCTCTGCACGTCCAGATCGCGAGGCGCACTGTGAACGGAAATGACGGGGCACTTCCGTCGATGTACGCTCGCTGCTTGCGTCACAAACTGAAGCGTACTTAAACACGCTGTCTTTCTGCCACTGTTTTTTATTCTCAACAAGGCCCCCGTATGCGGGAACCGAGAGGTCATTAAATTTGCACTTTCGGTCGGTGATTTACTTAGCGTCAACGTGTATTGGGCAACACGTAATTTCGCTAAAAGACATGTTTCTTGCCGCAAGTTAAAACACACACAAAAGGAAGACACATAAAGACAACACGGGCGGCTGTGAACAGAAATGACGCCCGCGTTGTCTTTATGTGTCTTCCTTTTCTGTGTGTTCTAACTTGCGGCAAGAAACATGTCTTTTAGCAATCACCAACTAGACCAACTAGCAGTTCTGTTGCAACGTAACTTCGCGGCCAGACGGATCGCTGTCGAACTTTGTATTTCGCCTTGGCAATCCTTGGCAATTAAACTTAAGTTCAGTTTGGTAAGCACCGCGCGATCCCCCGGCGCAGAGCCGCCGCCCGCGCAGCACCGGCCTCTGCCTCCAGCGCGGAGCGCGCACCAACGCGGATGAGACGGGAGGGCGGCCAAAGTCCCCCCTCGGCGTCGAACAAAGCTATCGGTCAAGCGTGACCCGTTGGGGGGGTGCAGGTGACGGGGTTTCTTCTTTTCTCCGCTTTTCTGTTACGGTCCCCGCGCCGCACCACGGTCCTCTGTCCAGCGTCGACGCAGCCGATGGCCGCCGCTGCCCCCGAAGGGGTGCTTCCTTAGTTACGGTGCACCTGCGCAGCTGCGACGATCCTGCGCCCGAGGGAGCACGAACGGCGCGGCGACAGTTTGATCAGCCGGCAACCAAGCGCGGCAATCCGCCGACGAAAGCGACGAAAAACAAGAATCAACAACGAAAAGTAGTTTGGGCACGTGAGATGAAACGTTAGCAGGGAAGATGGAAGGGCAAAAACAGAGTGACGGAACTTGCTCGGCACGCTAGGAACATCCGTCTTTGCACAGCAAAACGTCGCAGAGTATACGTAGTATACGTACTAGTATACAGGGTGTCCGAGCTAACTTTAGCCAGAGCTTAAAAATATGTGAATGCCACGCAGCTGCAAAGAACCAAGGTAATGTTGCTTGCCGTCGCTTGACTCAGATTATTTTTTTCATTCTGCCTAATTACTTAGTTAGTCCTAATTGATTAATAAACTTCTCAAATATTATAATTAGATGAAAAGTGTCAACGAGAAAATTGTAGAGCGACACGAGAGACTCCCGATACAGCTTTCTGTTGCTCAATACCTGCTACATAAGAGTGTTTTCCTGAACGTGAAAGAAGCCGGCTTTATGCGCACAAAATTGCCGTGCGAATGGCCGCTCGAGGCACTGTGCGTCTATTCGAGGGCTGCTACCGAGGCGGTGTTGAGTCGGCTGTTCCGTGCATGGGCGCAACGTGGAGCCCCGTCAAAACAAAGCTAGGGATGCCACCACGGCGCCTAGGCGATAGCTTTAGAGCGCACGCACGAACAAGAACCCGTCTGTGTCACAATTAGAAAGAAATCACCGCTTTTTGCTTACTCATTTATTTCAGGAAAAACTTCGTTAAATCGAGTTCGACCAAGTTTGTTTCGTTAATTCGGGTTGACGATAACATCGAACCCTATGGGTACATGCCGGGGAATGTAAATTTCTTCGTCAGATCGGGAACATCGGAAAATCGGGTTTGGTTAGATCGAGTTTTAAATGTACCGTGACCGGCGTCAGGCCGCGAAGGCGATGGCATGGGGCTTTTGTGAGAAAGTGAATTAGGTACGCGAATGTAATAATTGTTATTAGTCTGTAAGTTATTTTTCCTTTTTTTTTAATTCATGTGCATATGTTTTCATTTGCTTCTCGTCACCATCACTCTGCTTTTGTTCCCCCTTACCGGAACGCTCAGCGGCAGGATAGAATACAGCATAGTTCCAGGCCGACCTTTCAGACTTCTCTTTTAATAAATCTCTCTCTCTCTCTCTCTCTTCAGGGAACGCAGCAAGATTTTCCCACTTTGTTGGACGCTCAATAAGAAGATCAAGTCATGCGTCACAAGAAGTGCCGGTGTTCTAAACGGCGAGCCCGTAGTGGTCGCCCGGGAGACTCCGCAGCTGTTTTGGGAAGTGAGCAATGCTGACGATCCCACACCAGCTCTTGAGAGGGTCTGCTGCTGTCTAGTTGACTGTTTATCGAGTAAAAATGGATACACTGCACTCCAAAGAAGTCAAAGAGTCAACCTAGGGAGTTTCGACACAGGAAGTTGATCTATACGAAGTCGACTTAGGAAGTTGTGGCAAAAATGGGAAGACGTAAGTTGCAATTCGTGGCACCGCCCGGATGTGCTATGAACACGGCTTGAACAATATTGAACACCAAGTTCTGTTGCCTGGTTACGGAAATACAGAGAAACAGAGTAATATACATTAATATGTTGCTGCTACATGGTGTTACTCTGAGTGCCCATTTTGTTGTTAGGCCCGGTACAAAGGCTCGTGGGCTATGGGTCCAGCCAAGGTTCTGAACATTCTTTGCAATTCAAATGAGTACTAATAAAATTGAAAACTGAAACTGGATTGACGTGCGGGCGCTGAGACTTGGGCGCAATATTCAAGAAAGATAAGCCTGTCCTTTAATTTCCTTAGGAGTCACCTGTCTTTCTTCTACAAAACGAATGAAATAGAGTTTTAAGAGTGAGTTTAAAAGTGAGTTCACCACTCAAGAATGATTTAGCGTTGCCGTTCAGTGTCCCTTTAACGCTTATGGCAGGCTGCAGAGGAAGAGTCCACAGGCCGTGCAGAACACCTCGACGAGGGTTTGCGCCGTGACCGCGCGCTCAAAGTTTAAGCCCTTCCCCTCCGCGATGCGGCGGTGTCCCGCGGCGAAGAACGTGTGCTTGCGCATGTTCGCGCGGCTCGTCCTCGAGTCGAGGCTTATCGCGTCCGCGCAGCTGTGGGGGAAAGGAGGAAGGACCCCAGTCGACAACTTGAATATACTCCCTCTCTCCCTCTATAGTCTGCTGCCCCCGTTGGCGATCTAAAAAACCGCCTGCTGCAGGCGACGCTGTGCGGATGGGTGAACGGATCAACAGCGAAAAAAGACGTAAAAAAAAAAACAGAAAGAAAGAAACATCGGCGAATAAAAACAGAGAACAAGAGGGTCGAGGTGGGTAGGGTTGCGCGGGCGGAATGCGAGAAACGCGTTTGTAACGCGCCGCTAAGACCGCCAGGCACGTTTATTTTGTCGGCGGCGCGGAACCGCGTAAAGGAAAATCCTTCACGGCATAGCGCGTAACACGCGCGCGCAGGGTTTGCAAAAGAAACGGCTAGGGACACGCGCTGACCAGACACGACGGAGGAACGCCTTTTTAGAGCTAAGCTTTTTTTTGCCTACCTCGCCGCGATTTGGTGTGTCGTCATCGTCGTCGTCGTGGTGCGCGGTCGTCGTCGTTGTCGTCGTCGGCTGTCTCGCCGGGCGAAGCTCTTGCTATCGGCGATCTGTGCGCGTGACTCGGCACCGCGGTCGCGCCGGTGTACGTACGGGTGACAGTGTTTCTGGCGCTGTGCCGAGCTCGCTATCCTCGCAGAGTGCCAGGAACGATTTCGGCCGCCTCCTTCGACGCGCCCGAATGACTAGCCCGAAAATAAATTAATGCGTTATAAGTTAAGCGATAGGCCTCCTGATTACTTCTGTGGTACATGGCAACCTGTGTTAAAGGGAAGCTGAAGGAGGTTTTAGTAATTGGAAGAGTTACGGTGGTTTCGAAGGCTCCCACAGCGTAATTCAACTCCTGAAGTTATTGTCTCGATTGTGCACGTAGCAGCGTAGCAATCGTCGTTGAAATTTTCGTTGAAGCTCCGCCCCCCCCCCCCCCCTCGCGCGCCAAGCGTAGCGGCGAAACATTGGGCGCGCGGATGACGGCATCACAGGGGTCACGTGAGCACTGTATTCAAATCACGCACCCCGCCCATACCTAAGAAGACGTCACGATCGTCTTCGCCATCATAGCCCGTCAAACGCGCGGCGTCTCCCACAGACGCTCTGGCTTGTTTTTGCTAAATAAAGCGGGTGGCGGTGACTTCTGACCTGTTAAACGATGATTTTCGTATGCAGTGGGTGAAAAACTTTAACAGATCGCTGAAAGCTCACTTTTCTGAAAAGTGCTTGAGCTGCCCTTTAAGTGCTGTTTTATGTCTGAAGTGCAACTATTACCGCAGGCCACCATCCTTCTTTACGAGCCCCACCGGCGATGCCCAAAGACAATTTGAGTATGTATGAGTTGCAACTATTCTCTAGAAAATTATTAAACAGATAACATAGGAGTGTACAAAGAGTATCAAAATTTTTCTTAAGAGGAAGCTTTAGCTCAAGTGCTCCTATCTAAATACATGTAAAAGGAGAATTCGTTTTTCTCGGCAACCACTGCACCAAATTTGACGAGGTTTGTTGCATTTAAAAGACAAACGTAAAATCGAGTGACTGTTGGTTTCGAATTTTTGAGTTAGATTGTCAATTTTTTGTTAAAAATTGGCAAAAATCGAAAATTTTCAAAAAACGAAACTATCAAGTTTACAACTCTGTAACTTAACTACTAAAAATGATAATACAATTATGTGAATTGCATCTAATAGTACATCTAAAGCGGACAAAATTGATATGTTACACATGAATATAAAAAAATTTAATAATAGAGAAATACAACTTTTGCAAAAACGTTGTAACCAACGTAACAAATTCACGTAAGATGTAAAATGACATATTGAATTTGTCCGCTTTGAATGATCTAATGGATGCCGTTTACAGAACCGCGATATCGGTTCTTGATGCAGAGCTATGAATTTATAAACTTCGTACTTCTATTTTTTTCAAACGGTCAAATATTTGAAAATTGTTTTAAGAAAATTCAAGCCCTAAATCGAAATTCCGCTTCCAACAGTCACTAGAATTTAACTTCTTCTTTCAAATGCAACAAATTTCATCAAAATCGATCCAGGGGTTACCTCATAAAAACGTTTTTTTTTTGCGTTTTACATGTATTTGAATAGGCCGCGTCGGAGTTGGGCCCGAGCTAAAGCTTCCTCTTAAGCACTCTTGCTTGGATGTCGTCATGGCCAGTTGATCTATTCACCGGCATCGTACTAAAAGATTTAATCTCATCAATCGCACTATCATGGTTCTCCATACACACGTACAATCCAGATAGGTGGTAATAATGGAAATTCATTAGTGAACTTTAAAGCCAACCCTTATGAAATCTTGCTGAATTCATTGGTCACCTGCGCGGGATACGCTGTTAAAGGTTACTCGCTTTTCTTGGTTTAATCCAGTTGCATCCCTCGCAATCTTCCACTGTTGTCCCGTATCACTTTCGCTTCGTGTGATAAACCTGTATGGTGAGGAGAGTTTCTTTGATTTTTCTCAAAGCCTAGCGTCTGTCGTCTGTAGCAGTAAATTCCCATTGGCTGAGACGCCACGTCACAAGCGGGCCTCGGCAGAGCAGAGCGAACGGAACACCTGCTGGCCTCGCTAGCGCGCCAGGCGTTGCGTGAAGAGGGGAGAGGGCATCGTCGCCACGCCAAATCACCCTCGCTCTCGACAGCCCGCGCGTTCCTTGTCTGCGCAAGCTCTCGCCACCGTTCCAACTGCACCTCGGTGGTGAGGCCAAATCAAAACGCGCTCGCTTGCCCGGGAGGAGTTCATAACTCGAAGGGCCACTCAGCGGCGTTCCATTGACCATTAGTGCTTTCGCATTCACAGCTCATATGAAGTGCTTAGGTGCCCTCGGATTTTGTAATGCTAGCGTTTTCTCTTGAATGTGACAAGAACATCTTGTGAATGAGAAGAAGGGGAACCACGCGAACCGTTTCTCGTAAAGGCTCACTCACACTAGGCCGACCCGACACCGATTTCGGTCTGCCGACTGTCGGCGAGGACATTTTTTCCTTCGTGTTGGCGCCTCTGTCACACTGTACCCACGCCGACATTCTGCCGGCAGTCGGCGGAGAGCTCGGCCTCGGTACAATGTGACACAGTCGCCGACACGAAGGTAAAAAACCCTGTCGCCGACAGTCGGCAGAACGAAAGCGGTGTCGGTCGGCCTAGTGTGAGTGAGCCTTAAGTCACAACCACATAAAGCCGACAGACAATGATAACAAGAAAAAGATGGAGAATTGTTATTTAATTGAAATGCAAAAAGCTATAAGCGAAATGAAAATGGATGAAAAAACGACTGGCCGCAGGTGGAATACGAACCGAAGTCTTCGCAGTACACAAGAATATGTTACATCCTTCCCGGCCTATCGCTAATTCGTGTTGTGTTTCGAATAGGTATGTGTCCATTGGGCTAATGAATTTTTAATGTGAATGGTGAAACTCTGAAACTCAACGTTTACATCATCGTTTTGCAGGGCCTCGCTCGAAAGGCGAAAAGTATTGACAGCGATAACAAAGCGTTGCACTATTACGCGAAAGAACGTTCGTATTTTCACGAGCAATATAAATTGCTGTCAACGTTCTGTTACGTTTCGCCTACGACGCGCGGTAAAGCCGGCGCGGATGCAACGGACGCCGGGGCTTCGTTCAAAGCGGCAGACATTTTGGCCCGTTCGGCGCCGCCGCTACGCCTCCCCGCCAAGCGCGTCCAGGCATGTTCCAATGCCACGTGTCTTCATGTGCGTGTGTGTGTGTATGTGCATGTTGGTGCCCACGCTTGTCGAAGCGCGGCAGCCGGGGAGAGGAGCTCCCCCAACTGTGAAGCGAGGGGTCTGACCGGCGCCGGCACGACGTATGCGCCACCTTCTCTTCCCATTGTGCCTGACCGGCGCCGACACGACGTATGCGCCACCTTCTCTTCCCATTGTGCCCGAACGGCGCCGGCACGACGGCTGCTCCACCTTCTCATCCCATTGTTCCCGAGCGGCACAGTCACGTGCTCGTCTATAGAGGGGTTCCTTCTTGCCCTCAACTGCGAGAGTATAAAAGCAGCTGCCCCCGGACGCCAAGAGAGGCTCCGATTTCTTCTGTTGAGTAACGTGCTCTCCCGTCTCTCTACTTCGGTCAACCTGACCGCCAACTCTTTGCGATGTTAGAATAAACAAGTTGTTTTGTTGTTACCAGTCGACTCATGCTTTGCCGGGACCTTCGGATGCTTCCAGTTGTGCCCCAGGCCGCCAGGCCAACGCTACCCTTGGGGCTTGCGACCCAGGTGCAACAACGGGCGTCAGCGCTGAGTTCCCAACAACTCGTGCCAGCGGTGCGATTACAACAACTGTCTGCCAGCGGTGAGATCGCGACAACGGAGGCCAGCAGCGAAGATATGCAGTTGACTGTATGCTGAGCAGCTCAACGACCATTCGGGAGCAGTGCAACGAGCCCTGTGTGATGACTGGTTGCCTGCAGCGGAACGACTGCGCTGAATTCTTGGCTGCGAGGTTTGGTGAGTGCGGGACTTTCTTCTTCTGAGCTTTGCCAGGCTTTTGTTAGTGTCAGAAACAGAGCTGGTAATTGTGGTTGTCGTTGTTGCCGGGTTAGTTTGCGGCAAGACAATAATAGGCAGTAGAGAAAGCAGCATTCAGAGCAGCCATGGATTTGAAGTCGTTGCGCAAACAGAAATTGCTGGAGCTTGCAAGAGAGTTGGCTCTGGATGTCTCGGACAAACTCAGAAAACCAGAACTGCTAAGGGCTATTCTTGAGTTAGAGGCTGAGGATGACGAGCTGTCGGAATGCCTTGAGACCATTGAGGAGAGGGAGACGGCAAAAAGACAGGAGCGCGAAATTAAAGAACATAAAGAAAAAGAAGAGCGTGAACGTAAAGAACAGAAAGAGCGAGAGCAACAAGAGCGCGACCACGCTTTGGAAATGAAGCGTCTTGAGGTAGAGATGGAACGCGCTCGTAATGGAAGTCAGGCACACGGTGCAGGAGAACGCGTATTGTTCAAAATGACTGACCTGATGCGGCCGTTTAAGCTTGGAGAGGACATTGGTTTGTTCCTGGTTAACTTTGAGCGAACGTGCGAGAAGCAGGGGTTCTCTCGGGAAACGTGGCCACAGCGCTTGCTCACTTTGTTACCCGGCGAGGCGGCCGACGTAGTCGCTGGCTTGGATAGAGAGGAGGCAGAGGATTTCGACAAAGTGAAATCGAGTCTGCTAAAAAAGTACAGGCTGTCAGCAGAGGCGTTCCGTCGGAAGTTTCGGGAAAATGAGAAAGGCAGAAGTGTGTCATATACGGAGTTTGCGTACAGGCTTATGTCAAACATGCAGGAGTGGCTCAAAGAAGAGAAAGCGTTTGGTGACCACGATAAAGTTCTGCAGTGTTTTGGGCTAGAACAGTTTTATAGTCGGTTACCGGAGAACGTGCGGTACTGGGTCTTGGATAGGCCAGACGTTAGTACAGTGGCTAAAGCCGCCGAGCTAGCCGAGGAGTTTGTGACGCGTCGGGCTCGCGGAGCTAAGGACGGTCAAAAGGGTGAATTTGGCTCCAAGTTTGAAAGGCCAAAGTTCACACCCATGAGAGCCAAGGGGAACACACGTAGTGCGGATGCGAGTGAAAGCAGTGCGACCGAACCTAAGGAGACGGCGGCAGCCGAAGCCGAACGCAGAAAGCGGTTCGAGACGAGGCAAGCGCGCGTTTGTTATACGTGCCAGAAGCCGGGTCACTTTTCGGCGCAGTGTCCGGAAACAAAACCAAAAGTTGTGTTTTTGTCAATATGCAGCACTGACGAGAACATGAAGCTTCTCGAGCCTTACATGCGAGACCTCCTCGTGAACGGGAAAGAGTGCCGAGTACTTCGCGATTCCGCAGCTACGATGGATGTAGTTCACCCCTCCTACGTAGAACCCGATATGTTCACAGGCGAGTGCGCATGGATCAAGCAAGCCGTGGAAGCTCATAGCGTGTGTCTGCCCCTAGCAAAAGTGCTTATTGAAGGACCATTCGGAGCGCTTGAGACGGAGGCCGCAGTGTCATCTATGCTGCCCCCCCAGTACCCGTACCTATTTTCGAACAGGTCCGATCACCTCCTGCGCGAGAAGGGGCTTTTGTTTGGTGAGGCTAGCGTTCAGGCCTTAACCAGATCGAAGGTTCGGGAGCTCGCTGCAAAGGCGGTAGTTGCGGGGCCGACGTTATCAAACAATGAAAAAGGGTCAGAGGCGCAGCAAGCCGATATTCAGAGCACGCCCGAACTGAATAAAATTGAGTCTGTAACGTTAAAGGCACCAGATACTGGAGAGGAAATTCCCGATGCGGGAAAGTTAGAAGAGCTATCTGCAGATTTGCTCATCGCGCCTACGTCAGACGGACTTAATAGCTTGCTAAAAGCAAAAGAAGGATGGCAGCCTAGAAAACGTGCGCTGCAATGTCAAGGAAGGTATCGCCAGGAAAAATGCGCGTTTTGTGGAAAGAGGTGGAGTCCTGTACCGGAAGTATCTAGACCGCAGGGGAGTGGAGTTCGATCAGCTGATCGTGCCTCAATGCTATCGTGAGGATCTGTTGCGCTTGTCGCACGGGGGTTCGTGGTCCGGACACCTAGGAGTTAAGAAAACTAAGGACCGTCTCTTGCAAGAGTACTATTGGCCAGGGTGTTTTCGGGACGCAGACCACTTCGTGAGGTCATGTGACACCTGTCAGCGGGTGGGCAAACCAGGGGACAAATCGAGGGCGCCGTTGAGATTGGTACCTATCATTACGGAGCCTTTTAGACGGCTCGTTATTGATACAGTGGGACCTCTGCCGGTAACAGCCACGGGGTACAGACACATTTTGACTGTGATCTGCCCAGCGACAAAGTTCCCTGAAGCAGTGCCGCTTAAAGAACTCAGCTCAGTTGAGATAGTCAATGCACTACTGTCCATATTTGCGCGAGTTGGTTTTCCTGCGGAAATCCAATCAGATCAGGGCACAGTGTTTACTAGCGCTTTGACGACAACTTTTCTCGAAAGGTGTGGGGTAAAGCTGTTACACAGCTCAGTGTACCACCCACAGTCGAATTCCGTTGAGAAGCTCCACTCCGTCATGAAGCGCGTGTTGAGAGCCTTGTGTTTTGAACATCAAACTGACTGGGAGCTGTGTCTGCCTGGGGTGATGTTTGCATTACGGACCGCGCCGCATGCGGCTACGGGGTTTTCGCCAGCTGAGCTGGTGTACGGTCGCTCGCTGCGATCTCCGCTTCGCATGCTTCGAGAATCGTGGGAAGGCAGGGGCGACGACCCAGTCGTGGTGGAGTACGTGCTTAAGCTCCTCGAACGCCTAAGAAGGGCACAGGAGTTGTCAGGTGAAGCAATGGCAAAGGCCCAGCAGAGGGCCAAGGTTTATTATGATCGGACCGCCAGGGCCCGTCGTTTCGAGGTGGGCGATGAGGTCATGATATTGCGCACATCGCTAAACAACAAACTAGACGTGCAGTGGGAGGGCCCAGCACGAATTGTTCAGAAACTGTCGGACGTTAACTACGTGGTGAGTCTGCCAGGGAAGCGGAAAGCACAGCAAGTTTACCACTGTAATCTGCTCAAACCTTATAGACAAAGGGAAGCAGTGGTGTGCATGATGGTAAACGTTCCTGAAGAGCTTCCGGTCGAGCTTCCGGGACTAGGCTCAGTGACGAACAGGGAAGACACCGATCAAGTCATTAGTGACTTAATCAGTAAGGCATCGCTGTCGCCTGAGCAGAAAACCGAACTACACCAGCTCTTACAAGAGTTTCAAGGTCTGTTCTCTGAGAGGCCTGGTAGGACTTCTGTCCTTACTCATGACATAGAACTTACCTCCCCAGAGCCAGTACGATCCAAGGCGTACCGGGTGTCACCCCGCCAGAGCGATATTATGGAGGCTGAGGTAAAGAAAATGCTACAGCTCGGTGTTATTGAGGCAGGTGAGAGTGATTATACCTCCCCTTTGATTTTAGTTGAGGTACCGGGCAAGGAACCTCGTCCTTGCGTCGACTACCGCAGGCTTAATTCCATCACTAAGGATCAAATTTATCCGATCCCTAACATCGAGGAGCGCCTTGAGAAAGTTAGTAGCGCTCAGTTTATTTCCACCCCAGATCTTGTCAGGGGTTATTGGCAGGTTCCACTTACAGAAGAGGCTAGTAGGTATGCGGCGTTCATTTCACCAATGGGAACATTCCGTCCTAAAGTGTTGAGTTTTGGTTTGAAGAACGCGCCATACTGTTTTTCAAGCCTCATGGATAAAGTGTTGCGGGGACAGCAAGAATTCGCTTTACCGTATTTAGACGACGTAGCGATATTCTCCGCATCCTGGTCTGAGCATATGGCACACTTGCGGGCAGTATTAACCCGCCTGCGCGAAGCGGGCTTGACAGTCAAGGCTCCCAAGTGCCAGTTAGCACAGGCCGAGGTTGTCTACCTCGGTCACGTGATTGGTCAGGGTCGTCGCCGCCCCTCTGAAATAAAGGCGGCCGCTGTGCGAGACTTCCCGCAACCGCGCACGAAGACCGATATTCGGTCGTTCTTAGGTGTCGCCGGCTACTATCAGAGGTACATCCCCAGGTACTCTGATATCGCGGCTCCCCTGACGGATGCTCTAAGAAAAACAGAGCCCCAAACAGTCGTATGGGACGAGACAAAGAAAAGAGCTTTTAGCGCCCTAAAGAGTGCCCTAACAAGCCAGCCTGTGCTACGATCGCCAGACTATACAAAAGGGTTCGTTGTTCAGTGCGATGCTAGTGAGCGAGGCATGGGCGTTGTACTGTGCCAACGGGAAAATGGAGAAGTAGAACACCCCGTCCTGTATGCTAGTCGTAAGCTGACCAGTCGTGAGCAGGCGTACAGCGCCACCGAGAAAGAGTGTGCGTGTCTCGTGTGGGCCGTTCAGAAATTGTCATGCTATCTAGCCGGCTCGAGGTTTATCATTGAGACGGATCACTGCCCTCTCCAATGGCTGCAGACCATCTCTCCCAAAAATGGCCGCCTCCTGCGCTGGAGCCTCGCTTTGCAACAATATTCCTTTGAGGTGCGTTACAAAAAGGGGAGTCTCAACGGTAACGCCGATGCCTTAAGTCGAAGCCCCTAACGTGGGAATCAGCCTCAAAATTGTTTGTTACTGATGTTTTTCTTCCTGAGGCAGGATTTTTAACATATTGCTTTTGTTTAGTGTTTCAAAGTGATGATGTGCTTTCTAGTGCAATTTTCTAATTTGTGGACGCGTTCTGAGTGCTGCTAGACTACTGTAAGGAACTAGGCAGTGGTATAAAAGGGGAAAGAGCCTGGCAGGGCTTAGTGAGGGTTGTGCCGTGCTTGCTGACTGAGCGGTTGAGTTTCAGCGTAGTTCTAACGCTTGCCGGGAACAAGAACAAAAATGTGAACTCTCCCGAAGTCACTTTGCAGTGTCCTGTGCGAACCTGAACGAGAGAACGAGGCCTTCTCTGTGCGCTGCGCTCAAGAAACGTCGAGGGACGCCCGACTTCGGTTATGAGCATCATCGAGCGACATCCCTCCGGACAGCGGATGCAGTCCCCTGACCATCGGGATCTCCTTCCCCCGGCGGGGCGGTCTGTTACGTTTCGCCTACGACGCGCGGTAAAGCCGGCGCGGATGCAACGGACGCCGGGGCTTCGTTCAAAGCGGCAGACATTTTGGCCCGTTCGGCGCCGCCGCTACGCCTCCCCGCCAAGCGCGTCCAGGCATGTTCCAATGCCACGTGTCTTCATGTGCGTGTGTGTGTGTATGTGCATGTTGGTGCCCACGCTTGTCGAAGCGCGGCAGCCGGGGAGAGGAGCTCCCCCAACTGTGAAGCGAGGGGTCTGACCGGCGCCGGCACGACGTATGCGCCACCTTCTCTTCCCATTGTGCCTGACCGGCGCCGACACGACGTATGCGCCACCTTCTCTTCCCATTGTGCCCGAACGGCGCCGGCACGACGGCTGCTCCACCTTCTCATCCCATTGTGCCCGAGCGGCACAGTCACGTGCTCGTCTATAGAGGGGTTCCTTCTTGCCCTCAACTGCGAGAGTATAAAAGCAGCTGCCCCCGGACGCCAAGAGAGGCTCCGATTTCTTCTGTTGAGTAACGTGCTCTCCCGTCTCTCTACTTCGGTCAACCTGACCGCCAACTCTTTGCGATGTTAGAATAAACAAGTTGTTTTGTTGTTACCAGTCGACTCATGCTTTGCCGGGACCTTCGGATGCTTCCTGTTGTGCCCCAGGCCGCCAGGCCAACGCTACCCTTGGGGCTTGCGACCCAGGTGCAACAACGGGCGTCAGCGCTGAGTTCCCAACAACTCGTGCCAGCGGTGCGATTACAACAGTTCGCTGACTAACTAAACAAGCGGGGTGTCACTCATCCAAAGACGCACATGAATAACGTTCACTTCTCGCGGCCACAGCCTGACTCATGGAGTGCCGGCAGCAGGCAGCGTTCGTGCATGTTCAAAAGTGAACATCCCGTGCTGCCGCTCAGTTATCGAATGCACGTATAGTCGTTAGTATTATGTCCTGTGACTGCTTTCCGTGTTTGCTTTTGCCTTTTGTTGAGCAGGGCATTACGCTGTCTGCCATCTAGCTATGATTCGATCACTCGAAATTTGCAAAAGAATGCATGCTTTTGCTTTAAATAGGTAAGGACAGGACGTGCGAGTGCTTTGCTCAGATTATCCATGTTTATTAGCATCCCGAACTCTTGCCTTGAAAGCACAATGTAAGATGCTTGTGAAAGTTGTTTGCTATTTACAGAAAGATGGAACTTTTTATGTACCTTTGATTGTGCTATATGGATATTTCCGAATAGAAACCTACAAAACTACTACGACTGTACCAACTCCTAGTAAATTATCTTGTCTACCAATTTGTATCATACGAGTGCATATGGTTGCCAGCTGCAGGCTGTGGCCAAATGCACGTTGAACACCACGCTTAGCGCATTACAATGTAGGAGTGTGATAAGCAGTTATTTAATAAATAATAAATATATTGAGCTATGCTGCCCTTCTATTTTTGCGAATATCCGCGAAATGTCCCTGGGTGGAAAACACGCGGGAAAGAATGAACGCGGGAAAGGGTACGGGAGGCGGGGGGGGGGGGGGGGGGGTGGCGCACGCGCGTATGACAATGAGTATGAAGCATTCACTCTTCTGCATGGCAAACACATATCTGTACATTCCCTCGTTCTTTCACATGTTCTTACGTTGAAGCTTCAAATGCAGCGCTGGAATTTTGGAGCTCAGATGAGTTTTGCCTTAGGCAAAGCGAAGCAGAGCTTCGCATGCACGCCTGTAATGTGCATGTGCTGAATGGTGGTGGTGGTGGTGGTGGTGGTGGTGGTGGTGGTGGTGGTGGTGGTGGTGGTGATGATGATGATGGTGATGATGATGATGATGCGAGTGCGTGGCTCTACCTTTTGAAACGAGTGGACAGCTGTAGAGCGCCCTAGCCGATGTAATATATCCACATAAACAAACAGATTATGTTAGGCACACTACGCACAACTAACGTCACAAAAAACGTGGTCTTATCAAACAATGATAGTAATAAGAAAAAAGCCATCGCTGACATGGACAGAGAAACACAGTCTCTACGATGTACGCTGTCCCCATACAGTTGCATGACGTTCCGCGCTGTCACACAACCACATAACGTTCCGCAGGTGCAGACATAATTTCTACCGCCACGTTTTTGTCAACCATTTGCGCAGTCCCTTTTTCTTATGAACACTACGCTGGCGGTGTCTTTGGCCACGTCGCCGAACCCCAATGTCTACTAAAGCATTAGTGCGCGCAGGCGTTCCAGTAGATGGATGGATGGATGGATGGATGGATGTTATGAGTGCGCCCTTTGCAACGGGGCGGCGGGTTGCACCACCAAGCTCTTCCTATTATACTGCCTAATGTACTACCTAGGTTAAAGAAGAAGAAAGAAAAAACAAAAAAGGACCCCACGATGAATTCCCATTACCAAATTTTCTGACCCCTTATTGTGAACTTGGTTTTTGTACGCCTCCGTTTTTCGTCATTTCCCTACTTCCACTAATCTTCCAATCGCCTCTTACTAATCTTTATTGCGGACATGTTTACTTTCCCCCTGCTCTCGCTGAGCCCAAGGGCTTCAAGGAGGCCAGTGGTGCCTAAATCGACCTCTGGGCAGATATCTTCACATTCTAATAAAACATGCTCCATCATTTCCCTAGCTTTACCGCAGCAAGCACATGCTTTTTCTTCGTTCTTATATCTCGCTTTATAGGTGCGTGTTCTAAGGCATCCTGATCTCGCTTCGAAAGTAATGAGCTTCCCTTTGAGTCATCATAAATTGTTCTTTCCTGATTTCGTTTTTTTTTTCTTTTTAAGTAGTTACTCATGGCAGGTTTCCTTTCCATTGCCGCCACCCATGAGATTATTTCAGCCTCTCTGACATTTCTCTTGACGTTCTCCGTTGCTGTGTTGCTCACCCTACAGGCCGCATACTTGCTGGTAAGCTTCCTAGTTATTTTCCTCCACTGTGAATTATCTTTTTTTCTGTAAAAATACCTCAACACTCTCCCAGCCCATTTACTTTCTTCCGTATTCCTCAGTCGTTCTTCATAATCAATTTTACTGTGAGCTTCCCTCAGTTCAAAACTTGTCCAGCCCATATCATACCTGCACAGCTTTATTTGTTGTCTTCCCGTGAGTGTCCAATGCGAGGCGTCCCACTGACCTTTGGTTGCCATCCAGTCCTGATTGTAGTCTCGATTTCCGATTTCGAGCAAACAACCGCATTTCCAAAAGTAAGCCTTGGTACCATTACACCTTTCCACATACCCCAAAGCACCTCGTACCTATTGTATCCCCATAGCGTTCTGTGTTTCATTATGGCTGCATTTCTCTTCCCCTTTACTGTTATTGTTCTTTTCCTGTGTTTTCATGTATCTATTGCCTTCGTTTATCGATATAACAAGGTATTTATGTTCTTTTACCCGAGGAATTTCCTGGTGTTACGTTTCGCCTACGACGCGCGGTAAAGCCGGCGCGGATGCAACGGACGCCGGGGCTTCGTTCAAAGCGGCAGACATTTTGGCCCGTTCGGCGCCGCCGCTACGCCTCCCCGCCAAGCGCGTCCAGGCATGTTCCAATGCCACGTGTCTTCATGTGCGTGTGTGTGTGTATGTGCATGTTGGTGCCCACGCTTGTCGAAGCGCGGCAGCCGGGGAGAGGAGCTCCCCCAACTGTGAAGCGAGGAGGTCTGACCGGCGCCGGCACGACGGCTGCGCCACCTTCTCATCCCAACGTGCCCGAGCGGCACAGTCACGTGCGCGTCTTTAGGCGCGTTCCTTCTTGCCCTCAACTGCGAGAGTATAAAAGCAGCTGCCCCCGGACGCCAAGAAAGGCTCCGATTTCTTCTGTTGAGTAACGTGCACTCCCGTCTCTCTACTTCGGTCGACCTGACCGCCCGCTCTTATGCTATGCTTGAATAAACAAGTTGTTCTGTTACCAGTCGACTCATGCTTTGCCGGGACCTTCGGATGCTTCCAGTTGTGCCCCAGGCCGCCAGGCCAACGCTACCCTTGGGGCTTGCGACCCAGGTGCAACAACGGGCGTCAGCGCTGAGTTCCCAACACTGGCCTTGTATTGCCACTGTCTGTTCCCTGTTTTCATTGGATACCATAACACCTGATTTTATAACGCTAAATTTCGAACCTAAATTCTCGCCTTACCGTCCACAGATATTAGCCAGACGTTGCAAATAACTTTGCTTGTTAGCTAACAACACAATGTCGTCCGCATAAAATAAAGCTGGAAGCTGCTGCTCTACTACTGAACCCGCCTGTTTGTATGAGAGATTAAACCCGATATTACTTCCTTCTTGCGCCCTCTCCATCCTCACCATGTACATCATAAACAGTAGTGGGGATAAAGGGCACCTCTGCCTCAGTCCCTTGTTGATATCAACTTTCTCCTCGCTCCTCATCCCTTCCCATTAAACGCAAACGATATTTTCTAGGTAAATCTCTCTCAAAAGCTGTAGACAATCGTCACCTAAGCCTTCCTTCTCCAGAATACGCCACAAAACGTTGCGGTCTACGTTGTCACACGCTTCTGTAATGTCTAAAAAGGCTACATATAATGGTCTGCTTTCTACTCTTGATATTTCAATACACTAAGTAAGAACAAATAAGTTATCATCCAAACGCCTACCTATTCTGAAGCTATTCTGAAGTTTCCCCAAAAATGCCATTATTCTCGGCCCATGCTTGCAGCTTTAATTTGATTGCCTGCATTGCTAACCTGTATATTACCGATGTAATGGTCAACGGTCTATACGAGTGAATTCTATCTTTCTAGCCCTTACCTTTATAAATTAATTTCATTCTACTTTGTCGCCAATTTACCTGTCTGGTGTTCGTCTATCTTTTAAAGTTTTTTCCACTGTGTTCAAGAGAGCTTCCTTACTTTTTGGTAGTTCATTAATCAGCTTAACGGGAACCTCGTCTAGCCCCGTGGCTGTGCGCTTAGGAATTTTCTCTTCGGCTTTCTTCCAGTTGAAATTTGTCAGCACCAGCTCCTTTTCCATCTGGTTCTGTTTCATGCTCTTGTTTTTTTTCTTCAAGTACAACCTCGTCATTGCCTTGGAAAGATTCGGCTGTTATTTTTCGGATGTAATTTAGTGCCGCTTCCCTTTCCAGTTTGTTTCCAACTTCGTCCAGGATATGCTGTTGTATTGTTGACTTCCTGCCTAATAATTCTATGTGGTTCCAAGATATTCTAGGTGCGGCCTTCTTTTTCTCACGCATTTCTGACAACCAACGTTCACTTTCACCTTTTATCTTTGCTTGCACCAGTATTTGAACCATAGATTTTTTCTCCCGGTATATTTCCCATTTACTGGCTACTTCATCCTTTGGCAACTGCGCCTTCTTTGCCTGCCTGTGCTCTCGGGATGCTTTCTGTCGTTCGGCGATCGCTTCTTGTACCTTCCTGTTCCACCAGCTTTTCGGTTTCTTTGTTCCTTTCCAACGAATATGTTGTTTCTCTTTCCGTGTTTCTGTCGTTATTACACTTAGAGGCTCACTATATTCCCACTATTTCCTTGGCCATTTGCCAAGTTCTTCCTCGACTTTTGTGACTATATTTGTAATTTGTTCAGCATTCAAATTTGGACTGGCCATTTTGCACTCCTTGCTCTTTCCCAACTACATATCCCATTTTCAACATGATGCGTTTAGGGTCACTCCCTATGCTGCTATAACCCTTATTCGTCAATGACCATTTCTCTCAAGTTATCATGAATTCCTTCTGTCATCAGACAGTAATCAATGGTCGATTGCCGGTTTCCCACTTCCAACGTGATCTGCCCTTCACACTTAGGCCCTGTATTCACGATAGCGAGGTTATGTTGCTCACAAAGATATAGCTTTGACTTCCCGTTGTTGTCAGTATAGCCATCAAAGTCCTGTGTGTGGGCCTTCATGTCACCTAATAGGATAATTTCGGCATCATTCCGGAAACCCTTAAAATTAGCACTCAGGCATTCCACCAACTCTTCATTCTTCTCTGTGCTATATGCTACGTGAGGGTAATGCCCTCTACATACCGAGGAGAGATATCAGTACAGCATAAAACTAGGTGGTCAACATGCACTCTGCGCAATGCAGCGTGCTAGCACCCCTCACGAGTAGCAGGTAATAGCATCTTTTCTCCTTCCTCCGAATCGCTATATATCAGAAGATGCGTCAAAGTGGCGGCAGTAGACGAATGTCTGCAACGCCCCAGGTGGCCCCAGCTCGAAAGCGAGAAAGAGAGAGGGGAAAAACAGCTCGCAGGTAAACTCGAAGGGCCTTTGTGGCGCCATCTAGTTTTGGTTAAGTTTTTAAAACGAACAACAAACTGTGGCTTCCAAGACCTGCGCTTCGCCGCCAACGACCGCCAAAACAAACGAATGCTCAGTGAATTGGTGGCGCCATCTATTTTGTTTAATAGAAAGCACTCCCTTGTCCGAATGAATTCGATGGCTTATTCCGCTTGTGGTTTCTGATCACAGCGTGCACGTATGTTGACGGAGCCGATAGCGTAATTGGTTTGTGCTCTATTGTGCTCCAGCAGTCATGCTTTCGATCTGCGATGTTGCTACACGCTGTAAAGCTAGACTTTAGTACAAAATCAAGTCACAGAATTGCATGGCATTTAGTGAGGTGAGGCAATTTGTTCTCCCAGAGCATGGTGGCCCCGAGTACAGCGCGCTGCCTTAGCTGTTCTCTTGGAACTGTTAACATTTTTTCTGTTTAAGGCACCTCAGCAAGACCTACTACGAAGTGTTGGGGGTGAAGAATGACTGCACACAGAAGGAGATCAGGGACGCCTATGTCAAGCTGTGCAAACAGGTACACAACTCATAATCAGCTGTTTTGAACCTGAAAGTGGCGTGTCTGAACTTGCCGGTCGCGCATGCGCGTGGCCAACTGCTGGAAATCAAATGTATTCGACGGTGACATACATGTCAAATTAAATTACTGAACGGTTCCCCATTGGAAAAAGTTAAAACCAGTGCGTAGAAACTGTTCATATTGTAAACGGGCTCGTAAAATCTGCCTAAGCACCATAACGTGCAGATCTTCTAGCGACATTTGCGAATGCAAAAGTACATCCCTTGCATGTGCACCTTTATCTTTCTTGTTTATATAGCACCACCCTGACGTCAAAGGTACTGCCACATCAATAAAAGACCACAGCAAGTTTACTGAACTCAACCAAGCCTACACAATCCTTAGCAGGCCTCTTGACCGCAAGCATTACGATGACACTCTACTGCATCCAGAGCTTCACAACGTCCAGCGTACAGTGTGGAGGCCATACACACGGTAAACTTCCTTAGATTCCACCATTGTGTCATATACACAGAGTAAACTTAATATGTTCCCTGCCCACAACTGTATTTTCACGATCCAGTGCATGCACGGGTAGAAATATCCGAATAAATAGTTGAACTGGTATGTATTTATCTTGAACTGATCTTTTATTGTATAACGAACGTTGCTTTTTATTATGCACGCACAGGAATAACCATTCATGGTTGTGTGTGTGTGTGTGTGTGTGTGTGTGTGTGTGTGTGTGTGTGTGTGTGTGTGTGTGTGTGTGCGCGCGTGCGGGCATGCGGGCGGGCGGGCGCGCGCGTGTGTATTGCTGCTTTGGCCATGTTTAATTACCTCACTCGTCTAAATATTGTGGCTTCTTTTCCTACCCTATAAGCGAGGTGCAGTGTTATGTATGGAATGATGTTAAGAGACTAGGCACAATTAATTCAAAGGAAGTTATTCCTAATGATGTTCACCAGACCTATAAAATATTACTCTACAACAGCTTAAAACCACAATTTTAAACAGCTGCTGAAGTTACTCTCTGCTTTGTTTGATAGGATATTTTGAGAGCGTTGTGAAAACTTCAGTGTGCATCTTTGTGTGCAAGCTCAGCATGCACATGGTGAAAGAATCTAGCTCAAGCAAGACAGGCACTTGAAAGAAGGGACAGGATCAAAATGAAGGCAATGCTCATCCTCTTCATATGTTTACTCTTGTTTGCACTGGACCACCTTATTATGAAAGTAAACTGACCAATCCACAAATGAGTGTAGATGAGTAAGCACGGGTTGCTTTTTATTGCAGTTATGAAGAGCCGTTCATGCACACAAAAGGCTCCAGTGGCTACGATGACTATGAGACACCAGGATATGAGGACTTTGCTCATCTGTACAAAGAAAAAAGAAGACAGCACCAGAATGCCAAGGTCTATATTGTTATGGGGTGCCTTGTCTTGATCGTTTGTGGTGCTTGCCTCCATTATGTAGCATTCAGGTAAGAACACTTATTGGAGTTCTATTTATCTTTTCACTCACGTTTTCTCAATTTTCATTTTCGCTTGTCTCTAGGAGTCTGCTTCTGTACAAGCTTCTAATGTTGCTCTTGCAGCTCAAACTTCACACTAATCAATGAATGCTGAGCTAGTCAGTGTAAAGTTTTATGGTTGTACAAGATACTGAAACAGGATAAACAAAATAGACAATGCAGAGATGATCAACTGAAGGGTCACACTGTGGCAAGAAAGGAGATGCAAGGAACAATCAGCTCCAACACAGTTTTGAAATCTAAATGACATGGAGCTTGTTTGAGTCAGTGAGGCAGTAACAGTAGCATATCAGCACAGCCTGTAAATTGTTGTTAACTATCTGTTGTGAGGACGAAGGCAATATGTGGTGCTTGTCGAGGTATGAATGTTGAGAGATGTATGCATGTAGAAGTATGACACATATCCTAATAGATTTAAGGCTTCTGTACCCCTTTTGTCACAGTGGCACATACCCAGTTGTTCATAAACAGCAGAACTTTGTGTTGGGCTAGTTGGTGCATGTTACCGAAGTACTAAAGCGCCAAACAGACGACCGGCTCTTCCGTGTCTCTTCTTGTGTCGTCTGTTTGGCGCTTTAGTATTTCAGTGTTCCTAACCAGTTGCCCATTGTCTATTCTGGCACATACACAGTGGCCCTAACTATTGTCTACTTGGCAAGACATCAGCACTTGCAAACCAGGGGACGGATAAAAAAAAAAGAAGAGCTTCGCTTTAAATCTAGTGGCGTATGCTCATGGGAAGCTAGCACCAATCTGTCGTATGTTGTGGCAGATTGCGCACTCTCGAACATGCGCTCTCTCCGCAGATACGGATTCAGGCAAGCTGATCAAATGTTTTTATTTATAGGAGGTCTCCCTCGCAACCAGAAGCTGTGGGACCTTCTATATTCAGAGACTTTAAGAAGGCCACTAATGGGGACTATTAAGTTACATAATAGCCAATCACACTTCTGAAATAGCAAAACCTGAGAGCAAGCTTGGTAAGCCAGAAAAGACAAAAAGCCAAATGCCACTGCCCTGAAGTTCCCGCAAAAGCATGTGGTGACATCATGGATTTTGACAAAGCCTACTCTGATGTCTGTCAGTACTTGCATGTCTGTCAGTAAAGGATGACATTGCATTCTAGAAGAACCAATAACTCAAACTAATACATTTCTAATGCTCTTCTTGCAGCAAGGTAGCCCAAGCTTACTAATGTTTGAAGTTTGAAGTATTAATGTTTAAAGTTTGAATGAAAGACAATAGAGCTTTAAACAGTCTGAAATGATTTAGTATTGTTTTGCATCCGTTGAATAACTTTTAAGCATTTGCTCATAAATTTTATCTGCACTTTGACAGTGGACCTTCTGCTTATATATCATGCTTGGTCTGCTGCCACAAGCTTCATATTTTTTAAGAATACATGTGTAATGTGCTTTAAAGACCAGCTGCAATAAAATTTTAAGTGAGGCTTCTAAGTTCCATTTCATACCATATAAAGGAATGGAATGGAACTGTGGCTAAATTGGTTCTGAATGAGCAGCGTATATTATTGAAGCAATCTCTCCCAACTGCAGGAATGGTGATTGTTTCATTTTCATATTAACAGCCTTTGAATAGCACCTAAGCAGGCAACGCCTGAGCCTGGTGGTTAGTGCATATAACACAAATTCTAGACCATTTCCTCTGGAATCATCAGCGCAATGCAGGCACCACTAAATCTTAGAGCTCATACTGAGGAGCTACACTGCTTGTCAACGTAGTGCATAATTTACTGCCAACAGTAGGAATGGAATCTCTCGCAGTTCCAGTATGAAAAGCATATATTTTTTCAAACTTTATGTGATGCTTCCACTTCTTGCCTGGAGCTAGCTTTGCATTTAACGTGTATAAAACTAGGCTTTTTATGCGGTCCAAAATTTCATTGCAGCTGGCCTTTAATGGCGTGAGTAGAGGCCCCACGGCATCTGGCCTTTAATGGCGTGAGTAGAGGCCCCACGGCATAATAGTATGCATGACCTTTCATCGTAGAAGTGAATAAACTACATGGCAGCCAATTTCTTGGTTGTTTCATACATTTTTGTATAAAGTGATAATATTTAGCAGTGGCTGCATAAAAAAGGAGCAGAAGAACTGATCTATGTTGAAACTCTACAATGTCATTACTGCCTAGATAAAGTTTAACAACAGGCATTCACATGCACTGGAATATTTGCAGCAGCCTCATGCTACACTGTTTCTAATCCAAACATGCTTTAAAGAGTGTGCTGGCAATCGGTGGCAGATCTAGGAAGTTCTTTCATATCACGGGCAGGAGAATGGCCGGCCAACACATCTGGGACACAGCATAGAGCTGAGGTGCAGTGGACAACCATGACTGTTGAGTTAGCCACACTGCAACACGCATGGAGCTAGGTTGACAGTGTCGGTGTACACCCAGTTTGTTTATTTTTGATTGTTTGCTCTTTATTTATACTGTTAGCCACAATAAAGGACAGACTGCAGGAGTGGAAATGCATATCGTAGCAAGTGGCAGCGATAATTTCATAGGCATCATTTCATGGCAGCTAACAAAAAGTTGCCTTTGGTTTGGTGCACTTACAAC
This sequence comes from Dermacentor variabilis, assembly GCF_050947875.1. NCBI lineage: Eukaryota > Metazoa > Arthropoda > Arachnida > Ixodida > Ixodidae > Dermacentor > Dermacentor variabilis. Next base: position 165,953,541 of record NC_134574.1, on the reverse strand, counting down.
AGAGTAAACATATAGATGCAAAGCAATATAACCATTGTGAGCAAGTACTGTGTAAGGTAACAGGGATAATTAAATCGGAACACTGTCTTTTGGGAATGTACTAAGGCTTAGAAGGAAGACTAGGCAAATAATCAATGAGAGTTCTATTCTCTAATTACTCTTGGAAAAAGTCCTTAACAAATGACGCCTCTGGTGACATTTTTGGCAAAGGAGCAATATGGTGACCTGGGGCTCACTGTCTCAACATTACTTGTAGCCAGCTGGGTCAGCCCTGGTTAACCTCCCTGCCTTTCATTTATCCTTATCTCTCTGTTATTCAGCTGCTTAACAGGGAGCATTTATGTTATCTGTAGGCTTTACGTCATCCTTGTGTGGATATCCTTTAAATAAAAAACAATAAATATTGTGCCTGCATACTCTGCTGTCTGTGAAGTAAAAGAACACATTCAATCTGCTGCTTGACTTGCTGGCTGTCTCAGTAAGATTCCAGCTATTTAACAGCATGCATTTCGATGCAAACTGAGCAAACATTTATCATTCGTCCACAGATATGGAACCTCCAACGAAATGAAGAGGAAGATGCAAGAGACCAACAGAAAGAACTGGGCAGGGTACCATCAATCCAAGAGTGACTTCAGGTGATTTTCTCCATTTCATAGCGCACCCTCAAGATGCAGTGTAGCATGTTTTTCTCCCTTTGACTAGCTCAGTGGCATAAAGAACTGCACAAAGCCAAGCCATGAAAAGGGCTAGTGAGCGCATGTTTATGATTATGTTGCACTGAGCCTTACACTGGCAATATATATATATATATATATATATATATATATATATAAACAAATAAGGGAATAAAGAAGCAGACAACTGCGTCCTTGTTCCTTTCTTTGTTATATTTTTTTGCCATTGTAAAACTCAGCACAATGTAATCATAAATGAACCAGGTCAAGTTGGGAGGGGCGAGGGGAAGTGTTCAAGGGGTCATCTTGTGCTCCCAAAATTCTGTTCAAACTCTTTCCCCCACTGACGAGCTGCCGACCATAGAATGTTAATGTCTGCTTGTAGTATACTGTATTGTGGTGGTTCATTCTTAATAACAGGAGAGTAATAGTTCGAGATAGATGCATCACGGTTAGCCCCCCATATAACTGCCTATTCGTCACTTTTACAGTTTGACCCAAGGTAGTTTTCTTTCCTTGTCAATATATGTTAACCACCTCAAATCTGCTCAGGATTTAATGACACTTCCCTATTTCATTGTCCCTAGCATATATTTTCTTGGCACCTGTTACCATATCTTTTAAGTATCTTACAAAAACAAACTTTTTTGCACATAGAAGTATTCGTCAACAAGCCTAACTGTCATGGTTTACAGAAAAGCATTGTTAGGAAAGTGACCAATGAGCCCGCCACAATACTTTGTCACCAAGCCTACATCTACCAAGCACATGCATTGTTATATGATCTTGGTTGGCCCATTTGGCAGGAAAGAAACACGTTTCTTTAATCTCTTATTTCTTCATGGCTGAGTGCACTGCCAAGTTTTGATGAAAAACTGGTTCTTCAGAACTGCGTACTGTGCTCAGCCGTGAAGTCACACCATTTAGCCCCTGTCGCAACTTATATCTTAAATGCTTCAAACACTTGATGCTGCTTACACATATTTCTCCATGTGTTCTGCAGGAAGTATGGCATGGAAGGCCAGATCGAGCGGCTACTCGGATTCAAACGGGAGACAAAAGAGGACAAGGGTGATAAAAGCAGTGAAGACTGAGCCTTAGTATGTTTGATTTAGGAACAAGCTTAATAAATATAGGTGTTCTATTGTCCTGCATTATATACATGCACTACATGCTTCCTTGCTTATGCATCTGTGTAGTGCAATAGAGCGCACGATTACTGCTTCTTGAAATTGAGTAGTATTAAACAAAGCAAAGGTGTGAATCTCGGTATGCTCAAAAGGCACATAATTTGTACTGAAACATTAAATTATGGGGTTTTACATGCCAAGACCACGATCTGACCAAGGCACGCCGTAGTGGAGGACTCTGGAAATTTGAACCACCTGGGGTTCTTTAATGTGCACCTAAATCTGAGTACACGGGTGTTATCGCCCCGATCGAAATGTGGCCGCCGTGGCCGGAATTAGATCCCGCACTCTCGTGCTTAGCAGCCCAACACCATAGCCACTAAGCAACGAAATTTGTACGGTATGCCGGTGGCCACCATATGCAATATTGTCTAAATCCTTATTCGTGCAAAATTTACTACGGAAAGCATGCACTTTAAGCAATACGTTATGGATTTGCAGACAGAAAAAGGCGTGAAATTGCTGCATAAAAATGTATTTTAATTTAAAAAACAAACAAAAAGATACCCTCGGCGGGACTCGAACCCGCAATCCCCGGTTTAGGAGACCGATGCCTTATCCGTTAGGCCACGAGGGCGAGGCGGCGGGAGGGCCGCGGCATTGCTTCTTAAAGCAACTCGCAAATTCAGCAGTATTTCTTTTTCAAATAATATTAACAAATTATTGATATTAGTGATCAGTACCATCCACATTCCGCAGATCATTAGTAGTGATGCCGCACAAATTAGCTCACAATATCCTGCACCTTACGAGCACACATGCAGGAAACGCATTGTCAAATAAAATCTTATTATAATAAAGTAATTACATATAAGTGTGGCAATTAAAGATATTTATAGGTAAGTTCAAGATATCCTAAGCTGGTTTTTGTATTCTGTTGTGTTTTACATTCAATGTCGATTGCTTAATTTGACGAAAAGTAGTAATTGTGTTCGCAACACTGAGAACGCTGCGGTGAACAATAGTGGAGGTTGGCGGTAGTGTGTAGTCGGCGTGCTTGTGTTTTCGCGAGCTTCTTCCGAAGGTGAAGCAGGGGGCGATGATGCCGGTTTACTAAGCGATCGTATTTGCAGGCTATTTCCTAACGAAAGCTTCCAGTTCAGGAGTATCGTCAAAAAGATAGGATCGAGGACCGCTACCGCTATATACTACAAGACAAGAGCGCCAACGTCGAACAGCGCAAGCCATGGCGTTCTCCTTGGCCGGTCGCTTAAGCCTGGCGTCGACTGCGGCCGCAGTACTTCGGTCGCGCGTGCGTCTCCTCTGCACCGCGCCGATCGCCGACAAGATCTCCAAGCTCGTCAGCCAGGACAAGGTCGTCGTTTTCATGAAGGGCGTCCCTGAACAGCCCCGATGCGGCTTCAGCAACGCCGTGGTTCAAGTGCTTCGCATGCACGGCGTCGACTACAGCTCGCACGACGTGCTCCAAGACGAGGCACTTCGTCAAGGCATCAAGGACTTCAGCAACTGGCCTACAATACCGCAGGTGTACATCAACGGTCAGTTTGTGGGCGGCTGCGACATCCTGCTACAGATGCACCAGAGCGGCGAGCTGGTCGGCGAACTGGCCAAAGTGGGCATCAAGTCGCTCCTCATCGACTCCGTGTCGTCGTCCGACGAAGCAGCCGGAGAAAAACAGGAGAAGCGGTAACGGAACGGTGTGTTCAGTAGATTAGCGGGAGACCCTTTCGGCGACGTTTCGTGTACACGGGTTCGGCAGTGAACACAGACTCTAGATATCGCCTTATCAGAAACCTCGTGCACCGACCTGCGGTCTGCCAGGATGAAGTGAAAGCTCTTTTGTGCTCGTGTTAGCAGTTGCTGAGGAGCCGTGCATCCCGTTAACCAAAGCGAAGAGTTTCGGCGTGCGATGTTTCCAGCATCGTTTTGCGAACGAAAGGCTTTCTGCTCTGGGACCAACGAGAGACAGTCGGTTGTGGCGCGAATCGAACATCGACCGCTAGAGAAGCCCGTTGTAGTTCCTCTTCCGAGGCGACGTGACTGCCGGTTGCGCGGTTATGGCGGCGTACCGCCCCCGCCCCCTCCTCCTTTTTTTTATCCCCTCCATCTTTTTTTCTCTCTGCCCCTTGTTCTCCCTCCTGCCGTCTGTTGTGTGCATTGCGTCTCGCGTGGATATATGATGTAATGTAAAACGGCTAGTGTGTTTTCTAGTTTCCTTTTTTTTTTTGTTCGTCGAAGCTACTGGTTTCAAGCGCACAAGTTTTGTGATTTACCGGCTATTGGTGCTCCTTATTTTTGCTGCTATGCAATAAATTTTTTCTTTCCGCCTGCCTCGTGTCTGAGCGTTACTCAGCCCCGTCTTGTGAGCTTTACTTATCCGTCTTCTGCCCCTACATAACAAACTGCCGCTGTAGGTACATATTAAAAAAAGAAAAAAAAAAGTACCGTAACCACTTGGCACGTGCACGCAATTCCCGCGTGTGTGTCTATGTTAAGAACCAACGTTATTTGGCTGACATCAAGCTTGTTTTTGTAGGAAAGGAGCGAAGCACCATTAGCTGCCAGCCGTAGTATTAACAACATGCTGCCGGCGATGGCTTCATCTCCGTTAGCCAACGTGGGTGAAGCACACAATAAGCTCTCCCTCTAACTTGTCCTTTTTGTTTTAATCAAATCTGCAACGCCAATCGACTCAAAATGCGGAAGCTTCTTTTTACGCTCTCCGTTCTTCAGTCCACAAATAATGTTAGAAAAATGTATTGCCCCTTGAATTATATTGACATTATTTATGGTATATTAATAAGATATCAAGCATAGATGATAGCACGTGTTTCTATCAGTGATTCTCTAAGGCAAAGCCACAGTAGCCTTCCAGCAGACTAGTACATGCTACAGGAAAAAAGTAACATTACAATTCTTTCGAAAGTGTTATTGATTACAGTGACCAATCACTGCCCCACGAAAGTTAATGAGTAATCACCAAAAAGTGCGCCCTCTGTAGCCATTCACACGCTGTTTACATTCGCTTACAATTGCTTTTCAAAATTCTCTTCGGCCATCTTCTCTTGTTGTCTTGCGAAGAAATCTGCGGCGACTCCGAAAACTCGCTTGGATGTGTGCGCTGGAAACTAATACTGAGTGCCTGGGTCTGCCGATCTGAATATAGGCATTCATTCCGCAAGGCTGGCTAGGCCATAGAGTTTATCGTCTATACCACAGGCGTTATATTTCATAGTTCCCGCCAAATTCAAGTGCTCAAAGCTGTGTTGCCTGTTGCAGCTTATCTCGTCAATAAAGCAGCCAGTTACAGTGAGCCTTACTGATTGAAAAAAGTAATCGATCAATTACAAAACTACAATCAAATTCCTTACAATAATTATTTGCGATTACTTGAGATATGGCGGGTGGTCACACCCAGAACAAATTATTTAAGGAAAAAGCTGTCACACACAATGCCAATGCTTCTAAATAAATATAATAATCTAGGCGTTGATATCGCCCAAATAACGGCCCAACAACTGAGATATTTGTATGTGCAGGATTTTTAAATTACTGTTTAAGTGTACATCCTTTCGGCTAGTATGTATATAAAGTGTGCATATATATGTGTGTATATAATGTTCAGCGGCGTCTTCTTGTTTCATTTGTATTCACCACGAGAACCACACAAGCTACCCTAAGTATTTTTGATTTAGTCACCAGTGGCTCTCTATGGATATGGGTGTGCATGTGTTTATGCGAGTATGTGGGTTCATAATAATAATATTTGGGGTTTTACGTGCCAAAACCACTTTCTGATTATGAGGCACGCCGTAGTGGAGGACTCCGGAAATTTTGACCACCTGGGGTTCTTTAACGTGCACCTAAATCTAAGCACACGGGTGTTTTCGCATTTCGCCCCCATCGAAATGCGGCCGCCGTGGCCGGGATTCGATCCCGCGACCTCGTGCTCAGCAGCCGAACACCATAGCCACTGAGCAACCACGGCGGGTGTATGTGGGTTCATGAGAGTATATATATATATATATATATATATATATATATATATATATATATATATATATATATATATATATATATATATATATATATATATGTGTGTGTGTGTGTGTGTGTGTGTGTGTGTGTGTGTGTGTGTGTGTGTGTGTGTGTGTACATATGTATATAATGTATGTATGTATGATGCATATGTGTTTGCATGTATGCTGTTGCCGAAAATTCTGTAGGGGGAGCTGCGGGCCTCGTCAAGCTGCATCTACTGGAGCAGCTTTTACTTGCAGCCTCCTCCGTCAAGTAGATGGAAATAAAGCTATTCTATTCTATTCTATTCTATTCTATTCTAATTCGTTACGTACAAGTCACATTTAAGGTGAGCTTATGTCACAGTCACACCTCGGAAGACAGCGTGAGCACCGCACGATCTCAAGGTTGTTGATCTGAAGAAGGATTTGTGGAGGATCAGGTAGTTACACGAACGGGAAAGGACGAGGTCAATTAAGGATTCGTACTACCCGCCGTGGTTGCTCAGCGGGTGTGGTGCTGTGCTGCTGAGCACGAAGTCGCGGGATCGAATCGCGGCCACGGCGGCCGCATTTCGACGGGCGCGAGAACACCCATGTACTCAAATTTAAGTGCACGTTAAAGGCGGTGCAAATCATTCCGGAGCCCTTCACTACGGCGTGCCTCACAATCAGATCGTGGTTTTGGCACGCACAACTACATAACTTAATTTTCAAGGGTTCGTACTTGTTCGACCAATCAATCAATCGAAACTTTAGACACTCCGCCGTGGTAGATCGTTGGCTATGGCGCTGCTGACCGGAATATCACGGGTCTGATCCCAGCCGCGGATTGATGATGATGATGATGATGATGATGATGATGATGATGATGATGATGATGAAGCCTCAATCAATGGCACAGACCCACTATGGGGGATAGGCCACGAATCGGGCGCTAATATAATTGAACCGGCCGCGGATTGTGCGCGCGTTCATCGTGGCTGTTGAGTCCTTTTCAACATGGCACAAACACACAGGAGCGATTGGCTACACAAATGAGAAATTATACGAGTATCTATATAAATAATAAAAAGAGAAGAATTGAAAAGGCTGGTACTTCTGATTTTATGAGAAAATATCGCGAACTTTTGAAAATATAGTAATTAAAGGAGCACGTGACATTAAAGAACACCATGTTAAAATTAATCCCGAGTCTCCCATTACGGAGTGCCTCATCAGATCGTGGATTTGACACGCAAGACCTCAGAACTTAATCTTAATTAATTTCAGAACTTTATCTGGGCTGGTTGGTTCATACGTAAACGGCACGAAACAAAGACGAACACGCGTACTCGTGTGTGTTCTTTTCTTACACCACTCTCTTCTTTTTTATTGTTGCTATACAAAAATTTAAGAACAATCGCCCGTGACAGATATCGTAATTCCAGTCATCGAGTGGGATTACTCAGACGGGGACATTACTTGCGCGAGAAATCGAAATGCATAATCATATAATTAAGCGAAATTCACTGCTTAAATTTCTAACTAATTACTTCACGGCATATATTACAATTTAAAAATTGTGGCCAGTGATTCCGCAATTGAGGCTTATCCACTTGGAGCGAATTTTCAGGATGACACCAGTTTTCAAATAGCAGTTCCCGAAATTCGCGACAAGATACGTCGGTTCCCCAATTGCTTTGGCGCTTCAATGCGTAAACAACGTTGTCTTTAAAAAAAGTAAGTGGAACAACGGTGGACATTTCCGCAAGTTTGACGGCGCGTATATCCGGCTCGGAACCGGTGCCATCACTGGTATTCGCTCCAAGTGTATTTGCTTTGCAAGCTCACCTGCTCCAACTCGCAAAGTGCAATACGTGCCTAAATTAATTAGGAAGTTAATTAGTGACCTTTTGTTAATTAGTCATGTACCCATTTCGACTCATCGCGCTAGTAACGTTAGTAACGCTAGTAATTCAGCTCAAGAACTACTATCGCGTTATTTGCCACAGGCGAGTTCTTCAAAAAAGTTATGCACGGCCTGAAGAAAAAAAACGCCCCGTATATGTGCTGGTCTTAGTTCTTTCCTGTTTACGTATTTGATTTTTACGTATTCATATTGGTAGTTAATCCTTTGTCGTGTGTAACAGTGGGGTTGAAGACTAATATGCAGAAAACAAAGATAATGATCAACAGCCTGGCAAAGGAACAAGAGTCCAGCAGCGCCAGTCAGCCTCTAAAGACTGCGAAGGAATATGTTTACCGAGGTCAATTACTCACAGGGGACCCTGATCATGAGAAGGAAACTTACAGAAGAATAAAAATGGGTTGGAGTGCATACAGCAGACCTAGTCAGATCCTGACTGGAAGCTTACCATTATCATTAATATTATATTATACCGTCGCTTTTGGTCACCGCGGAGGTTTGTAAAAGGCTCTGTGGTGACGCGCGTAAGTGACCTCATAGTTTGAAAAACAGCAAAGATTATGTTTGCTGTTTTTGGTTTTTGGTCTGACCAAAAACCGATATATTTGATCAGGTGATAGGCTGGTGGTGCGCGGAGAACGGATGACTGTCGGTGTCCGAGGTCCGGCCTCGAACGTCAACGAATGGGATTGTGCCCAAGTATACTTCAAGAGCTTGCTTGCGCCGATTGAGGCGTATAGTAAGCATACGAAACACGTGACTAATTCGTAATGTGAATCCTCAAGAATAAGGCTCTCCGACGTTAGCTACGACCTCAGTTAGGATAATTGTACGTCGACGCCACTACCGGCCAGTCAACTTGGTTCATAACCACTTCCGTATGCTGCTTGTCTGACACGAGAGACAATGCAGAACCTCATTCATCTGAAAATCTGCCGATTCGTGTAACGAACCAGATGTCAGACAGGAATAGTATTGTAGGATATCCGCCATCAGCAGTCGCACTTCACGATAAGCGCGATGAAATGTAATAAGGCCCCGTGGACGGAAAGAAAACTGCCCTGGACACAAACTGAAAGGTCCTGGCGCCTCACGTGGTTGGAGTCAAGATGGATGAATGAATGGATGGATGATCGATGAATACGATGAGAATTCCCTCTGAAACAGTGTGGTGGCTGGTGCCACCAAGGTCGTTACTTCTACCTTTCGTTAACGATCATTACTTTTACCGTTTACTTTCGCGTTTATTAAAAAAAAAACAGCTCGGAAAACCGCCTAAATATACATGGGAACGACAAAATTGTTTTTCTCTGCATCAACTGCACTGATTTAGGTGCGGTTTGTTGCAAAAGAATATGGTGACTGTATATAGGAAGCGACTTTTCCATTTATGCTATCATATAGTTAGGGGAAAATTCTTCAAAATTGCAAAATTTAAGAAAACTCAAGTATCAAGTTTCTAACTCTAACTCTGTAACAAATAACATATATCACAATTGTGTAACCTGCACCTATAGAGACATTTGAAGCGGACAAAACAGGTGCATTATACACCACCACTGCAAAACATAGTACAGATCCGTGTACACCATGCACTCTCAAAAGTTAACCAAATGCAAGAAATTTCATTCAAATTGGTCTAATGGTGGTCTAAGAAAAGCATTTCTACATTTTACATGTATCACAAGGGTCCTAACTTCAGCTTGTTGGTAAGGCTTCATTACGGGACAACAGCGCAAAAGAGAAAAGTCCTGTCCTGTCATTCTTTGTCTCGTTGTGCGTCCCCCTGTGTGGCTTCTATCGTCCCTTGTCTTTTTCTGCGCCACAATAATGGTGACTATTTTCATCAAGGATTGACTAGGCAGTCCTGGCACCTTAGAGCTGAACCACGGAGCCCGTCTCTGCCAGTTAAGGCGTGCGTCTAATATCGGCTTACTTGATGGTGCTGTCCAACTGGTAGAGTCCACTCTTTTAATGTACATTTGGATTTGCGTGAAAGAACTTTACATAGTAAAAAACTGATCAGGATTCTTCAGCTATACGTCATCGCCATATCTCCAATGCTGCTTGTGTAAGCCCTCCCCCACCAAGAATCCGTATTCATTTCTACGCTTCAGTACACATAGCGAGCAAGCGTTTCTGGAAGCACAAGGGTTCTAAGATAGGCTAGCTGGTTTGCGTTCGTTAGGGCGAGCGTATCCAGCTTTTCTGGACATGAGGGTTTAGTTCGCGTGAGTGCCACCACGTGGCGTACTAACCTTAAACTTTTCAAACTTCCCGCGGTGACGCGTGATGACGTCAACTAAACAAAATAAAAAAAAAATAAAAGCTATCCCTGCGCATTCAACTTCGCCACAATGCTTGTCCCGCCGGTGTTATCAGTGTTCTTGATCAAGCGTATTCGCTCGTCGCCTAGAAATTACTCGTCATCCTAAGAGCGTTTAGTCGCGACGAGCAATGGTTGATTCTGGGCTTTTGATGCGGTTCTTTTTTCTTCTTTTTTTTCTTTTCCTTTTCTTTTTTCATTCTACGGAGTAAAGAAGCTAGCCTAATCGTCAGAAGTACTTCGGGGCAGCCTTTCTTCAGTCGGCATACATTGTTAACGTCCGAACATCGCACAGCGCCTACTAGAGACGCCGTCGTGGACGGATTTTGATTTTCCACTATCGAATTCGTTAAGGTGCACAAAATTATTTCACTAGCGACATTGCAATGCGCACACATGGGCCACCGCCGCAGCTGCAAATCTAGATGTGCTTAAGCATTAAGAAATATGCATGGATAAGTTGGTTTTTCACCTTAACACAAAAGTCACGATACAAGAGTTGAGCAAACTATCCCTGTGTCGTCGCAGGCTGTGAGACCGGGCTAGTTGGTATTCCATGCTAAAGTGACTAGCGCAAGAGTGGACACGGGACACTAGAGGCGACAAGGATAAGCGCGCAAACATCCAACTGGGCGCTTGTCCTTGTAGCGTCTTTAGTGTTCCCTGTCCACTCTTGCACTAGTCACTTCAGTTTGTGTCGTTGTCCGTTAGCACGCTATAGCCGAAGCTGTTCGCAATATTACGTCTTCATTTACTGGCCACCAGGCCAGGTACACCATTGGGTACGACATATACAGTACTTGCAGTTAGTTTCCAAAGTAGTCTCCTATGGCGGTTGTCCACGTGCGTGAAGCAAGAACGATATTTAAAATTATTGTGCAGTAATATATGCGGGATTTGTGTGTTCTCCCCATTCTCTACCATGTTGCCGTTCCGCCTTTATTATATAGCCGCAATGTAGACTAGCAGCTATCGAATGCCATAAAGGCTATCCACATACTCAAAGACCTCGCGCACAACTCCTGACGCTTAATTGTACTCAAGAGTTGTGCGACTGCCCAGGACATCCTTAACGAATGTTACATAACACATTATGAGGTTTTACTTGCCAAAACCACGCTTTCATTAGGAGGCACACCGTAGTGGAGGATTCGAGAATAATTTAGACCACTTGGGATTTTTTAACGTGTGCCTAGCCCTAAGTACGCGGGTTTTCGCATCTCACACCCATTGAAATACCGCTGCCGTGGTTGGGATTCGATCTCGAGACCTCGTGATTAGCAGCCGAACCCAATAAAAGCTAAGCAACTACGGAAGGGAAGGAATGTTGGCAGTAGGAGAAAGGTGACAGCCGGAAGGTGAGACAATTTGTTCCAATCCTCATTACGCGAAAATCGGTACCATCTGTTTTGTCGAAGAATGACACCGTAGAATGCACTGTATTCAATGAGTGAAAAAATTATGCGAATCCTATGTATGTGCGAATCGATGTAAGCAAAGCTTTCTGCGTTTGATGTCATTGTCATGCGTAATCTCCACAGAGTACGCAGGCACTCTCTAATGAAATGCTGTCAATGTTTGCCTGGTTACGCCTGCCATTGTGATGCAAATAAACGGGCGCCTTCAACTCTTTTTCTCAGAAAGAAACGCTGAATGAAATGCTGACGTGATCCTAAAGAAGATCAACAAGCGCCGAAGTGCTCGATCTTACGACGCCCATATTCGTAAGCTTATATTCGTGATTTTTTTTGGGGGGGGGGGTTGTGCTCTTGTACCCTAGAAATGTCCCTCGGACGTCTCTGACGTGCTCGTTTTTATTCTCAAGTACGCAATGAAAACTCTCATCACTGCAAGTTCATGATGTATTGGTGGCAGGCCACCATGGCGTGTCGCGCAAGTATGACCACGCTGATTCGTTTGGGTTGACATATACTATTTTGTGCGTCATACTTCCCCACATTCATTTTTCAAACTATGCCAGAGCTCGAAAAGGGCGGCCAACTCACTACGTCCCTTTCCTCTGTTTACTTCCGCAAAATGTGTGTTTATCGCTGTGGTTACCAAATACGCCCAGCGGTATGCTACGACACAAGCCTTTCTGGCGGCTGAGCAACTGAAGTCGCAGGCTTTATTCAACATGGCGTCGACGTTCTATATGGCTATCCTCAATTACTTTTCGCGGACTTCGCTCACCGCCTTCTCTCCAGTGTCATCTCTTACGCTACTAGCTCCTGCTAGACACAACACAAACACGCAACGACCTTAATGAAGTATCAATTACACGCTAATTGACACACTGTCGACGTATATTTCCGCTGAGCACCAGGATGGGAGCGTTGTCCTGTCTATGGTGACATTATCCGTCTACAGCCTCGCTCAACAACACCGCTCGTTACTCATCACGTTTTTTTTTTTTTGTCGGCAAGAGTATAGTGTATTTCCTCCGAATGTGCTTTCGGCTTTAGACGTGACCTTGCACGCCCGCTTATTCTGTTACGTTGACGGCGACCGTTGTCGTCAGGATGCCGCCTCATTCTGAGCTTCGCAGTCACCAGAGACCACAGAAAGCTGTCTTCACAAACAAACCACCGAGATTCGAGCCCATCTCCCAAATGCTCCATCTTGCATTTGGGAAATGGGCACGCTAACCATTACGCTACCACCTGCCTCCACCAATTTCTGTTTATCTATCTGCCTGGAGCAATTGCCGGACTTGTTCGCCAGGCTAAACCCGCCTGCTGCTGCAATTCACCACCACCACCATCCCACTTCACGTTTTTGCCGTAGACGCAGGCAGAATGGATGCAGAAACGAAAAAAAAGTAAAGATTGCTTGAGCGGCCAGCTGACACATGACCTTAACTTTGGCAGGTTATTCTCAGTGGAGCGCATGTAGGCTTGCGGCTGTGTGCAGATTGTGGGTCGCCTTAGCTTTATTGTAAATTTGCTTTCACCGACTCTTTTCAGCTAGAACTCAAATGCCGGACAAAAATGATACCTACCGTTGAATATCTTTTTCTTGATTTCAACCAAAAACGCTGATTTACACAAATAGTGATCTTTTTAAGAAATGGCATAAGGATACTACATTTCGGGTCATGTCGTTGTGTCAGTACGGGCCGGCACCACGTATCGACGAAAGGGCATCACAATGCCGATGCACGCGGCAGGTTACTGAATGAAGAAATCAGGAAGCGACTGTTTTTCAGTTCTCGCAACACATTGTAACAGACACGAAAGGCACGGACAAGAAGAGAAGAAAGAGAGGACGAAGAAAACGAGGAGTTAGAGAGGCCGGGCTGCGCTACGATCACGCTACCATCATCGTCCAATTCTCCTGTAAATAAAACCATTTCTTCGCAACTCCTCGTAACAGTTGTGGTGAAAGGTGCTGCGTAATCGACACCCGAAGACGGAGGCTGAACCACAAGTTCTTCGACGGAGCCGTCGCCTTGCTGGACTCCCACCGAATCTACCGGAGTTGAATATGTCCCACGACGCAGACGAACAGCGGCCCATCCGACTGCTGCCCCAAGTTCTGCTCTGCAACTGAGAGATGCGCGTCCCTTCGCCGGAAGATCGGACGAAGACGTCGAGGAATGGCTCATCCATTATCACCGGGTGAGTGCCGCCAACAGGTGGAACAGCGCTTCTCAGCTTTCGAACGTCGTGTTCTTTCTAACCGATACTTCATTGGTGTGGTTCGACAACCACGAGGAAACATTCACAACATGGGGAAGATCTGTTTCGGAAATCAAAGAGCGATTCGGTGACTCCGCGACGAAAAAGAAAAGGGCAGAACAGACGCTACTGCAACGTGCGCAAGTACCAGGAGAAACCTGCACGACCTACATTGAGGCAGTAATAAAGCTGTGTAGGATGGTGGACTCTGGAATGTCTGAGGAAGACAAAGTCGGGCACATCCTAAAAGGAATTGCCGAGGATGTTTACAATTTCCTCATTGCAAAAGACAGCCTGGCTTCCGTCGCTTACATCATTCGGCACTGTCGTACTTTCGAGCAACTAAAGACGAGGCGCATAACGCCGAAGTTTGGCAGGCTAGCCAATGTAACGACAGTTGCAAGCGTGGACAGCAACCAGCCCCTTGATCTTGAATCAACGATCCGACAAATAGTTCGGGAAGAACTCAGCCTGCACGCGCAAGTGACATATCCAGGCACTCGTAGCTTCCGCCTATCACCAGATTTTGAGCCAAACGTGGCATCCTTGTCCCTGTATCCTGCGGCAAGGGGCACTGAGGATTATGAACTCGCGCCCCGACAGCAGTCACGTCTCTACGACAGAGGCCCTACTTATGGCGCTCGGCCACAACAAGAGCAGCCGCGTTTTTACCCCCGAGGCCCTGCGACTTCTGTCAGGCCACGACAAGAACAGCACCGACCCTACTACCACGACGCGACTTATGAAAGATATAACGGATTTCAGCAAGCAGCAGAGACACGTTATCCACATGACCACGAACTTTCTCGCCGCCTGCAGCCGTCTACCATTCGTTTCGAGGTAGACGCTGTGAACCGCGACCCACCCGTGTGCTACAACTGTCGTTCCACAGGCCATATAGTTCGGTATTGTCGCCAAGCCCGTCAATCACGTAGGACACCATCGATGTTCTCGCCACCCAGAACCCGTACTTCATATGACCTGCGGACGACCGATTTGCTTCCAAGGGATCACTTCTCACACGAGACCAGACGCAGCGATTCGCCAGCATCTGAGCAGAGTTTCACGCCTCCAAATAGCCGTCCCCGTCGCTCTGCGTCCCCTCGGCGCCGTTCTTCCTGACCGCCCCCGGGAAACTAGCATCCGCGGACAGTGGATGTGTGGTCGCCGGACGGTCTTTGCAAGAAATACCTCTGCCTGTTGTGATGTTCAAAAACACAGTGAATGTCTCGATTGACGGAATACCGACCATGGCGTTAGTTGATACTGGGGCGACTGTGTCTGTGATGAGCCTCGCTTTGAAAAACCGGCAAGGCCACAAAGTTATGTTTTCTTGGAACGACGGCATTACCTTTCGTGGAGTAGGCGGCGAGTGGTTTCATCCCCTTGGTGTTTGTGCTGTGAGTGTTTTGTTGGCTGGGAAAGTGTTTGTGTCGGAATTCCTTGTTCTTCCTCGTTGTTCGCACGACGTTATTCTTGGTATCGATTTTCTTGAACAGTGCGGCGCTTCCGTGGACTGTGGTTGTGGCGAAATCTCATTGAACAAGTTATTTATATCAGCACATTCTGAACAAAGCTTGGGTAGTGAAGACAAGGACACAGACACAGTCAGTGTTCTTGATGAAGTGGTTGTACCATCGTGGTGCCTGACGCCCGTTCGTGTTTCTACAACTACTGTTGATACTGATTGTGTTGACCTTGTAGTTAGGCCTCTCCGCATAAACGGTGCTAAACAATATACTTGTGCCCTGCTCTGTCGTGTGAATGACGAAAGGAGTCGCCACGTTGTGGGCGCTGAACTCTTCCGCCACGCCGGTTGTCCTTCCTCGCGGTATGAAAATCGCTCTTTTCGATGAAGCCGCATGTACTTCAATAGCGGCACTAACTACGGACGTTTCTACAGCTTACTTTCCTTGCGATAATCGCCATTCTGAAGAGCTAATGCTTGGCATGATCAGCAAGGCTCTCGGTACATCGGAACGGCAAGCACTGGTACAAGTCCTTGCCAGGCATGAGGCCGAATTTGATTTCACGCATGGAGATGCACCCCTTCATTTACCGTCATACCGCGTCCTGCGCTCGTCACAGAATAGATACTGGCTCAGCACACCCCATCCGCCAGAAGCGCTACCGAGTGTCATCGTCCGAGCGCAAAGTTATTGCCGAGCAAGTCAAGGAGATGATGAACAAAAGTGTCGTTCAAGAGTAATCTAGTCCATGGGCAGCCCCAGTAATCCTGGTCCGAAAAAAAGATGGCTCCTGGAGATTATGCGTGGATTACAGACATCTAAACGCAGTGACGAAGAAGGATGTCTATCCACTACCGCGAATCGATGACGTCAGTGATTGCTTACACGCTGCTTCTTACTTCTCAACACTTGATTTGCGATTGGGGTACTGGCAAATACCTATGGACCCTGCCGACAAGGAAAAGATCGCTTTCGTGACTCCAGATGGCCTATTCGAATTTAATGTTATGCCTTTTGGCCTTTGCAATGCTCCTGCCACCTTTGAAAGATTCATGGACACAGTACTACGCGGTCTAAAGTGGGAGATATGCATGTGTTACCTCGATGATGTTGTAATCTTTGGCCGCACGTTTGAAGAACATAACGAACGCCTCAGCCTCGTTCTCGACTGCATTGAGAAAGCTGGACTGGTCCTAAACTCAAAAAAGTGTCGGTTCGACGAACGTCAAACACTGGTCCTGGGACACTTAGTCGACAAGGATGGCGTCAGACCCGATCCTCGTAAGATTGAAGCAGTGAGCTCCTTCAAGCCACCGCAGTCAACACGAGAACTCCGCTCATTCATTGGCCTATGTTCGTATTTTCGTCGTTTTCTTCCCCGGTTTGCCGACATCGTTTACCCATTGACAAGTATTTTGCGGCAAAATGCATCCTTCAATTGGACGCCAGAGTGTGACGCATCATTCTCTCAACCGAAGTTTATACTAACGTCAGCACTCCTCTAGCGTCACTTCGATCCATCTTGCCCGACTGAAGTTCACACTGATGCGAGGGGAATCGGGATAGGAGCGGTGCTTGTACAACGTCACAGTGGTGCAGAACAGGTTGTCGCATATGCCAGCCGTTGTCTGAGCAAACCTGAACGCAATTATACGGTCACGGAACAGGAATGCCTGGCAGCCGTTTTCGCCGTACAAAAGTTTCGATGTTATCTTTACGGTAGACCATTCAAGATTATCAACGACCATCATTCTTTATGCTGGCTGGTCGGTTTGCGTGATCCCTCTGGTCGCCTCGCACGTTGGGCGCTACGCCTCCAGGAATACGACTTTGTGGGTACAAGAGTGGCCGTCGTCACGCTGACGCAGACTGCTTCTCTCGGATTCGTCTTGCGACTACCGACTGCGATGCTGAGAATTTTGACGACTGTCTCGCTGCTGTTACTCCTACGTTCCCTGACGCGGCAGACTTTCAGCGAGAACAACGGGATGATGTTACCCTTGATCCGCTTTTTGTCGCCGCCTGTACTTCTAAAGGCAGCGGCCGCTTTACTGTCCGTGATAAATTGCTGTACAAAACTAATTACTCCGGGCATGGCGCGCGTTTTCTGCTTCTTGTCCCCGAGAGTCTCCGCTCCGAGGTTCTACGCGCCATGCATGACGATGTGACATCCGGCCATTTCGGCTTCGTACGAACGCTGCACCGCACGCAGGAGCGCTTTTACTGGCCCAAGATGTACGAAGCAACCAAGCGCTATGTCGCTATGTCGCTAGTTGTGAAACGTGCCAACGTCACAAGCGACCGACCACCGCAGCCCCGGGTCCCCTTCGGCCATTGACACCGCCCAGTACGCCGTTTGAGCAAGTAGGCATTGACCTTCTGGGTCCATTCCAGCCATCTAACAACAGGAACCGCTGGATAATTGTCTGCGTAGACCATCTTACACGGTATGCAGAAACTGCAGCCATACCGTCTTCCACCGCTGCTTGCGTGGCGGCCTTCCTTCTCCGTTCCGTGGTCCTTCGTCATGGCCCACCACGTGTCATCATCAGCGATCGTGGTCACCGTGGTCGCCAGTTCACGGCTGATGCCATTGAAGAGTTACTTCGTTTGAGCACTTCACAGTTCCGTCATTCCATGCCATATCATCCACAGACCAATGGCCTCGTTGAAAGGACAAACAGAACGCTGACTAACATGCTTGCTATGTACGTCTCCTCCAATCATAAGAACTGGGACGACGTGCTGCCCTTCATCACTTATGCATACAACACTGCGAAGCACGAAACCACGAATTATAGCCCATTTTACCTCCTGTATGCAAGGTTACTGCGAAGCCCTCTGGACACTTTCCTACCCTTCGTTCTGCACAGTGATGATTCTGTATCGAAGACTTTGTGTCTCGCTGAAGAAGCGCGTCGAATAGCTCGTCTTCGTACTCTGGCCTCGCAAAGTCATTCGAAAGAGCGATACGACGACCGTCACGTACAAGTATCGCTGCAAAAAGGTGACTTATTCCTCCTTTGGACACCGCAACGCAAGCGTGGATTGTACCAAAAGTTCTTGACACAATATTCAGGCCCATTTGTAGTTGTGGACCGCCTGAGCGAACTCACTTACGTCATAGCTCGCCTCCTGTGCAATGGTCGGCGATCAAGCAGAACTCAGCTGACTCATATTGCTCGCCTGAAGCCTTTCTACCCTGCTTGTACATCCTGACTCGCCCCACGGGCTTCGTCTGCTTGCGGGGAAATTTAACAGATACGAAAGGCACGGACAGGAAGAGAAGAAAGAGAGGACGAAGAAAACGAGGAGTTAGAGAGGCCGGGCTGCACTACGATCACGCTACCATCATCGTCCAATTCTCCTGTAAATAAAACCATTTCTTCGCAACTCCTCGTAACAATATTGTACACAGCACACTAGGCAGCCACCACCATGACATTTTATTTTTAACAACTGCGACACCAAATGGCGGACTGATATACTTCCTAAAGGGGTTTAACTTTATTTTTTCATCGCAGAACCGCAAGCACAGGTTGCGTCGCGCGTATACCGCAGCCACGTACTGTGGCCGCACTCCTTTTCCTCTAACAATGTGGCCCCCGGCGGCTTCACGCGCTCCAGTAGGTGGCGGATTGGACTGTCACTCCAGAAGTTTAAATACACAACCTCTTTGCATAGAAACGACGGCATGATTGTTAACATATTGTTGGCTTGGATATGTTTGGCACGAGGCCCAAGACCCTGTCTTCTAACACGTTCTTATGTTTGCGTTCGCGTCTCTGTCTTGAAGGGACTCACACCGTGACATGCTACAATGGTGCTTGCGTTGGGCGTATGTAAGGCGAAAAACGCGGTTCTAAAATGTCTGTTCACTAACTTGTGCAGTAAACCCATGTTTATAGTATTCGCGCAGTATAGTAGTAGTATAGTAAGAGTCACGAGTATGGCATCCGTAACCGCAAGTGCCACGTTATGGTCGTAACTTGTCGGGGCAGCGTAGATGTAATCCACAGACCCTGCCACTAAGGAATACGTGGCTAGGCATGGCTGATGAATAAGTAATTGCGAAGGTTGGTTTTCAGTAAAGGTTTGTTACCAAGAACAGTGGGAGCTTATACTGCCGCAAAGGACGGATGCTGGGCGGTGACTCCAATCATTTACTCGGCACATCACACATCTACACTGGAATTCAACTGGTTTCGCCAACTCTTGCTTATATTCTCTCGCCTCTAAGCTGCGACTTCGCCTGCCACCCAGGCACCAGCTTTTCCTCTTTGTCCCCCGCTTCTTTCCCAGTCTGCTGAGACGTGCTACCACTGAGTCTTGCTCCTCCTTTTTCTCAATAAATAAAGGCATTCATTCATGCATGCCTAGGTTACTGCAGAAAATAGCGTGTCTTTATCTCCATAACCACCCCGTCTCTCACCTGGACTCTCCCATCGCAAAACAAAGTTGCTGTGTTCCAAATGGCTGGGCGTCACATATACAATTTTCTAGGAAAGGCCAGTAGCACGGCGGGCAATTTTCGATGGGTGACGAGACATTATATAGAACACCTTCTCTGCCATATCCACACTCAGTGCTCTGCTTCGTCAGCTACTATTAGCCGCTACGACGATGTACGAAATGAAAGAAACCTAGCTGGGCTGGTCGCGCGCAGCTCTTTTTGGATTCGTGATGCGTCGGTTTAAAATAATAATATTTCTTATCTAAGCCTAAATGACAGCGATATAGGCGAGGTGAGTTACGGTAGCTAGTTGGCTTGGACTAACGACGCTCTTCAAGCAGCACTTTCGTCTTATGCGTGTTTGCGAACGGGAATGAAAGACAGGAGGGTAACACGCCTTCCTGAAATGAAACATTCGGAATGACCCTTTCTTTGGCGGTTGGACATATGTCGAGGGTGCCCAATACGAACAATCTGCAAGTCTGTATTACCTTGCAAAGGGGAACTCAGATGAAACGCTGTCAAACAGATAGGCTTTTAATTATCGTAAGTAGATCTTTATTGGAATTCTTTACTATGAAGTGAAAGCCGACTAATAAGCATTTAAATTTTCTTTGTTAATAAAACATCCTGTTAGTAAAAGGTTGCTGTGCTTTACAGCCCCCTAAATTAAAACGTAAGTTATGGAAAATAAATTGGTGTGGTTAATGTGTAAACTAATACGCAAGAAAAGGCCTAGTCCATTTCCTAGTATTCTCTCAATGAAGATGGAGCACCTCTATACTCTCACGTTGTAGTGATGTGAAGAACAAAACACTTCCAAAAGAGTCAGTCACGAATGTTACTCATTATAAGATGAGCTTGCGCTGGAAAAGAAAATAACACTCAAAGATACCGATGGCTGCGCGCAAAGTGCTTCCTCTGATTCCGATCTACGGATCAAGGCGTCGGTTCGTCAGATTGGAATGCTCGTACATCGCAGCGCAATCTCGGGTCGGAAAATGTGATGGAGAATGTACGCCAGTATTCGCTTCACGCGCGCAATCTGATAAGATAGCGCTCTTTCGCTATTGAATCCATGCCAACATACTGGATATTAGAAACACATGCAGGCGCATCTTGAGCTAACTGATAACTTTGGAACTGTGGTTAGACGCTAACCCCCCCCCCCCCCTTAAAAGAAGGAATACAGTTGCTTTCAATATTAGCTGAAACATAGTGCTGGTGGTATAAAAAGGGCCCACAACACTGCACAGCGGCGCCGATTGACATACAGGAAATTCAAGAGCGAACCACTTTACAATTACTGGTATTTATAAAACCAGCATATCGTGGTTTAATGTAGCCCTGTATTCCAGGGGCCAGTTCCAACACGGGTACTGTGTCGGAGCTCATATTTCATGTCAGCATTATTTGTCACAAAATCAAAGCATTTTTTCTTTAGATATTAACATTAGACAGCCAAAATACATGCAGCGAAACCATCACCTTATTATTTCAGTACTTTTCGTTCTAACGTACATATCCGTGCTGATCCATATGTTACAAAGTGCTGAAAATGTACCCAATGCTTTCCTCCAGGAAGCTGTTTTTATTCCTTATGATGCCAGGAAACCGAGTCTGATGCCACCAACGCTCAGAAACCTAGTCGGGAGCGCGCACAATGTTCTCGCACACCTTGTGGGATGTACCGTAGCGCTGAGGTGCTTCTTGTATAATGTATGAGAATCGGTTGTAAAGACAGACGTGCAAGGTTGGGTCATGTGCTTAAGCTCATGAAGTTGATTTGTGCCAAGATAACCTGTCCAAACTTTCACACTTACTTTATAAGAAGTCTACAGCACTATCAATATGCCGGCTGCTTTTAACTGCACAAAACAAAACCATTCGAACGATGCAAACAATGTTAACATCATTTTATCATTCAAGTGTTCAGATTGGTAACCTCTAGATGCGGAGTAAGTTGAGAAGTTGTTTGCGTAATTAACAAAGTTACGTAATTAAATTTTCAGTAAGGGTTTTTACGTGGTTAAAGAAAATGAGCAGTTTGGAGCCCGTCCTCGAGATTAAGCAGCCAAACGAACAAATTTCGACTAAATATGCTTCTGTAAGAGCAATGCGAACAAAAATTTTCCAAGTAAACACTGGATCTCCCGCGAGACATTGAGGCTCCAAAGGAAACTGAAACGTGTAAAGAAACAATTTAAAATCGAAAACAAGCAGTCTGTAAAACAAAAGATCGACGACATTTCTTCTCAGCTCAAAAGTCAAGTGTACGCCGATAAACAACGCTACTATGGTGAATCGCTACCAAGTTTCATAACCACGGCTCCAGAGAAATTTTGGCGTTCTATTTCTCCGACCTCCCAGGAATGTGATTTATTTCATGTTGATGGTAAGGCAGTTCACGAAAGCAAAGAAATAGCAAATGCGTTTAACAAACACTTTAAGTCCGTCTATACAAACGATAATGATGTAATACCACCTTTCGAAATGTGTGTGCCGCCTATACCCGATGTTCAAATAAGCGAACCAGGTATACTCAACATGCTTTTACAATTGAACACTAAAAAATCTTCTGGCCCGGACAACATTCCAAACACATTTTTAAAACGGTATGCAGAATGGACATCAAAGTACTTGCACATTCTGTTCACAAGGTCATTGTGCGAGGGACAAGTACCGAGTGACTGGAGGACAGCCAGAGTGAAGCCAATACATAAAACAGGAAAAAAGCACTGCATTCAAAACTACCGTCCAATTTCTTTAACATCTACAGTATGTAAACTTTTGGAACACATAATCCATAATCATATCTCAGAATTCTTGGAAAACAATAATGTACTAACAAAGCATCAACACGGATTCAGAAAAGGCTACTCTACAATTACTCAACTAGTTTTAACAGTGCACGACTTTGCGAAAGCAATTAACAATGGGAAACAAATAGATGCTATTTTCATGGACTTTTCGAAGGCTTTCGACAGGGTCTCTCACAAAAAACTACTTTACAAATTGAGCAAGATACTGAAAAACTCCAGACTAATTAATTGGCTTACAGCATACCTTGATAGCAGAGAACAATTTGTTGTTTTTAATAATCATGCTTCTGAACGACTTCCGGTAGGCTCTGGTGTTCCGCAGGGCTCGGTCCTTGGACCTCTCTTGTTCCTTTTGTTCATTAATGATATGCTGCATGGTATTCCTGTTATGGCTAAGCTTTATGCAGATGACTGTGTATTGTACTCGGAGATAGACAATGTTACTGACCAGGAGTTGCTGAATGATGCTTTTCGACAAATTGTCGACTGGTGCGCTGCCTGGCAAATGTCAATTAATTTCGAGAAAACAGTTTTTATGTCCATCTCACATAAGAAACATAAACTAACGTTTCCATATGGTATTACTAACATAAATATTTCCGAAGTAACACATTATAAGTATCTAGGACTCTGGATCACAAATGACCTCACTTGGGCTAAGCACCTTGAATATGTAGTATCTAATGCTAACCGCAAGCTTTATTTTTTAAGAAGGGCTTTGAAACTTTCTACTCCCACTGTACGCCTACTCGCATATAAAGCTGTAGT
Organism: Dermacentor variabilis; assembly: GCF_050947875.1. NCBI lineage: Eukaryota > Metazoa > Arthropoda > Arachnida > Ixodida > Ixodidae > Dermacentor > Dermacentor variabilis. Next base: position 165,930,267 of record NC_134574.1, on the reverse strand, counting down.
TTTACCGATGCTAGACTATGCATGTGTAATTTGGGACCCTTTTACTAAAACTGGCACTAACAAGATAGAAATGGTGCAAAGAAAAGCAGCTCGTTTCATTTATAACAACTTCGGACGCACTTCAGTGACATACCTCTTAACAAAAGCAAACCTGCCACCATTAATGCAAAGAAATCGTGTATCACGACTAAAATTTCTTTTTCAACTTATTAACGGTCATTATAAGACAGATCTCACGGGAATAATTACTTTTTCATCTGGTTATGCTACTAGACAGCGACATAGCCGAACAATAACCCCATTTAGTACACGTAATAATTGTTTTAAGTATTCCTTCTTTCCTCGAACAATCGTTGAATGGAATCATCTAACCAATGACCAAGTTTTAAAATCATCCCTTTCGGCGTTTGTTTCAAGTATTGAGTAACAATTTGTTTTCTTGCTGTGCCACTGCTATGTTTAAGCTCCGTTAACCTGACTTGTATTGTTTTCGTTGCCTATACTATAGTATTCTTACATATGTATTGTTTCCCACCCTGCTAAAATCCCCAATGGGGATTGCAGTATTGATAAATAAAAATAATAAATAAACTGACGCAGAAAAAGAATATCTGTGAAGTCAAAGAAAGAACAGCACTTCACGACGGGACACACACAGGGGGAACCACACACAAACTGCGCTAACATTAAGTGCTGTTCTTAATGTGATAATGAAGCAACTATAGCCCGTCAGTCTTTCCTTCCAAACCTGTAAAGTCAACCTAAACCATCTAGCCTTTTGTGGTGCTGTCATCAATAGTATGGCCCCGTGAACATGTTCCCCATGGTCACATAGTTGCGTTCCATTTTTATTCACGCTGCTTTCTCGAAGGCAAGCATTTTAAAGTTTTAGTGTCAATACGGCAGTGAACGTGTGCCGCCGAAAGCTTGCTTGGTCGCAGAAGCGATGCATGACGGAATGATGGTGCAGATTTAGCGTGTCGTCGGTATCAAGACAGTGCACTGCCGCCGAGCGAAGGAAGATAACGAAAGGGAACAGCTTGGTAGCTGCTCAGGAAGCCGTGCCGATGGTGGCGGTGCCATCATGACAAAATCTGAGGCGGCGATATTGACGGCTGAGGCGATTTTTTTTCTTTTATTAATTTTTTTACAACGAAGTCGTTAAGAGTATGCTTTAACTCGGGCCCAATTCCGACGTGGCCTATTCACATAAATGTAAAACGCCGAAACGATTTTCTGAGATAACCCCTGGGTCGATTTTAATAAATTTTGCTGGATTCGGGAGAGAAAGGTAAATTCTAGTGACTATTAGAAGCGCAAATTTCTATTTAGGGCTTGAATTCTGGTAAAAGATTTTCAAAAATTCAAAAGTGCGAAAAATACAGAAGCACGAAGTTTACAAATTAATAACTCCGCATCAAGAACTGATATCGCGGTTATGTAAACAGAATCCTTTAGACAATTCAAAGCGGACAAATCCAATATGCCGATTTATATCTTACGTGAAGTCGTTACGTTGTGAACAAGGGTTGTGGAAAAGCTGCATTTCCACATTACTAAATTTTTTTAGATTCGTGCGTATTATATCAATTTTGTCCGCTTTAGATGTGCTGTTAGATGCAATGTACAGAATTGTGATATCAGTTTTGATTGCCGAAAGACAGAGTTGTAAAGTTGGTTTCGTTTTCTGAAAATTTTTGATTTTTGCCAATTTTGAATAAACAAATGATGACCCAAATAAAAGATTTTAAACCAACAGTCACTAGATTTTAAGTATTTCTTTCAAGTGCAACAAACCTTGTAAAATTTGATGCAGTGGTTGTGGAGAAAAACGAGTTCTCCTTTTACATGTATTTATACAGGACCACCAGAGCTAAAGATTCCTCTTAAGGGCTACTTTACCCACTATCGCGTCCGCGTATAGAGCAAAATCCCGAAGATAGCATAATACCGGCCTGACCCGCAGCAGAGGTGCAGCAAACGTTCAGCTCTCCCCATACGTGGGCTGATCCCGAATGTAACGCCATGCCAGGCCGACCAGCGGCGGAGGTGAAGCAGGCATTAAGCACTCCCCATACGTGGGCCGATCCCGAAGACAGTGCAACGCGGTGCCGACATACGGCGGAGGTGCAGTTCGCCATTAAGGGGCCCACATACACAGCTTTGCGGGTCGTATTTCTTCAGAGAGTGGGAGGGCACTGAGATTTTTTACTTATCAAACATCAGGTCATCGACGGCGAAACTAGGGACACCAAAGCCGTCCTCGGGCTCCACCTAGAAAGCGCCTTCGACAAAGTTACGCACTCTGCCATCCTCGCGCAGGTATCGCATCTAAACCTAGGCGAGAGGTCGTACGAATATTTCAAAGGCATCCTCACCGGCAGATGGCGGAGCTCAGACTCGGCGACCTGAAGACGGACGAGAAGACATTAGGGAGCCAGGGCACTTCCCAAGGCTCCGTCATCTCACCCATGCTATTTATTCTTGCTATGATTCAAGTTGCCAAAAGACTACGCCAGCTTGAAGGACTGAAGCACACGATATACGCGGACGACATTACGCTGTGGGTGGACGGGGGCAGTGATGCCCGCACAAAATCCACGCCACAGACGGCAGTCGACACGATCGAAGAAAGCTTGGAAGGTACGGGACTGCGTTGCTCCCCAAGTAAGTTGGAGCTCCTGCTTTACCAACCGATCAAAACGCACAGAATCAAGAAGCAAAGGAAACACGAAAAGATCAAGATCCGCACCAGGGATGGTAACAGAATACCGACGGTCAGCAAGATCCGAGTCCTGGGCATGACGATCGAAGCGCTCGGCAGGAACGGAGACACCATCACCCTCAGCATGGGTGAGGCGTCCAATGCCAGCAGACTGCTCAAGCGCGTTACCACCAAGAAGGGAGTCATGAAGGAGGAAAACTTCATCAGGCTTATACACTCCTTCGTACTCTGCCAGTGTACGTGGCAGCCTTCCACAAGTGGGTGAAAAGACATCCTAATCCGGAGGGCTTACAAGACACCCCTCGGTCTACTTGAAACTACCAACATGAAACGTCTCCTCCAGCTGGGCATACACAACACGCTCGACGAGGTCATCGAAGCGCAAAGAGCCGCTCAGTTGGAAAGACTGTCATCAACAAAGGCCGGCAGAAAGATCCTGTGCAGTCTAGGCATCGGTTATCATGAACAGCAGGGACCAAAATGCCCCGTCCCCGACCACGTACGATGAAACGCGCATGTTGACCCCTTGCCGAAGAGCATGCATCCGGAATTCAACGAAGGCAGAAGACGCGCTATAGCCAAGGCACTAACGGACCTGCACGCGGAAGACACCGGTGCCAGATACGTGGATGCAGCCGAATATGCCGGCCGCAACTGATTCGCGATCGCGGTCGTAGACTCCGTGCGGGCGACTGCCAGCACATCGAGCAAGCAAGTGGAGGAAGCAGAAGAAATAGCCATCGCCCTGGCCATCGTAACCCGAGAATGCCACATGATCCTCAGCGACTCCAGACAGGCGGTGAGGAACTACGCCAAAGGAAGAATTGCCCCAACGTCGGCACGCGTCCTGCTCCGACAGGCATACCGCGACAAGAGGACTCGAATCAAGTGGTTCCCGGAGTACGCAGGACAAGCGTCGGAGAAGCATGCCAATCGCAACGAAACGGCACACGCCCGAGCACGAGGATTAACCGACCGCCCCCAACGCAATGGCTGCCCGCTGTGTTTCAGCGCCAAAGACCGGATGACCACCTATAACGAACTGACCAAGGCTTTCGGCTGCCCCGTAGACTTCTCCCGCCGCCCTGCAAAGGGCTCAGCAGGTCGCAGGCCGTGCTGTTCAGGTAACTACAAACGAGAACACTTCCAAGCCCGGCGCTATTGCATAGGATGTAACCAGAATCGCACCACCATGACAAGTGCAGAGCGTGCTGCAGGGAGAAGGCCACATTCGAGCACATGCTGTGGGATTGCTCCAAACATCCAAGCCAAGCTAACTCAGGACATATACCGCCGCAGCTTGAGGAAGCAACGTGGAGCGAAGACCAAGAAATACAACTACAGGCCGTCGAGCAGGTCATCGAGGCGATGGCTAGGCAGGAGCCTGGTGAGCTGGCAACGGCGAGCGGGGATCCTCGCAGAGCACCCGCTGTAAGAGTCGGCAGTCGTAGCCGTAGGGAGGACCTTGTGGCGACAGGACTAGGCGAGCAGGATTTATTTACATATTAACATTTTAAGGAAGATACATTGGAAGTTTAGTGCGACTCCCATATGGAGCCCGCTAGACTATCATACAGCAAACAGCTTACGAGCACACAGCTCGCTAGTACATTTCTAGCATGACAACGAGCACTCAGCTCCCGACGACGAGCACGCTCTAGCAGCCGGTAAACGCTGCTTATAAGCTCTCCGCTCGACGTCATAGTTCGATGTCCCCGTGGACCAGCCCTTCTGGCGGAGGGCTCACAAACACGTGCCGCACACACGCACAGGGGAAAAGGGTCCGGAGCCGACGTCAGAGGGCTTCGTAGAACTCTGCTTTGTCTCGGGTGGCGCAGCCGAGTACCACATTACTGAGTTGACCGCGCGCCACGTGGCTGCCGGTCATCCGCAGTTCTCTGAAGTGCGCCCTGTCTGGTGGGATTGGAACAAGTGCTGCGGGCTGAAAGCTGGCACGTTGCCACCCCGTACGGCCATTCCTAACACCACCACGATGACGACGTAGGTCACGTCCGAAGCGCGCCTTCGCGCTTTACTGCAGGCTCAATAAACGTTTTCCCAATCTAATCCAATTACTTATCCGCGTTTGTCCTGCATGTGTGTGCAATAGAAACAAGAAGCAGGTATGCATAGAAAATCTGAGGTGGCGCCGGCGGGTCGTAGCGCAGAAGTTAGCATGCCCAGCCCCTCCAGGTACTTACATCTGCATTGACATGGGTTCGTGGTAGTGATAGCGACCACAGCTCTACTTTTTCTGCGCGCGATAGCCATTGTGGCAGCACGCGCAGAACTGGCAGAACTTTCGAAGTTAATCAACAAGCGTAAGACAGCTGACATAAGGAAATATAATATGGATAGAATTGAACATGCTCTCAGGAACGGAAGAAGCCTAAAAACAGTAAAGAAACTAGGAATTGGCAAGAATCAGATGTATGCGTTAAGAGACAAAGCCGGCAATATCATTACTAATATGGATGAGATAGTTCAAGTGGCTGAGGAGTTCTATAGAGATTTATACAGTACCAGTGGCACCCACGACGATAATGGAATAGAAAATAGTCTAGACGAATTCGAAATCCCAAAGGTAATGCCGGAAGAAGTAAAGAAAGCCTTGGGAGATATGCAAAGGGGGAAGGCAGCTGGGGAGGACCAGGTAACAGCAGATTTGTTAAAGGATGGTGGACAGATTGTTCTAGAGAAACTGGCCACCCTGTATACGCAATGCCTCATGACCTCGAGCGTACCGGAATCTTGGAAGAACGCTAACATAATCCTAATCCATAAGAAAGCGGACGCCAAAGACTTGAAAAATTATAGACCGATCAGCTTACTGTCCGTTGCGTACAAACTATTTACTAAGGTAATTGCATATAGAATCAGGAGCACCTTAGACTTCTGTCAAGAAAGGACCAGGCAGGATTCCGTAAAGGCCACTCAACAATAGATCATATTCACACTATCAATCAGGTGATAGAGAAATGTGCGGAATATAACCAACCCTTATATATAGCTTTCATTGATTACGAGAAAGCGTTTGATTCTGTCGAAACCTCAGCAGTCATGGAGGCATTACGGAATCAGGGTGTAGACGAGCCGTATGTAAAAATACTGAAAGATATCTATAGCGGCTCCACAGCCACCATAGTCCTCCATAAAGCAAGCAACAAAATCCGAATAAAGAAAGGCGTCAGGCAGGGAGATACGATATCTCCAATGCTATTCACAGCGTGTTTACAGGAGGTATTCAGAGACCTGGATTGGGAAGAATTGGGGATAAAGGTTAATGGAGAATACCTTAGTAACTTGCGATTCGCTGATGATATTGCCTTGCATAGTAACTCAGGGGACCAATTGCAATGCATGCTCACTGACCTGGAGAGGCAAAGCAGAAGAGTGGGTCTAAAAATTAATTTGCAGAAAACTAAAGTAATGCTTAACAGTCTCGGAAGAGAACAGCAATTTATAATAGGCCGCGAGGCACTGGAAGTCGTAAGGGAATACATCTACTTAGGGCAGGTAGTGACGGCGGATCCGGATCATGAGACGGAAATAATCAGAAGAATAAGAATGGGCTGGGGTGCATTTGGCAGGCATTCTCAGATCATGAACAGCAGGTTGCCATTATCCCTCAAGAGAAAAGTATATAATAGCTGTGTCTTACCAGTACTCACCTACGGGGCAGAAACCTGGAGGCTTACGAAAAGGGTTCTACTCAAATTGAGGACGACGCAACGAGCTATGGAAAGAAGAATGATAGGTGTAACGTTAAGGGATAAGAAAAGAGCAGATTGGGTGAGGGAACAAACGCGAGTTAATGACATCTTAGTTGAAATCAAGAAAAAGAAATGGGCATGGGCAGGACATGTATTGAGGAGGGAAGATAACCGATGGTCATTAAGAGGAAGCTTTAGCTCGGGCCCAACTCCGACGCGGCCTATTCAAATACATGTAAAACGCAAAAACGTTTTTATGAGATAACCCCTGGACCGATTTTGATGAAAGTTGTTGCATTTGAAAGAAAAAGTTAAATTCTAGTGACTGTTGGAAGCGGAATTTCGATTTAAGGCTTGATTTCTTTTTAAACGATTTTCAAATATTTGACCGTTTGAAAAAAATAGAAGCACGAAGTTTACAAATTCATAGATCTGCATAAAGAATTTATATCGTGGTTCTGTAAACGGCATCCATTAGATCATTCAAAGCGGACAAATTCAATATGTCATTTTCCATCTTACGTGAATTTGTTACGTTGGTTACAACGGTTTTGCAAAAGTTGTATTTCCCTATGAATACATTTTTTATATTCATGTGCAACATATCGATTTTGTTCACTTTGGATGTACTACTAGATGCCATTCACAGAATTGTATTATCATTTTTAGTGGTTGAGTTACGGAGTTGTAAACTTGATAGTTTCGTTTTTTGAAAAGTTTCGATTTTCGCCAATTTTTAATAAAAAATTGACGATCTAACTCGAAAATTCGAAACCAACAGTCACTAGATTTTATGTTTTTCTTTTAAATGCAACAAACCTCGTCAAATTTGGTGCAGTGGTTGCCGAAAAAAAACGAATTCTCCTTTTACATGTATTTAGATAGGAGCACTCGAGCTAAAGCTTCCTCTTAAGGGTTACGGACTGCATACCAAGGGAAGGGAAGCGTAGCAGGGGGCGGCAGAAAGTTAGGTGGGCGGATGAGATTAAGAAGTTTGCAGGCATGGCATGGCCACAATTAGTACATGACCGGGGTTGTTGGAGAAGTATGGGTGAGACCTTTGCCCTGCAGTGGACGTAACCAGGCTGATGATGATTATGATGAGCCATTGTGAAACTAAGGATGTAGTTGGCATGCCCAGCCGTAACTGCTGCAAATTGCAGCAGTTACGAGTGGTGGAACCCCGCTGGGGCTGATAGTGAAGAAAGCTTCCTTTCTCTGCGCACTCTCGCGATGGTGAAGCTAAAATGAGGAAGAGGCCACCATAACAGAATGGATGGACCACCTGCGGATAGGACGAAGCACACCAAGTTTTTAGCGCTTGGCCTGGAGTCAAGCGCTACAATGGCTAGTATGGCCTCACGGAGATGATAGACCGAACTGCTTCGCACTACTAACACTGGACTGATACTAAGAAAATACTCCGTTCGCAGACACCACGCTACACTGAAATTAGCAAAAGAAAATCAGTTTATAAACTGACAGTGTCAATTATCTGGTGTCCTTATTGTGCGTGTGAATGGCATAAAGGTCCTCGCAATGAAATGGTAGTATCTTTGTTTTTGCTGCAGTTGCACACAAACAAACTTCGTTGAAGTGATCGGACAGCAATCTACCAGCAGGGAAGACCAACCCGCAAATTAAAAATAATTGCTGGTTTCAGATCTTCCAATGTACTTTGCGCTCAGGTACTATCTGTAATATTTTTTTTTCTTTTTGTGCTCTTATGAAGAGGAAAACTCCACATTTCCACAATATCAACAACAGTACACAAAATAGACTGGCTTTGAAGCTGTGACCACGCACCGCACTTTCCTACATTCAGCACATGTAGTATTGGGGCAACGCGTTTGAGCAAAATGATTAGGTTTTCGGTGAAAGCGCTGTGACAGGCGGGAAGAAATCGTTGTCATGCCCGGTCTAAATAATACCATCTGAAATCTTATTTACCTAACATATTTTTTGAGAAATCACTATAACCCTTTGTACGTTTGCTTCGTATGAGTTATGTACTAGCTTGCCTCGTCAATCTCAAAAATGTATTGTCTTTGTGGGAAAGGCTTTCGTGAAAAACGGCCCAACATAACAGTAAAACATCCAGCATGGTTTCTATCCAGATGATTGACGAAATTCTGCACTGAGAACGTGTCGACTAGCGTGCGATTGAAAGTTTAATTATGATCGTTGTAAGCTTGTGTTGCGTCTAGCACGAGCGAGTAGTGTTAGCGATGTCATTGGTGTGAAAATGGTCAGCTCGGTCTGCGATTTGTTTTTGTGGATCTCCACATTCAACGTCGCAGTCGTCACGATGAGAGCACACCCATGACATCATTAGCTCAGTGGGCTGGGAAGGCTCGAGTGGTAGCTCACCTTGAGGGATATAGGTAACAAGTATTGATGTACCTACTTTGCGATGATGAAAAATATGCAGAAACACCACTGGTGTTGTCTAACTATTCGTAAACAGGCCCCCAAATTTCAATTGGCCCACCCCAAACAATAAGTAGGCCCACCCCCAAATTTCAAGTTGGCACACCCTCAAATTTAAATTGGCCCACCCTCAAGTTTAAAGTCGGCCACGCCCTATTTTCTTTTTGCCCAGCCTTAAACCTCAAGTTGGCTTAAACCCGAATTTCAATTGGGCCACCCCTAATTTTCAAGTTGGTCCACAGACGAATTTCCATAAATCGTCCTCCAAATTTCGAGCCGACGCATCCCAAAATTTAGGTTGGCCCACCCCCATATCGCCCCCAAATTCAGATTGGCCGACCCCGAGATTGCTCCCACATTTAGGTAGGATCACCCCCAAATATAGATTGGCCCGCCTCCACGACACCACCAAATTTAGATTGGCCCACTCCAACACCACCCGAAAATCTAGGTTGGCCCATCCCCATATCAGCCCCAAACTAACGCTGGCGCAACCCTCGATCACCTCAAATTTAGGATGGCCCACTGCAAATCGCCCACCAACTAAGGTTAGTCCATCCATATTTTACTCTCCAATTCAGCTTGGCCCAGCCGCGCATCACCCCCATGGTTAGGTTAGCCCGACCCCATGTCAGCCCCAAATTTAGGTTGGCCCACCCCCATATCATCCCCAAATCCAGGTTCGCCCACCCCCATATCAGCCCTAAACTTAGCCTAGCCCAGCCCTCTATCACCTCAAATTTAGGATGGCCCACCGCAAATCACTCCCACATTTAGTTTAGCCCACCCCCGTATCACCCCCGATTCAGCTTCACCCAGCCCCATATCAGCCCCATGGTTAGGGTGGCCCACCCCCCATATTTCTCCCAAATTTAGGTTCTTCCACCCCCGTATCCTCCCCAAATCCAGGATGGCCCACCCCCCATATTCCCCCAAACTTAGGCTTACCCACCCCTATATCACCTCAAATTTAGGTTGAGCCACCCCCATATCAGCCTCACATTCAGCTTGGCTCACTACCATTTCACCCCAAATTTAGGTTGGGCCACTCCCATATCACTACCACATTCAACTTGACCAATCCCTGTATCACGGCCAAATTTGTGCTGACGCCACTTCCAATTTCAAGTAGGCCACCACACCCCCTTTTATAAAGACCTATGTATTCATTTGGGAAATGCGTCAAGTTTTTTGGCGTTACAGACACGATTTCGCACGATTTTGCTACCAGATCACTGGGGCACTCACCAAAGAATGCTTCGCATTAAAAGCAACTGCACCGAACGAGTGACGCCATATGTTGATCCTAAATACTGACGGCTAGCCAAGCTAGCTTCTCTGTAGAGCGACCGGGGCAGACACAGCACGGGACATTTATTCAAATTGTTTTTTTACGGCCACACCTACGGATTCATACCACTTGGCTGTAGGGGACACATTACCAGTAGCTATTAATCCACACGCTGCACATCTCCTATTTGGTGCATTTCTTAATTGGATGAATCTTTAGAAATAATTAACGTTCGGGCAGCGACTCAGCTTAGCAGACACTTTGTTCCGCACGAATGTTGCGTAGGAATGGCACTGGCCACCGGGTGGCATTGTGGCCCAGGTTGACCTCATTCGCTCGGAGTATTAAAGACATGGGAAAGTCGAAGAAAACGCACCTTCCAGAAGGACGCAATAACAATGGCCATTTTGTTCTCCCAGGTGCCACGCTACAGAGCACGAAAGTTTTTTTTTTTTTTGCGTAGCACAAAGCTTTGCGCAAGCTTCTAGTTATGATGTCCAATGAATAAAACCTTCATAAATGCGATGACCTAACAAATGAACACGATATTGCTGTGTTTTAGGAAGGAAAAATAGAAAACATAATATTTCAAGAGAACGACTGGAAAACCAGAACCGAAAGCAAATCATGAGTTTTGTGTTTCTTCCATCTGGTGGGAGACTATAAAACTAAGTACTATGCGGCTGTAAAAAAAAACTGCGCCGCTGAAAAACCAGAACCGAAAGCAAATGTTGGGTTTTGTGTTTCTGCCATCTAGTGAGAGACTACAAAACTAGGTCCTATGCGGAAAAAAAAGAAGACCGAAGCGAGAATCGAACCGCGGCCACCGCGAAACGTGACTAAAGGTGCGCGCAATTCTACCGCTCGGCCACGGCTTCCAAGGGTTCGCGCAGGCGTACGAACGTCTTTTTATAGACACCACGTAAATTTTCACGACAGTGTTACAAAAAACGCTTTTGGGAACAGTGTTACGCCGTGTGTGGAGAGTCGAGCTAGGCATCAGTCGAAAGCTGAGTCTCCGGACTACATACGCTGCACTGCGTATTGCGATAGAAGCCGTAGTGTAATCACAGCCGCGGTTCTTGCCTCGAAAATGGAGTACAAATTTTCGTCGTTTCCATAGGCTTCCATTGCTAAATCTTTAACCGCTGTGGGAACAAAATTCTTACGTGCCATAGAGTGATCACTGCACTTGGCTCGTGTGGATTGTCTTCCAGAACACGTCTGTCACCTGCGTTTTTTGATAATCGACCTGCAGCTTTTGTTATTCGCGAAAAACCCGCTCGTTCCATTGAAAACGCGCTAGCTTCGTGCCGGGGCCGCTTGGGGCGCTAGTTGGTACGTGTCCAGAAAAGCTGGATATGAAAGCGCAGACTACGGGACGAATGAAAACAGACAACACAGTGCGCTGGAAGGCCTGCGCATCGGCGCATACAATGAATTGTTCGAGCCGCAGTCTTCGAGCCCCGCGGCTGCACTTTATTTCTCGCCTTTGCGGACCCGTGGCGGCGGTCTTAGGCCCAGTTAATGTCCTCGATGGAGAAGGCGAGCGAGAGTGCGAGCGCCGAGCATCCGACGCCCATGGCCATGAGCGTGACCGCGATGTTGATGGGATTGAAGCCCATGCGCGCGGAGACGCGGTCCTCGGGCCGGTCGGCTACGGCGTACATGATGATCATCAGGACGGCCACCAGGATGAAGTACGTGGCGAAGCAGAACGCCGTCACCGAGGTGGCCGCGATGATGCCTTTGTGCCGGATCACCTCGAGCCGCACAGCGCGAAGCCGCTCCCGGAACGCCATCTGGTGGGGGCAACGCGCGATGCGAGGTCGTTCCAGTTTTCATCTATGCTGCGGGTGTTATTCTGTATACACTGTCAAATTCCGCTATGTTGGTTCATATAGTGAAGGTGCTCACAGCGAGCACATATATACTATAAGAAAATTAAGCGACAGGTGGGTATTCAAAGAGCGCTGCGCTGACGGAAAGAAAATAATGAGGCAGTGGAGAACGACTGATTATGACGCATCGGCTGTCATGTTTTAAGCACGTGCCCACAGTTGATTGCCTCAAAATCCGGCCAGATGTTCATGATTCGATAGCGCGACGGAAGGTACATTTATTATACCGACAGACAGCACTCTTTCACTCTGTGTGTCTCTTATATGTCCTTCGTATATGTGTATGCGCTGTGAACACCACCGAAATAAACTGTTGCCTACTCACCCGAGCTTCGCCCGCCCTGTTACTGTAGTGAACCAATCAGAGGGCTCCTCCGGTTGGCCCTACGAGGGCCCCATGAGTCATTCGGAGATGGCGAATTTGACTCACGTGCTACTTATGAGCGACAATATGCAATTTCGCTTTGACATACGTCGTCGCTTCGGCGTGTAAAATGTGCTGGAAGCGATATTTATTCCGATCAAAAACGGGAAAAACGATGCTAACTTTTTTACACCCTTTGGCGCTTATCTTGTCCCTCCTACAGTAATCATCAGTCTTGCGTATACACTTCCCGTATTCCACGCACCGTGCTCGCTACCTACCTGTCATGGACGCCGTATACGTATACATATATCCATGCAATTAACGCCTCGCGCCTGCCGTTCCCGGGTCCTGAACAAGTCCACGGGAGCGCACTGCGCAAGATAAGTGACGGTAGTCGGTGGGTGAAGGTGCTCGCGCTTGAACTCAGCCGTGTGCACCAAAAGTTCGCACCCTTTGGGCCTTATCTCGTCCGACAACGATAACCGTCTCAGTCTTGCTAGCGTTTCCTTTATTGAAAACTCTGCGCTCGCTAATTTCCTGTCAGTAATGCAATGCCACGTTGATAACACTCATGCCATTCATGCCTGCAGTGATCGCTGTCTTGAGCAACGCCGTCGGCATCGTACAAGAGGCTAACGTAGACATGCCATATAGTGATTTCAGGCCTACCAGACTTGAAATGCGTGAGAACGATGCCGCTGACTGACGCAAATGTTTTGTAACGATTGGCGCTTTCTGGATTTCAGTAGATTTTGGGTTGCATTAGACCGTCCGTGCACGAGCACTCTTACGTTTTAATTCTTACGCCAAGCGATCAGATATTGAGAAGCCTTTCGAACTCACGCTGGCAATTCAGAGACGCCGCATGCTCTTCGTTGAATAAAAGCCGATACAGACAAAATAATTCACAACACGCACCTATACACACACCGCAGCTGATGATGCGCGCCGCATATTTGCGCAGCCTCTTCTTCGACGACCTCGTAAAAACTGACATCACGTAAATTTCACGCAGAACGTGACATCACGCAGAACGAGCTAAAACATCTCCAAATTGTCCTGCAGCACGCAAAGTCAAGCCGCTATAGGCGCCAGATCGCACGAGCCAGAGAGGAGGAAAGGCTCACTGCCAACACCTCTCTAGTTCTCTACAGGGTGTTGTCACTGCGCGCCCTTTCCTCCTCGCCCAACGTAAAGGTCCATTGACCAAGGCCACGATGGCAAGACGCGTGTTCGCCCTTACCGTTGTTACGAGTCCATGTAACATTGTACACCTCTCTCGAAAATGGATCTCTAGACAAGCCAAGAAACACGAGGATAAAAAAAGCACACACACAAGGAGGATCTGGGGTTCGTATTCTCGATGGATCACTTTCGGGGATATCGCTTCAACCGCGCGCGTTTATTGGCTTGGCCACTGACAACGTTCACAAAAGTTAATGTAGCTACATACCTGCCGAAAGTGATCCACCGCGAATTATCAAACAAAATTTCCATGCGGAAGGGATCATGCGCCCTAACAGCTATAGCATGCTGCGGGAATGCGATTCGCGGTTGTCGTTCAGTTTGCGGAGCCATGCGCAATATGCTGCGCCAGTATGACGTATGTATACCAGCGCACAATAAACGCGCGATCGAATGCGAGCATGCGCTGAAGATGCTTACGACGGAACTGGTCGTCGACGCCAGGTCGTCATCCTCCTGCAAGTGTGTACGTAAAACACAAAGCGGCCACCGCATTTAGAAAGTTACCGAATTTAATAGAACTTCTCTGTTCTATTAAAAAAAAATGAATCGATACTTCGGCGCCAACGAAAAGTTACTGCCGTCCGTCTACCAAGGGTAGTATTCTCGGGCGATCACTTTCGGATATAGTCTCACTTTCGCGAGATCTCGCGAATCTCAGCAACGGACGCGTCGAAGTATACACGGCCGACAGCGACCTTGGGCGTCGCGCGAAGATGGCGAGCTTGGCGCAGCCCTGCAGAAACGCTGTCGGCCCTATGCGCGGACGCGTCCGGTGCCGAATCACGGGAAATCTCGGAAGAGTGAAACTGTCTGCGAAAGTGATCGCCCGAGAACATGCCGCCCCAAATGTGCTCTCACCATCGTAGCCCACAGTCTCCGCCTCCGGTGTCGCAGCTTTTGTATACCGGTTTTGTCATTTTCAAAACGGCTGTGCGCGTGTTATTGTCATGGTCCAATTTCCTCGTATACGAGCGAGTTCATTTTGCAGCCGTCTCTTTCGGGCAAGTATCTTCGTATTTAATTAACCATTAAAGTGTTCAAGGTGATTAAGTGTTCAATGGGAAAGCTGCTTGTTACATGTTTACATGTAAGTTTCGAATCTATCGGTAAGTAGTAATGGTTGCTGGAAAATGAGTTCGGCGTTATTTCTAATATTGCTAATGACCGTACATCTAAAGTTATGTAAAACGTGAGAACATAGAGATAATATGCATTTAATGTAAATAATGGAGTTTGACGTCCCAAAGAAACGCTGGAGTCTGAGGTACACCTCGGTGCCTACATCCCGATTCACTCAAGGAGCCTGAGGTACTTTAACACACGTAAATTGAAGTACACGGGAGTTTTTCATTCGTCCCTATTCAAATGCGGCGGCCATGGCTATGAATTGTACACAAATCAATCAATCAATCAATCAATCAATCAATCAATCAATCAATCAATCAATCAATCAATCAATCAATCAATCAATCAATCTTTATGCATTTTGATTTTATTAGGAAACTAAGGTCGGCGAGATAAAAAGCAGTCCAAACGACTACTTGACAAGCCTCACCAACCACCCCCCTACCCCGCCCAAACAGGACAAAACATTGTTGACGGTACCTAAACAAAAACAAGCTAACCAAGCTTTTTTTCCCTCTCGATCACCAGTGTCAATTTGTTATGCAAGAAAAGTTAAATAAAAGTGGATTAATTAATTGATTAATTGGTTGATCGATAATTTGTTCTCATGGGGGCACCAACTAACCCAGCAACGTGTTCTTCCGTGTGGGGCAAAATTAAGCTGATCTTTCCAATGTTTTTTGTAGTATCATCTTTCGTGCCGTACATGCAGAAAGTGGTGCAGCTCAGATTTCTGCTGAGCAGAGTTCTTCACATACCCAGCTTGAATTGCGCTATTTTCGCATGTGAACTAAAATTAATAGTTATAACTATTTATTTAACAATATATAACATACGTATAACAATACGCAATCTGCGTATTGGCTATAGGTGAACATTGAGATTAGTCTCGCAAGTGACATTGCGCAACAGCTATTTGTTTTAAATATGCCCTGCGTAGAAAAGAAAAAAAAATCGTTACAGATAATCAATTCAGCGTTATATAAAGTAAAGCTACGCTACGCTACGAGACGCAGAAGTCATTTTACTTTGCTTCCCTTAAAAAAAAAAAGTTTGTAAATCCTCCTTTTTTTTCGTCGCTCGGTAGTCGAGTGGAACGACCCTGATAATAAGTGGGTTGAAGAGGACGACGTGGATCAATTTCAGGCTTTCATTCAACACACTATGTGAAGTCTGTTTCGTGCCAGTTCTTGCTTTTAATGCTTTGTACTTCCATAATTGTATTTACTGGTCATGTATGGTATCATTTTCATTTTTTTTTTCTTTATACGTTTACTGTTTTACAATTTCGATATGTACTGATGTCAACCCCGCCCTGCCACGGCGCCTAGCTAGCAGTATTGTAAATAAAATAAAATAAAATAAAAATAAACGTGTATCAATTCGACATACTTCGGTACGCTTCAAACACAATTTCTACAAGACGACGCGAAGCAAATCAAAGCACAATAATGTTCAACGTGTTGGTCACAAGTGCCCACTACACACGCCAGTGAATAACGATTGGGATCGTAAATGTGCCGGCACATTCTGGGTTTTTGTCATGTGCGATGACGACATAAGTGAATGCTGTATTGGGAACGGTTATGTGCCGTGAAGTACTAAGTGCTAGGTAGGAAAAATAAAAGTAAAATCGAGTCAACTGTTTCCAGAAAACGGTCTTGCATTCATCCCGAACGGGGCTCGGCATTCTTTTCACGCATGAATGACAAACTTCCTCGTACTATATACGACGGTTTTCTTCCTAGTAAAAAACGTATAAATAGAACCATGCAATCCGTTTATACTGCCCGGTGGCTGAGTCACGTCTGTGTGACTGCAGAAAAGAAAAGGGACCACTTACGTCAAAGAAACTGGGCGAAAATAGTCCTAGGCGGTTCTGCGATGACGTCGACTTTTTCGGCTTGCTGCCCATGATGATCTGCATGTGTTGAGAATTAAAACGGGGCGCTATATCACCCCCGTCAATCGCACTCGCCAGAGAGTTGCACGCAAAACACGGAACGCAGCAGATACTCCTTCCGCTTGTCGATTTCCATCGCATCTTTTCATCCACGCGCTTGCGCAAAGACCTTTCTCTTGTACAGCTTCCACGTCGCACCAACAGCGTCGTTGCTCCTGTCGCATCTTGGCACGTGATCAGGGGTCTTATCGACGCAGCGCCATTCACAAGGCGGGGAGCCACGTGCAAAGGTCGCGCGACCAAGTTTTCAGTCCGTGCTGCGGTCGAGAGGCCACGGCCGGACTGGAGGCAAGCGCGCTTAGCTCGCTTAAAAGTTGGGCCTTGTTTTGGCTCAGTCACTTCGCTCAGACACTCGTCGCTCGCTTTTTCAGCGCGACTGCAGTAGCAAATGTCCTTAACCAACCAGAGGCTTAGGAGGAGGCGTCGGAGTACGCGGGCAGTTATTTGACGCGTACATGGCTGGCATGAACTAAAGCCCCTTAACCTTCGTAAAGCAGCGGCACGCTTTGAAGAACGCCGCCTCCTCCTCGCGCGCTCTGGCCGAGGCCGACGCCGCGTCGCTATTGGCCTAATAGCATCACGTGGGCCCTCGCGCCGTGCACCAGCGCCATTTGAAGCGTCTACGGAGTAGCGAGGAGCGCATGTTGGCGCCGTTGCTACGCTCGACCAGTGTAGGCGGCGCCACGGTCGAGGAGGGAGCGTGAAAGAGAGGAGAAACGAGGAGGAGTGAAGGCGGAGGAGGAGAGTGTCGCTACTTTGTTAAGGGGCTTTAACATGAACAGGTGAAAGGCATCACTCGCGAGACACGGCGACAGACAAGTCGCGCCGAGCGGTGCGAAGATCGGTCGCCCTGAGTCGCTCTATGCCCGACCGTCACGGTCGGTCGCGCGACCTCTGTCAATCGCCGACATGAATGTCACTTCCGTTCCCGCGGAACTTAGACCATTCTTGAGAAGCGGTCGGATTGGCTAATGCAGCTTGAGTAGTATAGACGATATAGACCCGTTCTTGCCAGGCCATGCTGCCGTGTTTCTGTAGCTAGGTTACACTAACGTCGCCGTCTGTTCGCGCGGCACTACATTCTTTCTACCACGTTCTGCAATTTCCTTTCAAGATTTTCAACGCAAGCGTCCACACGCGCAGCCATATCTCGGAGGCCATGTTTCTGCCAATTGTGTAAGTGGCCTCTAGTGGGCTTGCAAGGCTACGATAAACTCTTCATACGTCAGTGTTTCTCAAACTTACCCAGTACCTGACCCCCTTTTTAGTTGTACCAAACCTACCATGAGGCCCCCCTAACCCCCCCCCCCCCACACACACAAACACACACACCTGTATAAGCCTTACCAAAATGAACCTTTTGGATGACATGGGTACATGTAAATTTTAATTTGTTTAAGAGACATTAAACACAGCAGGGAGCTACCCAAACTACTTGGTAATGTTTTTTTAACACTGACTCATTTGCTGGTCTACTCGAAGAGGCGCACATCACTTGAAAAAAAATTTAAATACTCGCTGACTAATTAACAAAATACAACTAATTGAGATTTTAAGTAATTACCTTATGACCCCTATTGCAAGTTACAAATACTAGCCATGGAGTTCGCAAGGCGGATTCACTTGGAACGAATTATCAGGATGACACCCGTTTCGAGATATTAATTCCCGAACTTTGCGGAGAAATGCACTGGTGTTCCAGTTACTTTTGTGCTTCAATGCCAAAACGACGTTTTGTCAAGAAAATGTCCCCTATGCAAGTGCGTGCTGTTATCCGGTATGAATGGGCACGTGGGACTAGTGCGCCCGTCATTCATGAATGTTTACAGATCGTGTATGGTAAAGAAGTCATGTCTCGGGGGATTGAATTGCAGGGCACCGAGTTTTACCAGAGTGGTGGTCTCTTCAAGCTGATTGCACGCTACAAGTGTCACAATGTCGGTGGCGACTATGTGGAAAAATAGTGCAAGGTGTATAGTTCATGTGCCACGGTGTATCTTTTTTTAAAATAAAGTTTCCGTGGGAAAATAAATGTCGAAACTTACTTTCGGAACGTACATCGCAGACAGACAGACAGACAGACAGACAGACAGACAGACAGACAGACAGACAGACAGACAGACAGACAGACAGACAGACAGACAGACAGACAGACAGACAGA
The DNA here is from genome assembly GCF_050947875.1 of Dermacentor variabilis. Taxonomy (NCBI): domain Eukaryota; kingdom Metazoa; phylum Arthropoda; class Arachnida; order Ixodida; family Ixodidae; genus Dermacentor; species Dermacentor variabilis. The sequence goes on along the minus strand of NC_134574.1, from coordinate 165,911,342 downwards.
CAGACAGACAGACAGGCAGACAGACAGACAGACAGACAGACAGACAGACAGACAGACAGGCAGGCAGACAGACAGACAGACAGACAGACAGACAGACAGACAGACAGACAGACAGACAGACAGACAGACAGACAGACAGACAGACAGACGCAGACAGACAGACGCAGGTGAGGCAGGTGGTGAGACGCAGACAGACAGAGAGACACAGACAAACAGAGACAGACAGAGCAAGACACAGAAAAACAGATAGATATACAGACAGACTGACGGACGAAAAGTGCGTGAAGCACCCTGACGCATTAATAAACACCGCGCCCTGTTTGTCCTCTCTCTCTCCGCTCCTTTTATGCCAATGTCATCCTATCGTGTTCGCCCATTTCAGTAACGTCGGTGCCATGCGGTTTCGTAGATGGACCTTGCATTGAATTCTTAGTTACATGAAAGGGGGAACCCGACTGAAAGCTTCGCAGTTGAAGAAACTCACCGTGTTGGCTTTGCGGCTTTCGTGTCGCGCTGCTAAGCACCAGGTCTCAGTTTCGATTCGTGGTCGAGGCGGACGCATCTCGACGCGAGCGAAATGCAATGAACGCTCGTATACCGTGCAGTGGGTGCACGTTAAAGAACCACATGGTGGTCGCAATTAATCTGGTGTCCCTCACTACGGCGTGCTTCACATATAACCCCATATATTTAATGCGAAGACACTGTACGGGTCATGAGGAGGAAAAGCCGGCGCAGTTGTCGGCGTTGGCGTGACCACAAGATGGCCCGAAAGGGCTACGAACCCTCAACCTTTGGTGGGAGTCGAACCCACGACCTCCGGTGTTGATTAACGCGATGTTATGGCACAGTTAACTAAAGTAGAGTTAATTAAATGTAGGGTTAATTCAGATAGAATTCATTACGGCAGTCAACCCACGACCATTGGTGGGAGTCGAACCCACGACATATGGTCTAAATTATGATGAAGTTGATTAAGACAAATTAATTAAGATATAGTTAATTAGGTATTCGAACCCTCGGTCTTTGGTGAGAGCGAGTGGAGAGGGCGGAGCATGACGAAGACGTCAGTAAGAGCCACCACGAAACAAACAGCGCCTTGAAAGGTCCGGCAACGTTGGAGGGCCCACTTCCCAAAATCTAACCCGCTGATATCCGCAGAAAGGGGAAAGGGGCGGCGTCCGGGTAGGCTGCCTTGCGGAGACTATAGCGGCCTAACGTCACGCTGCACCTCCTAGTATTTTTCCTTCTTGCATGCCCAGCGTACTCTTTCTCTCGCTACACTCATGACTCCCACTGTGGATCAACCGCTGCATCGACAGATTTAGCTTCTGTGGTCCTAATAGCACGAAGCCCCCGTGCAACGAACGCGAAACCTTCAAAGTACGACCCTGGCTGGTGTGCCCGCACATGCTACGGCAGCATATGCAGTAACGCCAACCCTGGTCGCTGGCTGGCGACAGCGCGCCATGCGGAATCAGCCGGCGTGTACCAACCACCTCAAGTTTCTTTTGCGGCGGCGCCGCCGGCGGAGATGCAGGTCCCGGCGGGCTCAGCACGCGCTGCAGTGCAGAGGCCGTCTGCGCACGAAGAAAGAAAACGGCACAGGCACGTGAGTGAGGTGTCCCAAATTTCAAACTCTTTGCGAGTGTTCGGCCACTGCGCAGAAGTCGCCAAAGCTCGATATGGTGAGCATTGACTCTTTTGCAACCCCATCTTTCAACTTCAAGTTTGGTTTTCTTAAACAGCCGGAGGGGAGCAGCCGCATAAAAGCTGCTGCGCTGAGCAGCTCGTCGGAAGCGACTATCTCTTTCTTTGGCAGCAGTGGACAGCGTTGATATGGATTCACACAAACATGTGATAAAAAATAAAAGCGGAAAAATAATATGGGTACGCCTGCTTCACATGCGTTATAGTGTACGTGTGCACGTAAATCTAGGTGTACATATTTCTGCTTAGCATCAAATAGAAAAATAGCGACGTTGCATACTTACAACGGCAAAATGAGATCATTTCAATCACGTCAATCGATCACTTCAATCAATAAACAAAGCTACTCCCTAAAAGACGCTGTCAAAATCCACGATATCACTGGCAGTAGTGCCAGAAGTTCAAGGTGGCGTCGCCACCGGTACTTATTTATCTTTTTTTTTCGTTCCTGCGTCACGCCTTTGTGCACTGAAAGGTTAGCTTTTCTGTTAGGCTCAGCAGCGTAGGGTATAGCAAAAGGTATTCGCTGCCAAGTGGCGTTACCATGGAAGCGTCGTTGCTGTCCTTGGCTGCCCTCGAACCGCACAGCGCCTCCTTCGACAGGTTGTGCTCCTGCAAAGCAGAAGTGCAATGCAGCATAACCACCCGCGTACAAGAGGCGCTGTGCTTCGCATGTCGCACCACCGTCAAGTCTCGAAAGCTTCGCAATGCGAACACATCTCTCAAGCTATATACATTTAGTACATTCGGGCTGCCGTATCCGTCGCTTTCATTATGACGGCAGTGACTTGACCAGTCACACTAGTAGCCCTGCGGCAGCTGTGACTTCAAGACTTCTTTTTTCTCGCTTAAATTTCAAGTACACACCAAATAGAAGTCGAAAGCGTCGGATCTGTGGTCACTTTTTTCACAGTACAATTATTTCCAGGCGCCTGCTGGATCACGTCACTGCCTCACGCGCCCATATTCGCAAAGGTGCCTCAACTCTAAATCAAGCCCGGTCCTCTAGATTAGATGCATAGGTAGCTTTCATGCAATTATGTGCTTGCATCCTTAAGTGGGTGGGTGGGTGGATGGATGGATGGATGGATGGATCCATCCATCCATCCATCCGCCCGTCCGTCCGTCCATCCATCCATCCATCCATCCATCCATCCATCCATCCATCCATCCATCCATCCATCCATCCATCCATCCATCCATCCATCCATCCATCCATCCATTTATCTCACTACTTATTTAAGGATGCGAGCACACACTTGCGTGAAATGAGAGCTCCCTAACGTCTCTCTGCTCATGGTAACGTTAACTGCTCGCGGTCGAGATAAACAAGAGACGTTCAGGGTGTTGATGAAACAAACAAACAAACAAACAAACAAACCATGAAACAGATGCAGTCGGTGTCGTTACAGACCAAGACAATGTTACAATATAGAGACAGTTACTTTAAAGACGGAAAAGAGTATAAAGCAGATATAGGCAATATTCTATAGTCGGGTACAACTCAAGAAGGAAGGATAGGTCCCGCCCAGATGATTGAAGAGCGGCAGCCGATTTCCTCCGCGACTAAAGAAATAGTCCCGCTGACGCGACTCGGCCCAGTTCGAAGCGCGAGCTGCCATGTTCTCCGTCGGCGGGGTAACCCGCCGTCCAGCTCATGACGTCAGTCTAGAGTGCGCGCCCATTGGAGGAGGATCGCGTGCATCCGCCTCTGAGGGGCAAATGCCGCTGTCTTCTAAGTTGCACCTGACTATAGACTGCGACATACTTTGCCGATTAGCTCAAGCAGGCTCGCCGACTACGAGTTGCAGCCCTGTTTCAAAGGGGACATCATCATCATCACCACCACCTAAATTGGGGATACTGCCAAACTCCGCCATATTGTCGAAATCATCATCTCGTCACTTCTGATTGGCTCACGGGGCTGCTACAACCTCTCTCATTGGCTCAAACCACCACCATTGCAGAATTTGGATACATGACAATGTCTAACATAGCCACTTGGTCTGCCGGTGTGTTTATTCGAAGTGACGCGCCAATAAGCTGGGAAACATTGAGCAGAACGAAAGTGAGGAAGCTGTTGGCGGATTCCCTCTGTCGTCTGCCTCTTCCACCGCCAGCACAATGTTCCATGTACGACAAGCACGGGCCCGAGCGCGCTTTACTCACCAACGGCGTCGCCACTGTGTCGATCGTCGGGCTCTTCGCCGATGGGGGCACCAGCGTTGTCGGGGGTGACAGGTGGGGCGCTGCACCGCCGGCAGCCGTCACCGACTGCGAAACAAGCATCGATCCAGAGATCCGAGAGGACACGTGGTTTGTTTCAGGGCTAGACGGACACGACTATTGCGTGCAGTACGACATTTGCTGAAATGGTAGGCACGCAGGGAAAGGCGAGTGTATCGGGCGCTTCCATACGTGCAAAATTTAGTTTATTCACTGCTTAATAAATTGACACAAAGGAGAAGCACTGAGTTTCGCTGTACAGTAGTCGATTACCTTTCAAGGGTATTGTGGATAGGCTACATATAGTGTCGCTTTGTTAACCTTAAAGGGCCACTAAAGAGAAACAATGAATCAGCTTAGACAAACAAACACTTGTTTGAGGACCCCGCAGGCAGTCCCTTCAAAATAATAGTTTGAGTATTGGATGTGAAAATGAAAGTCGAAGTATCAGTATTTGAATTCCGCGCCGAAACCCCGACGCCGCTACATCAGTTTGACGTCAGGGATTCTAAACTATGTTATCGCATTTGGGCTGCGTTGGCCGAGTGAAGGTTCCTGAAACTTGCCATGTGTAATATTTGGTTCCTTTAGAACACAATGTAGTCAATCTGTACCAATATATAATTAAGTAGGTCCTAGAAGATGTCATCAAAATCCATGACGGCACCGCGACCAGGTGCGGAAACTTCAAGGAGGCGTCGCCACCCGTCTTTCGTTCTTGCGCTTTTTCTCGCTTACCAAGAGTCTTATCGTAGTAAGAGTGGTGTTTTTGGCATCGTAGAAAGGTAATTTACTGATGCAGAAGAAATCATTTTTCTCGTTAGTGTCCCTTTAAGAAGTAGTGGCAGATACACTGCTGTTAAACTTTGAAAAGTTGTATACATATACCAGCCAATAACGTTCGCTCATTCCCGCGACGTCACGGCAGATCCACAGAGGGCTGGCGTAGTGCGGTGTTGTGGGCGGATTTTTAAATGTATTTTTAGATTTTTTCTGCAGCATTATCCTGGCGCAGGCTAGATGAAAAAAAGTGTGGTCTATAGGTGCTGCTGTGTGTGTATGTGAGTGCGTATGTGTGTGTGTGGGGGAGCTGGGGGGGGGGGGGCACAGCGCTTTGTGCGTGGATGGAAGCTAGACACACTATAAAGGGAAACATTAAATTCAGCTGTATTATTAAATTACAATTCCTGTATGTCAAACAGCACCACTAATACAGCAGTCATGATCCAGACCAGAGAAGAAAACGAGAAAATTTCTGCAAGGCTTAAGCCTACCTAAGGCCGAGATAAAGTAGAGTTAAAACAAAACACAACAAAAAGTTTACAGTCACTTTAGCATACGCTAAAGAGGATGAAGGCGGAAGCATGCGCGCTCACGCGGCATTCATTGCATTACCTGACATTCGCATTCGAATGTGTTGTTACTCCTTATTACTTTCTCACACCTAAGGTCATGGGTTCGAGTGCCTCAGTTAACTCTACCTTAATTGACTGCGCATTAATTAAGTTCGCCCTGATTAAGACCAAAGGTCGCGGGTTCCACTCCAACCAAATGTCGTGGTTTCGAGTACCTTAATTAACTTCGCCTTAACAAACACCAAAGGTAGTGGGTTCTACTCTCGACCTTCATGATGTCAATTGGAATCCAACTTGAAGGCCGGTTTCCAAGTGGGTTCGACTCCAACCAAACGTCAATCGTTTGACTCCCACCAAAGGTCGTGGGCTCTATTGCCTTAATTAACTCTAGCTTAATTACATGTGCTTTAATTAACTTCGCCCTAACGAACACCAATGGTCGCGGGTTCGACTCTCGATCTTCACGATGTTAATTGGAATCTTACTTGGAGAGGCCTGTTCGCCCATATCTCCATGTTGGGTCGTGATTTCGACTGTCTTAACTAAATTCGCCTCAATTAACACCAAAGCTAGTGGATTCGACTCACGACCTTCACGATATCCATAGGAATCTAACTTACGGTCTGTTTATAAAGCTTTCTATAATGAAATTGATGACCTAATTCACCTTAATTAACACCAAAGGTCGTGGGTTCGACTCCGCCCAAAGATCGCAGGCTCAACTCCCTATGAATTTTGGTGCCAAGAATTTCGGTGCATAACGCCGGACATCGGATTTTTCTACCCAAGGCTTTCGCCTTAAAAGAAGATGAAACTCTACCGGCAACGCCACATTGAAGCTCCCGTTTCGTGACGCCACGTTCAAAGGGAACCAAAAGCTCAGCCTAACAAGTTTTGAGAGTTTCCGCTTCAGTATAAACGGCCCAAAAGCGAAAAATAGTTCGACATTTGTGACGTCACACCTATGTACAGGCGCTACGAGTGGTTCGGGCGAGAAATTCAATATATTGAAGCCTGCATCATTAACTGCGTTAGTAATTAACCCTTATTCACCAAATAAACACAACTGGGGTTCTCAGAAACTTACTTTATCATTTCAGATTAATTTAGTGTTGCCTCTTCAGTGTAACTTTAAGTTCCAACCTGACCTATTTCTCCTCATATTCCTCTTTCTATTCCCCTTTCCCCCACCCCCAGTGTAAGGTAGCAAACCGGATGCTCTTCTGGTTGACCTCCCTGCCTTTCCTATCCTTGTTTTCTCTCTCTCTCTCTCTGACTTATATCGAGCGAGAAGAATAGGAATAACCGAAAGGCTCTAGTTTTCGTCTTGTCCAACCAGATGAAGCCAACATAAGACAGGGAAAACATAGGGAAAATCACTTGTTCTTTTTAACTGAAACGTAGAAATAAATAAATTCCGGCAGAACTCACCTCACGATGACCGCCGACGTTAATGCGCAATTACCCTTTCAGCAACGCAGCGACACTCTTGTGTTTCCACCGTCGGTATACGCGTCATGTATGAGCCGTGTACACAGTCAGGATCCTCTCTCTTACTGCCTCCCCCCCCCCCCCCCGTTCCCATCTTGCGAGATTGCACCGAGATTGCACCGGTGGCGCGCCACTGCGCGCATGCGCAGAGGATTGTTCTCTCGCGGCCCGCGGGTGTCAGTGGCGCAACCAGTGCGTGCGAACGCGGGTTCGAATTCACCCGGCACCGGAAAACGTTTCCTTTTTACTTAAGCGAACAGTGGCGTTAAAGAGGTTAGAAAGTTATAGACACAAAGGGACCGAAGTAGGCTAAGAATGCCAATCGCATTAATAAGGCGAATAAAAGGGGAAAAGACAACCTGCAACCTGGTGGGAGCCGGACCCACATCGGCACGGCAGAACTCTGCCCCCACATCTACCGCATCACACGTGCAACAATGCTCTATAAAGGGAGCTACGGCGGCGGCTGTCTCCCTGTTGCACTTCCTTGTGTATTTGTGCGCGTGCATGGCGCTGGAAGTATTTTATATTGGTTCACCGTCTGTTGGCTTCATATGGCTGTGACATGGCTTACGGCTACAGTATACATCACTCGCTTTCTGAGAGCCTCTTACTTCTGCAGTAGCAGCAGCGTGCGCCGCCTGGGAAGTCGTCTGAAAGAGGGAGACATGAATAAACAAGACTTTTCGAGACGGTATGTTTCAATATTTTATATTGATCATTATTTGTTGCCATTTATGTGCTGCACGTTTGCCGCGCCTATGTGTGCTGTGGAGCAGCCGAATGTGATAGGCACATGCATTCACGTGCGATTAGCTATCCACGAGACGACGTAATATTACATCACAAGAGGAAAGCACTGCGCAACCCTAAATACGTGGGAACGGGCCAATGGCTTTGCCCAGCATTACTCGCCGCGGTGACTCAATGGCGTTCTGCAGCTGAGCACTAGTTAGCGGGTTCGAATCCCGGCGCATTCCGATGCGGGCTAAATGCAAAATAATAAAAATTGCTCGTGTACCGTGCTTTCGGTGCATGTTAAAGAATTCTGGGTGGTCAAAATTAATCCGGAGCCCCCACTACGGTGTTTTCCTCCTGACCAACTGTGAAGTTTCGGAACGTTAAACCCCGTGTTTTTTCGCCCATTATCCACTTTGTAAGCCGTTTGTAGTGGGTTTTAGTGCAATATATTTGGTTAGTTTCTCTGAATTCACCTGATTATTCCGCAATTGCGCCAACTTTATTTATTTGAGGTTTCATTCCCGCTCAGGGGACTGGGCTCTTGCCGCAATTGTATCAAACGCACCGTGGGTGGTTACGAGCAATTAGCGATGCTGTGATAATTTCTTGTGGCACCCATGATCAAGGCAGGCCTTTAAAATTCCCAGTACATGTGATATGTAATATCTCCTGCACCCCTGCAAAGTTGTATCCCATACGACTTGTAGCTTTATTTCGACCATTCAATCGGAACTTGTTTTCTTATATTTTTTGCCTACCTTCGTTTTTTTTTTTCGACTCGAAAAGTGATTTTAGCAACATTTACAGCTTCATTGTAATACACGACCCACATCTGTCTTAGACTACACGTCACTGCAATTAGAATCACGCCTATAAGATGGACTATTACGGTGCAGTGCTAACTGCCTTGTCAGGTTGCAAGAATGGTATCTTGCCCTATACGGCACTCTGTCATTCAACGAAGGAAGCAGAAGCGAGATGCTTTCTAGTGGAAAAATAATTTTCCCCGAATAATGAAAGTATGGCATAGCAATATCTCATCTAAGAATATGATGCGACTCACAAGTTCATATTCCCCGATCGCGGCTTTTATGTCACTTGGATGCGGCTTGGCGTCCTTGGAAGCAACAAGACACAACAACATATCGCTTGAGTGTTTTACGGCCGGAAAACGTCACATGGCATGGTGGAAACGACACAAGGCACGTATATAATGCTGTACGGGACGTTCTTTACAATACATGTGTATAGTGATAACCACTGTTAATTAAGGACACACTGAAAAAAGAAAAAGCGGTATCCCTTTAGACTGGTACAAAGTACTGGCGTTGACCGTGCTAGCAGGGAAACTTGAAGTCAAACATACGCCGATGACTTCAGTGCGACGCCACGGATTTCGTACCATTCTGGCATACTTTGCACCGTTATATTGCACAATAAAATGTGTGGGATGTAGGAGGTGTATCACGAGATTCATGACAAAACTGGCTTCTCAAGTGTTGCGTACGTTTTTTTCATGCACCGCAAGTCGTCACGCGCTAATCATTATAAAATAGTACGACCTTACTTAGCCCTTACGAAGGTATTTTTTTTAATCATGTCATTCTTTCCTATTACATGTGAGGACATGGAATCGTTCGTATGCAAATAGTGCTTAATGCACGACCATTACATCACCTGAAAAAAATGTAGCTAACCCATCTCTTGTAAAACCTCTCCCGCTTGGGCAGTACTGCTACGTACCTCTAGTGTAAATAAATAAATAAATAAATAAATAAATAAATAAATAAATAAATAAATTAATTAATTAAATACCAAATGACCGAGGCGTTATCTTTACTTACTTTAGAACGCAATGTCATCGGTCTTTATCGATAAACATGTTTAACTAACCCTGAACAAGTGCTGTCGCAGTTTATGACACCACGGAGAGCTTGTTCGGGAATATTGAAGGAGTACTGACATGACATTTCTTAGTTTTCATTTTTTGTTTTGAACGAATGTCTTCAACTTCTAAACACTAGGAAAAACAAAATACTGGAAAGCCTCAGAGTGTCCTAGATAGAGCTCACCGTAACAGCTTTTCTACGTCATCAGTTTCGTTTCTCAGAAGGTGGTGTGTGTCCTGACGTCATGACACAAAGTGTGGTCACGTGATAGAGCAGGACATCGTGACGTTTTAACACTCGCTCCGGGCTCGCTTGTGCAGTCGTGTGCTATGCTGCTATTCGAGAAAATTCGAGAAAGTGTGGCAGCTAAGCACGTTGTTGGTTGCTGTACGTGTCGTGGTGACTCAGTGGATATGACGTCGTCCTGCTAAGCACGAGGACGTCATAGCCACTGAGTCAGCCAACAAATGCCAATAGCCAGTCGCCGTCGGGTTCGATACCCAACTGCGGCCGCCGCATTTCGATGGGGGTCAAAATGAAAAAAAAAAAAAGGCGCACGCAGTTATGTGTGCGTAAATTTGGATGCACTTTGAATATTTAGCTCGAGAGCTCCCGTCTAAATGCGCAGGGAACGGAGAAATTGTTTTTCTCGACAACAACAGGACAAATTTTCATTAGGTTTGTTGCACTTAAAAGACGAAGTTAAAATATAGTAATCGTAGGGAAGAAATTACACTTTATGTCATCAATGTTCAAAGAAAAATTCTTGAAAACTGCAAAATTGGGGGGGGGGGGGGCAACTATCAATAAATCAATTGTTGGTTGACACTTGTGATTATTGGTACACGTAATCATGAAGGTTTTTCTGCGCATACCGCAACTGCTATACATGGATGCACAGGAATAACAAGTCACACGCAGCGTCCACAAGTACTATAGTTGCGTATATTCGTGATAAATTACGGAATTTCATGTGCCTAAACCACGATGTGATTATGAGGCACGCCGCGTTAGGGGACTCTGGATTAATTTTGACCACCTGGGGTTCTTTTAACGTGCACATAAATCAAGTAGGCGCAAGAGCTTTTTTTTTTTTTTTTTTTTTTTTTTGCATTCTTCCCGCCAGCGAGATCCGGCTGCCTAGGCCGGGATCGAACTGCGTGTTCAATAGCGCAACGTCATAGCCACTGAGCTACTGCAGAGGGTGCAATAAATGAAAAAAAAAAACGGTATTAAAATTTTGTAAACCGCCCCCTATAATACATTAAAAGCGTATACCGCCTTAGAAGCTCTTCAAGATGCAGTTTACGGAACTGCGATATCTGGTCTTGGTGCAATATGTTACAGATTCGTAAACTTCGCCCTTCAATTTTTTGGAGCTTTCCGATTTTCAGCAATTTTCGTTAAAAAAGATCGAAGCCGTAAATAAAAGTTTTGTTTTCTACATTGCCAGCATGTGACTTTCTCGAACGCAACATATATTTTGTTTCAATCTCACGAAAACATTCCCGCCTTTTACATTTGAATAAGCAAGTTGGCATTCGCCGCAAAATAAAGATTTCTCTCAAATAACTCCAAGTTGGAAAAAAATAAGCCTGAGCCCTCCATTATATACGTCGTCTTTCATATTTCTGCATGGTGTTGCTTTGGTACGGTAAACCCCTTGAAACAATCAATCGATTGTGGTTTCGTACAATGCTAAGCGCACGAAGGAACAAACTGCGACTGTCGAAAATGGCAGAATACGGGAACGCATGCGCAACACGTTTCCTGCGCCGGGGGTTCCAGTAAATAGGCTTCCTCTATTGTTCTGTCAAGGATTGCACGATAACCTTTTCGCGCGCTTTGGCGCGTACGGCAACAACAATGCGCGTCGGTCGCTCTTGTTGACTTCAGTCGTTCGCAGGGCACGAACGAGATGAAACGAGCACCGCGTCTCGCCGACGAAAAATGTACGTGGCTGCCAGCACGACGGCAACGACGACATCAGTGAGATTATAATGAGGTATACTGTGTGACAGTACAGGATTGGTGGCTTCAAACGTGCGAAGTTATACAGCGGCATCGATTCTTGGCTTTCTTTGCTGCCAATTATATGCTGCAAGTGACAACTGTCCGGCTCCTTCGCTGACATTCATGACGTAGTCTAGAGGAGACTCGAAACTTATATCGGTACACGGCGACTTCGATTCTAGACTTTTGCTGCCGACTATGCGTGCAGTAAGGCTTTCGCCTGGCGCTTTCACCAACAGAAATACCTCTGTGGCTACCAAAAACAACTCAAACGTCAGTGAGCTCCATGACGTACTTCGCTCGCATGTCAGGGGCCTTCCCATAGCACGAGGGAGGCGGGGGGGAATAGGGAACTTTTCATTGTGCTAGTCAGGGAAAAAATACTTTATAGGAGAGAGCAATTGGCGTCATCGTCAGACGGTCTTCGCAAGTAAGCCTCCTTCTGACGCCGTCCTCTCTGCGATTTCTCTCGTGGAATCATAGGAAATGCGCATGTGGGGCGTTGAATCCTGGCAACAGCACGGCCTGTATACCTGTACGTGGCTCGGTTCGTGGTATACAGTGTGCCGCTGGCCTCCAGAGCTCCCGTCACTTTGCCCAGCCCGTGCCGCTCACTTTCAGCTGGCCGAATTTTATGCATGTTCTCGGCCTCGATGCTGTTGCTACGGCAACACTGGCCCCGGTGCGTCCGCAGAATTAGCAGTGCATGCGCTACGTGTTACAACTTCCGAGCGGCGCAGTATAGACAAGCAAGTGACGAACCAAGCGCAGCCACGCGGGATTATTGAAACAACGACTTATCACGTGCTTTAACGCCAAAGCGTTCTCTGCCGAGCTCCAGCAAAAATCTGACCCGTGTACATATGTCGCACGATCATCATCACGGAAATTTCCTGGCCTTCCCGCGATATACTGCTCGACGTGTCGCTAGTGTAACTGGTATTAGGATGAAATTTGAACGTCTTGGCAAATGGTATACGGGGAATCACGATATCACAAATCTGCCAGAGACAATAGTTTAGCCCGGAACAATGAGGCTTCATTTTTTCAATTATTCTCGAATTTATATTCACAGAGCAAAAGCAGTTGAACAAGGACCGGCTTCCAGATAGCGTGACATTCTTTTAGGGGTCAAGTAGAGGCAACTGCAGCTCACAAAGGGAGTTTGTACCCCAATGGCAAACGTGTCACCACCCTAAACGGTGGGAACTGGCACTGCCCCTAGATTTGGAAACCAGGACGGGGAAACGGACGGGGAAGGACACGGACGTGGTCTCGCGGGCGTGTCGGGAGGAGTTGCTGTACAGGGCGCAGGGAAAGGCCCCGCCAAGTTCGCTGTTTTTCCACCGGATGCTTGCATTCAGCTCAGAGGTGACACAGGATAAGTGCGCTCGCTAAATGTGTGTGTGTACACCTTTGAACATTTTCTATGGGCGCACGATGCCGCGGCTGCTCTAACGACGCAGCTTTGCTACATTCGCTGTTTCGTAGGATATGACGCCCGGCATGCAGCCTCCGGGGTGCTGTTTACGCTGCGCAGAGGCACAGGCCTCGCGTGCTTGCTATCGCTGTCATAGCTACGCTCTTCGAGCGAAACTGTAATTAAAAAAAAAACTGTGGACGTTTATGGACCTGTATTTATGAATGTGCAACAAAGCTGCCACTGCTTCGAATAACGTTTAGCTTTTGTGTTATGGCCAAGTCCTCTGAAAACTGGATGAACCAGCTTTTAATGACGAGGGTTCAAATTGTTGCGTGACGCTTCCTCCTAGTTTCCTTGTCTTTCCTCCATGGCCATGGGCTCCATGGGCAGCAATATGTTGCATCATTGACGCTGCATCTTGTAGAAGCTAGGCGAGCTCCCTTGCACAATCAGTATGTGGAAAGTTGGGCTAGTTGGTGAGTAATCATCATACCTTGCTGGTGAAGCAGTGAACTGACACGGACACAGTGAAGACACACAAGAAAAGACGACACTCGCTGCATAAGTTGCACAATTTGCATAAGTTGTTGCAGAAGTTATATTGCGTTTTTAGTGTTCTTTTGCAGCATTCAATGAACTATATGTTGAAATTCAAGCAAATGACATGCATGACTTTTATATTAAAGATTCGCTAAAGGCGCACTACACTCACTTTTTCCGGGGACTGCGCCATGTTGTTGGTAAGGCGACGTGACTGCAAGGAGAAGAAAACACACCGTGGAGCGACAGCCACACCAAGGAACATACATGCCAATTTAAAAGATCATTCCGTGCTTAGTACGCTCATGAATGGAAAAAATTGGCGTCTGTCTGATCATAGCTTATTAGTGCTATATATAGCAGGGATGACCAAAGTCTCGCGGGTTCAAGTGCGGCTCGCGGCCTCTCTGACATCTGTAACCCCCCGCCCTTTCTCTCTCTTAATCTCTGCATCTAAAGACTTGCTTCCTTTGCGTTCTAGAAGAGGCACATACACAGGCAGCCAAACTTCAAGGTGCTTCTTGCTTCAAGAATGGGGAAGCGCGATGTAGAGGCACAATGAGCAATCGCTGCATGAGTGGCATTCACTGTGACCACCAGCTTTGTCGGATGAAATAGCAATAAAATTACCTCGCCGCCATTTTTTACCGCAGCTCTAGACTAAAAAAGATTATTTTTATGGCTATCTTCGTATATGCCTGTCTGGTTACTCTTGCTATATAGCTTCAGTTAACTTGTCAACACTCTCGTTTTAACAGTAAATCATCAATGTATTTCACGAATGATACTGAAGAAGTATTTTGCCAGAGTTAATTCGAGAGAAGCGTGTCATTGACATAACCTCAAGGGCACTGAGATCTGCAGTACAAGTAAAATACTGCTGGTTTAAGCAAATACAGCTGATGCAATAATTGCGCTGTCTGCCACAGGCTGATTTTAATAAATCTGTCTCCACGAATAAAGAAAAAAAAAACGGTCACCCGATATATCCCCCAAAACTGGGCAACTATGTCTTATTTCTATAATTTTATGATCACTACAGCTGACCGAAGGCAGCAGCACTGTCAATTTTCCATAGGCACAGAACCATGGTAGTGAGCACACCGGAAGCTGTTGCTGTTGCTATAATGGCGTATAAGCACAGAGTTCTTCGTAGAACACAGACGTTCCGCTGCGCCTGGGAGCCACCGTTATTGTGGCTTAACCCGCGGTTTTTGCTGATATAGCAGTGAGGACCACGGAGTAAACGTACGTACCTCCGCTTGTGTTGGATCTTCTTGTTCACGCGCACTTTTTAGTCACGCGCTGCATTCACCTCGTCTTCCTTGGCGGTTGCCACCGATCATCAACAGAACTACGCTGAAGAGCCATCCACAAACTTCGTCTCTGCCCGTTTCTCATATGTTGTGTTATGCAAGGCTGCCTTGTCGGAGGACAAATAAACGCGTGACAAATCGGACATCATGAAATTCAAGTTCTTGCTCGGTGTTCAACTGGACACCTAGGCGCTCAGTACACTTTACTGTTGTCGCAAATGCTATTGAATTAAACATATAGAGCTCACTCTAAGGAGTATCAACATCACTCTTGGGAGCTACTACGGGAATACTCAACGCGCGACTAACTATTCCACTGCACCACCACTTCGATCTGTGCGACGCTTACTGCGCTTACGAAGGAGTGCGAAAAAAAAAGAAAAAGAACATGGCTGTGGAACCTGCATCGTTTCGAGTGGCTTATTTCGCTGCAGTGTTTTTCACACTTAATCACAGAATACTAAAAAGAATTCTGGAAGCGAAAGCTAGCTAAAGTTATCAATTTAAACTGCGCGCGCTTTTTCAAACGTGTTATCTTACAACGGATAGATGCAGAGGGCTCCTTTTCTGCAGCTCGCAACAATGGGAGGCAATGTAAGGAAGCATCAGCTCAAGCGCACGATCACAGGGTTTGATCGGCGCGTCCTACTACGTGCTGCTACGCGCTTCTGATTAGGTAGTTGCAAATGGGATGTTGAAGTTGTGCGACCGACATACGCCAAGAGGCCGTACTCTTTTCTGCCGATTGTGATTGCGATCCGACGCTGACACCCCGTCAGCGGCGTCGCAGCGTCCAAGCCACCGACTGTGTAGCGGCGAGAAACTGATCGCCTCGTCGGGAGAGGCGGTGTTTGTATTGTCTACAACCCATAATGTGGTCATTCTTTGCGAGAGACCCCGCCAAGGACTTTGGATACGAGATCGGTGAGCTTGTGCCCGGACTAGAAGAAAAATCGCTATGGCAGCTACACAAGGGAAAGAAAAAGGTAACGGATATAACTCGCTAGCTGTTACTTGTCACGTCAGGCCCATTCCGTGGCTGCGTCGTGGCACTTGTTAAAAGCCGTTATTATTCTCCGACGTAAGGGAGCCTGTTTGGCACTCCGCGAGCCTTCATTTAAAATTTTGTGTCGCTTCCCTATTTTGTAAGATATTTTTCTTGTCACTGACATGACTGACGCCTTGCTCTTCAGGGAGGTGATCAAGATGTGTCCGTTTTCGTATTCGAAGCGAAATCAGGCAGTGAGAGCTTGGTGAGTGGACTCTTTCCATCATTTGTGGACTTTTTCCATGATCAATAAGGCGTTACGTCGCAAAATTTCGTAGCTTTGCGCATAACGTTTTTGTGATTTTGTTCCCTAGCTGGACACTGCCAAGGCTTCTGTCAAAAGGCTCAAAACTCTAAGACACCCGAACGTCCTACAATACGTTGACAGTCTCGAGGTAACTGCTTCCCCTATGACGTTCTTTCATTCATATTTGAAGCAGTTTTTGTTTGTAGCGATAGCAGTAGCAGTAGTAACCTGCATAATGACTAAATATTATGACACCTTTTTTCAGACTGAGAAAGTGATATACCTAGTAACTGAATATGTGGAGCCCCTTGTTACACATTTAGAGGTGCAAAAGAAAGACGAAGAAAAAAAACTAGGTGCCGCATGGGGTCTTTACCAGGTTACGGTAAGTGCAGTGACTCATCTTACTCCACATGGTGCTATTGTTGCAGCGAGTAGTGCTTTGACAAACGCCTAACCCCGTTACTCGCTGTTCAGAAAGGACTCGGATTCTTGACGGGAGACTGTGGCCTCAGCCATAACAACATCTGCTCATCATCAATTTTTGTCAATCGTGCTGGAGAGTGGAAGATTGGCGGCGTAGAGTACATGTGTCCTGTGACGGAGTCTCCACCAAGAAAAAACCTTTCCGCCTTAGATGTCTACACACCTCCTGAACTTAAGGATTCATCCGCATCCCACAGGCGGTCAGGACCAAAGTGGTAAGACTGATGCGTCTTTTTCACAATGGATGTTAAGCGAGTTCATTGCAAAAGTTATACTTTGTTGAAGTGCTGTCACACTGCACGAAAATTCTGATCCTTGGAACTGTATAGGAAGTGCAGAATAAAATTCCCACTGGCTGACAAAGCAAAACAGTATGAAACACGTGAAAAGGACTAGCTTAGTACATTTGGATGATGTCTATTGACGAATGTAAACACTCTGGCTAACGATGGACAGGTTCCAGACTGGACGGCAGACGTCACTAGAGTCAATACACTGAAAATATACTGTGAAGATTGTAAAGCTTGAATCAATGTGTTTGTAAGTAACTGAAGTATCAGTTGGCAAACATCTTCAGATCAACATGAGGCTTGTTGTTGGAGCTCTCAGTTATATGCTGTGAGCATTCATTCTGTCCATTTCCACTAAGTATTGTCATTCTCCTTTGGAATAAGATGCCCAACCAAATCCTTGAAACTGCATAGTAAGTGAAAAGGGTAATACACATGATATTGTAAAAGAAAAGAATATGAAGCGCATAATTAGGACTGTGTACACTTGAATAAACAGTCATTTTTCTGTTTGCGACTCATATTACACTTACTATTTCATGGCACCATGTGCTAAAAAGACTGTTGATAGGTTATTTGAATGCAGGCAATATTAGCGCTAGCAATATTACTTGGGAAACATTTGAAGTGACATGTGTAAAGCTGTCTTCCACGTTTCATACAAATCAACTTGAGAACAGGAAATGGGATTGATGGCAAGCCAGAGTTGAAACTTTGAGTTCCTTCAGCATAGCGTGATGACAGTACCTTTGTCTGTGGCTAGTGACATATGAAGCATATAAAGTATAAAAATTGTAGACTTTGTAACATGCCTCAATGTAGAAATGTCACTAAAAGATCAATCATGATACCAGCCCCAGGTGCGTCATTTCAAAACTTTTAAATTTTATCGTATCGTTTTCCTTAATCGAAAGGGCAAGAGATAGCTGGGGTCTTGGCTGCCTGATGTGGGAAGTTTTCAATGGACCTTTGTTGAAGCCTTCTTGTCTCGAATCTCCTGGAAAGGTTTGTGTCATTTTATTCTCATGTTGGTTTCCTTCACAAGCACATGCTCTGCATTTAATAAACTTCATGTTCCAATAACTTTGGAACTAGTTCACACTCAGTGTGGTTTTCTTCTTTTATTTACAAACAGATCCCAAAATCACTCACGCCTGCTTTTAACCAGCTGACAAATTCAAACATTAATTCCCGCCCTAGTCCAGCAGATGTCCTCACTAGGTGTCGATCAGCTGGTGGGTTCTTCAAGAATAGTTTTGTTGACACCATGCTCTTCATTGAAGAGATTCAGGTTTGTTATAATAATGTTTTGTTTATTCTTACAGGGTACTGTGGTGTCCAAAATACAGTGTGTGAAAGGGATGAGCTTTTTTTTATCCTTTTGACTTCAGATCAAGGACACTACAGAAAAGAACAGGTTCTTCACAGGTCTCACATCTGTCATGGATAATTTCCCAACCAATGTCTGCAAGTACAAGATCCTCCCGCAACTTATCAATGCGTTTGAATTTGGTGATGCTGGCTCAGTCGTACTGTCACCTCTCTTTAAGGTGAGACATTCTTGTAACTATGACTCTTCACTGAAAGTTCTATATGATTACAGCAGGAAGGCATTCTTACTAGGCTAGTATCACCTAGGAAAATAGTGTAGGAAAAAGCATAGTGTAGCCGCAGTAGGAGGCATTTATGCCGACTCACCACAAAATCCAGGACAGTTCATGAAATGTTTGTTCATTTCATCATCATCTAAATGTACTACAGCAGGGACTGAACACACAGCACGTGTTCAAGCAATCTGCTCGCAGAAGCCCTTGTTCGTAATACATTGTAGTCGCGAGTTGCTCACAGCACAAGAGCAACTGGTGGCTGCTGTTTGGTAGTTCGTGTAACTATCATGGGAGATTTTTGTGTGTGCGTTTTTTGAGTATAGCAAGCATACAAATTTGAGACTGTTCGTTGCCCTTTGAGTACATTTGACCTGGATAAAATCTATTTGCATTTGCAGATTGGAAAACTGCTGGATGCTGAAGAATTCAAGAAAAAGATTGTTCCCTGTGTTGTAAAATTATTTTCCTCAAAGGACAGGGCAACACGGGCCCGTCTCTTGCAACAGGCATGAGTTCCCTTTGATTTTTCTGATCTCCACTAGCCATTCTTTGTGGTGTGCATACTAATCAACCTCAGATAAGTAAGCCCTTGATCTGTAACATTGTCTTGAAAATTCTAGGTGGACCAGTTCGTTGACTACCTCAGCAATGATGTCTTGAACCAGGAGGTGTTTCCTCACGTTGTTCAAGGCTTCTCAGACACCAACCCGACGATACGTGAGCAGACAGTCAAGGCAATTGTGCACTTGGCACCGAAGCTGAGTTACAACAACCTCAACGAGGAAGTGATGCAACATTTTGCACGACTTCAGTCCAAGGATGACCAGGTTGGTAGGCTATTGCTGCCTTGTCTTGTCATGTGTAGCGCACATGACCTATGACTTGACTATGCAAAGCTTTCAATATCCCTTTGCACATTGCAGCATCTTGAGGCTTTAACCATTGTGTAGGTTCACATTTAATCACTGGTTGTGGAACTTCAATTATGGTGAAAAAGTTGCTAGCTACTCTGGCTTGTAGTTGGCAGCACACAAGCAGGCGAGAACGAAGGTTGAAATGGACACAAGCATTTCAAGCTTCTTTCTTGTATCCTTGCATGCTGTAGTCTTGGAACTCATGGATAGCGAATTAGCAGTGTTTTTTATGTTGCAACTACAGGTGGCTGTGTAACAGATATATGAAATGAGCCTGAAAAGAGTTTTAGAAGACAAATGTAACATTGCCTATAAATGTTCACAGGAAGTAAGGGTTAATGAAAATTCAGCTCACTTGTAACCTGTACTGGCAGCTTACAATAGATGTGTTCACTCGGCACTTTTGTCTTTGCCTACAGTTTTTAACCTCCCATTGCTGGAATTCATGACCAGGTTTATTTTCATTTTTCTCTCTCTCTCTCTTTTCTGGTTCTTCTGTCCCGCAAATTTTTGCAGGAAATAATATGTTTAATGTGCCAGTGTGGCCATATTTTGCTACCCATGCTGGCTAGCAGTTTAATCTGAGGTGTGCCCTTATGGGCATGCTAATCTTCTGCTGCCTTGTGTTTGCAGGGTGGCATCCGAACAAACACCACTGTGTGCCTTGGAAAGATAGCTGGACATCTTCACCCTCAGGTACGGCAATCGCCCTTGCTCTCTCTGCAATAAATATAGAGTTCGGTCTGCTTACAATGTTAATAATAAAATATTTTGATCAATATGACAGTATCATAGCATCCGAGCTTACTTCATGCATTTTCGATGTGCGAAAAATGTCCATAGTTACAACTGGTTTTTAAACCCAGCACAGTGGCTCTGGCACTCTGCTGCCGTAGCATGAAGGCACAGCTTCAATACATGACCATGGCAGCTGCATTGTAATATGGTGGGAATGCAAAAAAATATTGGTGTGTGCTCAAATTTAGGTGCACATTACAGAGCCTCGGGTGGTCAAAATAATCCAGAGCCTTCCACTGCGACACCTCGTACGTTCTCTTGTGTTGCTTTGGAGCGTTAAACCTCACGATTCAATCACCAGTTGTTATATCCACTTGTGTTATATGTAAATTGAAACGTATTCTGTTAGCATCTGTAGTGGCTACCTTTGTGTAGACTATGTTGATCTTGGGGAATAGAAGACAATAAGCACTGATTTATGTTCATCTTTGAAAGCTAAGAGCGAGTCATTGGAATTTAGACTCTTTTCATCTCTGTTGACAATATTTGCACAAAATTAGGTGCGAAATTTCGGAAGACTTGTTTATCAAGACAACCACAATTGACGGAAATAATTTTATGCCCCTGAATGCAGGTGCTTTCACTTGTCACCACCAGCGCACAGAAGCTGCCAAAATAATAGACTGACTCTATGCTTAGCTTTAATGAGATCAAATAGAATTCGCAGAACTGTCAAAACTGATCAACAAGAAGAAAATAAGGAATATTCGAAAATTATAACGTGAGAAAGACTGAGTAAGCAGTAAAAAATGGATGCAGCATGAAATCAGTAAGAAGGAAACTTCCCATAGGACAAACCAAGATGTGTGCACTTAAAAATAAGCAGCGTAATATCATCAACAATCTCGAAGATATAGTAAAAGCAGTGGAAGAATTCTGTACTGGCCTGTACACTACCGGGAGAAGCCACAATACCTCCATTCGAAGTAGTAATGAACAGGTTACAGACGGTTCTTCTATAACTAGTGATGAAGTTAGAAGAGTCTTGCGAGCCATAAAATGGCGAAAAGCGGCAGAGGAAGATGGAATAACAGTAGATTTAATCAAAGATGGAGGAGACGTAATGCTTGAAAAACTGGCGGCCCTTTGTACAAACTGTCTATTGACTTCAAAGGTCGTAGAGGACTGGAAGAATGCCAGCATTATACTAATCCACGAAAAGTGAGACATTTAATTAAAGAATTGAAAATGTGTAGGCCCATTAGCTTACTTCTACTATTATATAAGACATTCACCAAGACAATCTCCAATAAAGTAAGGGCAACACTGGACTTTAGTCAACCAAGGGAACAGGCAGGTTTCAGGAAGGGATACGCTGCAATGAGTCACATCCATGTCATCAATCAGGTTATCGAGAAATCTGCAGAGCACAATCAGCCTCTCTATATGGTTTTCATAGATTACGAAAAGGCATTTTATTCAGTAGAGATACTAGCAGTCATAGAAGCATTACATTATCAAGGAGTACAGGACGCTTACGTAAATGTCTTGGAAAATATCCACAGAGATTCCACAGCCACCTTAATTCTACACAAGAAAAGTAGAAAGATACCTATAAAGAAAGGGGTCAGACAAGGAGACACAATCTCTCCAATGCTATTCACTGCGTGCTTAGAAGTATTCAAGCTGTTAAACTGGGAAGGCTTAGGAGCAAAGATCAACGCCAAATATCTCAGCAACCTTTGCTTTGCAGACGGTGTTGTCCTGTTCAGCAATGCTGGGGACAAGTTACAACCAATGACTGAGGACTTTAACAGAGAGAGTGTAAGAGTGGGGTTGAAGATTAATATGCAGAAGACAAAGGTAATGATCAATAGCCGGGTAAAGGAACAAAAGTTCAGGATTGCCAGTCAGCCTCTAAAGTCTCTGAAGGTGTACATTTGCCCAGGTCAATTACTCACGGGAGACCCTGATCATGAGAAGGAAATTTACAGAAGAATAAAAATAGGTTGGAACGCATACGGCAGACATTGTCAGATCCTGGCTGGAAGCTTACCATTATCATTAAAAAGGTAGGCGTATAATCAGTGCATTCTACTGGTGCTGACATATGGGGCAGAAACTTGGAGACTGACAAAGCAGCTCGAAAAAAAGTTGAGGACCGTGCAAAGCACGATGGAATGTTAGGCGTAATGTTAAGATACAGGAAGAGAGTGGTGTGGATCAGAGAACAAGTGGGGATAGCCGATATTCTAATTGACATTAAGAGAAAAAAAAAAAATGGAGCTGGGCAGCTCACATAATATGTGGGTTAGATAACTGGTGGACCATTAAAGGGACACCAAAGACAAATATTAAGTCCAGCTAAAGTGATAGATTAGTGTTGGAGAATCTCTAATGTGTCAGTATTATCGCGAACAGAGCCTTAATAATCGAGAAATTGAGGTAAACGCACGACATGATCAGAGACTCCCCCGGGACATTCAAGCATTGCCTGGTGACAAAAGCACTCCTCACTTAAATTCTGTCACTAGTAGTCAACCACTCGTTCCATAAAACATTATCGTATTATATTATAAGACGAAATGAAATGCTACTTGTCCAGTTCTATTTCATGTCTAGACAAAAGAACTCATTAAAATTACCCTTGAAAACGACGTGGGCGGTCAAACGGTTTCGTTTTCTCTCGACTGCGTGCCGCTCACGCTTTCGCATTTCAGTAGTTATCGCATAGTGCTGCGCTGGGGTTGCTGGCTTGCGAAACTCGCACAAACTGCAAGTAGCAGAGAATTCAACTTCCATGTGATGTCGCAAGACGCCCAGATGGTCTACACCACTTGGACGAAAAGCAGCTGCTGCGGAAAATCTGCCACTCCGACTTTATCTGTCTTGGCTCAGTACCGCCGTCTGTCAGACGTCGTTTCACTCACCGATGGCAGCAGAGGGCGATGATGGCATATGCAACGTCACCACTCCCGCGGTTGGGTGGCGGGAGATTTGAATTTCAAGAAAGGTATTCGGGCCCTTCAAATGCAATTTTCTCGTAAACTATGTCTTTTCTTTGTCAAAATGTGCGTTGCGAGGTTTCTGGAATGGTATTTAAACAGGCCACGTCGACGCAGTATTAACCTTTAGTGTCCCTTTAAGGTTACAAAATGGGTGCCAAGAGAAGGGAAGCGCAGTCGAGGACAGCGGAAGATTAGGTGGGGTGATGAAATTACAGGGTGTCTACCAAGTTGACATTTCCAAATTCCCCGAATTTTCCAGGTTTTACCTGAGCACCACTGCAAAATTCCCTGAATGAGCCAGAACTTCGTTTTATGTCAAGACCGGCTGACACCATGTTGCTCGATGCTGTCACTCTCTAGTAAGCATGTTGAAACAAAAAAAAAAAAAAAAGACTTAATCCAGTTTGGGTAGTAAGGAGTAATATCTATTTGATTTAAAAAGAAAACAGAAGGAACAGCGAAAAAAATGGTTAAGCCCATTCCAAATTGAGTCGAACATTTTCAAATACGAATGAAAAGGAGATGCATACATAAGTAAATATTTTTGAATATGAGCTATGTATATCATCTAATAGCAAGCTCATCGGTATGAGGCCTAAACTTTCTCACAACTAAGATTCTCTCTCAGCAGCTGGAAAGTCAATCTCAACTGTGCGACATACTCTCAGCCCGTACACAACATATCAGTGTTGGGTTTCACTGCTTTAAAGAGCTTATTTTGGTTTGAATGAGGGGCACTTGCATCTCGGCACCAGCCAACACTTTGTTTTTTGAGCTCAAGCTCCTTCAAAGAGGCGGCGGCACGCTTCCTTTCCCGTTAATTCCTCAGTGCATCGGTCCTTTCTGTTCTCATCTTCCTTCTGCCACGCGTTCACCCCATGGATAATAGCATCCTCTTGGTCAGTTGTACAGTCAACGTCCGATTTTTCGAACTCCCTAGGGGCCGCGAAAACGTTTGAAAAATTGGCCAGTTGGAATAAATGCATGTAATTTACTGCCCTTAGGGGCTCAAACCGCCACAGGCACATTCGAAAATGCTTGAAGGCCTGTCGGTGCACGTACTAGGCATATCGGTGCTCGTACTGTGACAGGCAATACCGGGCGCATGCGTGTATACTTAAGGATACATACTGTATACATACTGTGACCCGTGGAAATAGCCCCTTCCCATGTGTGTTATGCTTCACTGCAATACTTTTGCGTATGGTTCACCAAGCAACATTTCTGTACAAAGGCGAAGCTGACTTTCGGGAACCGCTATTATGCAACGCACCGTGCTTTCCAAGCTTCTCAGTCAATCGCGAGGACCACATAGGCGGAGTCCATGCCATTGCTGACAGCAGCGAATTCTTTCAATAAAAAATGAATGCATGTCTTTAACTGCCATTAAGGGCCAAGATTGCCACAGGCACGCCCGAAAAATCTCTTAAGGCCTGCAGTACACTTATTAGGCATATCGGTGCTCGTACTGTGACAGGAGACCGGGGTGCATGCCCGTATGATTAAGGAGTGCATACTGTGTCCCGTGACAATTGCCCCTTCCCACGCTTGTTATCCTTCGCCGCGTAGCATTGCTCTAATAAGGCAAAGCCAACTTTCGGAGACTGGCATTGCACAACGCGCTGTGCTCTGCGAGCTTCGAAGCCAATTGTGAGGATTGCAAAGGCGGAGTCGGTGCCACAGCTGACAGCGGCGAATTATTTCAATGAAAAACACAGCACCGCACGGCAAGAAGCTTAATAGCGAACGTAGAAGCAGCTAGGTGTAACGTTGCCGCGATGGTGGCTACGGTTGCAAGCGGATCTGCGTGCGAGAGTGCGAGTTCGAGCCGG
Organism: Dermacentor variabilis; assembly: GCF_050947875.1. Classification (NCBI taxonomy): domain Eukaryota; kingdom Metazoa; phylum Arthropoda; class Arachnida; order Ixodida; family Ixodidae; genus Dermacentor; species Dermacentor variabilis. The sequence goes on along the minus strand of NC_134574.1, from coordinate 165,886,468 downwards.
CGAGATAATCAAAATGGTGGCGGTAGTGGCTTTGATTAATGCCATTTCAGATCGGCAGTCAGGGCAATATACATTGACTATGTGGATTACGTGGTGGTGCCGCAAAGCCGTGCGAATTATCGGGCATGTTCGAAAAATCGGGAGTCTGGAAAATCGGTTAACTACTCTGACAATACCCCATGCCGATGAATCGGCGTCAATGACGATTCGTTGCAATTCCTCTGTTACTAGAGGCAGCATTAACACGACTTTCGTTCCCTTTCAGTAAAGTTGCAGTTAATTTTCCATGATAAAAACACAGATTCCCCGAGTTTTCCCTGATATTTCCAGACTATTCGAATTCCCTGAGAATTCCCAGTTTTCCCGGTTGATAGACACCCTGAATTAAGAAATTCGCAGGCGCTAGTTGGAGTCAGTTGGCGCAGGACCGGGCTAATTGGAGATCACAGGGAGAGCACTCTTCCTTCGTCCTGCAGTTGGCATAAAAATAGGATGATGATGACAATGAGGAGGTACGAGATACAGTCTAGGTAGCTCTTTGACTTCTCTCTGCTTGGTCTGCAGCTTCTGGTTATCACCACCGTGTATAGAGAGAAATATCAAGGATGCATAAATTTGTTGCCACAGCTGCAAGTTCAATACACTGTAATGGAAAGGAATGAGAAACTACAAGTTTGTGCTATAGGTGAAGTGGTTGGTTGGCACTTGAGATAGTAGTATTATCACTTTTGAGAGCTCTGGATGAACAGGGAACCGGATACATAGTGTAGTTTGTAACGATAACATATCACACTCATATACTTTTCTGTAAGTTCAATATGATTAAGTTGAACTGAATGTTTCTGCACTTGCATGTTATCTACATAGGTGCGACAGAGGGTGCTAATAGTGGCGTTCACGCGTGCCATGCGGGACCCATTCCACCCGTCGAGGATGGCTGCCATCTTGGCCCTGTCCGCCACCCAGGGCTACTTCACGCTGAAGGACTGTGCGACCAGGGTACTTCCAGCTCTGTGTGCCCTCACGATGGACCCCGAAAAGACAGTCCGGGACCACGTAAGCCAGCACCCCACTTGACAGCGTTGGCCTCGTTCTGCATGTCGGTTCACATCAGTAAATCATCATCACTGGCCTAAATTTCAGTACACTTCATGGCAGCGGCTTTGCAGAGTTTTGCTGTAATGTATGTCTTCCACGAACTGCACTTTTTTCAACTAGTTTTCAAATTTCATCACTCCATCTGAATCTCTATAAACCTGACTGTATTTCCCAATTTAGTTATCTGTTGATTTGTTTGTTTTGTGGAGTGTAAAAACAGATTTGGGCACAAGCAGAGCACTGCAAGACCGCAAGGCCACTGCTGTTTTATCGCTGTTCCACTAGGCCGATGTCAGCTGCAGTTTGTTCATTCATTCATTCATTCTCAGGGTTACGAGACATCATACAGAAAAAATAAGTCTAAAAATTATGCACATGTGACATGCTGTGTAAACCCATTTAAGCAAAGCTTGCTTTGATCTTTGAAAATAGTGCTGTTATTGTTGAGCAATCATTTGCATGTATAGAGCACGTAACTAGGTTGGACATGTTTTCAACAAGAAACAACTCTCTCAACATGAACTTGTGGCACTCTGACGCAGTGAATGTGTCAGGCAGAAACCAGAGTCAATCTCACACACACTACACATCAAACCGAACTCCTCCTGCATGATGTCATTGACCATATTTTCCACATATAACCTGCACCCTCAATTACAACAGCCCGGAAAGGAAAAATCTGCACATGTAACCTTCAGAAATAACTGCATACAACAACGCTCACATTATTGAAAAAACAGTCTCCATTCGCAGATGCACTACTTGTCCATGCCGTATCATCGGCCAGTGGCCTTGTTACCCCCATCTTCAGCAATACTGATAATCTTCATCTTCTGCTGGGCTTGTAAAGGATGGCCATTGAGCACAGCTCATCGTGACTACTGGTGCCACGTGCACTATCGCTATCGCTATGTGCACATCGCTAGCTACTAAATGCAATATGGCGACCTATAGAGAGGATAAGGATGGGTGTCCATGAAGTAGGAGAGAAGGGCACTTCAACATGCAGAGGTGGGCAGCGGGTTGGGTTTCTAGGTCATAACGAGAGAACGAAACTTTATGTGGTGGAGAACCTTGCCTTGATGTGTGGCTTCACAGCAGCGTACACCGCACTGCCATCCCATCACTTCACATTGATGCTGCCCTGCTTCAAGTTTACGAGCGAGTTTGCAGTTGTGTTTCAAGCCATTCTTTGCTGTATGACGAAGCTGCTCCGCTTCGCATTTCTGGGCAAAGCATCCACTGTGGTTGTCAGTGCTTATTGTTGCCGCCACTCAATACTGCTCCACTCTGTATTTACGAGCAAACAAGCTGTGCTTAAGGTTTAAGCTACATGACAAGCTATGCTAGCGCAGGAATGGTCTATGTCTTTCCATGCTACGATTTGTCGTGATGTCGAACAAACAAGCCCGAACATATACAATTATATACCACACTTTGCTACATATTGAAGATGTTCCTGCTTTGCTCAGTGCTTCTTCGAAGCCTTGTTTTTCCTATACTCGGTGCACGTTTTGGTCCCATTTTCAGTCCCACTTCAGTTGGTACTGCAAGGCAGCAGCCAGCACACACACAGGGTGGGGCATCGCTTTAATGCCTAGAAATAGCTGAACAAAGCACATTTTTATTGCTGGTTTGAAAACTACGCAGTCACAGATGTAAAAAAACTGTAGATAGGTTGGCAATTCCAGTCTGCATTGGTCTTTGCAATGGAGGACTCATAGTAGCACTTAGTGGTGTAATTCAGCCTGCCTATGTTTAAGTGGCGGTCAGTGCTTCTTTTGGTATACATTCTACTGCTTTGTAGAGTTGTTGGATATATATATTTTATATGCATCACGTGTACTTAAGTCTACTTATTCTTAACGTATTAAGTAAATAATCATTTACCATCAGTGTTTTTCTCTAATCTGTGCTGCTGCTTTTGTAGGTGAACCATGATTGGCCCTCGAAAAATACATAATTTAACTGGCAGCTAACTTTACTTGAGCATGCACCAAGTAATAATAACTAAAAGAGGTTAAGGCATAGCAGCGAGGCAGAAAAAGAAAGAGTTTATTCAAAGAAAGCTGACAGGTTATCCAAATACATCAAGCTGTGGCTGGGGGTTTGGCAACATGACAGGCAATATAATTCGTTTTCCGCAGGCATTCAGCGCAATCAAGGGTTTCCTGGGAAAACTGGAGAAGGTGTCCGAGGACCCCAGCCTTGCCGAGCAAATGGGTGAGTGCCGTCTGTCGCAAATAGGTTTATTAAAGAATACATTGCATTCAGTGAAGCATGCTTTGTTTATGCATTAAGGATAAGAAACATTTGCAAACTTTTTTGACATTTTCTTTTATCATCAACAGAGGCAGATGTAAATGCAGCCAGCTCGAGCGTGCCATCAAGCCTGGCTGCCAGCTGGGCTGGTTGGGCAGTGACGTCACTGACGTCCAAGTTTTACCGCTCAAAACCCACAGCAAGCGCCCCTGCACCTGGTACAACAGGGAGCGGTGAGTTGAAGCTCCAGTTAATAAGTTTTGGATGCAATAAGCACTTTCATGGCTGCCAACAAATAATTAACTGTAATGCGATTAAAATGGCATTGGAGAAACACTAAGAATTCTACACAGTTAAACTGTCCGTTCAGTTTTCCATCTTTATTTTTACAGAAAAAAAGTTCAGTGGAGAAAGTGAGCAAGAAATGTATTGAATTTCCTTTCTGGGATGCTGTACATCCCCTCACTGAAGGATTGGCCTATTTTTGCAAGCCATGCGCCAATTTAGCTTGACTTTACATTTTCTCTTGGTGTCGTGATAAGTATATAAGCTGATTCTGTATTTTCTTGTTCAGCTTACAGTAAGCCATAATATTATACAGCATACTAATGCATTTGCTCACCAATAGTAAAACACTGCTAAAAAGGCAAAAGCCCTTTGTTGAAGTGGAGCATGCTTCTTCGTGGGGGCGGACAAAGGCCTTGATGCAAAAGGACGAGTGGTTCGGACTATTGCCTTCCCCTCTTTATTGCATTTTGTCCTGTGCCCTGTTCCCCTCGTGACATCGTCTTCTTTCTAACAAGGCATGATTACTAACAGCAGACAACAGCCACTCTGCTGGAATCAACTGCATAGCATTTTGGAAGGAGGTATGCTCTGCAGGAAGTGTAAATGTTATTATAAAGCTTTGTTCTGCAAACATCCTTCCGCATAGCTTTGTTCTGCAAGCCACCCAAAGCTTTGTGTTGTTGCAGTAAGACAAAATATCAACATTCTGAATGTTTTCTGACAAGACTATAGGAAGACGACACTATGGGCACTGACTATCAACTGGTGGTTTTCTTGGGGAACAAAAAGTGGGGAACAAGGAAAATAGCTAATGTCATAAAAAAAGCTATAGCCGTGAGTTATCAGGCATTGAATGAGGCAAGAGCTGTAGCCAGCTGGCAGCTATCATAAGCTGCACCTAGAAACGTGAGCAAACTAAGTGCACTTGTAAACAGAAAAACAACAAAAGAGATCATATCAGAAACAATTAAGTTATCTACAGTGAAATCCATAATTTCACACTGACGTGCCAGTGCTGGTGCTCCGGCACGAAATACAATATAGGGCAGTGATGAAGACAAGTCCACTCATCGAAACGTTGGCTCCTGCTTTCACCTTGTTCTCGTTTTGCTCATCGTCTTGAATTTCCATCTCCCGCCTTCCCCGGTTTTCCCTGAATATAGGGAAGTGTGGCTTTGATCTCTTCTTTTAGTAATGAACTTCTTATAGCAAAGTTAACAAAGCTAAAACTTTTAGCTAGAAGCTGATTTAGCGTTTATATTTAGTGTCCCTTTAACTAATGTTAAGAATTTGCATTAACCTTACTTCATATTGTCTTCTCTGCTACACTAGGAGAGGCACAGTCCCAGCCGTCTTCAAATGCTACTTCACCCGCCACAGAGAGCACCGCACTGCACGATCGCCGAGCATCAGAGGACGCCGGTGTCGACTCTGGCTCGGGGGGTGACGACAAGTGGGATGACCAAGACGACTGGGGAGATATGGAGGTTAGAGATGCCTTCTTTTGTACGCTCAGTGAAATCTACACAGAGTAATATGTACAACATTTTACAAGGTAATGCCTAAGCTACCATTATATCTAGGTAAAGCCCGACTTCAAGTTTTGTCATAACTGAAACTACTCTCTCAGAAGCTTTTCTTTGTCAGAGAGTCACTAAATTTACAAATGCCGTGATAAGAAAACAGTGTATTCTGCACCTTGTTAATTATAACTGTCTCCTCATAAACTTGATAGTAGTATTGCAGATACAGTACTTCATCAGAGATTTGCTCAGCCAGCTTGCTTTCAGCTCAAGCTGTAAAATCTGTATTTGCACTGCTGCCTGCTTGCGTTCTAGAATGTTCACCCAGGTTTGCTGAGTACTAGGTGAAAAAGTCATTAGGCTGCAGTTTAGTCCTGATTCCTACTTTCGGACCTGTGCCATCTGTCATAAATGGATATGTAACGGTGCAAAATCGTACTGCCCAGTTATTTCTTTTGTAGGAGGTGTTCTACTTCACACTTTCCTGTTGGCATCTCCTTGCTCTACTATTGTACTGTAAGCCACAAAAATTTATGGCACATAAGATTTGTGAAAAAGCTAGATTCCCATACAGCGTGGGCACATGACCTTGAATTGAAAGTTTCATTGCGTAGTAGCATTTGTGACCTACGCAGTGATCCACTGAAATTAGAAGCACGCCGACTTAACAGAGCAGAAAGTCATGTTTGCCATGGAGCTCATGTCCTGTATACTTTGGGGCCAATTGTTCATGGGAAACCGATGCACTGACTTTCACTGTATAGTTACACTGTTTGACATTCTTTTTCTTTTTTTTTGCACTGTTTGTGCTCATAATAGTTGCTACAGCACCCTTATTTAGTGCATAGGCTGAAATGGAAGCTACCACTTTTTGCATTTTGCTTTCTCTGTTCCAATGAGGTTTAGGCCTCTGTCAAGCCTTCTGTGGGATTCTCGCCTCCACGCCTCGGCGTTAGTGTACTTCTTGCGCTGGATGTTGGAATGAAAGTGACTCTGAAGTCGTATAATATTGGCTGCCTGTGCTACATTAAGAATGTGTGTTCTTGCAACATTGCAGGAAGACACTAAAGGCAACTCTGGGAAAAGTGGAGCATCGCCAAAGGAACGTGCCCCCTCGGGGCAAGACGGCTGGGACGATGGCGACTGGGAGAGCTTCGAAGAAGAGCCTACCCCTGTGAGCCTTTTGTCATTTCAATTCATGCTGTTCCGAAACAAAGCTCACATTTAGGGCTATGGCAGGGGCTTTCAGCAATAAATGCATTGTGTCATGTGCATTAACATGCTTGTTCATGCTGAACAGTAGAAAAAGTTAAGAAGGTGTCAACAGTGGGAGAACAAAGGAAGGCCTTAACCTGGAGCCAGTGCTTCAACGAGGATGCTTGTCTGTGCACTTTGGGCCCTGACTGAAGACAAGTCCCCTTTTTGAAATGTTTGTTCTAAGCCCACTGTTTACCGCTGTTGTTTATATGTTGCACAGTGTGACGGGCTTACATTGATTTGGCATTAGTACATTCAACCTTTCTCCAGATTTGACCGCGGTGAAGAGCCACAAAATGTGCATGAACTTTTTGAACAGCTGAGTTAAACATTGTACACTAACCTAAACGAATTCTTGTGCATTATTTGGCAACTCACACGATCTTTGCTGTCATAAAACATTTAAAACGAGAATTGAAACGGAATTGTAGACAAAATTTACGAGCTGGTAAACGTTCAGTCAAATCAGACAGTTGTGAGAAACTTATGTAGGTGTGATTTTGTGTTTGGTTTTTGTAGCGCGAAACCACAAAGGCTAACCAGAAAGACTTAATGCAAGAACTAGTGCTGCATCTGTCCTTGTCTGTCTCTTTGGTTTTGCACTGTACAGCCTTATGAAAATGTCACACCAGCAAGACCAGATCTCCACTGTGATCGAGTTTATGCAAATGTGCCAGCTTTCAGACTGGAATGAAATGCAGGTTGACTAGTATTATCTGTTTAATAACTCATGAGTACCTCTCTGGTTTTATTTATCGAGTCACAATATAAGAAAACATGTATTTATGGCTTCAAAAAACTCATCCTTTTGTGGCATTGAGTGATAGTTCCTTGCTGTTTGTACTTTTTGCAGCCTTCTGAAGCGCCTTCAGGGAAGTCCAGTTCCGAGCCCAAGCCTCCGGACGCAAGGCCAACTAGTTCCTATAACTGGGGCACAACTCGAGACGCCGAGGAGGATTTCTTTTGTAGTGCCGCTGGACTAGGAGCCACAAAACAGGTGCTTGTCTGATGTGCTTTTTGGTTACTAATTAGGAGTTAGTGAGGAAAGCAATGTCACATGTATTTTTACATGCCTTTGTGCAACAAAGTGCTGTAGAAGACGAAGATTTTGCACCTTTGTTGATGAGAGTGTTGAAAAAGTATGAACTAACCAGTTTCAGTCATGCCATATGTAGGCTGTAAAATGTGGACAGTGACTCCGGCGAGTTAGTATTAATCATTGTGTGTTGCAAATTGGGTGTAAGGCAAGAATGACAGAACAAGCACTGAACTTTCATTCACTTTATATATGTGTTTCTCATAGCTTTAAATAAAAGGAAAACTCTTAATCATCAGCTGGTTTGCATAAAAAATAAATTTTAGAGATGGTATACTGACTGGCCATATGCAAGTCACTGCGTATGTATATTCTGCATGCTTACTAATAATAGACTAAACTTCAGGGTCAATGTTATATGAATAGAATTTATTGATAGGAAAGACAGAGAGGTCGACCTGAGCTAGTGCGCTCTAGTCTGCTACTCTGCACTGGGGAAGAGGGAAGGGGAGTGAAAGTATTGGGATGGATGATGATGATGATAAGAGAAGTGGTGAGTGCTTATGTACATCAGACAGTTGCCTCGCTAGAGCCGCTCGTCGAGCTTGGTGTCCTGCAGGAACTTCAACAATACTTTTGTTGCACGCATTGAAATTGCAGTGTCAGGCCATGGGCCGAGGACAGCTTCCTCCGACAGTAGTTGTCTGCCAACGCTGGCTAGGAAACTGTCTAACGTCCTTCGCTCCAGCATATATGCTGGGCAGTCGCACAGTACGTGTTGCAGTGTTTCGGGCATCTGGCAGTGTACACAATCAGGGCTGTTCGATTGGCCGATGAGGTGTGCGTAGCGACGGGTGAAAGCAACGCCGAGCCGAATCCTGTGTAGCAATGATGTTTCGCTCCGTGTAAGCTTCGGGGGCAAACAGAATTTACCGTCTGGGTCAATCATATGTAGACATCTGCGAATGTTATCAGAGTGGGCTCTGTAAGCCTGGGATGGATGATGATGATGATAAGAGAAGTGGTGAGTGCTTATGTACATCAGACAGTTGCCTCGCTAGAGCCGCTCGTCGAGCTTGGTGTCCTGCAGGAACTTCAACAATACTTTTGTTGCACGCATTGAAATTGCAGTGTCAGGCCATGGGCCGAGGACAGCTTCCTCCGACAGTAGTTGTCTGCCAACGCTGGCTAGGAAACTGTCTAACGTCCTTCGCTCCAGCATATATGCTGGGCAGTCGCACAGTACGTGTTGCAGTGTTTCGGGCATCTGGCAGTGTACACAATCAGGGCTGTTCGATTGGCCGATGAGGTGTGCGTAGCGACGGGTGAAAGCAACGCCGAGCCGAATCCTGTGTAGCAATGATGTTTTGCTCCGTGTAAGCTTCGGGGGCAAACAGAATTTACCGTCTGGGTCAATCATATGTAGACATCTGCGAATGTTATCAGAGTGGGCTCTGTAAGCCTTTGTAAGGTCCTGCATGGGTGCCTTGATCATGGAGTTGGTGTCAGGTCGCGAGTAGGCAATCCGTACTTCGTCAGAGGAAGAGTAGGCCGATCTTGCCTCGCTGTCAGCGAGTTCATTACCAAAAATACCACAATGGCTAGGCACCCATTGAAAGCTGATCACGTGGCCACTTAACTCAGCACTGTGATGAAGTTCGACGATTTCCAGCACGAGCAGATAGTATGGTCCTTTCTTTAAAAAGTATTTTAGCGCCTGTAGCGCTGATTTGGCATCACACAATATCGTCCATTTATGGGGTGTCTGTGTTCTCATAAAACGGACAGCCTCCCGTATTCCCGCAAGTTCCACAGCCGTAGATGTCGATTTGTGGTCTAATCGAAATCGATGAGTAATTCCAAGTTGTGGGATGACAAATGCGGCCGTTGTGGCAGATGGCGTGACCGAACCATCGGTATATACTTGTACAGTCCCACTATATAATGTAAATATATCGGACAGGGTGAGCTGCTTCAAGCCAATAGAGGAAACATGAGAGTTCTTCCTAATTCCGGGTATCTGAAGCCTCACTAGTGGTCTTGGCAATGTCCATGGAGGTGTCGCGGGGATGTCGATGGCCTGGAATCTTGCAGGTACAATGCTTGCGTGACATGCAATAGCTTTAGAAAAAGCACAGTCAAGGTTGGTGCTTGGAAGTGTTGACAGTGGATGGTGTGAGTGTCTGGTTAGCAGGCGAAGATAGGTTCGCACAGGTTCACAAGACCTGTATATGTCGATAGGACAAGCCCGTGCTTCCGCTATTGTGCCCTTAGTTGACGTGCAGCGTGGCAAGCAGAGACATATCCGTAGTGCTTGTGCCTGAAGGCTCTCCAGCGTGCGTATACAAGATGACCCCATGTTAGATAACACAGGCATGCTGTAGCATATGTAGCCCACAAAAAGTGCCTGGTACACTTCGAGCAAACTTCGCTCAGAGGGGCCCCATCTCAGTCCTGATATTACACGAAGAATGTGTATGAAGTTGGTCAGTTTAACCCTAAGCGCAGTAACATGTTTGCTCCAAGAAAGACTGTGGTCTATTATCACGCCAAGATATCTCTGGTGGGTCACTAAAGGGAGCGCCGTTCCGTCGACAACGATTGGATAATGTGACATTGATTTGTGCGTGAATGCCATGACTACACACTTAGTTGCTGCGAGTTGCAGGCCTCTACGGCGCAAGTACTTCGCCGTTATGGTAGCCGCACATTGGAGCCTTGCACGCACTTGTGGACGTGTGACCCCAGATGACCAAATACAGATATCATCCGCGTACGTACTGATACACGCTGTTTCAGGTAGCTTGTCTGCAAGGCCCACCAGTATGATATTGAACAATATTGGGCTAAGGACACCACCCTGCAGAACACCCCTGCGAACGTCATGTCTATCAGTCTCGCCATCCGAAGTGGACATGAAAATGGTGCGGCCACTGAGGTAACTCTGCAGCCATGCATACATCCGGCCACCAACACCAATATTCTCAAGCGCCTGAAGAATCGAATGGTGGAAGACGTTGTCGTAGGCACTTTTGATATCCAGAAATATTGCGCATACCAGACGACGGCGTCTCTTTTCCTGTTGAACAGAAGATACTAGGTCGATCACACCATCAATAGATGATCGGCCTCTTATGAATCCATTGATGAAATCAGGAAGTCCACCACTTTTCTCGAGTAGCCATTCCAGTCTGCTCAGTACCATCCGCTCCATCACTTTACCGACACAGCTTGCCAAGGCTATTGGCCGATAATGTGAGAGATCATGTGGGCATTTCCCAGGTTTTAGCAAAGCCACAAGACGACTGCACTTCCAGTGATTAGGCACAGTTGCTGTGTCCCACGTAGAGTTGTAGAGCGCCAGGAGAATTTCTCGATCTTCTACTCCAATATGACAAATCGCGGAGTGTGTAATTCTGTTTGGTCCTGGACAAGTTGACCGGCGGGAAGAAGATATCGCAGCGTCGAGCTCGTGCATAGTAAAAGGCGCGTCCAGACGGTGATCACTAGATGATGGGAAAGTCAGTCGTGAATAAGTTGGTATATCGTTCGAGGAGCTCATGAGTAATTTGCAGAAGTGATCGGCGACCTCAACTTCACGCCGGCCTTGCTGTATGGCCACAGTGCTGAACGGGTCAAGCTGTTGTGGAGGCGAGCGAAGGCTTCGTACAATTTTCCAAATTCTAGAGAGAGGTTTTCTCGGATCCAGAGAGCCACAGAATGATCTCCAGCATTGTTTGTCAAGCTTGTCAAGGTGGCGCAGGACATGTCGCTGAGCCCGGCGTGATGTAGTAATGTCTAATGGTGATTTGGTCCTTCTGTATTTCCGTTCTGCTCGACGCCGTATCGCACGAAGTCGCTCGTACTGGTCATCAATAAATGATCTCGGTGAAGGTGCGCTGAGGTGTTTTGTTGTGTCACGTAAAGTTGCCGCGATGACATCTTCAATATTGGATGGTGCTTGGATGGCTTGACATGCGGTGGTCACAGATTCTCGAAATGTTGGCCAATCGATAGAATGCACAGAGTCCGGAGCTGGGGGATGTAACCATTTCAACTGAACATATGTTGGTAGATGGTCACTTCCATGGGTGTTGAGATCAGTACACCATCGTGTAGCAGACAGCAGGCTTTTTGAAACAAACGCAATGTCAAGACAACTGCTGTAGTAAGAGCCTCGAAGGTATGTTGGCGAGCCATCATTGATCACCATCAAGCCTTGACTAAGCATGAAGTCAGCCAAGTCTCTACCGTGGGTGTTCATCAAAGCAGAGCCCCACATGGTATGGTGAGCATTAAAATCACCGATGACTATGTGGGGACCTGGACAAGCTTTCAGTATGGACAGCAAATATGAACAGTCTATGCGCGATGTTGGGGGTCTATACCCGCCAATTACTGAGAGTGTGCGCCGCTTGTACTACAGCATTATGCAAACGTACTCGTTGGAAGCGTGTGCAGGAATGTCTTTACGAAGGCACGTTACATTCCGACGAACAAAAGTGAGCACTTTGCTTAAATTGTGATCATTCCTTGACCACAGTGGCACATATCCAGATACGCGTAGTAAAGACGTCATGTTCGGTTCACATATTACAACCACGGGAAACTGGTATTTGAACATCCATTGCCGAAAGTCTGCGAGGCGGCCTCGTAGGCCTCTGGCATTCCACTGCATTATTGCAGATCTTTTTAAGTGGTTTTCAAATGAGAGCGCCATGATACCTTATTGTAGAGCCGCGAGGAGCAGTTCCAAATCATCTAGAACATGTAGCGCGGTCTTAGCAACCGGCGTCTGTAGTCCGCAGAGAAGTGAACGCATCGTAGTTATCAGGTGTTTCAGCATACTTCGTACATTTTCATTTTCTGTCTTATCATTCTCAACCACCTTTGCAGACATCACCCGATGCATTTAAGCCTCTTTGTTTAGGTGGGAGCGACGGCCAGTCAATGTCAGAGTCGGTCGGCAGAAGCGTCATTTTATGCAGCGCATGTGTTCCACGTGCTGCTGCTGAAGAAGGTACGTCAGGCCCGCATCTTGATCGCAGAAGCAAACTTGGCAAGCGAGGAGTTTGCCATGCAGCCGATGGTCCATCTGTACGGGAAGTACTCTTGTCTTGCTGGCGTCTGTGTCGCGATCGACGTCTGCGGCGGCGTATCGATGTAGCAGCCTGTCTGTGAGTGGAGTTGTCCCGCACCATCTTTCGAAGCACTGACATTTCGTCCTTGATTTTCTGGCAGTCTTTTGATGTCGCTTCATGTGGACCGGTGCAATTAGGACATTTTAGGGCAGTAGCATCGCAGCTATCATTTTCATGGGCCCCTCCACACCGTTGGCATGTTACGCCGCCCTTGCAAGCTGCGCTTACGTGTCCTATTTTGAAACACTTCCGACACTGCACCAGTTTTGGCATGTAAGGGCGCACATGGTGTCTTACATATCCTACTTTTACATAGTCAGGTAATGTTTCAGAGTCAAAGACTATTTTAATACACCGGGATTGACCGAAGCGGTGAATCTGCACTATTGGTGCTGTGGAATACAAAAGCCTCTGGAGGTCAGTGTCCGCGATTTATTTGTCCACGTCAGAAATAATGCCAGTTGAGGTTCCTTTTCCATACGCAAAGAAGGAGCGCACTAGGATGTTTCCTAGTAGTGTGGCAGCCTTTAGCATATCCAGAATTGACTTGTTGTTCACATCAACCGAAAGGATGTTCCTCCGTGCGTTAATTCTGATCTCGCTGACTTGGCCTGGCGCAATTCGCTCAAAGTACTCTGTTAAGCTCTGCCTGTTCAAGGTATTCAGATCGTCGGTAGCTGTGGTAGGGACGTAAGCAACAGTGAATGATTGCTTACCAGTGTCCTGCCTGGGCAACGATTCACTGTCTGTTGATGTCCTCCTGAGTTTTCTCTTCAAATGGCGACCCACGGCAAGTGTGAAATTGTTGTCCGATTCCATTTCTTCAACCGTTGAGCTGTCGGAAGATTCAAGGGCGACAGTGGAAGGGCCAGTGCGGTCCCTTGTCTTCGATGCAGCCAGTGGTGGACGACCAGGGTCAAACGCTTGGTTGGGATTCCTATCCCCCATCCTGGAGGATGACGTTGTGCCCTTTGCACAGCCTCTGATGTTGAAAAACGTCCGAGACACAGGAAAATGAAGAGACCACAGCTATAGGCGTTCTTCTTCCTCCCTCGCCACGCCCATGAGGCAACTAAAGGGGGTCAATGTTGATTTTTATATATCCCTTCCCCTCTCCCCACTAAGGCTTTGAGCCATCCCGTATGAAAGGTCTATTCATTCATTTATATGCTACAGCATGAACAAACCGTCATGGGAGTTTCATGCTTATGGGTCCTCCTTGCCTTATGTTTTGAACTTTCCCTGCACCAATTTGTACCCACAATGACGTAAAATTTACCATGTAAACAAGAGATGATCATAATTTGTGATGCTTTTCTGAGCCATATGTTATGAATAAGAGAACTTGTACGTTATAGATCGTACAGAAGCATCTTGTTAGAGCAGATAGTTGGGTGAGTTGGTTTTGCACTAAAACTTGAATGTGCAAGGAGATGACAAAAAAAAAAAAAAAAAAAAAGGTACAGATGATGCACAAAAGCACTTCTGTGTGTTGTCTTCATCCCTGCTTGCATCATAGTCTGCTTCTGCATTCAGATTATACTATCTTGTCTTTAATGTTAGTAGCACACAAGCATGTTCAGGAAACTTTAAAAGTGAGCATGCAAGATGATATCAGATGTATACACTTTGTGTAGCTCGAACAAAAGGAAGGCTATTTGGCACCGCTGTATATTTACACTGTCCCATTGTATTTCATTTTCCCTCTTTTGTGCAATCTTTCTAGCCACCCAAACCTACGGCAGCCAGTTCGAAGCAAAGCCCAAGCTCTGAAAATGCATGGGAAAATGATGACTGGGACAAATGGGGTACAAGCAAAGGTTAGCCTTTTGTGTTAGCCTCATTATTTGTCTTGCTACATTATCAGTCCAGCAGTGAGACCAAGCTTTTCAAGAATTTTGCAACTCTGTGCTTTCTTGCCTTGACTTGGTGTACAGATTAAATTGACAGTCTCCTCGCATAACATCATTGCCATTTTCAAGCATACTAGTCAGCCAGTCTTGCAACAAATATGTGCTTGCCACTGTAGATAGGATTAAGAGCTTGAAACTTGACCTTTTAATTGCTTTCACAACAAGGTGTTATCTTTTCCTGGGTGAATTGAAAAGCTATTTTGCACCTACAAAATGGCTTGCACATGTACTTCAGTACAGCTTTCATCACAGTGATGTCTCTGCAAGTAAGAAGGCACCGCAATACCTAACCTTTCCACAACAGCTTTGTGCCTTATGCTTTTTGCAAAGAGTCACTTCTGTGATACTTAGCATCATGAGAACGTCAACTTGGTCTAATTTTGGCAGTGCAGATGTGTTTAATTTTAATCATACTATAAACATTTATTTCTTGTCATTGAAGAATGTTCACTCCATCAGAATCAGTGCCCTGTTCATCTCAAGGTTGCGAACCTATGTATGATAAGGCACGTTCAGTGCTAGCATTACCTGTTCAAAACCTTTCACAGTAGTTTATTTTAGCCAGAATTTCAAAGAAAATGGTTTTGGTGACTAAAGGATGTTAGCTATAGGAAAAATGAAAAACGCACCAACATAAAATGTGCTGTGCTGTTTATCTAAGTTGCAGTGCCTACAGTAATTGTGACGTGCATTGTATGTACAAACCTCAGGAACTATTATTAGCAGTGCTGTTCTGTGTTGTCAGCAGTTCTGTGCACTGTACACTGCTTTCTTCTACTCATATATAGCATGATTGAACGTGCCTCTAGGAGAAGCATTGTTCAGTGACGCAACTAGCAGTCCTCACAAAACAGTGTGCAGGCTTCACAATGTTGATAATGCCGCATCTACATGTTACTGTGAATGGTTCTGAGGTCTGTTGAACTGTTGTCTGTGTATGCCAGGTAACATTCTTATTACAGCAGCATTTTTTTTTTTTCAAACTTGAGTCTTGTAAGTTCAAGTACTGGCAGTTTTCTGTGCCAGGCTCAATGAGGTGCTCATAGAGCATGCAGCATCTTGATGAACATTGAGATGAAAGGCCAGCTGCAGTGAAATTTCACTTAGGCTTAATTTTTATACACTACTGAGCAGTCTTGGCAAAGCTACAGTCGTGGTAATCATATAATTTTCTTATTAGCTGCCTTTCAGTAGCACCTAAGCAGACAGTGTTTGCACCCGGTGGTTAGCGGACATGATGTAAATTCTAGCGCATCACCTCTGAGATTTCTCAGTGCGCCAAGGGCAGCCACAGGTGCCACCTAATCTCAGGACGTCATGCTAAAGAGCCATGCATTCTCAATCATTAATCATTTCGGTCAGCGATGATTACGGCATTTCTTTTTCTTTTTTTGTGGATTCTGTATCAAAAGCATTTAATTTTCTAGCTTTTTGACACATCCACTCGTACTTCAAAAAGCAGAATTTTGCACAGAGGCTACTGTAATCTACACTATTTGAAATTAGGCTTTTTATGTGGCCCAAGATTTAGTTGCAGTTGGCCTTGTAACCTTGAGCTTCTTTTTACTGCCTTCCAGGCCCGACCCTTTCTGGCAAGGGTGACTCAAAGAGCGAGGAATCACGGCAGCAAAGGGAAGCCAAACGGCAGCAGCGGCAGAAGGAACTGCAAGAGCGGAGAGCAGCCCGTCAAGCTGCGGGGCCCATGAAACTAGGTGTCAAAAAGGAATTCTAAGACAACTCAACACATGTGAATAAATGCTATGTTTCAGAATGTTTTAACCAAAGTCGCAGCATTCTTTAAAACAGCGGTAATCATAGGGGGACATCTGAGCAGCATTCTTCGTTAGAAGCTGCCTTGCAAGTCACTTGTCATCTTGCACTAATCTGAAATTAGGAGTTCGTGAACTTCAGCTTCACTTTGTTAGAAAATAACAGTTGTGTCTTCCCAATTACCTAGATATGGCAGCCATAAAAGGACTCTTAAGAAAATACAGTAGAAAACTACAGCTGCCATCTGTTGAATGAACCCTGTTGGAACACTGAAGTTGACATAAGTGTTTAATTTGCCTATGCACCTTTAAGGGGCTTTTGGACAGGGTCGAATGAAAGAATGTCAACTCTTTCAGCCTCTATTCAGCAGATGATGACTTCTACATTTCCTGTACAGTCAAACCGGTATACTGGAGATGAGGTTGTGTGACTGATGTCACATTCCTTCTCCTTTCAGAAAAGTTAACATAATCTGTGAGGTGACATATATATTATTTAAGACAATGTGGCTCTCAAAGAATCCAGAGTTAGTAATGGGCCACAGTCATTCATTGCTACAGTCAAGGGCATAACCAAGAGTGTGTTTTGAAAAGCTTAAAAGATGAAGTTTCTTTACAAATTTTACATAACCTGCTGGTGTGCTATAGTTCTGGTCTCGGACATTAGCATTGGAAGAGCAATCTCTTTTCCAATAGTAATGCTTTTCCATTCTTTTGGCATTCGTGAGTAGTCAGAGCAATGAAGTAAATCTTAACTGTTTCTTGCCAAATATCAGCGTATAATGACGGTATTTTCATGTTGGATGCAATTTCTATATGATGAGGTTTAACTGTACATGCAAATGCGCATGATTTGTACAGTAATGTGTTTAATAAGGACAAACATTGTGCTTCAAAAAAAGAGAAAAGAAAGAAAGCTGATGCATCATTACCATTGTCGTCGGTTGTCTTTCTTCTCATCACTGTGATTCATCTTCGCTTTTCTCACTCCCTGCTTCTTCGTATGCCGGGTTTGAAAAAGTCCCTGGTTCTTCCTTGTCACTGGCGCCATAATGAGGAAAAGCCTGCACAGAGAAGCGGACTCGCATAGTATGCTGAATCAGCTCTGACCTACAAGCCCTAGTTATTCAAGTTACTGAAACCCCCTGATGTCAAACTGCTTAAAGGGACACTAAAGTGAAAAATGATTTCTTCTGCATCAGTAAATTACCGTTCTACAACACCAAAAACACGACTCTTACAACAATAAGACGTTTGGTAAGCCAGAAAAAGCGCAAGAACGAAATACGGGTGGCGACGCCTACTTAAGTTCCCGCACCGGGGGGCTGTGACCTCTTGGATTTTGATAGCACCTTCAAGGGCCTACTAATTATATATAGCGGTATAGATTGACTACATTGTGTTCTAAAGGAACCAAATATTAAACATGGCAAGTTTCGGGAACCTTTATTCAGCCAATGCGGCCCAAATGCGAAAACATACTTTGGAATCCCTGACGTCACGCTGACGTACCGCACTAGGGTTTCGGCGCGAAATTCAAATACTGATACTTGGACCTTCATTTTCTCATCTAATAAACAAACTATTTTTGTGAAATGACTGCCTGCAGAGTTCTCAAACAATGCTTCATTAGTCTCAACTGATTTAGTGTAATGCTTTAGTGTCCCTTTAAAGCTGCTTCACTATGATGCCATGACTTGCATTAATGCAGTATGCAGTACTTTTATTAGGCGAGTCTTCTTTTCTAGGGAAGAAATGTTCATTTTTTTCTACTGAAGTGTGGTACAAAACATGAAAGAAGTGCATGTGGAAACGCAACTGCTCAGTTCTGTCGTAAAGGTGAGCAGCCTCAGTTGGTGTGCCAAGTTCATGACATCAAGTCAGTGTTGATAGTGGTTGCTTTTTCTCACTGTGATCTTATAGTAAGTAGGAGAGCAGCTTTTTCTGGTCGGCCCTTGCCCAAATTGCTGAATCTAGGTATTTGGGTCCTATGTCATCCAGGAGTGCCATTAATGGTGCCACAATGCTGTCAACGCACACACATTGTGCATGAGTTTGCAGTAATGACATTGCCTGATGAAATTCTGCTTTGATGCCCATAATGTTGATGATGCCTATGATGGTAAGTCTTGTAGCAAGTCTCATGCAAATGCTATTGTACTGCCACAGACATTCATCCATAGATTGGTTCTACTAGAAATATTTTTATCATGTATGGTCTCAGTTACAAGACGTTGTGAACTTCCATAATTTTAGATGCTTGAGATTAATGTAATGGAGATTATTTGGGCCATTTACCATACTTATGATCTTGCATGACATGTCAAAGTTCTGTTGGAAATGTTCCAGTTTTGCAATGCAGATTTTGTTGCATTATCTTAGGCGCAGTTCTGAGCTTGGTAATGCTTGGTTAATTCAGCATGGTCTGAAAAGTTTCTTCCACAAAGTCGCGCATTTTACAATCTTTGTATAATTGTACCATCAATACTCCTTAAATGTCTTTCCAAGTACACCAAGTGGTAGTACATTGCATGCAGCTATTAGGCAGTTCATTGAAAGATACCCTCATTCAAACTTCAGGCTTTTTAGGATTGCTCCTATATTGTCCTCGTCGATGAAACAAATTGTGTCTGGTGCGTATACTTGACTTTTTTTTTCCCCTTGTTGCACTAGATGTTACACGTGCCCACTGCAGTGGGTCAGGGGCTGTGGCATTTGCTGATGAGCACAATGATCGCGGGTTCAATTCACGACAGTGGCTGCCACATTCTGATGGTGGAATGAGGAAATACTTGTGTGCCGTGCCTTGGGGTTGAAGCAGAACCCCAGGTGGCCAAATTAACTTGTTGCCCTCCAATAAGGAGTCTGCAGCTTTGAAACCCTAGAACTTGGAACAAAAAGTAGGAAATCTTGTTGCATTGAATTCTTCAATGCAACATAGCCGTCAGCAGAAGCGGTTAGTTACTTTACTAAGACAAGGTAACTTATGTGGCGCAGTCATCCATTACCTCAAAGGGTCCTGCCAAGGGGTTCTCGAAGCTGGGCTCATCCCCTGATGGCACCAGGGCATCGTGGGGTGTGGTACCCAGTTCCAGCTCAATGCGCCCATCGTCGAAACGAGCCATCGGCAGTAAAGGTCTTCCCCTGTAATAGAGTGTTTGTTTAAAGCAACACGACTGTGTGAAAGGCTGAGTGATCCGTTGTTGGGCGCTTTACCGCACGTCCGCGAACAGTTCACACTTCCGTCTTTACATTTTTTTCAGATCTTTATGTTTCCCCCTTTCTAAAGCAAAGGGTAGTAAACAAGAGATTTATTTTTCGCAACTTCCTCTTGTTGTCATTTTTTCCCTATCTCTCTCCAGTGAGAAGAGTGGCTGTGTGTGCCAAGACTTGAAATCTCTCTCCTGTAAAAGGGAGTCCGACCTGTAGAATGGTGAGATCCACTTTATAATTTCCCCGTTTATGTGAACACACAGATCTTATGATGGGCTAGCTGCATTCCGACAAAATAAAAACACAAATACCCGATCGTGCCCATGTAAGCCACCTCGTACGAGGACCAGTGGCAACCGACGAGAATCCGAGAGCCTGGCGGAGGAAGACCATAAGCGAGAGCCCAGTAGAGAAGCGTTATAGCGATCTACACTCTTAGGCAAAGTTACACCCTTTGGTTTGCCCCTTCTGCCACACAACAATAATCGTTATCTGCCTTGATGTGTTTCCTTTCTTTAACGCTGCGAGCCCGGTACTTTCCAGTAACGAACGGCACGCGCGTTATCGGCATAGAACAGTTTACACCCTTTGGAGTGCCCCTTCTGATAACGTGCGTGCCGTTCGTTACTGGAACGTTCCAGGCTCGCAGCGTTAAAGAAAAGAAACGCATCAAGACAGATAACGATTATTGTTGTGTGGCAGAAGGGGCAAGCCAAAAGGTGTAACTTTGCCTAAGAGTGTATTGTAAAGAGGCACGAATAAGCCCCAACACGCTGCACTGTTCTCCTGTAAAGCTTGCTCCCCTTAGGTATTTTCCTGTTGCACGTAGAGACATCTTTCCGATGTATTCTGGCGGCCAGTATGCATGGCCCCTTAAGCCTATGGTGATGCAACTTGTGATTGAGAATTGCCGGTCTCCACGATCTTGCTATAAACTTTATTGAATCAATCAACTGAGGCACGAGTGTCATTACTAGCCCTGACATATACTTGCACACGAATCACGGCTAAGGCTCTGTGTTCCCATCTGGCTGTTGGTTCAGAGGAGCAACAGTAACAGTGCCACTGAGAGAGCAGCACAGCACTCTCTCGGTAGTCCCTAGTGCGCATCTAGTTGCTGACGTTTACGCGCATGCGAGTGCATGCATTGCAAATTACGCATAACAAACGGTTTGCGTGATGCAGCCTTTCGGGCATCCATAAGTCACACAGAATTTGTCGTGCGCAGTTTGTATAAATCGTGCAATTAACCACGCACAACAGTTCTATGCTGCTAAAGAACAATTAACTACAGAACTGTGCACGTAAAGCGCAGCTGTGAAAACAATTTTGTGTTTTGTGCGTCAAGTCGTTACTTCGCACTCACTGCTTCATTGAGGTAACACGTGCTTCTCAAGCTGGCAATAGGTGCTCTGTGGCTTTTTGTCTCCGGTGAAGAGCAGTGCGACTTCGCGGATATACAAATTGCATTGCCGTGAAGCTGCACTGGAAAGCAACATTTCCGTATAGCTTGTCCATCTCCGCTTTACACTTGTTGAATTCTTGTGGTGGGTAATACACGCAGAAACACATTAACTCATTAGCCCGTATTGCAGTCACCTGAAAAAGGTCTTGGGGTGTCTGAATCCGTAGCGCCGAATGATCAGGAAGACGGCGCCAACGAGCAGGAGCAGTGTGAACAGTACTCCAAACACTACACCAGCCACGGAGCCTCCTGAAAAATGAAGAAAGAGAGAGAGAAACAAAAAAGAAACTGCAAAGTCACTGGTTGAAATACAGAGTCATGTCGATAGTTGACAATAAGAGTAAGCTTGCCTCGGGGCCAACGCTCATTTCCTTGTTCCTTACACAACCCATCAACCGACGTGAATGAAATTCATTGTGTTTAAGAGAGGAGGCCAAATTCTACCGAATTTAGGTAGCAGAATTTTGATCCAGTGCCTAAACTCGTTTATTCTTAATTTTCTAAAAATTAACGATTTCGCAAGGAATAACGTTGATGCACAATGTTTACAAATCCACAAGTATGCAGCGAAACAGATATCACAATTCTGTAAGCAGGATCTGTTATGTTATCACATCATGTTAAGACATGATATAAGAGTTCACAGCTTACATAGAACAGTTACGATGTATATGAGGGTTTTACAAAAGACCTACTCACAAATCAGCTGCATAATTCAGAGCAGTGTATATACATCCTACTTGCTTGCTTTAGATGTCTAAATAGATGCTGCTTATACAACGTATGATATCATTTTTTATTGCCAAGTTATAGAGTTGTATTCGCGACGCCAACTAAATGCTTGCCCCAAAGCGGCCATGCCTAGATCCAGCTGATCTAGGTTCAGCTGCAGGTTCTCACATTACAGCGTATGCTGCAGCATTGCCTAGGTAATTCTCAAACGCCGTGACGCCGCCACGCACAAGCCCAAAAAAGTAAAAAAAAAAAAAATATGGATGTCGAAAGAATTTTGCTGTGTACCGTTACGGCGTGTCATCACAGCAGAAGACAGAAATTTATAATTTCATCGTGCCCCGAAAGTAGCAGACGACACGCAACCTAGAGCGACATGGATAAGAAACTTGTGCATAGGACGACTGCTTTATTCCAGGCGTGTAGACCACTGCTTTCTTTTATTACAAAAGCAATTATATGGACACTCCAGGCGCATTCCTCTTGTCGCTGTGATGTCGCCGGGCAATACCATCGTCCCTGCACCACTGTATGTGGTGCACACGGCGTGCATACGGTGCACCGATCTGCATGGGGACAGAGTCTAGGCATCTAGGCGCACAAAGGGCTGATAGCTTTGTGTGTGCTGTGTTCTCGCCGCTCAGTTGGCGTTGAAATGAGAGGCAGCTCGAAGGTCAATTTGCTCACTCCTGATGCCGCACTTCCTCACTCCGGCGTTCTGACAGCGAGTTTCCGTGGTCGTTGAGGGCAATGTGTTCATGTTTGCTTGTGCGCGCGTGACACCATGCTTGTTGATTTAGTAACTAATCAAATGTTTACAAGTTTATAAGGCCAATAAAACTACTCTCTTTACTTCGTATAGCTGTCTACTAATTTGCAATCACAGTCGATGCTTCGCCTTTCGGGTGAGACTGCAACTTTTTTTGTTTTAAATATGTTGCTAGCATTTCAGATCGCGGAGTGCATCTTGTCTAGGCGGGCACTTTAATAAATTAGTGATGTAAGCTTATGTTTCATTTGGTTTGGTTAGTTTAGTTTTGTACACCCAGAATTAGTGTTACAGATGTCTTAAGCAACAGGGATATTCTCGCTAATGTACTTTTGTCTGCAGGCACCAGTATACCCGGAACAATAACTAGCTCGGAAGGTCTGAAGTTGATCATGAGAGCGAAAATGATATGCCGCAAGGCGACATATCATTTTGAGAGCATGTTTTAGTTTAGCGGCGTAAGCGGAAGATGCCATTTTCTCATTCAATGCGATGAGTTGTCAGTTAATTTGCTAGCACAAAATTTAAGTGCAATTGCAACAGCATTCATTCCACACGTGGAGCAATCGGACTGGTCACAGCGCCGCTAGTTTGTTTTCCAACACTGTGCACACAGCTAAATTCCATTACAATTGGTGCGTTTCATTTGCAAGTTGTGTATTTGCACTAATACAGGTGGCACTGCTCAAAAGGAAATGGTCACTAAATTTCGGAAACCTAGGGGAAGAAATTGGTCCGGTTGACTATTTACTTCTTATGCTTCACCGCGATTTGAGAATTTCTACGGACGCTGGTTGTCTGTTGTGTTCCCAAGTATGGGCCCTACCTCGAACATTGTGTACTACGAGCATGAATAAGCGCCAGTCATCAGGCATAAACTACCTTATCACATGGATCAGCCAAGTGTAAAGAGAAAGGTGCATCCCGACTCACAAACGGAACTCTCATTTGATTTTTTATTTCAATACACATTGACCATGAATCTGAAAACTTTTTAGCCTCATTCTATCGGTGCACCATATCCGTATTTACTTTCTGAAAGCACGACAGGCGTTATTGCCTGTATATTGTGCGGGATGCTATGCGATATACTGCAACACGAGTCACAGTGCGGAGTCGCCTGTGAAGGTCGAAAACGGTCAAGTATTGTACGTGTAGCGGCAAAGCAACACCACGAACAAGTGCTTGCACCTTTCGGAGGCACACTACGTATAAACACTTCCCTTTTCTAACCTACGGCTCGCTTGAAAAGCTCTTCGTCTTTCAAAAAAGACCGATGTGGCTCGCCAGGCAGGCCGGACATTTGCACGCACAGCGCAACGATTTCCGCGGTTTCAACGCTATAATCCTTGAGACCAATCTAAATAAGGTAATCGGCAGCAAGGTCGCTTTCGGCTTGGGCGAAACACCTCGATTCTATGCCACAAACGAGAAACTTGAGCATAGCACCAAGCAAAAGAGCTGCCGTGAACCTGAATGTTGTAGCACCACGACATTCAGCTTGTGCTGGCAACACAGACATTTGGACCGTGTTGCCAGCACAAGTAACGGATTCCGGAGTCGCCAATACTTCATGGTTAAAGTTTTCCAATTTTCACGGTATTCAGCAACTTTTGTAGCCAAATTGATGGCCAAAATGGAAAACATGCTGCCTACATTCTGTAGATTTTGACTTGTTCTGTTAAATTCAACAAACCCCACCAAATGCGGTGAAGCGGATGCCAAGGAAAACCATTTCTCAACTAGAAAGCTAGTTCCCACGTATTTACATAGAAGCTCCTAACATAACGTGCTACCTTGGCCGTGCAGCTGCTGCCCCTGAAGCAACTTTAAACGGAGACTAAGGAACTATAGAAAGTCATTTCGAAGTGATATTCTTTCAAAGATCTATTTTGACTTTTTTGGCAGGAAATAGTTCATTATTATCGAACAAAATAGTCAAACTTCCCCTTTTTATATTTTCACGCCGTAACCTCGGCGCCTGCATACGGCACTGTGACGTATTCTCCGGGGACCGTTCTGATGCAGGAAACTTTCTCGAAAGTTGCTAGGCTGAGTCCAAGTAGCAATTGCTTATATTGTAGTCCAATGTAGTCCTCCTTTACCAACAAACATTTATCTCGACGCCAATAGGCGCTGTCAAAATCCCTGGCATCATAGTAAGCCGTTGCGGAAACTTCAGGACGGCGTCGTTAAGCGCCTTTCATCTTTTTTTTCTTTTTTCCACTTTTCTGGCATTCTGAAGAAGCGTAGTTCACTAATACAGCTTAACTCAACAGTCTTTTTTTCATCCCCTTGACTTAATGATCTAGTACACATGAATAAACATCCAAGAGTGTGGATGTGGAACCAGCCGCCGTCATAGCACAACAGATGATATTCAAAACTTGCAAGTGCGCCTCTCTACACACCTTTGACGCAACCAACTTGGCAGACCTTGGGCTGTAATCATAATTAAAGTATCAAAATGTGGGTCAGTTACGCCATTCCTGCCACCATCCCATTTCCTCACTTAACAAGGTTTCAAAATGCGCGTCTCAGCTTTAAGCACGCTACTAGCAGGAATGCGGTCCTCTTGGTTAGGGAAAGTTAGCTCTCTGGGAAAGTTGTTCATGCGTCCACTTTCATTTCCTTAGCTTATCACTTGTACACTTCAATTAAAATTACTAATGACTTCCTCTCTACTTTTGCAGGCTTCATTATCTGTTGGCTTCATTGTGAACTTATTTATAGATGTAGTTATTTACTTACATCAGGGGGTATACATCTCGTGTGAAATCGTGTAATTCACACTCAAATCAAACACACAAGGCATGGTAAAAATTGTCATTAGATACCATATTAGCATTTGCAAGTAGAAGAACATTCCAGTCTCTTGCGAACCAAGGAAAAAAAAAATAACGCAAGGCGTCAATTTATAAAGGGAAAGAAGCTGCCGAGAGGTTGCCCGAATTTAACGTGAATATACGGACGTTACCTAACCTTGCGATGCACCGCTTCCGCCAGCCAGCGTGGTGTTCCACTTTTCACTCCCGGTCAGGCTCGCACTGAGGACGCTGTAATGCTCTGCATCCTCGCCTGTGGGAAACAGTATGTATGATACTTATAGGTCTGGTGTGCCCTCTTGAAACCACCTTGAAGCGACACATACTACATTTGCTTATATAGCGACACGTTTGACTGTTTAAATGCCCCCTCGCCAGGGCCCGTCAGAAATTCAGATTATACATTATAACTTGTGAAGTCCCCTCTAAAGAACCATTTTTTTTTTTCAGATTGGTTCGCTAATAGCGGTGATAGAAGAGACTGAAATGTCGCAATGCCATGCTGCCCGGAGGCAAGCTTCACTGCCAACATAGACACCGTCTTCCTGCCCTTTTCTGGCGAGCGACATCCCTTCGCTGTAGGCGCTGAGCTGTGCTCCGTATAGAGGGTTGCAGAAAATAACGCCTTTCCCTCTACCACAATCACTCTCCCTCCATTACTGCCTTCTAACATACCGCAGTCAAGGGACCATGCCGCACTATTATCACGAGCCCCCGCCTCCTTCATATTATTTTTTTCTACTCCTGTTGTTTTTTATCCTCTTGTGCAGTGCACTTTCGATGGCACTTTTGCGCATTCTGCATTGCATAGTTTACCGAAGTCACGTGCCATTATCAGTGACACTGCAGGCATGCGGTGTGACGTTGTCGCTCTGTCAGGAAGCAAGGTTCCCTTGAAAGTGACTGTGGGCAGGCCTGCCATTTGAATTTCCAGCCGTTTTCACGGTGTGCATCGATGCAATACCTTGCAGACATGGTCGTCAGTGCGTGAGGTGCGCAGCACGCTTGTCTGTTTGCAGTGCCCAAACTTGGCGAGAGTACTTTCAGCGGTAGGCTTCTATACACTTTGAAATAAAAATTTAGCAACCTCTTATCATAAATAAATATCCTTGCCTGTTATTCTCTCGTAGATGTCCGTGGCAAGGCTGTGAGCTTTTCCAGGGGCTATCGGCATCCCATTGTTCTTGGTGCCGAGATCGACGGTGATGACCTGAATGAGTCCGGTGTAGGTACGATGGATGTAGGCTTGCACATGTCCGCCATACTTGGGCTGCAAGGAAATCGCCTTGTCAATAAAGTGCATGTGACGATTTCGCCTGGCACAAATCGCAGTCTCTCCGCAAGCTGTAGTATGCGAGCCCGGCTATTCTACATGTGCCAAATGTTGATGGTAGAGTGAGACTACATGTAATACAACACGGTTATGTATATCACACACACAGACACACACACACTCTCTTTTGTTGGTATGCGATGTGACACACGCAAACGATAGTGTAAGATTAGGCAACTATCAGTAGCGCTTTTTCATTTCCGAGTCTGCGGACCAGCTGAAACCAGCATGTGCGCTCTAGCTTGAGCTACGTGACATGCTGTACGCACCACATGCCTGAAAGAGTTAACTGGCATTGGCACGAAAGAAGCATACATGCGGTAGTGCCTTATGGAGGAGCATCGAGATATACTGTGCCGGGTGGCCGAGGTTCGACACCACCGTCGGACACTTTAGTGGTTAGGCGATGTGAGAGAGGAACCCACCTACCTACCACAAAGTGCCCTGGGATGGTCGACCAAAGAACACTTCACGTTAAAACCTAAGACAGGGGTGGCACTGCCACCGGGAGCATATATGGTGGCAGCTCCTGTCTTTGTATAACGTCCAGCCAATAACGAAACTGCTAATTATGTGCATAACAGCTATTCCTGTGAAGGAAACACATCTGGCGTTCTGGGAAGCTATCAGACCTCGCTCACATGGGCACCAGACACGTCCAAATGTCGCACTCGCAGGACATGGTTGGCTCAGGAACCACAAAGATACATTGACAGGATGCCTGAATGGTGCATGAACAAAATGAGGAGGAGAAACACCAGTAGGAAGTTCGTGCTTGTGTCCATTTGTTTCTTGTACGTTGCCTGCTTGTGTGCTTCGAGTCCCTTACGGTGGGTCACCAGCAACATCATTTCTTGGAAACAATAAGTTTAGACTGGTAAAGTACTTTTTCAAAACGTTTTTGTCCTTGCTCCAGTGAAAAAAAAAAAAAACACTCATTGCTGATCTATGAAAAATGAACTAGAACAACAGGAAATGCTGTTAATGTTGATCAATTCAGAAAAACTGGTGCGAGAACTTACATGGGGCGTTGCCACTCACCTTGTGTTTTTGCCTAGTTTCTGCCTTACCAGTTTACGGTTTGGGCGGCTTTCTATGGAGTTCTAGAAACGTAATTAACCAATACAGCTCGCACAGCCCCGACAGAAGACTTAAAAAAGCCTGAGGTCGGAAAAGGCATGCTATACAAAGATACCTGTAATGCAAAAGCACTGTCATTTCATCTCTACAAGCCTGAGGATCTCTTGCCGTACACACACAATTGTCCTTTATATCGATTACTCGAGATTGCACTTCAAGATCTAGCATATGAGCTGGGTGTACCTTACGAGAATCTTTCTTAAACCACTCACTGAGCTCACCTTGATGATGTCGGTGAAGAGGAGCTGGACAACATTGTCAAAGATGAAGCCCGGACCGGGATGTATTAGCAACGCAGAAGCTGCACGGACGCAGTTCAACAGTTACATACACGGATGGGTAAAGCTGGAGAAGGTATACTCCCAAAGCGAGGGAGGGAGATAAAAGAAAATGCAGAAAACAAGTAGTTCACACTTGTCACGACACTCGCAATACAATGAGTAAAGTAGCTGAAATGATGGCGAATACATAGGCGATAAGGCATACGTATTGCCTACACCTGAAACTGCAATTCAATGTGTTGGTTATAATGCGCTGTCACAAAAAAAAAAAAAAAAGGAGAACTCTGGTAAGTATTATCGCTAATCAATAATAAATTTCAACATGTCCAGCACGCATTTCTTGATATTTGCCCAGTGCTTTATGGCTATTTCCGTGGACAATTTTGCAATCAAAACGCAACCTATGAATTAAATACAAGCTCTGCCCACATAAAAAAAAGCACTGCATCTGTCTCTCAGTGCCTCAAAATAATTTACTGTTCCCAAATGACGCCCATAATGAAAGAAGTTCACCTTTGCGTGGTGATGTCGCGGTGACGTTGCATGGTGACATCGTGCATCTTATAGGGCTGCCACTGACTCCACGTTACACACTTTCACTCTCCTCTCTACTTTTTTGCCAGAATATAAATAGCGACAGCCACTTTATCCTCTATCTCGTCCATATATGTGCCACACATTCCGGTAAACATATTAGAGACTCGCGACATCTAGTATTCGCTGGAACACACATGACGTACCGCAGATGGGACAGCAGTTTCCTATCATAACGATGGAGTCCTGGCAAGGCAAATCCTCGGCGCAACGGGGCGCGTGCTGTATGCAGATTCGCTCCAGGGGCTGCGGGGAAAAGAATGACCGCATGTACACTCTATTGAAAACAGTATCAACAAGACCACCAGATAAACAGATAAGATAATCTATAATTTTGAGAGCAACTATGGCCCTGTACTAAGGTTTCCTGAATTTATCTATACAAGCGCTAAGCAATTTTCAACCGCAGGCTTTGAAGTGACACTCAGAAAAAAAGAGAGACAAACGTGAGCCATTATTTTCTTTTAGAATATAAAAGTATGTTAGAAGGATAAAGATAAACACTAAATCATTCCAGATTGATAAAATATTTGTTGAAAACTTAATTTTCGTTAATTTCATGGAAAAATAGGTTCATTATTAGAATAGAAAATGAAGATCAAAGTTTCATTTCTTTTTTATTCTGCCCATAATCCTCAGCATCGTTAAGTCACTGTGAGCTGAAGTATCTTAAAGTATTTGTTTGTATTTTTCCCATTTTGGCTCAGTAAAAGTACTTGAAACTTGTCAATTTCAGTTTGTTTCTTCAAGAATGCAATACAGTATTTCTGTGCCAGTAAAAATTTTACTCGCCCTGAGCAGATGCCATCAAAATCCGTGATGACACTTCGAGCTGGTGCGCGAACCTCAAGGCAGGGTCACCACCCGTCTTTCGTTTTCGCACCTTTTTGGCTTACCGAGCCTGTCCACAAATTAAGAGCAGCTTTTCGGTATTGCAGAAGGGTAATATACAAATACAGCTAAATTTCTTTTCTCTTTAGAGTCCCCGTAACTCCAAAGTCACGGGCCCATTGAGCGTGTTTGTGAATAAAAAATAAATGGCTCTAACTGGTTTGTATGTCTTGCCAGGAGGACTGAAATGCATGCCACATGCTAATGTGAGCGTCGTTACAACTGTACATGACAAAAAGTCGCGAGGAGGCCAGGCGTTGAAACTGAAATGTGTTTGAGAAAGAACTGCACGTACAAAAAAAAAAAAAAAAAAGAAAAAGAAAAAAAAAAAGTGGGGCCAGCAAATGCGCATGCCGAATCCAGTGCTGCCTTGACACGAATTTGCACCCACCGCAGGCTCAGTGGCGTTCTGCTGCTGAGCATATGAGCTTGTGGGTTCGATTCCCAGTCGCGGTGTATGTATTGCAATGGAGCCCTCACCTCGGGCTGGTCGTTGCCGCACGAGCAGCCCTGCGGGTCTTCACAGTCCGGTGAGCCGCTAGTCAGAACGCCACTGAACATAGCTTTTCCTTCGTCGCTGCCGAGTAGCGAGTTCATCTCGGGGCCTCCATATATCTGCACGTTTTGAAATGTAAACACGAAGGAGGCGTGGACAATCATCATCGTCATCACTTTTATTCACCGTCCCCCTTTTTCCCAGTGCAGCATTCAGCAGGCAAGAGCAAGCTCTGGTCAAGCTTTCCGCATTTATGTAGATAACTTCCTCTCTCTCTAGACATCTCGGAGGCACATATAACACACAACAGGCTTCACACAAGGCTTAATGAACTAGTGTATACACTAACTTGCTATAGGAAGTCAAATAGAACAGACATAGGAAGAGAGAGAGAACATGCAGTGGAGTGCCCTATAAGGCTTTTACTGTTTACACTCAGCAGACCCCTCGATCGCACTCTCAGTAGATGATGTTTCCCATCGGGAATGCTTTCTTTATTGCGTGACGTCAATCTCAGCATAACACCTCATTATAGCGACTGTGCATCCAGTCAATGACTTAGCCAATCTTGTAATGCGCATCCAAAGTGATATTCCTGAAAGTGATCCATATTGAATAGCAGTTTCAATTTAGTTCCAGTTTACTACTACTACTACTAGTAATAGGAGTACCGGCAGTCGTAGAGCCAGCAGCAGCACTATTAGTAGTAGTACCAGCAGTCGTAGAGCCACCAGCAGCACTACTAGTAGTAGTACCGGCAGTCGTAGAGCCAGCAGTAGCACTACTAGTAGTAGCAACGGCAGTCATCGGGCCCACAGCACCACTACTAGTAGTAGTACTGGCACTCGTAGAGCCAGCAGCAGCACTACTATAGTAGGATACAACTTAAAAAAAAAACAGCAGTAGGCAACCAAAGCACACGGACAGCGTGGCATTGGGTTACTCCACTAACCAATCACAGAAGCAAACAAAGTCGTTGTCATGCAACATTTTCAAAATGGCGTCGTACTTGATACCTCGGGACGTGCACTCTACTCCGGAGCGTCTGCTGTTCTTGGAGAGTCTTTTCATCGCCAAAGCGATGAGATGGGCAACAAACATGGACAAAGTGCATGGAGTCTGATCATTTCGCTCTTCAAAAGTCCACGGTACAATGGATTTCACTGCTGAGCCCATTTTACTCGTGAAACTTTCATGCCAGCTGAAGTGAAACGACAGTAAATAGTTGCAGCGAAGCAAGCATTTTGTTTCAGTTCAAGAAAGAATTAGGCTTTCACCTTTCCACAGTAATAGGCGACTGAAAGCGTATAAAATTGCGCGCTTATAATTTTATTTTTGTGGTTACTGCCTTATTCGGGAAAGTTTGAAGTACGACCTATTTGCAGCCTCGCGGTTATGAGGGCGTAGGCGGGACTTCACTGCAGACTTCAGTTGTATCCAACTATAGTAGTAGTACCGGCAGTGGTAAAGCCAGCAGCAGCACTACTAGTAGTAGTACCGGCAGTTGTAGAGCGAGCAGCAGCACTACTAGTAGTAAAGTAGTACCGGCAGTCGTAGAGCCAGCAGCAGCACTCCTAGTAGTAGTAGTAGTCCGCAGCAGCAACATTATATAGTAGTAGGAATAGCATAAAAGTAGGTAGTAGTAGTAGTACCGGCCGTCGTATAGAGCCAGCAGCAGCAGCAGTAGATATAGACAGTACCAGTAGCAGCAACAGTATATATTAGTAGTAATAGTTTATATTAGTAATAATAGTAAGAAGTACTAGTAGTAGTATAGCAGTACGCAACAGTAGTAAGCATTTTATTATGAAATGGATAAAAGTTCCTGCTGGCAACATTGTAATCTATCTAGGCCACTGACTCCTGAACAGCGGCCAGCAGAAGTGGATGGGGGAAAAGGCAAGATGATCGATATGTAGTACACATACTAAAGAGAAGGCTGTATACATTTTATTTATTTATATCACATACCATGAAGTGCCTAGGCATTGTAGTGGGAGACGGGGTACATGCGTACAACAATAACGAGATTACTTATAATAAATTTACATATAGTTAGGGTGTCTATTAAGTTGACATTTTCAATTTCCCCGAGTTTTCGAGGTTTTCCCTGAATGCCTTTGCAAAATTTTTTAAATGAGACAGAGCTTTGTTATATGTCAAGACGAGGTGACACCATGTGGCCTGATGCTGTCACTCTCTCAGGGTGTCTACCAAGTTGACATTTCCAAATTCCCTGAGTTTTCCAGGTTTTTCCCTGAGTGCCTTTGCAAAATTCCCTGAGTGATGCAGAACTATGTGTTATGTCTTCTTCGAAAATATCTTCGAAAAAATTGCAAATCGAGTCGGACATTCTCAAATATGAATAAAAAAGGAGATGCATATACAGGAGCAAATGTTTTCGAATGTGAGCTATTTCTATCAACTGATGGCAAGCTCGTTGGTATGAGGTCCGAACTTTGTCAGAAGTGAGATTCTCTTTCAATAACTGGTGTGTCGACCTCAACTGTCCTGACATACTCTCAGCCCAGGCACAACACCTCAGTGTTGCGTTTCATTGCTTTAAAGAGTTTAGTTTGGCCTGGATAAGGAACACCTGCATCTCGGCGTCAGACAACACTTATTTTTAGCTCAAGCTCCTTGAAAGAAGCGGCGGCACACTCGCTTTCCCGTTCATTCATCAATGCATAGGTTCTTTCTGTTCTTGTCCTCCTTCCGCCACTCGTTCGCCCCACGGACCATTTGAAGCATCTTCTTGGTCAGTCGCACAGTTTACGTCCGATTTTTCGAACCCACTACGGGCCGCGAAAACGTCCGAAAAATCGGCCAGCTGGGAAAAAAAATAAATGCATGTCATTTACTGTATTTAAGGCCCTAAACCGCCACAGGCACATTCCAAAACGCTCTGAAGGCCTGTCACTACACGTATTAGGCATATCGGTGCTCGTACTGTGAGAGGAAATACCGGGTGCACGCGAATATAATTAAGGAATACATACTGTGTCCTGTGGCAATAGCCCCTCCCCACGCTTGTTATGCTTCCCTGCGATACTCGTGCCTATGCTTCACCAAGTAACATTTCTGTTCGAAGGCAAAGCTGACTTTCGGGGACCGGCATTATGAAATGCACCATGCTTTCCAAGCTTCTAAGCCAATCGCGAGGACCAAAAAGGCGGTCTCCGTGCCATTGCTGACAGCAACGAATTATTTCAATAAAACACACGGCACCCAACGGCAAGAAGCGTCATAGCGAACCTCAAAACAGCTAGGCCTAGCGTTGCTGCAGTGGTGGCTACGGCTGCCAGCGGATCTGCGTGCGAGAGTGCCGATTCAAGGCAGCGAGATAATCAAAATGGCAGCGGTGGTGGCTTTGATTAATGCCGTTTCGGACCTGAGGTCACGGCAAAACCTCTGGAAAATCGCACGGCGAAGAGTTCGTACGTCCGAAATTTCAGACGTTCTGATACATTGACTCTATGGGGTACGTGGTGGTGCCGCAAAGCCGTCCAAATTATCGGGAATCCGGAAAGTCGGTCGTTGACTGTACACTGGCAACTCCTCCAGAAGACGGCAGGCCGTCAAAGACGATCATTACGATTTCTGTCTGTTACTCGAGCCAGCATTACCGCGACTTGCGACCCTTTCAATAAAATCACAGCTAATTTTCCCTGATAGAGGCACAAATTCCCTGAATTTTCCCTGTCTTTTTCCAGACTACTAAAGATCCCTGAGAATTCCCGGTTTTCCCGGTTGGTAGACACCCTGTCTCTGTAAGCATGTTGAAACAAAAAATTATTTTATCCAGTTCAAACAGCAAAGTGTAATGTTTATTTTCTTCAAAAAGAAAACAAAAGCAAGGTGTTAGTAAAATGCACAATGAATAAAATATATTGGGAAAAAAATGGCAAACCCAATTCGAAATCGAGTCAAACATTTTCAAATACCAATGAAAAGGAGATGCGTACAGAAGCAAATATTTTCCAATATGAGCTACTTCTATCAACTGAAAGCAAGCTCATTGGTATGAGGCCTGAACTCTGTCACAACTAAGATTCTCTCTCAGCAGCTGGAAAGTCCACCTCAACTGTCCAGACATGCTCCCACCCCGTACACAACACCTCAGTGTTGGGTTGCACTGCTTTAAAGTTTATTTTGGTTAGGATGAGGGACAGCTGCATCTCGGCGTCAGCCAACGCTTTGCTTTTTTGAGTTCAAGCTTTTTCAAAGAGGCAGCGGCACCATTCCTTTCCCGTTGATTCCTCAATATTGCAAAGATCCTTTCTGCTCTTGTCCTCCTTCCACCACGCGTTCGCCCCAC
The DNA here is from genome assembly GCF_050947875.1 of Dermacentor variabilis. Classification (NCBI taxonomy): domain Eukaryota; kingdom Metazoa; phylum Arthropoda; class Arachnida; order Ixodida; family Ixodidae; genus Dermacentor; species Dermacentor variabilis. Next base: position 165,852,124 of record NC_134574.1, on the reverse strand, counting down.
GGACCACTTGAAGCACCCTCTTGGTCAGTAGTACAGTCAACGACCGATTTTTCGGACTCCGAACGCGCCGCGAAAACGTCCGAAAAATCGGGCAGCCCGGAAAAATGAACCCATGTCTAACTGCCCTTCAAGGGCTCCTCACTAGGCCCCATAGCAAATTTTCGTCATACGCTGCAAGTTGTTACATGTCCTCTAAGGAGCGTTCTGCCGCAAAAATATTTAAAATCGGCTCAATAATAGCCGAGATAGAAATATTTCAGTGCCGCGAACCCATGATTTCATCACGCGGGCTCCACTGCCAAACAAGACGCTCTCTCCACTCGCCCCGTCTAGCCTCCGCAAGCGAAATTCCTTCCCTGCGTTCTCCCATACCGGACCTCGAGGATCGTGTGACGCATACGTCACAGGGCCCGCCTTAATCTTTTTTTCTCCTCGCTTTTTTTTTTTTTTTCGGCACTACGCACTTCGCTGACAGCGTCCCGCGCGAGCTGTTGTCTCTAAAGGGACTTTAGTTGTCTCGTTCGCGCAGCGCACGATTTGCGCGCTGTGCACAAGGACACATAACTAGTGGTATAATTCAATGCTACACGAATACTGAGGCAGAACAAGCGGATCGCAGAGCATGATCACGCGCTGCAACACGGCAGAAGATGGCATACTTTCGGTACCTGCCCACGTGACTACACGACCATGGAAACAAGCAGACGAAGCGGAAGTACATCTCTCGTGCTTAGGTGCGAAGTAAAACAAGAAGAACATTCCGTTTGTGTTTTATTATTTTTCTAAACTTCAATTCGTCAATTCAAGCAAACACTGATCACACAAATAACAGATGTGGCCTTGAATAATTCTCGAAGTCACGTGCCACCACGAGCGACGTCACACTGCAGAACCGAGTACGTAGGCGCAAGGACGCGAGTATACGTCACCATCGGGCTTGGAGCGCAGCGGCCGCGAGAAGGAAAAGCGACGTTCGGATTGAAATTTCAGACTTTTCCGCGGCGCATAGCGATGTAATCCTTTGCAAACACGATCGTTGGCGCGCATTGTATGCTCTGCGCTTGTCAGCTCAATATTGTCACGTAGTAGTGACGGTGAGGAAAGCAGCAATACTGGGAACGACGAAACTAGCGTTTTATTGGGCGAGCTTTTGTGCCTTCAAAAAAAAAAAAAAAAAGGCTATACTCAAAGAACGGCGACAGCGCCGAACACAGTCAGCGATCGTCGAAAATCTGATCAGCGGGTAAAGCACGTCAGCTTTTGTACATCAGTCGTCGAATGTTTCAGAGTAATCGCTGGGACCCGCGTGTCTTCCACAAAGTTCTACATTATTCGCGTCGCGCATACATGCAATCAGATTACACAAGATTCGCTCACAGACAGCGGATGGAACCATCAATAACATTCCAGAAACTTCCTATACATGCATGCGTGTCCTGCGCTGTGCGATAACATTTGTTAGGCGAAGAAACGTGGTCGCAGAAGCTTGATGTGGGCGAGTTGGTTTTGCATACTTGAAGAAAAGAGCGCTACGAAGACACGGACCAAAAGAGGAACATGTACGACGGACAAGGCGCCTTGTCCGTCGTACATGTTCCTCTTTTAGTCCGTGTCTTCGTAGCGCTCTTTTCTTCAAGGAAACGTGGTCGCCCGATAAAGATAAAGAAGTACACGTGTCAATATTGCGAGACTTGGTGAGGGGCCCTTTAAGGGCTCAAATCGCCACAGGCACGTTCAAAAAAGCTCTGGAGGCCTGCCAGTAAACTTATTAGGCATATCGGTGCTCATAGTGCGACAGAAGACTGGTATGCATATACTGTGTCCCGTGACATTTGCCCCTTCCCACGATTGTTAAGCTTCAACGCCTAACATTTCTGCATTGAGGCGAAGTTCACTTTCGAGAACCGGCGTTATACAACACGTGGTGTTTTCTTTGAGCTTCGAAGCCAACCTCCAGGATTAAAACGGCGGTGTCGGTGCCATTGTTGATAGCGGCGAATTCTTTCAATAAAAAACACGGCACCGCACGAAAAGAAGTTTAATAGCTAACGTAGAAGCAGCTAGGCCTGGCTTTGCCACGGTGGTGGCTACGGCTGCCAGCGGATCTGCGTGCTAGTGCGCCGGTTCGAGGCGGCGAGATAACCTAAATGGCGGCGGTGGTGGCTTTGATTAATGCCGTTTCGGACCTGCAGTCACGGAAAAAATTACGAAATATCGGTCGGCGAAATGCCCTTGCATTCCAAATTTCAGACGTTCTTATACACTGACTCTATGGGGTACGACATGATGGTGCCGCGAAGCCGCGCGAATTATCGGGCATGTCAGAAAAAATCTGGAAACTCCTCGAGCCGGTGACCACGGCGTCAAATACGATTTCTTGTGATTCCTATGTTACTGGAGCCAGCATTAGCGCGAATTTCGTTCACTTTCAATAAAATTACAGCTAATTTTCCCTGATAGAAGCACAAATTCTTTGAGTTTTTCATGAGCATTCCCAGACTATTCAAGTTCCCTGAGAATTCCCAGTTGTCCCCCGTGAGTGGACACCCTGATAATGCTAGCGACATTTGCGCTCAACATGTTTACCAAAACAACATTGCCAGAAGAGATAGAGAAAAATGCCATTGACTAGTCAAGATACAGCTGAACAAGACTTGAAGTTACGTGGTATTGTCGCAATTCAAAAGGTGCACACAAGGTTTTGAAGAAAAGTGCACTCTTCGACTGACACGGTATCAGCGGAAGGATGGTTCTAATCACCGGTTGTTTGTGGAATAAATGAGTATAAAAACCTGCTCGTGCGACAAAATGTGCCGCTTATTATATGATGGTGATCAACTCAAGATGACTGATAAGTAGGTGTTAGGAGAAGCTCACTGCGAATGATGCGGTGACGATGCACTTTCTGAAAAAGGCATAAGCTAAAGACCTTTATGTGCAGCGATAGCAAGGGTACACACAAGCTGCTTTTCATGGATGTTAATTATACTTTACGTACGATCGTAGCTGGAAAGAATGAAGCGCGTGGAATTGCTTTGAACCATTTCAACGAAGTTAACGAGCGTAGCATTGCTAAGGTGCCGAATGGCAGCAGCATCTTCCAACTTGGAACGTATGACTGTTTTGTAAAACAGTAATTTTAGTGATGCAGGGCATTTGCTAAAATTTTGCCAAAGGTACCCCAACATGCAGTTCGCGTCTAAGTTTAAGGCGCTTACCTTCATAGTTTGCGTGTTACAAACATCAATATGTATTGGTGGCACAGCCCCGCAAGCCGTCATTGTCATCAGCGAGCCGAAAAAAAAAAAACAAGTAAATCGGTACAGGGCCAAGGGAAACCCAGTGCGCCAAAAGGGTTGTAAAAATTTGCGTCGAGGTGCTCACCCGGTCGCCAATCTGGACCTCGCGCACCTTGGGCCTGAGGCCGTCCATGTCGATGCGGAATCGCTCGTCCTCGAAGATCACGAAGTCGCTGGGGCAGGGCACGAGCTCGGAGTCCGGCACCGCGGGCGGCCTGGGCGCCGTGTCCGGCCGGTTCTCGACGGCCTCGGGCAGCAGCTGCGACGACTGGCGCAGCGCCCAGTGATCCGGGTTGTACCAGTGCACGCGCTCTTGGGCCGCGAACTGGGCCTCTCCTATGGCAGGGCGTCGAGGCGTGCGAAAAGAGCACAGCGACCACAGGCCCGCCGAAAAAGAACTAAATTTATTCGCAATCCAGACGCACAAGCTGAAATTGACGAGCGCAACGTAAAGCAGTTAAAGCGGTGAGGCGGGCTAGTTGGCTGCTGGATCGCGCATTCGTGTTTGCAGCTCGGATTTGAAAAGCACCTACACAGAAGGAAACAAGTATAGACTGGACGAGCGCTGGACATCGACTTAGTTGATGTCCAGCCAATCTCACGCATGACGAGGCACGTACATGAGCAGAATGTTAAGACAGAGGCCATATGAAGGTGAAGGTAGGTACGTGACAACGCAATACCGTGTGTCCCAGCTAACGTTAGCCAAACTGTATAACGAAAAAAATATTTAAAGAACATGATGCAAGATATGTTTATGAATTCTATGGTGTTCAGTGGTTAGAGATGTGACTACCTAACATCGTAGGCCAAGGGAATCGGCCCGGTGCTTTTCTCCGATACTTTTTTTTTTTCCTGTCCTAGACTAATCCATATTCTATTTCAGTTTCAGTGCGTGTTTTTCGATTCTTGTACCATTAGATTTTTTTCGTTGTTTACTGACATTGATGGTATTTCTTGCTATGCCAACCCATATGCTGCAGCTGTCTTATTGTGCTGCAGATAAATGTAGGGATCGGGGGCACCGTCAATTTCTGTCGAGCTTTCCTCACGACTCCTGCTCTTCTGAGCGGAAAATAAAGTTCATTGTTTCATTCCTTTTTGCACAGTCGCCGCACTGTCGAATGCTGCATACCGATGACACGCACACGTTCCCTCGCGTACCACGAGACGTCGCTGTCCTTGCGCATGGCGCGGCATGGCACGGCTACACTAATGCCCTAGTTACACGGGCAGCTTAACCGCAGTTAAACTTAACCGTTGTTAACTCGCTCAACCGCGGTTAACGCGAACCGTAGTCCACCAGAGTTACACGGGCAATCCCGACCACGGTTAATTTTCTGATGACGCGTCACGTGATCTCTTGCGTACAGGCTTCATTTTGAATAACTTTTCTTCGACATTTCATTACAGCGGTATAAAGAGGTTATTTTTCAGCAAAACAATTGTCATGTTGGAGAGTTTTAACGTGTGAGACTGCGTTTAACACGTGTAGGTTATTTATTTTCGATACGCCTGCTCTCACTTGTGAGCATGCCTGGTGGGCATACAACTATATAAAAAGTCAGAATTGAGGGTCACAAATGGGTAAACATAAAATAAAATTAAGTCCTCTGAACGAAAAAGGTAAAAAAAAACATTCTCAATGAACAAATGAATGTTTCAACTAACAAACACTGGCTGCATAATTAAAGGGAGTACAACTTTACGCGAATGCACAGACGCGGTATAAGCCCCGCACTCACCCACGCAGTCTCCGTCCGTCTCGACGCTCTCGAAGCTGAGCGCGGCGCCTTCCTCAAGCACCAGTTGCCCCGTCTTCGGGAATACCTGCATTGCATGAAACGGCAACGCGTTGTGACGTATAGGCGCGATCTCTTTTAACGGGAACAGATTCAAAAGAAGAAACAGATCTCAACTGTGCTGGATAAGCTCGATTATTACCCGAAAAGGTGGAACCTCACTTGCGCGCTATATGGTATCGCGTGTAGTTAGACAATTAATAAAGCTTTCTAACTGACAATTATTTGCCTCATGGAACATGTTGCAATACGCGGAACTAAAGCGACGGATGGCTGAAGATTTAATTAGACGGGGGCCATACCTTTACCTACAGCACTCATGATGTAAAACAGGTGACGTAATCTCATACCACAAGCGTGTCACGCACTGAAACAAGAAATCGATAACGACGATAACTCGGTGAAAACAATCATCGGCAAAATGTAGGACACACACGTGACAATATCCATAAAAACACGGGGAAGGCGGGGGATGGAAATTCAAGACCATGAGCAAAACGAGAACAAGGTGAAAGCAGGAGCCAACGTTTCGACAAGCCTTGAAGAAGACAAGTCCCCTTGTCGAAACGTTGGCTCCTGCTTTCACCTTATTCTCGTTTTGCTCAATATCCGTAAAAAGTAGATTACGTCAGCCTACAGACAAAGAACTTTTTAAAGGCTGTACGCCCTGTAGCCTGGTATATGACCCTCCTCCTCTATAGCAAAGTTAATACAGTGGCGTTTGAAAAAAGAAAACAAATAAACGAATACTCTAGAGACGCGTCGAGCTTTTGAGTGCTGCCCTTAGGTTTTCTCCGCTTTGTTTTGTTTTGCGTGATAAAAACGACACACATATGGGCTTCAGACAAGATGACACGAACCAGTTCAAATTTTTATATAATTGGCTGTCGCAAATAAAACTCCAACTATTTGCACATCTCCGAGGCACATATGACACGCAACAGGCTTCAGACAAAATGATAAACGAACCAGTGAGAACACTACATACTATAAGTCGCCATCGCAATAAAAAAAATTGTAAACAAAAAAAGAAAAAGAGCAACGCGCCAGCATTACGTTAGCGTCCATGTTGTCGCCGCTTGAGAGCGGGACTGAGAAAAGAAAAATTGCTACAGCACCGGACCCGATTTCAGCATGTTTCTTTTTGTCTGCGTTAATGGTTACACGTAGCCCGCCACGGTGGCTAGTGGATGACGTTCGCTGATGAGCATGAGGCCGCGGGTGCGACTCCCGGCCAAAACGGCAGCATTTCTATGGGAACGGAATGCGAAAACGCTCGGGTACCGTGCTTTGGGTGTAGGTCAAAGAACCCCAGCTAGTCTAAATTAGTCCAAAGCCCTCCACTAAGGCATCCCTCCCAAATGCAGTTTCGGGACCTTAAAACACACAGTTTGACAAACTTCTGCGGTTATTATCGCGCGCACTGACCAGCGCCCCGAGCTGCACCGCCGATCCGACGTAGATGGCCAGTCCCTGCGAGTGTCCCAACGAGGCCCTCTGTCCGGCACAGGGCGGCTTCCCTGCCTGCCAGTTGCGGCCCGTCTCCCAGCGGGTATCCGGCAGCCAGCGCTTCACGGCACCCTCGCCGCAAACTGCATTCATCAATTGATATGAACGCCACGTGAATGTCTCCGCGAACATGTCCGAGTTGGCGTAACGATTCTATTCCCAATTCGTTTACTTTCCGCGCTTCGTCAATGGTCCGAATGGCACTCCGCGTACGCTGTCACCAAGATCTGCTAGTCGTGGGTAGCGGATGGAAAGAAAGGAATAGAATCGACCGAAAGGAAACGCTGCGTTATGCCTATAATCTATCTCACAAGTCGTTTACAGCACTGCTGAAGCTACACGACTCCTTAGCCAATAGGAAGCCGAATGCCTCTCGAGATGTGTTCATGCACGCAGCGTCGTCTGCTCAGCGGCTGCTGAAATCGCTACTGCGTGCATGCGCAAACGTCCTAACGTGTAACGTATCACTGTAACGAATCATGTACCAAGCAAAAACAATACTTTCTAATCCTGTCATTTAATGAGACAGTTACGCCCCGCACTATATTTCACTGCGCAATGATATTGCCTGTGTGCGCTTCGCTGGAGTATCGTTTACGTTCGTGTTTTTGCAATGACGAAAAGTGAGACATCTCAGTAAGGTTTGAATTACGGACGGACGGACAGACAGACAGACTGACGATGCTATACATAAACGACAGGTGTCACATGTGTACATCGACAATGGTGGCCCTATAGATACATCTGGGGGGGAGAGAAGGAGGGAAAGTCCGGAAGTATTCGACAGACAACAAACTACATGGTGCACCTGGAAGGAACGCATTATAGGAACAACAAAGGAAAAAGTCAAAAGTTGACTGGACAACGTGCGCTGCGGTGACTCATTGCCAACATTTGCGGTGTTCCGCTGCTGAGCACGAAGACGCGGGCTCGGCTTCCGGTCACGGTGGCTGCAATCTGACCGTGGCAACACGCTAAAATGTCGCTGCACTGGGATATTAGTGCACGTTAAAAAGCCACATACGAAACCAACGCTATTCCGAAGCCCTCCGTGTATAATATACGGCGTGTTTCATAGCCGACAGTGCAGCTTTACGACGTGAAAGCCAGGCAAATATTAATCTTGAGAAGCATCTTATGAGTCGCAGTTGCAGTATCCACACGAAGTGGGCCTCCATAATTCAATTCCCACATTATGTCGCGAGGCAACTCAGGCGAATTAAAAAAAAGAAGGCCTCGTACATGTATATTTGTGAATCTGAGTAACTCATACGTCAAAGAAAACGAAGCTGCATGAGCGAGTTCTTCCTCACGTGCACCCTTCGTCGGACGTGTCTTCTGGATGGTTTATCATCGACGCCCAGGTATTAACGGCTACGCTTCGAGGCTCTCGCGTATAGCCTGCGTTTCTGGACCACGCCGTTAGGTTTCACAGCCGCAGTCGTACAAATTCCTAGCTGACCTCCAACGATGAGCCGGTAAAACGCGTCCTGAGAAATAATAAATACGGATGACTGGTTAAAAACAACGCGAAAAGATATTGTCGTCTGTTCGAGTAGAGTATACACAAGGTTATACCTTGAGTATACTTAAGGTATACCTGAGTATACTGTACTCGAACAGACGATATCTTTTCGCGTTGTTTTTAGCCAGTCATCCATATTTCTCGTTGAGTATACTGTACTCGAACAAACGACAATATCTTTTCGCGTTGTTTTTAGCCAGTCATCCATATTTCTTTTTTCTATATAACTTTTATTTTATAATAACGTTTCGAAGCGAAAATTTGGCACCCCGGCGCAGGCTGCGTCGTCGGCTGTTCTTTGAAATTCGACACTGAGCACGCCGCCGCACGTCGTGGCCGCGCAAAAACGGTTGTGGGATTTAAAAAAAAAAATCTGACCGTTTCAACTCGCACTTACCTGACAGGGAAAGCAGCGCTAGGCAAAGGAGTACAGGCAGCATGGCAGTGAACGTGCTGATGATGTATCTTTGACGCGAGCTTGCGACTGGTCCGCAGTGCGATCCCGAATGAATGAGCCTCCAGATACCGGGAGCTGGCAGAGCGTGGTACGAGAGGAGCCCCGACGTCGTCGAAGGAGGCACGGTCGAGACGCCGAGAGACTGTGCTCGCCCGGGCGCTCCACCCCCGGAGCGGGGATCGAATTCTGCCCGCGAGTCGGTCGGACGCCCACCGCCGCAACGTGAAAGCTTTCGCGCTGGGCCAGTGGCGACGGAACGCCACGGAAACGCCCGCAGGTCTCGCTCTGTCGCGCTTGTATACGTCACCATTTGCCACTCACAAGCGCACGTAAAAGCGCATATCTGCATTTTTGCCTGGTGAGAACGGCGTGATACAGGGATACAAGTGCGACGCATATTTGTCGGCAGGAGGAGGACGAGGAGTAAACGTTTATTTTCGAAACAGTATCCCGGGGTAAGCCCTGGTTCAACTCTAGGTGGGAGGTCTCCTCATTCCAGGTACCCTCTGGCACTCATTTCTTGGTGAACATTTGCCACTTTGACAGTATCTATCTATCTATCTATCTATCTAGCCGCCAAGTCTTGGTGCTCTCATGGTCGCTTCGTTCACGTGGTATGTACCACAACTGGCATAGTATGACGAAGTTCATGCCAAACATAAATTGTAGGTCGTGGCATGCGTGTCATATGTAGGTCATGAAACAGCCGCCTACGTGTTGGTCCTCTCATGGTTGTTTCGTTTACTTGGGAGGCTCCCCCCACAGTGCTTCGCATGACACCGATTCCCACAGGGCGCGGGATCTGCCGCCTTTTTTCTCTCTCGCACCTGTAGTGTTCGTGACATATTTAATGTGTTGTTTTATAATGCATAATAATATTTGGGGTTTTACGTGCCAAAACCACTTTCTGATTATGAGGCACGCCGTAGTGGAGGACTCCGGAAATTTTGACCACCTGGGGTTCTTTAACGTGCACCTAAATCTAAGTACACGGGTGTTTTCGCATTTCGCCCCCATCGAAATGCGGCCGCCGTGGCCGGGATTCGATCCCGCGACCTCGTGCTCAGCAGCCCAACACCATAGCCACTGAGCAACCACGGCGGGTGTTTTTTTTTTTATAATGCACTTTTATCTCTTGTGACATTTTGTACATCGTACTGCATCTAATGTTTGTGACATTAATAATGCGTCATTTTATAATGTCATTTTTCCCTTTATGATTATGTGTGATATGGTTCCAAGTTACTACTTACAAGAAAGGAAGTAGCCAGGGGCACCTATTGTTACTGACCGAGAACTGCTTATTTATTCATGTCAATAAAAAAAGAGAGATCGAGAGAACATTGCTCATGCACACTTCTTTCTCTAGAGCTGCACAAGCCTCAAGATTAATCCTATATTAACGTGCTCAGTTTCCGATCGTAAATAAAAGAAGAGTGAGCCAATCGTTACAAAATACTACCTAAGGACCTTTGTAACGATCAATGATCCATCAGAACAATGAGATGGATCGTCAAAAAAAAGAAAAGAAGAAAAAAGAAAACTGAAACCCCTCCGCTGGGCCAACGCGATGGGACGTATAACCCGAAGTATGTCATCTTTTTTATGAGTTATTATTGCAGGCATTATCGTTCTCTTCAACTTACTGCACGCGGTCTACTACCCTCTTTTGTCTTTTTTATTGTGTGGCTTGGTGCAAGAGCATATTGCTGTTGCTATACTGTATGGTTTGTGATACGCGTACTTGGTTCTGTCTATGTTCATCCACTCTTGCTTGGGCTTGCCGGCCTACAGCTGAAATAATAATAATAATAATAATAATAATAATAATAATAATAATAATAATAATAATAATAATAATAATAATAAAACAAACTTTTTCGTTCCAAGATAATGCTCGAGGCCGTATTTCGTTATGATCGATGATACGTCATAACAACGAAATGAATCGTTACAAAAAACGGCCTCAACGATCCATCTCATATCAGTCCCTGTTAACGGTTAACGCTGATGATTACATCGACGTAACAGATCATGATAATAAAGGTCCAGCATGGTCGAACAAGACGAATGCTGGAAGGCAATCCATGTTTACGCCAGACTCGGCTCCACGCTCACAGCGCCAAGAGGATGGTAGCATGTGTTAATAAGAACGCATCGCGCAACAGATCTTCAGACTTGCGCGCCACCGCTCGGCAGCAGTCGCGACTAAGATGAATGACCAATCTTGCGCACTGAAGGCCGGGAATCGAACTTCGTGTCCAGCATCAGACAGTCAGTGATCCACCGCGGCGGATGCTTGGAGCGATTCAATTTTCAGTTTCAGTTCATTTCTCATTCACACAGAGCAAAACATTTTAAGGAGGTGCCAGTGTCAGAGCCGAAGAGAGATTCCCCGTAAGCATTAACAGACATAAACGTAGAATGTAACATCAACACGTGTTCTGAAGACCATGGCCCCCAAGACTGGGGCATGCGTGGCGCACCGCCCGATCTCGGAGGCCATGTGAAGATAAGTTAGCTCTGTATGGAAGGAGTACTGATGCATAGTACTTAGCGCACGTCGACACGTAGTACTACGTGTTCGATGTGTGAATTTTTCTTTTGTCACTCAAATGTTTCTATTCGAGTTTCTTGTTCTTGCAATATAGTGAGGCAAACGCCTAGTCAAGCGGCAACTCCGAAACTTGTGCCTGTCCCAGCAGTCCTTGATGATGAAATAAAGTTGAAAGTTGATTTACTCGTGGGTCATCTAATTTGTTGTAGCATAGGCTGACTCGTCGGTCATCTAATTTGTAGTAGCGTAAGCTGAACGACATGGACACAGAAGGCACACGACAGAACACAAAACGCTGCTATCCTCATTGGTTCGTTGGGTTTAACGTTTCAGAAACTCTGGGGTTGTGAAAGACTCCGTAGTTGAGGGCTTTCGAATACTTTAGACCCCGGTTTCGTTAACGTGCAACTAAATGTTGCCGCATCGAACGGCAGTCGAACCCGCAACCCGTAACCTAGTACTCGGCAAAAAGTCGACAGTTGGCACCAAGACTGTTAGAAAGTTCGTACAGTGCTTCTTTGTGCATGCTCTCAGATAAGATGGAGGGGAGCGTCCGCTGAGGCGCGAGTTCTTCGATAAAATGCCTAACGTTTCTTGAAAGTTGGCGGGCAACAAACATGACGCTTTGCATTCGTCACGAAAGTTTACTGATGGTCGACGATACCGAGGCATAGTCGCCGAAACGCACAAACAGGACCGATAAGTGCTCTTGCGCTGGCGCCAACACACGCATAGTACATCAGCTAACTCGTGACACCAACTTCACAACAAATTTCACTACGCCATCACTGCCGTAAAGGATACCGGTATTTAAAAAAAAAGACTCTCATCCATCGGAAAGAGTAAACGCGACGATACAAAGGAGACCCACACTAATTTCTTAAAAAGTAAGCTTCGCATTTGAACAAAAGGCTTATCCTGGCCCGGGTACTCGAACCCAGGACGACAGTATTCCCGGGGCGGGCGGGTAGTCGCGCTCTAAGACATCTGAGCTAACCAGCATAGGCTGGTTAGCTCAGATGGCTCAGATGTCAGGTAGCCGCGCGGGACCCGAGGTCACCGACTATACAGTGCTATATAGTCTTTAGCGGACAGAGCAAAATATATGAGACGACGAGCATTTTAACACTTCTTGCGCTTTTTTTTTAACCGTGACAAGCCGCCACAATCATCTATATGAATAAACAGGGATATGACCTAAAAACATCACAATATGATAATGATTACACGTGCACAGTCTTTGCGTCTCGCTCTCTCTATCTCTCTCTCTCTCCCTGCTGGCATCATATGCTGACGTCATGGCACCAACAGGGCAAGTGCGCGCGCGCACTGAATTTCGGTTGGCACACATATGCAGCCTTTTCATAAGAAGCCAACAAACACCGACACCAAACACAACATGGGGGAAGTTACATGTGCTTAATAAATGAAATGAAGAAACGATAAATTAATGGAAATCAAAGTGGATGAAAAAACTTGCCGCAGGTGGAAGTTTTTTCATCCACTTTGATTTCCATAAATTTATCGTTTCTTCATTTCATTTATTAAGCACATGTAACTTCCCCCATGTTGTGTTTGGTGTCGGTGTTTGTTGGCTTCTTATGATATGACTAATAAAAATCGGGCCCCTCGGTCAGCCCCCTCTCTTCTCGTTTATATGCAGTCTTTGTAGCATAGTCGTCTCGTCTTTCCTGATCAATGTTGTTGAGGCGCAAAGAAAAAAAAAAGAAACTCGAGGAAGACTGGGACATGCACGCGCATGTCCGTGTATGTACCGGTTCTCCCCGTTTTCCTCTCGCGCTCCACTTCAAGCCTCGATTAATTTGCTGGTCCAGCAGCGAGGGTTGACAACATGCCAAAGTCTGAGGTCGACAGTGAGAATAACTAAGGTCGTCGCTGAAACGTTTCGCACGATGATGATGCGGTTTTATTATGTAATGGGGATAGGCTCACACGGCCTACTATAGGGTAAGGTGGTCGGGGATCGAATCAAGTGATGTCGTTCGTCACAAATAAGCCAACTGTGTTAAAATGCGACATCACACTCATGACTCGTATAACCTCCCCCCCCCCCCCCCCCCCCGCCCATGAAACTTAGATTAACGTTTCCTTTAGTGCTCGGTCAACATACATGCTTCACTCAGTGCGGGCACAGCTCTCCTTGTGGGTCCGTGACCGTCGAGCAGCTCCAACCGAAGCCGGCCCTTCGGTTTCCCAAGCCCGCAGCACGATAGTGTCGATAGTGAGCGAGATGTTCGAAGAGAGGAGCCGATAGCGTTCGCCCGCGCAAAGTCTGCAGGCACGCCGGCGAGGCGGTATGCGTTGTCGAGCTTTTCAAAGCTACGACGCCCAGAAAAAGTCGCGGTGGTGTGCCAGTCACCCAATACTTGTGAGCAGAGCTCGCTGGACCATCAGTGTGAGTCAAGCTGCCCGCACGTGCGGTGGTCGTTTGAAGGAAATGTCAACGGAGCGGCGGCTTCTGACGACAAAGATCGTCGCCCCCGCTGATAAATAAGGTGAGTGTTACTGTTTCAGTTTTACGTATTGCAGTCTTTTGAAACAACTCCCGCCTAAACTTTGATCTGCGGAACGTCCGTGGAGCGTGGAGGCACATGTCCTGTCTCGGGTTTGCGCATTACTTAAGCGCTCGCATTCATTTCTACAGGATACATGTCCCAATGAGACCCTAAACTATCGATGATATAGTGTGATTCACGCATTTTTTTTTCTTTCTTTCTTTTTCTGTGAATTTCGCTTTTTTTTTTTCTATCGCTAGTCATATATTGCACGTGAAGCAACGTGCCGAGCTTTTTGAGATACATCAAAATGGCGATACAGGTCACTAGCTGGGATGTGACCTCTCCAGTTATCATTAAACTTTTTCTCTGAAGTATACCGTCACGGGGAGATATGTACAGAAATGTATACGCAGGACCCAGTAGAGTCCATGTTGGACTGCAATCATGTCTTGCGCAGACCAGAAACACACACAGAGCAGCGGCTGCACTCTTGTCGTTGTAGATGTATATATATAGATGGCGCGTACATTCCTACTCTCGGGGATTGGCCAGGAACCAGGTAGTTCGGTATAAAATAAGGAGACAAACTTCTAGAATTTGAGGTTAGAATCATAAGAGATAGATTGGAGAGAATGATTATTTTTATCGATGGGGGCGAAATGCGAAAGCTCCGGTGTACTTAGATTTAGGTGCACATTAAAGAACCCCAGGTGGTCGAAATTTCCGGAGCCCTCCACTACGGCGTGCTTCATAATCAGAAAGTGTTTTTGGCACTTAAGACGCCATAATGCAATACAGAATGATTTTATGAAAGTTGTAGCCGGAGTAGAAAGGTCCTCTCCTTCGTGATGCAGATGACGAGAAGACGGGGAGCCGACCCACACTGTATTCTTGAAGACATTACGTGCAACCTCACACTTCCTCAGCGACTCTCTAAACAATCGATCTGAAGGAGGCTCGGTTATCGGCAGTGGAACATTTGGAAGCAACACACAAGAACGAAACATAAATTTACACGGACGGGTCAATCAGCATGGATTCTGATAGGTGTGCTGCTGCATTCTGCCCAAACCCACCTGTTACAACATCATTGCCAACACCACCATGTAAATTGCTCGTGGCACTGTACCACTTTGATGAAATCCAGAGTAAAGATGGGGTCCGACAGATGGAAACACACTGTGGGATACCACACGACGTCACTCTACTAACGCATTAAAAACAACACAAGGGTAACAGAGCAGCCTTTGACAAAGATAAGTCCACCTATAGAAATGTCGGTCAGCCTGCCTGAGGCACTTTACACTTGTTTATCCAACTTTTAGCTCTGAGAGGAAGCTCAGCTTTGGGCTCCAGGGATACTCAAGTTTTCCCATTTAAATACACGTGGAACACGGATTTTCTCTTCCTATCAGCTATTTCCTGCCTGCACTAAATGTATTCCGCGATCATTCTTAATGAATGTGAAATTTGTTACGCTTCCGGCTTAAGTCTGCGTCGACCTTAAGCTACGTCAAAGCGACTTCCATGCACCATTTGACTCTGTCTCTGCATGGAAACATTCAACTACAGCGAACGTTGAGGAACGTGTCCAGCGACGACAGAGTCCATTAAAATTTCTCTCTCTCTTCGTTCGAAACATGCTAACACGGACAGGAAGAACAGTCAGAGGAAAGTTGACAACTCGTTGGGTAGCTACAAGCCGCAACTTGTTTAATATGCTCGTGGCACACTCACGCTTGTAGCGAGAGCTAAAAGACATGTTTTTCGCCGCAATTTAACACACACGAAAGGAAGACACATAATGACAACACGGGCGGCACTTCCAACTGGTTTACAGCGCACGCGTACAGCGCATGCGTGTATGTGTATATATATTCATGGGTCACAGCCCAAATTAAACCTGTTGGAAGTGCCGCCCGTGTTGTCTTTATGTATCCTTCTTTTGTGTGTGTTAAATTGCGGCAAAAAACATGTTTTTTAGCAAGCACCAACTAGGCCAACAAGCAGTTCTGTTGTAGTGAGAGGTCCGAGTTGAGGGCAGACACTTGTACCGACGACGTCAAGTCGGGATTCGGGAAGCTTTTGTAAAACTCGGAACATTCGATTTTGAGTTTCCCAGCACTTCTACCCCGGTGGTATACGTGGCACTCAGATATTTGGATATACTAGTCGTCAATACACGTCCACTGCGAGAGCAGATAGCGACTTGACGTCACTGTTTCGCAATTCCCGTAGGAATTCAGCGTCGTCTGCCCGGCGACCAGATTTTTGCCGAGAAGTCCAGAGGTATCGTAGATAATAGCGCAGACGAGAAGACAAAAAGTAAACACAGAACACGTTGGTTGGGCCCTGGAGGGAGGGGTCGGGGTCACAGTCAGGCTAGGCTCGGTGCGTTCGGGATAAGGGCTGCTGCGTGGAACGGCTGTGTGGCGAGAGCTGTGTGGTTCGTCTGCTGGTGCGCACATCGCGCGAACGCGCGCTCCAGACGGACGCCACCCAGGCTTGTCGTCGCGTGTAATTTCTTTCCCAGCAGGAATGTCGGCCGTGATGGGTCGACCTTGTCCTACAGCAATTTTGTAACAATAACTTCGTCACGTTGTAACACTGAGTGGAAGTGAAAGTGAACAATTGCGCCGCTTTTGTTTCAAGCATCAACAAGGATAGAGGAACACAAAAAAAAAGGTAAGAGAGCCTTTGTCTGCTTTCCTATCGACCTCTTCTTATCAGAGCTCACGTCTGGCTCGTATGTTTCAGTACAGAAATGTGCAGTTGCAGAAGGGGGCTTCGCACTGTGGCAGCTCCATAGTCGCTGCCTCTTGCGAGAGCATTCTTCAAGTACAAGTTCCACTTCTATCAGCGCATCATTGCGTGAACTGCTTCACAGGACGCACTGCTATCATTGCTATCATTGGCGCTAGGCCGGTCGTAACCGCCGTAACACGCCTTCCGCGGTGCCTTCTGCGCAAGAGAATCGTGACGGAGACGCCGAGTTTCAGTTGCTGCATTGCATGCGTCACGGCGATTCCTTTATCAGACCAAGAAATCTCTAGCCGCAGAAATTAGGGGCAGGCGCGGACAACTACCACATGCTACCACAATGCATTCACGCATATATGCAACGCGGACACACGATTGTTACTCTCTTTCTAGAAGCTGACAAAAGCGAAGCATACATATACAACGCGTGCCTCGAGTATTCGTGCACTCGACATTGACGCGGCTATCTGAGGATAGCTCGTGCTTCCGTTAATACCAGAGATAACGGAGCGGGACAGTGATAATGAAGAGGAAGCTAAGACACAAGAAAATACTTGAGCGATTGTTCAGAAGGACTCGATAACTGAGAGTATGCCGTTTATATGCCTGCAGCATACATGGGGTGTGAAGAAAAAAAAATGTTCGAGAACTTCGAGCCCCAGGCCCAGAGTTTCCTAAGAAAATTACTGGCGCTACATTCTGAGGGAGGGCAGAAAAAATATCAAAGGAAGAAAGGTACGGAGGCCAACCAGAAAAGGAAAAAAAAAAAGTCAGGTTTGTTACACTGCACGGGGTAATAAGGATTTAAAGAGATAGAAAGGGCGAAAGGTGGGTGGCAAAACAGAATTCGGCCCTGAATATTACGAGGCGACACTATCACAACTTATCTAGCAGGTCTGTTATTCGCAGGAGGCGAACTACAGCGCTCCGACTTCCTCTAGCGCTTAAGTCCTTTGTGACTCTATGGGCATGCATCCTATACGGGGATATATACATTGTCCCCAAACAATGTTCGTCATCTATTCTGCGTTCCTTTCCTTTCTTTAACACTGCGCGCCAGGTATTTTCGGGTCATGAATGACATGTACGTTATCGGCGTGACATAACGCTCTTCACAGGAAAGCAGCGAGACAGATGACGATTATTGATATGGGAAAAGATAAGCCCACAAAGGGGGGTAACATGTTTTCCAAAGTGATAGTGTACAAACTTTAATAAATTGTCATATCTTGCAGGGAAAATATTGTCCCTAAAAGAGTAATCGCTATCTTGCCTGTCTTTCCTTCGTTTAGCACTACAGCCGCTCGCAACATTTCCCTGTCAGAAACTCTATATGCCAATGTGGTATGCGCATGCGCGATTCGTTCTCTGAAAACACGGGGCGCGTATAGGGTTAAAGAAATCATGGCACGCAAGATAGGTGACGAATATTGTTTGGAGACAAGCAGGAAAAGGTGCAAACATGCCAGCGTGGGAATAACAGCTAGAGCGATATATATATATATATATATATATATATATATATATATATATATATATATATATATATATATATATATATATATATATATATATATGATGATGTCCTTGATGAGTTTGGCGCTTACCCACTCGCGGGGATTGGCCAAGAGTCGGGCAGACTTTGCTTAAGTGTTCAGAAAATTGAGGCAACAACCTAAAATTTTGTTACATGAATTTAGGCGAGAGAAAATCGAAACGGTTCAGTAGACTGTCATGCTACGTAGAGGAAAAAAATTATCTATAATATATCAATGCGGCAATAGAGGAGGAATAAATAGAATAATACGGTCATCAATGAAATCGGTTTGATTCAATAATAAATTTTTCTAAGGCGAAGCACACATTCCTGTGTGAGTGCCCAAGCACAGACGCTCCGAAAGACAGTAGTACCGGAGTGTTCAATGGCAGGCCAAGCTGTCGCACTGTAATTTCTAATGTCATTTTCCTCACGGAGGAGAAACGCCGGCATTCCAGCAAGTAGTGCTCAATCGTCTCTAATGCATTGCAAAAATGGCACAATGGGGATATTGCCAGACCAGATCGGTGCATGTAAAAATTTAGAGATGGGAATCGACAACGTAGTCTCGTTAATGTAACTTCCGTTTGTCTTGTTTTGCAAAACTTCCGGCTCCAAGGAAATTGTAAGTGGCGTAGTTCCAAGGATGATTTAAGGTTCGATTGTGATGTTAAAAGGATGTATCTTCTGAACCTGGCGGACGTGATAAAACCCATCGTTGGAAGAAGGGGAAGCACTGGGCCGCTGATAGAAGCCTTGGCCAAGCTGTCTGCCACCTCATTCATAAATATGCCTTTGTGCCCAGGTACCCATATTAATCGTAAACTTCTCAATTGACTAGGAGCCAGTGAGTAAAAAGTTTTCAATATGTGTGACTCGCCGGGAGCAGTAAGTGAGGTGCACAGCGACAAAGAATCATCTAACCTTCTGCTTGCCCTTCTCTTCCTCTTCTTTACCTTGTGGCGTTCTTCGTTGCAGTTACAATATATATGTATATACTGCGGCTATGGAGTCGGCAGCTAACTTTGAAGAAACAAAAAGAAAAAAAAAACGGCGAGGCGTGTTTTGTACCAGTAGTTTTTTAAGACTTCCATGTGCTCGTACATGGCGTCGATAGGTGTGACGTCTCTAAAATAGTTGTGAATGGAACAGACTACATCGCCCCTCTGCTAAGTTTTTGTCTCGCGGTGGAACGCAGTAACTTAGTGCTAGTGCAGTAACTTAGTGCATTTCACGCCGCCTTCTGTTTCAGGGCAAGCCGTACCACGGTGCTCGCGTCACCGGGAGCTGCCAGGGCCGCGGCGTGGCTGCAGCTAGACTTCGCCACGCCTTCCTCCTAAGCCTAATGTGCGACATTTCCACGAACGGAATGGATTTCACGATGTCGTCGCACAGCCGCCGCCGCCAATGTGGGGCTTCCGACTTCGCCATGGAGGCGTTCGCCTTCATCTACATCTTCGCGCAGTACACGTCGACTAGCGTGTACAAACTGCTGCTGGCGATCTCGGAGTGCGTCTACCGCGGCGACCCCAGCTGGCCAGACGTCGTCGCCAACTCGACGACGAGCTCGACGAATGGCTCCGCGCAGCTCCTGGACGAGTGCGTCGATGCGGTGATGAACGCCACTGGCGGGACGGAGCACCCACGCGTGCGGGACTTGGTTTTCAGCCTTCCGCTCGTCGAACTGGCCTGCTCTCTGCTCGTCTGCTTGATGGTGGGCGGCTGGAGCGACGCCCACGGCCGGAAGCTGCACTTCGTACTCGCCGTGACGGGGGCCCTGATCAAGGACGTGTCCGCGCTGGTCTTCGTGCTCGCCAGGATGCCCGGACGCAACGCCATCTACGGAGTGACCATTGTGTCGGGCGAGTGACTTTCTTACATTACAACGAGCGTCTTTGTTACGACGACCAAACATATTTCCTTCTCTTTCGCTCTGTTTCCCCAGAACATTAGCGAAACGTATCGCGCACGTTACCATGTGGCCGCCCGCTGGTCTCAAACCAATGTAATGGTATCAGCTTACGTTACCTTGAAACCAGAGGGGTCATTAATTGATTTGATAAATGGATTGATCATCCTTCTTTCGTCCTTACTGTTCGGCCTTGGACTCCGACCCGCAGGGCTCCTGGGGAGCCTCAACCTGTTCACGGCCGGCGCCCTGTGTCACGTGAGCGACAACTCTGACCACAGGAGCCGCACGTTCCGCATCGGGGCGCTCACGTTCGCGCTCTACGTGGGCAGCGCGGCATCTGTGTTCGCCGAGAGGCTCTGGAAGCCGCTCGTCGCCTCCGACTCGTTCGTACGCATCGCCGTGTCCGTGGTGGGCGCGCAGCTTGTGCTCGACATGGTGTGCCTGGTGGGCGTGGCCATGGTGGTGCGCGAGTCGCTGCGCGTCATTCCCGGGTACCACGGGAACCCCCTGTGGAACTTCGTGAGCATGCGCCAGGTCAAGGACGTCGCCATGTTTGCGGCACGCAGGAGGCCCAGCAAGGCCAGGGGCTTCATACTCGTACTCTGCGCCGTGTTCCTGCTGGAACGTTTCGTATACTGCGGTGAGTTGGCTTTTCCACACGGCGAAGGCTGGCACATATCGTTATAGGAGCAGTTCATCTCTGGTGCTATATAAGGATTTAGACTAATGGCGGCTTTCTCTGCCAACTTCCTCCCTCTTCGTGCCCGAGTGTCTCGCCTCTATGACACGTTGTGGCCCTATATATGCGCAACACTGAAGAAAGGATGGCCTTGGGCTCAATTGTTGCCCACGCTCTATGTTAAAAGCGCAGGAAGACGACTTGAAAGCAGTGAATGAGGTTTTAATTTATCTTACTTCGGTAATGGGCAGCGTGTGCAACAGACCTGCGCTGATGTATGCGGACTACACAGTCCTACTAGCGAACAATGCAGGGGGGATTGCAGTGACCTGCGATACGTGTGGCAATGAAGCGACAGACATCTAGGCCTTAACTTTAGCAAAGAAAACTCGGGCCGGGATTCTGATTGTTAATGTCTCGAGTGATCAAGAAGAATTATTTGTGGAGCTACTTGGTCTTGCATTGCTGATGAGCAAAATTTGCCCAACAAAAAGAAAACACACACAGAAAGGTTTTGTTTTCCCTTCCTGCGTGCGTTGCCTTTTGTTGCACTAATTTTCCTAATCAGCAAGTAATCCATCAAGACACGAGTATTGCCGCGGTATTATTACAACAGCGAGTCGCACACAAAGTAAAGCAATGTAAATACCTGAGCGTATAAATAAACGAAGGGGAGACCTGTTCAAATATCCACCAAGGTAATCTGAGGCAAAAGGTAAGCGAAATGTAGCTATGAAATATAGAGCACTTTGAGGATACAATAAAAAAGTAGCAGTTTCACCCAAAAGGCGAATCACGTTAGCGATGGCAAAATATTCCACGACGTAAGGTTCGTAGTTTCATCAGCCACATAAATGGCCGTAAATATTCGCTTACTAACAAATAATGATGTCATGCACACACAAAGGCAAACATCAATATATCTCAGTCGATGACCAACCGACACTCGTTGTGACAACGCTGGCGTGTGAAGAGCGCCGGCACATTTTCGAAACTTGAGATTACGAGATTACAACATGACAGCGCGCACGAAGCCCCCTGCCATCGCAGCTCGCCCATAGTGTTTGCACCCGCAGCATATAACGTCCAAGATGCGGCGCGCGGGTCGCCGTATAGCCACGGCCTGCTTAAGGAGTAGATGCGCGCTCTTCTCCCCTAGAGCGCGCTTGATCCCGCAACTTCCGACATTAGGCGCTGGAGTCGCCAAATTCGAAGTCATCAAAAAGAAGGTTAGAGAAGCACAAACGATAAATTGGATGCAATGGCTGAAAACAAAAAGGAATACCATGGAAATTTTGTACGATAGCACAAAGGGCAGTGCCTCGCTATTTGGGGTCCGAGCTGGCTGCCTATAAAGACAAAAAACATACTGGAGCAAATATTCGGAACAGGATGAGGCATGTGTCTACTGCAGCAAAAAATTTGGTACAACTGAGCACATACTACAGGAATGCAAAGGTACTCGCCAAGCTAGACCAGAACGTAGGAAACGTCCATCTTCCATAAAGGCTGGGATTCAAATCGAATGCAAACAATAATTGGTAGACAGTCGATATTAACCCAACTACATATAGAGTATACGTAGAAAAAGGCAGGGAAGAGATTAATAGAACCAGGAGTTGTTACAGGCATAGATGACTGTACAATATAAAGAGGTGGTTTAACGGAGAAAGGTTAAAGGAAAGATAGGCAATATGCTCCACTTCGCCCTATTTCGAATGGGGTGCCAATAAACATCATCATAATAAAAGGGCAATATTGTAGTATACCTCACAGTAGCACGAAGCTACAAACGAAATCACTACGGGTTTCTCAGAAAGAAGGCTTCCTAGTCGAATAATTCGTCTTGGTCCACGTTTCGAACCCGTGACCAAAGCCTTTCCAGGGTGGTCGCTATACCATCTAAGCTAAACAAGAGGCTTGCAGATCGCAGGGCGAGGGTGAATCAACTCGATACGCGCGGCACTAAATATAGCAGATCAGTTCGGAAATGTGCAAGGTGGGGGAAGCTAGATGAAAGGCTGTCATCCGCCTAGGCTAGATCGAAGCTATAGAACACGAAGCAAAGAGGGCTTTTAATAGAAAACATTCTTTGCCTCTTTCCAGCTACCTTAATCGCGTCTGTGGTCTGTCTGACTTCTCTGGGACTTCCTCGATAAAGAAGAAGGTATCACAGTTTCACCATAAGGGCAAAGTAATGAATGCGACAGCAACATGTTAGAATGTTACGCGAAGTGTAAGACTCGTAGCTGTATAGTGACAGCACGAATTGAAATAAACGTAAGCTGACTAAGTAAAAAACGAGCTGTTGTGCTAGGGGTTCCCTGTTTGAATCCTTCCATCGGACACTTTCACTTCTGTTTATTAAACCATCCCTCTCGACTCACCCTCGCAGCTTCCACTCTCGCACCTACAGCGTACGGCGCACCGATGATATCGCACATGGACTTTATACGGGACCTCAGGGCGACGCCGACAACGGCGGAAATTCGCCTGGAGTGTCCATAATCGCAATAAAAGATCGCCGTCAACCTGAACGTACAGTTACTCAAGTGATATTGCGCAACAAAAAACGACACGGACGTAAGAGAAGAAGACACACCGAGCGCTTGGTGTGTTTTCTCTTACGTCCGTGTCGTTTTTTGTTGCGCAATATCACTTGAGTAACGGGTTACCAACTTGCCCGGAATGCTGCTCTCATTAAGAACGTACAGTATTCGATGAAGCTACAACCGCGTTCGCACGCGCGATTTCTCCGCTTGCTTACTTCCGCAGCTATGCTCTGTTTCGACGCGATATACGAACGTCGGTCGACGCTGCAGGTGAGCAGGAGGTGTGGGCCGAGTATCTGTTTCGGCGCTTCAGCTGGACCCACCAGGCGTCGCTGATGCTGGGCCTGCAGTTCGTGTGCGAGGCCATGATCACGATGCTCGCCGTGTGGCTGGCGCACAGCCTGGGCTTCCGGGACTCGTCACTGGCCATCACTGGCGCGGTCTCCTTCATGGGCGCGTCGGCCATCAAGGCGATCGCGCTCACCGGCGGAATGCACGGCATCGGTAGGTGTAATTCTACTCGCGATATACTTACTGTTTGCACTAGTTCGCGAGGCTTTTTGTCGGAAGCCGCTTGTGTGTCACATGTCTAGCCGGCTAATCGCGCAACGTTTACTTGCGATGGAAAAACAGTCTTAGTTTACGCCATGGTTCGTGAAGCATCTTGTGTCTCACATGTCTAATTGCAAAAAAAAATAATTACTTGTCATAGCAAGTTATCTTGGTTTTCGAATTGGTTGTCGAATTCTCTTGCCTGAAGCCTACTGTCTGTCATATGTCCAGTTGCGCAAAATGTTACTTGCGGTAGCAAGCCATTAATACTCTTTTCACTGGTTCAGGTGTTTTTTTCTAACGCCTCTTGTATGTCATGCGTCTATTCTGATGTGAAAGGCACGTAGACGATGACACACATAAGACACGTACACATATGCTATGTGTGTCGTCGTCTACGCGCTTTCCAGCTCAGAATTTACTAAGCCAACAAGCCCAGTTTTCCATCTTATTGTAATATATGTCTAGATACGCAAAAATTCACTTCATTAACGTTTGCACTGGTTTGTGTCCCCTTAATTATCTGAAGCCTCTTGTGTGTCATATGTCTGGTTACGTTACGAAAGAAGAAAGCAATAGAGGAGGAAAAAGACGCAAAAGCATGTCCCAAAAGCTCGGAGGCAACAGCCACTATTCACCCAGTGTATGATAGATGGCGCGACAAACCGTGCCGCAGCCTACGCCGGAGTAGTGCTGCAGCAAACAAAGTGCTTCACCAACGCGCGCTGTATTCGCCCGTGGGTTGCGCAAGCTAGTCACCACGTGCGCCATATATAAACGGCGATTTACAGCAAGTGCGCCTACAATTGTCAGTGGCACCTTGTGCAAAAGACCTGCACTTGCTTTGCCGCAAGTCGTTCCAGACGCAGTTTTATGCGGCCAGCTCTTGATCTTTATCTGACGCCTATTGAGACGTATTCTCTGGTCGCCGTCTGCGTATGCAGATCGCCTACAGACACGTTGCCAGCAGCGGTCGCTCAGTGGATGCGTGGGCACCCTGCTGCTGAGTATACGAGGTCGCGATTTGGCCACCGGGCAGCGGCGGTCGCATTTCGGGTGGGGCGAATTGACAAAACGATCGCGTACAGTGGGTACAGAAGGGCAGGGATGACATACAGAACAGAAAATCCAGTATGATACCCTGCACCGTGCGTTAAGTGCACGCTAAAGAATAACAGCTGGTCAACTTAGTTCCGGAAAGTTCCGGAGAAAGATCCAGAACCGCACACTACGGCGTTTCTCACGGCCACCGTGTTCCATTCTGATACTAAATCCCTTGACGTTTATTTGTCTACAAACATAATTATAGCTCATAGTAAAACATCGGTATATTTCTATAGGCTGCTCAAATAAAATTTTGTTACGCTGTAGCCCCGGCCCACCCCATGCTTGTGTTTACATGATCCCAACAAAGCGACTCGACAAGCCTTTGTCAGGTTGACGCAAATGCTCTATAATTGTGTCGCACAGATTGAATTCTCCTCTCTCTGTAGTGATATGTATATATACAGACTTTAATGATAAGGTGGATGTCTGGCCGATCGACTGCCATGCTACTCGAGGTGTTCAGTGATAATTAACGTATACACAGCTATCACATAAGCATATAAACGGATAGACAGCGCACAGGCGCTTCTTTCTGTGGCCAGAAAGAGAAATACAAACTTAAATCATAAGCTAAAGATATTACCCTACTTGATTGCCTTGTGCTGGGTGGTAATTATGGTATACACAGTGATCCTACAAAAATACAAGCAGCCCACATAGTGACGCACAATAAAAATATTCACAATGTTTCGTTAAGGCATGTGGGCACCATCATCAGCATCGCGTTTGTGGCGCGTAATGCGCAGGTGGCGCTTTGCCACGGGTCAAGAATGTGCCGCAGCTTTGAGCTCGAGTCGCGCTGCGAGTGTAGTATACCGCATTCGAAGACCACTGTCAAGTAGCGACAGCAGGCACATGCTACATGCTACATGCTGCAATCAAGAGCGTAACACACAGAGCACGTTGGCGTGTCCGTCCTCTGAATTTCACACTTAAGCAGTTTGCGTAGGCCACGTTGAGTCTATTGCAGCGAAGGCACGCTTCATCTCTTGCCTATTGGAGACTCGCGGCACACATAAAAGTCGCAAGACGAATAGACTCTTGTGGAGGAGGGGGGGGGGGGGGGGGGTCGTACTGATGCGCGAATGCGACACGCCACTTTCTTTTATTCCAGCTGTTATCGTCGGCTCGCTGTCCCCCCTTATCGCCATCGCAGTGTTGGCTTTGCTGACGAAGCTGATTCAACCTGAGGAATTCGGTGAGTATGTCACACAACTGCGCTTGGCGAACGGCACAGACAGTGTGCTGCAGTGAAGACGCTTCTCGTCCCGTGCTACAAACAAATGTGCGACGTTACGTTGCAAAGGGAACGCGCAATTTCGGGAAGGCGCAGAGATGCCAGTTCTTGAGCGAAGTGGCGCTGAAGCGAGCGCAGTGTAGGCCCAGATAACTTCTGCTGCTCAATAACTTCAGTTTATTCAATAACGAACGCCTCCCGTTTAGGCAGCCTATATGCAAATTTGTCGTTTTTTTTTTTCGGATTACTTAACCAAGCTCACCGTGTCTACATCCCTTTAAACATGTTCCTAGGGGTGGGCAGCGCAACCCGGACGAAAGACGCAAGGATGCAGACCATACGAGCGCTCGTATCGTGTACTTCCTTTTGTCTTTCGGCCGGGTTTCGCTGCCCACCCCAATGAACATGTTCAATCGTCAACTCGCCCAGCTTGCCGTGTTAATCCCTTCAAAGCAATGTGCAGAGCTATAGCGTCACACTTCTCTCCTTCAACGAACACTTAGCACAATACCACGTGCGTCTGCTGACGCGTTTACTTGTATCAATACTGCAACTGTCATTGCGCACCACATGAAATGACTGAAAGCAGTTGTTTCTCCTTTTCGATCTCCTTAGTTGGTTGACTGGAAGTCCAATCCCGAACGGCATTACATGCATGTATGTCACGGTGCAGCTAGATTCACCGCTGCAAGTTCTGTAAATTGTAGGCAGGAACCAACTTCGGACAAAACAATGAAGCGTACGCTCTCTGTCGTATACACACTTTGTAAGTCTTCCCGGACACTGCACGTTGACCACAGAGCAACTAGAAACACGCGAAATATAGTCATAGTTTCGAACCCAAACTATGTAAACAAAATATCAAAGTTCACACGTCATCCTGGTTAGAGGTGAAGTGTCCGAGCACATCATAGGCTGTAATGATGCAAGTGGCGAGTGTCCCCTGCGACTAGGGCCGTCCATGGATGACAGGCGGACAGAAGACGTGGAAGGATAGGTTACGAGCGTAGGCCAGGAAGGTAGGCCACGAGCATGGAGGCTGTGGCCTGTGCTCCAGTGGACGCCCCGCAGACGCGTACACCAGCTTTACACGTTGAGCCGTAGGCTCGGGAGCGCCAGGCATAGGCAGGAGCCCGGACCCATCGTCCGACCAGGCTGCTGCCTCCTTCTCTCCTCTCTCACATTGGCCACGCTCCCACGTTCCTCGCTCGTGCCACGAGACTCTGCCCGGAGGTTCTTCTTTTCTGTCCTTGGACTTTTGCCGGTGCCACTGCACAATCAAACTCGTGCCTTCGTCGTCGCCGTTGACTTCGCCCTTCCTTTGCAACGCAGCAGGCGCGCCTCGCGACAACGTACCAACAATTTAATACCCCAAGTCAGACGGGCAGACACTTCGAGCGAGTGCACTTTGCCTCGCTAAGTGTCACTTCGGCGGCATGCTGCTAGACGGCAGAACGAAGCGTCATTCGGGATTGATGACAATAACGACTTAGAATTGCAGAGCACTTGATATGATTTTTAGCCAAATCAAGAGTTCGACGAAAACTCGTCTGGTCGGGATTGCTCTAGTAACCGCCTCTGGAAGAAAGCTTCCGAAAGAGAGGTACCCAGATGTTGTGTATAACATTCCTTGCGCAGCCTGTAGTTACGTCGACAATCGGCGAGACGGGCAATTTTCAAAGGCGCATCAAATAACACTGTCATGATGTCAAAAAACAAAAAGTTTCTTCTAACGCTCTTGCCCAGCGTTCTGCAACAGAAGGACATGATATTGACTGGGGTAGGGCTCATGTGCTAGCCACTGAAAGTAATTTAACCTCGCGTTTGCATCTCGAGTCATTACTAATCCAAATCACTGATACCACGCTGAACCGTAATGATGGCAGCCATCCTTCCGTTTATTCCCGCTGTTTGCGCCATCTATTCACGCGTACATAATCCTCTCCTCCCTTTCGTTTACTTTCATTGTGAACAAGGCCGCCCGTATGGGAGCCGGAACGTCTTGGTTTCTTTTCATTTTGTTTTTTGGTCGGCGTCCGTTTTACCTTTGACTATGATTCTTAGCATTTTGAGATTTAGAAACGGTTACTCTTTTATTACAAAAAGAAATGCTTATTTAAAAGAAGTTTTGCAATAAAGATATTGATAACAACAACATAATATAATGTTTATTTTTCATCATCACACCGATGTAGGAAGCTGTAGGTATCATAAAAAACACCTGCCGTGGTTTCTTAGTGGCTATGGTGTTGGGCTGCTGCGCATGACGTCGCGGGAACGAATCCCGGCCACGGCGGCCGCATTTCGATGGGGGCGAAATGCGAAAACACCCGTGTACTTAGATTTAGGTGCACGTTAAAGAACACCAGGTGGTCCGGAGTTCCTCACTACGGCGTTCCTCATGATCAGATAGTGGTTCTAGCACGTAAAACCCCATAATTTAATTTTTCTTTTTTGTAGGTATCGCAATCTCGTTAACACATCAATTTGTTTTTGTCAATACAGGCACGGAACATATCCAAAGACACAAAATGGCGTATTCCGCCGAAAATGAGCATTTCAAGCTTATTTTGGCTTCACCGATGTCCCAAAGACGGTCATAACATCTCAACTCACGAAGCAGTGATCTTAGAATTAGTGCCGACTCTGCTGTGAGCATTTATTTATATATTCTTGAGGCACTAGCTGCTATCGAGGCTACAGCACAGCAAAGTGAGTTCGTCGAACAAAGTCGCTGGCGAGTGAACTTCACAGGGAGTGCCGCTAGACCTTCCAGTCTGTCAGCCTGCGAGTGACACTAAAGGCGAAGTGCCACTCGCCCGAAGTGCCACCCGTCTGACTGGGGTATAAACAATTAAAGATCATTTCGTTATCATGCGGACTTCAGAAAAAAACTTCATAGTTCACTTTGTTTAGAAGTGAGAAAATATTCGACATTCTATTCAACATAACTTCTTTTTTCTCGAATATTAGTATTCGATTCGATTCGGAAGTTTCGCTATTGGAAGGCAGCTATTTCTTCCCTATTTCTTTTGTACTCTCCTTGCGTTGTTTTGGCCAGTCATCATCATTATCAGCCTATTCATGTCCACTGCAGGACGAAGGCCTCTCCCTGCAATCTCCAATTACGGTAACGTCCTCTAACTTCGCATGACCTATTTCTAAAACTCCCTACTGTTTCGGTTAGTTTCCGCCATGTCTGCAATATTTTTTTTTTCTTTTGGATACCTTGCCCGCGATTTCCTCTGTTCTCGAGAAAGCCTGCCCCTCCCTACAGACTGTGTCCTCGCGCGTGCGTGCAGGCTCCCTGTTCGCCAACGTGGCCGTGCTCAGTATCGTGGCGCCCCTGGCGGCCAGCGTGGCCTACTGGGAAGTGTTCGCGGCCACGAAAGCCATGGTCAGCGAGTTCATCTACCTGCTCTCCATATTCGTCGGCACCGTGCTCTGCCTGCTGCTAGTGTGAGTATAGGTCCCCTTTGTTAGGGGTTCCCTTTCTTTCTTTCTTTCTTTCTTTCTAAACGTGTCCATCGGTTCCCAGAATAGAACGATTCGCATTGAAAAACACTAATTGCACTTTGGCGTGGGGAATCGAACCAGCGCTTATCAGGGTATAAGTCGGGCGCTCTAACCGTTGCTACAGGTAAAGTAAACAATAAACCAAAATAATGTAAATACCGCCAAACAGAGATCGCATAAATGCGCACGTAGTCAGGTCGCAGAAAGGCACTTGAAATGGCAGGTGTGCTACGATGTTGATGCGTGGTGCTTTATGGCGCAAGGGCCAGGTATGGCCAAAGAGCGCCATGACAAGTGGTAATGTTAACGATGTGTTGTGAATGGCGTGGACAATGAATTCCTCATGGTAGATGCGACATGGCTGTAAAAGGGCCTAAAACCTGTCGCTGTAAATGGCATAAAATACATAGGTGCTAAAAGAATGACACTGGTGCGCTACGAGAACACGCTGTTCTCCTTCTTGTCCTTGTATAAGATAGATTCTGCACTTACTGGCAATGCTGCAGAGCCATCAACATGAATTCAGCGTAGTGTTCCAACGTGGCCTCAGCTTGGCATCACCCTAACTAGTGCTCTACCGTAAACATATGCGCAACTGCAGCTCTGCGATGTATATCGACCCGCGACTGTAGGGCAACCTTTCCTGGGCAACCTGCTTAGTGGTTTTGCGAGTCATGACCAGCGACGTTATCGACAACGTTCCTTTCTGCGCACAAAACGTTGAGCGTCAGATATTCACATAGCTAAGTATAAGCCTTATCGTGGTGGCGCGTACTATTCGGAAACCATAGTTCTGCGACAGAGGCCAATTAAGAGTAACGCCTGTACGGTTTGGTCTAGTAAGGCATCGTTTCAGGATGCTGTTTCCAATTATAGAAAACTCGCAAAGGCACGCTGCACAAACAGGGCAGAGGCAGAAGAACGAATACAACAAACACGGCCCTCGTATAGTATTTGTTTCTTTGCCTCCGTCCCGTTCATATAGCGCGATATTACAAGTTTGCTAGTCATAACCAGCTCACCAAAGCTCACACATTGTTAATTTCTATTTTCGCTCACTTGGCATAAAATAAACATTGCAACCTACTGAAGCAAATGGAGACAAAACTTCTATTATATTTTTTCTTCAGAATCTCGCGCCGAAGCCTCACCGTCGGCACGTTAGTCTGGCGTCGCTGATTTTGTTATATAATTTCTCGCATTTGGGCCGCTCTGGCACAGGTAAAGATGCCAGAAGTTGCTAGGTTGTCTGTTTGTTACTCTACAATGCAACTTCTTCATTGATGAACTATTTAACAGACTCGAGTAGACACTGTCGAAATCCACAACGTCACAGTGAGCTTCACGGACGCCGTAGTGGAACCGTGGACTAGTTTTCACCCCACGGGGCTCTTTACCGTGCGCCCGAATCTCGGTGCACGAGCACTTTTAACGCGACAGCGTTAGGAGCCCTTCTCGCAGAAAATTCTGCGTTGGCGTCCGGAGTCGGACGTCGTTCCGGCAAAAAAATTTTTCGAACCACACATACCCAGGACGTTCATGTCACGCAAGGAATTCACTGAACTAATCGAATTTCTCAAGCTAAAATGCGTGGAAAATCGTAAAGTACGACTTACACACAACCTACAGACATGATAGCTCTCGGATTGGAATTTGAATATACGAGAAAACATAACTCTGTTACGCGAGAACTCAAACAAACCCCTTTTCCAGCGTTTCTACAATGCACAGACCGGAGACTACGTCCGCTATTTGCGCACGCCGGCGCGGAAATATCTCAGAGTCCACGGAGCGGCGCGCCCGCTTCCTTGAAACGCTTCGAGCTGGCGCTCGCAGTGGAACGCCTCGCGTTGGGCGCTCACGGGAAGACTACAAATGAAGCTGTGCAGAGTGACATGGGCTGGACAAGTTTTGAAGCGGGAGAAGTTCACGGTAAAATTGATTATGAAGAACGACTGAGGAATATGGAAGAAAGTAAATGGGCTGGGAGAGTGGTGAGGTATTTGTACATGAGAAATATTAGTTCACAGTGGAGAAAAATAACTAGGAAGCTTACCAGCAAGTATGCAGCCTGTAGGGTGAGCAACACAACAACAAAGAACGTCAAGTGGAAAGTCAGGGAGTCTGAAATAATTTCATAGGTGGCGGCAATGGAAAAGAGACCTGCCATGAGTAACTACGTAAGAGGAAAAAACGAAATCAGGAAAGAAACTATTTATGATAACTCAAAGGAAAGCTCATTACTTTTCTAAGCGAGATCGGGATGCCTTAGAACACGCACCTATAAAGCGAGATATAACAAGGAAGGAGAAGCATTTGCTTGTGCGGTAATTAAAGCTAAGGAAACGATGGAGCATGTTTTATTAAAATGTGAAGACATCTGCCCAGCGGTCGATTTAGGCACCACTGGCCTCCTTGAAGCCCTTGGGTTCAGCGGGAGCAGGGGAAAAGTAAACACGTCCGCAATAGAGATTAGTAAGAGGCGATTGGTAGAAGAAAAGTAGGGAAACGACAAAAAACGGAGACGTACAAAAACAAAGTTCACAATAGGGGGTCAGAAAAATTGGTTATGTGAATTCATCGTGGGGTTTCTTTTTTTCTTTCCCTTCTTTTTTTCCTTTTTTAACCTAAGTAGGGCATTAGGAAATATAATAGCAAGAGCTTGGTGGCGCAACCCACCGCCCCGTTCCAAAGGGGACACTCATAACATAACATAACATAACATAACATCCGTCCGTCCGTCCGTCCGTCCGTCCGTCCGTCCGTCCGTCCGTCCGTCCGTCCGTCCGTCCGTCCGTCCGTCCGTCCGTCCGTCCGTCCATCCATCCATCCATCCATCCATCCATCGCGGCCCATGCAAGTGGCCGCGTTTCGACCAGAAAGCCCGCCTTCGTGCCACAGAGTTCCATACAATAAAAATTGTAGGAAGCTCTGTACTTCGTGCATAGCGTTCGCCGCGAGCGTTTACCGGTAAACATTACGACGCTGCAGTTGCCGCGAAGCGTGAGAAGCAGTCAGGGATCTTTGAACGCTATCGCTTTCCACTCTTAAAGGCGAAGCTTAAGCGTCCTCAAAATTTTTGCATATCGTGGCATCCGGGAATCGAATCTACGAATTCGAGCTCATCAGAACGCCGTTCATAATGCTACTTATACTTGTGTTACAGGAAACCCAGTAGTTAAAGTTCAAGCACGCGCACCGTGCGATAGTCGCGACAGGAAGCCGCCATGGATACAACAGAGTCGAAGAAAGCTTGAAATAAGTTGTTGCGCATCAGAAAAAACACTTGAAGTTGCCAAAAGTATAGGGACGCTTATCTAAACAGCAGCTTAAGTTCTGGAGACACTCCGGCCTGTTTGCCTGCCTATCTTTGTCAGGAGGCCCCTTCCCCCTTCTTTCCTTTTACTTCTTTCCTCTAAGTCACTATATATAGTGCTCTGTGGGATGTTTACAGGACGTTCCGTGCTTGCGCCTTCTAAACCTTGCCCTTGTGAACGCACAGTCTTTCGGCCAAAGGACGATTTGTGACATTGTGTGAGTCGATGCTGCGCTGTAGTGCTTCGTTTCGAGCAAAAGCACTCGTTCACAGCCCACATTTATCGCAACCGCGAAATAGCCCTCATGGGTCATGCAAAAACCGCGAGCACACAGAGGCTCTGGTCAACTCCGCATAAATAGAATCACGCTTTCTTGCATCCTTTCTTTTCTTTTTATTCGTAAATTGGACAATATCTGCAACCAAACCAAATTAACTCTGTCGTAGCCCTAACAGTGTGTCGTAACCCTAACTTTTAACTCTACCCCAACACTGACTGTCAAAACTTCCTAACCTTGCTTTGTCCCAATCCTATAAAGTTCTGACAGAATCCATCTCAAACGAATGTCGACGTTCTCATGTGATTAGAACTGAATCAATGTAGCGGCACACCGTATCGTCACCGCAGAAACGCGTCATGTACGGATAATGCATGTACGCAGATGGGCATCCTCCCTCGCGCTTCCCTCTGGGCACACTGCCCCATCTAACGGCGCCGCCGCGACATCTGCGAGCGGCGCGTGTGGGACTGTATACGCGTATTGAGCAAATATTGCCAGCGTATCTATCGTTTACTTTCCTTTTGCCTATCCTTAAATATATTCTCTTTTGTCATCGAAGAGCGGCGCATAGCCAGTGACCCAAGTCAGCGTCGAGGACGTCGATTGATGAGCGGCACATACTGACAGCCACATACCCAGTGACACAAGTTGGCGTGAAAGAGGCTCATTGAGGAGCGGCACGTACCCAGTGTTGTATCCGCCGCCATGCCCTGCCCGGCGAGCCCTAGCAACGCACACAAAAGCCGTTTATTATTAGTCCGCGATGGGTATTTATGCAGATTCATGTGAAGTTAAGGCGCGTGCCTAGCGCCATATAGTTTGCACAAGTGGGCTTGTGTCACTGGGACGCAATTTGGATGAGTTGGTTGTGCATTGCTAAATGTTCTTTGCGCTGGAACACGCGGGCAATGAAATGGGGTAGAGGACGCGCTTCGGGTGTCATGTACCCTCTCCCTTCATCCGCGCCTCCTAGCGCAAAGACAATTTTGCAATAGAGAAGCAGACACGGGAATGTGCGTGAACTATCCTAAGAATGCTAATCACATGAATACCTCCTAAGACCCCAAGTTTGCCCCAACACTGACTATAACCCCAAACTCGTCCCAAACCTGACTGTCCTAACCACTAGTTTGCAACAACCATAACTCTGCCATAATGCCGAACTTTGACCCAATCCTAAATGTGTCCCAGATCCTAACCCCGCGACTTCGCAGCAACCCTGACTGTCTTAATTTTGGCAACCCTATATATTTTAATTTTATTGCGTACTGTGTAGAATACACACCGTAATGTGCGAGAAAAAAAAAGGGAAAGAGAGAGACACGAGACGAAAGAGCGCAGTTAAACCAAGTGTCTTATTTTTCGGAGCGCCATGAAGCCAATATAAAGGCAGGTTACAATTGCGTCAACTGAAGAAGCATCTGAACCTGAACGAACTAGCCTGCCAAGAGATACTTCTTGAAACTATTGATCTGTTCTAGCGCCAAACTTCGCCCTGAAAACCTGTCTGTCATGACCTCCTAACTTTGCACCGACCCCAACTCTGTCCTAATCCCCTGACTTCGCACAGAGCCTAACTGCCCCAACTTTGCCCCAACCGTAATGCTATTCTAACCCAATTACTGTCCCAACGTCCACCCTCCTAACCTCCTCATTTTAACCCCCCCCCCTTAATTCTGTACTAAACGCCTAACTTTGCCTCAGCCATTACTCTAACTCAACTACTCTTTAGAACGAAGTGGCCACTTGTTCCCTGTCAAAAGAAGATCCTTCCACTCCTAAATCGCCTGCACAGCTCTCAATGCTGGCAGCGACCGACTGGTCAACGCTGGAACTGTTGAGCAATTGAGTTCTGGCCAAGCGGTCGTTTCTTGCTCCTTTTTGGAGAGAAATGCAAATGTGGGCTTGTGCTCGAAAGTTTATCGGCTGGATGAGCGTCCTGCTGATCAACGAACTACGAGATATTAAAGCAAATAGCTTTCTTTGACTCTTTTCTTCGTTCTCGTTGTCGGCGGTCGGACTTTCTTCGCTGACAGAATGAGGAGGAGGTAGCGCCGTAGAGACAAGGAGAGGCTGGAAAGCGAGTTACTTAGTTCAAAAGGAGTTGTGTTTGAGCAAGGTTGTGGTAGTCTGCTACACATTGCTTTTTGTCGCAAAAGAATATGATACAGAATGGCCACACATAGCAATCACAGGAGTGTAGTGTTATAATCTAGCTTAATAACTTATGTTGCTAGTTTGTTTAATCCCCGCAGAAAAATGGGATGGTAGGCTCCATTAAAGCCGCCTATGAGAAAGCAAAGACATAGTTAAATATTAGAACTACACATTTCCCCATAAGCATTCCACTCAAACATACTAATCCTACATAAAAAAGGCACGACAAGAGAAGTGTCCCATAATCACTCGCTTTAGGTAAAAGAAAGTTAACGTAAACTGTGCAATAAAAACACGTACAGTTATACGCGCAATACACGAATGTAATTTTAACTAGTGATGACACCAACACTCAACTCAATATACTATAGAGTTCATAAATACCTACAAATCAAAACAAATTAATAGCTTGCTGTCGACAATAAAATACGTGCTGTCAAAGCACGCCTCTGTTTAAGCTTAATAATTCTGTTCTGCGTCCGTTCAACCTTGCAACTTTACGTTCGTCCCGCAGGTACGTCCGCCGAAACCTGCACCTCGGAAGCCTGGGAGACTTGATTATTCAGGAAGAAAAAGTGCCGCTTCTAAGCCCTAGGCAGCGGGACTTCGGAGCCGCCATCCTGTGAGGACGCAGCACTGGACAAGACGCGTCCACGCCGTGCATTCTGAGAACAGCGCTTGCTACATGTGTCTGTGTTTGTGCGCGTGCACTGTGACCGCAGCGATGGGAACAGCGGTTCAGGCTCCTGCAGCTAGCAGATAAAGCTATTAGGGGCCCAAATACTCGGAAGACACACCGCTTGGTCAAGACGTGCGCACATCGTGTCTTCTGAGCACTGTTGCTTGCTACGCGAACGTGTAGACCACGTGCGTGCTTGTGCGCGTGCTTGCGCGTATCTGTGACCGGGACGCTGTCAGCGGTGGTTATGGCTGCTGCTAACGAAAACGAAAGACAGGAGAAAACAGATCACGCGCATTAACCACCATAATCTGGGCCGGTATTCTCGGACGGTCACTTTTGGGGGACACTTTCGCAATATTTGAGATGACTACAGAGTCAAACGCACCGGATCGAAAGCATTCTTGGTACAATGACAAGCAAGCAGGCTGGACGCCGACGCAACCTGCGCCAGTCGTGCGAAATATCGCGAAAGTGAAAGTATTTCCCGAATGTGATCTTCTGAGAATACAGGCCTTGAAACGTCGACTCCACTCGACACTCCACCTCAACTCGACTAGACACGATAATGATGAATGAATGAATGACTTCATCTTTGAAACGAGACTGTACGGCATATGTACCACCACTCTCAAGCAAATTATTTGGGTTCTCACGCAACTGTAATGTCATTATGCATGTTTTAATCCCACTTCTTGCTGTCTTTAACGAAGCGCTTTATTGCACTATACCGTAGTCACGTACCAATCTTTATTTCGACGTCACTGCGAATCTTCTCCATTTATGCGACACAGATCTTCCAAACGTCTCTTGCATGTGTTCCCCGCGGCAATGTTTACCTTCTCATTTCATGTCTTTAAACACTATGAAATCATGAAAACTGACCGCATTTTATCTACACTTTGAAATGCGCACTTTTAATAATCTAACGAGATATGCGTCGTATTTTTGCATGCTATGCACGACAATAATGATGATGGCTAATGGGATTCTTTATGAACCGGGATAGCGACAAAAAATCACCAAGCCTGTGTGAGCTGCGTAAAAGTGTTATCGCATCGTAATCTAGCATTCTACCTATCTGTATACTTTACCTCGTAATATTACCATCGTCTGCGACGATAGCGTCCCAATCTTTTCCCTGCTCTTTTTCACCAACACTAGAATCGTGCCCTTGCTGGTCTTCGCCTGTAAATAGTTAACGCTCCCATAAGCTTTGAACCCCAGCAAACTTAAAAGGCGCACTGGTCATATTGACAGCGCCGACTCTCGACTGGAGTGGGTATTACACTCCGATGACCACCCCTCCCCCCCCCTCCCCCGCGATTCCAGCGCAAACGTTTTGCAACCAAATGCTCTCGGCGTCCAATCGAATGCTTTTGGGTGAAGGTGTTTTTCTTAAGCAACTCCTCCTCGCGTGAATTACCGAGAAACGTTATTGAAGTGCAATGCCTACCTCGGCCGATGTGTGGCGCTGTGCTCGACTCGACCCGTAAGGAATGTCCATCTTCCAGAAGCGCTGGAATTCAAAGCGGGTATTGGTGGAAAAGAAAGCGGGGAAGAGATGGTAGTACCAAAGTCGTTACAGGCACAGTGATATATCGAGGTTTTAATGAATGGAGAAAATATCAAAGAGAGATAGGCAAAATGCTATACTGCTATGCATGTATTTACTGACTGACCCAAGCAGGTCAGATGACTGTCTGTCGCCGCCCTGTTTCGAAAGGAGATGCCAACAGAGATCATCATCATCATAATGAAACCACGGAAGAGCTTCAAGTCGACGGCCGTTTGTTGAACACGGGGATAGAAGGCACTGTCAAGTCTGCTTCGCGAACGAGTTCTGTCTCAATAAAGAACATTAAAGAAAACAGCCGTTTCTGTCCGAGCACAGATTCGCGTTCCCTATAGTTAGCTTTCTTTTGCCATTTGCAAATTCGAACTCTACAGCAAAGTATGCTGTATATTCGAGTTCCCGACCGCAACTTCTTGAAGGAGGTATCAAGGTATCACGCTGGCTAAAAAAAAAAAAAAAAAAGAAGACATTTCTGGCAGCGACCAACTCAAAACCTAACTGACGCTTAAGGACCCGAGCTGCTGATTTGTAAAGTGAATCGCACATGCGGTTTTCCCCAAATGTTTAAACGTGCATGATGTGATGTAAGCAACGTAACTCAATTGACTTCGTAAGAGTAATTCTCTGGTTCAAAAACATTTTTTCTGACAGTCGAAAACAGTTAGTGTTGTAGTAAAACAGCTACTGGAAGGTGGACGGAAGTTGCGATAGTGCTCCAGCAGCAAATGAGATTGCGGTATTTTGATGTTGTTGTTTCTCTCTCTCTCTCTCTCTCCCTCTCTGTGTGTATATATATATATATATATATATATATATATATGCATTTTCTTGAAAGTTTAGTACGCAGGACCCGACGTAACATACGCAGGAAAGAGACGACGAATTTTTGGAAGACTTCGTTACTTAACGTTTTTCGGCTGGTGGACCAGCCTTCGTCAGAGTAGAGAACTGTACTCTGACGAAGGCTGGTCCACCAGCCGAAAACGTTAAGTAACGAAGTCTTCCAAAAAGTTCGTCGTCTGTTTCCTGTGTGTGTGTGTATATATATATATATATATATATATATATATATATATATATATATATATATATATATATATATATATATATATATATATATATATATATCCGCACTCTTAAGAGGGCGATAGAGATGCGTTAATGTTTGACCGAAAACTAGAACACCCTGGACATTGGATATGCTGTCGATATTTGTGAACCACTAAGGGCTCATTCACACCGCCGACTGACAGCGGTCGCGCGACCAAGTTGGTCGCAAAGCAACCAGTCGCAAATGGTCGCAAACGGTCGCTTTTCTCGAAAAGCGACCCTTTTGGGCCAGTCACTCTCTGCGCGATTTTTCAGTCGCGCGACCGTGGTCGCAAAACTGATAAACCAATCAGCGGCGCACCGGAAGTGATCTTTCATGTGTCTACATCCGGTCTCCACCCGCGTCGCGGCAAATTCCGCGTAGATTCCGAGAGTTTTCGCTGAGAACGATAATCTCCGGGATTGCGACTTCTGGGTCGCGCTCAGCCTTGCTTGCCGGTGTGAAAATCAGTCGCCTTTCGTCGCTTTTTGATCGCAAGTCGCAAATGGTCGCGCGACCTCCTCAAGTCGCCGGTGTGAATGAGCCATAAAAGTGCTGCTACTAGGTATACATAGCGTGTGTACAAGCACGCGTTAGCCAAACTTGATCAAGCAAAAGTTATCGAAAAAACATACTGCACGACACGATTATAAGTGCTATGCTGCTCGGTCGTCAGAGGTCTGACTACCAAACGCCGTAGGTCTTATAATGGCACCTTACACCGGAGGTTGCAAATCTTTAGTTTCACTTAGCGGCTAGGCTAACGTTAGGTGGGACACCCTATATATTAGTGTCTACAGTAACAATATGTGCATGACATAAGCAGGTGACGGTGTGACATTATAAGCGATAAGCTTTAGCATATACCGCGCACAATACAAAAACTGGGCTGTCTTCAATGCCGCTAAAACGAAACGCCCAAAAAGCTGACAAAACAGTTAGTGCAGGAATACAGCTGTCTGTCGGGTTAAGAGCAGCTAAACATGCACGCGCCTTCCAAGATATGAATTGCAAGACGCGCTTGCAATGTGTAAAACTGAGCATAACGCAATAGCACACTGCGACACAAAGCCTATTTTTCTACCTGCTCCTTTTCTTTAAACGCGTAAAAACATTCTTTTTTCTTTCTCTTACTCTTTGAAAGACGGTCAGCTTCCTTCCATTAAAATTTCCCAATCACACACGCCACCATTAACGCCTCCCCCTCACTTCCACTACCCAGCCTGCTTTGTTGACGACAGCTCAAACACCTGATTCCAGCCACTTATCGTGCATCAGCACTTGCATTGTCCATATGCAAGGATGGAATGTACACTGAAATCGTTCTTATATACTATGAGATCAGAAAACATGTTTTCGCGTCGGCTTATTCCTTATCCCGCTTAGAATACCTGTCTCTCTCCCTCTCTCTTTGCGAAGAATACGCCTGACTTAAACAAAGAACCCGCCAATCAAACGCGGTAGCAAGGAGAACGCTGCCCATTAAAGAAGAAAGAAGAATAAGAAGAAGGAGAGAGAGAGAGAGCTCACGCAGAAAACGAAAGAGAAAAGACACGCATGCAACTTACGACCGCCAATTTCGTGTGCTAACAAACTTCACGGCCGGGTGACATGCTCTATTGTGTGTGCCAACAAAGTGACAACTATTTCAGCAACATCCTGAAATCGCTGCGCCAGCGCAGAGACAATGAGCATCTCATCTCGAGAGATGCAGTCTTATCGCCATGAATGAAACAAAGCACTCCACGCGCGCCGTGCCTGATGAGAACGTTGAGGAAAACGCGGGAAGTCGCACGCAGCAGGAAATGCCTCGCTGAAAATAAATATTCACGGAGTAGCTGCGATTCTCTGTATAGCGCCGGCCACGCATCGCGTCGAAATTATATGCACGGCGCTGAATATATGGTATAGACACTCTTCAAGACCGCTGAATTGGCTCGCTCGCATAGCTGGGCGCCCAAAATATGGCGGCGATGCGCATCACTTAAACGGCGGCCACGTGTTAAACGCACGTTTTTATTTGCCAAACAGTTTCGTGCGCTACGCGTGAATATTTCACGAATAAAATCGCAATAGCAGCAAACACGCATGCCGGGTAGACAATATGTTAAGTGGTAAATATTTTGAGGAGGAGGGGTTATTGAAATGTTCCCTTGCCGTTTATGAAAAAGGTCTGTTCTTTCTGATGCGATTCTACACTGAGAACAAAAGCAGTCCTGAAATACAGCTATACGGCGAAGAGTTGCTACTTAAGAAACACAGCCGTTCGTTGTGCGCTACTTATTGCACGACTGCTGCGCGCCCACTACTGTCGCGCTCGAAAGTGGAAACTACAGCGGGCAATAGCCAATCAGAAAAGCGGCAGCCCGATTGCATTCGCCACTTTCCTCCCTGCGCGTATCCGTGGCGGCCCCGGCAGCAGCACCCCGTTGTCTTGTAAGAACAGGAACCGCCACTGCGAAGCTGAAGGTCAATGAACTGTACCTGCCTCACAATCGCGAGGGGCCGAGTTTGTTTGTGGCTGATGCAGCGTTGATTTATTTTTTACGTGAGTGTGCAGTTACTGCTATCTTTATGAGGCTCCGGTTTAGCGAAAGTTCACAAACACTTCCAATGTGCGGATTAACACCCGTAAAACCAAGACAGCCCTGCAAGCCGGCTTCTCTCCATCAGGCCACTTGTTGCAGAAAAGATAACTTCAACGAGCGTTCTTCTTCTTCTTCTTCTTCTTCTTCTTATTATTATTATTATTATTATTATTATTATTATTATTATTATTATTATTATGTTACGACACACGGCAGACTCTCTAAACAGTGCGCCAAAGTCCACATATACACAGGCTATACCCTGAAATGAGGATCTCGTGCACAAGTATTTAAAAACTTCATCATACTGTATAAAGGCAGCTGTAGTATGCGAATGTATAGCGTGTAGCCACCGCCATATATAACCCGACCCTCTTGTAGAAACATTCTTGCGTCTCCAGAGGAAGGTGCAGGATATTTCTGGCAAGAGTGCGTTGAATGTGGAAGCTCTTATTGTGTAGGGTCGCTATGTGGGCCAGTTCCATTTGTAGAGATTACGTAGCGCGTTACGGATGAGGACACCAGAAATAAATTATATACACATGGCACTAACAGTAGCCCCGCATATGTATCATTTTCTAGTCTATATTGATGGTTTGCCTAACTGCATGTCGTCCCGAGTAAGACTTTTCGCCGATGATTGCGTCATTTACCGTGAAATTTCTACTGACGCTGACCGTGAAGCATTGCAATCAGACCTCAACGCATTGAATACATTGTTTTCAAACTGGCAAACGACACCAAGCTATACTAAAACTAAGTGCACGTCATTTACACGCTCCTCGTCTCGTATTGCAAACGCCATACTCTCTCGGTAATAATATTGTTGAGCTTACTACCACGTATAAGTACGTAGGAGTCAATCCGTATGAATAGCTTAATGCGTGCTTCTTTCGTAGTATTCTGTTTGCTCTCTTACAGCCCATTTTTGTTACGCGTCTTCATCGTTCAGATTGAGTTTTACGGCGGCGGTACTTAGTAACATACAGGGCGCTTCAGAAAATGTGGTTGATATTTCTTAAAAAGTGACAAGATTGCGGCGTCAGACTTGGAGTAGCAGAACCGCTCTTCAATCAAGACCCGGCACGATAGAGCTCGATTGAGCGAAGTTTACTTCTGTTATTGTGATAAATTCGTGGTAGAACCTTCCCAAAGCACACAACGCTTTTTGAGTAGTAATTTCATCCATTCAGTTAACCACACCGCCACACCACCAAGAGTGTCATGATGACAACCTTTATGGCATAGCCGCGGTAGCTAGCTTCTCTACAACCTCTTATCTTCCTCTTTTCTCTCTTCGATTTGAGTCTATAAATAGCCGCGAAACCTCACGGGACACGAGCTTCACGACAAATGTGACCTTTCGCTATGTTAATAGCATGGCGCTTCTAATGTAATGAATCAATGTCAACGTCGCAAAAACTACTACAGATAGAAACTTTGAATCTCGAGGTTATGTGCCACGACGCGAAAATTCCGGCTTTTCTCAAATTCCGTGTCCCTCAAGCTTTTTGGCCTGCCATACATCATCATCTGCGGTTGGCTTACTAACCCGCAATAAGACGTATATAGCTCTCTCTCTCTCCAATAAAGCTGGTATCTACGATGCGGGTCATAAATACACCGATGGCAGTCGAGGAGGGGGGGGGGGGGAATAAATGAATGCGTTCAATAACCCCGTTCTCCCTGGTTTGGTTTAAGAGGAAGCTTTAGCTCGGGTGCTCCTATGTAAATACATGTTAAAGGGGAATTCGTTTTTCTCGACAACCGCTGCACCAAAGTTGACGAGGTTTGTTTCATTAAAAAAAAAAACTTGAAATCTAGTGACTGTTGCTTTCGAATTCTTGATTTAGGTCGTCAATTTTTAACTGAAAATTGGCGAAAATCGCAAATTCATAGAAAACGAAACTATCAAGTTTACAACTCCGTAACTCAGCAATCAAAAACGATATCGCAATTCTGTGAAATGCACCTCATAGTAAATCTAAAGCGGACAAAATTGATATGTTACGCATGAATGTCAAAAATTTATTCCTGTGTAAATACAGCTTTTGCAGAACCCTTGTACACGACGTAACGAGTTCACGTAAGATATAAATTGACGCATAGAATTTGTCCGCTTTGAATGAGCGAATGGATGCAGCTTACAGAACCGCGATATCTGTTCTTGACGGAGAGCTACTAATTTGTAAACTTCGTGCTTCTTCCTTTTTTCACACTTTCGAATTCTTCGAAACTTCTTTCAACAAAATTCAGGCCGTAAATCGCAATTCCGCTTC
Source organism: Dermacentor variabilis (assembly GCF_050947875.1). Lineage (NCBI taxonomy): Eukaryota > Metazoa > Arthropoda > Arachnida > Ixodida > Ixodidae > Dermacentor > Dermacentor variabilis. The sequence continues at coordinate 165,808,638 of NC_134574.1, read as the reverse complement.
CAACGGTCATTAGAATTTAAATTTCTCTCTCATATGCAGCAAATTTCATTAAAATCGGTTCGGCGGTTATCGAAGAGAAAAGCGTTTCCGCGTGTTGCACGCACTTTGAACGGGCCGCGTCGGAGTTGGGGCCCCTGCGCGCTGTTCGGTTCGCGCAGGGAGGACGCGGCCGCGCACACAAACCGCGACGCGGACAGGTCGGCCCGTGTGTGCATCTGCGCAGGAAGTTTACCGCGACAATCCATTGAGAAAACGAGCTCGACGCTTCGAGCGCGTGCCGCCGGCGATTAGACGCAGACCGCATCGACGAGTGCGTAGTCGCGGCCCCGTTTCCTGCCGTCGGCGCGCACTCGGCGAGAACCAAACGCAGTAAGTAAAACAGGGCACAATGACCCTGCGAGCGAGGGGGTCTGTCGGGAACCGTTTATCGACTTCGACGCTCTCCGCAAAAGACACACACACACCGACCGATTGCGGGAGCACAGCTCGCAGAGACGTCGTCGAGACGCCACAGGTAACCGAGGAAGGACCGGATCAACACTTCTATAGGTGGCCCATGGTTGCAGGTAACCACTTCACTTAGTGCAGCTGCATAGAGTTCAGGTGTTCATTTGTGTGCACGCGTGAAAGTTATTAATTTTATACCGTAACCCGGTGCCGTAGTTGTAGATGACAGATGTCTCGGCTAACAATCTTCCATAAAACTTTACCCAACCTCCCCCTCCCTCCCCCAATATTCGGCAGCTCTAATTTAACCAGCCAATCGTACATTTACCCGCTTTGAACATACATATAAAGTATAGAATCAGTATTTTCACGCACAGACTCACTTCAATATGCCATACAGTAATAAGGCAATAAGGAGTGGAACAAGATACCTAAATATGTCGCTGAAATTACTAACGACACAACATTTACCAAATCACTTCAAGCCATAGAAAACTGAATTCGGTCTCGGCGAGACTGAGTTAGAGTGAGCGCGGATGAGTCGTATTTTTGGAAGGACTGGAGTCCAACCGTGTCGGCCCACAGTCAAAGGGTACATCTTGTGGGTCTGAGTAAATTCTGTTAATTTTGCCGACATATGTACATCAGCTAACGCAGCAGTATAGTTACCGTGTCTTCTAACCGTCTTCCAATTTCTTGCCACGTGAGTGTCTACTTCAATGATATATCATCCTTGTATCTCGTTTCTTCCGAACGGAACACCTACGGTGTTCCGTCGTTACATGTCTGACGACCGAACCGAACAGCGTAGAGCTCTTAGAATAGTATCTAGCACAATGTTGTTAAGTGTTTTTTTCACTGGACAAATTGGCTAAAGCTAGCTGGAACACTCTATAGACTGGATTTCTCATAGATCTCGATTTACTAAGTAGTCTACAGACCATCCAGCTTAAGATGTTCACATGTAAACTTTTTGGGCTTCACCCCACAAAGCTCGAAGTCTAATGTTTGATACGCTGAGCTCAATACCTTGAAATCCTGATATTTATGGACGGAAAATTTTACGCAAAAAGCCCTAGTAGCGTTTTTCACGCGGTGGAGCGACGTTTCAACGGTGGATATATACTCAGCGTTCACTTGTGGATAGCTCACGAATTATACTAATTACGTTCAACTGCAGTAACATTTTTGTTGCTTGTACGAATGTGGTCTTCACCCGCCGTGGTTGCTCAGTGGCTATGGTGTTGGGCTGTTGAGCACGAGGTCGCGGGATCGAATCCCGGCCACGGCGGCCGCATTTCGATGGGTGCGAAATGCGATAACACCCGTGCACTTAGATTTAGGTGCACGGTAAAGGACCCCAGGTGTTTGAAATTTTCGGAGTACTCCACTACGGCGTGCCTGATAATCAGAAAGTGGTTTTGGCACGTAAAACCCCATAATTTTAATGTGGTCTTCATTACGAGAAATAAAGGTTATCAAATTGTAATTTTGTTTGATGTAGAATGGTGTTTGGACTTTCTGGCCCATTAACTGAGATCAATAACCTTCCGGACGGCTTGTTTGCAGAAAGTGTACCAGAGAGCACTCAATAAAACGGCCAGCTCCATAAGCCCGCAGCCTCTGCAAACAAATCCGCGGCCATTCACCATGATTGTAGCCGCTATTTTATGTTCCGTGCAGGACAAAATCATATTTCATGCAGCGATCTCAAATTATCACCTCTGTATTACGTCAGTTGGCTCCATCTGTCGGCCTGCAAATTTGCTAATCTAACTAAAAAATTTATTAAATTATGGGGTTTTACGTGTCAAAACCAAGATCTGATTATGCGGCACGTCGTAGTGGGGGACTCCGCAAATTTGGACCACCTGGAGTTCTTCAACGTGCTCCTAAATCTAACCACACGGGTGTTTTTTTCATTTCGCCCCCAACGCAATGCGGCCGCCGGGGTCGCGATTCGATCCCGCGACCTAGTGCTTAGCAGCCCAACACCATAGCCACTAAGCAACCACGGGGATGCTAATTTAACTGCACTACCTTCTTCTCGGTCTGCCATGTTTGAGCGCATTTCTGTTCCCTTGGCGCCCATTTTGTTACTCCGATAGACCACCGGTTGTCTGCTCTACGGTTTACATGAACTGACCAACTTCAGTTCTTTCTCTTAATCTTTTGAAGGGATACTAAATAAAAAAAAATTTAGCTGTATTAGTAAATTACCCTCTCAGTGCGCGCGCACACACACACACACACACACACACACACACACACACACACACACACACACAAAAAAAAAAACCACTCTACCGTCAAACTAGGCCTGATAAGCAAGAAGATACGCTCTACCATGAGGGTGCCAGAAAAGCCACTCTACCCTCAGACGAGGCCTGATAAGCTAGAAAAGACGCTAAAACAAAAGACGAGCGACGATGTACGTTAGGTCCATTCGATTCCGCCCTGAGAGAACTAGTTCCCGCCAGTTCAGTGCCAATCCTTGCTCGTGCGAAACCAGCACGTCACGAACGGCACGAACGCTGCACCGCCTCTCTGACGGGGGCAGAGGAAATGCGGTGAAGCCGCCCTGCACGAAGCCTGCCCAGTGAAACGAATAGCGACGTGCAGATGCTGCCATTTTGAAATGGTAAAACGAATAGCGAAGTGTGGCGCTTCGCGAAATAGTTCGAAAAGAGCAGGCGAATTGAATGGTTTTCGTCGTAGATACGGACAACGTTGTATTCTCAAGGAGGCAAATACTGAACATGGCAAGTTTCGTGAACTTCATTGCGTCACAACTACCCAAGCACGAAAAAAAAAAAAAAAAAAACTTCGATATTCGTGACGCCACACTGACGTGCAGTTAGGGCTTTTCGTTTCCGTGTATACTTATGTGTATTGGCATGAAACACAGCATACTTTCACATTTCTTATGTTCTACACGTTCTACAAGACTTCTTGCACTACACTATGTTTATTTTTTCTTATAGAGCATATTATTTGCAATGCGCTCAGGGAACCACTAAATATTACAGATTCGGTAATCTCATGACGTTTTATGTATTGTACTGTCAACAGTATGGCCTAAACCTCAAAACCGGTCGTCTCTCGCTCGCGGCTTTTCCATTTCACATCAATGCCACGGATAATACTGCACATAACGACCTGCGCGGCGGCGTAAAATGACCGGTGCGCAGTTTTGTCGGCTGTCTCGTACGCGCCCGCACGCCCAACTGCCGGTCCCAACCGGGCCGAAGGGCCGAGTCCAAGAGGGCCGATGTCCACCGGAGGGGTGGCCGGCGGTGGCGCGCGCTCGGAGCAGACGACCAGCCCGAGCACGATGGCCGGCCACTATCGACGCCTCGAGGCTGCTATCGCAGACGCGCTGTTGGCACCCAGCTGCCGGCCATTCAAGACGGCGGGCGTCAGGCATGAACGGAACGTCAAGTTCTACACAGGTGAGCGCAGCTCTGCGCAGGTGCACAGGGCGCTGCCGGCGTGCGTACGCCGAGAGCGCCACCGCTCGAAATGCATTGCAACCGGCGCGCTCGTTCAATCGCTTGTTTGGCCGACGGAACATCTGAAGCCAGCTCTTGCAGGGCACGTTGAGGTCCTGAGGTACGCGTGCAGCTGTGGTGCTCTTTCCTTCTTTTTTTTTTTTTATTTTAGATTCCATCATTCTCATTGGAGAGCACTTCGTGGTGAAAGGTAACAAGCTGGCGTGCGTCTAATTAACTTCCCTGCCTTTTCTTATCTATTTCCGAGGCTCTGCAGTTGTTGTTGATGATGATGATGATTAAAGATTAAAATTAAATTCCGGGGTTTTACGTATCAAAGCCACAGTAGGATTACGAGGCACACCGTAGTGGGGGACTCTGGATGAATTGTGACCGCCTGGGGTTCCTATAACGTGCATCCCGTGCACGGTACGTGGGCGTTGCATTTCAGCCGCCATCGAAATGCGACTGCCGCGGCCAGGATTCGACCCCGCGCCCTCGGGCTTAGCAACGCAAGGCGAAAACCACTACGCCACAACGGCGGGCGTTGTCGATGACGATGATGCTGCTGTTGCGTGCAGTTGTTGTTAGCTGTAAACACTTCGGAAATGTGGCTACTGAACCGCCTGCTATCCCAAAACCCCAACTCTAGAGGATGAGATCTAAACGCTCAGAGCTCTAGAAAGCTAAGTGGGAGAAAGCAGTAAACCAAACGCTCCACCCTGGCTGCTAATGAAGTATACACAGCGTATACACAGTATGCACACAACGCATCCAAAAGCAACAGAAAAAAGGCGCATATTCAATAATTCGAACAGTATACACTGTAGCAAAATGCGGTTCCAACGGAAACAGTCAGAAATACATAATTTGTTTTAGCAGTGAAAAATATTTCACTGCCTGACAAGGCACATTTGTCATAGACAGATAACTTAGTAACGCTTTGTGCCACTGTGCTACAACTGTACAAACTACTGACAGTAACTGAAGTGACACCTGTTTTTGGCAAATGTAACTGTTTTTGCAATAACTCTTTATTAATAAAACGCCATGCCATTCTGTGCATTTCCGTCAAAACTGCACCGTGCTATTGTATATGCTTTTTCCAATGATCTAATCTTTATTTTTTCTGTTACTTTTGGATAGCCGGCTCTGTGTATCCGCGATCGCCCTGTAGAGTGCAAAACGCGAGCTCGGGGTCACGGGGTCAGCCAAACGATTTCGAAGAAATCTGAGAAGTGGTAGGAGTTTTCATAAAAGCGAAACTCATCCACCTGTCTTTCGGGAGAACGCTACAAAATGAAAGTCCATTCGGGTTCCTCTGAAAGCGAACTTCGCATTATGGTCGTGCGACTAGTTATATATTATAATGCCTATTGGTTCCGATCCTTTTTAAAAATTTATTCGTAAGCGAATTCCTAAAAATATTAATCCAGGATGTAAAGTCAGACGCATGTATGGAAGTGGTTTAAGCATGTTTTTCCCGTCAGCTTTCCTGAAAATTTTTTCGCTCATTTCAAGAGTGCTTATTTGATTTCGGCCGCTGCCATAAGAATACGATGATGATGACACAATGATTGTTTTGAAAATTGTAATCCCCCACCCATGCATGCATGCATGCATGCATGCATGTATGTATGCATGCATGTATGCATGCATGTATGTATGTATGTATGTATGTATGTATGTATGTATGTATGTATGTATGTATGTATGTATGTATGTATGTATGTATGCATGCATGCATGCATGTATGTATGTATGCATGTATGTATGTATGTATGTATGTATGTATGTATGTATGTATGTATGTATGTATGTATGTATGTATGTATGTATGTATGTATGTATGTATGATGGAGCTCGTGACTGTCACAGTAAAATTCAGCTTTGTTCAGTCTATCCAATATTTTTAGATAATGGTCGGGACACATATCAAACGGAAAAATAATTAATGGCTTGCAAGTGTCTGTGCCTGCGTTTCCACCTATAGCTGTTCCTCTTGTTTCCTCCCTGTGATGCGAAAAACCAACAACAAATGGAACAGGCTGGAGCCCATGGGTGTACTCCAACTTCCTGTCGCCGAATGAACTACACGACTCTGGATACCACAGCCTATCTCGCAAGCCCTTCGGGGAGACACCGGCCAAGGCTCCACAAGCGGGTAAGTGCATTGTGTTCTATATATACGGGCAGACGGAGGCGAGCCGCCCAGTTTTCTTTATGGGTACACTAAATGCGGCAAGTAAATTACTGGACTGATATAGATGAGAACATATTCCTGGAGTTGAGAATACGTCGCTCGCCGGGAGCACAAGCCTGACTAGCCAAAAAGAACGCGAGGACGAAAAACGCGTGATGACGTTACGGAATTACTGCACTAGCTCCTCGTCAGGCAGTTTTCTCAGCGCCATGGCGGAGTTATATAGACAAACGTTTGCCAGTAAAGATGTTTACCCTGATGTATTCGGAGGGGTAATCGAAGACTCAGCCTGCCATCCGTTGCTTAGTAGCGTAACAAGGTGGGCTGGTTGGTGTGGAAATATACTGCGCGTAAAGGGGGCGCTTCTGTCACGTTGTTAAACGTTCGTGTTTTACACACAGTGTGCTGTCCAATGTTCTTGCATAAAATGCGGCTTAGATCAAGGGATACATACCCGCATAAAAGGCAAACATGACGCATCATCGGTGACGTCATAAATCCCCGCCCCGCCCCAACCTCCTAAAATCGACGTATCGGTTGTCGTTATGAATCACGCGACGCGAACGGCGCGAAACACTCCGGCGCAGTGAGCAATTTGTGTCGTTTTATTTTACAGCGGAGCTGTTTTAGGCTAGTTTCCAGCGTTTCGTGATGTGCGTAGGCAAAAACGATGGCGGCGTCTGTAGAGCAAAAATAGCATTAGGTGAAATCGTATCAGCGCATGTGTCCCAGCTGCGCTTGAGGCCACATGTGTCAAAACCAGTGATGGATGATGTTTGATGCGTATGCGTAAACAAGGACAGCGCAGCCATTACTCCCTATGCCTTCCCGACGTGGTATCTGCCGAAGCATGCGCAGTACAGACTGCGCGGACGGAATCGTTGTCGCCACCGTAGACGTTTATCCTGGAACGTCAAAGAGGGACGTTTAAGACTTTATGATCGACACATTTGGGTGGGTCCTCCCGGTGGACCACAATCCCATCGTCACTGTGTGTGACCTTAACGTCGATATGTATCGCCCCGACGAAAAGTGGTTCTTGGCGTTTTTCTCGGCAAGGTTCCGCCGTCAATGTTGCACCAAGACCAATGCCTCCACGATGCGTCATCGGTCGTGCATAGACCTAACGTTCGCTATAAGAACACCTTCAGTGTCGTCATATATATGGGCGTCTATGACAGCGACCATAAAGCCATAATTACTGTGTTCACGAGATACACTTAAATACAAATAAACACAACAACGTGCGTATCTGTGTTGTATTTTGTTGATTTATTTTATTTATAGTTACATACAGCGCCGCTGGTCATCCATCTTCACAGAGTGGAATGGCTGTAAATTATTTTCTAGAGACGTGTTGTTGTTGTCGTCGTTGTTGTGCTCAGACTGGTGCATACAAAGTAAAGGCAGAACGCGTACACGCGAAATTTTGTCGTCGTACCAAGCTTCCTGGTCAGCCGCAGCTGTTAACCGCTGACGGAACATAGTTGCTTCGCGACAAAAACACTCCCGCTGAATTGCAAAAACGCTTAGATTACCGTAACAGCTATCACAGGAAGTAAGACGATGAGAAAAACAAAAAGCGTGCGTTTCTGGCGCACCCCCTCTTCCCCCTTGGTAAGAGAGTCGACGAGACCAGACTAGCTGCAGGCAGTTTTTTTGTACCGCCGATAACGCGAGTATACTATGACAGCCCGCTTGCAAGAAAGAGAAGAAGAAGAAAAAAAGAAAAAAAAATGGAGGAAGAAAGGGCATCTCCAGAGTGAATGGAGACCACGCAAGCTGACCAGCAGCGGAGCGACAGCTGATAAGTTCGCCACCAAAGCACGAGCGAGCGTTACGAGCGCGCCGCTCAAAACAATGAACCGGAAACGCAGGACCAAAGTCCGGTGGTCTGCGAGGGCAGAGGTTTCGAATGGACAACGAACCCGGAGTGTTTGGCCGCGAGGCGTTTCCGAACAGTCGACTTCGGGATGCGCATACGTTTGCGTGTGTTCAGAACTACGCGGGGGAAAAAACAAGACCAGGAGAGGAAAAGGGAAGCAGACGACACGCAGGGCTTTGTGCCGTCTGCTCCTCCTGTCCATGTTGTGCTGCGTAAATGGCGCGTGCGTAAGTCGTACAGCGGGACGCGAATGAATGAGTGACATGAGTGGAGCGAGCGATAAGAACCTCGACACGGTCAGAGACGCAAACAGGAGGAAACACAAGCAAGGACTACTAAACAAACTTCCGGTGATGGTAAAAACGCAGAACATTTACTAAATCTTTAGTCATTGCTATATGATGACGCAGAAGTTGCCGTTTGTTTTATTTAACTACGAAAAATATACTCCTCTATGTAACCCCCTCCCCCTATTTTGAAGGAGCATGTAGATCATTTATAAACTACCCTTTTTTTTTTCGGCAGAGATGAGTTTTGCGATTTTGTAGATTATTTCTACACTGCTCAGTCGCTACGAGGATAACGCGTGTGCATAAACCCTGTATAATATCAGGCGAGTAATATGCTGCGCTGTCAAGCCTATCATGCGGGTCCGGAGACCTCACCTGAAAACTAAGTAAAACATCCACAGCCTTCAGCGCGGATGAAATACGTTTAAGCTGAATTAAGGTAATGCTTAAGCGAACTAGGTCAGCTGAGAATCATCGCACACTCTCTTATAGCCCATGTGTCGTGTTTGGACGTCAAACCCAATCGACTAATCATGACAGGCGGCGCAAATAGAATGGACTACAAGAAAATTGGCAGTTTAGCCCGAAGGGCCAAGCATTGACAGTGATATAGAACTCCTTGGAAAGTGTTCTATAACTACACAGCTGAGACATCTTGGCACGATGCAGAACGCAAGGCAACTTCTTCTGGGTAGAAGGAACATCGTTCTAGTATCTGCCAGGCGTCTCGCAATGCTGATATGCGCTGCCACCGAGCCGATTGAGCGGAGCATGGATTATGCGTTCCATTTCGCTGCGCCTATTTTGCAGCCAAGCGCACTCCGCGTACCTCTCTGAAAGCCACCATCCTGAAAGCCTCCTAACGCTGCATCCTCACTGCGCCAGTGGTAGTGACGATGATGATGATGATGATCATGATGATGGCTACTGGCATCCAATTTGAATAGGGGTGGCGAGGAACAGTCACCTATTATAGTGTGTGTGAGCTACTTAAGCAACCATTCGATTCGCCTTGCACTTCGTGAACTATATAGTTACCGCCAGTTCAGTTACATTTCTTGCTCGTTAAAAACCGGCATGACACGTCCTGCACAAGCCCTGCACTACTTGTCTGACGAGTGCAGGGAATTCTGTGAACGTGGCCGGCACGAAGACTGCGCTGTATGAAACGAATGGCGACGTGCAGATGCCGCCATGTTGTTGAGCTGGTTAAGCGAACAAGTGAGTGCAGCACCTTGAGACATAGTTCAGATAACGCAGGCGAATTGAATGCACCTTACGCGCTGCCGTACCGTATAGTCGAACATTCTGTCTCTGCATTATCTCGTAAAGCCTATACATAGGCGCCCATGCCAAGCGTCGCCCAGAGAGAGACCAAAGAGGGATTGGCTGCAATCAATGCGCGCAGGCCTTGTTATTCAGCACGCGTTGGCACACTCTGAGGTGTGCTTAGAGAAAAGAGTTCCTTCCTTATCCACCGCGTACACAACCTACACATGTTTGCCGCTGATACGTTTGTGAGCGCCTTCGATAATCTTTAGCCCCGCCGCATCGTATCCGCCTTTTCCTCCTCCGCACGAACCGCTCCACTGCGCATCGAAGCACGAAATGGAACATGGGCGAACGCGATAAGCGGCTGCGGATGGAAAATAGGAACAGCCTGGCCTAGCCTGCGGTCATGGGCCCGTAGTCGTATGCTGGGGACGCGTAGCTCGGACGCACATCGCAGTCGCACGAATCACCACGCGTTACAGCTACAGCGCGGCCACCGAGATTGTCAGTTTGATGAAAGGTCACGGAGGCAGTGGCGAAGGCCCCTATGCCCTATTTGCTACTAAAAGCAGACGTCACCAGGCTCAATTGTAAACTTTGGTTACACAGAGGCAGTTTTAAAGTGTTTGATCACAAAAGATTTTCAAACAGCTTCATTATTCTAGAGAAGGTAAAGGTAAATGTCCCGTCGCCATGCTGCCAGCAAACGACGTTCCTTTCCTGCCTTTTTGCCACACCGGAGCCGAGACACCGCGTCACGTATGCGTCACAAGCCCCGCTTTCTTTCCATTTCTCCTCTTCCTTGTGGCGCATTTCGCTTGACATGTGGCGGTTTCGAGCGTTCTACGTTGGCTGATTTACTGAAGTCACGTGCCGTAAGCGGTGACGTTGAAGACAGTGCGTCTGGCCAGGTGTCATTTGGCGTAGAGGCGTTTGTGCGTGCGGCCTTGACTCTTCGGCAGAAAGTGGGGCTTCTTCGCGAGGAAGGGCGGAGGGGCTTTCATTTGAAATTTGAGACGTTCTCGCATCGTGCATGATACTTTGTAGACACGATCATCAGCGCGTGATCTACGAATTGCGCTAGTCTGTTTGCAATACCAAAATGTAGTGAGTAGTTGCGCCACACATCAACCCAATTCAATGCGCCTGACCAACAGGCCCATGCTGCCACCCTGGTGACAAGTCCTTTAAAAGGAGGTCGCCATGCTACCGTGTCAGGCTAAAGTTATAGATTCTGCAATAATGATAACAGTCATAAACTATGATACTACTGCCGTACCACTGGACGGGCACTTGCTATGTTATTTAGTAATACTGCATTCAGTTGAATCACACATTTTCCAAATATAAAGTGAACGGCTATTCGCACTGTTGAATGATAATAACCACCGTTTATATATCCTTGTAACCACCACGTAGATTTTGATTATTTGGTTATCTCACGCTAGGTCGGAATAAAGCATAAAGAAAACTGATTGGAATGTCACACGTCACGTAGCAGCTACAAGTCGCCAAGCTCCACGGCAGGGCTTACTGACATTCATAGGACTGATCAAAGTATGAAAAGCGGCTGTAACAGGCTGCAATTTGAAGGCGAGCGCTGCTTTTTTTTTTTCCTGCATGATATATTAATGATATGAACATCCCTTTTGACATGGGCGGTTAGCGCCTGCAAGTTCGTCTTTCTTTTTTCCGAGCAGCGACGCCATCTGTCACTGATAACGTGAAATACACACGAGGCAAAGAGCGAGAGATTACAAACGTCCCGCTTTTAGCTCGACAGATGGCGAACTAATCGCTGTCGCTTCAAAATGAGCCGTGAAACCCACAGTTGTTGTAGTTAATAGAGAGCATCAGATTAGGGGGACGTAAGCGTTTGGGGCCTGTTGCGTTTCGCCTGCGACACGTGGTTTTGCCGGCGCGACTGCGGCGGGGCGGCGGACATTTTGGCCCGATCGTCGTCGCCGCAACACTCATCGCCAGGTGTTTCCAGGCGCGACTGCGGCGATGCGACCGCCTAGGGATCATCCTCGCATTCCAGTCATTGTGCCCGAAACAGGCGATGCCAAAGCAGGGATCTCATTCCAGTTATTGGGCCCGAAACAGGCGATGCCAAAGCAGGGATCTCGTTCCAGTCATTGTGCCCGAAACAGGCGATGCCAAAGCAGGGATCTCATTCCAGTTATTGGGCCCGAAACAGGCGATGCCAAAGCAGGGATCTCGTTCCGGTCATTATGCCCGAAACAGGCGATGCCAAAGCAGGGACCATCCTCTCAGTACAGTCATTGTGTCCGACCGGCAGCGCCACGACAGGGTGCTACGAGATCGTGCTCGACATGGTGCTACGGCATCGCTACGACCGTGTGCGTCACCATTAGCCCATTGTACATTCACGTGCTCGTCTTTTGAGGGGTTCCTTCTTGCCCTCAACTGCGAGAGTATAAAAACAGCTGCCCCCGGACGCCAAAAGGAGGGCTCCGATTTCTTCAGTTGAGTGAAGTGCTCTCCCGTCTCTCTACTTCGGTCAAACCTGACCGCCAACTCTTTGCGATGTTAAAATAAACAAGTTGTTTCGTTGTTACCAGTCGACTCATGCTTTGCCGGGACCTTCGGATGCTTCGAGTTGTACCCCAGGCCGCCAGGCCAACGCTACCCTTGGGGCTTGCGACCCAGGTACAACCACGGGCGTCAGCGCCGAGTTCCCAACAGATCGTACCAGCGGTCAGATCCCAAACATCTGGTTGGCAGCGGTGAGATCGCCTCCGACTTCAAACAACTGTCTGCCTGCGGTGAGATCGCCTCCGACTTCAAACAACTGTCTGCCTGCGGCGATATCGCCACAACGGAGGCCAGCAGCGAAGAGATGCAGTTGACGGTATGCTGAGCAGCTCAACGACGATCCGGGAGCAGTGCAACGAGCCCTGTGTGACGACTGGTTGCCTGCAGCGGAACGACTGCGCGGAATTCCTGCCTGCGAGGTTTGGTGAGTGCGGGACTTTCTTCTTCTGAGCGTTGCCAGGCTTTTTGTTAGTGTCAGAAACAGAGCTGGTAATTGTGGTTGTCGTTGCTGCCGGGTTAGTTTGCGGCAAGACAATAGTAAGCAGTAGAGAAAGCAGCATTCAGAGCAGCCATGGATTTGAAGTCGTTGCGCAAACCGAAATTGTTGGAGCTTGCAAGAGAGTTGGGTCTGGATGTCTCAGACAAACTAAGAAAACCTGAACTGCTAAAGGCTATTCTTGAGTTAGAGGCTGAGGATGACGAGCTGTCGGAATGCCTTGAGACTATTGAAGAGAGGGAGACTGCAAAAAGACAGGAGCGCGAACTTAAAGAACAAAAAGAGAAAGAAAAAGAAGAGCGTGACCATCAACACGCTTTGGAAATGAAGCGTCTCGAGATAGAGATGGAACGCGCTCGTAATGGAAGTCAGGCACACGGTGCAGGAGAACGCGTATTGTTCAAAATGACTGACCTAATGCGGCCGTTTAAGCTTGGAGAGGACATTGGTTTGTTCCTGGTTAACTTTGAGCGAACGTGCGAGAAGCAGGGGTTCTCTCGGGAAACGTGGCCACAGCGCTTGCTCACTTTGTTACCCGGCGAGGCGGCCGACGTAGTCGCTCGCTTGGATAGAGAGGAAGCAGAGGATTTCGACAAAGTAAAATCGAGTCTGCTAAAAAAGTACCGGCTGTCTGCGGAGGCGTTCCGTCGGAAGTTTCGGGAAAATGAGAAAGGCAGAAGTGAGTCATATACAGAGTTTGCGTATAGGCTTATGTCGAACATGCAGGAGTGGCTCAAAGAAGAGAAAGCGTTTGGTGACCACGATAAAGTTCTGCAGTGCTTCGGGCTAGAACAGTTTTATAGTCGGTTACCGGAGAACGTGCGATACTGGGTCTTGGATAGGCCAGACGTTTGTACGGTGGCTAAAGCCGCTGAGCTAGCCGAGGAGTTTGTGACGCGTCGGGCTCGCGGAGCTAAGGACGGTCAAAAGGGTGAATTTGGCTCGAAGTTTGAGAGGCCGAAGTTCACACCCATGAGAGCAAAGGGGAACACGCGTAGTGCGGATGCGAGTGGAAGCAGTGCGACCGAACCTAAGGAGACGGCGGCAGCCGAAGCAGAACGCAGAAAGCGGTTCGAGATGAGGCGAGCGGGCGTTTGTTATACGTGCCAGAAGCCGGGTCACTTTTCGGCGCAGTGTCCGGAAACAACACCAAAAGTTGTGTTTTTTTCAATAGGCAGCACGGACGAGAACATGAAGCTTCTCGAGCCTTACATGCGAGACCTCCTCGTGAACGGGAAAGAGTGCCGAGTGCTTCGCGATTCCGCAGCTACGATGGATGTAGTTCACCCATCTTACGTAGAACCCCATATGTTCACGGGCGAGTGCGCGTGGATCAAGCAAGCCGTGGAAGCTCATAGCGTGTGTCTGCCAGTAGCAAAAGTGCTTATTGAAGGACCTTTCGGAGCGCTTGAGACAGAGGCGGCAGTGTCATCTATGCTGCCACCCCAGTACCCGTACCTATTTTCAAACAGGTCCGATCACCTCCTGCGCGAGAAGGGGCTTTTGTTTGGTGAAGCTAGTGTTCAGGCCTTAACCAGATCGAAGGTTCGGGAGCTCGCTGCAAAGGCGGTAGTTGCGGGGCCGACGTTATCAAACAACGAAAAAGGGTCAGAGGCGCAGCAAGCTGATATTCCGAGCACGCCCGAACTGAATAAACTTGAGTCTGTAACGTTAAAGGCGCCAGATACTGGAGAGGAACCGCCCGACACGGGAAAGTTAGAAGAGCTATCTACAGATTTGCTCATCGCGCCTACGTCAGACGGACTTGATAGGTTGCTAAGAGTCAGCCGGTCGGCTTTGATAGCCGAGCAAAAAAAGGATGGCAGCCTGGAAAACGTGCGCTGCAATGTCAAAGAAGGTATCGCCAGGAAAACTGCGCGTTTTGTGGAAAGAGGTGGAGTCCTGTACCGGAAGTATCTAGACCGAAGAGGAGTGGAGTTCGATCAGCTGATCGTGCCTCAATGCTATCGCCAGGATCTGTTGCGCTTGTCGCATGGGGGTTCGTGGTCCGGACACCTAGGAGTTAAGAAAACTAAGGACCGTCTCTTGCAAGAGTACTATTGGCCAGGGTGTTTTCGGGACGCAGACCATTTCGTGAGGACATGTGACACTTGTCAGCGGGTGGGCAAACCAGGGGACAAATCGAGGGCGCCGTTGAAATTGGTACCTATCATTACGGAGCCTTTTAGACGGCTCGTTATTGATACTGTGGGACCTCTGCCGGTAACAGCCACGGGGTACAGACACATTTTGACTGTGATCTGCCCAGCGACAAAGTTCCCTGAAGCAGTGCCGCTTAAAGAACTCAGCTCAGTTGAGATAGTTAATGCACTACTGTCCATATTTGCGCGAGTTGGTTTTCCTGCAGAAATTCAATCAGATCAGGGCACAGTGTTTACTAGCGCTTTGACGACAACTTTTCTCGAAAGGTGTGGGGTAAAGCTGTTACACAGCTCAGTGTACCACCCACAGTCGAATTCCGTTGAGAAGCTCCACTCCGTCATGAAGCGCGTGTTGAGAGCGTTGTGTTTTGAACATCAAACTGACTGGGAGCTGTGTCTGCCTGGGGTGATGTTTGCGTTAAGAACCGCGCCGCATGCAGCTACGGGGTTTTCGCCAGCTGAACTGGTGTACGGTCGCTCGCTTCGATCTCCGCTTCGCATGCTTCGAGAATCATGGGAAGGCAGGGGCGACGACCCAGTCGTGGTGGAGTACGTGCTTAAGCTCCTCGAACGCTTAAGAAGGGCACAGGAGTTGTCAGGTGAAGCAATGACAAAGGCCCAGCAGAGGGCCAAGGTTTATTATGATCGGACAGCCAGGGCCCGTCGTTTTGAGGTGGGCGATGAGGTCATGATATTGCGCACATCGCTAAACAACAAACTAGACGTGCAGTGGGAGGGCCCAGCACGAATTGTTCAGAAACTGTCGGACGTTAACTACGTGGTAAGTCTGCCAGGAAAGCGGAAAGCACAGCAAGTTTACCACTGTAATCTGCTCAAACCTTATAGACAAAGGGAAGCAGTGGTGTGCATGATGGTAAACGTTCCTGAAGAGCTTCCGGTCGAGCTTCCGGGACTAGGCTCAGTGACGAACAGGGAAGACACCGGTCAAGTCATTAGTGACCTTATCAGTAAAGCACCGCTGTCGCCTGAGCAGAAAACCGAACTACACCAGCTATTACAAGAGTTTCAAGGTCTGTTCTCTGAGAGGCCTGGTAGGACTTCTGTACTTACTCATGATGTAGAACTTACCTCCACAGAGCCAGTACGATCCAAGGCGTATCGGGTGTCACCCCGCCAGAGCGATATTATGGAGGCTGAGGTAAAGAAAATGCTACAGCTCGGTGTTATTGAGGCAGGTGAGAGTGATTATACCTCCCCTTTGATTTTAGTTGAGGTACCGGGCAAGGAACCTCGTCCTTGCGTCGACTACCGCAGGCTTAATTCCATCACTAAGGATCAAATTTATCCGATCCCTAACATCGAGGAGCGCCTTGAGAAAGTTAGTAGCGCTCAGTTTATTTCCACCCTAGATCTTGTCAGGGGTTATTGGCAGGTTCCACTTACAGAAGAGGCTAGTAGGTATGCGGCGTTCATTTCACCAATGGGAACATTCCGTCCTAAAGTGTTGAGTTTTGGTTTGAAGAACGCGCCATACTGTTTTTCAAGCCTCATGGATAAAGTGTTGCGGGGACAGCAAGAATTCGCTTTACCGTATCTAGACGACGTAGCGATATTCTCCGCATCCTGGTCTGAGCATATGACACACTTGCGGGCAGTGCTAACCCGCCTGCGCGAAGCGGGCTTGACAGTAAAGGCTCCTAAGTGCCAGTTAGCACAGGCCGAGGTTGTCTACCTCGGTCACGTGATTGGTCAGGGTCGTCGCCGCCCCTCTGAAATAAAAGTGGCCGCTGTGCGAGACTTTCCGCAACCGCGCACAAAGACCGATATTCGGTCGTTCTTAGGTGTCGCCGGCTACTATCAGAGGTACATCCCTAGGTACTCTGATATCGCGGCTCCCCTGACGGATGCTCTAAGAAAAACAGAGCCTCAAACAGTCGTCTGGGACGAGACCAAGGAAAGAGCTTGTAGCGCCCTAAAGAGTGCCCTAACAAGCCAGCCTGTGCTACGATCGCCAGACTATACAAAAGAGTTCATTGTTCAGTGCGATGCTAGTGAGCGAGGCATGGGCGTTGTACTGTGCCAACGGGAAAATGGAGAAGTAGAACACCCCGTCCTGTATGCTAGTCGTAAGCTGACCAGTCGTGAGCAGGCGTATAGCGCCACCGAGAAAGAGTGTGCATGTCTCGTGTGGGCCGTTCAGAAATTGTCATGCTATCTAGCCGGCTCGAGGTTTATCATTGAGACGGATCACTGCCCTCTCCAATGGCTGCAGACCATCTCTCCCAAAAATGGCCGCCTCCTGCGCTGGAGCCTCGCTTTACAACAATATTCCTTTGAGGTGCGTTACAAAAAGGGGAGTCTCAACGATAACGCCGATGGCTTAAGTCGAAGCCCCTAACGTAGGAATCAGCCTCAAAATTGTTTGTTACTGATGTTTTTCTTCCTGAGGCAGGATTTTTTTTTAACATATTGCTTTTGTTTAGTGTTTCAAAGTGATGATATGCTTTCTAGTGCAATTTTTCAATTTGTGGACGCGTTCTGAGTGATGCTAGACTACTGTAAGGAACTAGGCAGTGGTATAAAAAGGGGAAAGAGCCTGGCAGGGCTTAGTGAGGGTTGTGCCGTGCTTGCTGACTGAGCGGTTGAGTTTCAGCGTAGTTTTAACGCTTGCCGGGAACGAGAACAAAAATGTGAACTCTCCCGAAGTCACTTTGCAGTGTCCCGTGCGAACCTGAACAAGAGAACGAGGCCTTCTCTGTGCGCTGCGCTCAAGAAACGTCGAGGGACGCCCGACTTCGATTATGAGCATCATCGAGCGACATCCCTCCGGACAGCGGATGCAGTCCCCTGTCCATCGGGATCTCCTTCCCCCGGCGGGGCGGTCTGTTGCGTTTCGCCTGCGACACGTGGTTTTGCCGGCGCGACTGCGGCGGGGCGGCGGACATTTTGGCCCGATCGTCGTCGCCGCAACACTCATCGCCAGGTGTTTCCAGGCGCGACTGCGGCGATGCGACCGCCTAGGGATCATCCTCGCATTCCAGTCATTGTGCCCGAAACAGGCGATGCCAAAGCAGGGATCTCATTCCAGTTATTGGGCCCGAAACAGGCGATGCCAAAGCAGGGATCTCGTTCCAGTCATTGTGCCCGAAACAGGCGATGCCAAAGCAGGGATCTCATTCCAGTTATTGGGCCCGAAACAGGCGATGCCAAAGCAGGGATCTCGTTCCGGTCATTATGCCCGAAACAGGCGATGCCAAAGCAGGGACCATCCTCTCAGTACAGTCATTGTGTCCGACCGGCAGCGCCACGACAGGGTGCTACGAGATCGTGCTCGACATGGTGCTACGGCATCGCTACGACCGTGTGCGTCACCATTAGCCCATTGTACATTCACGTGCTCGTCTTTTGAGGGGTTCCTTCTTGCCCTCAACTGCGAGAGTATAAAAACAGCTGCCCCCGGACGCCAAAAGGAGGGCTCCGATTTCTTCAGTTGAGTGAAGTGCTCTCCCGTCTCTCTACTTCGGTCAAACCTGACCGCCAACTCTTTGCGATGTTAAAATAAACAAGTTGTTTCGTTGTTACCAGTCGACTCATGCTTTGCCGGGACCTTCGGATGCTTCGAGTTGTACCCCAGGCCGCCAGGCCAACGCTACCCTTGGGGCTTGCGACCCAGGTACAACCACGGGCGTCAGCGCCGAGTTCCCAACAGATCGTACCAGCGGTCAGATCCCAAACAGGCCCCAAACGCTTGCGTCCCCATTATCTAAAGCTCTCTAATATTTTTTCAGTAGAGCATTTTCCCGCGCTGTCGAACGCGTTAACTGGAATAACGCTAGTGCACTTCGCGGCGCATTTCGAGTCCGTATTTCTCTAAACCAGTGCAAGGCACAGGCTGAATTTCTGCCAAATTAATAGGCTTTCAGTACTGACTAATTCAGCAACGTGTATCCTAAAGTCTTTAATGTAAAGGCTATTAGTCAGAAAGTGGTGATTAGTTCATTCTTGCACTGGCGATTACGATGCAAAATTCTGATGTCCGCCGTTGTGTGAAGCTTATAGCAAAAAAGTCGCAGTATCGCCCGAAAAGCGAAGCATCGATTACGATGGCAAATTTGTAGACAGCTAAACGAAGTAAGCATATTAGTTTTATTGGTCGTATAAGCTCGCAAACATTCGCTTACTAACTACATTAACAAGCACGGTGCCACGCGCGCACAGGTAAGCATGATCACATCTCATTCGATGACCGCGGAAACTCGCTGTCAAAACGCTGGAGCACGGCCGCTGCTGAAGTCATAGTGGCAGCAGCAGCGAGCGAATTGACTTTCGGGTTGTTCGCCGCAACGCGAACATTACATAAACGTCGAAAGCAAAGCGTATACGAAGCTACCGGCCCTCCGCGTACTTTGCCAGCATCGCAGATCGCTTTGAAGATGAGGCCCACCTGGGCGAGCACTTAGTCCACGTCGCAGAGGGCTTGCAAGATACGGCGCCCGCGCGGTAAGCAGCAGCTGCCGAAGTAGGACAGCCCCCCTCGCCGCACCCCCCCCCCTCCAGTGCCTCGCGCGCGACAGAAGACGGCGCGCGTTCCGCCTTCCTCCCTCGCGCGCGCGATCGTCGGCTGACCCTCGCAAGCTTTCACTCGCACATATGGGGCACGGCGTGCGGCGACGATGCTATTGTGTTCGGACTTGATACGGAACATCACGGCGACGGCAGAAAAGCGCTTGGAGTACCCGTATAGCTGCTATCGCAATAAGATGTGCGTCTTATCTCGAGCCACTTATTATTCTCGATAATCAGAATCGGTCGACCGGGGAAACACGCAGTGCGCGTGGGTGCACGCCGGATTCCATCCCACGATAAAACACGCCAGACAGGAGAAGCTATTGGGGGACGAACCATTCATCCTGCGAAAATAAAGCGACCTGAAGTCGGCGCAAGAGTTGCTATATATACATATAGACTCTCCTAAAATTACAAATATACGCTGACTTTCAGACAGGGTACCGCACTGCCATATCTGACCGTTAGCAGTGTGACAAACATCCCGAGTGCTACAATAGATGGTGTCCAAAACCCGAAGCGCTTACGTGTTTCCCGCTTCCGAAATCGCTCTTGCCGCATTCAACCAGCAAAGGCATAGCCATGTTGTGCTGCCCCTTCAAGATGTTCAACCAGTACCAACTCGCCAAATGTCGATCCTTCTAAATGCATAGCCTTTAAGATCCGCATTTTCACTCCACAAAGCGACACCCTATGCGTATACATCGTGCTTTCTTTTGACAGGAAAGACGCAAAAGCGAAAGACGGGTGGCGACACGGCTTTCAAATTCCCGCACAAATCTCGCCATGACGTCATGGGTTCCGACGGCGCCGCTGCTCAGGCCTAGTTAATATTGTTTTTTATCGGGGAAGATGCAGCCTATACATTGCATTCTAAAGGAAGCGACGAATGAACTTGGCAAACTTCAGGAACATTTACCGAGTCGCAGCGACCCAATTACGCAAATATAATTTGCAATTCATGACCTCACACTGACGTATCGGCGTGGGGTTTCGGCGCGAAATTCGAGAACCAAAATTTTATTTCTTTCTTCTGTTAATCAACGTATTTACTGCGAGATTAACGAAAATAAAGTTTTTAAGGAACAGTTTATCAGTCTAGACTGATAAATGTGTTTCTCCTTAGTGTCCCTTTAAATAACCATCACCTAGCGCGCGCACTTTCCGAGCAGGCGATCGAGCGAGCGGCAAAACGTCAGGATATTTTTGCCACGTCACCACATCCTGCGTCACGTACCATCTCACGGTAAACGAAATCTAAACAAGTGCGTAGAAAAACTGCCATGCAGGACCCCAAATAGTAACTTGTTTACGGCTCTCCGAAGCTTGCCAGTCGCAAGTGTCACGTCAGCTCTCCTCTAATGACGCAGCACGTACTCACGGGCTGGTTATTATGCCGTTTCAGCATGTGAAAGGCAAGCTGCCGGAATGACAACGAGACGGGCAATCTAGGAAAGTCAAACAATGCGCCAGCGCAGTGCGCAGCTCCCTGGGAGGAATCTTGAGGAAAGACGCAGAACGTTCGCGGCCTTGCACGAAAGATAAAAGTTCACCGCGTACATAAACTTATCTTGTTCGCTACTTAAAGCTATTAGGCAACCTTCCCATGCGTGCTGACCCACTGTCAACGCCATGCTCATACAGTCGACGCCACCACGAAGGAAAGCCAGGAGAGCATGGCCTTCCGGATCGGACGGCGCCCCATCGCGGAGGCCGTGATTAGCATATCGCCGCACAAAGCGCTGACACGGTATATAACAGCGACTCAAGTTGAATTGTCGTTTCCTTGAACAAGACGTCATTTACATAGTGTGTCATAGTCATAATGGGTCATTTGACACACTTTGATCGGAAGTTCATTTCCCCGAGCAAACAAACGCCGCCGCGGTAACGTCAAAGCTCGTTACGAACGTCATACGGGTGTAATTAGACCGCGTGCAAAGACGAACCGCCACAGAATCGCGGCTAATGAGTGCGGCTTTATCAGCCCGGTGTAGAAACACTTGAGAGATTAGACAGGAAGTGCTGACAGATATACATATATAAGATTGCCGCACCCTAAACACCACCATTTCTTCCCCACAATAAGCAGACGCCGGTCACGGCTAACTTCTTTCGAGAAAGCTGCCAACGAACATTCCAGCGCCAAGCAAAACTCCTAGCCTTGCTCTGAACAATGAACGCAGCGCAGTAACATTTCGCCGAGAGCGAGGCGCGGATGTGATTAGAGCCGAATCGGCGGCGCACCGATTAGATACAAAAACTGCAGCAGCAGGCGGGCGAGCGTTGGCCTCCATAGATTCCAGCCAATCGAGGCACAAGGGGCGCGCCGTGTGACTCGTGGTCTTACACCTAGCGACAAAGGAAACGCGCCCACGCATCTGCCACGAGCGGAGCAGACGGTGCACGGTCTTCCCGTGGCAAACGCAGCATTCGCACGTGTATGGTATAATGCACGCGCACTTCCCGCGTGTGCCCTCATCTCGAGCGACCAAGAGGAGACAACGCGAGTGATTGACCTGCACGTGTGTCCTGCCAGCGGTGGTACACATCACGGCCACATGTCGACTGCGGAAGCTGCGCGGAGCTTCAAGGAGCAAAGAAGCCTGGGTAACTTGGTTTATCTAGTACTGCAGTATAGTCAGCCGTGTAGGGCGCAGGATATCCCGAAACAGCGCAGACGAAAAAAAGAAAAAGGATACGACGCTGGCGCTATTATATATATATATATATATATATATATATATATATATATATATATATATATATATACACACGCTTTCTATGCCGTCTACTGTCTGTCGGTCGCGGCCTCGTATGCGTCGTTTCGGAACGTTGGCGTTGAACCAAACAGCTCGATTTAGTACTCTTTAGGTGCAAGACTTGCCTTTACCCTATATCCATATCATATATCCACCATCCGTCTCGAAAGCATGCATAGATGATGGTTTTATCCATAAAGGTGTCCTTTGCGCGCCACGATCAGGCGTCTAGACCATCGTGCAACAGCCGGCACCATTCCAATGGTTACGAGCTGTGTGGTCTCGCATGTACGACATGGCAAGGTGGCGGCATGCATGAAGCGAAGTAAACTTCGATGTGATTTCTTCATTCATGAGAGCTCAACATACCATGTGTAATGTCTCGCAGTAACGCAGAAGATGCCTGTATAAGAGGCTTAGCAGACGACGCTCTGATGCGCAGGGTGCACTCGGTGCACGGATCGATGCATTCTGCTGGTTACGATCTTGGTTAGCGGAGGCCTCTTGTAGCGAGTGTTTTAACAGACATTACTTCCGGCTAGGCTGCTGGCTCGTTCGCGCACAAATTTCGTACAAAAGTGGCACCGGCCGGTTTATGTTGCTCAGTACCACGACTGAGTGGATTATTTGACTGTTCAGTAATATTTGCGCCGTCTGCTGCGGCACCGGACGAAAAATGTACGATTCCGCAAAAGCCGTAGCAGAAACGGAACTGTGGCGACAAATCGGTGCGCAGTTTTTCTTTCACATCTATGTTTCTTTCTCTTTTTTTCCGGTTTATTCCGGGTCACATGCACGCGGCGTCACATGGTCACATCTGTGGAGTAGCCATAGCCAAACGCCTTGTTAAACGTAGCTTAGAATAACTTCTTATTGGGCGAGTTGGTGCATGTTAGCAAACAGTTTTATAACTGCGCAAACAAACGACCACAGAGAGATAGAAAGAGCACAGAAGGACAGGCGCACCCTCGTGCGCCTGTCATTGTGTGCTCTCTCTCTGCGGTCGTTTGTTTGCGCAGTTATAAAACTGTTTGCCTTGTTAAACAGGGCGATGAATTTGTCCGCTACATGGAAAGGTGAACGCTGGCAACATGAGCACGCAGTCTTCAGTAGCGTGGCTATGGTGGCAGCCACTATATGTCGTGGCGACTCACGTCAACGACAGACATGACGTCAAGCTGCATGATAAGTGACGAAATGGCCCACGTTTTGTTACGAAAACAGCCGGCATAAAGCCGTGCCTTAGAGTGGTTATTCAGAATTAAGTCTTCCATGGCGTTTCTATTACTACCGAATATTCAAAATGCACCTACGGGAACTAATACTGCATTCCTTCATACAATTAATGGACTCGTACTGCCGGGCCCAACTGTTTACGGGACACGGATTCCATCAAAAGTGCGAATTCCTGCTCTGTTAAGGTATGGCGCGCCAAATTTAATGGATCACCGCGTAGAAATGTGTATGCTGCAGATTGAACATTTGAGAGTGTCTACCCAGAATTCGCTGGAATTTAGCTTTTTTGCACGAATGCTGTGTCCCGTAAGCTTTTTGTGACCAGCTGCACGTATCTGTCGAAGTAACGCGTTCGCGGGGTGCGGTTTCCGTGATTAAGTTCCTCGGCAAACATGTGGCAACAGCAGGTATACAAATCGTTCAAGGCGTGCGACGTTGGTCGCGCATACTGTATTTGAGGCTGCAAATGTGCATTGCCGACTGCGTGCCGCAAGCGGAAATGCCCTATATTCTCGAAACTACAACTGCATCTGTCAGTTTCGTGTGCTCCGATTGGATGTCATGCATGCACGCAGGTGTTCACTGCGGTCCCTGCAATAATATATCGAACTCACATGCGAGCCACGCGATCCCGCGTATACGCTAAGTGCGCCCGTAAAACGTGTTGCAGTTTACGGAATACCGGGTTACCTGACACGTTTACGAGAACAACTGCGTCGGTAATGCCATCTTGTAGCACAAAATATCAACAGAGAAGACAGCTATTATTGCAGTCGTAAACAACACTGTTCGGAACCTTTCGGCGTAAAGTGTCAGCAAAGGCGTATACTCGTCAACATGCAGTCCGTCCTTTCATTTTCCTTCGACGATAAACGCCCATGCAACAGACATTTCTAATGCTTTGTCATTGCACAAAGCGTCACAAGATGTCTCTACCAGCCCTACTGTTACACGTTTATATGGACAAGCTAAAGGTCCCGTTTCACACAGAGGAGGCTGCAATGCTAGAGAGACCTCTCGCTGCTAGCATCCCCGACCAAAAAGGTAGCGCATACGATATAAAGAAAGATATTAGGTTACGCGTCGTGTATTCAGAAGTAAATCAAGTCTCTTCCTTCTACGTCGTAAAGCATTACGTATTTATTACATGAAAGGCGTAATAGATCTAAACCTAGTCACCACCGTGCGCGCGGAGCATCACGTTTCTGCGTCCACCAGCCACAACCTTACGCCACATCGCATCACTTGCGCCGCGAGCTAAACATAATACGTCGGCTACTATAAGCAGAAATATGCGCACGTATTGTGTGGTTTAACATGAACCTCCGCCCAGCTACAATTCTTTTCTCTTAATGTCAATTAGAATATCGACTATCCCCGTTTGCTCTCTGATCCACACCGCTGTCTTCCCGTCTCTTACCGTTATACGCCTAACATTCTTCGTTCCATCGCTCTTTGCGCGATCCTTAACTTGTTCCCGAGCTTCTTCGTCAGTCTCCAAGTTTCTGCTCCATATGTTAGCACCGGCAGAATGCAGTGATTGTACACCTTTCTTTTTAATGGTAGTGGTAAGCTTCCAGTCAGGGTCTGGCAATGTCTGCCGTATGCACTCCGGCCCATTTTTATTCTTAGGTAAGTTTCCTTCTCATGACCAGGAGTCTCCTGTGAGTAACTGACCTAGGTAAACGCACTCTTTCACATACTCTATAGAGGCTGACTGGCGATCTTGAACTCTTGTTCCCTTGCCAGGCTATACGACGCAGTTATTTTGTAGGTCACCAGAAAGATAGCCTACCAAACATTAGTGCAACCCCAGCTCAAATTCGCAGCTTCTATATGTTCACCTCATCAGGCATATCTAATCCATCTTCTCGAGTCGATCTAAAACCGCGCTGCACGTTTCATTGCCAGGTATTATAGCCCATTTTCGAGCGTAACTAACATCAAGCTGTCGTTGTCGCTTTCATCTTTGGAATCACGCAGGAATATAGCATTACTTTGTCTTCTGCACAAAATCATGCATAATGTACGCCCGTCTACCTTACCACTCGTTCGTCCCTCCCGCACATCTAGACGTCTGCATAATCATCTCAGTTTCCAACGCATCTTCGGTCACACCAATGCATTCAACTGCTCAGCTTGTTACGGTTGTATCCAGCTAAGTTGGATACAACCGTAACAATTGATGTTTACGCGTCTCATGGAGTGGTGTACGAGTCCAGCGGGTCTCTAGCTCATTCTCTGTCGTGCTTTTGTCACTACACAAATTTTACTTTTACAAAATTTTACAAAATTTTCGGTTAAATAAAAGTGCTTCTGATTCTATGTGCTATGATTTCAATTGGTCCTTCCGATTCCCCGACACATATTCATAAAGCCTACACAACGTGTCTAAAACCTCGAAGCAACGAAGAGCACAAGGTTGGAAGTACGCTCAACAAACACGCCGTCTGCGATAAATGAGCACGCAGGTATCTCTCTCTCTCTTGTCTTCGTTTTCTTTTCTCTCTCGCTCTCTCTTATGAATAAACATTATGTTATTCGCATGAGCCTTTTTGGTGTTTTCGATTTAACGAAATAGCTATCGGGTCCATGCCCGGATCCAAAGGGAGACCCTTCGATGTCCTGACCCTCCCACTTAAAAGTATAAACCCCATGCAAGCGATCTTGCACGCGACAGCGACAGGCGACGCGATGGAGATGGCTGTCGCGTTCGCTCGTCGCCTACAAGTTGCACCCCATGCGAGCGATGACTTCGAGCGACGTCTCCCCAGTTGCCGGTATGAGGGCAGCAATATAGGCGCCGAAACTAGCGTGACGCGTGCTTTATTAACTTAAGTTGATGTATTTTACTGTAAAAAGCAGCATAAAATATTTCTGAAAGTCTTGCAGTAGGTTCTTATCCTTGCACCTATAAAAATTCAATCGTTTGCTCGTTCCGTGCGACAATCGGAAGTACTGGAGTTATGTACATCCAGTTCCGGCTTTGCGCTATTGGCTAGTCGCTCATAGCACTTCCGGGAGACGAGCGACGAATTCTAGATTTGCAAAACCGAGCGATCGCGCGACAAGACCTAGCGATCTGTTCAAGCGACGGCCTGATCCGTCGCGCGAACCCGTCGCTCGTCCCTGTCGCGCAGAAAATCGCGCTAATGGGGTTTAGCCTTAACACTTACGTGCGCAGTGCCAGCGTGCGGCATATGACAAACTCATGAAGCCAAATTGGTTTCTTCTTTTTCTCTCTCTCTCTGGGGGGACAATAAAGGTTTAATTATCATTGAAGACAACCCGCCAGCACGTAAACAAACTCATCATCAATCACCATATCACGCATTGCGTCCGGGTGTCGTGTGTTGCTCTCTCGCTAAAGTCCCTTCGTCGCCTTACGCAACAGTTTTAATTAAATTCTGAGGTTTTACGTGCCAAAACCACGATCTGACTATGAAGTATGCCGTAGTAGAGGACTCCGGATTAATGTTGACCATCTGGGGTTCTTTAATGTGCACCTAATGCACGGTACACGGGCGTTCTTGCCATTTCGCCCTCATCGCAATTCGGCCACCGCGGCCGGAATTTTATCCCGCGACATGTGCTTAGCAGCGCCACACCATAGCCAATAAGCCACCACGGCGGTTGATTCTCAGTTTATCATTGTAAGTAGAGGGGCCAGTATGGTTACGCACAGAAAAACATTGGGCTCTCAGTGCACACGTTAACCCGAAAATTCAATTTGAAATCGCTGCCTCCAAGCCCCTCGCAGCGATGGCGACCATTGAGGCTACCGCTGCGTCGTCTGCTCCGACACATTCCGAAACCACGTATGCGCCATGCTGGACTCGTTGCTCTGCACGCTCTGGCACCCAATGGTGCATCGAGGACGTCGCCGTTGCATTGTGCCCGTAATTTCACTCGCGCGATAAAAATAGCACGAACTCGTGAGCGCCTGCAGAAGCTATCTCGGTGTGACCGCCGAGGCGCACATACGAAAGCGAAAGCATATTTGTATGCCTCGAACATCAACCACGCAGAGCACATTTCTTTTCGTCACCTGTTAGTGCTTATAGACTGCCGCACGGTTCAACTGCAACGTTTAAGAAAAAAAAAAATTATACCGTACCCAATGCGCTCAAATTTTGACGGCTCGCTGAGATGCGTACAATTTAACATGCAATGCATAATGCAAGCTCGAGGTGAGGGCAGGAAATCTCGGGCTGTAATCGGATATGTTTCCGAGCACTCGAACCGAAGAAGCCAATAAAGAAAAGCGTGCGAAAAGAATGCCGCCGCTTGTCGGCTGAATTGTTCCCGCCAGCAAAACAAGCTGCGTTAGAGTGCATGCATATATAGATAGTCTCGTCTACTGGCCACACGTTATCGCAACGTTCATAAACATGTCCTCGTGTTGCTATGTACGAGCTCTTCTACAGGTAAACCAGACGGCGGGCGTGTGCGGGAATGCATTTAGGTACTTCTGCAGTGATAAGGTTGTGCGCTTCGTTGGAAGGGTACAGTACGCAAAATTGTTAACTGTAACGGCAATGCATCTTTAGGCACATTTGACTACAGCTTGCCACACATCTAACTGTATCGCGCTAGCACCGAGTGCAGACACGGGCAGTAGAGTGAGCGCTGGAGCACACAGCACTCTCCCAGCGCAAGCGTCGCGCATATGCCACAATGTTTCCTTCAGGACGACGCATATTCCTTCCAAAGCAGAAGCTTCGCGGCGTTGCTATCTGTGGCGATCGACGCTCGCACTGGAGAGTGCTTCGTGCGCCTGCGCTTACTGTACGGCCGGTCTCGCAGATTATCACTGTGGTAAGGCGTTGATGCAGCGTGTGGTCGACGTTCGTGAGACATAGTCAAAAATGCGGGAAGCTGTAGCAAGATGCAGGGTTTCTATAACAAAATGTATTGACTTTGAGCATAAGCTGACTACAATTCAGCAAAACATGCCCCGTGAAGTTGTCAAGAAAAAGTAATTAATAATGTTCTGCCAATTTAATTGGTAACTATCGCATTAATTTGTTGTCTACCACTGCTGTGCAGCTTGCTCAGAAAATTTTCATTTTACCTTGAATCCTGCTATTTTTCTTTTAATGAGAGATTGCTTTCGCTAAAACACACACTATACTTCATTTTAGAGTTACCAGAATTTTAATTGCCTGTGGCATGCAGTGCAAATCTCATTTAGCTCGCGATTACTTTAAGAGGCAGACATTATTCGCACAAAAAATCTAAATGCATTACTAACAAGTTACAAAATTTTCACTAATCAACTTTTAAGGCAATTGCTTTGCGACACATGTTGCAATTTATGAATTGATTTGTAGCCCGTGAGTCTTCAAGGTATATCCACCTGAAGCTAATTCTGAGGATGACACCAGTCTAGCAATACACATCTCTAAGAGTGACAGAAAATGCACTGGAATGTTCCATTTGTTAAAAAAAAAAAAAGTAAGTAGCACTGCGGTGCATATCAAGACTGGTCCTTGTTACAAAATTTGTTCCATGCAATTCACCTGGACTCGTCACATGGGCTGCTCTAATGGCAGTAACGCAATAATGCATTAATGCAATACTAACTGGCGCAGCTGGGCTTATTTCGTTCGCTTTGGCAAAAACGAAAGTGCTAACTTAGAGTAAAGTAGAGGAATATGGGACTAACACTAACTAGTGTGCTATCAAACAAATCACTTATTTGCTTCAACTGTATTGTAATCAAGCATTTCTTAACTCTTCATCGAAACACCCTGTTGGGAATCATGCTCGCGCGGTGCATCAAATTGCTGATGCTAGGTTGAGCGCACCCACATACCTTGCAGAAGGTTTTTTTCCCACACACCTTGTGCATGTTTTGAAAGCAGAAGCTGTAGCTATTGCATGAAGGTGTGACATTCTGAAATGACAATACATATGGCCAAGCCTTGAACTAGAATGACGAATAGCTTATTTCTGGCAATAAAATTTTCACTTATTTTTGCTTTTACAGGGTCAAGGAGAGAGGAAGTTGCTGGCATCAGGCAACGGTTCCCATCTAAGATACCGGTAAGTTGTACACTACCATTTATTATTAGTAGTATGTTTACCACATTTTTGGAAGATGATGACAATGCTAAATACTAACAAATAACCTAATGAACAAAATGTTATCCATCCTTCTGGTGCAGCCAAAGGGACAGAGACGGATAACATTTTGTTAACTGACAGTGCCATAAAGCTCCACTTGTCCACTTTGTTCATTTCATGGTGCTCACCGCTGCCCCTTAGAGTTCTTGTATGAGTGGATGCATGTGCATTTTTCTTTCTTTCTTCTCTTGTCTTCTGATTTCTTGTTATATTTTAAAGTGGCAGTAATATATATGCCAAAGCTTTTGCTTGGCTAACCTCCCATCCTATAATTAATATTTCTGTCACCAGCAGGCATGTATTTTCATTACTGGTTGATATTAGTTTTCTTTATCGTACATTCTTGGAATATACACATTCTGTGCACAGTGGGTGGGCTATGAAGGGCGAATAAGGTGAGATGACAATGCGTGTTCAAGAGATTAGCGTTCTAGGCTAGCAACAACATTCTGAGCAATTTAGCTCAGACGACCCAAATGCAAAACATATCTTTTTGTTCACTACTGCAACAACGGAAGTCTAAAACGTTTCAGACCAGTATATACGTGTAACAAACAAGCACTTATAATGAATGTTGGTTATAACGAAGGCTTTTTTGTGTTGCATGCTACATAACAATGTTTGGCTGTAACAACTGGCATCAACAACATAATCAGCATAACCTTGATGTAGCTTAGTATCAAGAAACCAAGCACAAGAATATTCTTCTGAAAATTGGCGAGACTGCAGAGTGCATTGCTGTGCCCACTGCAGTTGCGAAACCTATTCGAGTCGTCTGAAGAGACTACTTGTAAACCGTGGCATGGTATTCTGTGCAGGTGATTGTGGAACGCTATGCCAAAGAAAGGAACCTTCCACTTCTAGACAAGACAAAGTTCCTGGTTCCTGAGGAGCTTACCATGTCCCAGTTCGTGTCCATCGTGAGGTAAGCTCCACTGCACAATGTCAACACTGCACAAATGTTCAGTTACAGTTCAGTACAGCTCAGTTGCTGACATACTGCATTGTTCAAGAGTTCCCAGCTTTCTAGTGTGTACCTGCAATGGTAGCTCAGAAGATATGAAAAATGTGCTTCTGAATGCTAGGTCAAGGGTTTTGAATTCAGCTACCAAACCTGAATTCCAATAGGGAGGGGATTAAATGGAAGAACAGCTGCGTACCAAAAGTTTTGGAGTGTGGTCCATGATGGAGCATAATTCCAGGACTGGAGGTACTTAAATAAAAAAAATAAGTTCAGGGGTTTCAAGTGCCAAAGCCACAATCTGATCATGAGCCATGTCATAATGACAAAGACTGAGTTAACTCTGATCACCTCGGATACTTCAATGCATGGCACAAAAGCGTTCTTGCATTTCGTCCATATCGAAGTGCAGCCGCTGCGGACAAGAATCAAACATGTGACCTCATGCTTGGCAGCACACACCATAGCCACTAAGCCACCACGGCAGGTTGGACTGCAGGTGATAAATACGTTGCAGG
Source organism: Dermacentor variabilis (assembly GCF_050947875.1). Lineage (NCBI taxonomy): Eukaryota > Metazoa > Arthropoda > Arachnida > Ixodida > Ixodidae > Dermacentor > Dermacentor variabilis. Next base: position 165,777,700 of record NC_134574.1, on the reverse strand, counting down.
GCTGTTTTTCATAAACCAGGTGTACCATGGAAACCTTAAAACACCCAAATGAAACCAATGCACACAAAACAAGGCCTGCTGATGAACTGTGTGGAGTGGGGTGAGAGAACTTTTGTGCACTAGTGTAATATGTAAAACTCACAGCCAGCTCCACACACATGCATGCATGCATGCATGCGCACACAGCAACCTAGGGACTAAGACTACATAATGTGTTCAGAAATGCAATAAATATGGCTAGTAGGTGCACATTCGTAGTTGTATTGCACCACTTTTAGCAGAGAAGAAAGGATGGGACAACACAAATGAAGGTACAATAGCATATACTCATCATCAACAGCAATTTTATGTCCACTGCAGGACGAAGGCCTCTCCCTGCGATGTCCAATTATCCCTGTCTTGCGCCAACCGATTCCGACTAGCGCCCGTGAATTTCCTAATTTCATCGCCCCACGTAGTCTTCTGCCGTCCTCGACAGCGCTTCCCTTCTCTTGGTATCCATTCCGTAACCCTAATGGTACAACGATTATCTAACCTGCGCATTACATGACCTGCCCAGCTCCATTTTTTTCTCTTAATGTCAATTAGAATATCGGCTATACCCGTCTGTTCTCCGATCCAAACCGCTCTCTTTCTGTCTCTTAAAGTTATGCCTAGCATTTTCCATTCCATCGCTCTTTGCGCAACCCTTAACTTGTTCTCAAGCTTCTTTGTCAGTCTCTAAGTCTCTGCCCCATATGCCAGCACCGGTAAAATGCACTGATCATACACCTTCCTTTTCAATGATAATGGTAAGCTTCCAGTCCGGAGCTGACAATGCCATGCACTCCAACCCATTTTTATTCTTCTGTGAATTTCCTTCTCATGATCAGGGTTCCCTGTGATTAATTGACCTAGGTAAACGCACTCCTTCACAGACTCTAGAGGCTGACTGACGACCCTGAACGCTTGTTCCCTTGCTCGGCTATTGATATTGATATCTTTCTCTTCTGTATATTAATCTTTAACACCACTCTTACACTCTATCAGTTAAGGTCCTCAATCATTTGTTGTAACTCGTCTGTAGTGTTGCTGAATAGAAGAATGTCATCTGCCAACCAAAGGTAGCTTATACTATTGACTGTTTTATGTATGGCCATGAGCATGTTTTATATGTGGTGATAATTGAATGTGCCAGAAGCTTCATGAGCATTTGAAGATCTGGCAAGTGCTTATGATAACAAGTCAAAGCACATGTAAGCTTTCTGTTGATACTGCTCACACGTGTCATGGTACAGTTTGCAAAAAGTTGTGTGCTTGTAAGCTATCCAAGACACACACTTTGTTGGTCAGCTGATGTCCTCTGCCATTATTTGAGAAGGCACTGTGCTGCTTTCCTTTTCTTTTCTTTTTTCCACCTTCACAAATTCTTCACGAAGTCCCCATTGACTTGTAACATTCAAGAAGCCACTGACATCACCCACTTATGATCATGTAGCATGAAAGACTCTTTTCTCTATAAATAAAATAATTGGTAATTAGTGCCTTCGTACCTTCGTTCATGTCATTCCTCCAGTTTGTTTCTGTTTTTTTCTTGTAACATGAAGCACACAACTACATGATATGTTCCTGCTGCTAGCATCAACAGGCAGGCAACCCTGCTAATGTTTAAGATACTGCATTAGTGATGTCACATGAGCTGCAAGCTGATGCTGTTGCTGGCTACTCCAAGTATAGCTAGAAGGGACTCAAGCATGGGTCTGAGATAGATGGTTAATACTGCCGCAACTAGAAACTCCCATGTCCACAGAGCATTTTAGTCGAGTTTTAGTCGCCAGCTACGCTGAGGCACTAAGCACGAATACAGAGATTCATGTGTGGAATGTTTACCAATGACTTAAAAAAATGGCTTAGTTGGTAATCCATATTGAAGTTACTACTACAGAGGAATGGACAAATAAAACAGACACAAGTGCTTGTGCCTGTCTGTCCTTCGTCTGTTTCTGCGCTGCACCAGTTGCTCTATTAGCAATGAGTGGGCCAATGGTGTAAGAGCAACAGTAGCCTGCTCAGAGGAGCACGGCAACACCAGTCAAAGATTAGTTCGCTTCACTATGGATTCGCTACAGAACCTCAGCTGCTCTCGTAGCTCAGAACAAAAAGAAATCAAGATCCTGCAGTATGAAAGCACTTGTTTTCTTTAACCTTACCTCTGCGACAATGTTTATGTGCAAAAACGAATACATTGCAACAATAAACATGCTAAACCTAGTTGCATGTGTCAGTGGCTCTGCATCACCATGGACAAGTGGACTTCAAAGCAAATGCAGCCTTCAAATACAGCTTAATGAAATGGATATTGTTTGGTATGTTGTATCTTCTACTTAGCTTCTTTTACATTTGGAAACGTAAAGGTGGGAAGGAGCATAATACTAATATAAAGTAATGCAAACACTTGTTCACTAGTTCCACATTTCACTGCTGTTCAATACAGCCAGGTGCTGCAGGTCAACCCAGTGAACACATTCTGCTCCGCTGCTGCTGAGGACAGGTTAGTGTGGTGAGCTTAACAAGCTCAGCTAAATGTTTTTTAATCGCCACTTTATATAGGCCTGATTTTGTAATTGTTTTTTATCGATGTAAGAGAAGGTGCCTAGTACAGCACAATTTAAGTCCAGTTCATACAGCACATTTTCTAAAGCTGTCCAGTTTTGAGCAAACCATGCATATGCTACTGCAATTCTTTTTTATCTTGGGCTCTGTACTATTTCACAAGAAAGCATGTGTCACTAGGAACAAAAATTGTTTTCTTCCCCCAGAAACAGACTGCAAATCAGTGCCTGCCAATCATTCTACCTGCTCGTCAACAACAGAAGTATGGCCAACCTGTCCAAGACCCTGGCTGACGTTTACGCAGAGTTCCATGACGAAGATGGCTTCCTATACATCACATATGCCTCCCAAGAAATGTTTGGCCTTTAGAAGAAGGACCGCGGATTATTACATGCATTTTTTGCCCATACTCATCGTTCAAGTCATTTAAGCTTATTTACAGACCTCACCAACATTATCAACCTGCTCCATGCTACTTTGCGAAATCTGGTAACAGGTACGCCTTGCATAGTACGACTATCTGCACCTGTTTGAACCTTTGCCAGTGGAGCCAAGCGAGGAGACACTTCACATTTCCTGCTTGCAGAATCTCACATTCAGATAACAAGTACAACAGCCATTTTGCCTTTTGAATGTTTCACCACAGCCCTTCATCACCCTGTGTTTTACTTGATGCATGCATACAGCAAATAAAGAAATCTTATAATCTTTGCCTTACTAACTTTTTTTTAAATGTATGCTGCCACTTAGTTAACTCAAGAAAGGCCAACACTTACCACACACAGCGAGTTATTGCGCAAAAGAGTAACGAGCCTACAACAAAATGTGCTGGGCTCTTATTTCATCATCTCTCAGTTTTGCACAACAATTAGTGCCTGCAATCTCTGCAGTTCAATGGGGAACTCCAAAAGCACATGCACTTGAACAAATATTTCTGTTCTTTTCATATAAGCAAACCGGGAGGGCCAACCATACATGTTCAATAGCAGATTAAAGGGGCACTGACATGGTATTTTCGACTAGTCATTCTTTTGCATTGTGTGAAGACATTATACCTCCAAACCGTATAAAATAGTGGCAAGCTTCACAGCACCGTAAACAATTCAACATAATAGCTTTCCTACAGCCAGTTTCGTTTTCCAGGAGGATACTGTATCATGACGTGACAACGTTTTGACACTTCATCCGGCTGGCTCGGTCGTCTCGAATGCCGCTACTTGTTGTGAGGGCTAATGTAGCAGCACAGTCAACGACCGCGCAAGTCGGAGAGAGCGTCAAAGCATCGCAATGTTCTGCTCCCACATACTGTGCCGTAACATCATGACACAGTATTCTCCTCGAAATGAAGCCAAAACTGGCTGTAAAACTGCCATCATATTAAGTTAATAACAGTGTCCCAAAACTGGTAGCTATTTTTGGGGCTTATTTAGATGTCTAGGAGATGCATTTATTGCAAGAAATGAATAGTTAAAAATATCATGTCACTACCCCTTTAAGAGTACTGTTGCGTTTCGCCTGCGACACGTGGTTTTGCCGGCGCGACTGCGGCGGGGCGGCAGACATTTTGGCCCGATCGTCGTCGCCGCAACGCTCATCGGCAGGTGTTTCCAGGCGCGACTGCGGCGATGCGACCGCAAAGGATCACCCTCGCATTCCAGTCATTGTGCCAGAACCAGGCGATGCGAAAGCAGGGATCATCCGCTCATTACAGTCATTGTGCCCGACCGGCAGCGCTACAACAGGGTGCTACGAGATCGTGCTCGACATGGTGCTACGGCAGCGCTACAATAGGGTGCTACGAGATCGTGCTCGACATGGTGCTACGGCAGCGCTACGACAGGGTGCTACGAGATCGTGCTCAACATGGTGCTACGGCATCGCTCCGACAGTGTGCGTCACCATTAGCCCATTGTACATTCACGTGCTCGTCTTTTGAGGGGTTCCTTCTTGCCCTCAACTGCGAGAGTATAAAAACAGCTGCCCCGGACGCCAAAAAGGAGGGCTCCGATTTCTTCTGTTGAGTAAAGTGCTCTCCCGTCTCTCTACTTCGGTCAACCTGACCGCCAACTCTTTGCGATGTTAAAATAAACAAGTTGTTTTGTTGTTACCAGTCGACTCATGCTTTGCCGGGACCTTCGGATGCTTCCAGTTGTACCCCAGGCCGCCAGGCCAACGCTACCCTTGGGGCTTGCGACCCAGGTACAACCACGGGCGTCAGCGCCGAGTTCCCAACAGATCGTACCAGCGGTGCGATCCAAACAGTACCTGTCCAGTCAAGATTGCCTTGTGAAGCATATGAAATTGTGTTGCCAAAAGTGGCATAGTGTACTGGAAATTCTAGACCCTTGGCAACTCAAAAACCGGTGTAGCACACATTCCTTCACCTCCTTGCTTTGGCAACAGTGCTTGCAGAAACAGTCACAAACTTTGAGGGATTGTTCAACGCTGAAAGCAGACACCAAAACAGCGGAGTGCGTTGCCTGCTGTGAATCTGCCATTGGAATTTGACATAACTGCACAGTTAGCTTTTACAGAACTCCAGATAACAGAAGCATGTAACTTTAACTGCTCACACAAGCTGCATTTGTTGCACCATGCTAGTCAGACATGGCAGTATCTTTGACTGAAGATCTGGAAAGGCTACCCATCTTCAAGGGTCCCACAGCAGCCTATCCCGACACATTGGAAAGGAATGTGCAAAGCCAACAGCACCCCGTCACTTTATCAAACTGCAGCAAATTGTGAAGTATCGGGATGCAGGAAACGTGCTACACCTTTACTGACACTTTTGCTGACACCTGTTGGAATGCCAAGCCACATGTTAGCTAAGACAGCTGCTGTGGTAGCTCAACGGTAGAGCTTTGCACGCATAATGCAAGGGATGTAAGTTTGGCTCCTACTTGCCGCAAGCTGGCTTTCCATTCACTTTCACTTCTCTTTAGAGGGGAAGAGAGTCGGGAACTATTGAGAGGAGACGACAAATTCTGGCAGCATGGAGAGCGCGAGACAGTAACCGACACTCTTGGACCAAGGCTGTTATTGCATAGCCCTGCTTGTAAGTAAACCCCCTTACAGTTTGGTGAAAGGTACGGGGTAATCTCCCAGTCTATTAACCTGGAACTACGAAGCCACACATTACCTCCAGCCTCAGCGATGCCGGAAGAAACCACCACACAAGGCTCTCAGACTCAAGCCACCATCTGTCCCGGCATGCTGCCTCAGCGTCACCCACCGATATTCAGCAGAACTGACAACCAAGACCTCGAGGACAGGTTGGCAACTTACCAGAGGGTGAGCACAGTCAACGAACGGGAGGATTCGACTAGGCTGACCAATGTAATATTTTACTTGACCAGCGTCGCGAGTCTCTGGTTCCGAAATCACAAAGATGAGATTAATAACTGAGCATCGTTCAAGACAACTTTTTCAGAAAACTTCAGTAGCTCTGCGGCACGCAAGCTCCGTGCAGAACAGCGAATTCGTGAACGTGCTCAACAACCCGGTGAGAACTTCACCAGTTACAATGAAGACATCGTTGACTTGGGCAAGCGTCTAAACCCGTCGACACATGAGTTAGATAAGATCAAGCACATCGTCACAGGAAGAGCGGATGACGCATTTCAAATGTTATTGGCCAAAGACCCAAGAACCGTTGGAGATGTTGTCAGCTTGTGCCAGAGTTTCGACAAATTTCGCAAGCAACGCGCTCAAAGTTGATGCTCTCTGGACCAGAACGACTCGATCGCACCCTGACTCTGGGCAACCAGAATGCACTGTTGATTCAGATCAAGCAATTCCTTCTTGAGGTCAACCAACAGCTCTCCAACAGCACAGGCATAATATCTGGCCCCAGTAGTACAACAAGTGACACAGGAAGACATCACTGACACTTTGCCTTTCGCTCGTCCATCACCTCTGGAGTATGCGCCTCCATCATATTATTAAGTCGTCACTCTCAGGTTGCCCCATCAACCAACCTATTCTTCGACCTCGGCACTCATTCGGCCACCACCAGTTCTGTTAAGCCGACCAGTCCCAATGTTTTCAAATCCATGGCGCACTGCGGACACTCACCCTATATGCTATTTTTGTGGTTATGCAGGACATGTGGCACGCTTCTGTTGCTGTCACCTGCCTTTTCAAACTGATGCCATGTGCCCATGTGCATACAATCCTAGATGCTTTAACGGCACGGCATGGCTACAACAATACTCTTCGCCTGAATGCCTGCCCTCAGCTAGCCGCCGATCCCCGTCACCCTGACATCGCTCTTTGTCACCTATGCGCCGTCAACCCTGCCCTTCTGAAGCGGAAAACTAGACGCCACAGTTCCTGGGGCACGAACTGTGTTGTGGTAAAAAAATTAAAGTCCTTGAATTTCTCCAGCAAACCACATCAAAGTTTTTGTGGATGGCTTTCGTACCCTTGCCCTTGTGGACACTGGTGCTGCCGTTTCAGTGATAGATGCAAAAATTTGCCACTTGCTCAGGAAGGTTACCACGACATCATAGGGATTGTCCCTTCGTACCACCAGTGCACACCATATTCAGCCGTCAGCCTCCTCTACAGCCTACATCGTCATTCAAGATGTTGTGTATTCCATTGAGTTTCTTGTACTACCGGCCCGTTCGCATGACGTCATCCTCGGTTGGGATTTTCTCTCTCACCATCATGCTGTTATTGACTTTGCTTGTGCCGAGGTGGCATTCTGTGTGTTGTGTTCCGTGTCGTCTGAACCTATGTTGACAAAGTTGCTTGTCGCCGACGATACGAACCTACCACCCAGTAGCACCACAGCCCTTGTCCCCATGTCCTGTGCTGGTGATTCCATAGTTGTATTTACACCCTCCGAGACCGTTCAACACCACAGGAATCTTGCATTGCCCTTTGCCATTCTCGACGTACCCAATAATGCTACATTCTTGTTTGTTACGAATCTGTTGCCAGTTCCCTCAACCTTACTTAGTGGAGAGTGTATAGGCACAATTCAGGCAGCAAACTTATCCTCCATCTTCTGCCTTGACAACGCAGACAACTTGCAACTTCGTGCCCTGACACCTTTTACTGGTACACCTGATCACCCACCTTTAAATATGTGTGGCTTCGCCACCTACGACGAACTTGCAGAGGCGCACCGTAAAAACTTCTCGCACTTCTACACCAGTTCTGTGGCTCGTTTGATTGGCAGAAATCGTCATTAGGCCAAACGCACACTGTTCTCCATCCGATTGACACTGGCTCCCAAGTGCCTCTGCGACAGTGCCCTTACAGTGTATCCCCTTCATGGTTATATTGCGCTCAGTTTTACACAGACAATATTAACGAAGGACAGGACGTGGACGGACGTAGCGCAATATTGCGCTACGTCCGTCCACGTCCTGTCCTTCCTTAATATCATCTGTGTAAAACTGAGCGCAATATAACCATGAACGTTTACCAACTAGCCCCCTTCATTGCTTTACGAAGTGTATCCCCTGCTGAGTGTCATGTGATCGCCAAACAAGTGAAAGACATGCTTCAGCGTGGCATCATTCAGCAGCCCTGCAGTTCGTTGTTATCGCCTGCTGTTCTTGTCAAGAAAAAGGATGGCTCGATCCCCTTCTGCGTCGACTGCTCCATTTATTGTTCTCCCTCTCCTTGTAAATTGCAAGACAACAGTTTTCGCCTAAGCTCATGCAAGTATATGCATTTCTAGTGATCAAATGGCGCCAGCAATAACCAACTTTCATGTGCCAAAGTTGCTAATGAAACATTATTGGAGGTATTTACACAAAGTATGACATCTGCTGCTACGCATATGCAGAACAAGCGACTTTACATTATGCCCTCTTATTTCTAAGAATTTAAGATACAGCTTAAACAAGTGAAGCAGTTCAGCCTAAGCACACACTAAGTGCACATAACACATTGCAGTCCACTCATTTTGTTCAGCCATTCTCAGTGTTCGAGCACCATGCCTGTAAATAGTGCTACATTTTCAGAGTCAGAAAGGACCGCTGTGTTATGATACTAGTGGATCAGTATTAGCACACTATACCATGCATGCCAGCTATAGCAGTGCACTTCAGCATGTCCACCTGACATAATGCAATTTTAAATGTACAATTCTATTTCCGTTGTCCCACAAGCTATGAGTATGTTCCACTGCACATGCATTTTATGTGCCAGTAGACTTGCACTGATTTGAAAATGCAGATATCCATATGCAAAAACCACATATACTATTTTCATGGCCGAATATAGCCAATAAACACCACAATCACCTTAGGTAAACTGCACTCTTAACGATTGCATAGAGCACTAACAGCAGCATAACTGAGTGCAAGTGTGTGGAGAAGGCATTTTAAGGAAGATAAAACAGAATGCGGAAAGGCTGTTTCTCCTCTCTACACAGACACAACTTTGCATAATTGCTCATCTATGCTCAAGAGAGCAATAAAAAAATAGTTTATTTCATAACTAGAAATGTGATTCAATATGATAGCTATGAATATGACTAATAGAATGGGTCCTTAGTAAATGCAACTTCTTTGCAGAGAATTTAGAAATCTGAATTATCAATGCACCAAGAATTAAAGATTGTCTTGGTAAAATGGTAATTCAAATGTTTATAAAATGGGTACAGGGACCACTCAGCTCTTTTTGAGAGCATGACTAAATGTAGTAGACCTTATTTTCAAATAAAGCAAACAGTACAGAGAGGGAGAACACGGTAAGACTTGGACGGAATTGTAAGCTTAAAAGGCGGCAAAGGGGCATTCAAAATGTTCTATTGAATATATATTTCCAGTAACCAAAGTTCTAAAAGACTTCTTTTGCCTAAATCATGGCTGCAAAAACTATACCATTGTCACATCGCACACACATACACATAACTAATTTGTGGTGCTTTCAAAAGTTGCCATTTGGAATTAAAACTGAACTGTGGTTAGGCTACCCAAGAGCGCGTGGGCCCTGGAGCCATGTTTTGATTAGGAGGCCCACTATTTCTGCTAACCGTAAAGGCTGAATTTTCACCCTGGAATGCTTTCTTGCAAACTTCTACGGACAACTCGGAGTCCCATGCAGAAAGTTAGTTGATGAGATCACAACTACGGAACTTCCTTCTTCATGCTACCTCGGGGAAAGATGCAGCTGCTTACACAGGGATTGATGGGCTCAGTGGTTTCTAGTATTCTGTATGAGTTAAAGAAGACAGCAGTGCAAAATAAATTTAGCATCAAAATTATTACTCTTCTTTAACATCAATTAATGCATCTAGGAGAAAATCATTATGGGAGTACATGCTATGGGAACCCCGCCGTCATCATCATCGGAGCCACCGGCATCGAAGCAAGCTGTCAAAGAAGTGGAGGACAAAGTGACTTGGGAGCATGAGAGGTGGTTCAAGGTACAGCTGGGCACTCTTGGGCGCGTCGGGCCAGGACTGGGGCCTACTGGCGTGGACTGAGGGACTGCACCGTTTCAACATTGGCTGTAAGAGTTGTCGGACGATCTCGCCGCTGCCACCAGTTGAAGGGGTTGAAGGTCGTAGAGATGAACTTGGGAGGAACTAGGCGTACAAGGTTGATTACAGTATTTACATTTTAAACAAGAAAAACATTTGACAGACTAGCGTGGCTCCCAAATGGAGCACGCAAGACGAACACACAGCGCACAGCTCACGAGTACGATTACATAGCATACTGACGAGCACGCTAACGAGCTTACCTAGCAGCCGACAAACAGCTGCTTATAAACACTCCGTGCTCCCTAGATCCCTAGGTGAGGAAAACGGCAGTTCACCGCCAATTCGCAGCGTCAAATGTCAACGCAGACGACCCGCGCGTAGTCCATTATCTTGAGTCTTGAAAGGCGCATCAGTTTCCCCGAGCTGACCCCCGCAGCATGCCCACCGGTTGTCCATTGTCTGGCGTCTTCAAAGGCCCGTGAGAATTAAGGCACCGCAAGGCATCTCCTTCCAGGAAATCCCCTTGCTTCAGTCGAACCATGAAGGCATTGGTGATTTCACTAACAATAGTTGGTCCGCCGATCGCGTTTAGTCAACGGCGCCGAGGGGGTGTCGAAGCGGCACCTCTAGGTCCCCACGAAATGAGTCACCGCAGTTATTGTGACAGGCTTCCATGGTTCTCTTCGGGGAAGCTCGCAACGCTCGCAGCTGCGGCTGGCTGAAAAAAACTTGCATGTTGCCACCTCGGCAGGCCATTCCTAACAGCGCAGAACAACTGAGCCCAAAACGCAGCTGCCTGATCGCCGCTCCTTGTGTCAGGCTCACTGCGCACGGCCCGTGTGCATGAGCCCCGCTCCGATGATGATGGCAGCCCTGCTGTGCAGCAATGCGGCCGCTGTCCCCATAATGCAAAAAACTTTGTGCCCAGCTTTTGTGCTTTCCTTAGGTAGTTGTCAACCCCACAATTATGATATGTAGCCTCAATTCCTTGAGCAGCATAAATAATTATTACGTCACATTTTATGCAGCTAGTTTAAAAGCTACTCCAAGCGCAGCACTATTTTATACATGAAGCAAGAGACTATTCGCTTCGCCGAAACCATAGTTGGAATTCATGTGGTGTCGCAAATAACTCAACCATGAGATAGTTGGCTTAATCTAGCAGTTGATGGTGATATAATGACCTTGTCACTAAAAGCCGTCAAATTGACCCTTCCAATTGTGCGCTTCTTTATGAAATGCAGGAGGACTTTCTCACCTGTAATCCTGTCAAGTGTTCAATGATCTGTTTTTGCGACATGGCCACGGTGAATATGTGTATACGTCAGTTGTGTCTGGTACCATGAGACCACCACATCACGTACTGGTGACATGAATAGACCTATCTTTCACATTCAAAGCCACACTGCACTTTGTGGATGTTTTGAGCTGTAACACTAAAAGGTAATGTAATAATTAATAATAATTCTGTATTATTGAACAAGTAATGGAGGCTCCGTAGCATAATTGCCGAGTTGGCAGCTATCCATTCTTGGCATAAAAACATGACGAACATTTTGTGGCATACTCCTAAATAAGCTAAGTACTCTCTCGTCAGTACAAACAATGACAAACAACCTGATCATCATTGTTTTGATTGCAAATTCACATTGGATATTGTAAATTTCACAGAGGGAACGGCCACTTTCTTTATTGACAAACAGCACAACATAAAACTCAATTTCTTGATGCTGACAGCACTTAAACATTGCAATTAGGAAAAGTAGAGTTTATTTATAACTAAATTAAAAAGCTACAGGTTCCCCACCAATAAATGCAAGCATAGCTCACTTTCAAACACAGTAAGAATCCCATGTAATCAAGGTTATAAAAAGCATCACATTTACCTTTAAGCCACAGACGACGCTCAAGCAGCAGTTTTGATAGTGTGACAGCATATTAGCTCATGTTGGGTCGTTCATAGCCGCCTCTGAAATTCAGAAAATGTTGATCAGCTGATGCAGGTAACACAAACAACTAGTTAAATTATAACGGCAAAATAATAGCGCACTGGCTATTAGCAGCCTTAAGTTGCACTGGCTTATGTAAGGAAAAAGTTTAAATGTGACAGCTCACTATACAACAAACCAAAAATACCTTGTTTTAGCCTTGTTTCTTGTCTCAAATTTACTGTCATTGCTTTCTCTTTGAAGAGATTAAGCATAGGTTACTTCAAGCTCAAATTACATGACAGGTATTAATAGCCTCATCCAAGATGTTCCTCTTGCAACAAGAAAGGTAGAATGTGACATGAACAGTGGTAGCTTACACAGAATTTCAAATGCGACCTCCAAGTGAAGATAGGTTCTCCTAATGAAAAAAAAAAGATTCATATGCTCGGAAAAGCAAAAAGAAAAAGAAAGACTACACACTATGTGACAACACTGCAAGTGACACAGCTCTCTTGACAGTCGCATAGGATAGTGCAACGCAGAAGCCATTCACTAAAAACAGAATAAAGGCGAATTGACGGTTAAGGTATCTTACTTAAAGAATTTTTTAAAAATAAATTATACTCATTAAACCAAGCAATATTTGTAAAAGTATGTTAAAGTTCAACAGATTTGTGGATAGGCTTTTTACATTTCACACAGGAACACTGGAACGAGTCACTCGGTAGTAATGTCTGTACCTTGAAATTGCAAGTTTCATTTAGCAAAAGCGCAAAAAAGGACACACTTTTTATGAGCTAAATGTGGGGCCATTAGCAGTTTTTTTCCCTATATGGGAGGTCAACGAACAGTATTGAGGCGACTTTCATGCGATATTCTTGTGGTTTCTATCTTTAGTCTGTAGTCGCAGCCTGCGAGTGTTATTTACGCGGTCATGTTTTTATAGTGCATGCATAGTGATGAATATAGTGTCACGTATGAGTGACGGCGAAAAAACACAGCAGCAAGGCTGTCAATAGCTGAACTAATTTTTTATTGGACGAACCTGCGCCCACAAAAGCAAGCTACACTCAAAGCACAAACACAGCTAGGAGACGCTGGCACAACGATGGCGGCTAACAATGGCGGCGGTTGTGGAAATCTCGGGTCAAGCGCCGTCTGCTTTTATACATCACTCGTCGAAATTCTAGTGTAATCGCTGGTGCCCGCGTGGTTTCCAGAAACTACTACACAACAAGGTTCGGCGAGGACATACACAACAGATAGAATGAACGATAGCATTCACGTAAGTTCCAAATCATGCAGGCGTACATGGGCTGAGCGATAAACATTTAGCCGGTGAACAGCGGTTACCGGAGAAAGATGAACAATCACACGTGCCAATAGTATTGCAACCGGATATCGAGTCGGTAACTCAGCTCCCGTCGTAGCCTCAAAGATAGTATCATACTCAAGTTGCAAGGAGGCAAAAGAAAAAAAAATGATAACAGGCCTATAAAAATCTTGCAATCTGAAACAGCCTCCGTCACTAACTGCATCAACGCGACAAGGCGACACTCCGAAACATAAATTGACGTTCATGCCGTCCAAACTGCGCAACAAGATTCCCAGCAAAGTAGCAACCATTCAATCATATACTAAAATCACTTACTGAACCAAAATAAATCGGGGCTGTTGCTGTCGTTCTTGCAAACACGATCCGAAGTTCTCCACTCGAAAACTCGAATCACTTTAAGCATAGTACTTTAAAACGAACCGCCGCCACCACTATCCACCGCTTCCGAAAGTTTCAAAATCGTCAAAAAAAGCGCGAAACCGCATCGTTGTATGTGGCGTCACCTTCACTGCTTGCGCTGCGCTTGACTAAAGCTAATATTTCCTCATGCTTACATATTTTCACTTTAAAACAACTTTAATACACAGTTATGTTTTTTTAACCACGGATATTTTATTTTTTTACTCGCCTCTTCATGTACATTTTAAATTGCGCGCCCCCTTTGCGGGCTCGAAGTCGCAGCATTGCTATCGATGGGCGCCAGATTTGAACCGGCGAAGGTGCGCGCCTCAGAACGTGCGTAGGAAACCTGCGAAGAATCGGTTTCCGCGCGCTCCATTTGTGGTGCTGTTTGCGCTACAAGGCGTTTTATATGCCCTATCAACGCAATTATCGCCTGTGAACACTACTATCCCTTCACATTTTCCGAAGTATGCCGGCAACTTCGGCCCTCACAAAACTGACCATGTTGACATCCTGACATGTTGACAAACTGACATCCGCTGTGTTAGACAGTTTAAAATTGGTTTCTTCAATTTTAGCTTGCGAATCAGGGACATCAGCGCTAATGCCCGCTTTTTTTTTTTCGCTGTGTTGCGTGCTTTGATAACGAGGTCCTCTTCTGCTGAACATTTCAGCGCATCGTGAACTGCAAGTTGCAGGGTGTAAACGGCGCACCTCATCCCTTGAAGACGTGGTCCATCACCCAAAAACGTGAAGTCTCCTTCCAAATCGTTTAGGCAAGGTGGCTTAAATTCTCATCTCACGTTTCCCACTCTTCATCCTAGGACTGTGGCACGTACCGCACGTCTTCGTCTTCAGATGCCGGCTCTGCTAGAAGAGCAACCGCTCTAACCATATTCGCTCCATTGTCCGTCGTTACACTGTACACTGTGGTGCAGAGCTACTCCATATTTAGAGAGCACGCCAGGAACTTCACGATTTAAGTTTTCCGCGGTGTGCCACTCAAGAAGTTCTTTCATCGCGCCAGTCTCTGCAGGCGGATCCTGCCATCTTCATTGAAATGTACATTGATGCCAAGGATTGCGCGATCAAGGCATGTAGCACTGACCATTTTCAGAAAAACAAAACGATTTTGAAGTGACTCCGGCTCACACCCGCGCTCATCTGCAATGCGTGTGGGAGTTGCGCCTGCTTCATTTCCTTGCTCTTCCGTAGTCGGAGAACCTGCTCACTGCCAGACCCTTGCGAGGATTTGCTACACGACGGCTTCTCTAAGACCAGACTGCTCTGCTCGAAACCTGCATTCCAGGAACCGTTCCGAATGGTTCCTTCGATTCGTTCCCGTTCAGGTTCAGTTCCAAAATGGCGGAAACAATACGGGTTCCGTTCGGTTCTGGTTTTTAGTACCGGTTACGGTTCGGCACCATAATATTTCGTAATAAGAAGTATTGAGCTGTTTGACGCGCGCAGGACTTCATCTTAACATCAAGAAGTGCCGGTCCGGAGCTTGCCAACTCGCCATATTGGGCCAGCTAGTCTCGAAGGATGCCGTTCTTCCCGATCCATAGAAACTTCGTGCTGTTGCTGAATCCCAAATCCTACCATCGTGAAAGCGCTTCGCAGTTTCCTGGTCTGTGCTCATACTTGTACCGCTTTGTGAAAAACTTCGCTTTTATAATAGCACCACTGACGAAGCCACTCACCCGCGACGGCTATCTGTCCGATTGGTCGCCAGCGTGTGATGAGGCTTTTGCGACATTATGTCGTCTGCTGACTTCACCACCAATTCTACATCACTTCGACCCTACCGCTCCAACTGAGGTATACATGGATGCCAGAGGGATTGGACTTGGCGCTGTTCTTACCCAACGAAAGCCGGGTTTCTTGAGTATCCGCAGTTGCATATGCGAGTCGTGCCCCCTCTAAGGCAGAGTGCAAGTACTCGGTTACTGAAAAGGAATGTTTGGCTATTGTTTGGGCGTTGCAGAAATTTCGCCCTTATTTGTACGGCTATTCGTATGATATTGTCACCAATCACTATTCGCTGTGTTGACTGGCTTCATTAAAGGATCCGTCGGATCGACTTGGACGCTGGGCACTACGTTTACAAGAATTTGATATTCGCGTCATTTACCGCTCGGGATGCAAGCAGGCCGACGCACTTTCCCGCTCGCCCGTGCCCTCTGACGTTGAACCTGTTTCCCTTTCCGCAACTTCCTTCGCTAACATCAATATCACTGACATGCCTTCAAAACAGCACAAGGATTCTTGGATAACCTCACTGATCAACGTCTTCCCTACACCTTCGGCAACACCATCCCTACGGCTCTCTCACGCCCTTCGTCGCCAAGTATCTCATTCTGCACTCCAGGACGCCATGTTGTACAGCCAGATGGTCCCAAATGGCTTCATGTTAGACCTCGTAATTTGTGCTCCGACCTGTGCATGCACTTCCATAGAGAGCCACAAAACGCGCATGCTGGCATTTTGAAAACTTATGACAGACTTCGCCAGCGATTCCACAGGTGTGGAATGTACACATACGTCTGCCAGTACATTCGTTCCTGCATTGAGTGACAACGCCGGAAAATAACTTGTCACACGCCTGGCCCATTATAACATTTGCCATGTCCAGCACGCCCGTTTGATAGAATCAGCATAGACTTGCATGGGCCCCTTCGTTCCATCCCTGCGGTAAATCGGTGGATTATTGTGGCCGTTGACCGTCTCACTCGATATGCCGAAACAGCCGCTCTTTCAGCAGCTTCAGCTCGTGATGTTGCCTTGTTCATCTTGCGGAGCTTCATTCTTCGCCAGGGCGCACCACATTAGCAAGTCATCCAAGAGCTTCTCAGTGAGTGCAATTCTATTCATCGCACCACTACAAGCTATCCTCCGCAGCCTGATGGCTTGACGGAGCACTTTAGCTGAACACTCGGTGATATGCTCTCGATGTACTACATAGCTTCTGACTATTCTAACTGGGACTTGGTGCTTCCTTTCGTAACATATGCCTGTAACACAGCCACACAAGCCACCACTAGATTTTCTCCTTTTTCTGCTACACGGACGTGAGCCCTCTACCACGCTGGATACTATATTTCCATAGTGCCTGGATGCATCCAGATACCACCAGGCCTCGAAACTCGCTCAATGTGCCGAAGAGTGCCGCCAACTAGCACGCTCATTTTCATCTGTGACACAAGGTCTCCAAAATGAACACCTTGACCTGGCTAAACCTGTCCCTACCTTCCCTGTTGGCTCATTCATGTGGCTTTCAATTCTATGCCAGACCAATAGTATCTCCTGCAAGTTTGCAGCGAAATATCATGGTCCCTACTGCATCGTTCAATGCACGTTGCTGGTGAACTACATTGTCGAGCCTGTGACACCTTCCATCGACAGATGCTGCCGCGATAGTGAAACAGTGCAGGTGAGCCGTTTAAAGCCCTACTACGACCCTCTTGTGCTAAAATCGCCTTGAGGCACCAGGATGACTCCTCTTCGTTGCCGGGTGCAATGTAGTGGGAAAAAGAGTATGGAACTATTGAGAGATGACGATGAAGTCCGACTGCCCAGAGAGCATGAGATAATGACCAACACTCTTGGGCCAAGGCTGTTGCATAGCCCTGCTTGTAAATAAACACAGCACCTCCACTAATTGTAAAGGGAGTTTATTCATGTCGTAGAGCAGCAGTGACAAATGCAGCACCAGCAGGTAGGGTGCAGCCAGAGAGTGAGCAGGGTACGAGCCATGCGATGGCAACTGGGCTTTTCAGCATGGCGATCTTCTTGTTCACACTCCTTGCACTTTTATTACTCCTACATTTCACTTAAAGGTAATTAATTTTCCCTATGCTTTGGCTTCATGTTGTTTGTTTCATATGGTCTTAAATAACAAGATTGAGCTCCTCAGTTCCCCTTATTCTGCTCTTCAAGCTAGAGCTGAAGTAAATTTGATTTCCTCTCAAGGTAATGAATCCTCAAAACAATTGATATTGCAATATCAGACTGGCTAAAGCAATGAAGTGCACAAAAGAAATTTGATGTATGAAAATGGCAAGGTTTTATTAAATATAGTGTTATAGGGTAGGAGTACTGAAGACAATTCATACACACATGTTGTGCAAGGAGTTGCACTTTGAATGCCTCACATGCAATCACCCGGAGGCAGCCTACTCTGGCTGGTTGATTCTCCGGGCACCTTCGTTGAGCACGTCCTGAACTGCCTTGGCAAAGCTGACCTGAGCGCGGATGGTGTTTATGTACTGACTGTAGGAGAGCGTGCCGTCCTGTGGATTGCTGGGGTCAGGCTTTGTTGCCACGACGGGTACAGGCAGGTACTGGTGACTGTCTCGCAGCTGCAGTGCGCATTCCTGGATGGTACGCTGGAACAGAGAATGGGAAGTCGTGCATAAATTGAATTGCAGAGTTGAACATTTTAAAACGCACAACAAGTGATGAAGGTTGCCATGGTGGAAGGTTCCTTTGGATTAGTTTTTAACACCTGGGTTTCTTCTAATGTGACTGCAATGCACGGGTGCTTTTACCATCCGGCCCACAGCAATGCAGCCGATGAGTCCAGAAATCGAACCAGTGACCTCACACTTAGCAGCAGAATGCCAGAAGGTAAGAAGTCGTACATATTCACAACAATTAATCAACGGTCTCTAGCAGCGATGTGACAGAATTACTTTTCAACCTTGGCAGCAACTTGGCGCAACGAAGCAGATGAGCACACTTTGAAAATTAGGGATACAACAATCTACGAGGTGGACTGGCTCATGAAGTTAAATGTCCCAAAGTAACACAGTGGTTATGAAAAACACATCATAGAAAAGGTCCACAATTATTTAGACTACCTGAAGTTCTTTATGTACACCAAAAGCACAGTAGATGAGCGTTCTTGCATTTTGCCTCTATCAAAATGCGGCTGGTGATCAAATCCCACAACCTCGTTCGTGGCAACTTAACATTGTGGCTTTTGAGCCACCATGATAGGAAAAATATGACATGTGCAATGCAATCTATGGCAAGAGCTCCAATGCTTTCTTTTTTTTTATGTTTGAAAGCATCACCCAAAACATTGAATGCAAATTCATTTGACATCCTTTCAGAGGTTTTAAAGGTCCCTTGAACCATCCTGAGCTCGAAAATTTCTTATGCTGAGACAGCTGTGTACCAGTCTGCAATGAACATACAGCTGCAAGAATTTTTAGAAGTGATGCTGAATAGCAGTTATAGGCGTTTGAAGAATGTCCACCTGTCCGCCACTGCTTCTCACTCAGTCTCACGACCCTCACACAGGCATGCCTTCTTGTAGCTGCGTGTTGTCATCAACTCCATGCAGTGCAATGAAAGCTACAAGTTACATCAGCCAGCCAAAAGGTTCCTTCTCTTGTCTGCTGCTGATAGCCCTTTCTGCGACACCGACTGAATGGAAGCTTCGAGAGAGAATCTAAGGCGCACAATGGGCAAGCCCCCATCCTTTCTCAGAAACTGGCTCTCATCACATCGGTGCTCTCATACCTCACTGACCAACCAATCGACAGCTTTTACCCTGGTGGTCAAGCACATAACCCTGCTGGCAGCATGACGAGCAAATACGGACCAGGGAAGCAGGGAGGGGAGCACAAGATTGTTTTCCGAGTTTCTGGCTTTTCTGCAGCACGTACAATTGCCATGTTTGCCAAAAATCATTGTGATAACAACGGCTACGAAATGCACAGGTTTACTTAAAATGAGTTAGAAATAATAAATTTAATATAGGGAACCTTTACCAATACTCCATCAGTGTCGCTTATTAGAAATATTGCCTAAAGAAGTGAAAGCTGATGAAAGAATGTCTGCTGCCTTCTGAACCTGATGCTCTTTATATAAAGTGCAGCAACTTTAATAGATGGTCATGTTGTAGTGCGACACACCAATAGAACATGCACACAAGGTTTCTTCATTTCAGGATGATTTGCCACAATGCATATGGGAAATAAAATAAAAAATAACAACTCGTAACTTTGCATCATGCAGGAACCTCCGCAATGTCTCTGGGCTCTTATTGCTCATCATGCGATGAATGTAGCATTCAGGTAACTCATTGGCTTCATTCCAGCCTTAGGCCTGATCGATTGCATTAAAAGACAAAGCCAGAGCAGGCATCGAGCATCTGACATTGTCACAGGAGCCAAGCACTAGGGACCTGTTCCTTGATTGACTTTTTTCAATACCCAAGCCCAGGCAACAGATGGTGTAAGGGCCACTCCAGCGTGAAGCCTCCGAAGAGACCCCTCCTGCACTCAGCTAAGGTTATGGGTAAAGAAGCAGATGCACGGGAGAATTGAAGAGCACATGTCCTGTTGGAGTTAAGATAGAAAACTGGGCATGTTGGTTTAGCGTATCCAATATTTTCTGTCAGTGCTCTTTTATTCTATTGTCTTACGAAGGATGGCTGCCATGATAGCTTCATTAGCAAACCAATGCCCACTTCATGCAAAAGATGCAGGTTTGGCTCCCATCTGCAGCAAGCTAACTTTTTGTCCACTTTCACTGTTTACCTTATTATTTCTACATTTCAATTAAACATAATTAGCTTCCCCTATGCTTTCTCTGGCTATATTGTTTGCTTTTTCGCATGGTTGTCACTCTAATTTCAGTCCCCAATGAGGTAAAGTCATCAGAGAAAATCAATTTTGCCAATGTTGGTGCTCCAAGATTACAATTGGCAAAGGTTTTGGCTGTATGAATAACTTGAAGGCAATTGACGGCTCAATGATCATAACCAGAACCGTCAGTTAATGCCCACAGATAGCGAAGGGAAGTCTTTTGTTGCCCTTAGATATAGAACGCAATGTGATAGCAGTTGTTAATATAAATATTGAGCTCAGTACATACAAGATTCAGCTCGATCTGGTTGCAAATCGAGAAGAAATCTTCGACAGCCTTGTCCAGTCTTGGAGGCGTCGACTCGTCTGATGTGTTCGCTCGCCTGCCGGGCAATAAAATATGAAAAATAAAGCATGCACATTAGGTTCAGACCAGTTGTCAATGTATTCCAAATACCACTCGTTGGAGAAGCATACTTACACTCCGTTGTCCACTGCAGCTGTATGATATATGTTTGTAGCTGCCACCCTCACTAGATTCTGAAATAAGGCAAAGTACAAAGCAATAAATAAATCAATCATCATTTTTTTATTTCCCTTTCAATTGCAGGAGGTAGGACTAAAAGCCGTGAGAATGGTTTGAGAAGGGACCCTGACCCTTTGTTTCGGCAGACACAGCAGATGGCATAGCACATATAACATATGTTCCAGGCGTTTCACAGGTACACTGCAAATTCTTATATACGCTCAAAAATAGGTACCTATTAGACGGCACATTTCAGGGGAAACAAATGATGTATCAGTTAAACAGACGCGATAAGAAAAAGAAAGAGAACTGGGTATCGTTGTTACAAAACGGGTCAAAATATTTTTGATGCAACTTATTTAATAATGTTATAAGTGTGTTGTACGAAGTGTGCTTGAAAGAGCTCAAGGGGTTAGTAATTACAATGGCTTTTATTTCTTTTGTGTGTTATATATATATTTATGACATTATGTTACGTTGCTGCAAATGAAACTCGTGCATTTTGTTAAATGGACCCACCACTAGCATAGGGTTTAACAATATTTTGTATACGTGTAGTGAACTTTGGGCGGAAGATCGAATACTCAGTTTGGCAAGTTGCGATAAGACTGTCATTCTGCTTGGCAGATGACCTCCACATACAGACCTTGTTATCTGTAACATACATCTTATTAGCAGTAATATACATTTTGTGCACAGAACATACATCTTGCTAATAACCGAGTAGCGGACAGTCGACGGTGACAGCTTACCGAGAGTGCGTCTTTCAGAGACCAAACTAGAGCTTTCACTTTGGCCACATTGTCAAACTTGACTTCGGTTGTCTGGCCTTGCGAAGAGTGGCCTGCCTGTTGCTGGCTTGGATGTTGAGGCGGCATAGATGGATTGGGAGGTCCACCAGGAGGGACAGAGGCGCCGGCAGGTAAACCCTGCAAAGGAGTAGCCATCTTGACAACAAATGAGAGCGTGACAATATTCCCGACCCAAAATTCCCGTCAGAGGTCTTTAGCCGCTATGTGCTAGCCGCGTTACGCATACCTGCCGCGTACGCTTTATTCAGCTTTCTCGCTTTATCTTTCAATAGACTGCTAAATAGACGTATTATTTTTATAAATGCGTAATACAAATTAATTGTTCATCAAGCTCACGGGGGTTTTTTTTTTGTTACTTTATTGAGCGCGCCAGGCGGCGCGATGATAGTTATCGCCATTGCCAACAAGGAGAAGCGTCTGTGCCGGCATGTTCATTTACAAGTTAAGTTTGCTTTAATTTGCAGTCAGTAAGAGCAGCCAGAGAATCTGAGAACACACGCCGACACGCTACTAATCTAGCGTCATCGGCGTGGTCCGCAAAGCTTAAAGCTTATGATGGCTACTCAAAAGACACCGTCGTACGTTGGCTCGGTGAGACTAATATTTGAAGCAGGTAAGTGGTTCTCGCTTACGTTGTTGGCGCAGCTGAGAGGGTTTCGTTTCACAGCGTGTCCTGTGTGCAACATTTCAGGTACCAAGTTGGAAGCTAAGCCGCAGACTGTTGCCACAGCAGCCACGTACTTTCACCGGTTCTTCCAGGAGTGTTCGCAAGATGATTATGATTTCTATGTACGTGCCGCGGCTCTTCTTCTAATCGATGAAGTTTCCGAATAGCTGCTCACTGTTTCATGTTGTTTTTTGTCTCTGCTAGCTAGTGGCCGCGACAGCGATGTACTTGGCCGGGAAAGTCGAAGAGGACTACCTCAAAATACGAGATGTGGTGAACGTCTTCCACAAGTAAGTGCCCAAACCAGATTCGTGCTAAATAACTGTCCCGAAGCAACATTGAGGCTATGAAAGACGCCGTAGTGGAGGATTGCAATACTTAAGTAGGGTACTTTGACGTGCATGAAAAATCTCAGTATAAAGTGAAATTAAAATAGTGCAACAAGAGGCACAGGCAAGACTCGTAAATCTGCATACGTGAGTCCAAGTATACGAGTGCTTTGTTGCCATCTCAAAAATTGTGTAATGCAGCGACGAAGCTTTACAGCGAGCGTAAGTGTTCCACTGGCGATGATTTAGCCCAGCTTACATTCAAGCGACTTATTATTGTAATATAGGTTTAAAAGTTGTCCTGCACGACATTAATAGCACTGCCAGAGCGCTTTAATCCGACCAGCCGAATATGCTATAAGTAGTAGTCAAAGGGTTGGGCAGGCTAGTTGATGTGTAAAACATGTAACCTGTGCTCTAGTAACATAGCAATGTGCGACAATGTTCCATCAATATTTTTGAAGTGGTTCACAGACACCAACTTGCACATGTTGCGGAAATCGGTTAACTGCGCTTCATGCTTTAACGAAGTGCACCATAAGTTTATGCTGAGTGAGGTTCTTCCAATGAAGACATATCAAGCTTTGTGGAATGCTCTATGTCTAAGGGATCTGGTAAATAGGAGCAGCTTGCCTCGACTCCCATGAAACAAACCCTTCTCATACCTAGACCACCCTGTGTGCCCACCTCTGCTGAATGAGATCAGCAAATGTTTGATCTCCCCTTATATTTCGTTCATGCGAATCAAGTGCCTCTTGCACGGCAGACAGTTTGGCATCATCTGGCAAATCGTCGATATGGCAGTGGCCATGGACCAAATGGTGATGACTCGCCTGTTGGACATTTCCAACAAAGCATCCATTTACGCATGTCTGAAGAAGATGCAAGTTCTAAAGCAGGAATACGAGTAGGGCATGGTGCTGTGCATGAGGAAGACTAGATGACCTTTTTGAACACAGACTGATTATGTGCCTCAACCAAGCCGTCAATACTGGGGATCGAGCAGCTCGAAACCGAGACAGGTCCATCCTCTTGTTCAGTCAGTATGCAGAGTTTTGATGCTTATGCCCCTGACTTTGAAGTACTGTCCAAAACATTCCTCCTAAACATAGATCCTTGCACTGACGGATATGTGCAACTCGGATCTGCAGCCAATTGCCGGTTTCCAGCGAATATGTTACTGAAAATGTGAGGGCACGAGGTCTGTCAGCAGTTAATTTTACAAGAACGAGATTGCAATGCAGAATGAGTGCATCCTCACAGATGGTGTGAACAATGAGTTTGTTGCTCAATTCACAAAAGTGTACTTAGAGGTGTGAAAGTGAACAGTGACCAACCGGAAGACTATGAACGAATGATTATGGACAGCATATTCCCTACATCCTTGTTGCAGTATCTGGCACGAAACAAGCCTGCATGCTTATACTTAATTTCATACTGAAGTTATGCCACATGGCAACCCAAATGAATAAAAAAGATGTAGACATCACATTGACTGCTCTTTACATCACATCATTAGTAATGTAAAAGAAAGTAAAAGTGTACTTTACCTTGCACTTTATTCAGTACACATCTGGAGCAGTAATCCTAGCCACGACAAGATGACACAGTTGGTATTCACTGAAGACTTCAATATTGATCTAGGAAAACTGGCGCTTACCGACCTAAATGGAAGACTTCTTCAGTGTGCACTTCGTCGGCTGTCACACCAGCCAATCACCATTCCCCATGTTGACAACTGGTGGTGCAATTGGCCTAGTGTTTGCCATAGCTATTGAGACTTTGAAAATTTCTTGTTGCCTCTTGTATTTCTTAACACGCATGCCACTTTTCACTATTGTGCAAAGCACCCCGTCAAGAACAAGACTAGGCAAGAGAAGGCATGAGGCACAAACTCATTAGTGTTTGAAAGCTATGGACAGTAGCTTTTTATTTGGGGTCTTCTTTGAGTTTTGTCTTTATTCTCCCAAACCTTAAAATAAAGTTGGATTCTTATCCCCTGCAGTCACATCACAATGCCCATGCAGCCATTAAAATTGGGCTATTCACTCACATCAGTGATTATGAACTGACATTTCTGATGACTCTTATCATGAAAAAAAAAAATATCTAGGTTCAATGTATAGATATGAGTGAAACGGAGGCTGGCGCCTGCATTGAAGCACATGCTTCAGTTTGGACAAACACTGCATTTGCATTATTAACATTATGTTTACATAACATTTAAATTCACACTTGTGTAAACATCAAGGAAAGCTTTGCTGAAAGGAAAAGCCCAATGAAATAAATTTGTTATAAATGGGTAGTATATACTACTGAAACAATTATGGCAAAGCTGCAGGATGGGTAATTTTCTAATTTTTTTGCTAGCAGCCTTTAAATATAGCATCTAAGCAGAAGATGCAAGCACCTGGTTGTTAATAGATATATGATGCAAGTCCTAGCATGTAGCCTCCCAAGATTTTTACGGCGTGCTGTGGGCAGCTCTTAATCTCATCTTAAGCCTAGTCTACTTTTAGGAACCTTTTGGGGCATATCCGCTAATATTTGAAGCATAAAATTTTGCACAGAGGCCTGCTATATCTACTGTTCGAAATGGCTTTTTACGCAGCCCAAGATTTTGTTGCAGTTGGCCTTTGACACTTCGCACATAAACGTGACATCTGGTGATCTTAATATACAGTGTGTTGCATGCTGTGTCGCATGTTTATGAAATGTTATCTTTTTTTCCCTGGGTCATACACAACGATACTTTTTCTGTTTTGGGGCTCTTCACAGCTTAATTTTTATTTGAAATTAGCATTTTGATGATTTGGATAGCAAGTAGTCATGATGCTATTTGGCAGCGATGCCATTTTGCCATTAAAAGCTATAAGTTATCACCCATGTGAGGTGGAAGGAGATTAAATAAAATAGTGATGTTGGTAAGTTTGCTGTCATAGGGTTGATACAACCTGTACTGAATGGCAGTAGCTGGGAATCGCTGGGACAGGTCCTTATCCTGCATGAACTTAATTTGATTGATAGTGATTTTTGTTTCAATAAATTTTTGCAGGAGTGCCTATCCAAAGTCTGAGCCTCTGCCGCTGGCGGAAGAGTACTGGTGCCTACGTGATGCCATTGTCCAGTGTGAGCTGCTTATGCTGCGGGTCTTGCAGTTTAAAGTATCCGTCGACCATCCACACCGGGTGAGTTTATATCATTGTTACACAGTCCTAGCAAAACACGGTATCAGCAAGAAGACTGCACAAGTTGCATGAAGAAATTGTTTCCCACGTGAATTCTAAAAGAAATTCCTGAAAAATAAATTTTGAGATGTCTGCACAACTTTCAGCTGCCAATATCTATTATTTTAGCTTATGGCTGCCTTGTGCACCTTGGCACGGCGAGGGGATGAAGTCTGCACAGCACGTCTTTATCAAGTTAGAAGTTTTAGATAAAATGGTCTTGGTTGACAAAATAATTTCTGTAATGTAAACAAGGTGTAGACAAAGTGCTACACCAGGAAAAATTACCTTCCACATAGGTGTAACAGCTCTTATATATTTGATCGTTCCATGTAATTTCTCATTCTTTCTTTATATGCTGCACTGTATGGCTGATCTCGACAATAATGGTGGTGCAGTGGCATGTGAGCCAACGACAAAGAGTGGCCCCAGAATGCTACAAAGGCTGCCGTTTTAGTGTCCTAAAGCAACAAAGCTCTCATTCAGCAGCAAGACATTTCTTC
This sequence comes from Dermacentor variabilis, assembly GCF_050947875.1. Lineage (NCBI taxonomy): Eukaryota > Metazoa > Arthropoda > Arachnida > Ixodida > Ixodidae > Dermacentor > Dermacentor variabilis. The sequence continues at coordinate 165,751,326 of NC_134574.1, read as the reverse complement.
CAAGATAAACTTTTATCAAGTGCGAAGATTTCACTTTGAGAAGAGTAAATTGGTTTATTTTGTGAAGCTCTGGTGAATCTTGTAGATAGCATAAAATTGCTCTACCCGTCAGCACATGCATATGTGCTCCACTAAAACGATGTGTGTTTGCAGTACCTGCTTCACTACCTTCGGTCACTGGGTGACTGGCTCGGTCCACTGACCTGTGGCGGAGGCGGAGGAGCCCGCAGCGGTGCCCTGTGCCAGATCCCCCTAGCACAAGTGGCATGGTCACTGCTGTGCGACATGTACATGCAGCCAACCTGCCTACGGCATCCTCCACAGGAGCTGGCAGTGGCTGTCCTCCAGGTGGCGCTGCTCGCCTATGACGTGCGAGTGCCACATGGGGAGGACAGTGTCCTTAGCTGGTACGAAACACTCTGCGAAAACTTGTCTCGGGAGAAGCTTGCCGACCTCATCATGGACGTCATTCAGGTTTACGAAGCTGAAGGACAGTAATAAACATCACCATTATCATCTAGACTGACTTGAAGCACTAGTCCATTGTCAGCTACAGTCCTGGACCAAAGGCTGGCTGCACTGAAATTTCATATTGCATAAAATGCATTCTTTGTACTAGTATAGATATAAAGCAGCCTCTGTGCAAAATGTGTTGCTTGAAATACAACTGAATGCATTCCAAAAAGCTAGCAAAAGTTACAATTTTGATAGCAAAACTACAAAAAAAGTCACCGTTTCGCCCAGAAGGCAAAGCACCGATTTTGATAGCAAATTATAGATAGCTATACAAAGTAAGGATAGTAGTTTTATAGATCATATTGTAAATATTCACTTGCTAACTGAATTAACAATGATATAGAGTAGAACCTCATTTATACGTTATGGAAAAGGCAATGTGAGAAAATATGTACTAACTAAAAAAATCGGTCAAGCTCAACTACTGTTCAGGTCTACGTGATGCGAAGCATCATTCAGATCGTTGTGGCATGAAGTGCCGACGTGTAAAGCTGGTGGTGCTATGGCAACCCGAGACGCGTTTTGTTGTTTTCTTATAGTAGGGTGTTTTAAGAGTGCGACGGGAAACCAAAATCGAACTGGTGGGCAACGCCAGATGCTGCCAAAGTGAAATGTGATGCCCATATCGCACTGCCTGCAGCAGGGACAGGGAACGGCGACGTGTTTGGATTATCGGCTACTAAAAGCGTGCAGTACACTACCAATGGCACTTTGCACCACACGCTGTAAAACAGGCGAAGATTCTTATCACAATAAGTTTGGTGGCGATAGCTATGAATGTGGCATGCAACGACCTGGTTGGAGATTTGCTGCTATTGGGATAAGAAACTTCGCGTGTCAACGTTTTCATGTGAGATGGGTGGCTATATTCTGTTCTTGATTGAGCGTGCTTTTTCTTGTTCACATGTGGTCTGGAACAGCTGGAAATCGTATACGACCGCAGTCTGCAGCAGGAAACGGCAGCGAGTTTCAGTTATCACCTATTAAAAGCATGTGCTATGCTTCTGATGGCACCACGTTGTGCGAAACAGATAGGTGAAGATACATATCGTGATTGGCAGTGATAGCTGTGAATGCCGTGTGTGGTGACCCTGGAGAAGATTTGCTGGTACCGAAATGAAAATTGAAGTGCGCGCCGGCATTTTCACGTGAGACAAGTGGGCGAGCATTGCGGTGAAGCTGCCATCGCAGGCAACTATATGCTGTTCTCGATTGGCGCGTGCCTCGCGCATTTTCTTGTTTCCATGAGATCTAGTGGCTGGAAAACGTATCTTATAATATCAGTTTAGTGACGTAGTGAATATTGGTGCCGAAAAATCGTTTTCCAGGAACGTATGAAGCGTTAAAAATTGAGTATAACTCTGTTGGGTCATTTTTTGTGTTTTAGATTGCGCAAGTCGCTGCTGGGAAAACGTACATAACGACAATGTATCAATGAGGTTCTACTGTAATGTGTAAGCGCGACTGAATGATGATTTAGAAAGAAACAGACGCGTCCGTTTCTTTCTACGTCCTCGTTTAGTTGCGCTTACACATTCTATTATGGACAGAATGCGCAGCGACAATGATTTTATCGCCCTTGGACTTCATACGGAACCTCAGGGTGACGGTGACGGTGAAACGTACCTGAGTGTCCATATAATTGCTATCGGAAAAAAAAAAGGCAGCCATTGTCGCATGTCAGAAACAATGCAGATCCCTGAACAATGAGAGCTAGAGCTAGCATTGGCACCCATGAGTCTAGGTGCAAACAGTGAAATCAGTTTGTATGTGTTTCTGGGATCTGCATCATATCTGTCCACCATCAGGGGCTTGTGTCGTCTGGTGAGGTGCTATTTAAAGGCTGATAATCCAAAAGTAGGGCTATTACACAACCTGCGACATTGTCAAGACGGCGTTGAGTTGTAACACGAAATTTTCTTGCACTTGGCTTTTGAGGTCACTGTGACATCCTACTAAACCGAAAGCCCCTGTTTTGAGCTTTAGGTGGACTTGTGCAGTGCTAACAAACTTCAGTGTGTCAGGATCGCAAAAATTCCCTCGATTGCTCACCAGAATTATGGATTGGCAGCCATCACATGATACGGAGTTGATGTCGATGGCACATTGGTCATGTGATGTTCTGCACATCTTGGATTAAATATGCCCAAAGCTTATTAGTAACACAACAGCAAGGATAAGCAAAGAGATTGCTTCAGGTCATTGCAGCTAGTGTGCATGCATGTGCCCTGCCAAGGCCAAGTTTAGCTGGTCAGTGCACGGTGACGATTGCCGGTGGCACAAACAAGTATGGTGTTATGTATTGACTTAGTTTCACATGCTGTCCATTCTGTGCCAGTTTATAAAATTCAGTTATCAAATTGCATTTTCTATATTCTACCCATTATGTCCAACACGTGTTCCTGTATACCGACCTGGCTATACCAATGCTGGCACCTAGGTGCACGTTCCGACAGCCTGGGCTGCTTTGCTGGTGGTTCTCAGTGATAGCTCATCACAGGTGCCGGCATCTGGTTGCACATTGTCAGAGGCGACAGGGTCATATGACCCCTCCTGTGCTCTAACACAGGCTGTGTTGCTGGCCTTTCATGGACATTTGTTGCAGATCAAGCTGTCGTGGCCGGCCTACCGCCACCACTGGCGAACCGTTATGGATACCAAATCACTTGAAGCGTTTGCTTGGCCGACTTGGTTGTATGCGTCTGGAAGGGGAATTGTAAACAAAAGGATAAGGATGAGACAAACACCAGAGTATGTAGTGACGACAGGCCTAGTGACACTGCAGAGTTAACCAGGCTTCAGCCAAAACCTCTTGGCATCTCGCAGGGTCGGGCTGGTTTCAACAATCTTGTGCACTCTCACCAATAATGCTTTGCCTGTGTTCTTAATGTGTAATCTAGCTTTGAGAATGGCCTGAAACTTCACGACTTCAAATGACTACAGTCGCCGACTGATTTTCCGGACTCCAAAAATTCGGACATGCTCGATTATTTGGTCTGCTTCGCGGCACCACCATTCTCCTCATAGACCATATAGTATAACAACTGCCGAAAGTTCGGACACCTTGCAACCTCTCGTCGGATTTTTCAGACACTCCTTGAGCCAACTCTATCGACAGCACCATGCACCAACTCTGACCGGTGCATGGTTTGACTTGCTGAACGCCATTTTTGTTTTGAACGGAGCCTCCTTGCTGCCCCACGAAGTGGCGCTGCTGCAAATCCCCGCTCATCATCATCGTTTATGCCTGGTTCAATAGAGTGGCTCTACAGCAGTTCCGGTTTCAGCTTAGTAAGCCATGTCAAGAAAATCCAGCAGCTGATTTGTTTCTTCGCGCACGACGTTGCGAGTAGGTCACGTTTTTCGTTTGTGTGACTGGTGTTTGCTTTGAGTGCTGTGTCGAGGTTCCGGTGATCTGACACGGCATACGGAAACATCGCGTCAAGTGTCTAATGGCGCCGACAGTGCCCGCGCAGACTGCACTGGGAAATACTGACAAGCGGGTGCCGGGAGGCCTAAGATTTGTCGCCTTCCGATGTGCTTCATACTGACGCGGAAAATGTGCTGCCGAGACGTGCGCAGTGGTTGCATTGCGATTCCGGACACCGTCTCATTTGACATTTTCACAGGTGGTCACACTGCTGTACTTACATGCGCAGAACTCGATGACAGCGAGATCATTCGTCAGGTTTCTGCTGCACCGCCGGACGATGACTCCGAGTTGGAAGATGACGCACCATGTGCTACGCTGCCCCTCGCATGCGGAGTGTGTACAAGCAGTGACTGCTTTCAGCCGCCTATAGTGACCGTACGACCCTCTCCGAGATTCAGGCTTATCTGGTTGCGCGTAAGCGGAACAGTGTGCAACGGCGCATTCACAATTTCTTCAAGCCTACGGCCGAGCCCGAATAAGTGTGTGGAAAAAAAAGGATTTCATTTTTTTTTTCTTTATGTGCTTTTTCGGACACCTGTTTATTCGGACATTTCCGCAGTGCCCGTGAGGTCCAAATAAACGGTCGGCGACTGTATTGGGTAATGAAGGAGAAGAAAGGGGGTTAACCGAGGGGCCCGATTATTATTTATCATATCATAAGAAGCGAACAAAGACACCAAGGACAACACGGGAAATTACTTGTACTTGCTAATTGAATTAAAAAATTAAATTAATGGAATTGAAAGTGGGTGAAAAAACAACTTGCCGCAGGTGGGGATGATCCCACGTCTTCACATTACGCATGCGATGCTCTGCCAATTGAGCTACCATGGTGCTGTTTTCCCATCCGCTTTCTGGGGTATTTATGCATTGCTACTATAACTAACCCTGGGAGTGTTAGCCAGTGCCACCACTTGCAAACATTGTTGGCAGATGTGGAACATCCGCCGCTGCAAGACGCTGCGAGACAAGAAGCGAGACGAGTACTATGTCGCATGGCCAGGAAGCACTACGGCAGTTTGAGTGTGCAGCTGAAATTTGTTGATGTGTTGCGATAGAGAGGCACTGAAAGGAGCATGAAATTTTGAACGATAATGGACGTGTGCCTGGATCAACACTTGCTAACACCTGATGCTTCCAACCAAACTCTGTCCATGGCCATGTGTGTTCCAAGGAGCACATGTGCCTTTACATTCTAGCATGCCAGTGCCCGGTCATGTCAGATGCTACGCACAAATGCCTCGAGGTGAGCTGTGAATTTGCTTATACAAATCTGCAGCATGTCCTGCTAAAAGGTATCTCCTCCACACACTAAGCTGTTTGATACAGTGCTGTTATTGGCATGGGAAGTTTCAGCACTCGTTGCCGATAGCTGGTTGGCTTTGAAGTAAACCCTAAAGACTGTATCTGAAGGCTAGTGCTTTGCCAGGGTATGAGCACCTGCATCCATTGATGCTGCTTATTGAAGCTGTCGCTTGCAGCTGCTGATAAATGCAAAGTTCATGGGGCATGTTGGAGCATGAATGTTCTGACAACAAAAGCAAAGTGCAACTATGATGACAGAAAGGAGGGGTAGTTTGAAGTACCACAAATATATATGAATGTTTCGGCTTCGTAGTGCTCATGTGGTTGATACCGAAATAATTGTGTTCTGCAGCATATACAAGCTTAGAATAGGCAGCTTTAAAGGAGTACTGATGGAAAATTTTACTCTTGTTCTTATTTCTTCATAGGATAGCTGTCTACCCAGTAATTACGCTATGGAGCCTCAATTCCTTGAGAGTGCAAGAAATAAATAATGTTTTAAAGCAATCGGTTCAAAAAATGCACCTAGTGGAGCGCAGCTTGAGACGCGAAAGAGGAAAGTAGTCACATCGCTGAAACTTTATGTAGTGGTCTTGTGGTGTGAGGTACGAAAGCCTGGCTGCCTAAAGTCAAGTCCATTCAGGACTCGATGGTACAAGAGGGAAAAGTGGATTCCCTTGCTTTTTGAAGAAAAGTGCACAGTTGGAAAGGCCAATTTGGCAGCTTTCAGTGACACATTCATTGTGTCCACTTAATCACTCCTCTAGGCTGACTGGCATGCTTTCGAGTTGTTTATGACACCATGTAACCGGCCCTCTCCACTTTCAGTGACGTGAATAGTCTCCTTTTTTATGTCCAAAGCTGTGCTGCACTCATGGGTTTTGAGTGGGCCACATAAAAGGTACTTTAATTATTTGTGGTGCTCTCAAGGAATTGGTGCTTTGTACTCTAATTATGGAATCAACAGCTATAAAAAAAACAAGAAACAGTGGCTCACAAAATTTTTATGTCAGTACTCCTTTAAGCCTTTTCCACTTCTTTGTCGAACTATAGACGACACACTTGTGAATCACCATAAGATATAGCTCTGCAATTTTTCAGTCTGCAAGTTTGCCGTTCTGAAGTGAAGCACCTACTTTTGAGAGCAGCCCAGCCGAATGAGAGTGCTATGACCATTGCAGCTGTGCTTCCTGCGAGTGTTTCAATGCTACGTAGGATGCCCATGCTAAGCAGTACCCATCGCAAAGATCATGTGGCTGTCACGTCAAAATATTTCTTTTGAGCACAAAGCCGATGTCACTGAGTTGATTGAAAGCTACAAGACTCTTCGCTTTTGAGAGTGAACTTATAGTAACGGTGATAGCCAAGGGGCACCAGTGTTTCCTTTGATGCACGCATTTACACAAGTACTTCACAACACATTTGTCATTTACAATGTGTGTAGATGGCTCATTTGATAGCATTCACTTGCAACAAAAAGATCCAATTTATTCATTGCATGATGAATCTTGCGACATACGCTAGAAAACGTGCCTTTTCACCGTCACACATTGCGTTTTGGTGCTAGCAGCACCAGGCAAAGCATGTGCAAAGTGGTGCACATCGCATCTGCCTTTTCATTGTCACACATAGTATTCCAGTGTATGCAAATGAGGCCTGGTCAGTCATTGTGGTGGGTGCATCGAGCCATTGGATGTAAGGCCCCTAGATAGCCTTTGTTACTGGTTGGCGCCCATTTGGGCTATTGCTGTTACAGGGGAACAGCGAGGAATCTGATGATGATGATATATCTGCACAAAGAAAGCGGGCCTGCCTGCAATGCAGTTGCAGGAATTAGACAAAGATAGAAGTCTGGTATGGAAGGACGTCTCAGCCGTGGCGGAATCTTTAGTTGCTTCTGGGTGATTTTCTTCATAAGTATTGTGTACATTATTTTTTATTAATTTCATTTCAAAAATTTCTCGAATTTAGTAGTAACTTAATTTCTTTCCTAATACCATACGAATCTTGGCCAATCCTCCGGGGGGCCCTGTGCATACGCCATTAGTGGAGGAAAACAAATCGCATATGTTTGCTCAGCCATGGAGGAATTTTTAGTTGTTTCGGGGTGATTTTCTGAAATTCTCCTTAGGTTTTCATTCATTTCTTCCAGAATTTTTTTTTCAGATTTTAGTAATAACTTCAATTCCTCCCTAATACCATTCCAACCTTGGCCAATACCCTGCAGTTCGGTATGCGCCATCGAAGAAGCAGCACTAAATGGAACGACGCCGTGCATGTCTTATGCCTCTCTTTATAAGATTTCTGCTCTGTTACGATGAACCAGCAATCTCCACTCAAAAAGTGTTGTTGCCGCCATTACCTTTCGTTGTGCCGAATTCCACTGTCGCGTGGAATCCGGCACAACGTTAAGAAATCATAGTTAAGAAATATCTTAACTATGACAAACCTTGTTTCATTTCAATGAAATGCCTGTTAATATCTGTTAGCATTTCAAAATTTTTGCGCTTTTTGCTCAAACTATTTTCATTCCGAAACAAATTATTGGGGTTGCTTTAGCTACTTGCAAGCTCTTTATGCGCTGCGCTGTCAGAGGATCTTGCTCATCGCTTTTGTAATTGGTGGGAGTCGTTGCTCTGCGTGCCGACCAGCTAGCGAATTGCCATCTAATTACAAGAACGTCAACAAGAAGCCTCAGCACGACGGAGCAAATACAGGGTGTCTAACAACCGGGAAAACCGGGAAAACCGGGAATTATCAGGGATTCTTGATATGTCTGGAAAACTCAGGGAATTGTCAGGGAAATTACAAAAAATGTGACCAAATCAGGGAATGTGGCCGGTGAGATCGACAAAGCGATGAATACGATCTACGGCTCAATCTCGGAGGCCGCCTGCAGTAGCGCCGTTGCTGCACACAGCGTCCTAAACCGGCACGAATACCGCGAAGATCTCTGAGGCGGTGTGCAACAACGGCGCTGTTACACACGGCCTCCGAGATTGAGCCGTAGATCCCCGACTCCATGCATCGTAGCTCTCCGCAGTTTAATTGCCACTAAGTGGCGCCAGTAACCAACTAGCAGCAAGCGGTCTAAGAGGCAACTGTCATCATCATTATCGGATGAGTATCGCCATCTCTCCATTTTGTGGTAATACGTGACGTGCTCGTGGGTGCACTTGTGTATGTTGTGCTTTGTTCGTGGCGGCGGCGTTTTCATAGTTTTGTTTTGCGGTGAGGCTGTTTTTGAAGAAACTCGAAATCGGCGATGTCACAGTCGACGAAGTGTTCGTTCAATGCTGACTGGACCAATGCCAACGTATCCGACTTCGCCAGCTGGATTAAGCCTGTGCCCAACGATGTATATAGCGCACAATGCGCAGTGTGCTGCAAGACGTTTCGCTTGAGCAACATGGGAAAAACCGCGGTTTCTAGCCACGCTGCAAGTGTAAAGCATAAGAACGCCATGAAGGCGCTGGAAAGTGGCTCCCAGACACGTGTATTCTCGTTCTTCAAGCCAAGCAGTGCAGCCCTGTCAACCGCGATGACCGTCGACGAACGGGCGAAGAGAGCAGACCCCTCATCGATGCCTCCTGCTACATCAGCGCCTGCACAGATCACGGTGCGTGGTTTTTTATTGAAGAAAGATGTTGCGAAAGCTGAGATCGTATGGTGCATGAATGCTGTAATGACTCATGCATCCCTCCGTTGCGTGGCATCATCGGCGGCGCTCTTCCCGTTGATGTTCCAGTCTTGTGAAATTGCCAAGAAAATGCAATTAGGAAAAGACAAAGTGGGATATACTATCTGTCATGGCATCGCGCCATTCTTCCGAAAAAAGCTGCTATCAGCTCTTTCTGAAGTACCGTACATAGCTGTAGCATTCGATGATTCACTAAACAAAGTAGCGCAGAAAGAACAAATGGATGTGCTGGTCAGATACTGCGATTCGGCTGACGCTACTGTAAAAACTCGATACCTGACTTCATGTTTTCTCGGCCACACCTGTTCTGAAGACCTGACACTTGCTTTCAAGAAAGCCACAGAGGACATAAAGCACAAGATATTGCAAGTGTCAATGGATGGACCAAATGTAAACTTAAGGTTTCTTAGATCCCTTAAGGAAGAACTTGCTTGTCACGACAGTCGACAAATCCTGGAAATTGGAAGCTGTGGCCTACATGTGGTTCATGGTGCTTTCAAAACAGGCCATGCAGCAACTGGCTGGAATTTGGTAGTATTTCTGCGGAGTATTTATAACCTTTTCAAGTATGTTCCAGCGCGCCGCGCTGATTACATTCGCATCACAGCAAGCACATCGTTTCCGCTCAAATTCTGTGCGGTTCGATGGCTTGAAAACAGTATGGTGATTTCAAGAGCTCTTCAAGTACTGCCACACTTAATAAAGTATGTGGAGTGTTCAGCTAAAGACAAGAGCAAGCCAAAGTGCACCAGCTTCACCACAGTCGAGACGCTAGTAGCTGACACGATGCTGCCGGCAAAACTGGCTTTCATGCTATCAGTTGCTGAGGAATTGAAGCCATTCCTGACCGAATTTCAAACGGACGAACCAATGGTCCCCTTCCTTGCCGCAGCATTGGAGGCTGTCCTACGATCACTGATGGGAAGGATCATTAAGCAAGAAATTTTGCGTGCCGCTGACACGCCGTTCAAGTTACTTAAAATAGATTTGGAGAAGCCCGAGAACATCGTTTTTGTCAACGCTTTTGATGTTGGTTTTGCTGCCAAGAGCGAACTTCGAAAAGCTGCAAAACCATCTCAACTTGCACTGCTTACATTCAAGAAGGAATGCATTTCTTTTTTGAAGGTGTGCTCGCAGAAGATTATGGAGAGGTCGCCTCTAAAATACAGGCTAACAACAGGAGTGAGTTGTTTGGATCCAGTCTGCGCCTTGTCAGTGGAGGTTGGCAAAAGACGACTAGCGATTGCCCTGGAAATACTCACACAGCACCGGTGGCTGACCGGCTTAAAAGCAGAACGGGCGCACCGATCCTATGTGCAAGTCTGTTCGCTGAGCTCTGCACAGCTACTTCTGAAGAACTTTGATAGGACAGCACAGAGACTGGACACCTTGTGGTTTGAGCTGTGCTCACGGAACCATAAGGAGTTGCTTATCTTTGCCAAGATCATCCTCACCATGTCCCATGGCAATGCTGCTGTCGAAAGAGGTTTTTCTGTAAATAAAGAATGCCTCATAGAGAACCTGAACGAAGAATCTCTCATTGCGCAGAGAATAGTGTATGATGGAGTTTCAGCGGCAGGTGGTGTAGCCAATGTTGACATTACAGACAGTATGGTGGAAATGGTGCGTGGCGCAAGTATTCGATGGAAGGAGGAGCTCAAGAAAAAGAAGCAAGACAGGCTGGATGCATCTGAGGCTGAACAAAACAGGAAAAGGGCGGCCACCCGCATCAAGGAACTCCAACAAAAGAAGCAAAGGCTCATCACTGAAGCACAGAATGAGGCTTCTCTTCTCCAGGAAGAAATTGACGCTTTAAAGTGAATAAATGTGCTCATAATCTCGCTTTGGCACTGCAATAAACTGTTTTGTGAGTGGAATCGTCTATGTGAATTGTGCCTCTGTTCGACTCTCAAACATTCTTTAAAATTCAGGGAATTTTTATTGGAATTATCAGGGAAAACCTGGAAAATTCAGGGAATATCTATTAAGTAATTTAGTAGACACCATGAAATACCGCTGTGGAGTTTTACCTTGTCTGTAAACGTGTTACCGTTTACGCAATACCGGATAACCGGAAAGGCATACAGCAACAACACCGCTGGTAGCGACATTTTTTTTTGCGACGCATCATGTATACAGACAGCACAACAAGCTGCAATGAGCTTTTATATATTCTACTTATCTGCTCGCGTAAAGCGTTCGTTAGCGACATATTCACGCTGCACGTTTTGGCGTGAGCACACGGTACAGTGGCTACGAGCAAGTGTCATGGCATCAACGCATCTAAAAAGCAAAAAATCAAGAAAGCAAAAGGTCGGCTGTGCGCAGGCCACAGTAGGTCGTGGCGCAGGCGTTCGCGCTTGTTTTTGTCGAGACGGCGCGAGCGCCACCACGTGGCTCTGCTCCACCAATAGGGACGCGCAGACATCAATGGAGGGCTCTGACGGAAATATAACAGAATTTCGCTGCCTTTAATTCTATTCAGGTGGCTTAGTGGCAACAGTATCAGCGTGAGAAGCGAAGTTCAGCCAACGTTTATAGTTTCACAGGGTGTTGCGATAGCAGTATCTTAAGATACACGATACATTTCTTTATGTATCGGAAATGCAGATACTGACACGCGTCTTGCCAGGCGTATCGTGATAAAAACACAAGATATCCAAAGAGTATCTAAGATCGTATCTAATACATGTATCTTCGATATTGCCCAACACTGCATGTAAACAAGAAAATCGACCGAGAGCACTATATAGCCTGCGGCGGTAGCTTCACCGCAATACTCGTCCTTCCGTCTAACATGACAACGCTGGCGCGCACTTAGTTTCTCACTTCGGTACCATCAAATCTTCTCCGGGGTCGTCGCACGCGGCATTCAAAGCTATCGCTGTCAATCCTATTGTGATAAGCATCTTCGCCTATCTGTTTCGCAGTGCGTGGTGCGTAGTGCCATTGGAATACGGTACTGCACGCTTTTAGTAGGCGATAATCCAAACACGCCGCCGTTCACTGGTGCAGACTGCGACCGTATTGGCGGCGAGGAGTTACGGAGTCGCCATCTATCGGAAGCGCCTCGCTGGCGTAGTATGAGGGATCACGCGGTGCGCTCCTCGGGTTTTGCTGTCAGCGCTCACTGAAAATACCACGCGCGAGCTCTCCCGGACATTTCTGTAAGTACTTTCGAAACGAGAGAAGTTCTTTACTGTCTAAATAATAATCTTGGGCAAACTGAAAGCACAGAATCGTTTACAGACGCCATCTCTTTACCGAATACGTACAGTGAACGCCACTGCGCGCGGTCGCCGCGATGGAGTCTCCCGAACCGGCTTCTTGCGTGAAAGTTAGGTAAACACTGAGAGTAAACTATGAGAGATATGTTCTTATATTGTTTGTATAACTAAATGGATCGTAATAGAATGAAGCCTCAGTGCAACGATCGAACAGATTCGCAGCGACAGACTGCGCGTCTGCATGCTTGTCCGCGCACTGTTTCGCTTTCGCCGCGTGCGCGTTTTCGCACCGTGGCATGAGCTTTAGGCCGCAGAATATGAGCATTTGACAGTATACAAAACAATTGTTGCGTGGGCGCTATCAGAGCTGTTCAAAAATAATTTCATTGTAGAGACTTCGACGCCTACACATGGGGGGGGGGGGGAGACTCTGATGTGCCGTTGCGACGATTCAATCTTTTTTTTTTTCTAAATTCTTGGACGTTTCAATATTATTTCCCGAGTTGCGTCGCACTGTATGTTTATCGGTGTTCTCAGCGGGCGATTTTCCGCTGCTTCTTTTTTGTAATCCAGTGCATTAATTCATAACACAAACATGACCATATGCCATGCTTGTTTTTAATGTGCTTTTTACCGCTCCCTTTCCACTCGAGTGAACTTGCCAGTATCTATAGCATCGACAAGTTCATAGACCAAACCGCCATGACATTAGTCGGGCATGCAGTGGACTCGGGCGAGCGTCTCAGTGCGCGTTTTCCGAATATCGCAGACCCGGCGCCGTAGCAGAAATCTTCCTCGCGTCTGTGCTTGTTGCATACCCGAGTTGTAGCCGATGACTGTTTGCCGGTTTTATGTTTCGCGAGCCAAGCTTTACGCAGCTTCTTGTCCTGTGGCTACGTGTGAATAAGGCTGACACCGGGCTCCGTTGCGTACCGAGCAGTAGCCTACCATGTTGCGCGCCTTCAAAGCAGCCACTACCTATTGTAGTGATTTCAAGCGTTCTAAAAGAGACACTCGAAGCGGGAAAATCTCGCCACTAAATGAGGACCGCAGCGTACGAGGGAATTTCAACTCTCGTTTTCAGCTCGCTTCGGCGCTCCCTAAGCAGCCGACGTGGCCGCTATGTCCACGTGATCCCTCCTAGCACGTCACGCCGACGGTGGCGCCTGCTTTTCCAGCGGTGGAGCTCGAGGCCAATACCGGCCGCTAGAACCCATGTGAACGAGAAATGGCCCGAGGCGCGCGTGATCGAGAACGGTATATAGCAGCCCGTTTCACGTGAGAACGACGGCGCGCACAGTTTCTTATTCTGGTGCCAGCGAATCTCCGCCCGGGTCGTCGCACGCCACATTCACAGCTATCGCCGCCAAACCTATTGCGATAAGTATATTCACCTATCTGTTTTACAGCGCGCGGTGCGTAGTGCCATTGTTAGAGTACTACACGCTTTTAGTAGGCGATAATCCAAACGCGTCACCGTTCCCTGCTGCAGGCAGCGCGATGTGGGCATCACGTTTCACTTCGGCAGCATCCGGCGTCTCCCACCAGCTTGATTTCATTTCGGTTTCCCGTCGTATTCTTCAAACGCTACACAATAAGAAAACAACAAAACGCGTCTCGAGCTGCCGGAGCTCCACCAGTTCGACGCGCGTCAGCGTTTTATGCCGCAACGATCCGCATGATGCTTCGCATTACGTACATGTGAGCATTAATTGAGTGTAAAATTTTTTGTTGCTTCGGATCGTACGTTTTTCCGGTTAGTACGTTTTCACGTGTTCTTTTTTTTTTTCAAAACGTAAGAACAAGGTTCTACTGTATATACATCGATAGAAAGAAGGTGGAAAGATAATCGGGGAGCGCGGTGCGACGTCTGGCTCGGTTAGCGAGCGCTGGCCACCGGGTAAAAAGCGGGTGCAGGCGACTCTGCCCGTTGTATTTTTCTTGGTATTCCTTGAAGTCGAGATTTCGAGGCATCCGGAGTCCGTCGTAAAAGGTTTTCCGAGATAAAAGGCGAACAATATCTGTGGTGATTTAGCGGTAAATGCAAGAAAAATTCGTTATCATTACGTCGCACCGACGTAATGCTAACGTGGGTGCCGCCGACGTGCTGCCGACGAGAGACCGAGGAAGCAGCAGCGGCCACCAAGTTTGGCAGGCGCGCACAGCAACTAATTCCAGTGGGGGTGAGACAGAGATACGGACTGTGTGCGCCGGCTCCGGAGAGCAAGACCCGAATGCGCGCGTCCCGCGACTGCCTCGCCGACGACCCTTCTCGCGTCGCGCCGAATCTGCTCCGTCGAAGCACGCTAGTGACGTGTCGTCGCCCCAATGCCTTCTCCCCTCGCGCAACACCTGGCGCGCCACCTCTGCAGCAGGTTTTCCGATTCAACCGCTCTGCTCCGTCGAGGTGCGCACGTGACGTGGCGTCGCAGCCAATGGGAATTTAGGTGCCGCTTCGCTGCTGCAGAAACCGATCTTTTTCGCTCAATGGGTCATTTTGCGCTTTCGCATCAATAACATCTTTCCACAACTTTAGGCCAGATCGCCGATTCCTTTGTGAGGCAGCGCGAATGATGGAATGACGGTGCATGAGAAGGACCTAGTTGTGTGCAAATATCCATCAGGCAATTCTGACACAGCGCGATCGCGCACTGGACGCGTCACTGGACTCGACCTGTTGGCAAATGCATTTAGTGAACATATAGCACCAGCACACGAAGGCAAGAAGGAGAGGTCGCTCGCGCTTTTTTTTTTTCTGCTTCTCTTCACCCGGAGACGCGGTCCGGCTTCTTCGTTTTAGTTAACTTCGCCACAACGGTATCTCTTCGTACCACTCATCGACTCTTGAGTTCTTGTACATAGAAAGCGGAATGGGTTGAAACGAATTGTAAAACCTGCTGGCGGTCCGCACCGTAACAGTCTAGCACGCTGCTTACACGTAGTAAATGGTTCGCCTGTGTTGTCGCAGTAGCACCCATATTTCGACGCGCGGTAGCCCTTCACGCCTGGGACTCGGTTTTAGAACGCATTAACGTCCCTCCTGACGCACTGGTAAAAGTTTACCCCACCGCAACCCATCCCGCGAAGCTCGCCAAGCGCGGCGCGCTTTCTAGCTTCTATTTCGGCGCCGGGGTCCTGTTAATCGGCTAGCGAGCGTGTCTCCTTCCGTGCCCGCTGATGACTACGGGCTCGACCCCGTCCGTGCCGGGTGTCCGTTTTCGCGGGGGTGTTGTCAAGGGAAAAGGTGATGGGATGGGGGTCTTTTCTCAGAAGCCCGATAAGGCAACAGATGGCGCGAGTCTCGCAGCGCTTGGAAGCACCCGAAGGGGGGGAGCTGATTCCGGTGCGGTTCACCGCTCTTCGCCGCCACCGTTGCTACAGGTTGACCCCTCGCCCTCTTACACCCGCTGCCGGAGCCCTTTGGAAGTCTGTCCTTCCTCTCGCATTTGAACTGACACCACACCGCCACCTCCGCGAACACGAAAACCACGAAGAACAAACTCTTCTGCCCAGCACGTCTGCAGTGGCGGCCTCTCGCGTGTCTCAAAGGCAGCCGTCGCGTGCGCGACTCTCGGATTCCGGATCGGCGATCAGTCATGACCGTGGGGGTAGCAGGGGGTTGTAACCGCAGGGGATGCTAGAGGGTGGGAGCGTCGCCACCGCCGCCGCCGTCTGCTGCTTCGAGTGCACGAAGCAGACGACGATCACGACGACTCGCAGAAGAGCAAGAAAAGAAAAAGAAAGAAATACGTTCTTCAGGAAACATTACTCCCCCGTCTTCCACGCTTTTGATTTTTGCATCACTTTTCCGTCTTGTTCCGCGGACGTCGTAGCGGCAGACGGTGTCTGTCCTCTGGGCCTCTTGCAAGTAGAGTAACGGACTAAAAAAATATGAAATGGCGGAAAAGTGAAGGACACAGGCGGTATTGTTTTACGTTCTTGGTTCCGTAGGAAGTTGAGAAGGGTGGAGTTCGGAAAGAGGCCAGAAGTGCGGTGCTGCCACGTGTCGTCAAAAGACGAAGCAGAAAAACAATAAGGGATCTTTTCCGGGAAAACCACCGAGGGCGAGCTTCCATGTGGAACTCACAAGCATGGTTTTGTTTTGACTGCATTGGGCTAAAACTTGCCCTTCACAGAGGGCTGACCTGGAAGGAAAGGCCTGCATTGCGAAGTGACTTTATTGTGCGTATTTGCGCTGACGTGACTTACTGAACTGCAGTGACTGTTCGAGCGCTTAGGCGACCAAATTTTAAATAATGCTAACTTGAACTTGTCATCGTCACAGTTGCCACAAATCGTTCCAGCTGCGCAACTTACTGCTAATAATCATTAGTCGTCGTCGTCATCGTCATCACCAACATCTTGTATTTATGTCCACTGCAAGACGAAGGTCTCTTCCAGCAATCCTCAATTACCCCTGTCTTGCACCAGCTGACCCCATCTTATGCCATACAAACTTCCTCATTTCATCACGCCACCTAGTTCTCTGTCGTCTTCGCTTACGTGCGCTTTCATTTCTCTGACACCCATTCTGCAACTCAAATAGACACATTCGGCTATCTTCCCTACGTATTGCATAGTCTGTCCGACTCCATTTCCTTTCTCTTAATGTCAATTAGAATATCGCCTACCCCCGTTTGCTCTCTGCTCCACGCCGCCCTCGTCCTATCGCTTAAGTTACGCCTAACATTTTTCGTGCCATCGCTCGTTTCCTGGTCTTCTGAAGATCCTTTGTTAACCTCTAAGTGTCTGCCCCCTTTTGTTGAAACATTAGCAACGTAAAGCGGGAGGATGCAGTGATTTCACATTTTTAAGCCCAATAGGCGTGAAGTTTGGACGTCCACGAATGGTTAAGTCAGCTGCGGAAGGTGCACGTACAAAGTACGCTGATAGTGCACTAAGGTTTTGGATGTCGATCACTGATACCTCCACCTCTACCACCTATGCAGGGCTCCGGTAAAGAAAAAGAAAGTCAAGTTCCCGGAACAAATAGTGTCACTTGTAGATAGCTGAAAGGAGTGCCTCTCGTGAGGCGGTTCAATTAGCTTAATTTCTTGATTGATGATTAACTCAACGCTGTAGCACTCGCATTATAATTTTTTATAAGACGTGCGTGTTGGACCTTAATCTAGAAGCCAAACATTTTGACATAATTACCTGCCTTTTAGGATTGATATTGAAGTGGATAAGGTCTCCAAACATAACTAGGATTGATTACGCCCAGCTTTCCGCGCCAACTCGGCGCCATAAAGTATAGCTTTAACCCCTCGAGATACCATGTACATTATAATGCGCATTACGTTTCATATTTCTGAAGATTAACTTGGATGCGATTATATAAAATATTCATCGCAGATGTGGAGTCAGATACGTGTGTAAACTGAATGGAAGTGATTTAAACACATTCTCGCGGTCAGCTTTCATGAAAATTGGCACAAATTTGATCTCGATCGTTGTGTTCCCGCAGATGACAAAAAGCAAGCATGAAGTGCGTTTCAAATACGGCAAGGCGATTTGAAAACGCAGGATGTACCTTTTGAATGCCGACCCACCACACGATTACACAATTTTACACTTTACGGCAAGAAACACGAGGAAATGGCTAATTTATTAACGTGCATGAAGCTGCTATCAGTATCTAACCGGGGCATTATAAAAAGGGGGACGGGGGGGGGGGGGGGGGTTCTGGTTTGCAGCATCTCAGTTGGCAATGAGAGCCGAATTGAAAAGCGATTGTGCCATTCAGGTTTCTTGCGTCTCTAATGAGGTTAAACGAAGATCTTGAATATTACGGATGGTTAAATTGTTGATGTTGATTCAATGTTACCGACGTCCCCTCTGTTTTTATCCCTCCCCTTTTTTTCTTCTAGCAGATGTCAATGTAAGAGCCTTTGTTACTGTAAGCATTAGTGAAACTAAATACATTAAAAACAAACTTTAGGAACCAAACGGTTTTTCTTCAACAGCAGAGCTGCCACCGAAATCGAAGTCAAGGCACAGATTGAAAACGGCCCCCGCAAGCCACGAAGCTCCACTGGTATACGCTGAAGACAACGGGGGGCACGCTGTTCATTGTTTATGTGCCTTTGTTTACTTTAAGGATAGGGTGTAAAAGTAGTTTCATACTGATGTGCTACCTTTAATGTCACACGTTAGGATAGTAAACAAATTAAGCTTTCTTCCTTTTTTCTTTCTTCTTTGCGAGACGAGGAGGAGCGTTGGTTGCTCGGTTGGTCTTTCGTTACTTTTAATACCTAATTTCAACCAGGAGAAAAAAATGTTTTATATTTTGAGGTGATGTATGTAATGGTGCCCATTTCGTGAATTTGGAGCGAAAGTCCATCTAAAGCATTTTTTTGTTCACCGAAAATGGAATGCGGTTGTGCATCGAGCAGTTGTACTGTGTGACGACGTGCCATTTCATTTGTGTTTACTGACAGAGCTGCATAACTTGCAGAAAACTCGTATGCGAGAGTGATGCGCTGAAATAATAGTTTCCTCAAGAGTAGCTTTTGGTCAGGGGATCGTACATGCACCTGAAGCACATTTATAATCAAGATGACGCTCAGCCGAATTGGTACCCACTTTTGATTAGGTGCTTAGCTTATACTTTCCAGTTTTTAGTGCGATGGAAGGTGTTGCTCTGTACAGTGTTAATTTTCTTATTGTGCACTGCTCGCTGCGCGGTCATTTGCTATGACGTTTGGTGCTCGCAATACGGAAATAGTTTCAGTATACTTACGTTATTTTTTTTAAGTATTGCAATAAGCACAACGAAAGATAACTTGTGCGTGTAGTAGTGATAGAGCATATTCTTCAGAGCCGTGAGGTTCGAAACCGCTGAAATTGGCCGACCTTTTATTTTTCTCTTATGCTTCATTTACATTCCAAGGCTTCGAGCGTGATGTTACAGGGGATATTCAGCTCATTATAACTGCTTAGCATAGTAAAATAAGGCAGTGTTCGTGTGTCTTAGAAGCAGAATTAAGTGCAGTGTGGAAAATACGGGCTAGAGAATATTTTCATATTTCTTTACTATAATGTTTAGTTCTTATTGATATCATATTTGTACCAGTTCACCTTTAATTGCACAATTTCCGGTTGCTAATCTCACTTCATTTATTTTCCTCAAAGTTCTATTCTGCTGAACTTGCGTACTGCCCGATTCGTGACCGGTCTCCCAGAGTGGGTTCCGCCATTTCACTCAGCAACAGACAAGCACCGAAATTGACTCTCCGCATTCTTGATGAATATGGTCATTGATCTGTGATTCATGAATACATCTTACATAGTTTTGTTTCAGTCAGCGTAAGTGACAGTTCACTCGGGCACTAATCTTGCTTTTCAGGGCTTTCCTTGTATTTTTCGTTTCTCCCCATAAAATAGTTATTTCTCTCACGCTACCTCCTGCCGCCCGATTCTTGGCCAATTACTCATAATGGGTTCGTTCCATAGAAGCGATTCACCGTCATCATCTTCAATAAGAACGACACCAGTACGCACTGTCGATGTGTGCGAGTCAGTCGTACGTACGCGAAAAAAAAAAAATCGTTTCATAACTTGACACGGGGTAACTCGTTCTTGGGCAAATTTGTTGATACTTAGACGCGTAATTTTAGCGCAGTTAAAACAAAACACAACGAACGGGAGATCATGGTACCCGGTCCTCTGTGTTTGTCAATTGCGCTAAAATGGCTTCGCTAGGAACTTAGCACATTTGAAAACGTAGTCGCGCCTTCGTCATTCAAAATATTCGACTAGCAAATAATTGCATTGTATATTAGGCGAGATGGTGACCCAAAGTAGCAAGTTTCTACATTTTTTTTGTTCTCCACAGAAACTACGTATAATCAGGCGGAAAGAAGAAAAAAAGAAGTATTTTTGACAATTTTGGCGTCGCATTGGTGTGCCATGCTCAGCGATTGAAACGTGCTCGGACAGCATGGCGGCCGGCGATTTTTGCGCCACAGGCGATCGCTGGGTGATCGCTGAGGGGGCCGAATGCAGTTCCGATGCACCCATAGAGTTTCTCACTACATTACCTAGAGGGAAATCTGGCGCTGCTGCGCTGTGGTATGCATGGGAATGCCGGTATATTGTGACTTCGGGTTGGCATCGTTCTCGGAGAGACAGGACACCTTGAAGACGCGCTTGGCAAGCACCGTTCCGTCTGTCAGAATGATTCATTTTCTACTAAAACGGCACGTAAAAAGCTGTTTTGGTTTTATTATTACGCAAGAACATGTTTCGTTTAACTATAAGAACTTATTATTGCGTGTACGATTATATGTTACGTAAAACGTATCAGCGGGCCGCTAAAGTTGGAGGACAGACGACAAGGTTCACGGCCGCTTTGAAACAGTTTGTCGTCTGTTCTTGCTTTTCTTCTCTTGGTCATGCATTGTAGGTGAGTAAAGATGTAACATGCGTGAATGGAAACATCTTATGAAGATTTTATTTTGAGAACGCGTTATTTGGGTAGCCATATCCACGTTTTAGACGAAGCCTCTTACAAAACCAGCCAACACGAGCCTCGCAGACACATATACCGTCATTCCCATGACGGCACGGTGCCCCCTTAAGAAACTCCCATAGACGGTGGCGCCAGATTTCCCTCTAGGTGTTATAGTGAGAAACTCTATGGATGCACCGAAAAGATTATCGCCTTCAAATAACACAAAAATGCATGCACCAGCGCCGATCGGTGGCGCAAAAAAAGTGTCAGCCGCCATGTTGTCCAAGTATCGCGTTTCAATCGCTAAACACTGTATATGCGCCGCAGTTTCGGCGCCAGATTCCAACAGAAAATGTTTGCCCTTAAATTCCTCTGCATGCTTGTAATTAACCACTTCTGACCAAATAGATGAAAATGGAGTCCTGAAAGAATACCTGCACCTATTAATTAATCATTCTTTCGGTGTCCCTTTTCATTGTGCATCTAAATGAAAGTACGGCAAGGCTCGGCAGGGAATGTTACTGCGTCAGGAAGATTGGTATCGCAAACATTTCCGCAGTAAGCACGTAGTAAAGATTACGTATAAAGTGTTAACGTATATACAGGTTGCCCCACATAACTTGAGCCAAAGTTTTAAAGATGAAAGGCACTCCGGACGCGAGTTGAACCGAATGCATAATGTTGGCACTGGCCTAGAGTTACTCAGGCAATTTCTTTATTTCCCCCTTAACTAATGGATTAGTTATGTTAAATTAATCAACTTTTGAAGTTTTCGCTGCAGACCCCAAGTTGGATACGCAAAGTTTTAGAGTAGCTTGAGAAACCTCTCAATAAATTGTTTCCGACACGATATATCTCACGCGGTCCTTTTTTCTCCGTTCCAAAGAAAGCTTGCGAAATAAGAAAAAATGCCACGTGACGGGGCGCTTCTGCACTGTTATTGTGTTGCTCTCAAGCGTGCGATAGATGAACAAGGTCGGCTGCAGCGAAATTGGCCCGCGACAGGGCGATATGCCTGGTGTCGTATCTGGGCATGCGGCTCTTATCGCATGACGGTGCAAATGCATGCTGCTGGCCGAGCGTTGCCGAAGCGATAAACCGACTAAGGCCACGAAAAAGAAAAGACGAAAGCAGCATTTTGATTCGGCTTGAAAGAAGGAAAGGGCGAAGCGCGTGGGAACGATGGAAGGCGATGACGGCTGCTACATTTTGCCTTTGTACACAAATGACCTTGCAGTAGTTTTCAAATTGAACGATGATGCTACAACTTTAAACCTTAAGGCTCTAATAACAGCGGACGAGCCACACGGGGACAAAACTAACGGTAGAAAAAAAAAACCTTGGCTATATTCAGGGAAGACTACGCATGTCTTCTTCAGATGATGACTCTTTCCGCACTGGCCCCGTTGTTCTCCGTCTGCATGCACCTGTTATTTGTGTGATACTTTGCTTGAATAGACGAATTAAAGCTTAGGGAAATAAAAAGGCCTTAGAGAAATTAAAGGGCCTGGTGAGGGGCCCTCTAAAGGGTAAGATAGAATTGTTGGTAAGGACCAGTGAAGTCTACTTGTCTACCGGCATTTTGTGGCAAGTAAATATTATGACAGCTGCGACAGGCGACAGGAAATGTGCAATAAATGAGCTTTCAAAGCTTTCGCTGTCAACATTTCTTGTCAGGTATTTATATGCACCCAATGTGGTCAGAATTATTACACCTTTTTCAATGGTGTAATTTTCTCATCGCACCTGTAGCTAAAGCTCACTGCCATGTGCAATAAAATTTTATATAGCCCTAAAGGCAAGGTTATTACCAATGAGACAAGGAAACAGCCTTAAAGGTTTAATCTTTTATAAAGTGTTCAATAAGTGTTTTATAAAGTGTTTTAAAGTGTATTTTCTTTCCAAACCATTCGACATTTGCCCCCTTATAGTCCGCGTTTCTCAAAGTTAGGCCGTTGCAGATGTATCTTCATTGTTCGGGTTGTGACGGCGACTACCTACCCTGACGGCTACCATACAGCGCCACTGGTTGTCAACAGGCGGCGTTTCCGACATACAGTCGGCCATGAACTCGCATAAGCAGATCGTGAGATATATGTACGCTATATAGCATACGTATAATAAGAGGTTTCATTGTACATCATAAGTGTTCACCGTACCATGTCTTGATATCCACGCATGCAGTTCCCTTGCTGGCATTCGACAAAATGTGTCATAAGCTCCTACTGCACAAACTAAGTTTTCTCAACCTTGACCCCAACTTTTTAAAGTGGATTAGATCATTCATTCTTAACCGATTACAATTTGTCAGTGCTAATAGCCGTAACTCATCCTTCACTAACGTTCATTCCGGCGCTCCACAAGGGTCCGTCCTGGACACCTTCTATTCTTACTTTACATTAATGATCTGGCTTCCGTTGTTTCCTCTGACATCCTTCTCTTCGCCGACGACTGTGTATTTTTCCGTGAAATTAATACCGATAGGGATGCTAACACTCTCCAACCTGAGATAGTTGCTGTATCTAAATGGTGTAAAACATGGCGAATGAAACTAAACGTACAAAAATGTAAGATTATGCGTGTCGTCCGAAACACTAACAGTCCTCCTATTTATCTTTTGAACAACGTTCCACTAGAATCCGTCACATATTATTAATACTTAGGTGTTCATATATCATGTAATATAAGTTGGACAGTGCATACAGAAAACATTAACAATGCTAACCGTATGCTAGGATACTTACGTCGCAACTTTTCCACTGTTGCCCCTTCAGTTAAACACTTTACAAAACATTAATTCGACAAAAGCTTGAATACGCTCCCTCTCTCTGGGATCCTATGCATGTAAAATTAACCGGTGCCCTAGAACTTGTTCAGAATAACTCTACTCGTTTCATTCTCTGTAACTAAAATCGCACTGCTAGCATAACAACCATGAAAGCCAGACTTTCCCTTCCGTCTCTAGCCACGCGTCGAAAACTTGGCCGCTTGAATTTATTTCACAACATATACTACCATACCGTTCTTCACGACAAATTTATTCTATCAACGTAATATATGTAATATATGTCCCATCGCATTGATCATCGCCATTGGAGTCCATTTAGTAAAACAAAAACATTTTCCGAATCTTTTCTTCCGCGCACAGCAGTCGAGTGGAACCACCTTCCCGCTGACATTTCATCAATCATAGATAACCAACCTTTTCGCGAGGCACTAACCACCATTGTTTAAGTTCATGCCTATTTGAAATTCTTATTGTAACTCACTGTACTTTGTTGTTCTCTTTATGATTGCATCTTTTCCCACTCCTCTCTGTAATGCCATTGGCCTTGAGAGTAAATAAATAAGTGAAATAAATAAATAAATAAATATAGCATACGTATAATAAGAGGTTTCATTGTACATTATAATTGTTCACCGTGGCGTGTCCAGATGTCCACGCAGTTCTCTTGCTGGTGCGCAAGGAGATCTTCCCGTCGGTGTTCTAACAATCGCACACGCACGGCAGCACACACGCACAAGCACGACGTTCGTTGTAACAACGTTGACTGTGGTCGTCGCTTCGCGCCTTAAGTCTGTGTCGTTCAGCAGGGGCTCTCTTGTCCTGCGATGCAAATCACCATTCACTGGCTCCACAGTCTTGTTTGCAAAATGCGTATGACACGCGCGTGCGTACTACACAGGTGACGTCATAAAATATCCCGCGCATAAATCCATGCAATAATCTATGCACGCATCAGTCCATCGAACAACGAGGGCAGCTTTAAGTCTGATGTGGTTATTGCGCAACTACCTCTTCCGTGATCAGGCGCTTCTCAAAGGCAGATTACGGCTGGTATGCTAAGCAATGCCAAATTCGCCAACCTGTGCTCTCTGGTTAGCTCACAGGGCAGCGACGCCGTCTCCGATTGGCTCAAATGCCAACCTGGCCGAATTCGACTACGTGATGGGCTTGTGTCTATAAAGGTATACCTTATATATGCTTCTCTATACAGTCGATCGATACCGGCGACACCCCCTAGTCTGTACCCTCGTGTTAAATAAACTTTGAATTGACCAATTACAGAGGGTGACGTCACGAAGGTGCGGCAGCGCTGCCGTCACCATTCTGCGCGGGCAGAAATCAAATTATAAGTTCTTCTAGCTCGGAATCGTTCACGATGTTCCGGAAAAGAATATGCATGCAAAGCTGAGTGAAGCTTGTTCGACGCTGATATGAGGTGAGATCGCGTTCACAGTCCTTTTCACTGCCATGCACAGGCTTTATATCCTATCTGTATGCGGGCCACACGTCGCGTCACCATAGCAGCCTCCGGCGTTTGGCCATTTTTCCGGTGAAAACGCTGCAGCGTCTCGCTTCGCATGTGCTCCCAGCTGTCGGTGGTGCGATTGCCAGAGTTCGTGTTTCGCGGTGAACCATGGGATCGGTGGCAAGCAGGGAAGTAACGTTGGGTACAGTCGGTTTCGGCCGATCCGTCTTGCAGAGGAGTATTTCCCGCCAACCACGTAGCTCCGCGCTGTCGATACAACCTCGACAAGGTGTCTATTAAGCTTAGGAAACAACGAAACGTTGGAGCGCTGTCAGGGGCTGTTTGGAGCTATATAGGCACATCCTCCAAGGGATCGTGAGGGTCTTGGCGCAAACGCTTGCGTGCAGCCTTGCGAGTCGCGACGAGCGTTTATAGCTGCGCGACTGATGAGAAGACGCGAAGAGATGGCTGTCAGAGAGGCTGGGCTGCGGCTGCGGCTGCAGCTCCTTGCAGGTAGTAGCCGTGCAGGTAGTAGCTGTGAGGATGTGCGTAGGCGCCCAGGAGAGGAGGCGGAGGTGGGTGGTGAGGAGGAGCCCAGCGGCTCAGCTGGGCTGCCTGGAGGCTGCGCATACAGGGGAGAGAGAGAGGAACGCTAAGTCCCACCGTTTTCATTCATGAAGCCTACGTTAAAATAAGAAGAAAACAAAGAAACAAACACAACGTTTGCACCCCTTGGGGCGTATCTTGTCATTAAAAATTCCGAGTAGAACCAACTTTCGGTTGATATATTTGTAAGCGATAGCTTGCGCATTACAAGAGGCTCCTTGCAGATTTCAGTGATGAACGCGTTCCTCAGCGTGACATATAGTATTCATGACAGGAAGGTAGCTTTCAAGAAAGGAAACGCAAGCCAGATAGATGATGATTGCTGTTTGGGGACAAGGTAAAGCCCAAAGGGTGTAAACTGTGTTTAAAGTATACTGTGTTTTAAAGAACGGTTGTGGGCGAACAAAGTGTGTTGCTGGAGCCAACGTTTCGACAAGGGAACTTCGTCAGGACTGCAACTGCTTTCCATAGCAGTGTTTGCGGACTCGCAGCTCTCGCACTTTCAGTGAGCTAGGAGAATAAGCTGGTGCGCAGAGTAAGGTGAAAAAAGTCCGACTGTTGAACAAAAAAAAAAAAGGGGGGAGGGGGAGAAGAAAAGGTGCGGTGGTGATGTTTTGCAATAGCGAAGGAACAGGTAGATATGCCGCTGTTAGTTCTTCCAACAAGCCGAGTGAAGGGGCAAATGCTGCCCTGATGAAGTCCCTTTGTCGAAACGTTGGCTCTAGCGATATTCCTTGTTCGACCACTGTTATTCACTTCAAGCCTCCATCTCCCTGTAAATTTCTGTCTTGTTTTGTTTCAGAACACCATATTTATCGAATTTAGTGGCATACAGGCATGTACGTTTTTTTTCTCCACATCACACACGTACACACGCACACACGCACACGAACACACACACAAAAAATATTTTATGCTTACCGCTGCTTTGAGCTAGCTCAAATTTCGCAGCAAGGTTGAAGTTTATGCTCCATATCGTTCAATATAGTATTCAACACTGTTACTTGCTGGTTTGTCAAGAAAACAAAAATGCGAAGTTGCCTTCGTCTGCGACCCCTCACAATGAGTGTTGTCCAAAACATGGCGGCTGTGACGTTACCTGGTCGCTTCCAAAATCTACAGTACGGCAAAGCATGGCTTTCGAGATTGGAAAACATTAATCGTTGGGGAAAGCTGAACGATAAGAGGAAATGTAAACGACAAGAAGGACGCGGGCGAAGGCAAATTCGTATTCATTTTTATTGACAGACCAGGCTAGTAACTGTGCCTAGTGTTATATATTGAACGCTCCGGACCATAAAATGAAATCCTGCTACGGATCTTCTTTCTTCCTTATGATGCAAAAGAGAAAACACAGGTCTCTAGAATGTGTACGACTCGTCATGCCAGAGCGCTTCGACAGCGCTATTATGGTCGGTCACGAAAGCTGCGAAGCTGTATCGATGGTGTTCTAACAAAACGGCCGTGACGTCGCCAGCCACTTTCAGCGCCTGCAGTATACGGCAGAGCATATTGCGTTCGAGACAGATTTTCATTACTCTGAGGGAGCCCACGCTTGCATGCGTTATTTGGGTACCATATATTACAACAATACACTTTTTGAACAACTTTAAATCGATCTTCACTGTCATCAGTTGAGCTCGCTTATCGTGTTCGCAGTATAAGCTCTTTAATGACTATCTTACATGCATTTCCAGATTGATTGATTGATTGATTGATTGATCGATTGATTGATTGATCAGTCATAACTGGCTTACTGGCTGATTACGTATACGGTATGTTGAAATACAACCCTGTTGTGCTCGTATGCAGTCCGTTCTGTCTCGTACCAAAAGCCGGTTGGCGTACATCGTGCTGAACTAAACAAAAGATCAGCTGCTGGACTCGGCGACCCTTGCCTGCGTGGCGAGTAGGCAGCGGCGCACCAGCTTGTGCAGCGGTCTCCTCCGTACCTGGCTGTGGCTGTGGCTGCGGCCGTGACGCCGTGCGTGACCTTGTTGCGCAGTATGCGGCTGATGCTGCTCACCGACGGCACGTTTCCCTTGTCGCACACGCCTTCGGACAGGAGCCGGTCTCGGATCTCCCACGCGAAGATGCCGGGGTCACGCCGCTTGAGCTCGCGGATGCACGCCACCACCTGCACGAGAAGCGACGCGGCATTGCAGCCCTTGAGCGCCTTGTTGTTGCCGCCTTGGCGATGTCCTAGTGTAAGGACACAACTGTCATGTACGCGTATCGCGCGTACGCTGTACTCTGTATCATAGGTATATGCATTATCTTAGCTTTTCTTTCTGCTGCGCAGAGTCGGGCGAGAGACAAGGATTGCCCGGCGGCCGCTTTTCTCACATTCAAGGAACACTTAAGACGCTCAGAATTAGATGTGTCACCAGAATGCGCCACCGCAAAAGGGGTGCTCATGTCACCATCATCAGCGTTGTAGTCATCTTATAATCACTACCGGCGGCGTTCCTTCACTCCAGCGGCAACTTCGCCTCGAGAAATAATATCACGAGAAGCACGCGTACAAAATGTTTTGTTGAAGCAGCTTTATCGCAATAAATAAATAAAATGAAATTATTAAGCATGCTCCGCTGTCGATGCATTTGAAAAGCTTACTCGCTTGCATAGCCGCTAAAGATCGTTCGTCAAAGGTGGCTTCGCCGCAGTAGTGCTCATCGTGTGGAGGAGCCCGTTTTAAAGGCGAAAAACACCGTAGTGCTGCTGCGTGGTTTTCTTTGGTTTTCCTAAATTTCCTTAACGCACTCCATTCTTGGGCCACCTGAAGGTATACGCGCATTCTTGGCCAACACCTTAAAATGGTTATGGCCACTACACAAGGTGAATAGTGGAAGCCCGAAGTTAGTTTACGTTGCGCCACGTGTGTCTCTGCATTCTTTCCTCGACAAACATCGCCTCCGTCCTCGTGACACCACTGTGCGACGTCTCGCAGCGCTCATCCGCATGAACCGCTGTTTGAATTTCGACTTAGTAATGTCATTGTCAACGGTGAAATGCATAAAAATAAACACTGCATGGCATTAAAATTGCGATCTGCACACTGCATTAACGTAAACGTCGCGTGAGATTACACATTGCATAGAATGAAAATAAAAACAACTTTACCCATCGCATTTAGTTGTATACGACCTTTGATTAATCACTTCTCTAAAACTTCGCTTCAGATAGATTGCAACATGTGCGTTGGATCTGCGTGAATTTCAGTTTTTTTTTTTTTTTTGTCTTGCTCCTTCTCGTTAACTTTCCCGCGATGCGAGCGAGGCACACGTGCAGCCACCTCGCAAAGCTCGTTTTCTCCGGCTCCGTTTGCTCGCCCCCTGGTTAGGCGAGAACAAACTGCCCTGCTGTTCCTCGCGCCGATGGTAGCGGCGGAGAAACGAGCGTAAGTCGGGTGACCCGCAGTGCATATACGTATGCGAGTACACGCATAAATAGCGATGTGAATCTATCCGTCCATCTTTTCTTCTTTAGCTGGGGTGGGGAGCTGCTATATCCCGCACCACCTGCGTCCATGCGGCTCTTCCAGGGAACGAAAAAAAATGCTCCACGAAAGCGGTAGACCGTTGATGCGGCACCGTTTGTTTGCACGGCCCTGGCGGCGGCTTTCCGCGAACGCGGTTCCTTTTTGTTTTAAGTGTTTTGTCCCCTCATCTCGGTTCTTCGTCTTCTTCGGCCATCTTTGAGGATCACTTTTTCTTGCTTTCCTCCTCTCCGATGCCCTTCGTCCTACGCATCTCTCTCTCCCTCTCCCATCCGAAAGACCGTTTCCTTTCCTCCTTGCCTGGCTATGGGCGAGCCTTCGAAGGCGCCGTTCCGGATCGGGTTGCAAGGAGATGCACCGCTGACTGACTGAGAAGTTGGGGAGGGCGTTCGCGGAAAGTGGCGGGAAGAGATCGCGCCGCCCTGCTCGTTGACACTCGTCGTCGTCGGCGGCGGCGGTGAGGCAGGCCACAGGAGAGAGCTCTTAGTACGTTAAAGCTTTTCGCTATATAAGCACCAGTGGCGGCAGGCAGAAGAAGCTCATTATTGTACGCGGAACTGGCGGGAAACAGGAGAGCCTTGTCTTTCCTTTTCTCGCGCCGGCCGCTTTGCGGCGCTGCGTGCGCGCGCATTCTCGTCGTCTGCTCGGCCGAGCGTGTAACAGACGGCTGTGCGCGCGCGCGCGCTATGTACGCGCATTCGAGAAAAGAAAGCGGCAGAATAGATAAATGAAATAAACAGACAGCTATGTATAAGGGGGAACCGTTAACGACATGCGATTCCAAAAAAGAAACGTTAAAAGGGCGCAGTTAAAACGCCTTTACGGTTCGGGACGCTCAAAATCGATCGCGACGCAAGGTTAGTCCGAGGAATCTGAAAGCACGGATGCTGTGTCGCGCTCTTCTGAGGTTTTGCGAGTGAGACTTGAGCACTTATCGATGCCGCTATACATGGGCCTACGCTGGCACTGCAGGCATTTCTAAAGAGAGTTAATCTTCGCGTCGCGGCATGTGGAGGCGCGAGAGTCTTTTAGTTATCACAGCAGTGGTGGACACAGCTGCCTCGGAGAGGTCTACGGAGGCGTCCTAGAGCGGGTAGCTTTACACCATTGCTCCGTAAGTATAAAACTGAGGCCTGAGTGGCGCTGCTGCAGCGCTCGAAAGACTCGGGGTGCATGCTATTCAAGGGACTGCCTAATTCCTCCATATCGTCGAATGCCGCCATGTTGGCGTTTCCAGCCAATTATAGAGGCCGCAGCAGGCCTGTGAGCCAATCAGAGCTCAGAAGATGGCTGATAGCTATAAGGAACTCTGAAATGGCAGAATGCTAGCGTCCCCGGTCAACCAATATGGTGGTGACCTTGAGAAGCGAAAGTCGGTCACTGCAAGCGATACCTGTCGTTCTTGCGCTATTCATCGCGTCTGCAGTCAGTAAACCATGCTGCGAAATTCCGCATATCATCTCCCCGAATTCGAAATGTTTTACAGCTCATTTCTTCATTTCTCTGATATCCCAGCTAAATTTTAAGGGGCTGCTAAAACGGGATACCGTAAGTTAAACTAGATATATAAATTACGAATTCAACTCTTGCTGAGGCATCGGGCTTTAGGGAAAATAGAGAAAAACTTAAATGAATCTGCGGTAGAGAGAAGTAAAATGTGATTTAATTGCTGGTGCGTAATGATATAGAACACATTACTTTTTAGGACAATAAGTTTGTTCAAGATTCCATGGTTTGTTAACAGTAACTACTGGTCTTAAGAGGAAGCTTTAGCTCGGGCACAACTCCGACGCGGCCTATTCAAATACATGTAAAACGCAAAAACGTTTTTCTGAGATAACCACTGGATCAATTTTAATGAAATTTGTTGCATTTGAGAGAGAAAGTTAATTTCTAGTGACTGTTGGAAGCGGAATTTCGATTTAGGTCCTGAATTTTGTTACAAGGATTTTCAAAAATTCCGAAGTTTGAAAAAAAATAGAAGCACGAAGTTTACAAATTCATAGCTCTGCATCAAGAACAGATATCGCTGTTCTGTAAACGGCATCCATTAGATAATTGAAAACGAACAAATTCAACATGTCATTTCACATCTTACATGAATTTGTCACGTTGTTTACAAGGGTTCTGCAAAAGCTGTATTTCCATACTAGTGAATTTTTTTAGATTCATGTGTAACATATCAATTTTGTCCGCTTTAAATGTACTATTAGATGCATTTCACGTAATTGTCATATCATTTTTGTTGCGGAGTTACAGTGTTCTAAACTTGATAGTTTCCTTTTCTGAAAATTTGCGATTTTTGGTAATTTTTCATAAAACATTGACAACTTAAATCAAAAATTCGAAACAAACAGTCACTAGATCTCAAGTTTTTCTTTTAAATGCAACAAACCTCGTCAAATTTGGTGCTGTGGTTGCCGATAAAAACGAATTCTGCTTTTACATGTATTTAGATAGGAGCACCCGAGCTAAAGCTTCCTCTTCCTCTTCCTCTTCGCACACAGGCCCGGAAGCCCCCGAGTCAGTGACTGACATGCAGCGCCACTGCCATGAACCCGTTCGCATGACGTATAAAGGAAAGTAACAAGGCCGAATGAATGTTTACAAGAAGCAATGCTCAATATCGGTCTCCGCTTGAACACCACTTTGCAGAGCTCAGCAACTGTTGTCGTCGTGTGCTTTTACAACAGGCCTCCGCAAGCAAGTGGCGATTTGAGTTATCGGTGGCAGAGTAAAATTTGGCGCGTCAGCTGCATGAGTCGGGAACAACCGTTGGCGGATGTCTGCAAAGGCGGCCCTGCATTTATTCCGATTTATCATTCGACCACTCTCCCCAGGCTCGCAACAATGTGGCACGTTGTAGCATGCCCGCTTGTCTCCTTCGGCGAACATGCGCTATATACATGCATATGGAAACAAGCTGTTCACTCGTTTAATAAAAACTGGCTGTCATTGCTTTGGTGTTCTAGTTAATTAAACGTAGTTGTTATCATTTACAAGCTTCCCAATTGTTCGGACGTTTAATTGTGGAATGTATTACACGAATGTCAAGCTATATAAACCTGACTTTTTTTTTTCTTTTACCAGACAGATTCACTCGAACTTCATAGTTCACGTTGCTTTATAGAAAGGGAAAAATATCCGAACATTCGATTCGATATTTGATGATCATTTTTCTCGAACATTCGTGTTCGATTAGGAAATTTCACTATTCGTGTACCTTAATGCAAACAGCGCGCGCTAGAATAGATACCGGCTCGCGCCGTCGTATACCTTCGGCGTGGTGACGCGTGGCTTGCTTCCGCCGATGGCGCCGGGCAGGATGGAGCCTGTCTCGTGGAACCTCGCCAGGATCTTGGAGACGCAGCCGTGCGAGACGCGCAGCTGCCGCGATATGTCGCACGGCCGCACGCCGAGCTGCGCCAGCTCGACGATGCGCAGCCGCACCGCGTTGGGCAGCGGACGGCCGTTGACGAACACGCCGCCCAGCTGGTTCACCTGCGCACAGACGGGCGTTCGCGGACTGCAGGCTCTTGGAAACCGAGCGCGCATCACGCAATGTTGTAGCGGAACACCATCGTCTGACCCAATCGCTACATGGTAGCGATTGCGAGTGTTCGCCAAAATTCGCAGGCGGTATACAGTTGTCTTCAGACATAGAAAAAAAAAAAAACTGCATGCAGCCATATGGTAGAAGCATGACACATCATTAATGGCGGTATATAGGCTGTAGCACGTGCGTAAGTCAGCCCTCGATACACGCGATGTGCCCTCGCGTGTACGTGACTGACGAGTTGTATCTTCCTTCCCTCGAGCATGCGCACAAAGTTTTGTGTCTTCCTTGATTCTTTTCCGCCATCGCGCGACCTTTCACTTGATTGTCGGCGTTTGTACTGTCCCTTTCGTTCCTTCTCGTATCCGTGTTTTGCACGCGTACCTTTCAGTACCTAGTCTTCCTTATAAGCGGTGTTTCGTTAAAAACCTACGAGCTATAACATAGTACCGGTAACGCGGGATGTACGCTCCAACACCATGGGAGCTTGCTATGCGTATCTTGAAAGAAAGCCGCACTCGATAAATGCGGCGTGACAGAGACGACATTCTGCTAACGCAGCGACCAGGTTTGCCGGCTATAAACACGTGATACACATAGTCCCAAGGGACTGCCGCCAAGAGGCGTGGTGGCGTTTGCGTCGCCCCTTGCCTTGCAGATTGGTTCGAAGAAACGCAAATGTTTACCATGTAGGCTGCACCGAGATGTGCCGTGTAGATTTACGAATTTCTCAGAATTCGTTCGATAACCGGAATTCGCTGTTATACGGCGCTTTCAATAATTCGGTTCAAAAATGCACGCACTGTGGTCGGAACAACGAAAACTTCGAATGAAACAATGTTTCGAATAAAGCGATTTTATTATCTCGAAGGTTCACCTTACTAGCGATTACTGTGTTTCGTTGTTTTTTAGCGTTAAATAACATGAGCCTCAGGCGTCACTCCAAGCCTGCAGGTGTAGTGCACTGGAGGAGGTGAATTTCAAGTTCACCGTCGTCAAATTAAAAAGAAAACTTGTAGAAGGATTCGAACTTCCGACTATGGCAGTGAAACATTCCACATAGCTCAGTGAGATAATCCCGTAGGTGGTGAGGCTACCTTATCGCCGACAAGTACAGCCTGTTTGGGATCGGACCGCTGGTACGATCTGTTGGGAACTCGGCGCTGACGCCCGTGGTTGTACCTGGGTCGCAAGCCCCAAGGGTAGCGTTGGCCTGGCGGCCTGGGGTACAACTGGAAGCATCCGAAGGTCCCGGCAAAGCATGAGTCGACTGGTAACAACGAAACAACTTGTTTATTTTAACATCGCAAAGAGTTGGTGGTCAGGTTTGACCGAAGTAGAGAGACGGGAGAGCACTTCACTCAACAGAAGAAATCGGAGCCCTCCTTTTGGCGTCCGGGGGCAGCTGTTTTTATACTCTCGCAGTTGAGGGCAAGAAGGAACCCCTCAAAAGACGAGCACGTGAATGTACAATGGGCTAATGGTGACGCACACTGTCGTAGCGATGCCGTAGCACCATGTCGAGCACGATCTCGTAGCACCCTGTCGTGGCGCTGCCGGTCGGACACAATGACTGTAATGAGAGGATGGTCCCTGCTTTGGCATCGCCTGTTTCGGGCACAATGACTGGAATGAGATCCCTGCTTTGGCATCGCCTGTTTCGGGCACAATGACTGGAATGAGGTCCCTGCTTTGGCATCGCCTGTTTCGGGCACAATGACTGGAATGCGAGGATGATCCCTAGGCGGTCGCATCGCCGCAGTCGCGCCTGGAAACACCTGGCGATGAGTGTTGCGGTGACGACGATCGGGCCAAAATGTCTGCCGCCCCGCCGCAGTCGCGCCGGCAAAACCACGTGTCGCAGGCGAAACGCAACAGACCGCCCCGCCGGGGGAAGGAGATCCCGATGGACAGGGGACTGCATCCGCTGTCCGGAGGGATGTCGCTCGATGATGCTCATAACCGAAGTCGGGCGTCCCTCGACGTTTCTTGAGCGCAGCGCACAGAGAAGGCCTCGTTCTCTTGTTCAGGTTCGCACGGGACACTGCAAAGTGACTTCGGGAGAGTTCACATTTTTGTTCTCGTTCCCGGCAAGCGTTAGAACTACGCTGAAACTCAACCGCTCAGTCAGCAAGCACGGCACAACCCTCACTAAGCCCTGCCAGGCTCTTTCCCCTTTTTATACCACTGCCTAGTTCCTTACAGTAGTCTAGCATCACTCAGAACGCGTCCACAAATTGAAAAATTGCACTAGAAAGCATATCATCACTTTGAAACACTAAACAAAAGCAATATGTTAAAAAAAAAATCCTGCCTCAGGAAGAAAAACATCAGTAACAAACAATTTTGAGGCTGATTCCTACGTTAGGGGCTTCGACTTAAGCCATCGGCGTTACCGTTGAGACTCCCCTTTTTGTAACGCACCTCAAAGGAATATTGTTGTAAAGCGAGGCTCCAGCGCAGGAGGCGGCCATTTTTGGGAGAGATGGTCTGCAGCCATTGGAGAGGGCAGTGATCCGTCTCAATGATAAACCTCGAGCCGGCTAGATAGCATGACAATTTCTGAACGGCCCACACGAGACACGCACACTCTTTCTCGGTGGCGCTATACGCCTGCTCACGACTGGTCAGCTTACGACTAGCATACAGGACGGGGTGTTCTACTTCTCCCTTTTCCCGTTGGCACAGTACAACGCCCATGCCTCGCTCACTAGCATCGCACTGAACAATGAACCCTTTTGTATAGTCTGGCGATCGTAGCACAGGCTGGCTTGTTAGGGCACTCTTTAGGGCGCTAAAAGCTCTTTCCTTGGCCTCGTCCCAGACGACTGTTTGAGGCTCTGTCTTTCTTAGAGCATCCGTCAGGGGAGCCGCGATATCAGAGTACCTAGGGATGTACCTCTGATAGTAGCCGGCGACACCCAAGAACGACCGAATATCGGTCTTGGTGCGCGGTTGCGGAAAGTCTCGCACAGCGGCCACTTTTATTTCAGAGGGGCGGCGACGACCCTGACCAATCACGTGACCGAGGTAGACAACCTCGGCCTGTGCTAACTGGCACTTAGGAGCCTTTACTGTCAAGCCCGCTTAGCGCAGGCGGGTTAGCACTGCCCGCAAGTGTGCCATATGCTCAGACCAGGATGCGGAGAATATCGCTACGTCGTCTAGATACGGTAAAGCGAATTCTTGCTGTCCCCGCAACACTTTATCCATGAGGCTTGAAAAACAGTATGGCGCGTTCTTCAAACCAAAACTCAACACCTTAGGACGGAATGTTCCCATTGGTGAAATGAACGCCGCATACCTACTAGCCTCTTCTGTAAGTGGAACCTGCCAATAACCCCTGACAAGATCTAGGGTGGAAATAAACTGAGCGCTACTAACTTTCTCAAGGCGCTCCTCGATGTTAGGGATCGGATAAATTTGATCCTTAGTGATGGAATTAAGCCTGCGGTAGTCGACGCAAGGACGAGGTTCCTTGCCCGGTACCTCAACTAAAATCAAAGGGGAGGTATAATCACTCTCACCTGCCTCAATAACACCGAGCTGTAGCATTTTCTTTACCTCAGCCTCCATAATATCGCTCTGGCGGGGTGACACCCGATACGCCTTGGATCGTACTGGCTCTGGGGAGGTAAGTTCTATGTCATGAGTAAGTACAGAAGTCCTACCAGGCCTCTCAGAGAACAGACCTTGAAACTCTTGTAATAGCCGGTGTAGTTCGGTTTTCTGCTCAGGCGACAGCGGTGCTTTACTGATAAGGTCACTAATGACTTGACCGGTGTCTTCCCTGTTCGTCACTGAGCCTAGTCCTGGAAGCTCGACCGGAAGCTCTTCAGGAACGTTTACCATCATGCACACCACTGCTTCCCTTTGTCTATAAGGTTTGAGCAGATTACAGTGGTAAACTTGCTGTGCTTTCCGCTTTCCTGGCAGACTTACCACGTAGTTAACGTCCGACAGTTTCTGAACAATTCGCGCTGGGCCCTCCCACTGCACGTCTAGTTTGTTGTTTAGCGATGTGCGCAATATCATGACCTCATCGCCAACCTCAAAACGACGGGCCCTGGCTGTCCGATCATAATAAACCTTGGCCCTCTGCTGGGCCTTTGTCATTGCTTCACCTGACAACTCCTGTGCCCTTCTTAAGCGTTCGAGGAGCTTAAGTACGTACTCCACCACGACTGGGTCGTCGCCCCTACCTTCCCATGATTCTCGAAGCATGCGAAGCGGAGATCGAAGCGAGCGACCGTACACCAGTTCAGCTGGCGAAAACCCCGTAGCCGCATGCGGCGCGGTTCTTAACGCAAACATCACCCCAGGCAAACACAGCTCCCAGTCAGTTCGATGTTCAAAACACAACGCTCTCAACACGCGCTTCATGACGGAGTGGAGCTTCTCAACGGAATTCGACTGTGGGTGGTACACTGAGCTGTGTAGCAGCTTTACCCCACACCTTTCGAGAAAAGTTGTCGTCAAAGCGCTAGTAAACACTGTGCCCTGATCTGATTGAATTTCTGCAGGAAAACCAACTCGCGCAAATATGGACAGTAGTGCATTAACTATCTCAACTGAGCTGAGTTCTTTAAGCGGCACTGCTTCAGGGAACTTTGTCGCTGGGCAGATCACAGTCAAAATGTGTCTGTACCCCGTGGCTGTTACCGGCAGAGGTCCCACAGTATCAATAACGAGCCGTCTAAAAGGCTCCGTAATGATAGGTACCAATTTCAACGGCGCCCTCGATTTGTCCCCTGGTTTGCCCACCCGCTGACAAGTGTCACATGTCCTCACGAAATGGTCTGCGTCCCGAAAACACCCTGGCCAATAGTACTCTTGCAAGAGACGGTCCTTAGTTTTCTTAACTCCTAGGTGTCCGGACCACGAACCCCCATGTGACAAGCGCAACAGATCCTGACGATAGCATTGAGGCACGACCAGCTGATCGAACTCCACTCCTCGGCGGTCTAGATACTTCCGGTACAGGACTCCACCTCTTTCCACAAAACGCGCAGTTTTCCTGGCGATACCTTCTTTGACATTGCAGCGCACGTTTTCCAGGCTGCCATCCTTTTTTTGCTCGGCTATCAAAGCCGTCCGGCTGACTTTTAGCAACCTATCAAGTCCGTCTGACGTAGGCGCGATGAGCAAATCAGTAGATAGCTCTTCTAACTTTCCCGCGTCGGGCGTTTCCTCTCCAGTATCTGGCGCCTTTAACGTTACAGACTCAAGTTTATTCAGTTCGGGCGTGCTCGGAATATCAGCTTGCTGCGCCTCTGACCCTTTTTCGTTGTTTGATAACGTCGGCCCCGCAACTACCGCCTTTGCAGCGAGCTCCCGAACCTTCGATCTGGTTAAGGCCTGAACACTAGCTTCACCAAACAAAAGCCCCTTCTCGCGCAGGAGGTGATCGGACCTGTTTGAAAATAGGTACGGGTACTGGGGTGGCAGCATAGATGACACTGCCGCCTCCGTCTCAAGCGCTCCGAAAGGTCCTTCAATAAGCACTTTTGCTACCGGCAGACACACGCTATGAGCTTCCACGGCTTGCTTGATCCATGCGCACTCGCCCGTGAACATATGGGGTTCTACGTAAGACGGGTGAACTACATCCATCGTAGCTGCGGAATCGCGAAGCACTCGGCACTCTTTCCCGTTTACGAGGAGGTCTCGCATGTAAGGCTCGAGAAGCTTCATGTTCTCGTCAGTGCTGCCTATTGAAAAAAACACAACTTTTGGTGTTGTTTCCGGACACTGCGCCGAAAAGTGACCCGGCTTCTGGCACGTATAACAAACGCCCGCTCGCCTCATCTCGAACCGCTTTCTGCGTTTGGCTGCCGCCGTCTCTTTACGTTTGGTCGGACTGCTTTCACTCGCATCCTCACTACGCGTGTCCCCCTTAAATCTCATGGGCGTGAACTTCGGCCTCTCAAACTTCGAGCCAAATTCACCCTTTTGACCGTCCTTAGCTCCGCGAGCTCGACGCGTCACAAACTCCTCGGCTAGCTCAGCGGCTCTAGCCACCGTACTCACGTCTGGCCTATCCAAGACCCAGTATCGCACGTTCTCCGGTAACCGACTATAAAACTGTTCTAGCCCGAAACACTGCAGAACTTTATCGTGGTCACCAAACGCTTTCTCTTCTTTGAGCCACTCCTGCATGTTCGACATAAGCCTATACGCAAACTCTGTATATGACTCACTTCTGCCTTTCTCATTTTCCCGAAACTTCCGACGGAACGCCTCCGCAGACAGCCGGTACTTTTTTAGCAGACTCGATTTTACTTTGTCGAAATCCTCTGCTTCCTCTCTATCCAAGCGAGCGACTACGTCGGCCGCCTCGCCGGGTAACAAAGTGAGCAAGCGCTGTGGCCACGTTTCCCGAGAGAACCCCTGCTTCTCGCACGTTCGCTCAAAGTTAACCAGGAACAAACCAATGTCCTCTCCAAGCTTAAACGGCCGCATCAGGTCAGTCATTTTGAACAATACGCGTTCTCCTGCACCGTGTGCCTGACTTCCATTACGAGCGCGTTCCATCTCTACCTCAAGACGCTTCATTTCCAAAGCGTGTTGACGACCGGTCACGCTCTTGTTGCTCTCGCTCTTTCTGTTCTTTACGTTCACG
This sequence comes from Dermacentor variabilis, assembly GCF_050947875.1. NCBI lineage: Eukaryota > Metazoa > Arthropoda > Arachnida > Ixodida > Ixodidae > Dermacentor > Dermacentor variabilis. The sequence goes on along the minus strand of NC_134574.1, from coordinate 165,712,154 downwards.
CTCTTCTTTTTCTTTTGCAGTCTCCCTCTCTTCAATAGTCTCAAGGCATTCCGACAGCTCGTCATCCTCAGCCTCTAACTCAAGAATAGCCTTTAGCAGTTCTGGTTTTCTGAGTTTGTCTGAGACATCCAGACCCAACTCTCTTGCAAGCTCCAACAATTTCGGTTTGCGCAACGACTTCAAATCCATGGCTGCTCTGAATGCTGCTTTCTCTACTGCTTACTATTGTCTTGCCGCAAACTAACCCGGCAGCAACGACAACCACAATTACCAGCTCTGTTTCTGACACTAACAAAAGCCTGGCAAAGCTCAGAAGAAGAAAGTCCCGCACTCACCAAACCTCGCAGGCAGGAATTCCGCGCAGTCGTTCCGCTGCAGGCAACCAGTCGTCACACAGGGCTCGTTGCACTGCTCCCGGATCGTCGTTGAGCTGCTCAGCATACAGTCAACTGCATCTCTTTGCTGCTGGCCTCCGTTGTCGCGATCTCACCGCTGGCAGACAGTTGTTTGAAGTCGGAGGTGATCTCACCGCTGCCAACCAGATGTTTGGGATCGGACCGCTGGTACGATCTGTTGGGAACTCGGCGCTGACGCCCGTGGTTGTACCTGGGTCGCAAGCCCCAAGGGTAGCGTTGGCCTGGCGGCCTGGGGTACAACTGGAAGCATCCGAAGGTCCCGGCAAAGCATGAGTCGACTGGTAACAACGAAACAACTTGTTTATTTTAACATCGCAAAGAGTTGGTGGTCAGGTTTGGCCGAAGTAGAGAGACGGGAGAGCACTTCACTCAACAGAAGAAATCGGAGCCCTCCTTTTGGCGTCCGGGGGCAGCTGTTTTTATACTCTCGCAGTTGAGGGCAAGAAGGAACCCCTCAAAAGACGAGCACGTGAATGTACAATGGGCTAATGGTGACGCACACTGTCGTAGCGATGCCGTAGCACCATGTCGAGCACGATCTCGTAGCACCCTGTCGTGGCGCTGCCGGTCGGACACAATGACTGTAATGAGAGGATGGTCCCTGCTTTGGCATCGCCTGTTTCGGGCACAATGACTGGAATGAGATCCCTGCTTTGGCATCGCCTGTTTCGGGCACAATGACTGGAATGAGGTCCCTGCTTTGGCATCGCCTGTTTCGGGCACAATGACTGGAATGCGAGGATGATCCCTAGGCGGTCGCATCGCCGCAGTCGCGCCTGGAAACACCTGGCGATGAGTGTTGCGGTGACGACGATCGGGCCAAAATGTCTGCCGCCCCGCCGCAGTCGCGCCGGCAAAACCACGTGTCGCAGGCGAAACGCAACAAGCCCAAGGGGCCCAACGTGCCTAAAAACTTATTTGATGTATCCGGGTAGATAACTATAGTGTAACTAATATAGAGTAGGGTAACTATAAGGTAATAGGGGTAACCATAGGGAATAGGGTAACGATAGGATAACTCAATATTGAACGATTTCTAAACGTTAAAACGGACGTTTGGGCGAGTTGGTAAGCCATATTTGAAACAGAACAGCGCGGTTTTGACGGGACAAGAAGGGAGAAACGACACGGACGAGCGCTGACTTGCAATTGAAGTTTATTGCTTGGAACGAAGAATATATAACAGCTCCAACCAACAGGAGAAACCAAAGAAACATACATACATTCACAGTCAATCATACATGCCGCACTGAACAAGGGAGATAGCTGTAATCATCATATCCCTCCCGCTAAAAATGCCAGTTCTTTGGACATCGCTGACTTCCCTCGAACACAAGTTTTAAGTAAACATAGTAACCAACTAACGCGTGAAATCATCGAAGCAGCGCACATCGCCTGGTCAAAAGACGCATGCATCAGTATGGCCCCTACTTATCGATTACGTCCAAAGAACTGACATATTTAGCGGGGGGGAGGGGGGGTATGATGATTACAGTTATCTCCCTTGTTCAGTGCGGCATGTGTGATTGACTGTGAATATATGTATGTGTTCTTTTTTTTTTGGTTTCTCCTGTTCGTTGGAGCTGTTATATATTCTTCGTTCCAAGCAATAAACTTCCGTCGTTTCTCCCTTCTTGTCCCGTCAAAACCACGCTGTTCTGTTTCAAAAGATTTCTAGACGGTTCTGGCCTCATAGTTCCGGAAAAGTTCCGGAACCAATTACAAACCAAGATTCTGTTGCAGATGCTGCCGTTTCCAAGAAATGTGTGTCAACTCGAGGCTTCGAATAACGGGTAGCATTAATTGTGACCACCCGAGGTTCTTTAACGTGCATCCAATGCACGGCGCACGAGCGCTCCCGCATACTGCCCTCATCGGAATGCGGCTGCCGCGGCTGGGATCGAACCCGCGACCTCGTCCTCGGCAGCACAACGTTGAGTCACTGAGTTATCGCGGCGGGTGTTCGGGTTTATAGTAAAATATCTTGTCGTGATGCTTCTATTTATCTGCGTTTCAAACACCAGACTGGACTATATCTGTCGCGTGCGATGGAAAGTATATATACGGGGAAGTTAACTAGAGCGAAGTCCGCGCGAAAGGAAATAGAAAAGGGGGCCTAGAGCAAGGTCAATGCACTCGTTCTGCAAGCAGTGTCTGTACGCTCGGCGAAAGCGTGTTTTGGCGCATTCTGATTGAATGTGGGTGTAACGGACTCCGCGCCGAGCTCAGAAGAGTTCGTACAGGTCAGCACCGCATAACTGTGTAACGTTGAAAAGTTAATAAAAAATGAAAAATATATAGCACAACCTAATGAAGCATATATATATACATATATATATATATATATATATATATATATATATATATATATATATATATATATATATTGTATAATATTTAAGGAGGACGAAATCGAAATATATATAAATATATATATATATATATATATATATATATATATATATATATATATATATATATATATATATATATATATATATATATATATATATATATATATTGTATAATATTTAAGGAGGACGAAATCGCGCACCCTCTTTGATACGCGACTTCGCGTTCGACGCAATAACGTGAACTCCAATATTTGTTGATTTTTCTTTCCTCGCCGAAACGAAAATAGTAAATTTCCGTGACATCACGCTACGCGATGGAGAGGGCTATTCCTTTTGCGCTTATAATTTCGGAGTAATAACGAAAGTAAAAAAAAATTATCCCGCAGAGATTATACACTTCAGCAAGCTCTTCCCACGCACAGTTTTCGCCACCGCTCGACTAAGACGGGTGGTAGAAGTGTTGTGGGGGGAAGGGGGGTTGCACATGACCTCTAGCAACTTCAAGCGCGTTGAGCACTCCTCGACCTCGGCCACGGAGCGTGACCTCGGCGAATCTTACGACAGGAAAGCGAGAGAGAGCGCGCGCACCACGTAACAGCCGTACTTCCTGTGTGCCTATGCGAACTCGCGTAAAGAGTATGCGCACGATGCACGCGGCCGCCGAAAGTACGATTTAGCACGCCGTAATAGGCGTACAGCCGACACAGAGATTACGTTTCTTTCTTTAGCGCTTCTGTCCCTTCTACGCGCACCGCTGCATTGGCAGTGTAGTATACGCGACGCCCGCGGCCATCTGCCGCGGGAGCTGCGCGCCCCGGAGCCATAAAAAAGTTGGTCCCCTCGGGCGCATGCCTTGCGCGCGTAGCGGTTCGAGATGACGAATCTCCTTCGCCTCGCCGCGTATACAAAGGAGGACCGTGTGCCGAAAGAAACCTCGTTACGAGGCAACTCGAGGAGATTACAGTCAGGGCCGAACGTATTTTTGTTACGTATACGAAAACGAAGAGAGTGATATAACTGAATGAATGTTTGATGTTTAATGGCGCAAGGGCCAGATATGGCGATTGCTATAACTCTTTTTTGCGCTATGCGAAAGCGAAGAGAGTGCTATAACTCTTTTCTTCGGCCGAGAGTAACCACTTAACCTGTCCCTTAAAATTTAATTCTGGGGCTTTGCGGGCTGAAATCACGATCCGATTATATGATGGAGGAACTCCGAATTAATTCGGCCATCTGGGATTACTTAACGTGCCGCCAATGCATGGTACACGGACGAATTCTTTTTTTTTTTTTCGCATTTCGCCTTCATCGAAATGCGGCCGCTGCGCCCAGGATTCGATCCCACGACCTCGGACTTAGCAACGCAGCGTATAACCATCAAGCCACCACGCGGTTACTTATATTGCACCTTAATGGGACCCCAAAAATAACTATCGAGTTATCTTTAACTGGGTTATTTTACGTGCATTGCCAAATATATTGCCCATCAATATTTCAAATTTGCTTTCTTTTCAGCTTTTATTGGCTCACAGAGCGGCCATAGGGCCTCCCTGATTGGCCCACAGCGTCAACAGGGCGGAATTGGACCCCTGGTAGATTAGACGGATCGAACGCCAAGTACAGGCCAACGTTATACCGTCAGCCATACAGTTTGTAAATATAATATCGCGCTACCCATGCCTACGCGGGTTGCTTCAGCTGCCCTTCGACCTCCGTGGCAGTGATGAAAAGAACACGGATCTTGGCTAAACAGCGTCCTTCTGGTTTCGAAGGACGTTGTTGATTTCTACATCAGCCATGCTTATTTTTCATTGCAGAATTATTGTACGGCATTTATAAGCGGGTTCTACTGAAATTGAGAACGACGGAACGAGCTATGGAAAGAAGAATGATAGGTGTAACGTTAAGGGATAAGAAAAGAGCTGATTGGGTGAGGGAACAAACGCGAGTTAATGATATCTTAGTTGAAATCAAGAAAAAGAAATGGGCATGGGCAGGACATGTAGTGAGGAGGGAAGATAACCGATGGTAATTAAGGGTTACGGAGTGGATTCCAAGGGAAGGGAAGCCTAGCAGAGGGCACATGACCGGGGCAGTTGGAGAAGTATGGGAGAGACCTTTGCCCTGCAGTGGGCGTAACTAGGCTTATGATGATGATGATGATGATGATGATGATTTATAAGCGTCATTTATTCTCTATTTTCTACGGTTAGGTGGTTCTTCAGGACATTGCAAGCAATCGCTATTATTTAGAATACTTAAAAAACTCGCGTGCGCAATGAAATTAAAACAAGACAGAAGGTTCGCAGGAAGATGAAGACTTGAAGCTATCAACAGTTGCCGAACAAGGGAAGGGGGCTTCGACCTGGAGAGCCCAATGTTTCTACAAAAAAACTTTTTCGTCAGAGGCCGCAGGAGCGAATTTCTCGATCGCCATAGGTTCCGCTTGCGCAAAGGAGCCAATTGCAGTTCAGAAGCGGAGTCAGTTGCGATCGAGAAAGTTGATCCGGCGCCCCAAACGAACACAAGCTCCCTTGTAGAAACGTTGTCTCATCAAGCCGAGGCCCCTTCCGTCGTCTGCCTTATAGATTGTTATAGTAATTCTATGGGGAGTTCACCCACAACAGTTCACGCCCCATAACAAACTTTATGGGTAAACCATAACGATAGCTATTCTAAATCTATGCTAAATCTATACTAACTCTAGCTATACAAACTGTGGTTGACCCGCTGCTGTTTGCATGGTGAGTTTTACCGTGCAACAGTTATATTTAGCGACACGCATGGTTGAAGCTATAGTAACTTTTTTAAGTGCTGGAGATATGCGTACCAAGGTAATTGTGTAGGTGTAAGAATTAATTGCTCTAAGGAAACACTGGCATAGCTTAACAACATAACTGAACCACAAGAACAGCAATAAAATGAGCCTGTCTCACCGGATCCATATACGAAATCATCGACAGATCCATGTACTACCGCGCTCGGTATGAGCTATATACAACGCGAACTTGCGTGGCAAAGCGCGTGGCGCGTAGTAGCTCACATTGAGCGCGATAGTACTTCCTATTATTCCCGCGGTGGCTGAATGACTGCAGCCCCGTACTTCCCTCTATAGATGTTATCGTGAAATTATCCGGCCGTGGGCCAAGGCTCGCGGTAAGCCTGAAAGAACGCAAGAGCCAAAGAAGGGTGGCGATGTCACCAGATGTTCCTGAGACAACATCCCGTGACGTCATGGATTATAACTGAGTCTATACTCGGGGCTAGCTGATGGTTTATAGACAAATAAGTATTGTCTTACTGTATATTCTGGAGGAACCAAAGATTCAACCTGTATGAATTGCGTTTTTTTTTTCTGCGCTAGAACGATCCGACTTTGGTGAAAGTGCACGTCTGTAATCCATCACACAAAAGCCACCAGCACGCGCGAGCGAAACTCGCGCGTAGAGGCAAATTTTGTGCGATATCGCGCGGCCATACACGACAGCTCGTGCAGGCGCAGGTGGTGGTTCGGTGAAGCAAACTTGCAGCACTTGCAACACTAAGCTGGGCTAGTCGAACTTCTGATAAACTGGCGCATTTCCAACGCTTCAAAACGAGCAAAAACGAAAGTACAAAAGACGACGAAAAATGCAGGCTGATTCTTGAGGCTTACAATATATATATATTAAAAAAAACAATCCGATAAGTCTATTAGCACTGCCTCTGTCTCATTGGCAATGAAAGAGTGCGACTGTCTGCGTCCAAACTTCTGTGCTACACAATTGCGACGAGTGGCTTGACGTATGCACCACAATTCTATTGTCCTTTCGTCTTGCACCGCGTGGGGGGTACTTTCCGGAAATAAAATCAGCTGAAGACCATGATATTCAGCTGATTTTATTCCCGGAAGCAGGACATGGATGAGGCTGCGGAACCATCACTGTTCTCTTTTCTTATTGTTTTCTTTTCTGTTCTGTTCTCTAATTTTTACTGTTTCTTTAGAAGTGCAGGAAATGCATCAGTTAAACTTACAGCAAGCGATGATCCATCTCATCACGGCGGGTCTCACATCCTCGTCTCCCCGTCGTCAGTAGTGAGCGCATGTCCACTAGTCGGGGATGACATGTATACCGTTAGGCACGCGCTTCACTGTTCGCACATATTGCAGTGCAGCTAGTACAAGTCAATGTGTGTTGACTTGGTGGGCAATGAGTGGTGGCAGTTATTCCGAAAAGCACGCGGGTGGCATAAAGGTGCGAAGTGGGTTGTGTGGGTTAGGGGAGGATATCCATCCTGAGCCTCGCACCCCAGTTTTATACGCCGATGTGCATTTCTAGTGATTCGATGCTCAATGCAGCCCTAAGGCACCTGACACACAGAAGGCTTCAGACAAGGTGCCAGCGCAAAGCTTAACTTGGCATCCCGCAAGGTGGAGAGAAGTAATGAATAAAGGGAAAATCAGACACCCACCCGTTCGTAGCAATGGCTACAAAGGAAACCCATACGGGTTCCTCGAAAGAAAAGCCTCATAGTTGAAGAAAAATTCCTCCTGGTCCGGGACTCGAACCCGGGACCACAGCCTTTCCGGGGGCAGCCGCTCTACCATCTGAGCTAACCAGGCGGCTAGCAGATGACAAGGCGAAGTCGAATTTGTCGACAATAATCAACCTTTGTAGCAATTGCTACGAACGGGTGAATGTCTGATTTTCCCTTTATTCATTAACTTGACATCGCAAGTAGAATTTAGCACGGTTACGCATCTCGGAGGCAGACGTGACACTCAAGAGGATTCAGACAAAAAGCATCATGAATCAGTGCAGACAAGAAGCGCAATCAGCGATCCAGGTAGAACTGTTGAAAACAGCTGGTCTGGATTGTGACCGCACCAATTAATATTTACATTTATGATTGTGTGTTCGTTTGTTTCATTCTTTAGTGCCGTGCTGTGGTCACGAGGTTCTTTATGTTCGAACTCCCCTCTTGGGCATGAGTCATTTGTTGTGAAAAAAAAGCAAGCAGCAACAGCATCAATAATAATAATAATAATAATAATAATAATAATAATAATAATAATAATAATAATAATAATAATAATAATAATAATAATAATAATAATAATAATATACCACAACGACTCACCTCTCCATACTGCTGCTGCGGCTGCTGTGGCTGCGGCTGGAGGGGCGGCGTCTGCTGGACCTGGTGGTGCGTGTGGGCAGGATGGACACCGGTCAGCCTCGCTTCGGACGCGGACCACGGCTCCGGAGCTGCTGCGGCGAAACGGTCCACAATTCTTCGGTGACCTGCCAGCGCACGCGTGCGCCACTCGCTGCAGGAGTATACGTGAACGGCGACGCGACGGTCTCTTCGACGTGTTCGTTATCTGTGGGAAAACTTTTGCTGTTGCTATAGGAAGCTTGTGTAACCCGGCACATAAGCGTTGAAGCTGCAATGCGAGACAAAAAATTGTGCGGAAACCACCGACGATGATTGTCAATGTAAGCGATAGGCGAGCGCTTTCAGAAGCTACGCGCTTTATTAAAATAATGATGGGCATGAAGGCGTATGGTCGTCGTAGTGGATCCATGGATCCGGTGTTCGAACGCCCTTTCCGTCGCCGTGAATCATGAAGAGGCAATGTGGCATTAATTAGTGCGGGGAAAGAGGAGGTATCGGATGCGGTTACAACGTCGTCGGGCGAGTTATTAATTCCACTGGCTTACTGTGCGCGGGCAAAAGGACGAATTCTCTTCTTCAGCGGACAGAAGACCACCTGCACATCTGGTAACAAGCCCTTTCCTCCTTTCGGTACGGTCATTGCCATGGTGCATCAGACAACTGAAAGCAGTCGTTTGTCATTTGCAAGTTCCCCATTCTTCCGAACGTGTAATTGGTAGTTGGTAACATGCTTATGTCAATGCATATGTATATATAAGCTTGCTTTCTATTTTTATCAAACGGACTACGCGCAAGCTTCACATTCACGTTGCTTTATAGAGATTAGAAAAGCTTCGATATTCGCCTCAATAATCATGCAGTGGTCGCTTTTTCTCGAACAATGTTATTCGGTTCGATTTGGAGATTTAAACTCATTCTAACATCCCCAACTATAACCAGATATCGAGCCTTCCGACTCCTCTGTTTCTCCTCGCACATTTAACACGCGAGTGTGACGTAAGTACATAGTCGACGTGCCGAGCCGGGCGTCTATTCGCTGTTGCAAAAGCCGGCGCTATAACAGAGTCAACACTGTGCAACCGTCAGCGAAGTCAAGCCGTGGACGTTGTACCGCGTGCTTCGGTGAGGACTGACACATATTTCTAAAGACAGCGTAGAAGTGCGTTTTAGGAAATGTGTAACTGCTTCTACCGCAGATCGGGGAATGCGCTATGGCAATAGATAAACTGATTAGTTGACTAAATTTCACTAGCAAACTTTGTAAATGTAGCGTTGTTTTGTACGTCCCTGCAGCTTCTGTCTTTATAGAGAGAGTGGAATCGGAACGCAGCGAGCTTCTTCGTGAGGTGTTCGAGCACATCTGTCGGCGTCATATCTTCAAGCGATATAGTTTCGTTTGTAGCGTCCAAACTATTCTATTCAACATTCTGTAGTAGTGTGACGTTCAGTCACCGGCCCTACTGTGTGTGAGCTGTACTGTGTTCTACTTCATTCTCTAGATTTGTCCTGTTGCTCTTCCTTTCCTATTTCCTCCTCTCCTTCCTATCTTCCATATCTGTGTTGCTGTCACCTCCCTTCTGAAGAGTAGGCAGGCGTTGTGCCCCTTCCGGTGGCAGTTGCCCGCCTGCTCCTCGCTTTCAGTTTCCTGTTAATTGTGTATGTGTGTTCAAAACAAATAATAGTAATAATAATGCCGCAACGGTCGGGTAACCATGCATAGAAAAGAAATCGCACGGGCTTCTTTTTTTCAAGTGTGGGTGAAGTCCCGCGATTTTCCACGCCAATTGGTCGTGAGTTCCGCGTCGAAGGAATGATTGCACACTCTATAATGCCGTCGTATAGGCGCTATTTTCCGGGACACTCTGTGTCGACCACCTGACGTGCATTGGGGAGAGAGCCGCAAGTTCTGCAGCTGTAGAGGTTGTAATACGCGAGATATGAGACCGTTGAGTCATTCCTCTTGTCAGTGTAACAAAGCCATAACAGAAGCCGATACGACGTCCACTTACACTTTTTGGGTCACTTTCTTTAAACCGTGTGATACCCTATGCATGTAATATCATAAGAAGCCAACAAACACTGACACCAAGGACAACATATGGGAATTTACTTGTGGTTAATAAATGAAATAAAGAAATGGTAAATTAATGGAAATTAAAGTGAATGAAAAAACTACCTGCCGCAGGTGGGAACCGAACCCACAACCTTCGCATTTCGCGTGCGATGCTGTACCAATTGAGCTACCGCGGCACCGTTTTCCCATCCACTTTCTTGATTATTTATGTGTCCTATTAGAACCCTGGGAGTGTTAGCCAGCGCCACCACTCCCAGACCTTGGCGGCGGACGTGGAACGTCCTCTTTGCCGCAGGCGTCACGAGAACGTGTTCTTTTTGGGTGAAGGCAACTGGTCAATAAACCCACATATGCTACCTGAAGGCATCAATGTTGTCGGATTCGAGACCCTCGTTATGTAATAAACGAGAAGAAAGCGGGTTAACCGAGGGGCCCGATTTTTATTAGTCATATTGTTACAAGCACGGGGAAAAGGGGTTTATTTAGGCGTGCGAGGGCAGGAACGGCAGGCTACGAAGAACAGGAATGGCCGCTGCACAGTCTTCGTTCTCCTCTTCCCCTCTCTTCTTGATCCCCGCGTCCCTTTGACGCGCTTGGACGTAACATACCTCCCCTCGCAGACAAAGCCCCCTGGGCGAGTCAACTAGCTTGTCGTGGCGTACATGATTTCAACCGTGCGACATGCGCGACTTGTGTCCTAGCAGAACGTCTACCAGTGTTCGTGAGGCGCGCGAGAGTATAGTTCACTTCGCTGACTTTGTCGATGACAACATACGGTCCATCGTAGTTTGCCAGCAGCTTTTGACACAAACCGCGCTTCCTTGTGGGAGTCCAAAGCCAAACGAGATCACCAGGGTGATAGGTAACAGGCCGATGTCGTGCGTCGTAGCGGGCTTTGGAGTTTTCTTGTGATGCCAAAGTCCGCAGACGCGCAAGTCGCCGAGCCTCTTCAGCGAGGCATAGCGTATCGGCGACCGTAGGATTTTCGTGGTGGTAAAAGGGGAGGACAGTGTCGAGCGTATACTGGGGCGGCCGAGCATATAGAAGGAAGAAGGGGCTGTAGCCGGTTGTCTCGTGCTTGGCGGTGTTGTAGGCGTAAGTAATAAACGGTAAAACTTCATCCCAATTCTTGTGATCGGACGCAACATACATGGAAAGCATATTGGTGATTGTTCGATTAGTGCGCTCAGTGAGGCCATTCGTTTGCGGATGATACGGCGTCGAGTGCCGGAGGTGCGAGTTACATAAACGCACAAGCTCTTCCACGATATCCGCCGTGAATTGACGTCCCCGGTCGCTTATGATAACACCAGGCGGTCCATGTCGTAGAACAATAGCGTGAAGTAAGAAAAGCGACACTTCGGTGGCAGTTGCTGATGGTATAGCCGCCGTCTCGCAATAGCGTGTGAAATAGTCGGCGCAGACAATTATCCAGCGGTTCCCCTTAGATGACTTTGGAAAAGGGCCTAACAGATCAATTCCAACTTGCCGAAAGGGTGAGCTGGAAGGCGGCACAGGTTGAAGGAGACCAGATGGGGCAGTGGTTGGGCGTTTCCGACGTTGGCACTGTATGCAGCTGGCGACATAAAACTCAACCGAATGTCGCATCCGGGGCCAGTAAAAGCGTTCTTGAATGCGATAAAGTGTGCGCACAGTGCCTAAGTGACCGGAGGTAGGGTCATCGTGCATAGCCTGAAGGATTGCTGGCCGGAGACGCTCCGGCACCACTAGAAGGAAGCGTGCACCCGTGCTTGAGTAGTTCTTTTTGTACAGGAGCCCGTCACGTACACAGTAGCTGCTTGTTGCACTTGAATGGGCAGAAGTAAAGAGTGGCTCCAATTTAGTGTCTGTCCGTTGTTCTGCTTTGAATCCATCGATATCTGGAAAAGCGGGTGTCACAGAAGCGACGAGATGATCAAAATCGTCTGCGTCGCAGTCCGTCGTGGCAAGCGGCATACGGGAAAGGCAGTCTGCGTCAGCGTGTTTTCGGCCACTCTTGTAGGAAACAGTGAAGTTATATTCCTGCAACCTCAAAGCCCAGCGCGCAAGGCGACCACAAGGGTCGCGAAGGTTCACGAGCCAGCACAGGGAATGGTGGTCTGTGACGACTTGGAATGGGCGTCCGTACAAGTACGAGCGAAATCGCTGAACCGCAAAGATTACAGCGAGGCATTCTTGTTCTGTCACCGTGTAGTTGCGTTCAGGTTTGCTTAATGAGCGACTTGCATAAGCAATCACGTGCTGACGGTCGTCATAGCGTTGGACCAAGACGGCACCCAGACCAACGCCACTAGCATCTGTGTGGATTTCTGTTGGCGCAGTAGGATTAAAGTGGCGAAGGATAGGTCGGGAGGTTAACAGGAACTTCAGCTGACGAAATGCAGAATCGCACTCGGGTGTCCACTCAAACCGTGCGTCTTTATGTAGCAGATTTGTCAGAGGATAAGCGACGTCAGCAAAACCAGGAATAAATCGGCGAAAGTAAGAGCAAAGACCCAGAAAACTACGAAGTTGCTTCACTGACTGCGGTGCACTGAATGCCTCGACAGCTGCCGTCTTGAGGGGATCAGGCCGGATACCGTCTTTGTCAACAAGATGTCCCAGCACAAGTGTTTGACGGTCACCAAAGTTACATTTCTTGGAGTTCAGAACCAGGCCAGCGTTTTTGATGCAGTCGAGGACAATATCCAGGCGCGTATTGTGCTCATTGAATGTGCGCCCAAATATAACAACGTCGTCAAGATAGCACATACAGATGTTCCACTTTAACCCACGTAGAATGGTGTCCATGAACCTTTCAAAGGTTGCTGGAGCGTTGCACAACCCAAATGGCATCACATTGAATTCGAATAATCCATCCGGGGTTATGAAGGCTGTTTTCTCCTTGTCTGCCGGGTGTATCGGGATTTGCCAATATCCTGAGCGCAGGTCCACTGAAGAAAAATAAGAGGCCGAATGCAGGCAATCAATTGCATCATCAATCCGGGGCAGGGGGTAGACATCCTTCTTAGTCACGGCGTTTAATCTTCGATAATCGACGCAAAATCTCCAGTTACCGTCTTTCTTTCTGACAAGTATGACCGGAGCTGCCCAAGGACTCGAGGACTCTTGTATTATTCCATTTTTCATCATGTCATTCACTTGTTCCCCGATTATCTTCCGCTCGTTAGGCGACACGCGATAAGGCTTTTGCCTGATCGGGCGCGCAGATCCCGTATCGATAGTATGGCGTGTTCGTGACTCGGGGATCGAGAACGCTTTGTCCGGCTGCGCAAAGTCAAACACTGACAGATGCTTAGAAAGCGTATCCACCAAGGTATGGCGCTCCCTTGTGCTGAGTGACTTGTTTACCATAGACAGAAGCTTTTTGTCTGAGACGTGGCGAAGGTCAGCAGGTTCACACGGCCGACCTGTTAGTACGGCTACGGACGAAGACGTGTATTCTGTAAAGTAGGCGAGTTTCAAGCCGTCTGGAAGCAGGATGGGTTCTGCCGAGCAGTTGGCCGTCCACAAGCCAGCACGCCCGTTGCCGATGGATACCACACAATGAGGGACAAAAACGTTCTTCTTCATACAATTGAGATGCATTGGCTCTACGGAGGCATCAAAACTGTCTGGAACTTCACCGCGACACACAACCGGCACGCACACAGAGGTGGACGCAGGCACAACAGTATCTGCAGACACACAAAGTTCACCTTGACGGCAAGTCTCCTCTAAGAGCCCGGACGAAACATGGCCATCGACGCAAACTTCCCCCGTGCGACAATCGACGGTCGCACCACACTGTCGCAAAAAGTCGATGCCCAAAATCACTTCGTGCGTCGATCGGGGAATAACTACAAACTCCGTCGCGAAAATTCCACCAGCCAAGGATACGTCAGCAGTGCACACACAAACAGGGCGCAACGACTCGCCGCTCACTCCACAAAACGTTGCAGCCTGGTCCCACCGAAATACAACTTTACGCCCCAACCGACCTTTAAAACCGAGACTCATTACGGATACAGTTGCTCCGGTATCCACTAAAGCCATTGTAGGAACACCATCAACAAGTACATGCACTTTGTTCTTAATCATAGCAACTGCAGGGGGCATTTCTGTCGATAGCACGTGTCGAGCGACCTCACCCCCATCGGCCGCGCTAGCTAGTTTTCCGGTTGTGAAGGCGAGGCGGAGCGGCGCACTGGCGATGGAGATTGACGTAAACGCGGTGCACGAGAAGTTGGCGGTGGCGTCAAACTCCTGTCAGATGCCGGCGAGCGGCTCCTGAAGCTTCTCTGCCAGTAATCGTTGCCAGGAGGGACGCCAGCTGACCAAGAGGTGGTGTACGGCTGTTGAGTTGTCCTCGTAGGAGGTGTGGGCCTTGTTGAAAATCCGGATCGACCATTCCACGTTGTTGGGCGACGATTGCAAAACCTCGCTATGTGGCCCGCGACACCGCATTGGAAACACACCGGCAGATGCCTCGAATTGCGATGTTCTTCCATGGAGTCGTGCATGTTGCTGTCGACTGCATAGACAGCAGGTGGGTGACATTCATCATGGCTAGGCATCGGCCGCCGGGAGGCCTGCGTGCGGCGTGGGTGTTGGCCGTAGTCATGACCTTGATAGCTCATGGTCCCTCTCGTTTGTGGGGTAGACCTATACTCCATGGTCGCTGAGTGAACCGTGGGTTGCCATGCGGTCGAAACGGCCGTGTTTCTCATCTCGTGTGGTGAGTACGCGCCAGTGATGCCGGGTGTGCAACGGTACATCTCTTCCTGATGGAGCAACTCTTCGCGAACAATCTGCCGTATAGTGGATGGAAGGTCAACACACGAGCTCGGGTCTACACTCGCCACCGTTGTGACATTAGCCAGGCGACCAAACTTCGGTATTATCCGTCGCATCTTCAACGTCTCAAAGGTCCTGCAGTGGCGAATGACGTCAGACACGGAGTCCAAGCTTTCCTTGCCGATCAAAAAATTGTAGACGTCTTCGGCTATTCCTTTCAACAAATGTCCCACTTTGTCATCTTCAGACATCTGAGAGTTGACTATTTTACACAATTTCAGCACTTCTTCGATATAAGTCGTACAGGTCTCGCCGGGAATCTGAGCTCTTTGCGAAAGCGTCTGTTCAGCGCGTTTCTTTTTTGCGCTAGAGTCCCCAAAACACGCTCTGAGCTCCTCGACGAAAAGCTCCCACGAAGTGAGCGTGTCTTCGTGATTCTCATACCAGACGAGCGCTGTGTCGGTAAGGGAAAACACAACATTGGACAACTGTGCGGTCGAGTTCCAACCGTTAGACCGGCTCACCCTTCGGTAGTTCGTGAGCCACTCGTCGACATCTTCTCCGGCTTTTCCTCCGAAAGTGAGTGGCACCCGGTAGTATTGCCACGGAACACCAGGTGTTGGCCTTGAAGCCGCGTCAGATCCTTCGGGAATCTGGCAGGCGTATTCAGGCATGGCAGGTGAGGGTGGCGGAAGTCCGGCAAGTCGACGGCTTCGGCGAAGTTGTAGCAGCGTAGGCTCCGTGATTACGAGGTTTACCCCGCACCTCCACCAATTTGTTACAAGCACGGGGAAAAGGGGTTTATTTAGGCGTGCGAGGGCAGGAACGGCAGGCTACGAAGAACAGGAATGGCCGCTGCACAGTCTTCGTTCTCCTCTTCCCCTCTCTTCTTGATCCCCGCGTCCCTTTGACGCGCTTGGACGTAACAATATCATAAGAAGCCAACAAACACTGACACCAAGGACAACATAGGGGAATTTACTTGTGATTAATAAATGAAATAAAGAAACAATAAATTAAGGAACCCACAACCTTCGCATTTCGCGAAATGCGAAGGTTGTGGGTTCGGTTCCCACCTGCGGCAAGTAGTTTTTTCATCCACTTTAATTTCCATTAATTTATCGTTTCTTTATTTGATTTATTAACCACAAGTAAATTCCCCTATGTTGTCCTTGGTGTCAGTGTTTGTTGGCTTCTTATGATATGACTAATAAAAATCGGGCCCCTCGGTTAACCCGCTTTCTTCTCGCCTATGCATGTAAGTGGTACAACCACCTTCTTTTTACTTTCGTGGATGCGCTTGAGCGTACCACCCGGTGCACTTAGAGTTTCTTTCAGCGCATTTTCCGCCACTGACAAAAGTACGTGGACACGTGTCTACGTGTGTCCTGTCGTCTTTCCTGTCCGTGTGAATACAGCGTTATGACCTCAATTACTGGGTCTAAAACCGACCGAAGTTCTATAGATTGACCTCACAGTTAGGGGATGGTTGCAAACACTGTGAAGGCCGCGTGTGTTTCCCTGGCATGCAGAATTTATAGAACGCCGTTAAGAGGTCGGTAACCAGAACCGTTGTTGTGGCCCACGGCTGGACATTACGGAGCAGAAGATTCAAGCCATTCGTGAACTTCTGGAAGGCAACCGATGTTCGAAGGTTTCGGAAATTTGTTCTAAGATAGGCATAAGTTATGGAAGCACTCATTTCATATTAGCCAAGGACCTAGCTGTAGGACTCCATAAAGTGTATGCCCGTTGGGTCTCGGGTATCAGACTGCAAGAAGAAGTTGGCACGTTTGCACGTGTGTGACCGGCTCTCAGCGCGGTTTGCACAATAAATGGGTGCATTTTTGAATGGCGCCATTGGCTGCGATAAAACCTGGTTGCACCACTACGCGTCTGATTTGAAATAAGCAAGCATGCATGGAGTAGAGAAAGAAAGCCGAATCTGCCCCCGTCAAAGCAAGGACTTGTCTATCAGCTGCTAGAGAGAAATAGATAGATAGATAGATAGATAGATAGATAGATAGATAGATAGATAGATAGATAGATAGATAGACAGACAGACAGACAGACAGACAGACAGACAGACAGACAGACAGACAGATAGATAGATAGATAGATAGATAGATAGATAGATAGAGAGAGAGAGAGAGAGAGAGAGAGAGAGAGAGAGAGAGAGAGAGAGAATGTACTGGAAGTCGGAGAGGTTAACGAGACGGAGTAGCCAACTGGAACTGCAGGTGGTTTTGTGACCAACTCGGGCTTTTACACATTGATTCCCTACATTATTATCAGACGAACAACTCTGCACATTACTATGAGCGTTTGAGTAAGGTCAGACCTGCTCATCGTCGCCAAAGGTGTGGCCAACCAATCCGTCAAGTAACTCGGCTGCGGGCCGCAGAAATCCTGCTCGCGGTCAGCATATGCATGCAGCCCGCGGGCTGTCTGTGTGCGCGTGTTGTACGACACCGTTTTCGAATGGGCCGTTTGCGCCTCGCGCAAGCATTTCCCCTTAACGAGGTCTCGCAGGACGGGGCCATTCGGCGCCGGCTCGCGCCTGCAGCGTCGCGATGCCGACCCCTCATCAGTCACAGCGCCTGTCGAGACGACGAGGCGCTCTTATCTCGCGACGCCCTCGCGCGAGATAACACGAGCGCGGGCGTGCAATGGAGACGCAGCGGCAGCAGCTCAGGGGCGCGCGCGCGTGTGTATACACATTACATATATACCATGCGGGACTGTGAACACGGGCAGCTCACTCTTCCATGAAGCTGCTCGTCACCGTACGTAAGGACGCCAACTACAGCCGGGGTGGTTTCCTATATAGGGGCTAAAGCCAAAGGCAACAGGGTTCACAAAATGTGTTCAGTCTGCACCGTCAATATAGTTCCATTTAGGTTCCAGCTATATAGGAGTAACATTTTTGAAAATATTTTCCACTTACCTAGACGGAGCGGCCTTCCACACAAACGAGCAAAATATAGTATACGCTTCTATACCCAACGCTTCTACTTTAAGTAAGGCCGGCGAAGTTTTCCTTCTGTAGTGTTACGCTTCACAAGCTATTAAAAGCTAACAGTGAAAAATCTGGTGCGTTAATAAAGCAAATAATACTGCAATGCTCGCACTAATGGCACCATCAGGGGACGCTCTTTGTAATCAGGCATGTGCTGCAGTGCCAGATGACTCATGTGTTCATGCGTTTCCACCGGCCTCGCTTGTTACTCATCTTCCCCAAGAGTAACATAAAGGCTATGCGTTCAGATGGATCCCACAGTATTCAATTTCAGTGGCAACAAATCAATTATAAATAAAGTAACATTGAAATCGTCGTGTAGTGTAGATGGAATTAACACCAAGTTTCTATGAATGTCGCTCTGCCGCACTGAAATTATTTTTTTTTCTCAGTCGCTTCGCTGAGGCACGGTGCCTCTGGATTAAAAAATGTCCGAAGTAATTATGATTCATAAATCTAGTGAGACTCATGGCCCTTCGAATTATAGACCCAGCTCTTTGACATTAGTTTCCTTTAAAATAGTGGAGAATGTTATTTACTCTCAGGTCATAAGTTATCTTGAATCTATAGCAGCTTGTTTACTCCCAGCCAACATGGTTTTCGCACATTGTTATCCTGTTACAACCTGGGTCTTTACTTTATTGACGACTTGCATTCCAGTCTATACGCTGGATTGTTACCGACTGCATAGTTGTTGATTCCTCGTAAGTGTTCGACATATCCACCATCATCATCATCATCATCATCATCATCATCATCATCATCTACTTTACCCATAAAGGCCCCGGGGGCCACACATTCCTTACATTACATAAGTACGCCACACGTTGCTGCTGTGTAAATTCAGTGCGCTAGATATTGACCTCTATGTACTTAGTTTTATATGGGTTTTCCTAAAGATCCGAGAGCTGTTAGTTAATGAAGTTAATTCAACCTTAATACCCGTTCAGTCTGCAGGGAGTTCCACAGGAGTCAGTATTTGGGCACCCCTTATTCATGGTTTACAATGATGACCTGCCTGATTTACGTTTCATCTAAGTTACGTCTTTGTAACACGACTGCGTAATATAGGTAATATTACGAAGGAAACTGACGTCTTCCCTCTTCAGGATGACTTAAACACATTGCTTGACTGGTATTTTAAAGGTCAGATGGAACTTAACGTTAAAAAAATGTATATAGATGCGAATCTCCTGTAAGAATGAAGCTCGCCCTGCCTATATTTGCCAGGTAGCCATCCTTTAGAGCGCGTAAGAAACTACAAATATATCAGTGTCCATATACGTAGCCTGTCTTGGACGACACATCGAATTTATATAACGTCAAAAGCTAATCGCGCATTAGGGTACTTTCGCAGAAACTTCCCACTTGCACCGTTAACGCGTATACTTTTGTTATACGCAACACATCGTATACTGCAGTTATAACACGCATCACCAGTATAGGACCCACATGATGCCACCTTAAAAAACTGCTTTGAAAACGTTCAGAATCGTTCCGTTCGATTCGTAATAATCATTTGCCATCGCGCGGCAAGCATATAACACAAGTGAATGCTTCATTGAACCTCCCTTCACTCTCAACCTGGAGAAAACGAGCCCGCTTCGGTCAACACGGATTGATCAGCCCCGTTCATCTGGATTCCCCGTCGAGATCAAGTGCACGAGGCACACGTTCCCGACTCTGACGCACTGACGCATTCACGATCATTTTCACCGAAGGCACGTAGTAATCGGAACGGTCTGCTGCATCGGTAGTACAAATAATCCAGCTCTATTTAAAACTGTTTTGATCAACCGCACCTAATCCTTGAATCATGTCGTTGAATAGCAGTAGAAGTAATCCCGCTCTATTTAAAACTCCTTTGATTAACCGCACCTTATTCTTGAACCATGTTGCTGAATAGCAGTATAAGTAATCCCGCTCTATTCAAAACTGCTTCGATTAACCGTACCTAATCCTTGAATCATGTTGCTGAATACCAGTATAGTAGTGATCCCGCTCTATTTAAAACTGCTTTGATTAGCCGCACTTAATCCTTGAATCATGTTGTTGAATAGCAGTATATAAGCGATCCCGCTCTATTTAAGACTGCTTTGATCAACCGCACCTAATCCTTGAACCATGTTGCTAAATACCAGTATAAGTAATCCCGCTCTATTTAAAACTGCTTTGATTACCCGTACTTAATTCCTGAATTATGTTGTTGAATATCAGTATATAAGTGATTCCGCTCTATTTAAAACTGCTTTGATTAACCGGACCTAATCCTTGAATCATATTGTTGAATAGCAGTATAAGTATAGTCCCGCTCTATTCAAAACTGCTTTGATTAACCGCGCCTAATCCTTGAACCATGTTGCTGAATACCAGTATAACTAATCCCGATCTATTTAAAACTGCTTTGATTAATCGCGCCTAATCCTTGAATTATGTTGTTGAATATCAGTATAGAAGTAATCCCGATCTATTTAAGACTGCTTCGATTAACCGCACATAATCCTTGAACCATGTTGTTGAATAGCAGTATAGTAGTGATCCCGCTCTATTTAAAACGGCTTTTATTAGCCGCACTTAAGCCTTGAATCATGTTGTTGAATAGCAGTATATAAGCGATCCCGCTCTATTTAAAACAGCTTCGATCAACCGCACCTAATCCTTAAACCGTGTTGCTGAATAGCAGCATAACTAACCCCGCTCTATTTAAAACAGCTTCGATCAACCGCACCTAATCCTTGAACCGTGTTGCTGAATAGCAGTATAACTAACTCCGCTCTATTTAAAACAGCTTCGATCAACCGCACCTAATCCTTGAACCACGTTGCTGAATACCAGTATAAGTAATCCCACTCTATATTTAAAACTGCTTTGATTAACCGCACCTTGTCCTTGAACCATGTTGCTGAATAGCAGTATAAGGAATCAGTATAATCAGTATAAGTACAGGAGTATAAGTAAGAAAATCAGTTTAAGTATAAGACGATGAGCAAAACGTGCACAAGGTGAATGCAGGCTCCTGCATTCACCTTGTTCACGTTTTGTTCATCGTCTTGAATTTCCATCGCCCGCATTCCCCATGTTTTCCCAGTATAAGTATAAGTAATATAAGTATATAATAAGTAACTAAGATTCTCAGACCATGGCCCCGTGCGTCGCAGGCTTACAAAGCGACGTGGGCACTTCGATATTTCATGAAAGCGACTCGTCTCAGTGACCGATTATAGGCGTGAAGTTATGTATACATCCGTATGTACTTACACCGATAATGCCTTCTTCTCTCCCTCTCCGTTCTTTTCTCCCCTTAAACCGCTTCCCCTGTGTAGGCTAGCAAACCGGAAGTGCATCTGGTTGACCTCGCTACCTTTCCTTCCTTCCTTTTCATCCTTCTCCTTGTTTAATAGAGTATACTATAAGTTTAGTTATTACTGTATAAGCGCGGTACTTGCAAATAATGTACATATTGAGGCTTCAACTACTATTGTTAGCTTGTGTATTCAAAATGCGCTGATGAAAAAATGTAATCAGCTAGCATTGTTTGTCTGATATATATATATATATATATATATATATATATATATATATATATATATATATATATATATATATATATATATATATATATATATATATATATATATATATAATGTGCTTTCGTGTATATTTTGACAACTGTATATATATGCAGGTCACCTCTATAATGTACATTTTTACCCTGTGGACACTGTAAATAAATATTAAACGTTTCATACATCGAGTTTTCTCTTACTTTTTAAAGGCACATCAAAATATACTGAATTGTATTTCACTAAAATAATCGCTGTTATCAGTGACAGTCTTGCGGACAGCATTGTCGACTTCACTGGGACATAGTCCGCACATATTTACTGTTATGCGTATTCAACAAGAGATTTAAATGTATGGAACGTTGTTCGATATATTTCATGATTTAACTGGAACGCCGAATAATGCTTGGAGCGCTGCGCGAGTATGGAGCGTAGCGCAGAACTGGTGGGTACCAGTTCACGTTGACTGGTGGGTATACCGAAACTGGGCCCGTGTTGACAAGAAATTCTTACGCCAGAATTCTCTGTGAGAGAAAACTCTAGCCAATATTGGTGGCGAAAGTATTCTTTGAGATGGCGGCTGGAATAGCATGGAACACTTACGGACAAAAATTATTTGTGAATTCGAGCTCTGGGGGGGGGGGGGGGGGGGGGCGTATTCAGGAATCTCAATCTTCGTTTAACGCGAAGAAACACAAATCATGTTAGTACTGCTTTAACGATGCTCTATCACGATACGTCCATAATAATGGTCAGCCGCATTATAGCAGTGTTCCTCTTGATTTTCTGGGCAAGCCCTTTAATAAAACAGCAAACCATCGTAACAAATTATTGAAAAAGCAAACTCTCATAGCGATGGTATCGCCGCTGCATAAAATATACGACGGTGAAATTTAGTCCTTCCAAGCGCTTTGGAGTTTATCCGGTAAAGCGAGGTACCGGGTAAGTTGTTCGAATTTGGCGAAATTCTGCTAAGCAAAAGCGATGCGGTGATAGAAGAACATAGCGCGCACCTCAAATATACATGTGTCATTAAAAGGCTGGGTTAAAATTGCGAGATGTTACCTGGGAAAAGACCTTGGAAATCGCTCGCCACGAACTTGGAACAGTGGACGAATAATGCGCGTTCCCATCGTTCGAAGAAAAGCTGATGTGTTGCTCGTCATGGTGGAAGCTTTCTTTCTCATAAATTTAAAGGCGTACATCGTCACGTAGAACGCAAAGTTCTCCGTGCACTAAACACGTCAATGATAGCATATATCCCGAGATTTATCCGAATTGTTCTTGCGTGGCCTGTGGTGAGGTAGCTACTTTGCCTCATATGCTCTGGGAGTGCGGGTCGCTGGGCCCGAAGTTCACCGAGGAAGAGTGGGACGCGCTCCTGCGAAGTCCCGTCTTTGAGGACATAAATCCTGGCCGTCCAGCGCACCCGCGATCGGGCCGGCAGGCTATAGATCTGTCAGTCCCGTCGTGGGATTAGCCGGGTGCGCGTTTTATCGCGCTTTGCTGGACCAAATAAAAGTTTATTCACTCACTCACTCGCCGCTTGCACATAAGTCATATCACCCCGCTGTTGAAGCTTGTATTACAGCATTCACATTGAACAAGATCACCGCACGCTATGGCGTGCGGTGCATGTTATAGTATTTCCATTCCCGCTTGCGTCGAATTGATTGATTCATTGAATAAATGTTTTATTTATTGGATGGCTCTTTGGGCCCAATACGAGTAACGGGGAAGGGAATAAAGTGTGTCGGTAGTGCAACGCGCCATGCGAGGAGCAGGGTCTATAGACAGCTGGTGTAAAACCCCGGGTTCCCTGGCAAAATCCAGGAGGGACTCGGGGTCTGCGCGAACGCAGTCCTCTAAGGAGACCGGCCACCGGTCCGATCCGTGCACACTCTGTAGCTCGGTACATGTCTTCCTGGCGAAGGCGTTTTCTCCGCGCCGCCTCGTGCATCGAATAGATCGGAGAGTCCCGAATCTCTAAGATTGGATTGAAGCAAATTTAGAACCATCCGATCGAGCATGTATGCAATCGATAACGCTGACGTACACACAGCACGTGTCAAGTGCATGCGTAAGTAAGCACTTTACAAATGATAGCCTAAGCCAACAAAGTCCGCGTTCGCAAGGGAGTTCTTGCGCTATGGAGAACTGTTTGTAAGAACACATGGCAGCCACTCGTACATGATGCATAGGACATAGCGAAGGTGGCCGGCCAATCGGAGAGCAGCTGCACATGAACGAAAGCTTTTCAGTCCTCAGTCTGTCTGCAGCGTTACGCAGAGTTAAAATCAGGATAAACAGGGCGCATCGTTGCACAAGCTTCTGGTGTTTCGTTTCTTTTTAGAGTGTAGATACGAAATTTATTTTTTTTAATCGTCAGTGGTAGGTAGCACATTTCTAGTCCTTGAGCTGGATTACTCGAAGAGGCGGACATTACTCGCATGAGAAATCTAAATGCGTAATTGTCTAATCAACAAAGTTTCACTAATTGCGATTATCACTAAATAATTCACGGCAGATATTGTGATTTACAAACTATAGCCGAGGAATTCATGCACAAGGCATGTCCACTTGGAACTAATTCTTGTATAATGGCCACGGTTTCGCGATATTTATTCGGAATGCGTGCGACGAATTACACTAGTGTTCCAGTTATTTTTGAGCTTCAGTGTATAACCCGCCGTTCTGAAACTTGAAAAAAAGTAAGTGGAACAAGAGTGCACTTTCACCGCAAATTTGACGGCACATATCTCGACATTTGGTGCCATCCTCAGAATTCGTTTCAAGTGAGCATACTCACTTGAAACGAATAGCGTATACGCTTTGAGCGTATCACTCAAAGCGTATACGCTTTGAGAACGCATCCGCTACAATTAATAATTGCAATATGTGACATAAACTAAGTCGTTAAAAGCTTAAATAGTAAAGTTTTGTTAGTTCATCATGCACTTCCATTTCTCCTGACAGTAATGTCCGCCTCTTCGAGTAATCCAACCCAAGAAGTAGAATTGTGCGATCTGTCACCTCCGATTTATAAATATCCTGTACAGTTTAAAAAACATAAATAAAATAAAACGCTTTATGCAGTATGTTCCCCTGAGACTCCAAGACGACTGAGAGACAACCGCTTTTAAAGTCAGATTATTTTTTACCGATTGGTATATTTTAAAAGTCACTTTATATAGTCACTGTACTTTCTTTATGCATACCCATTTTTGAATGCAAACAATACAAATAATTGTGTTTTGTATAGATAATTTACCATCACATGCGCTTAATTACGTCGTTTTCTATGCTTACATCTTTGCAGGCTCTTCGTTATTCTTCTTCATGTGGCCCTTTCACGAATACTCCAGTAAAGCAGTGCTTGTGTACATTTATTTATTTGTGTAACTGCTGTCTCAAGCTGTCAGTGAATTGGGGTGGCCAGCTTGTCAAGCCGCTTATGTGCAGCAGCTTTTATGCAGTTTTCCTTCCTCCTATGTAATGAAGGAAAATAAGTTTGATTTGACTTGGCACATACGACTTTTTCTGTCGAAAACAGGAGCCCGCTCGGAACATCTAGTTATATATATATATATATATATATATATATATATATATATATGCACAAGGCACATACGTATATATCACGTATGCCTTGTGCGCCTCACACGTGAAGCTTCATCCTCGTGTTGGCGAGAGCGGACACGATTAGAGCTGTGGACAGAGTTCTGCTTTGCGACTGAGAAATCTTCCGCCGTTTAACGCGGTTCGGAAACGCTGGCAAGTGTATGCATAGTTAGCATAACGTAGTTATTATGCTGACGGACAGTTCATGAGGACAGTCCATGCTTATAGCTTCGCTATGTATATACGTCTGATGACATTATAGTTCGCATTTCGATCACGCGCTCGTGCACAATGAACGTATAAGGACGCGTTCAGACAAGGCCATAAGACCGAAGAAGACACGACATAGAGCAGCAGTGAATATAGATGGACGCGGCTTGGAATACCGGCCGCGGCTACTGCATTCCGATAGGTGCGGGACGCAAGAGGGTTCGTGTACTGAAGTTAAGGTGCGCGTGAAGGAAGCCCAGATGGCCAAAATTAATGCTGAGGCATTAATTATTAGAGGCATTAACTAATCCCTCTAGTAGCCCCAGAGTGTTGCTTTGGGACACGTTAAACCACACGCATCAATACAGACACAGGGCGCCGTCTGCTGATATGTTGCACCAACTATAAACCTGAAGTTATTTTTTCTCAGGCGTTACCAAAAATGGCTGACGGCTATCTACGCATACCTTAGTCACGCTTCTGTGCTCGCCATGGCTTAACTAACCTTGTAGATAGTTGCAAAATGCTGCGCGAAAAGTCGAACGACAGTCATCATACCTAATCGTGACACTGCCTAAATAAAAGCTGCTGCTAAGATTTTCCCAATGGACTTTATATATTGTTTACCGAGCATATGCAACTTATAGTTTAAGCTTAGCCTAGTTAGTATGGCCGAGCGAATACACATGTGCATAACTTTTGAATAATGGAATGAAGAACTGCCATATCAGTTCAGTGCTATTGAATTGGAATAAGTTTCAGATGCGTCACATTGTCAGCTGTGCATGACAGAACATGAAACTGGAGCGAAAATGCGACTTTAATCGCGAGCATAGTGATCATAAACCACGAGAAGTTATACGTTCAGAAAACATGCTGCATCGCTCTGGGAGCCAGATATTTCCGCCTAAACGGCTATCATTCGTATGAAAGTTTCGCTCAGAGATGCTTATCTGACAGCAGGTATTGTTTGATGCCATTTGTGAATGCCGCACATGTGTGCTATCTTCGGTTTAAGTGCACGTATACACTCTGTTCAAATATTACCCGATATGAGAAAGTAATCGAGCAGCACTTCAGACAGTAGGAATATAAAGACGAGACACAGCGCTGTCGTCATTATATACTTTGTCCTGTCTGAATAAGCGCTAGCTGAATTATCTTCTATAATAGAATTATCTTCTATAAGACTGCACCAACCATGCAGCCCAGCTGAGAACACTCTTGCAGATTATCTTATACTATGCTGGTACCGTTCGCAGGGCGACCATTCCGAATATTTAGAAAATCTTCAGAAATGCTTTTTTTCTTCTTCTTTCCGCTCTGTCTTCACCGCAGATGACGCGCATTTCCTATTTAGCCTCGACAGTAACACAGATTGCACCTGGTCCGCAAGGCTGCGTTGCTAAACTTTGGTTAAGCATGCATGCGTGGCGGCGTATGCTACGTTGAGTCCTCAGCGCGCGAACAAGCAGCTTTACTTTCTCATATGGTGCTCCATTCGTGGTTTTATTAAACCACGCTTCATAATTCGCAATAAATATGACTATAGGATGCGAACATCGTTTCACACTAATGGCGAAAAAGGAAGCTCGTTATTCGAAAATTAGCAAGGATTCGATTCGCTTTCGTCGCGGTGCCATTCCTATTCGACTCGGCCCCAAAAGTTACTGTTCGCGCATTTCTAAATAGCGTAACCGTGTTGACTCGGCAGCGTCACCGCGCTGTCGACGTAAGACGCGAAGACTCGTGACCGAAGACACATGCGAGAACGGTCCAACGCACCGTTCTTCAAAGTACGATATTGAGGGTGAGTGACCTGCGGCTACATAGACTTCAGTTGCACCTGCCGTATACTAAGCAACGTTCCATTCGCTCACCGGGATCGCGTGCTTCGAACGCCGACCGTCAGCCGCAGTAATAACGTCATCCGCTGAAGTCGGCACATACGCCTGGCACGCGAGCTTCCTCATCGCTGTGCAGCCACACGTCGCGTGACCTATGCAGGCACACACACGTACACACACGCACACACACACATGCGTGCACACAGGCCGGAGTAAATGGCGCAGAGCGTTAAATGCCGCAGCCAGCCGGGCTTAGCCATGTAGATCGCGCAGCACGGCGGCAGTGCCGCTGCAGTGCGCGCGGCACTACAGTGCTCCGTCTTGCGGGGTCGACGCGAGGTGCTCACCCATGGCCGGCGCTGGTTTTCCTGGCTTCCGCTCGGCCTTGCCTTGCGCGTGGCTGGGGCTCGCTTGTTCCGCCCGGGCTGAGACGATGCCGCGGCCTCGATGCCGATGAAGCGCGGAAGGAGATGAAGCCGTGCGCGGAGAGGCGACGCAGGGCAGCTACGGCTCCGCCCCTGGCGCCGCCCACCGCCCTGCCGTGGGCGGCCTCTCCTGCAGGCAGTCGGCGTTCGCGACATCCCACCTCCGGCGTCCTCGCAAAGCGTTCGCAACGCGAGCCGCCGCCGCTTTCTGCGCACCTGTTCGCCTGTCGTTTTGATGTGAACGGGCGGGCGGTAGGAAGGCGTATTTCTTTTTTCTTCTTCGGTTTCGCACACGTTCGGAGAGCGATTTTCTTTGCGAAGCTATGCGAAGCGCCGCTGTAGAGAGCGAAACAGGAAAGAAAAACATAAGATAAACCGCGCAAAAGAGTTTTCGCCTAATTCGCTAAGGTACGCGCGAAGGAAACCTTTATGTTATAATTCTCGATAATTACGCTTCAGAGTAAATTCTTGGCTCCGATGCAGGCTGCGTTCTTTGATTGACACTCGATACCACCCGCCGGCCTTCACCGCCGCCACTGGAAAAACGTTGGGGAGCGGAAAACCCGAAATGCTTGGGCGAAAGCGACCCGCTGGAGGTTTTGCGGAATTTTGCCGCCGCATTCCGTATCAATCTGCGGAACGCCACGAGCGCTTCTTTGGCGTTTGTTTAGAGGAAGCGGTGGGGGGTTTATATAGTGTGTTTGGCCTTGGGCGAGAGTCACGCACCGATGCAATAGGCTTCTGGAATGTGGAGTATTTTGAGCCTCGACGAAGTTGCGGCTTTCGCGCGCTTTCCACGTAGCCCTATGAGCGATATCTATTTCTTCTTTTTTTCGGAGTGGGGGGGGGGGAAACAAGAAAAACCACCTGTAAAGGTACAGTCGACAGCAAAAAGTTTACGGGATGTGGTTTCCCCTGCAAATGTGAATTCCTGCACTGTGAAGTCATTGCGCTTCTTATTTAGTGAATCACTGTGTAGGTGGCGAAGGCTGTCACATGCTGGAACATTTAATTCGAGGATGTGTGACCACGCTTCTCGAGAACTCAGCTTCTTCGCAGATCCTGCGTCCCGTAAACTTTTGCGGTTGACGGTGAGTGTAAATAAGACATTGCTCATGGGAGCCGGCATCTCCTCCACAACCGGTACTTCCTCTGGTTGTGTTTACACAGAGCCGTTTAGCAAATACACTGTAAACTATTTTACACCCTTAAAAGTGAAAAATGGTGTAAATGTGTCTGTAACTCACATCCTTATGGTGTCCGTTATATAGATAGCCCCCTAAGGGTGTGAGTTATAGACACATTTACACCCTTTTTCACTTTTAAGGGTGTAAAATATTTTACAGTGTAGAGTGAGCCCATTAACGTCGGATAAATTCCGTGTGTCAGTTCTTTTGAAGGTTGTGATAATTGTAGGTTCGGTTAAGAACGTTAACCTAATAGCCCGTCAGACGCATCGATGGGCTATTAAATGAGTATTTCGTAATGTTTCCTTGACACGCGCTATTGCCTACGGGTGCCTCTTGGAATAGACAAAACATCGGTAATTGATGTTCATTCGGAATCAATCTAGCGGAGGCTTTCTATCCGTCTTCCGAACTGCATAGTCATTCTTGCGGTCGAATTCAGGTCCATTCGCTTGGCCTTGCACAAAATTCCTAACAAATGGGTCGTATATTACTGTGCTCGCCGACCGTCTCTCTGTCCATATATGTCAGCATAGAAAGTAAGAACAGTTCACTATATACTGAAGCCGATCGTTACACTCTTTCATTCATCCTCATGTTGAAAAAAAAAAGAAAGATGGTTTCTGTGGATTTCAGGGCACTGTGGACACTCGCAATGAGATTGCAGATACAGACAGACCGGCAAAGACAGTGCTTAGTGGGCCCGTATATGTTTCTGCCTTGCCTTCTGTGGCAAGATTCCGTCGACAACAATTTTTCGGTCGCAACAGTTACAGCCCCTTCATGCTGCGACGGGCTATGAAAATTTATCTTTGTTCCCATGCCCAGGAACGTAGGACATTTCCTTTTCGCCAATCTGTCGAACTTCACCGCACTACGCCTGCATAACGTACTCGTCGGATAGCCTTTTCAAAAAAATAATTATATTTCAAAATGTAGGCCGATTTTCAACAAGTACCAGATAGTGCCATCGAGAGGATACTTCCTTCTAATAACATGCTCATTTACCGCACTTATACCACTTGTTGCTGCGGTGTAGCAGTGTTCTGGTCAATACTTTACAATACTGCTATAACGCAGCGCTAAGTGCTGATCAAGTGTCGTAAATGCGTATGCCTTGTTAGAAATAAGCACCCTGTCAACGTTGCTCACGGAAAGTTGATGAAATGCACCAGATCTTTTCAAATGTAATTTTTGAAAATGCTGCCCATTGAATTCATTGAATAGAATTTATTGATAGGAAAGACAGAGAGGTCGACCTGAGCTAGTGCGCTCTAGTCTGGTACTCTGCACTGGGGAAGAGGGAAGGGGAGTGGAAGTACTGGGATGGATGATGATGATAAGAGAAGTGGTGAGTGCTTACGTACATGAGACAGTCGTCTCACTAGAGCCGCTCGTCGAGTTTGATGTCCTGCAGAAACTCCAACAACACTTTAGTTGCCCGCATTGAAGTTGCAGTGTCAGGCCACGGGCCGAGGATAGGTTCCTCCGACAGTGGTTGCCTGCCCATTGAGTTGCGTTGGTGTATTGCGGTGATGCTCAACATATTGACGAAGGGGACAATGTCCAAAATTCCTGCTTATGGAGATGTCCGTTCGTGTTCCTGATGCATGACATTGCGAAGTATATCCGATCACTCTTCTATGGCGTCGAGTATGGCCCTTAAAGCCTATGTTTGAGTGTATAGACGTTGGGTAACGTCATCAAAAATTAGTACGTCATGTGGAAATGTATATTCATGGGACCATTTTCTCCTCTTTAGCTGAAGTTATAAATCCGAAATAAAGATATACGTAGAGTGACATGTCTTATGTATTTTTTTATTTGAATATACTGGAGGCCCCTCACGGCCCGTGCAGGAGTGGTACAGAAATGTTATGGTAAATGCGAGTACATATTCAAAAAAAAAAAAAAACACGGTGAAAGGTTAATACACTAAATGAGGTTCATATAACAGAGTCGATGTCATTGCAACATAAAATATCATTTGTTAACTTGTTCCACTGGGAAATTGCCGACGGTAAAAGGGAGTGTTTGTGAACGTCAACCCGATTTGGAGGTAGATGGATTGTCTTAGAATGATTTAGTATGGTTGAGCGTTAGGAGGATCATGCAGGCAATGAGAACGTGTTATCTGGAAATTACCATGGTATAACTGATGAATAAATTTTAGTCGAGAAATTATTCTTCTCGGCGAGATGGATTCTAGGTTTGCCCTTGCGATCAGACCTGAGACACTGGATTGCTTTTGTAATCTGAACGTACAAACCTGACTGCAAAATTTTGTATGCGTTATATTTTATTCATAAGTTATTTTGGATGAGGACTCTAGATTATATCAGCGTATCCTAGATATGGCGTTATTAGTGTTTTGTACACGTTTAGTTGGAGGTGGGGTGGTGCAGTGCGCAGTTTCATTTTTTTTTTGAAAAGGATAGTTTGCCTTCGGCTTTCTCACACATGGTCGAGATACGTGGCTCCCAGTTAAGGTTAGGCGTGAGTTTAATGCCTAGGTGTTTTACCTGGTCGCTTTTGTTGATCACTGAACTTCTGATCGCACATGTAAAGTGAAGCGGGAGCTTCTTATTTGTGGAAAAAAAAATGTAATGTGTTTTTGTAGTGTTCAGTTTCATGCCCCAGGTGTTGCACCAGGAGTGAATTGCTTGCAGTGAATTGTTGAGTTGTATTTGGTCGCCCGAGTTGTGTACGACTGTGCACACGAGATGCATCTGAATGGAGTTTTTAACGGAAAACGGAATGTCGTTAATAGCCACCGCCAGCAACAGTCGCGCGTGAACCGATTTGAGATATTCTACGGAGCACGTGTAGGTCGAGTGGTTGTGAAATATCATTATCATTTGTCACGCTACGTTTACGATTGGTTAGAAAAGTGTTGATCCAAGATGTTATTTTATTACTAATACCAAAAGCTGATAGTTTTGTGAGTAAATCCTTGTGCGGCACTATGTCAAACGCCTTCGACAAGTCTAAAAATTTGCATCTAATTGGTCATTATTGTTAGGTACGTTCGTTAGCTGTGTCCTGAGTTAACTCGGATAATTGGGTTATAGTTGACAGGCCTGATCTGAAACTACATGTGCTGTTGATTATATAGAAGTTCGTTAGTTTCTAGGTAAGTTATAATGGCCTTAAGTATTACGTGTTGCTTGTTAGTGACACTGGGCGGTAGTTATTTAACTCTAAGCCAGATTTATGTATTGGAGTTATTGCAGCCTTGCGGCAGTCGTCTGGTAACACTGTCACACTGATGCTTGAGGAGAAATAGTGAATATTTTAAACGGATACTGTCCAGCTTGCGTATCGACTTAAGAACCGTCTTCTGTATGCATTTGATATTTTAGTTGTTGTGCAACCAGCCGGAGTCGTTCCCGGGAGGAACTCTCTTACTTTGGGCATGACTATGACGATTCTGATTCTGAAGGCCGGACCCCGGCCGAAACGTCAGTAAATCGCTTCATACGCGCGTCTACATAAAAATAAAATTATGGGGTTTTACGTGCCAAAACGACTTTCTGATTATGAGGCTCACGCTGTAGTGGAGGACTCCGGAAATTTTGACCACCTGGGGTTCTTTAATGTGCACCTAAATCTAAGTACACGGGTGTTTTCGCATTTCGCCCCACCGAAATGCGGTCCGCCGTGGCCGGGATGCGCGTCTACTTCACTGTATGTATATATATATATATATATATATATATATATATATATATATATATATATATATATATATGTTTATGTTTATGTGACCACCTATGTTTATGTAGCGAGTGATTTACTGTGTGTGGTTCAGTAACTGCTTGCATTTGCACATCACGAGTTACCTATGTTATGTATCGCTGTATATTGTACTTGGATTTTTTTTCAATTTCACTTTGTATGCACCCTGCTAAGGTCCTACCGCAGTATCGATAAATAAGTAAATAAAAATATACCTATACACACGCAGGGTGTTTCCCGTAACTTGTGCCATCTCTCGCGGTGGCACACGGAAAGGAAGCGCCGTCGTCCCTGATAAGCGATAGGCTCGACGCACGGTTGAGAGCGCTGCAGTACGGCAGCGCACTAGCGCAGTCGCGTTGTTATATTTCATATCTCGCGGGCTTTTCTTAAACGCCGGATAAAATCGCCACGCAGCACGTATGTTGCCACAAAAAAAAAAAAAAAAAAAGGATCGGTCCATTCTGAATCCCCTCCACAACACAAGGGGACACACTTGGCCTTAAAGTGAATATAAATAAAAATTGCATAATTCATCTTAGTTGATTAACTAAATAAGCGGAACATAAAAAAAAAAAGACTCTATAAGGGGCGCCACGTGACGGCAGACCATGTGCCGTCGGTTTCATTCAGCTGCGGCTAACCACGCCTTTAAAATTCTTGGCACAAGTTACGTGAAACAACCCTGTATAAGTCGCTGCTCCAAGGCTGACATGTTAAACGCCTTTTTCCTCTTTGTAAACACAAAAGCTTATTTTCGTTTCTTTTTTATCGTGCGGGACCAATATAAGCTGCCCTATTCGGTTTTCAATTATTTACGTTGCGTTCTTTTTTTTTTACGTTGGTAGTCTTTGTTATTATTGACACGATATAAGAAGGTGTTGGTGCAGCAATACGGCGTTGGCTCTTCAATATTTGTGGAACATACAAAATGCACTTGCAACATAAAACACATAACAAGATACAACATAGTTACAACAAATTTGCGGTGTCACGTACAAGTTCAAAATAACGAGACGAGATTACAAAGACGCACTTAAAGCTATAATGCGAACAACGGTGTCACACGACGAAAAAGTTCGGCACCATGTTACACTCCTGTGACACGTGGAGGCGAAAGCCTGCGGCGCGCTTGGTAATGCATTAAGTTGTATACGATCGGACGGGTCAGACTTCTCGCAAGACAGAACGAGTCGCAGTGTGAAGTATACACGTGTGACGAGTCCGTTGTCTGCGAGCTCCTCTTCATACGTCGCCGTCTCGCATCGCTGCTGCTTTCGCAGTTCGGCTTACTCGGCTCGTTTTCGACGCGCAGCTGCGGCTTCGCGCGCTCGTACAGCGGGGTCCGACTCGCGCCAACAACGTTTCTCTTCGACCTTACGTTGCGTCCTCTCGGCAGGGGAGAGAGAGAGAGTAAAACATCTTTATTGATAATATTTGAATGGCGAGAGCAGTAGGAACCCTCAGTCCAGGGTCCCTAAGATGATTCCGGCGATGTTTCGAGCCCGTTGTATCACAGCTCGGAGGACCTCGGGAGGTCCGTCGCGGAGGGCATCGTCCCACTCAGCAGGGTAAAACAGCACTCGCGGCCGAACGCCTTGCTCCCGCCACTTCGCAAGTCGCACCTCGATTCTCGCTTGGCGAGCATCCTCGGCCGTAGCGTACATCCCAAGGGGGGTATGCAGGACTTTATTAATGGCTCGGATGCTTGTTTTCAACTTGTTGTCTATTGAAGCTTATGGTGTTCTGGGTGTTCTATGGGAGCTTCCAACGAACGTATGAGCCATCGCACTTTTGCTTGCTTATGGGGGTATGAGCCATTGCTGCTGATAATTTTTGTACCACTTGACGTAGACCCCGCCTTAAGGGGGTATGAGCCACTGCAACGAGCCACTTAAGGCTTTCGCCTTATTAAACACTCAAGCAACGATGCTAACCACAACAATAGGGCGTATACGCCTCGATAATAAAAATACGAAATTCTTTTATAAACAATATTTTTCCTTGCGTTAATAACGACCAATGATGCCGCTGTCTTCCAGAATTTTTTTTAATACTATTAAAGCACAGTTTTGCATTGCTCTAGTTGACCACGACCCTAAAATTTCTTCAAACTGATGGGTCTACGATCTAATGCAATTAATGATGATGTAAGTCGGCGTCTTGCATCATGTGTAATGGTGCGGGCATTCTAGAAGGAGATATGTGTCTTCGTCAGCGAAGCCACAATCACACTCAGTCATTTCAGCGCGGCCAGAGTGTCTAAAAAGTGTTTTGTGTAGGCGGTGAATAAGGGTTTCTATGTTTCTATGTAAAGGTAATGGGACGTTGAAATCAATAAGCGAATCAATATAAAAATGTTCACAATAAAGTTAGCAGGAAGAAAATCAGTTCATGTTGCTTCCATTGCGGACCTTGGTCAATCCAACCTCGTGGTTACGTGTCATATTTAGGAGGCAACAACCAAGGTCATATTAACCTATGGTATAAGGGGGATGCAGCCCTGGGCCCCCCACTGCCAAAGGGCCCCACGAAAAAGGACCCTTTGATATGGGCCCCTCAACAATTTTAAAGGGGCCCTCACCAGACGGCCCAGTTGAAAACTTTGGTTTTACGATATAGGTTGGGTAATTCCCCGCGAAAAGTCCCAGATCCCAAAAGCGACCATCGCGGATTCTGTAGAAAAAGATTGGGTTAGTTGGCCATTGTGCGTATGAGGTTCCACTTTACTATATTTCTCGAAAGAAATGCATTTTTTAAATCACTTAAGTGCTCTTTGAAGTTTCCGTGAATAAGCAAAAGTTAGTTGTAGGTGCATTTCTAAAAATCAAGTTTCACACTAGGCACAATGGCAAATATTATCCCAGAATATTCCAGTCGTGTTATTCTTTCATGCGATGTCGTAAGTGAATGCACGTAAGAATTTTCCGCGTATTTCTGCCGCAGTAACAAAAAAAAAGTGCGTTTTCAGAATCTTTTTGGTGAGCGGTGCCGATGTTTCAGCAACAATAAAATTTCCCCACTTTTGGCTCTTGCTATATTTTGGGATAAGATAGCTTTAAATTATAAAAAAAAAGCTTTTCAAGGCAGTTTTTCGTGAAATTCAGAGCTAACTTTATCACCAGGACCTTCGAGATAAAAATTTGTGACATGGCTCATTATACGCACCAACTTCTTAGCTTGCGATATAGAAATTTAAATTCTAGTAAATATTGTTTAGGGCGAGACATCCGTTTTCTTTCTTGTTTTTTAATTCCACAACCAATCTCACCGTAGAATGACCCAATTGTAAAGCGTCGGGCAGAGCTTTATCGCGAGAATTATTAAAAATAGTTTAGTAGTAGCCGAAACACACAAAGAGAGAGAAAGATACAAACTTTAATGACATGCTGTAGATGTTAGCCGGGCTGATTGCCTGGCGTGGCACTCCAGGTGCTGGGTGGTAATCACATAAGCACCCAAATAGAACGTGCAGTCACAGACGCACATGTACACAACAGAGACATTCCCGAAGCTTCGTTGAGCCTATGGACCCGTGAAACGCAGCAGCGCTTTCGTGGCCTATGACGCGCACGTGGCGTTTTGCCACGGGCCTAAAATGTGCCGCAGCTCAAAGCTCCAGCCGTGCTTCAGGCGTAATGCCGCACTCAAAGACTGTGCCTCTGACAAGTAGCGGCAGCAGTCGCACAGAACACGTTGAAGGTCTTCAGAAGACGTTACACTCGCAACACATTGGCGAGTCTGTGCGTTGAATCTTGCACCCAAAGTAGTTCGTGTAGGCTATATATGCGTTAACCCTGATGCGGTGAAGGCATGCATGCTTGATATTGCCTATCGAGGCATCGTGGCATATGTAGGCCACAAGACCGATCGACTTCCTAGAAGGGTCCGTGCTGATGCTTTGCGTCATTACAGAGTGTTTGGATCTGACTTCTGGTACGATCTGTTGGGAACTCGGCGCTGACGCCCGTGGTTGTACCTGGGTCGCAAGCCCCAAGGGTAGCGTTGGCCTGGCGGCCTGGGGTACAACTGCAAGCATCCGAAGGTCCCGGCAAAGCATGAGTCGACAGGTAACAACGAAACAACTTGTTTATTTTAACATCGCAAAGAGTTGGCGGTCAGGTTTGACCGAAGTAGAGAGACGGGAGAGCACTTCACTCAGCAGAAGAAATCGGAGCCCTCCTCTGGCGTCCGGGGGCAGCTGTTTTTATACTCTCGCAGTTGAGGGCAAGAAGGAACCCCTCAAAAGACGAGCACGTGAATGTACAATGGGCTAATGGTGACGCACACTGTCGTAGCGATGCCGTAGCACCATGTCGTGGCGCTGCGCACGATCTCGTAGCACCTGGTCGTGGCGCTGCGCAGCACACTGTCGTGGCGCTGCGCAGCATACTGTCGTGGCGCTGCGCAGCACACCGTCGTGGCGCTGCCGGTCGGACACAATGACTGTAACGAGAAGATGGTCCCTGCTTTGGCATCGCCTGTTTCGGGCACAATGACTGGAACGAGATCCCTGCTTTGGCATCGCCTGTTTCGGGCCCAATAACTGGAAGGAGATCCCTGCTTTGGCCTCGCCTGTTTCGGGCACAATGACTGGAACGAAATCCCTAGGCGGTCGCATCGCCGCAGACGCGCCTGGAAACACCTGGCGATGAGTGTTGCGGTGACGACGATCGGGCCAAAATGTCCGCCGCCCCGCCGCCGTCGCGCCGGCAAAACCACGTGTCGCAGGCGAAACGCAACAGACCGCCCCGCCGGGGAAAGGAGATCCCGATGGACAGGGGACTGCATCCGCTGTCCGGAGGGATGTCGCTCGATGATGCTCATAACCGAAGTCGGGCGTCCCTTGACGTTTCTTGAGCGCAGCGCACAGAGAAGGCCTCGTTCTCTCGTTCAGGTTCGCACGGGACACTGCAAAGTGACTTCGGGAGAGTTCACATTTTTGTTCTCGTTCCCGGCAAGCGTTAGAACTACGCTGAAAACTCAACCGCTCAGTCAGCAAGCACGGCACAACCCTCACTAAGCCCTGCCAGGCTCTTTCCCCTTTTTATACCACTGCCTAGTTCCTTACAGTAGTCTAGCATCACTCAGAACGCGTCCACAAATTGAAAAATTGCACTAGAAAGCATATCATCACTTTGAAACACTAAACAAAAGCAATATGTTAAAAAAAATCCTGCCTCAGGAAGAAAAACATCAGTAACAAACAATTTTGAGGCTGATTCCTACGTTAGGGGCTTCGACTTAAGCCATCGGCGTTACCGTTGAGACTCCCCTTTTTGTAACGCACCTCAAAGGAATATTGTTGTAAAGCGAGGCTCCAGCGCAGGAGGCGGCCATTTTTGGGAGAGATGGTCTGCAGCCATTGGAGAGGGCAGTGATCTGTCTCAATGATAAACCTCGAGCCGGCTAGATAGCATGACAATTTCTGAACGGCCCACACGAGACATGCACACTCTTTCTCGGTGGCGCTATACGCCTGCTCACGACTGGTCAGCTTACGACTAGCATACAGGACGGGGTGTTCTACTTCTCCATTTTCCCGTTGGCACAGTACAACGCCCATGCCTCGCTCACTAGCATCGCACTGAACAATGAACCCTTTTGTATAGTCTGGCGATCGTAGCACAGGCTGGCTTGTTAGGGCACTCTTTAGGGCGCTAAAAGCTCTTTCCTTTGTCTCGTCCCAGACGACTGTTTGAGGCTCTGTCTTTCTTAGAGCATCCGTCAGGGGAGCCGCGATATCAGAGTACCTAGGGATGTACCTCTGATAGTAGCCGGCGACACCTAAGAACGACCGAATATCGGTCTTTGTGCGCGGTTGCGGAAAGTCTCGCACAGCGGCCACTTTTATTTCAGAGGGGCGGCGACGACCCTGACCAATCACGTGACCGAGGTAGACAACCTCGGCCTGTGCTAACTGGCACTTAGGAGCCTTTACTGTCAAGCCTGCTTCGCGCAGGCGGGTTAGCACTGCCCGCAAGTGTGTCATATGCTCAGACCAGGATGCGGAGAATATCGCTACGTCGTCTAGATACGGTAAAGCGAATTCTTGCTGTCCCCGCAACACTTTATCCATGAGACTTGAAAAACAGTATGGCGCGTTCTTCAAACCAAAACTCAACACTTTAGGACGGAATGTTCCCATTGGTGAAATGAACGCCGCATACCTACTAGCCTCTTCTGTAAGTGGAACCTGCCAATAACCCCTGACAAGATCTAGGGTGGAAATAAACTGAGCGCTACTAACTTTCTCAAGGCGCTCCTCGATGTTAGGGATCGGATAAATTTGATCCTTAGTGATGGAATTAAGCCTGCGGTAGTCGACGCAAGGACGAGGTTCCTTGCCCGGTACCTCAACTAAAATCAAAGGGGAGGTATAATCACTCTCACCTGCCTCAATAACACCGAGCTGTAGCATTTTCTTTACCTCAGCCTCCATAATATCGCTCTGGCGGGGTGACACCCGATACGCCTTGGATCGTACTGGCTCTGTGGAGGTAAGTTCTATATCATGAGTAAGTACAGAAGTCCTACCAGGCCTCTCAGAGAACAGACCTTGAAACTCTTGTAATAGCTGGTGTAGTTCGGTTTTCTGCTCAGGCGACAGCGGTGCTTTACTGATAAGGTCACTAATGACTTGACCGGTGTCTTCCCTGTTCGTCACTGAGCCTAGTCCCGGAAGCTCGACCGGAAGCTCTTCAGGAACGTTTACCATCATGCACACCACTGCTTCCCTTTGTCTATAAGGTTTGAGCAGAATACAGTGGTAAACTTGCTGTGCTTTCCGCTTTCCTGGCAGACTTACCACGTAGTTAACGTCCGACAGTTTCTGAACAATTCGCGCTGGGCCCTCCCACTGCACGTCTAGTTTGTTGTTTAGCGATGTGCGCAATATCATGACCTCATCGCCAACCTCAAAACGACGGGCCCTGGCTGTCCGATCATAATAAACCTTGGCCCTCTGCTGGGCCTTTGTCATTGCTTCACCTGACAACTCCTGTGCCCTTCTTAAGCGTTCGAGGAGCTTAAGCACGTACTCCACCACGACTGGGTCGTCGCCCCTACCTTCCCATGATTCTCGAAGCATGCGAAGCGGAGATCGAAGCGAGCGACCGTACACCAGTTCAGCTGGCGAAAACCCCGTAGCCGCATGCGGCGCGGTCCTTAAAGCAAACATCACCCCAGGCAGACACAGCTCCCAGTCAGTTTGATGTTCAAAACACAAGGCTCTCAACACGCGCTTCATGGCGGAGTGGAGCTTCTCAACGGAATTCGACTGTGGGTGGTACACTGAGCTGTGTAGCAGCTTTACCCCACACCTTTCGAGAAAAGTTGTCGTCAAAGCGCTAGTAAACACTGTGCCCTGATCTGATTGAATTTCTGCAGGAAAACCAACTTGCGCAAATATGGACAGTAGTGCATTAACTATCTCAACTGAGCTGAGTTCTTTAAGCGGCACTGCTTCAGGGAACTTTGTCGCTGGGCAGATCACAGTCAAAATGTGTCTGTACCCCGTGGCTGTTACCGGCAGAGGTCCCACTGTATCAATAACGAGCCGTCTAAAAGGCTCCGTAATGATAGGTACCAATTTCAACGGCGCCCTCGATTTGTCCCCTGGTTTGCCCACCCGCTGACAAGTGTCACATGTCCTCACGAAATGGTCTGCGTCCCGAAAACACCCTGGCCAATAGTACTCTTGCAAGAGACGGTCCTTAGTTTTCTTAACTCCTAGGTGTCCGGACCACGAACCCCCATGTGACAAGCGCAACAGATCCTGACGATAGCATTGAGGCACGACCAGCTGATCGAACTCCACTCCTCGGCGGTCTAGATACTTCCGGTACAGGACTCCACCTCTTTCCACAAAACGCGCAGTTTTCCTGGCGATACCTTCTTTGACATTGCAGCGCACGTTTTCCAGGCTGCCATCCTTTTTTTGCTCGGCTATCAAAGCCGTCCGGCTGACTTTTAGCAACCTATCAAGTCCGTCTGACGTAGGCGCGATGAGCAAATCAGTAGATAGCTCTTCTAACTTTCCCGAATCGGGATTTTCCTCTCCAGTATCTGGCGCCTTCAACGCTACAGACTCAATTTTATTCAGTTCGGGCGTGCTCTGAATATCAGCTTGCGGCGCCTCTGACCCTTTTTCGTTGTTTGATAACGTCGGCCCCGCAACTACCGCCTTTGCAGCGAGCTCCCGAACCTTCGATCTGGTTAAGGCCTGAACACTAGCTTCACCAAACAAAAGCCCCTTCTCGCGCAGGAGGTGATCGGACCTGTTTGAAAATAGGTACGGGTACTGGGGTGGCAGCATAGATGACACTGCCGCCTCCGTCTCAAGCGCTCCGAAAGGTCCTTCAATAAGCACTTTTGCTACCGGCAGACACACGCTATGAGCTTCCACGGCTTGCCTGATCCACGCGCACTCGCCCGTGAACATATGGGGTTCTACGTAAGACGGGTGAACTACATCCATCGTAGCTGCGGAATCGCGAAGCACTCGGCACTCTTTCCCGTTTACGAGGAGGTCTCGCATGTAAGGCTCGAGAAGCTTCATGTTCTCGTCCGTGCTGCCTATTGAAAAAAACACAACTTTTGGTGTTGTTTCCGGACACTGCGCCGAAAAGTGACCCGGCTTCTGGCACGTATAACAAACGCCCGCTCGCCTCATCTCGAACCGCTTTCTGCGTTCGGCTTCGGCTGCCGTCTCTTTACGTTTGGTCGGATTGCTTTCACTCGCATCCTCACTACGCGTGTCCCCCTTAAATCTCATGGGCGTGAACCTTGGCCTCTCAGACTTGGAGCCAAATTCACCCTTTTGACCGTCCTTAGCTCCGCGAGCTCGACGCGTCACAAACTCCTCGGCTAGCTCAGCGGCTCTAGCCACCGTACTCACGTCTGGCCTATCCAAGACCCAGTATCGCACGTTCTCCGGTAACCGACTATAAAACTGTTCTAGCCCGAAACACTGCAGAACTTTATCGTGGTCACCAAACGCTTTCTCTTCTTTGAGCCACTCCTGCATGTTCGACATAAGCCTATACGCAAACTCTGTATATGACTCACTTTTGCCTTTCTCATTTTCCCGAAACTTCCGACGGAACGCTTCCGCAGACAGCCGGTACTTTTTTAGCAGACTCGATTTTACTTTGTCGAAATCCTCTGCTTCCTCTCTATCCAAGCGAGCGACTACGTCGGCCGCCTCGCCGGGTAACAAAGTGAGCAAGCGCTGTGGCCACGTTTCCCGAGAGAACCCCTGCTTCTCGCACGTTCGCTCAAAGTTAACCAGGAACAAACCAATGTCCTCTCCAAGCTTAAACGGCCGCATCAGGTCAGTCATTTTGAACAATACGCGTTCTCCTGCACCGTGTGCCTGACTTCCATTACGAGCGCGTTCCATCTCTACCTCGAGACGCTTCATTTCCAAAGCGTGTTCGCGCTCTTCTTTTTCTTTCTGCTCTTTAAGTTCGCGCTCCTGTCTTTTTGACCTCTCCTCAATAGTCTCAAGGCATTCCGACAGCTCGTCATCCTCAGCCTCTAACTCAAGAATAGCCGTTATCAGTTCCGGTTTTCTTAGTTTGTCTGAGACATCCAGACCCAACTCTCTTGCAAGCTCCAACAATTTCGGTTTGCGCAACGACTTCAAATCCATGGCTGCTCTGAATGCTGCTTTCTCTACTGCTTACTATTGTCTTGCCGCAAACTAACCCGGCAGCAACGACAACCACAATTACCAGCTCTGTTTCTGACACTAACAAAAAGCCTGGCAAAGCTCAGTAGAAGAAAGTCCCGCACTCACCAAACCTCGCAGGCAGGAATTCCGCGCAGTCGTTCCGCTGCAGGCAACCAGTCGTCACACAGGGCTCGTTGCACTGCTCCCGGATCGACGTTGAGCTGCTCAGCATACAGTCAACTGCATCTCTTTGCTGCTGGCCTCCGTTGTCGCGATCTCGCCGCTGGCAGACCGTTGTTTGAAGTCGTAGGCGATCTCACCGCTGCCAACCAGATGTTTGGATCGGACTTCTGGTACGATCTGTTGGGAACTCGGCGCTGACGCCCGTGGTTGTACCTGGGTCGCAAGCCCCAAGGGTAGCGTTGGCCTGGCGGCCTGGGGTACAACTGCAAGCATCCGAAGGTCCCGGCAAAGCATGAGTCGACAGGTAACAACGAAACAACTTGTTTATTTTAACATCGCAAAGAGTTGGCGGTCAGGTTTGACCGAAGTAGAGAGACGGGAGAGCACTTCACTCAGCAGAAGAAATCGGAGCCCTCCTCTGGCGTCCGGGGGCAGCTGTTTTTATACTCTCGCA
This sequence comes from Dermacentor variabilis, assembly GCF_050947875.1. Lineage (NCBI taxonomy): Eukaryota > Metazoa > Arthropoda > Arachnida > Ixodida > Ixodidae > Dermacentor > Dermacentor variabilis. Next base: position 165,669,451 of record NC_134574.1, on the reverse strand, counting down.
GTTGAGGGCAAGAAGGAACCCCTCAAAAGACGAGCACGTGAATGTACAATGGGCTAATGGTGACGCACACTGTCGTAGCGATGCCGTAGCACCATGTCGTGGCGCTGCGCACGATCTCGTAGCACCTGGTCGTGGCGCTGCGCAGCACACTGTCGTGGCGCTGCGCAGCATACTGTCGTGGCGCTGCGCAGCACACTGTCGTGGCGCTGCCGGTCGGACACAATGACTGTAACGAGAAGATGGTCCCTGCTTTGGCATCGCCTGTTTCGGGCACAATGACTGGAACGAGATCCCTGCTTTGGCATCGCCTGTTTCGGGCCCAATAACTGGAAGGAGATCCCTGCTTTGGCCTCGCCTGTTTCGGGCACAATGACTGGAACGAAATCCCTAGGCGGTCGCATCGCCGCAGACGCGCCTGGAAACACCTGGCGATGAGTGTTGCGGTGACGACGATCGGGCCAAAATGTCCGCCGCCCCGCCGCCGTCGCGCCGGCAAAACCACGTGTCGCAGGCGAAACGCAACAAGAGGAAGCGCTGCAAGTGCCAAGCGTATACATGCGGATACCAGCGTTACCACGTCTTTTCTCAAGAGGGGTATCCGGACCATTTATATCGAAATCTCATATGCAGCTTTTGGGGACGCTCGACACTCTTGCATCCCCTTGTGTTGTTTTCCCCGCATGCCTCATGCATCTCCTATAATCCGACTTGCCGCGTAGCTAAGAGCCGCTGGTGGTCGGTGTAGCTGCAGAACAGTACGAGGGGTAGCGCTAGTGTTGCGCTACTATACTGCACCTAACGGCGGGGTTACTCGTATGCAAGAGGGAGTATTAAGCGTCTCTTTCCTCCTTTCATAATCACCATATAGTATACCCTCATCGGTCACCGGGCCGGCACACTTTGCGGGACCGTCCCGGGAAAGGCTTCGGAGCGGGGCACTGGGACGGACGAACACGATCGTTCGCGCGCGTCACCGTTCGCGTGACTGTACAGGCGAACGATTAGGCGGGGATGTCCGGCATGGACGTGAACATAATTCGCTCGATATCCTATCGCAATGAGTCAGACTTCCTCGGTTTGTCAGCGCCCATCGGCACGTTCTGTTGGTTGGGATTCGGCTAGCTGGCATTGGTGTATGAAAGGTGCAATAAATGCCCGTGTGATTATTTGCACTACTGCATGCGTTGCCGTTCCTTTGTCCCAAGAGCACGTTTGAGACCACATACAAGCTCAAGCAGCATGGTTAGCCTCGTTGTTGCCTTCCATAGCGCAGAGGACGGGTAATCACTGCAACACAACGTTGTGATGCAGTTCGCAGGCTTTGATACACGCACGTTAAATGTCCACGACGAGTTGTTCCTGCGTGCGTGGCGACTTCAGGGACCGCAGTACCGCCCGTGAGTCGGCGAAGGTGACCCACGACTCGGGTCTGTGACGTGAACAAAAGCTGTCCGCAGTGTAGCTAGTTCGGAGGCCATGGAGCTGAATTGCGATCACTGATAGCCGAAACAGAATCAAAGTGGGGCGAAAGGAAACCGATCTGACGTTTGTGGACGGAGGTTTTTCTCGAGCAGCGCGCAAGTGACCTTCCTCACTGACCTCCCATATAATAGAGACCGCAGGGTTCACCGGCCCTAGGTTATATGCCACAGAACTTTAAGAAGTTACCACTAGCAACTTGACTATATATGTTTTGCCTTACAACACGCAGTTCTCTTTTTCATGAGTGTTGATGATAGAGCAGGTCGTGGATCAGTCACTGATTTCACGGTTAAATTATAGAGACGTGCCCGTGAGGCAATAATCATTAGATAACCTAACGGAAGAAGAAGAAGAAAAAAAAAGCGCGTTTTCTCAAAGAGGGATTGCTGCGAACGTTATATCAAGATGCAAGATATTTCCTCGCATGCAACTTGATAGGCACGTAACCCTTAATCTGAGAAAAAGCTTGAAAACAGATAGTAGGTGAAACCTTTAACAGCGTATATATATTTGGCATCTTAACTGATCACCGTGTTTGTCGTCGTCATCGTTACCACACTTGGGCGCCCAGGCAAATGTAGCCGTGGGCCCCGAATTTTCCTAATCCAGCACTGTCAACAACAAGACACCCGTGTATACGCTGCGAGAGCCTGCACGCTGTCCTGGCAATACGCGAGTTCAGAGCAGAAGGAATCCCCGAAGCCGACCGATTTCGTTTAAAACGATAACGGCTAAGCCGCAACGGTTTCAAGGATGGGCCGCACCGAAATTTAAGAAGGCGTGCACCTAAAGGGTATACAGCGATGAGAGCGAGTACAGAGCGCCACTTCAGGCTTCCGTAACGCTGCTCGCTATGCTACAGAGGGACGTATATATCATACGGCGGCGTAAGCGATCTCTCGGCCCGGTGGCGAATCGCCGGAGCGTGAACAGCCAGGCACGCCTTTGGCACGCCGACTGTAGCGCCGACGTTCGCATTGCGTGCCCGGCGCAGCGCCTCGAGCTCTGAGCTCGGCGTGACGACGACGCCACCCCCTTCCTGTTTCCCGCCGCGGAGTCGGGCGCGTCGTCGTCGTGTGAGCGGAATATCTGCTCGTTTTCGCTCGCGATCGTTCCGGCGACACCCGCGCGTGCGAGGAGGGGAGCTCTGCTCTAAAATTAGCCCCGAGCAGTCGGTCGGATGCACGCACGCGCGCTCGCCTCACCGCCCGTGCTTCGGCAGTGTGTACGTATATAGCTGTGCATACCGCACGCATATGCAATATGCCGATTCTCGGATGCCCGAGAGCGCTGAGTTATCGCTACAAAACTTCCCAGGGGGAGTCTGTATAGTTTAAGTCATAGTGCCTCTGCCTTACGTCACAGAATTCACCAGGGAATGTACCCTACTTCAGTCTGCAAGTTTTGTCCTGCTAGCAGAGCGTACCTCAACCACATTACATAGCAATGCAAGAACCACTCCCCTCCCCCTAACGTTTATAGAGTTTTAAGTAGTAGGGAGCTCTGGAACGCTGCCATGCGCAGCTACAACCTCGAACTTCAGGAAGCTATCCTGAGATGGGCTGAGCTGGTAGATAAGGCCTACCGCGAGTAGGATAACCTCCCTCGCCTTCTTCCCGCAGCCCCTTTCCCTTTAAGATGGGATAAATAAAGTACCTCTCTTTCTCTCTCTCTCTCTCTCTCTCTCTCTCTCTCTCTAGGGGCAATCGTGGCGATGCGTCCGCTCAGCTAGCTATACCGTGGCAATGATGGGTACGTGAATTTGTCTACATACCTCGTGCCGGTGACTAATTAATCCGGGCTTTCTTGCGGCGCCACTTGCCACGCTTTATCTTCCTAAATTTACGAGAGATCGTGGTTATACAGAAACGCACGCGCCAGGCAACAAAGTCTCTTCGTACACGCATCGTCATCGTCATTAGCCTATTGTTATGTCCACTACAGAAAGAAAGACCTCGCCCAGCGATATCCAATTACCCCTTTCTTGCGCTAGCTGGTTCCCAGTTGTGCCTGCACGTTTCCTCATTTCATCGCCCCAGCTACAGTCTTCTGCCGTCCTTGACCGCGCGCCGCTTCCCTTGGCGCCCATTCTGTATAACTCTGATGGTCCGGCGGTTATCGGCCGAACGCATTACGTGGCCTGTGCAGCTCCATTTCATGCTCTTAATGTCAACTGAAATATCGGCTACCACCGTTTGCTCTCTAATTCGCATCCGCTGTCTTGGTGTCTCTTAACAGTTGGGCCCAACATTTTCAGTTCCATCGCTCGTTGCGTGGTAGTTTCCTGCCCCATATATATATTAGCACCGGTACAATGTAGAAATGGCAATATTTTCTTTTCGAAGACTGCGGTAAACTAGCAGTCACGATTTGGTGATGTCTGCCGGTTGGGCGTATACACGCATAATCGTAGCAAAGTGTTGCATGCATAACGCAATAATTTGTTGAAAATTATCAATTTACGAAGTTACAGCACCTTTTGAAGCCATAAGGGCGAATTTTATAGGCAAATACATGTACTATACTACTCGTTATTTAACAAAAAAAATATGGGGTTTTACGTCCCGAAACTACCTTCTGATTATGAGGCATGCCGTAGTAAAGGACTCCGCAAATTTCGACCACCTGGGGTTCTTTAATGTGCACCTAGATCTAAGTACGCGAGTGTTTTCGCATTTCGGTCCCATCGAAATGCGGCCGCCTTGGCCGGGATTCGATCCCGCGACCTCGTGCTCAGCAGCCTAACACCATAGCACTGAGCAACCACGGCGGGTCACTCGTGATTTCATTGTTGGCTCAACTGAGACCATCCTTGCAGCTCCCGCAGACACCATGCATGCAGAGTGTTTCCTCTCGTAATTTGTTTCTGTAAGCTAAAATTAGCTCTCGTCGGTCGGATAGATACAGATGCCACATTCCGATGTGGGCGGAAGAAAACACAAAATCAGGAGAACGTGCTTTGGGCACGCGTTAAAAAAAAAAAGCCCAGGTGGCCAAAATTAATCCGAAGCCCTCCACTCTACTCCATAATCGCAGCTGGCTGTGTATAGTTTCAGGACGCTAAACCTCACAATTTAGTAACAGCTTCTGAAGCCACACGTCTACGCATGTTAGGCAAATCCATGTACCATACTCATTATTCCTATGATAGCTTAACGGTCGCAGAGCCAGAGTTCACTGTGGCAATTTCTGTATAGGAAGCTATATGTTAAAATGGGCCCTACAGGGACATGCGTCCCGTATATGCATAGCCGACTCTCGAATGCTTGAGAGAAACTGCTGTCACGAGCGACGCGACCTTGTGAACGCGCCTCGATGTGCGTCGGCGGCGTCTTAGAAGATGAACGGGTCGCCTTGTTGGGGAAGCCAGGGACTGCTGCGAGGTCACGCTTCTCACGTTCTTAAAAGCAGTGATGGCGGAGAGGGAGCGGAGAGAGAAAGTTCTGAGACCGTGTTTGTGCGTCGTTTATGCTATCTTCAACAATTACGATCTGCTCCTCGACGGCTTTTATTTCGATGGACCGCGTTCGGAAACTTTGTAGCCGCCCTTTACTATCGCTTTTGAGAGAGAGAGAGAGAGAGAGAGAGGGAGAGAGAGAGAAAAGGAAGCTTAACCATTTAAGCCGCCAACTCTACCTGTTGTGTTAAAGTCTAAGTTATTGTCATTTTCACCTGTAATATATGTATACTGCCTATGTGTTCACTGTATCGTGTATATAGCTTAAGTGGCTTGTATAAGTTATTTTGCAGTGCATTAAATTTTCTTCTTTTTCTGAATGCGGTTGCTTCGGATTTCCATTGAATTTCGTGTAATTATGTATAGACTTATTGATTTAGCGTGTGGCATGCACAATCCCTTATTTACGCTTGAATAAATTCAATCTACCCTCGAGCTCTTATATGCGTTAAAATACTATATATATATATATATATATATATATATATATATATATATATACTGTAGTACTATATATATAGTATATATATGTATAGTATATATATATATATAGTATATATATATATATGTATATATATATAGTATATAGTACATGTAGTACTGTACTCTGACGAAGGCTGGTCCACCAGCCGAAAATGTTAAGAAAAAGACGTCTCCCAAAAAGTTCGTCGTCTCTTTCCTGCGTATATATATATATATATATATATATATATATATATATATATAAAGCACGGCGTGTCAGTCAAGCGCTCAAGTTTTTTGGCCTTAGCACATTGCACAAGTGCTCGTGTGCTTTTTTAGGGCTAATGAGCAGTGAGGACAAGTACCTTAGTACTTCAATACCTCAGCTCCAGCAAGAATTCGGTGGTCTTGATGCGTTCAGATACTCGTTCTTGGCCTTCGCTAACGAGTATGACCTGTTCCCCATATCAATCTCCGATGAGCATAATAAAAGTAGGAGTTGTCACGAGCTTCAGCGCTCCAGAAATGGACAGAGACTATTCAAATATGTTAAATATTCTTTATCTTGAAAATAATAATGAAAGAAACAAACAAACAGCAAACTACCCTTGACACAATATAAACACTATGCACACTAGACACACTCCAAAAACTAGCTATTCATATAAAAGCAAACAAGCCCTTAGCCACATATTATTCCTCCGCTCGACTAACCAACGCGACGTCTCGAGCAAACGAACGTTCTGACCGTCGCCAGTCGTGTCGGACTCCGGCTCAGCGTGGCAAAGGACGTTGACCTGCGCGGTTCCGACGCTGCGTGGGCGCCGACCTCCGTCGAGAGCGATGAGGTTGTAGTCTTCCGCAGAGACCCGCGTGGCACCGGACGCGGTCTGGGCCAGTCAGCCGTTCTGCCTCTGACGTGGCCAAACGATTGCCTTCGTGGCGCGGGACAGCAACCGGTTACGGAAGCCTTGGGTTGGACCGGGGCCATGGAACACAGCCACGGCGACGCAGTCGAGACTCAAGAGCTGGAGTGGTCGCTGGCCAGCTCACGAACATCCTTTCTCCGGTCCGTGGTCCCCGAAGCTGCTGCCTCCCGTCTCCAGAGCACAGCTGGAGATGCCATTGTCTTCCTTCTCGACCACGTCAGCAATGCCAGTTCATCTCCGCCTGTCCCTCCTTTTTGTAATTCTTCTTCTTCCGCGCTTCACGCGCTTCTCGCCTGCGGGCCTCTTCTACGTTTTGTCAACCGGCGTTTTCGTCCTTTTCACCTTGTCACACAGGTCTTGCCAGTGACTCATGAGAAATGCGCCCATTTCAAGAGTTTTTGGCACGGAAAACTGCTTATCACTTGCTTATCACATCAGGTTTGAAGTGAACGCTCACAATGCCACTCCATATGTCCACTGTCCATACATCACCTCACGGCACCAAACGATTAATCTCTTGACTGCACTTAAACACAACTCTCTGCACAGCAAAATAGAATTTACACTTGTCTTTTGAATTGACGTCCGAACCTAAGTAACTCTACTCAAAAAGTCCGCACCCACGTTTTCTCTCCCTTTAGTATATTCGGCATGAAAACAGTACTCTTGCAAAACGAGGCTCCACCTTATTACTCTTCCATTTATTAACTTATTCTTACTCAAGAATTCCAACGGCAGGTGGTTCGTTTGTATTCTGAAACACTTCCCAAACAGATAAATATGGAACCTTTTGACAGCCCATACCAATGTCAGACATTTCTTCTCCACTGTAGAATAATTTCTCTGCGTATCATTGAACCTCTTGCTGGCATAAAATACTGGATGTAAAACCCCGTCCTTTTCTTGCAAGTGCACAATACAAACTCAACCTCCATATTTGGGGCTAACAAGATTGGTGGTTCCGCCATTTTTTCATTTAGTGTTTCGAAGACTTTACTGTGTGATGAGTTCCATTTCACCACATTACTAGCACCTTTCTTCGTAAGTTCTACAAATGGCGCAGCTATATCGGCGTGATGAGGTATAAGATCTCTGTAGAATCCCGTCAGCGCTAAGAACGATTGAACCTCCTCCTTGGTTCGTGGTTGCCCCGCCGCTTGGATTTTTTTCTAAGATGTCCTCTTTAGCAGCGATTCTGCCCATGCCTAACTTACGTCCTAGGAAAGAAACCGCTTGGAAGGCAAATTCGCATTTCGTTGGCTCAACGGTTAACTTCGCGCCCTTGATTCTGTAAAACAGCTCTTCTAATGTTATTTAAGGGCTCATCTCACGTGTCAGTCGCAATCAGAATATCGTCAATGTAGTGCTCTACATTTTGCATTCCATGCAAAACTAGTTTCATCAGTATTGTGAATACTGCTGCAGCTGTTTATAACCCAAAATGCATGTACTTAAAGTGTAAAAGCCCGCTAGAACACGAAAATGCTGTTTTCTCCTAGGATGATGTTTCCATGGGGATCTGTCAGTAGCCTTTCGCCAAGTCTAGCTATGAGTAAAACTTCTTGCCAGCCACTTTCACGAACACAACGTCAATCCTCGGTATAGGCTCGGCGTCCGCCTTCAGGACGTTGTTCAAACGTCCGAAATCCAAGCAAACTCTGAACTATCGGCCTTCTTGACCACGACTAAGTGCGCATTGTATGCCGAGTTAGTCCTTTCTATTATTCCCTGACGCAGCATTTCGTCCACTTCTTTCTCTATCGATTCTTGCACCGCCAGCAGTAGAGGGTACTGCTTCACATGTACTGGTTCCTCAGTCGTGAATTGCAGTTTGCATTGCACTAAGTCTGCACTTCCTTGAAGGTCTGAAAACAAATCGCTGTACTTGTACAGCAGAACCTTCAGTCCAGCGTCCTGTTTTTCCGAAAGGGATGGGTTAATTACCACGTTTTCTGCACCCATACTTTTTTGGAGCTGTACGTGGGCATTTCTGTTGCACTAGTTTCGTCTGTCACGACCACTCAGGCTATTGTGGAATCTTCTTTTGTCTCTCTCTCTTCGTACGTCTTTAACGTGCTTATGCGAAACACCTTCTTATGACTCTGTATGAGGAGTTCATAATCAAAATTGTTCTTTTGAGCCACAGGAAAAGGTCCCTGTTCTGGTGCACTAGAACTGGTGCTTCTGGTACACCAGAAGAGTGGCGCACCAGAAGTTCTGGTGCGCCACCTTACATGTTTCTTCTAATCTTTCCCTCAACTCCAATACGTATGTATATGTGGTCTTTAGCTCTGCCCCAATTTCCTCATTTGCCCATAATTCCGTGAGGATCGCCAGTGGTCCTCTCACTGTTCTTCCATGCAACATTTTAAATGGCGAGAATCCGATGCTTGCCTGTGGTACCTCCCGGTAGGCGAAAAGGAGAGCCGGCAGATACCTGTCCCAGTTTTTGGGCCTCTCTTGGAACAGTCTCCTGACCATAGTTTTAATCGTACCATTGAATCTTTCGACCGACCCATTAGACATTGGGTGATACGGCATCGCCAATCTCTGCTCGATGGACATTAACCTGTTGACCTCCTCCATAAATTCTGACGTAAAGTTTGATCCTCGGTCACTCAACATTTCCGTTGGGACCCCACACCGAGCAAACATCTCGAGGAGAGCTTCTGCCACTTGTATTGTGTCAATGGTCTTCAACGCAACTGCGTCCGGGTTTCTGGTAGCCACATCCAGCAGCGTGAGAAGATAGCGGTTTCCCTTGCTAGATACAGGTGTTATTGGGCCTATTACGTCTATGGCCAGTCTGTGAAACGGCATGTCGACAATGGGCATGTGCCGAAGTGGTGCATGCCCCACTTGCCCTTTTGGTACCGTTGTTTGGCACACGTCACAAGACCTCACGTGTCTCTTCAGTCACTCTAAATTCCGGGCCAAAAGAACTCTTCTGTAATCCTTGCTAGGGTGTTCTTTACGCCCATCATGACATCATGACCAGCCATGACATCATGTCCTAATCCCATCACTGCCTCCATAAAGGCTTCAGGCACAATGAGTTGCTGAGCCTCTCTGCCCGAGCTGAATACGCATCTTCTATATAAAAGACCATTGTGCATAACAAACTCAAACGTAGTGCGGCTTCCCTTTTCCTTTTCACTAATTCTCCTATCTTCTTGCGGCACGATCTGACCAACTCGTCCTTGTCTTGCTCCTCCATGAAATGAGCGGGCGTGATGCTTAACCACTGAATTGCAGGTACCTTCAGGGCTGCCATGGGTGCTTTGCTCTGGGTTTGGGCTCTGGTCCGAACAGCTGACAATATAACTGGACGGCAGACCCCAGTTGCCGCTTCTCGCGATTTACTTATGTACAGCTGTTGCTTGTTCACTTCTTGATGTGGTTGTTCACCACAGTAATTCATCTCTCTTACTGCGATAGCTGTACTTCCCTTCCAGCTCAAATCTTCATCTACTCTCCGTACTCCAGATACATTTCCTAGAATTCGATCGTATAACGGCTCTTCAAGGCATTTTGCCTTAAACCACCCGGTATAATACGGCTTGGAGACTTGGATACAGGCTTCAGGTAGGTACCTCACTGGGTTGTCAGCTACGGTAACTTGCGTTAGCACTCCTGTCAGATAATCGCGTACCAGGCTTCTCTTTACTAAAACTGTATTTGTGCCGCTATCTATTAGCACCGTTACCCGTTGTCCACGAACATCTCCTTCTACGACAGGTAGAGTTTTTTCCTTTGGGACTCCTTCCTTCCGCTTTTCCATCGGTACCTGTTGGCTCTCTTGAGCCTGGTTCACCTCTGCACAATTCGGTTGAGAGTCGGATTTTCCGCATTTGCCTATTATGCACGCTGTTTTTTGTAATGTGCCAGACCTGCACTCATTCACACTGTGTCCCTTTCCATTGCATAATTGACACATGGCTATTTGTTGGTGGGAGCGGCTGTTCCCTATGTCACAGTTAACGGCGGTGCCCGGTACGATTACAGACGAAACACCTTAATTGGGGTGGGTGCACTGTTCCCTGAGGCTCGTATTTTGCCTCGTCTACTTTCTCTCTGGCTAGGTCCTCTTTCACTCTTCCTATGTTTCTCAGCCCCTGTGCCTCCAAAAATTGATCAGCGTGTTCGGCAAGATCGTTGAGTGAATCCAACTTTCTCTCTTTTAGGAAGAAACCCAGATTATGGCTACAGCAAGCTAAGAACTGCTCACGGACCATGCAGTCACGAACCCCCGCATAAGTCTTCGCGACATCTGCCATTTCCACCCACCGGTCAAAATAATTTGACAGGCGGCACGCAAATTGCTTTCCCGTTTCTGCATCTTCCGGCTTGCAGTTTCGGAATCGTTCACGAAAACCTTCCGCTGTAAGTCGGAATCTTTGTAGTAGTGCCTTCTTAACCTTGTCATAGTCTAGGGAGTCGGAGGCGGTCATCCTCCCAAAAACACTCAGTGTCTCCCCTACCAGGCAGAGACTTAAGGCTGTGGCCCATTCGCTCCGGTCCCAGCCTTGTCTGAGGGCTATCATTTCGAACCGGTGCAAGTATGCGTCCAAGTCGTCACGCTTTTCATCGAAGGGTGCCATTAGCTTACGCGGACAGATTTTGTTGGCTTTTGGAGACTGCGAGTCGGAGGACATTGGCACCAAACTGTCGTCATCGCGGTGACCCTCTGTTGCTTGTGCCAATCTCAGTTTGAGTTCTAAAATTTCCTTCTCCCTAGCATGCACTTCCCGCGCTTCCGCACGTTCGGCCTCGCGTTCTTTTTGGAAGATCTCTCTCTGCTTCTCAATAAATTTCAGGGCTTCGTCCTTCGACAAATCCAACTCTTTCACTAAGGCTAGAGTCTTGTCACAATCCATTTCCGGATAACGAAAAATTCGTCACGGGGCAGAAAAAAATCAATCCTGGCAGGCTCGCCAATTGTCACGAATTTCAGCGCTCCAGAAATGGACAGAGATACAATCAAAATATATTGAAGAATAGTTATTTTGAAAAAAAAAATAATGAAAGAAAAAACAGCAAACTACCCTGACACACTATAAACGCTATGCGCACTAGACACACTCCAAGAACTAGCTATACATGTAAAAGCAAACAAGCCCTCAACGACATACTGTTCCTCCGCTCGACTAACCAACGCGACGTCACGAGCAAACGAACGTTCTGACCGTCGCCAGTCGTGTCGGACTCCGGCTTAGCGTGGCAAAGGACGTTGACCTGCGTGGTTCCGACGCTGCGTGGGCGCCGACCTCCGTCGAGAGCGATGAGGTTGTAGTCTTCCGCAGAGACCCGCGTGGCACCGGACGCGGTCTGGGCCAGTCGGCCGTTCTGCCGCTGACGTGGCCAAACGATTGCCTTCGTGGCACGGGACAGTAACCGGTTAAGGCAGCCTGGCGTTGGACAGGGGCCGCGGAACAAAGCCACAGCGACGCAGTCGAGGCTCAGGAGCTGGAGTCGTCGCTGGCCAGCTCACGAACGTCCCTTCTCCGGTCCGTGGTCCCCGAAGCTGCTGCCTCCCGTCTCTAGAGCACAGCTGGAGATGCCACTGTCTTCCTTCTCGACCACGTCAGCAATGCCAGCTCATCTCCGCCTGCGTCTCCTTTTTTCTTAATTTCTTATTCTTCTTTTGCGCTTCACGTGCTTCTCGCCTGCGAGTCCCTTCTCCGTTTCGTCGACCGGCGTCTTCGTCCTGTTCACCTTGTCATACAGGTCTTGCCGGTGACTCATGACAGGAGTGTACACATATTCGAAATCTTTATTGCAAATAAAATAGTCTTTGCTATTTAATACGCATTCGATTCGAGAATTCGCTATTCCAAGTTGTCGAATATACGTTTCTTTCGAAAGATAGGGCAATAAAAGCTCTTATTAGAGTCTCGAGGGAGACAGAACAACAGATGTTTCAAACGCTGACACAAATGATTTCGCTACAAGACAGCTGTGGTTATGACTCACGGGCACCAGCTTCTGAGCGAATACGTGCAGGGCAGAAAACTTAATTCTATTGAATAATTTCCAGCCATTCAATAAGAACGCAACCTTTTATGCAACCGATATAAGAACGTGCTCCTATTTATTATTTTACCAATCTTACTGTGTTAGCATCCCTTTAAGACGATTTGCTATGCTTTGTGGTATCAATCGTCTCTCCTTCAACGAAAACAACACTGTACGAGCACCTGAGGACGTATTCTGCAACGATAAATTTCAGCGATACCATCACCTTCACGTGACGTAGTGCTCAACCAGCCAGCCAGCGCGCGCCTGACGGCCGAGGCGATAGTATCGCCGAAAGTAATCGTCGCAGAAAACATCCCATGGTAATATGTTGTTCTTTCATTACTGTCATTTCCATGACGCTCTAGGTAATATGAAAGCTGTTGTTTATCATTTACAAGCTTCTCAGTTGCCCGGACGTGTATATTGTGAACGATATACGGGCTGTTTCACTTGAGCCAAACCTTAAAGTTATACTACTATACTATATACTACCCATATACTACTATACACTAATACTATCACAGCATAATAGCACTTGTAGCACTACAAGCATCTGTTCAGGCTACAGCCGCTTCTGCAGGCCCATGTTGACCTTAAAACTGAAACAGCGCCCTCGTCTACCTCAGCTGCGATGGCTTGTGAGGTCGGCATTTTAAAATGATTTCCTCCGTTAACGGTTCTTTATGAAATCGCGCTATCGCGAATTGCGAGTGCTCGTCTCTATCGCGTGGAAATGGCACAGGAACTATTGAGCTGGAGTATGGGTGGTGCAAAGAAAAGAAGGGAAAGAAAGGAAAGCATTCAAATGGACGTGAACTTTTAGTTCTCAGTAAGCTATAGCTCATTAAATATTTAGATACACAGCAAGGCTTTAAGGAATGAGCTCGTGACGTTTGATGCCACCCCGTCTGAAAGGGTATCCTCATGTCATCATCATCATCATCATCATCATCATCATCATCATCATCATGTGTGTCACACTCCCTCATTTCACTCGTGTTAGGCACGTACAATGAAAGAGCCCTAGGTGGTTAAAATGGACCCGGAGCCCCCCGCTACGCGACGTCTTTATAGCCACGGTTGCTTGATCAACAGTGGTCTTTTGAAGAATGCCGCTGGAGCCATTGTTTTTACAAGATGGCTTCTCTTCGTCAGGGAAGCTGTCCTGATGAAGAGAAGATCCTTTGTCCAAACGTTCGCTACGGCGGCAGTCCTTGCTCGACCACTTTTAATCACTTCAACCCACTATGTTCCTGTAAGCTCCTGTCTCGTGTAGGGTTGCTCAGGACGATAAACTTAATGAATAATCGAATCGTTCAATCATGAGTGAGCTTCTCGGTGCATACGTGGGCTCTCGGATGCTCAAAAGGCATGTGCACCGGTCTACGCTGCGAAATAATGCGAACGACTCAAGTTACAGAACTGAAAGGACAAGATAAACGCTGAGACCATGAAAAGACAAAGGAATGCGCGCGCAAATATTCACTTACGCGAACACATCTCGTAAGTGTACACATATACGTAACGCGCGCACACGTGTGCATCAGCGAGTCTTACGTTTCGAGAACACCTTGTTGCCACAGGGGGCGACTTTACGCCGTGTTGTATCCGACAAGTTATACAGAGATATCAGCCATCCCGACAAAACTCTGCGTGATATCCGCTCGCCAGCAGACGACGCCCGCCTGCTTCAGAGCAACGCAGACGACTCGCGGAGGAGGTTAACGAAGTCCGCAGAACAGAAAGCGCATATCAGCTCTTCCTTCCTTCTTTCGTAGATGCGCAAAGTCTTCCACGGCGGCACCTGTGTTTGCCGCCGTTGCTGGCGGCGGCCCCTTTGAGGCCCAGATGGCACGTCGTCCTTTCGGCTTCTCCGTGCCGCCGCGCACCGCACTCCTCTGCCGAGCTCGCCCGCCCGCCACGCCGCCAAGGAGGCGCGGGGCGAACTTTCTGCTGCCTCTGCGCCCCCGTCTGCTTCTGCGTACTTCTGCAGCTTCGGCAGTGTTCTCGCGCGGAAGCGGCGTGCGCACTGAATTCATCTGTTATCCGCCACCGTCAGCAGACGGACGCGCGAAGAACGAGCCCCACAAAATGGCGCAGATCCGCAATTCATCGGCAGCGCCTGCTGTACATCTCGCATGCAGGACAGAGGCTGAGAATAACGTACTACAAGATCAACACGGGGGCAACGACAAAACGGGAGCAAGGACGCGTTCATTGTAAAAGACGGAGCTGTCCCAATGCATGTCACTATCGTCATCGTTATCACCATTGTCATTATCAATCAATCAATCAATCAATCAATCAATCAATCAATCAATCAATCAATCAATCAATCAATCAATCAATCAATCAATCAATCAATCAATCAATTCTGGTAGCAATGCAGATGAAGTCATGAAAAAAAAGAGGTTGCCGACTTAAATGAAGAAGAAGAAAAAAAATATGAACAAGAAGGCTGCCGATCAGACAGCTTGACGAGATGACACTCCCATACGTTTGACCAGTCACATTTAACAGCACACAAAAGAGTTAATCACAGACAATGAACGCATCCACAAAAATGAAAAAAAAAAGCTTTCACTCAACTATTACCGGTATGATAAACAGGTAACCAGTATGCTAGCATAGAGTTTCATACAATTACTAGAGCGACACCTGGACCATAGGTTATTACCGGCGACTTCAATGCGCATCATCCGCTATGGGGAAGCTTAAAGATGGACTGTCGAGGAAGACGTGTACTATCTTTCGCGTCGGACCATGAGCTCTGCTGCCTAAATGATGGCACTCCTACTTTTCTGCGGGGATTGACATACAGCAGCTGCCTGGACTTAACTTTTGTTTCAAGATGTCTCAGTGCCAGTGTGAAATGGTTCACGGACAACGAAACGCACGGTAGTAACCACGTTCCAACATATGTTAAAATCGACGGTATACGCAAGTCATACTCTACTACAGTTCTTCATCACATCGACTGGCCTAAATACACGTTGCTCATGGAGAAGAACTGCCAAGAGATCCAGGACTGTCTACCTGGAAACATCGAGAAGCTAATTAACGCCGCTGCTCAAGAAGCCACAAGATCTGTTAGGTCTATTCCTAAATTTTCTGAATTCGAAGCAGAATTGGAGCGGCTTCTAGCGATCCGCCGTTGCACGGAACGAAGGTACAGGTGCACCAAGTCCATCTACGACCTAAGGGAGGCGAGAGGCATACAGAAGAAGATCCAGCGTCGGATCAACTCCCTGAAGTCTCAAAGATGGAAAACCTTCTGTGCTTCCCTTGATCCGCATAAACCCCTGTCACATATATGGAGAACAGTGCGTGGTCTTCGAACATCACCGCAACAACGCCACCCCTTCAATTGCCTGGCTCTCTACCAAGGTCGCAGAGAGATCGACGTAGCGGAGGACTTCTGTTCCAAGGTTGCTGGTCTACCGCCATCGTTCGCTACACGTGATCCCCGTGATGTTCCAATCTCGCGGGATTCTCGTATGGACAATCTGTTTTCCATCGAGGAGTTGCAGGCGGCGTTGGCAGCGTGCAGACGTTCCTCATCGCCTGGACCTGACTGTGTCACATACGCAGCTCTTGGAAATCTTGGTCAGAGAGCCCGGCATGCACTTCTGGACGTGTACAATAATTCATGGCGTGAAGGAGTAGTTCCTGCTGCATGGAAGTCCAGCCGCCTTGTGCCTCTGCTAAAACCAGGTAAATCACCCTTAGACGTGGCGTCTTATCGTCCCATTGCTCTGGCCAGTTGTCTAGGAAACGTGATGGAGAGGATGGTGCTGACGCGTCTAGAGTGGTATCTAGAACACTACAAGTTATACCCTGACGCTATGGCAGGCTTTCGACGCGGACGCTCTTCTGTAGACAACGTCATAGATCTTGTCTCGTCTGTTCAGCACGAAAAAAACCTCAGGAGGCTGTCAACGGCGATGTTCCGGGATGTTAAAGGCACTTATGACAACGTAACCCATCAAGCCATCCTGGACGCCTTGGGCGATGTCGGCCTAGGCGGCCCTGTTTTTGGGTGGATATCCAGCTTCTTGAAGGAAAGGTCATTCTTTGTGCAAACAGAGGATGGTGCGTCATCACAACACAACACCTACCGTGGCGTACCACAAGGCGGAGTCTTGAGCCCCACTCTATTTAACATCGTGCTCATCGACCTGCTTCATACCCTACCGCAATCCGTCCATGAGTCGATTTATGCAGACGATATATGCATTTGGTCATCAGGAGCGACGCGTCCCCAGGTGCGCGCCAGACTTCAAAAAGCGGCCACACTTACATCAGTTATCTTCGAGCGCGAGGTCTGGAAGTGTCCTCCGAGAAGTGCTCTGTAGTCGCTTTCACGCGCAAAGCAATGAAACCTTACGTTATCATAATTAATGGACAGCCAGTTGCCTACGAGAAGACGCACCGCTTTCTACGAATGATAACAGATCGAGACCTTTCCTGGAGTCCTCATATCTCCTACCTAAAAAGGAAATTAGTCATGATAACCCACGTGCTCAGATTTCTTGCGGAAAAGTCACGGGGTGCGTCTTTGAGTGCGATGCTCCAACTCTATAACGCACTGTTCCTCGGTCTCCTGCGCTATAGCTTACCTGTACTGGGTGGGACCGGTAAGGCCAACCTCCGTGCCCTCCAGTCTGTACAAGCTCAAGCGCTGCGAATTTGCCTTGGTCTTCCCAGATGTGCATCTACGGCAGCAACAATAGCCATCGCGCATGACCACCCCATCAACACGTATCTTCAAGTCGACACTTTAAAGATGCACGTCAGGGACTTCGCCCGACTTCCATCGCATCATCTCGCCTCCCTTCCTGCCGCTCGACCTCGTTCAGCGTTTAGCAAGATTATTGCCGCCAATCATGGAACTTTACCGTCAAACTTCACGCCTGCAGCACGACCATCTCTACCGCTGTGGTGCCTCCATCCACTCCAGGCTCTTCTTGTTATTCCAGGTATCAAAAAGAAAACGGAGATGTCAGCTTTCGCCCTCAAACAAACCGTGCTTTCAGTGCTACATGACAAGCACAGAGGACGCATCCACGTTTACACGGACGGTTCTGTCTCCTCTAAACGTTCAGCTGGAGCAGTGGTGATTCCCGCAGAGTCTGTCACCCTCAAGTTCAAGACATCTCACATTGCATCATCGACGGCTGCAGAACTCGCAGCTATCCGTGCTGCTCTGGAGTTTATTGTTCACAAATAATTAGATTCGTGGTCCATCTTATGTGACTCAAAGGCAGTTCTCCAGTGTCTGATGTCCCCTTTCAACCACGGACCAAATGTGCAACTAGTCGCAGACATCCGACTACTCCACCATCACGCAATCAACGAGGGACACAACATCATCTACCAGTGGATACCGGGTCACTGCGGAATTTCGGCAAATGACAGTGCGGATGACGCTGCCCGGTCGGCCCATGATGGTGCCCAGATTATACCCATACTGCTGTCAAGAACAGACGCAGCCACAAGTCTTCGCTCCCTCGCCCGCGAGCTTACGCAAAATCTGTGGAACACCAGTGAATTTACGAACGCACGTCACAGATTGGATCCACGTCTGCAACTCCGCCTACCACCAGGGTAACCACGAGCGGAAGCAACACTTCTGTGCCGCCTGTGGCTCGGCGTGGCATTCAAGAACTCCTATTCATTCCGCATCGGAATGGCCGACAGCCCTACTTGTGACAACTGCGGCTGCGAGGAGACGATTGAGCACCTCCTTTGTGACTGTCCCCGTTACAAAGTGCCAAGAAAAGTGCTCGTGACCGCGCTTGAAAAACTGGGCAATCGCCCCTTTACAGAGGAAAAATTTCTAGGACATTGGTCCAGACGGGCTTCGGCACTCAAGGCCTTAAGAGCTTTGCTGAAGTTTTTAAGGACATGCGAATTGTGCGACCGCCTTTGAATGTTGTAGCGCGTAGTATCGCGTTACTGTGTGATTTTACTGGTTTCCACTTTTTCCCTCTTCTTCTTTCTCCTTTTATTCCCTTTACTCCTTTCCCCAGCACAGGGTAGCCAGCCGGTACTTACACTGGCTAACCTCCCTGTCTTTCCTCCCCTTTGTCTCCTCCTCCTCCTAGAGGGAACTGTGGCGCTGGTGTCTGCGGCAGCTGTAAGCAGGGCGGTTCAGCCACCATGGGAATGATGGGTAGTTACATGGATTTGCCTAAACTTCGTGCTTCTGGCTTTAAAACGGCTTCGTGATTTTGCAAACTGATACAAGAAACTACTGTGCTATAAATATTGAAATAAACATTAATAAAATAAACATTGTTAAAGTAGCCCGCCAGCAGGATTCCAACACAGGACATCCAGCACAGAAGCCCGATATTGAAATCATTACGCCACGGACGCACGGACAAGTCGAATCACTGCAATTGGCAGTGATTATGCGTGGTAGCAGATCCTTATTGTCTTCTGCGTTTAAAAGAAGGTATGAATTACTTTGAAATTTAGGCAACTGAAGGCAGACAATGGATAATAAACGAAGCCACAAGAACGTATGAAGCCAGAAGCACGAATATCGGGCAAATCCATGTACTAGCCATCATTTCCCATGGTGGCCCAGCGATCGCAGCGCTAGAGTTCTTTCTAGCAATTATTCTGGGAAACTCTTAGCGCTGGAGTATTCAAAGTTGAGATAAACAGCATGGTTGTGATTCATGTTCAGTTGCATAATACGATTGTGTAGGAAACAAAAACGATACAAAGAAACAAACTTCAGAAAAGCGTGCTTAAGTTCTAGTGCAGTTAAATCTTATAACATCATATCAGGATCAGAACGGTAATTTAACAGTTTGGGAATGGTACTTATTAGCATCTGTTCACCGGAATTAGTTCAATTTAGTGGCACATTCCAGCACTCACAATGCCGTATATCATATTATATGTGTGCGCGTGTAATTTAACCTTCGTAAGGCAAATTAGATAAGTAGGGTGTAGGTATTTACATACGTGGGAAAGGAGAAATTGTTTTTTTTTTCGGCAACCACGGCACCAACTTTGGTGAGATTTGTTCCATATAAAAGAAAAGTTAAAATTTAGTGACTGGTGGAAGCGGATGTTTGATTTAGACCGTCCATTTTTCTATGAAAATTGCTGGAAATCGCAAATTTTCAGAAAACGAAACAATCAAGCTTACAACTCGGTAACTCAGCAATAAAGAATGATATCACAATTCTGCATATTGTACTAATAGCACATCTAAAGCGGTCAAGAGTGTTCTATAATACATGGCTCTTAAATGCAACACTAATATGTGAGTAGGACTTCCGCGAAACCCTCATAAACATTATAAGAAACTCATGTAAGATAAAAATTGATGTAGAAAATTTGTCCGCTTTGAATGTTCTAACCTATGCGGTTTACAGAACTGCTGTATCTGTTCGTGATGCAGAGTTAAGAATTTTCAGCCTTCATGATACTATTTTGTGAAACCTAACAATTTTTGGCAATCTTTGCAAAATAATATCGCAGGCCTTAAATCAAAATTTTGCTTCCAAAATTTGCTATAATTTAATTTTCTCTGTCAAATAAAACAACTTTAATTGATATCGGTCCAGGGGCTATCCGAGCTAAAGCTTCCTCTTAAAATAAAGCTTCAGCTCGGACCCAACTCCGATGCCGCCTATTCAAGTCCATTCAACTCCGAGGACTTTAATTGTTTAAGTTCTTCCGACCACTTTTTTTTTTTTTTTTTTTTTGCGGAGGACCCCCACATTGGCGATTTTAATTGCGTTGAACAAGTGCCGCTGGAAAAGCAAAAAAACTATAAATGTGTTTGAGTAGACTGGCAATAAGAGGTTATGACTAGACTGTCGGACTAGGTGGTTCATGATGAGTAACTGGCAGCGCACTAAAACGTAACGGAGTCAGGACGAGTGAGACACACATGTGAGTCTCACTTTTGTCCAACTTTCATGCGCTGCAAGTTATTCGTCGTTATGGTCATTAACATCGATAGCCCAATTAGATCCTTCGGAAGGTTTAATTCTCTCTGCAGGTATGCACACCTATCAGTGCAATATGCGTCAACCGAACGCGCCCGTGCACAGTGCACCTCAAGATTTTCCTAATCTCTCCAGCAATTCTTTGTGCCGACCTCGAGACAGTTTCTCTTCTTTTGGCTCGCAACCGTTTTGTTCAGATAGACTAGCCGGGCGTCTGTGCTAAGCATTAGACGAAATGTGCGTGTTCACGTTGTTGGAGCAACGATTACACGGCATATATGGGATACAACACTGTTCTCGCCTGCGCTTTTGGAATTACCTGGCGTCAGCGTTATTTCAATGTATGATCATAACACGCCCCGCGTTCTCCCACGAAGTATTGACCGAACACTTTTTATTTTTGGAGAACACAGCACTTAGACGTAAACGTTCAAAGGTGGTTTTGGGGGAGGGGCTGAGGGATGCCATCAGGTACAGCTTGCGTCCGGCGCGTCTCTGGAGGCGTGTTGGGGAGGATGTATAAAACAGGTATTGCACGTGCCCAATACAAAGTTATTCATAACTCACGCCTTTTGCTGTGTCTGGTACTCCTTATTCACTACGACGTGACACAGGGAAGTATTGAATGAAGGAGCGAATGAAATAAGAATTGAAAGAAGACACGAACGTGTACGGGAGTGAATGAAAGAAGGATGGCGGCACCGACGCTGGGAATGCGCATCGAGAGTCCGTATAATTAACATCTCATTAAAAGGGAAAGATTTTGGCCAGAAATTATAAGGCACCGCTAACTCTCGAAGCACTTACCTTCTGACACACTCATTTATCAAATTGAAGATTCTGCGTCCCGTATCTTCCACAAAGTTACCATGTCGTGAACACATTAACGCGCTCAACACATCTCGAGCTTTGTGTTAGATACCTCAAAAGTGGGTGAAGTGACCTATGATTCAATAAATAAATAATGTATGACCGACGGTGGAGTCAAACCTCTGTCCTCCAGCACAGCGCCCTAATGCTCTAACCATTGGCCACGATTTTTATTTTCTTTGTTGCCTGTACAATTTCAGTGCAATAAATTCACAAGCAGTGATACTGTAGTTCCATTTGTTTTCTTTAAATAACACGCACCAACATCAATAAACAAAAGAAAGGGCGGAAGCTTTCTCAAGCATGCAAGTTCATCTAATACGGTGAGCCAGTGTGGTACAGATCAGGTTGAGCTCTGTAGGCCTTTCGGATGTGTGCAACGCTTTCAATGAAGTTTTCTCTTGCAGAACACGCCTTAAAGGGACTGACAAGTGGCCAGAATGTGTTGTGAGACGTTGGTGGAAATAAAATGACCATGATTTATAGCGACAGAATGCAGCACGCTGTGCGCGGTTTAAGTAGGAATCATAATTTTAAATTGGCAAGAAAGTCTCAAAAACCAGTAAGTGGCGAGGCCTGTTGGTGAAATTTTGGTACTTCATATGTAGTCTATAAGAGTATGTAAGTCGGCTGTTATTAAGTACAACATAATTATTGCTTAGAATTACAGTTGCTATATTATTAGACACTTGAGCTTCATTCTATGCTTCGCAAATCAAAAGCGAGCGCATGGCTACGGCAGCAGGCTTAACTCCGCATCACGTGTAAAAGCGTCTTTTCGTTTTCGTTCTGATTGGTTTCGTTTTGACTGGTTAAATACCGAAGCAGTTAGACAGGAAACCACGAAAACGCGTAGCCATTATCGCAGAAGTACTTTAACACATCGGAAAACATGAATCGCAGGAACATCGACATGATAAACAAAATAATACTTCCTCACACCTACGGCCGCACTTGTAATCTGCCTCCCACGAATGCCGACGTATAATCGCTATCACGCTCGCCTATCACCGTTTTCAGCATTCTTTCAGTGAACGACTACATTATCACTACAGATCAAAAAATTCTGATGAAAAAAATTTTTTTTCAAGGCGTTTCTCGCGTTACCACTTCATGATTAGACATTCTGACCGGTGAGCTTTCCATTGCATAAAAAAAAAAAAACATGTACCATGAAATTTGGTTGTCAGACCATTTAGGGTGGGCACCGTGTATTTGCATTCTTTGTTTTTTCGGAGACGGCGAAGGCCAACGACCATGAAAATGCCGCAAGGGACATCGTCCTCATTGTCTCTATATAGCAAAGACTCCAATTCTATGTGATGTTATGGGAAGCCCTTTTTTTTTCTTTGCCTGTGCACTGAAGTACTTCCCAATTAAATATTGCATCCCAGTAATCTTGAATGGTTCTTCTAATGTTGCCGATGTTTCCTATGTTTATTTATATAATATTTTATTTCTTATTTATTTTATTTATTATTATTTACTTATGTTGCAGAGGATGCAGCTGAGTGTTCGTGCCAAAAAGATAAGCCGTGCGTGCTCTATCTCGCGCCAGAGTCGCTCTTTGAAACGCCCGCGCGTGCGTCACGTGCCAGTTCCTCGCACATTCTTCCCTCGGGACAACTGTATAGCGCTGTGTACTGAGACGCTGCACTTCACTGCCTTCGGAATCGGCGCACACTTTCGTTTATACACTGATCACCTCAAAAGTGGGCGAAGTCTGCCTATAGAATGCTATCGAGTTAAACAAAGAACGAAAGAGGGAAACAAAGCCACCGACCGAAGGGCGGAAAACGTGTAACGTCAAGTTCCGCGAAAAAAAAGAAAGGGGGGGGGGGGGGACCGCCGCGCGTCTCCGCCGAAACGGCATCGCGCTCCGCTGACTTCCGAGCCCGATGGACTGGCCTGTAGCGTCACCACGGAGCGCGCGCGCGATCACGTCGAAGGCGCATCTCCTCCGCTCCTGCTGTTCCGGAGAACTCTGCAGCTATCTTGGTGCCACCGGAGGAAGGCTCGGCTGTGCGTGCGTGGGCGCCTCTCGGGATGCGCCTACGTAGGTGAGACGGGGTCTGACGAATTTCGATGTATGGGCCCGTTCTGTATGCGTCGAGCGTTGTCGCGTTCACTTTTTGCCTTGCTTTATGGAAGATGGGAAGTAAGACAGCAAAAAGGAAGAGAAATTTCAGCCTTCTTCCGTTTTTTGCCTGATGGCGAATGTCAAAACATTATCGACGCAGCTTCGTCTGTATGTATGTATGTATGTATGTATGTATGTATGTATGTAAGTATGTATGTATGTATGTATGTATGTATGTATGTATGTATGTATGTATGTATGTATGTATGTATGTATGTATGTATGTATGTATGTATGTATGTATGTATGTATGTATGTATGTATGTATGTGCGCGGCAATAGTATAGTGCAGTATGTTTATTTGTGACTCCGTATGGGGGGTATATATACCGTCAGCCACAGGTGTGTGAATGGGACACGTAATTTGCGAAATATCTGAACTTCCGGAATCCCTGGGTACATGGATTTGAACTAACTGTTTCTGGGTGTAACAGCCTTTGCGACTTTCTCGTGATCCATTAAGTTATATAGAAGCGTCATCACTTTAACAGAGCAGAAATTCTACCACAGAAGTGGCGTGCTGTGAACTTTTGTGACCGACTGTACGTGTACGCATGAGTACTTGTTCAACAGCATTGGCAATATTTTCATTGTCCGTTTGCTTCGTATAGTGTGTAACTAAAAAAATCGAGACCCTCGGTTCCCATTATTTTTAGCGCTGACTACTACATAACGTGTCTGGAAACAACCTAGGAAGCCTTGCAGGACACTTGCGTTCCTAGTACTTGATTGCTATTGTCTATACACAACGACTTCTCCGAGATAAGGTGGCCTGGCCGTCTGCAGGATTATCTGACTGATATATCTCGGTTGCTCGGTTGCCAAAGTCAGAAGTTCAAATCTTCGTTTTTTTTATATATATAAATCTAAAGGTGATAAGCTCGAATTCACCTCCTCCAGTACACTACGTCTCCAGGCTTGGAGTGGAGCCTGACACCAGCAAAAGATGCCGAGAGCGAGTGTGGCTATACTAATCCAGGTACGACCAAATTAGGAATACCAGCTAAGCTTCAACAAAAGACACTCCTTCACCAGAACAGGAATTGGCCTCCCTGGTGCAGTATTAGGCCACTCCCTCCCTAACGACTCATTCGATCAACCAATGACCCTCAGTCCTAAGCAGCGGCGGAGCACCTGACCAAGGCGGTGGTCAGACCTGTAACGCAGCATGGGGTGCTAAGAATATCTGGATCTGCACAGTTCGCCAATGAAAACTGACACTCGCAACGTATAACACCCGAACTCTATCGAGTGAAGCTAGCTTAGCAGGTCTCTTTGAGGAACTGTCAGGCGTTGTTTGGGATATCATTGGCCTTAGATTAGAAGAACTGGCGAGGCTTATACAGTGCTAACGGCCACGTCTTCTGCTATATAGGTGTCCCAGATAAGAAGCAATATGGGGTAGGATTCCTAATCCATAAGGACATAGCGGGCAACATTGACGAATTCTACAGCATTAATGAGAGGGTTGCAGTAGTCGTAATAAAACTTAATAAGTAAGACGTATAGAATAAAGGTAGTACAAGGCTACGCTCCAACCTCCCGTCATGATGATGATGCAATAGATCAGTTTTATGAAGATACTGAATTAGTCATCAGAAAAGTGCGAACTCAGTATACTGTAGTCATGGGCGACTTCAATGCAAAAGTGGGAAAAAAGCAGGCTGGTAAACAAGCAATTGGCAGCTACGGCGTCAATTCTAGGAACACTGCAGGAGACATACTGGTAGAATTCGCAGAAAGGAATGCTCAGAAGTATTTAGGACGGGTCAGATTTCCAAGGCAATGAAAATAGCTTCAATTAGAACTATTTACAAAAACGGTAAAAGGCAACGGTGTGAAAACTATGAAACCTATAGCAATACCTTTGCGAAAAGTTTCATCTGTTGTCTATTCACAGCATGGGTTTCGTTGCAAGAGAAGTACAATCACACTACTAGAAGAACTTGCAGATGTAGTTAGCAGTGAAATAGATAAAAATAATATAGTAATTGGGCTTCTTATAGATCTCAAGAAAGCGTTCGACACATTAGATCATGAAATACTCCTTGGAAAATTAGCTTAAATAGTATTCCGCGGGCTTTTCATAAAGGTTTTTAAAGACTACTTCAAAAATCGATATCAGGTCGTTCGAATTCAATATATAGAGAGTGAGGCAATACACATAAAGCATGGAGTCCCACAAGGATCCGTACTAGGCCCATTGTTTTTTAATTTGTATGTGAACGATTTAGCCCATCTAGCGCTGCACTCAAAGTTATACCAATTTGCTGACGATACTGCTTTAGCACTACCTCATGAAAATTTTAATGAGTGCATTACTTTGTTACGGGAAGATATATACAAAATAATGGCATGGTTTGAGAACAACCACATATTTGTGAACAAAGCAAAAACACAGTTAATCTGCTTTCACAGCCCGTACAAAAAAGTGCAGCTAACTGAACATCTATACTTGTATAGTGAACGATTCATTGAGTGCTCTTGCCAAAGTATGCAGTAGGCCACAAAAATAAGGTACCTTGGTGTTGTTTTCGATGAATATTTCTCATTTGTCCATCACATGCAGCATGTAGCGAAAAGACTCCGAGCAGTATGTGTAGTCATGTACAAAATCAGATCAGTATGTGACGTCAGGTTAAGAAAACTCACATGTAAGGCTCTAGGTGAAACCGTATTACCGTATGGCATTACGATCTAAGGACTTGCTTCGCCATATAGACTAAACGTTTTAAATAGAATAATACAAAAAATAACGAATAACATCGCGTATGGAACAAACAGCAACTCCGACAGCCACAGTGAGCTGATGGCAGAACATGGTATATTCTGTGGTATTCATGAAGCATTATATTGATGAATCCTTTAAAACAAGAGACGTAGAAACTCGTGATCTGCGCAAGACTGAGACATTCGTTCGGGCTAAAGCGTTCACGAACTATGGTAAGGGAACGAGATCATTTTATCTGCCGTTCTACATTAATAAAATACAAGAAGTTCACAGAGTATCGTCATTCAGTAAAATAAAAGATTTTGTGCGTCGCACGGTTCTGACAAGTGGCTGGGAATAATAGAAGAAAGCCATGTGACAGGTCTTCTTCTGATGAACTGTCGCTAACACTTGTACAAACCAGACTAGAGTATTGTATTCTTTCAATGTGTATTGTGTTCTTTTTACTTTCTAGTAATTGGTGACTGCTACTCTTCCAAAACATTTACAACTGTAAACTGTATATGATGAAATGGAGGGTTGTGCTGTACATACATTTTGCTGCTGTAATATGTCTTTGCTTAAACTATTGCTCGTGTAGGAACAAATACTAGAAATTAGCCGAGCGATGGAGTCAAAAGGAGAGGGAATGGCCGGGAAGAGGGAGGGAAATGTTGTACTTGTATTATGCGTTGTTGAAGGCAACTGCACAGTGGTCCGCATAAAAGCATCGATGCTTTCGAGGACTACAGGTCACTGTTTGTGGCACATATAAGAAATTTAATTTTCTTATTCTACTCTTTATTCTTAATTTTCGCTCTCCCTATTGTTTCCTCTGTTCTTAGAGCCCAAGACTCTGTCATTCGGGCCATAGCACTGCCCAGTCCTGTTCAAAAGCATCATTGCTTTTGCGGGCTGACAAAATATTTGATTGTATGTTTTATGTTCTAATAAAGAAAGAAGAAGAAGAAGCTGCGAATAATCAACACCTTATTCAGGAAGCGTAGCAACAGGAAGTGGACCTGGAAAAGCCATAATGGTGAAACAAGAAATGAAATAGATTCCATATTTCTACCGATCCCAGCATAGTGGATGATGTAAAAGTGTTAGGTATGGTAAAGTGCAGTGATCCTAGGTTAATGAGGGTTAGGATTCACTTCAATTTGAACAGAGAAAGAGTAAAATTGGTCAGGAAGAAACAGGCCAAACTAGACGCACTAAGAGTAAACGCAGGCCAATTCAGGCTGGTACTTGCAAATAAATATGCAGCCTTAGAACAGAGAGATGAAGATGACATTGAGGTAATGAATGAAACCGTAACTAGGCTGGCTTCAGAAGCAGCAATTGAAGTGGGAGGTAAGGCACCAAGCTCTCCCAAGCAACAAAGGATCTAATAAAGATACCACAAAGAATGAAAGTGTCCAACTCAAGAGATCAGATAGAATTCGCGGAAGTGACGCAATTGGTCAACAAGGAGAAAATAAGGGTTATACGAAATTATAACGTGAGAAGGACTGAGGAAGAAAAGAATGGACGCAGTATGAAATCAGTGAGAAGGAAGCTTGGCATAGGACAAACCAAGATGTATGCACTGGAAGACAGCAAGGTAATATCATCAGCAATCTCGAAGATATAGTAAAAGCAGTGGAAGAATTTTATACTGCTTGTACAGTGCGGAGAGAAGCCACGATACCTCCATTCGAAGTAGTAATTAACAGGATACAGAGGCTCCTTTTATAACTAGCAATGAAGTTAGAAAAATCTTGCAAGACATGAAACGGGGAAAAGCGGCAGGAGAAGATGGAATAACAGTCGATCTAATCTCAAAGATGGAGGAGACATAACGATTGAAAAATTGGCAGATGTCCATACGAAGAGTCTATCGACTTCAAGGATCCCAGAGGACTGGAAGAATGCCATTATACTAATCCACAAAAAGGGAGACGTTTAAGACTTGAAAAAGTATAGGCCCATTAGCTTACTTCCAGTATTATATGAGATATTCACCAAGATGATTTCCAATAAGTGAAACACTGGACTTCAGTCAACCAAGGGTACAGGCAAACCTCAGGAAGGGATACTCTATACATTGGCTCACATCAATGTCATCAAACCAGTAATCGAGAAATCCGCAGAGTAATATCAGCTTCTCTGTATGACTTTCATATAGGTTACGAAAATGCATTTGATTTACTAAAGATACCAGCAGTTATAGAGGCCTTACGTAATCCAGGAGTATACAGGAGGAATACGCGAATAACTTGGGAAATATCTAGAAAGATTCCACAGCTACCTTGGTTCTTCACAAGAAAGGCGGAAAGTTACCTATCAAGAAAAGGTCAGGCAAGGAGACACAATCTCTCCAATGCTGTTCACTGCGTGCTTGGAAGAAGTATTCGAGCTATTAAACTGAGAACGCTTAGAACTGAGGATAAATGGCGAATATCTCAGCAAGCTTCGGTTTGTAGACGACATTGTCCAGTTCAGCAACACTGGGGACGAGTTACAATAAATGATTGAGGACCTTAACAGAGAAAAGTCTAAGAGTGGGGTTCAAGACAAAGATAATGTTCAATAGCCTGGCACGGGAACAAGAGTTCATGATCGCCAGTCAACCTATAGAGTCTGCGAAGGAATACGCTTACCTAGGTCAATTACTCACAGGGAGCCCTGATCATCAAAGAGAAATTTACAGAAGAATAAAAATGGGTCGGATCGCATACGGCAGACATTGTCAGATCCTGACTGGAAGCTTAAGATTATCACTGAAAAGAAAGATGTACAGTCATTGCATTTTACCGGTGCTAACACATGGGGCAGAAATGTAGAGACTGACAAAGAAGCTCGAGAAAAAGTTAAGGACCGCGCAATGATCGATGGAACGAATAATGTTAGTCGTAGCGTTAAGAGACAGGAAGAGAGCGGTGTGGATCAGAGAGCAAACGGGCATAGCCGATATTCCAATTGACATTAAAAGAAAAAATGGAACTGGGCAGGACGTGTAACAGCGTAGGTTAGATAACCGGTGTACCATTATGGTTACAGAATGGGGGCCAAGAGAAGGGAAGCGCAGTCGAGGACGGCAGAAGGCTGAAATAAGCAAATTCGCAGGCGTTAGTTGGAATCGGTTGGCGCAGGACAGGGGTAATTGGAGATCGCAGGGAGAGGCCTTCGTCTTGCAGTGGACACAAAATATGTTGATGATGATGATACACAACGGAATGATGATGATGATCCTTGACGGAATAGTATCAACAATTGCTGTCCTGGCCTAAAGTTCATAAACTGGAATACGGGCTGGACATTTCCGATCGCAGTCAATATAATGGACAGTCTAAGGACTAGAAACAGTCCATAGAAATTATCTGCATACATGTACACATCACATATCTCTAATAAATTCAGTAAAAAAATTAAGAAATATTTGCCGCGGGTACGTCGAATTTTCTTGCCCAGTAACTTCCTTCATCGAAACGTCGTATTTCGCTCCTTCTCATAGGAACACGCTATTCTGGAGCTCCGAAAAGAGAAACCGTTTCGTAACGTCACCGACTTCATGCCAACTTCGAAGTTCCACTAGCTCATTGCTCCGATCGCTTGCTCATCGAAAGACGCCAGTCGCAGAAACCATCGGCATGACGACAAAATCGGTGTCGGCCTCTGACGTAAGCTTCAGCCTCGTCACGCTTCCGCGAACAAACCTCTCAATAACGCGAAGGGGCGGAGCCTCGCTAGAACCCGCCTTAGCCACACCCGCCGGCGTCCAATGACGACCCGCGTCAGGTG
The DNA here is from genome assembly GCF_050947875.1 of Dermacentor variabilis. Lineage (NCBI taxonomy): Eukaryota > Metazoa > Arthropoda > Arachnida > Ixodida > Ixodidae > Dermacentor > Dermacentor variabilis. The sequence goes on along the minus strand of NC_134574.1, from coordinate 165,639,621 downwards.
CACGCGGGCTCTTATTAGCGCCGCTCCGCCGCGCACGGCAGTGACGCGGTGACCCGAGCGAAAAATAACCTCCGCATTTAATTTTCTTTTTTTTTTTTCAGTTCGAAGCGCGCGCGCACGCGCACGCACAAGAGCTGCGTGGTACAGTGCGCGAGGTTTTCTATAGTTTGCGTTTTGTGTTTCGCATTCTTCGTTCTGCGCGGCGGTGCGTCTTTGCGTCGGAACCGCGGCGAAGAAAAACGCGTCGGATAGAGTGGCCACGGTTGACGGCTGGCGCGTAGCCGAGCGTCTCGCGATGGCGGCTGAAGAGAGAAATAAAGACAGAGAAGGAAAGAAAGGAAGGAGAGGGCACAAAGTAAGTTGACATGCCAGGCCAACGCGCCCGCGTCGAGCTGTCTCCCGTCAATCTTTCTTTCATGAGCCCTCTTCCGAGTCGCTATGCGCGTTTCCGACAACTGCGGGCCGCTTTTGATGGGCGCGAAAGAGAGAGAAACTCAGCGGCGGAACGACAGAAGGAAGGAAATAAAGAGTACGTAGAAGAAATGAAGGAAGGAAGGAAGGAAGGAAGGAAATAAGGAATGAAAGAAGGATTATACCGGATAGATCCGAAAGTAAGGATGGAAATTAATATTGTTAGTGCAATATTTATTTGGACTCGTTGCATTGTTGAACGCCCCCGAAATTCTTCATTCGCTCCGGCGTGAATTTCTGGCTTTACGTTTCACGTGTTATCGCGTTATCTGGTATGCTTTGCGGTTGATTAAACAAATTTAAATTCTATTTTGCCTTAAGGATGAGGCAGCTAGCACTTAGCGTATAAAGGGGCGCACCAGGGTCACGTGCTATTTCGTATTAGTCGGGACAAATTAGAGTCGTAAGATGTTATTACGTTACTTACTCACCATGCATAATTTGCGAGAAAGTAACGTTAGATTTTTCGTTAGACTATACCAGCTCGCACTTTGACTATCCATTATGCGTCGAGCTGCACCATCGTACGATTTGAGCCGTGCAGAAAAAGCCAGCCTTTCGATGCCGTAGGGAGTATATTCGAGTCCTTAATTTGCAACCTTCATTTTAACTGTCTATTCTTCTTTTATTATCACGCTTCGCGCCCAGGGACTGAAAACGATAACTTACTACTTGTCCAAAGATGAAGGACAAAGAGAATGGAAAGGAAAGTAGATCGTTAGAAAAATATGGCCCCGGTTTCGGTTCGCTCTAGAGGGGGAAGGCGATGCCACAGCGCACGTGATAACTCACTTAGGGAGGGCGCCTGGGCCGTCCAATAGAGGGCGACTATATTAGAAGTAATATAAGTTATAGAGCGGAATTATATGTGAGAAAATCTCTCCGTGACGATCTCTACATAGACAGGGCGCGAAATATAGCGTAGAAACCACGTAAGGCGTATTTTGTAAGCGTTTCGCACTATCCATGCAGAGGCAAATGAAGACGCGTTAACCTTGCCTGATGCCGTGATGGCTGAGCGAGAGCAAGAGCATTTGAGGATGCTTGCTTGCAAAACATAACGCTTATAACGTGCCTTCGACCCGATCTTAACTTCTGCCGTTTAGCTGAAACAACGAACGTTCGTTCCCTAAATTCGAAAATCTTCCATGATGTCGAAAAAAAATATGTTTGAAAGAGCTGTGATAACGAGCTGGTAATGTGACAGTGTACCTGTGTTCTTTTTCTTTCTTGTTTGACCTCTCAAAGCGGCAGATGACACAGATGTTGCTTGCACGTTTTGTGCGATTAAGTAGCGGTGGCACGTATACCCTTGGTGTTTTCTAGATCTTATTAATTGACGGCTCCCACTGCGAGAAAATATTGAAAATACTAAACTTTGAGCCATTGATCACTACACTCGCGTTAGTTGACTGTCGGCTGCCGCGGTGAACCATTCAAGGACTCATTTTTTTTTCTCGCGACGTGCAGAGATGAAGCAGAAAATTAGACAATCCTCGTAGCTGTATACTTATGACTTGAGTTTTTGCAACCTGCTGCATCTCACCGTTGAGGCATAGACGTTACGCAGGTTTGTGCGTCGAGTCCAACCGAACACCGTATGTATTTCCAACGACTCTGCAGATGCCAAGCCGACCAAGCGCCCCCCCCCCCCCCGGAGGGGGGGGGGGCGCATCAAAAGACATGGCTTGCGCGTCGTGCGTGATAGTAACGCCTTTCGATTGCCTTCCGTTATGGAGTCGTGATATGTAAGCCGTGCGCCCTGTCCGCCGCGACCCGGCGTCGCGCGATGCCACCGCAGCCGCTTTGACCGCACCCTGTGTTTGGATCTGACTTGCTGGTACGATCTGTTGGGAACTCGGCGCTGACGCCCGTGGTTGTACCTGGGTCGCAAGCCCCAAGGGTAGCGTTGGCCTGGCGGCCTGGGGTACAACTGGAAGCATCCGAAGGTCCCGGCAAAGCATGAGTCGACTGGTAACAACGAAACAACTTGTTTATTTTAACATCGCAAAGAGTTGGTGGTCAGGTTTGACCGAAGTAGAGAGACGGGAGAGCACTTCACTCAACAGAAGAAATCGGAGCCCTCCCTTCTGGCGTCCGGGGGCAGCTGTTTTTATACTCTCGCAGTTGAGGGCAAGAAGGAACCCCTCAAAAGACGAGCACGTGAATGTACAATGGGCTAATGGTGACGCACACTGTCGTAGCGATGCCGTAGCACCATGTCGAGCACGATCTCGTAGCACCCTGTCGTGGCGCTGCCGGTCGGACACAATGACTGTAATGAGAGGATGGTCCCTGCTTTGGCATCGCCTGTTTCGGGCATAATGACTGGAACGAGATCCCTGCTTTGGCATCGCCTGTTTCGGGCACAATGACTGGAATGAGATCCCTGCTTTGGCATCGCCTGTTTCGGGCACAATGACTGGAATGCGAGGATGATCCCTAGGCGGTCGCATCGCCGCAGTCGCGCCTGGAAACACCTGGCGATGAGTGTTGTGGCGACGACGATCGGGCCAAAATGTCTGCCGCCCCGCCGCAGTCGCGCCGGCAAAACCACGTGTCGCAGGCGAAACGCAACAGACCGCCCCGCCGGGGGAAGGAGATCCCGATGGACAGGGGACTGCATCCGCTGTCCGGAGGGATGTCGCTCGATGATGCTCATAACCGAAGTCGGGCGTCCCTCGACGTTTCTTGAGCGCAGCGCACAGAGAAGGCCTCGTTCTCTTGTTCAGGTTCGCACGGGACACTGCAAAGTGACTTCGGGAGAGTTCACATTTTTGTTCTCGTTCCCGGCAAGCGTTAGAACTACGCTGAAACTCAACCGCTCAGTCAGCAAGCACGGCACAACCCTCACTAAGCCCTGCCAGGCTCTTTCCCCTTTTTATACCACTGCCTAGTTCCTTACAGTAGTCTAGCATCACTCAGAACGCGTCCACAAATTGAAAAATTGCACTAGAAAGCATATCATCACTTTGAAACACTAAACAAAAGCAATATGTTAAAAAAAAATCCTGCCTCAGGAAGAAAACATCAGTAACAAACAATTTTGAGGCTGATTCCTACGTTAGGGGCTTCGACTTAAGCCATCGGCGTTACCGTTGAGACTCCCCTTTTTGTAACGCACCTCAAAGGAATATTGTTGTAAAGCGAGGCTCCAGCGCAGGAGGCGGCCATTTTTGGGAGAGATGGTCTGCAGCCATTGGAGAGGGCAGTGATCCGTCTCAATGATAAACCTCGAGCCGGCTAGATAGCATGACAATTTCTGAACGGCCCACACGAGACATGCACACTCTTTCTCGGTGGCGCTATACGCCTGCTCACGACTGGTCAGCTTACGACTAGCATACAGGACGGGGTGTTCTACTTCTCCATTTTCCCGTTGGCACAGTACAACGCCCATGCCTCGCTCACTAGCATCGCACTGAACAATGAACCCTTTTGTATAGTCTGGCGATCGTAGCACAGGCTGGCTTGTTAGGGCACTCTTTAGGGCGCTAAAAGCTCTTTCCTTGGTCTCGTCCCAGACGACTGTTTGAGGCTCTGTCTTTCTTAGAGCATCCGTCAGGGGAGCCGCGATATCAGAGTACCTAGGGATGTACCTCTGATAGTAGCCGGCGACACCCAAGAACGACCGAATATCGGTCTTTGTGCGCGGTTGCGGAAAGTCTCGCACAGCGGCCACTTTTATTTCAGAGGGGCGGCGACGACCCTGACCAATCACGTGACCGAGGTAGACAACCTCGGCCTGTGCTAACTGGCACTTAGGAGCCTTGACTGTCAAGCCCGCTTCGCGCAGGCGGGTTAGCACTGCCCGCAAGTGTGCCATATGCTCAGACCAGGATGCGGAGAATATCGCTACGTCGTCTAGATACGGTAAAGCGAATTCTTGCTGTCCCCGCAACACTTTATCCATGAGACTTGAAAAACAGTATGGCGCGTTCTTCAAACCAAAACTCAACACTTTAGGACGGAATGTTCCCATTGGTGAAATGAACGCCGCATACCTACTAGCCTCTTCTGTAAGTGGAACCTGCCAATAACCCCTGACAAGATCTAGGGTGGAAATAAACTGAGCGCTACTAACTTTCTCAAGGCGCTCCTCGATGTTAGGGATCGGATAAATTTGATCCTTAGTGATGGAATTAAGCCTGCGGTAGTCGACGCAAGGACGAGGTTCCTTGCCCGGTACCTCAACTAAAATCAAAGGGGAGGTATAATCACTCTCACCTGCCTCAATAACACCGAGCTGTAGCATTTTCTTTACCTCAGCCTCCATAATATCGCTCTGGCGGGGTGACACCCGATACGCCTTGGATCGTACTGGCTCTGGGGAGGTAAGTTCTATATCATGAGTAAGTACCGAAGTCCTACCAGGCCTCTCAGAGAACAGACCTTGAAACTCTTGTAATAGCTGGTGTAATTCGGTTTTCTGCTCAGGCGACAGCGGTGCTTTACTGATAAGGTCACTAATGACTTGACCGGTGTCTTCCCTGTTCGTCACTGAGCCTAGTCCTGGAAGCTCGACCGGAAGCTCTTCAGGAACGTTTACCATCATGCACACCACTGCTTCCCTTTGTCTATAAGGTTTGAGCAGATTACAGTGGTAAACTTGCTGTGCTTTCCGCTTTCCTGGCAGACTTACCACGTAGTTAACGTCCGACAGTTTCTGAACAATTCGTGCTGGGCCCTCCCACTGCACGTCTAGTTTGTTGTTTAGCGATGTGCGCAATATCATGACCTCATCGCCCACCTCAAAACGACGGGCCCTGGCTGTCCGATCATAATAAACCTTGGCCCTCTGCTGGGCCTTTGTCATTGCTTCACCTGACAACTCCTGTGCCCTTCTTAAGCGTTCGAGGAGCTTAAGCACGTACTCCACCACGACTGGGTCGTCGCCCCTACCTTCCCATGATTCTCGAAGCATGCGAAGCGGAGATCGAAGCGAGCGACCGTACACCAGTTCAGCTGGCGAAAACCCCGTAGCCGCATGCGGCGCGGTCCTTAAAGCAAACATCACCCCAGGCAGACACAGCTCCCAGTCAGTTCGATGTTCAAAACACAACGCTCTCAACACGCGCTTCATGACGGAGTGGAGCTTCTCAACGGAATTCGACTGTGGGTGGTACACTGAGCTGTGTAACAGCTTTACCCCACACCTTTCGAGAAAAGTTGTCGTCAAAGCGCTAGTAAACACTGTGCCCTGATCTGATTGGATTTCCGCAGGAAAACCAACTCGCGCAAATATGGACAGTAGTGCATTAACTATCTCAACTGAGCTGAGTTCTTTAAGCGGCACTGCTTCAGGGAACTTTGTCGCTGGGCAGATCACAGTCAAAATGTGTCTGTACCCCGTGGCTGTTACCGGCAGAGGTCCCACAGTATCAATAACGAGCCGTCTAAAAGGCTCCGTAATGATAGGTACCAATTTCAACGGCGCCCTCGATTTGTCCCCTGGTTTGCCCACCCGCTGACAAGTGTCACATGTCCTCACGAAATGGTCTGCGTCCCGAAAACACCCTGGCCAATAGTACTCTTGCAAGAGACGGTCCTTAGTTTTCTTAACTCCTAGGTGTCCGGACCACGAACCCCCATGTGACAAGCGCAACAGATCCTGACGATAGCATTGAGGCACGACCAGCTGATCGAACTCCACTCCTCTTCGGTCTAGATACTTCCGGTACAGGACTCCACCTCTTTCCACAAAACGCGCAGTTTTCCTGGCGATACCTTCTTTGACATTGCAGCGCACGTTTTCCAGGCTGCCATCCTTTTTTTGCTCGGCTATCAAAGCCGTCCGGCTGACTTTTAGCAACCTATCAAGTCCGTCTGACGTAGGCGCGATGAGCAAATCAGTAGATAGCTCTTCTAACTTTCCCGAATCGGGATTTTCCTCTCCAGTATCTGGCGCCTTCAACGCTACAGACTCAATTTTATTCAGTTCGGGCGTGCTCTGAATATCAGCTTGCTGCGCCTCTGACCCTTTTTCGTTGTTTGATAACGTCGGCCCCGCAACTACCGCCTTTGCAGCGAGCTCCCGAACCTTCGATCTGGTTAAGGCCTGAACACTAGCTTCACCAAACAAAAGCCCCTTCTCGCGCAGGAGGTGATCGGACCTGTTTGAAAATAGGTACGGGTACTGGGGTGGCAGCATAGATGACACTGCCGCCTCTGTCTCAAGCGCTCCGAAAGGTCCTTCAATAAGCACCTTTGCTACTGGCAGACACACGCTATGAGCTTCCACGGCTTGCTTGATCCACGCGCACTCGCCCGTGAACATATGGGGTTCTACATAAGACGGGTGAACTACATCCATTGTAGCTGCGGAATCGCGAAGCACTCGGCACTCTTTCCCGTTCACGAGGAGGTCTCGCATGTAAGGCTCGAGAAGCTTCATGTTCTCGTCAGTGCTGCCTATTGAAAAAAACACAACTTTTGGTGTTGTTTCCGGACACTGCGCCGAAAAGTGACCCGGCTTCTGGCACGTATAACAAACGCGCGCTTGCCTCATCTCGAACCGCTTTCTGCGTTCGGCTTCGGCTGCCGCCGTCTCCTTAGGTTCGGTCGCACTGCTTCCACTCGCATCCGCACTACGCGTGTTCCCCTTTGCTCTCATGGGTGTGAACTTCGGCCTCTCAAACTTCGAGCCAAATTCACCCTTTTGACCGTCCTTAGCTCCGCGAGCCCGACGCGTCACAAACTCCTCGGCTAGCTCAGCGGCTTTAGCCACCGTACAAACGTCTGGCCTATCCAAGACCCAGTATCGCACGTTCTCCGGTAACCGACTATAAAACTGTTCTAGCCCGAAGCACTGCAGAACTTTATCGTGGTCACCAAACGCTTTCTCTTCTTTGAGCCACTCCTGCATGTTCGACATAAGCCTATACGCAAACTCTGTATATGACTCACTTCTGCCTTTCTCATTTTCCCGAAACTTCCGACGGAACGCCTCCGCAGACAGCCGGTACTTTTTCAGAAGACTCGATTTCACTGTGTCGAAATCCTCTGCCTCCTCTCTATCCAAGCGAGCGACTACGTCGGCCGCCTCGCCGGGTAACAAAGTGAGCAAGCGCTGTGGCCACGTTTCCCGAGAGAACCCCTGCTTCTCGCACGTTCGCTCAAAGTTAACCAGGAACAAACCAATGTCCTCTCCAAGCTTAAACGGCCGCATCAGGTCAGTCATTTTGAACAATACTCGTTCTCCTGCACCGTGTGCCTGACTTCCATTACGAGCGCGTTCCATCTCTACCTCGAGACGCTTCATTTCCAAAGCGTGTTCGCGCTCTTCTTTTTTCTCTTGTTGCTCTCGCTCTTTCTGTTCTTTACGTTCACGCTCTTCTTTTTCTTTCTGTTCTTTAAGTTCGCGCTCCTGTTTCTCTTTTTGCTCTTTAAGTTCGCGCTCCTGTCTTTTTGACCTCTCCTCAATAGTCTCAAGGCATTCCGACAGCTCGTCATCCTCAGCCTCTAACTCAAGAATAGCCTTTAGCAGTTCAGGTTTTCTTAGTTTGTCTGAGACATCCAGACCCAACTCTCTTGCAAGCTCCAACAATTTCGGTTTGCGCAACGACTTCAAATCCATGGCTGCTCTGAATGCTGCTTTCTCTACTGCTTACTATTGTCTTGCCGCAACTAACCCGGCAGCAACGACAACCACAATTACCAGCTCTGTTTCTGACACTAACAAAAGCCTGGCAAAGCTCAGAAGAAGAAAGTCCCGCACTCACCAAACCTCGCAGCCAAGAGTCCAGCGCAGTCGTTCCGCTGCAGGCAACCAGTCATCACACAGGGCTCGTTGCACTGCTCCCGGATTGTCGTTGAGCTGCTCAGCATACAGTCAACTGCATCTCTTCGCTGCTGGCCTCCGTTGTCGCGATCTCGCCGCTGGCAGACAGTTGTTTGAAGTCGGAGGCGATCTCACCGCTGCCAACCAGATGTTTGGGATCGGACTTGCTGGTACGATCTGTTGGGAACTCGGCGCTGACGCCCGTGGTTGTACCTGGGTCGCAAGCCCCAAGGGTAGCGTTGGCCTGGCGGCCTGGGGTACAACTGGAAGCATCCGAAGGTCCCGGCAAAGCATGAGTCGACTGGTAACAACGAAACAACTTGTTTATTTTAACATCGCAAAGAGTTGGTGGTCAGGTTTGACCGAAGTAGAGAGACGGGAGAGCACTTCACTCAACAGAAGAAATCGGAGCCCTCCCTTCTGGCGTCCGGGGGCAGCTGTTTTTATACTCTCGCAGTTGAGGGCAAGAAGGAACCCCTCAAAAGACGAGCACGTGAATGTACAATGGGCTAATGGTGACGCACACTGTCGTAGCGATGCCGTAGCACCATGTCGAGCACGATCTCGTAGCACCCTGTCGTGGCGCTGCCGGTCGGACACAATGACTGTAATGAGAGGATGGTCCCTGCTTTGGCATCGCCTGTTTCGGGCATAATGACTGGAACGAGATCCCTGCTTTGGCATCGCCTGTTTCGGGCACAATGACTGGAATGAGATCCCTGCTTTGGCATCGCCTGTTTCGGGCACAATGACTGGAATGCGAGGATGATCCCTAGGCGGTCGCATCGCCGCAGTCGCGCCTGGAAACACCTGGCGATGAGTGTTGTGGCGACGACGATCGGGCCAAAATGTCTGCCGCCCCGCCGCAGTCGCGCCGGCAAAACCACGTGTCGCAGGCGAAACGCAACACCTGGTAGTCAAAGGCTCAGAAACGGAGCTGCCAAGATATCTCCCGTCGTTTTGACTGATTGTTTTACATTGCAATATGCGATAACAATCAGTGTTAACAGTGCGACTCGAGGAATAGGGGGAATAATGCACGGTGATTTTCGTTCGTATACATATACGTGTAATTGCCAGGTATATATCCCACTCGAATAAGGAAACGTTGCCAATTTCTGCCATTAACACAGTTACGAACGCTTCTTGCTCGCTTTTTTTCATTTTTACCGCCTGATAGCGCAACTCGGGCTGTCGGTGGGGGAGCGTCCTTGCTCAAACGCGTACACAAATGTTACCAATATGTGGGTTGAGCACTGTGAAACAAGGGCTGCCCGGCAGGTTAGCTTCCCCTCACCAAACATCTTTATGCGGAGAAGCCTGAGAAGCGGAATGCTTTTTGGATGCATGTAGGGACAGCTCTAGAGGTGTCTCGCAAGCTGAGATCTAAGGAAGTAGGAGTAATTATATACGGCCAGATTACGCCCCCTACTCAGCGCGCGGATATTTCCCCAAAAGCATTGTTCAGACTGCAAGCATAAAGAGCCCAAAGAACGCAACAGCCGCAGCGTATTCGTTGAAAGACCCGCTACGTTTACGTTTGATCCGGATAGGACCCTTACGAGGTGGAGAATGAGCACCACAGTTTCGGTTTTCCTTTTCCGATACATCGACTTCTGTTTTTTTTAATGCAGCGAATGGCCGGCGGAAGTGCTGCTGGCTTTTCAGAGCAACTACATTGCGTGCAGTGGAGACACTTTATGTAGGACCAAGTTTTTACATATACAAGGTGTCCAAGCTAATGTTAGCCATGGCTATTTTCCTAGTGGATGGATTTGGCATACAGCTTTCAAGCTGTATTCCCGACACCGCAAATCCGATGCGAACGCCTCCAGAAAGTTCGAAGGCCAAGCAGGAACTGCAAAATACGACAAGCGTGCAGGAAACACAACACGAGCCGTCTTCTGAGACAATGAAAGACGCTAATCTGACAGCAGACAGCGCGGGTGTGAGTGGCCCTACATTGCAACAATGCGAAATACTTGGGACCAAATACGCTGTCATGTCTGATGCGTCAGCGGCCACCACGACGTGGACGCATGCCGAGACAACCGAAGATAACCATGTTTCGGAAGGCGCGATTGCTGAAAGGCCGCCTCCGAAAGCGACCCCGACGCGTCGATGGCCGTTTAGGCCGAAGCCAACGGTACCACCTGACAAGAGGATGGAGACGACACTGAAGTAGGCGCGGTTTCCCGCGCTCTTCGGAAACTCAGGACGTCATGGATGGTGGCCGGTTGCGTAGCCATTGTGCTGGTGACAAGAACTGTGGCACTTCTGGCGGGTGTGCTTTACTTTTACGCAGGAAATTAGGCATTGATGAAGTTAACGCTATCGCATCCGAAGAGGGAAGGCTGCTTATGGTTGATTTTTTTCTTTTTTTGCGTGTTTTGTATTTATGCTCCCAATAAGGAAAATGAGCGTGTTGCGTTCTCTGGAAAGGTTCATGGCTATCTAAAGTGTGACAGGCGTCCTCTTTTATTAGGCGACTTCAGTTGTGTATGCATGGCGAGAGATATATAGACCAACAAAGCTTTGTGTTCGGGGTAAGGGTACCAGATATTTAGATGGGCTAATTGAGGATTGCCATTTAAAGGATCTTGGCGGGTTGTCGCGAGGATCTATAGTCCTATGTTTACACACCTCCAGCGCGGTAGTGGTGCGAGGCTGGGCAGAATATATGCTATAGTTTAGAGGTAGTGGCAGTATGCGGTTCTAATTAAGTTAAATATGTCTCTTTTAGTGACCATAGCCTAGTTATGATCACACTTTGGAGTAAGCAAAGTAAAACGCGATTTAACTGGGATCTTTGCACATTCAACGTAAAGCTCTTAGAAGACAACGCATTTGCAGATGAAATTAGAAAATAAGTCACCAAAATGACCGTCAATAATTCGTCAAGTAGCAGAAGTAAGTGGGAAAATCTTAAGCACACGATCAAGATGATCGCGATAGAAACGGTGCTCAGTTACACAGAAAAGAAGGCTACTGAACTGCAGTGTCAACTTGATTTATTTACTTGCATGGAAGCTGCGAAACATGGGTCGTGTGCAAACGACATACGCGAAGTAAAAAGCCACATAGAAGCACTGGAAACACTAAAGTACAGAGCCGCGGTGATAAGAGCGCGAACAGAAAAACTGTGGACGGGTAAATCGCCAAATAAACGCGCTTTGAGTGACGAAAGGCGATACGCAGCACAAAACGAAACGCGCCAACTCCGGTATCAAAATGAAATAAAGGTAAGAAAATTCGACAGGTTTTTGTTGACCATGAATGAAAGAAAACTGAAAAGTGAGCTCGGTGACGAATTACTACACTTCATGCCAAGGTTAGGTGACAGCACTCGGGAACGCCTTGAAGGGCCTCTCAGCATGGAGGAAGTGAGTAGCGCAATTAATGACTTGACATTGGGTAACGCACCAGGACTTGACGGCTTGGGAGCAGCTTTTTATAAAGCTCTTAAAGATGAACTCGCACCTATTTTGTTTGCCATGATCACAGAGGCGAATGCAAAAAAATATATATATATGCCAGATTCTTTTCGTACTGCTTATATGGTGCTTATTCCTAAAACTGACTACTGAGAGAAATTGATTTCTGTGGAGGCGTATCGCCCGATAACGCTTGCGAACACTGACTACAATATATAGACAAGACTTTAGCTAAGCGAATAGAGAGTGTTATTAGAGAACTGGTAGGATGGGATCAAACGTGCGGGGTGAAAGGTCGTTCAATTACTACGAATGTGTATATCGTACGCAGCATTCTGGACTGCTGTGATGCGTTCGATGACTGAATCGCAATGATGCAATTAGGCCTCGCAAAGGGATTTGACCGCGTTTCACATGATGTACTCTTTTCTGTCCTCGAGCAGACCAGTATAGGTAACGTGATAATAGATGTTTTAAAAACGGTTTGCAGCAATTCCTCGGTACGCATCACAGTGAATAAGAAACCAAGAGAAGCTGTCTCAGTTCTCTCATCCATAAGGCATGGGTGTCCACTTTTGTCTCGGCTTTTTGTAATTTATCTTGAGCCCCTTTTGCTTAAAACTCGTCAAAAATGAATGAATCAATGCTTTTAAGCTTAAGACATCTCACGTGAAAGGTCTGGCCTATATGCAGACGACATTTCGATGTCCTGCAGCAATCTGGAAAGTGTTCAAGAAGTCACAACTACTGCAATAACTTTTTGTCAGCGAACAGGGGGTCAAATCAACTGGGAAATAAGTGTCGGATTTTGGCATGGGCACTGGAACATTACGCCGCCCCATTTCGCTAATCCGCGGTGGACAGCGATTCCTAAGTACGTAGGCGTGCATCTTGAGCATTATAACATGAGCGCAGAATATTGGGACGAAGTTACGCCAAAGGTGAGGGAGGAAGCGACAGGGTGGCCGGCGTGAAACCTATCAATATTTCCTAAGGCTACTTACTGTCTGTAAAATATTTTTAGTTGCTAATGCTTGGTACGTTCTGCAATTTTTCTGTATGTCCCATGTACACGTGCAGAAAATGCAAAGGGTGTTCGCGGTGTACATCTGAGGTTGCAGCTGGGAGAGGGTCAGTCGGATCAATTTGTTTCGGTCGGATCGACAAGGTGGTATTGGACTCGCACACTTGTTTGTTCGTCAACTTGTTTCCCGTTTCATGTTCTTGAGGGATCAGGAGAACCCTTTCCTTAGGGTCAATGATGCGAGTATGACTAAAAAGTGTGTTTCCAGATTTTATTGTGCTTAGTTTGAGCGAATTGAATAAAAGAGTCAAGGGATACACAAATGAGGTGGTTGCCTCATTTCAGTTCTTTCTTCTTTCAGTTCACCTTCTGTTCAGAAGATTCCAGGTTCGAATCCTGGCAGGCTCGTTTTTCTAGTTCATTATTTTTCTTGGGCGAGAATTTAAGTATGATCTGTACTACGGGAGAATCTATCCTCCATTCGGGTCTATGGCGCAACGGATAACGCGTCTGACTACGGATCAGAGTATTCCAGGTTCGAATCCTGGCAGGCTCGCATTTCGGTTTCCCTTTTTTTTCCTGGGCCAGTATGAAAGCATGGGATGTACTCCAGGAGCGTGCATTCCCCCATTCGGGCCTGTGGCGCAACGGATAACGCGTCTGACTACGGATCAGAAGATTCCAGGTTCGAATCCTGGTAGGCTCGTACTTCTGTTTCCCTTTTTTTCCTGGGCCAGTATGAAAGAATGGTATGTACTCCGGGAGCGTGCATTCACCTATTCGGGCCTGTGGCGAAACGGATAACGCGTCTGACTACGGATCAGAAGATTCCAGGTTCGAATCCTGGCAGGCTCGTATTTCGGATTACCTTTTTTTTCCTGGGCTAGTATGAAAGCATGGGATGTACTTCGGGAGCCTCTATCCCCCCAAGCGGGTCTGTGGCGCAACGGTTAAAGCGTCTGACTACGGATCAGAAGGTTCCAGGTTCGAATCCAGGCAGGCTCGTATTTCGCATTCCCTTTTTTTTTTCCTGGGCGAGTATGAAAGCATGGGATGTACTTCGGGAGCGTCTATCCCCCCAAGCGGGTCTGTGGCGCAACGGATAACGCGTCTGACTACGGATCAGAAGATTCCAGGTTTGAATCCTGGCAGGCTCGCATTTCGCTTTCGCTTTTTTTCCTGGGCGAGTATGAAAGCATGGGATGTATGTACTCCAGGAGCGAGTATTCCTCATTCGGGCCTGTGGCGCAACGGATAACGCGTCTGACTACGGATCAGAAGATTCCAGGTTCGAATCCTGGCAGGCTCGTATTTAGGATTCCCTTTTTTTTCCTGGGCGAGTATGAAAGCATGGGATGTACTTCGGGAGCCTCTAACACCCCAACCGGGTCCGTGGCGCAACGGATAACGCGTCTGACTACGGATCAGAAGATCCCAGGTTCGAATCCTGGCAGGCTCGTATTTCGCTTTCGCTTTTTTTTCCTGGGCGAGTATGAAAGCATGGGATGTATGTACTCCAGGAGCGAGTATTCCCGATTCGGGCCTGTGGCGCAACGGATAACGCGTCTGACTACGGATCAGAAGATTCCAGGTTCGAATCCTGGCAGGCTCGTATTTCGGATTCCCTTTTTTTCCTGGGCGAGTATGAAAGTATGGGATGTACTTCGGGAGCCTGTAACCCCCCAACCGGGTCTGTGGCGCAACGGATAACGCGTCTGACTACGGATCAGAAGATTCCAGGTTCGAATCCTGGCAGGCTCGTATTTTGGTTTCCCTTTTTTTCCCTGGGCGGGTATGAAAGCATAGGATGTACTCTTGGAGCGTGTATTCCCCCATTCGGGCCTGTGGCGCAACGGGATTCCATTTCCGGCCACCACAGCGAACGGACGTGTAATCATGTGCTCCTATGGAGCGGCTCAGGCGGGCGTGTCCCGCGGAAACAGGCTCAACGAGAACGACGCTGCCTATGGTTCGTGGAACGAGCTATGGAACGAGCTGCCTATGGGTCGTGTCGCTTTGAACGCCGTGTTTTTACACGGCGACATCCGCGTGAGGCCTTTTAAAATTGAAGATTTTCGTGACGCCCTGCGCCATACCGGACTGCTGCCCGAAGTCTTTGCGCTGGGAGCGTACCAGATAAACCATGTCTGGGCGGTCACCATGTGCGGCGCTGAAGCAACGATGAGGCTGCAGGCCTTCAAGGAGCTTCAGGTGAAGGGGCGGCGCTGCCTCATCATCGATCCGCAGGACCGGAAAGTGAAGTTGCGGCTGCACTGGCTACTTCACGGCGTCGACGACGAGGATATGAAGACGGCATTTGCGGCCTTCGGAAAGGTGCTGGAGGTCAGCCGGGAGCGCTGGCGTGTTGAAGGCGTCAGTGACAAAGGCTCCACAACGAGGGCCGTGCTGTTGAACTTCAAGAGCGGCGTCACCGTGGATGATCTACCCCATCAGATCCGGGTCGCCGGTGAGCTGGCCCTCGTCGTCTCCCCTGGTCGGCCGATGCAGTGTTTGCGCTGCAAAGGCAACGGTCACGTACGACGCGACTGCAAAGTGCCCCGATGTTCTCTGTGCCGACGTGTCGGGCATGTTTACGCCAAGTGCGAGCGCTCTTACGCCGCGGCGGTAGGTCAGCCTGAGGGCGATAAGACAGCAGAGGAAGCCATGGACGTGGCTGAAGCTAAGGACGCTGCCAGAGGCACCGGAGACATGGCCAATCTGCAGGAGACGACCACTACAGTGGCACCTGCTGCGGAGGAGACACACGGGCCCCCGAAAACCGCGAGTAAATCTTCGAGAACACCGGAAATGGCAGAGAAAGACGTTGACAAAGGGGAGTATGTTCCTCAAGTTGCTGTGGTGGGCGCACTGACCGACTGCAAAGACAAGACATCTGACGGGGCAACCAATACATCGGTTGCTGGTGTGGCCGTCAAGCGACCACTGGAAAAAGAAGAAGACCTCAAGGACAGCCATGAGGCAAGCAAGACGGAGAGACCACCCGCAAAGGCGCCTCTGGGGAGACGTTCCGGATACAAGCAAATGCCCAACGTCGGGCCACATAGGCGGGTCGGGGACAAACCGACGGCACAACAAAGCGACACCGGGTAACCGGACAAGCACGGTGACGTCTAGCGGTGTGCTAGACGTTAAAGGTAAGCACCATGCTTCGGGTTCTCCTCTAACACTATTGGTGAATGATGGCTTCCAACCAGCCTTTGAGTTTCGCCACACTTAATGTGCGAGGACTGGTTGCCAAGAAAGAGCAGAGTCAGGTCTATCGACTCTTGGTGGACGAGGACCTTGACGTGTTGGCAGTGCAAGAAACAAAAGTGGAAGGGGTGGAGGAAATCAGAAGCATGGTGCTTCGTTTCACGTCTAAGTATTTTGTGGTTGTTAGCCATGCCGTTGGGACATCCGCTGGCTGCATCCTTTTTGTTAAAAAGTTGCAAGGCCTTGTCATTCAAAATTATTTTTCATGTATGTCGGGTAGGATTGTGTGGTGCGATTTTTCGTTGGGCGATCGTGACTGGCGGGTCATTTGTATTTATGCACCAAACGCGGATAAAGACCGAACCAATTTCTTTTAGGAGATTAGGAAGCATCTAAATGTCACGAAACAACTGGTTGTACTAGGGGATTTCAATTGCGTACTGAGTGGGTGGGACAGAGCAACAACAAGAGCACCATATTGTTGAAAGAATTGATAGATGAGCATGATATTGCCGACGTAGACGAATGTTTAGAAGGAGAACGCGAGGTGCAGTACATGCATTTTCAGGGCTCTAGCCATGCTCGGCTAGACAGGATTTACGTGTCCCTTCAAATCATCATCATCATCAGCAGCAGCAGCAGCAGCAGCCTGGTTACGCCCACTGCAGAACAAAGGCCTCTCCCATACTTCTCCAACAACCCCGGTCATGTACTAATTGTGGCCATGTCGTCCCTGCAACCTTCTTAATCTCATCCGCCCACCTAACTTTCTGCCGCCCCCTGCTACGCTTCCCTTCCCTTGGAATCCAGTCCGTAACCCTTAATGACCATCGGTTATCTTCCCTCCTCACTACATGTCCTGCCCATGCCCCATTTCTTTTTCTTGATTTCAACTAAGATGTCATTAACTCGCGTTTGTTCCCTCATCCAATCTTCTCTTCTCTTATCCCTTAACGTTACACCTACCATTCTTTCCATAGCTCGTTGCGTCGTCCTCAATTTAAGTAGAACCCTATTCGTAAGCCTCCAGGTTTCTGCCCCGTAGGTGTGTACTGGAAAGACACAGCTATCATACACTTTTCTCTTGAGGGATAATGGCAACCTGCTGTTCATGATGTGAGAATGCCTGCCAAATGCAGCCCAGCCCATTCTTATTCTCCTGATTATTTCCGTCTCATGATCCGGATCCACCGTCACTACCTGCCCTAAGTAGATGTATTCCCTTACCACTTCCAGTGCCTCGCTACCTATTGTAAATTGCTGTTCTCTTCCGAGACTGTTAAACATTACTTTAGTTTTCTGCAGATTAATTTTTAGACCCATTCTTCTGCTTTGCCTCTCCAGGTCAGTGAGCATGCATTGGAATTGGTCCCCTGAGTTACTAAGCAAGGCGATATCATCAGCGAATCGCAAGTTACTAAGGTATTCTCCATTAACTTTTATGCCCAATTTTTCCCAATCCAAATCATACCTGCATGTAACATTTACACTGTACTACCCGTTTCTTTCTCGGACCATTGCTTAGTGAAATGCAATGTGGGTGAAAAATAAAAGATGTAATAGTTTTAATTGGGATCTGTGGAAACTTAACGCAACGCTATTACGTGACGAGCACTTCATTCATTTTGTATCAGAAGCAATAAACGAGGTTAAACTGGACGATAATAAGCAGATAGGTGTAGATTTGGAATTACTAAAACAAAGCTCTAAAATAAAGGCAGTCGAAAGAAGCAGCGTCTTAAAATACCGAGAAAAGATGAGAGAGAGCGGGCTGAAAGAAACATTGCGGAAAGTAACTGCGCTGGAAAGCAAAGCGCCAGGTCTTTTCAAAGAAGACCTACTTAAGATAAAAAAACAGCTGGAGCAATTCGAAGAGAACCGCTATCGCGGGGCGCTCGTTCGAGCCAGAGCAGAAGCATGGGGGAAGACGCATGCGCGGCGAAATGAAATAGAAGTGATTGAAGAGAATGGCCAAGAACTGAATGACAGGGAGAGCATCGCACGTGCTTTTCACCGGCATTACGAGCGGCTCTTTGCATACCAGCCGGTCGATATCGAAGCGTACAGAGCAAACTATCGTTTTCGTATGCCTCAACTATCAGCGGAAACGAAGTCACTTCCAGAAGCACCCATTACGCACGCTGAAATAGAAAATGCTATAGATAACCTGAGCCCTAATAAGTCGCCAGGCCCGGACGGTCTTGGCGGGGCCTTTTATAAAGCGTTCAAGAACGAGTTGGTGCATTTGTTAAAAGCGTTGTTTGACGAAGTTTTTGCTACCAACACATTACCACCGTCATTCTCTGAAGAAAGGCTATGTTGAGGCTACTCACAGCAGACAGACCCATTTCATTGACCAACACATATTACAAAGTTTTAATGAAAGTTCTTTGCAAGCCGATTACAGTCAAGCATTAAGAATCTTGTAGGACCACACCAGACTTTTGATATAAAGGGACGCACTATCGCTACAAATGTACACACGATGAGAGGCGTCTTGGAATGCTGTGACGATTTTCAATATGCCGTTGCCATTCTGCAGATAGATTTAGAAGAACCTTTGATTTTGTCCCACATGAAATTTTGTTATTAGTTCTTGAGCACGTGAATGTAGGATCAATCATCACTGATGCGGTAGCTCTGGCGTACCGGAACTGCTCAACACGGCTGATTATTATTAAGACACTGGGGGCCCCCGTTAAAATAGAGCGTTCCGTGCGCCAGGGGTGTCCTCTCAGCCCGCTTTTGTTTGCCATCTATCTAGAAAGCTTTTTTTTTTGGTGATCATTCAAAACAGTAGCATAAAGGGCTTCAAACTCATGGAAGCCGAAGTGAAACTCCTGGTATATGCAGACGATGTAGCGGTGTGCAGTACAACTAAAGGAATAATTACAGAAGTAACAACCATTGTTAAACATTTTGGAAACACAACAGGGAGCGTTGCAAATTGGAGTAAGTGTCTCGGTTTTTGACATGGTGAATGGCAGTCAACACCGGAAACGTTCGCCAACATTAGATGGATGAAATCACCTGCTTCCCGCCGACCTTCCCGCCGACGCCGTGCACCACTCCAATCCACATCATTTCAAGGCTGCCATTGAGTCCATATTCCACTGAAGTGGTCACCCATCCCTCATGTAATACTCCACACTGGGGCCTTTGAGGTAATAATAAATAAATAAAAAAAAATACTTGGGCGTCCCGCTCGAACATTACCGGCGGAACGAGGACTACTGGCTCGAAGAGGTCAAACGACTCAAGGAAAAAACAATAAATTGGGAAGGTGCGCATCTCTCGATGTTTGCGAGATCCACTGTATGTAACTTGTTTTTCATAGGCAAAATGTGGTACGTTATTCAAGTTTTCTTTTGCTCTTGTTTAAATGTGCAAAGGTTTCACAGAGTTTTTGCTGTGTTCATTTGGGCATCAGAATGGGAGAGGTGCAGCCGTACGAACTTATTTAGGAGAGTCAAGGACGGGGGCTTAGACCTGTCACATATTTTTGTGAAACAGCTAGTAAACCGGTTTTTTTTTTCTTTCGAGACGTGCATGACCCATTTCTGCGCACAATGTGCCAGTTACGACTGAGCAAGCATCTGCCGATGTACGTGGTGTGTAATTTAAGTATGCCTGGTGCTCTTCGAGGGTACCTAGGGGAAGTCGTTGACAGTGTACGTTTTCTGTCCGTACAATTTTCTAATGATTACCTTTATTCGGTGTCGCGGAAGAAATTGTACAGGAATATAGTTGACATGATTATGCCGGTTCCGATGTACAGAGCCATAAACAGTGGAGGACAGGGAAACGACGTGTTAAAGCGTGTTAAGAAAATGTAGGTGCAGCCAAGCACTAAATCCTTTTTCTTTAAGTTGCATACCGGAACTTTACCGGTACGGGCCTTTTTACAAGAGAGGGGTTTTCTTTTACCTTGGAGAGCAAACTGCCTTATATGTAAACAAGTCGAAACACTTGACCATGTTTTTTTGCATTGTTCGGCAGGGGTTTTCTTTTGGGACGTTCTTCAAAGAATACTACAGAAAGAATTGCCTTTAAGTTCATTAGGTATTAGATTTTTGGCGGTAGAAAATGAGGATGGGATGCCTTTGTACCTAATTATGCTAATGGGCCTCCACAGTTTATGGCGGGCTCGAATGGCCGGTTTCTTTTGTGAGCCTGACAGCCGGCCTGCGCGGCTGCTCTTCCGGGAAGGTATTTCTAAGTTCATTGATGTAATTAAAGACCAAGAATGCCCTTCGGATTGGCTGGCGTGAATCGAACCCCTCGCAACATTAAAGGAATTTTAAAACTGACATGGCCAGCCACAATGTGACTGACCGCACAATATACATGCGCACGAGATCGAAAGTGTGATTGTGTATCATTATGTATCGCTTACTTTATTTAAAGAAATGATGTCCTTTCTGTTTGCTAGGTGAAAATTCCGGCAATAAAGAAAAGAAAAAAAAAGAGCCTGTGGCGCAACGGATAACGCGTCTGACTACGGATCAGGAGATTCCAGGTTCGAATCCTGGCAGGCTCGTATTTTGGTTTCCCTTTTTTTTTCCTGGGCGAGTATGAAAGCATGAGATGTACTCCGGGAGCCTCCGTCCCCCGAACCGGGTCTGTGGCGCAGGATTCCACTTCCGGCCACCGAGCGTGACTGACGTGCGCATCATGTGCTCCAACGGAGCGGTATCAGCGGCCCAGCTTGGCCGTGGAGACAGGTTTGCTGGCTCGAGTGACCAGGATTATGAAGTTATTTTGCCGCGGCTACCAACAGGTCGAATTGTTGGAAATACGCTGTTTTTGCACGCCGACGTCAGAGCAAGGCCGTACAAGGTCGAGGACTTTCGCGACGCACTGGTTTGTTTGGCACTGCTCCCCGAGGTTGTCGCCTTGGGGGCGTACCAAATGAATCACGTCTGGGCTATCACGTTCAAGAGTGTTGAAGTAATGAGGAAGCTGCTTTCAGCCCGTGAAGTGACTGTTAAAGAACGACGGTGCATTGTCATTGATCCGGATGACCAGGACGTGAGGATGAAGATCCACTGGATCTTGTACAACGTGCAAGACGAAGATGTGCGAACAGCCTTTGCACCTTACGAAACGGTGACGGAAGTCGCCAAGGAACGCTGGCGCGTTCAGGGAGTCATCGACAAAGGTTCGTCAACGCGTTGTGTGTCCTTGAAGTTGAAGCCTGGAGTTACAATTGATGACCTGCCTCACCAGCTACGCATTGCTGGAGAGCAGGCCCTCGTTGTGGTTCTTGGATGAGCCCCGCTTTGCCTAAGGTGCCATACCTCATGCCACGTCCAACGTGAATGCAAAGTTCCCCGTTGCAGTCAGTGCCGTCGCTTCGGCCATGACCAATCGCAGTGCGTCAAAACGTACGCAAATATCACAGGGCACATGAGAGGAGAAGACGACTCCCAACTTCTCATGGATGCGGACGAATCCGAGGAGGCAGCGAGAACTGCAGAAAAGAATACGCCGCAGGCAGCGCCTAACGACGTCAAGGGGGGCGTGGCAGCGACGCAGACTGAAGACCAGACCACTGGGTCGAAGCAGGCTGTTGTAGCCCCGAAGATTGATGCAGCGGAACTAAGCACAGGTACTGCTACGGAAGCAGTACATGGAAAACCTCAAGAGGGGGGAGAAGGCATGGACGTCGTCCAACCAAGCATGAGTAGTGCTCCAGCAAAGAGGACACACGACAAGGCCTGTGTCGAAGAGGTTCAGCATCCTTCTGCGAGTATCGATGAACCACCCCCCAAATCGGGAGGGCAGCGCCGGCCGACGTTTCGCCCGAAGCCCAATGTCCCGCCGGACAAAAAGCCGGCGAAGACTACACCGACGTAGCAACCATGGCTCCCTTCTGGCTTGACAAGGGACGAGAGGCGACCCACAACGGGACTACGACGACCAGCGCGCTGAGGCTGCGCCAGCCTGCTGCAGAAAGCGAGCACGCCTCTTGGGTGGGCTCGAGAACTCTTGAGAAGGGAAAATTGCTGAGCTTCACTTATCGGTGTATTAAGGCTGAAGGTGAGCACGAAGCCGTTCGGCCTATTTAATTTGTCGCGCACATGGCAGGCAGAACAGAAGCAGCACTTAAATTTGCCACGTTTAATGTAAGGGGACTGGCAGCGAGGCGGCGTCAATATCAATTAAGTCGCCTCCTGCTTGAGAACGATGTGGACGTAGTGGCAGTGCAAGAGACCAAGGTGGAAAGTGAAGCTCAGATGAACCGCATGGTTGAGCCTTTTAGAAGCCGTTACAATGTACGCGTGTGTCATTCTGTTGGTACGTCGGGAGGGTGTGCCATTTTAATTCGAAATTCTTTAGGTGTTATTGAAGAATCTGTTACAGTTTTCAACACCGGGCGTTTTGTGATGTGTGATGTTTCGTATCTTGATTCACAGTGGCGCGTAATGTGTGTGTATGCCCCAAATAAGGAAAATGAGCGCAAAGCTTTCTTCGAAATGGTCCAGCCCTATCTGAAGTCTCCTAGATACATTATTCTGATGGGTGGCTTCAACTGTGTATGCATGCCCGAAGACAGAGTTACTAACGCGACCATTCGAAACCAGAGCTCGTTACTTTTGAATGCAATTGTCCTGGAGCACAATTTGGAAGACATCGGGAGTGCTCTGTCAGAAGGTGCCCGTCTGCAGTTCACACATTTCCAACAAGCAAGTCATGCAAGACTTGACAGGGTTTATGCGTCTTCTGGCCTGGTCCCAATGTGCAGTGACTACTTGATTAAAAACGTTGCGTTCAGCGATCATTGCATGGTAATGTTTACAATAGGAACGAAGACCAAAAGGTCGAAGTTCAACTGGGAACTATGGAAATTTAATGTAAGGCTTCTTGAGGATGAACGTTTTGTGTTTACAGTAAAAGAAAAAATGGACTGTCTGCAAACGGGTGATCAGAGGGACATTATTGGAAAATGGGAACATTTTAAAGAATAAATAAAAATGATCGCTATAGAAAGAGCGAGTGCGCTGCGCCAAAGCGACAAGGCAGACGAAAAAGAATTTCAGAGCCGCTTAGATTTGCTGCTGAGGTTGGAAAGTACTCAGCCGGGCCAGTACGAAAAATAAATAAAAGAAACAAAAAATAAGTTAGAACTGATGGATAAAGAGAAATATAAAGGAGCGGTCATACGCGCACGTGCAGAACGGTTGTGGTTGGGCGAGACGCCGACAAAGCGGTCCCTGTGCGACGAAAAACGATATGCAGTAAAGAACTAGATAAAAGCGATAGAGTACAAGGGCGAAATGGAAATGGCTCGTGACTCTAACACTATTCAGCGTGCGTTCGTTGATTATTACGAAGGACTAATGGGTCACGAGTCACGTGTTGAAGAAGGCCTCGCGGCGGAGTTTTTGGCACTGATGCCTATCTTAGAGGATGAAGTCAAGCTGGGGCTTGAGGCATCGATTAGTGCAGCGGAAGTAGAGCACGCAATCGACGAGTTGAGCTCCGGCAAATCACCTGGACCCGACGGGCTAGGCGCAGCTTTTTACAAAGCGTTTAAGTCTGACAATGCACATATTCTACGCAGCGTAATTCAAGAAACATACGAAAAGCAGATGATGCCTCCGTCCTTCCGAAGAAGTCACATCGTCCTGGTTCCGAAGAGTGAAGACCCGGTTAAGAGATTGTCAGTCAGAGGGTATCGGCCCATAAGTCTCACGAATGTGGACTATAAGATATTCATGAAGGTTCTGGGCAGAAGGTTGCAGAATGTAATAAAAGCTATCGTAGGCCAGCACCAAACGTGCGGGATTAAAGGACGTACGATAACGACAAATATTCACGTAGCACGGAGCATATTAGAATGCTGCGATGCATTTGATAAACGTGTAGCCATGCTGCAACTGGACATGGAAAAAGCCTTTGACCGCGTTAACCACCATATTCTGTTTTGTATCCTCGAACACGTGAATGTCGGCCGAGTGCTCTTGAAAGGTGTCAAAATGGCATATGCTGGTTGTACGGCAAACCTTATTGTTAATAAGCAACTGAGTGAAAGTATCACAGTTCGTTCTTCCGTGAGGCAAGGGTGCCCATTGTCTCCATTGTTGTTTGGACTGTATCTCGAACCTTTTTGCCTGAAAATTATATCAAACGAAAAAGTGCGTGGCTTCACGATGTTGTCCACTGAAGTTAAAGTACTGGCGTATGCGGATGATATCGCCATTTCTTGCGAAGATAGGGAAAGTCTAACTGAAGTGGTGAAGGACGCGGCTAGGTTTTGCAAAGCCTCCGGAAGTGTGATAAACTGGGAAAAGTGTTTTGGTTTCTGGCACGGAAAATGGGATTATGCGCCTGAAATGTTCGAGAGCGTTCAGTGGGCAACGTCACCTGTCAAATACTTGGGAGTACCGCTAGACCACTATCGAGAACCTGCAAAATATTGGGAAGCGAAAACTGAGCGCACACGGGAATGTACGCACAAATGGGGTGGCCGCGATCTTTCAATTTTTGCTCGGGCCACAGTATGTAACCTCTTTCTGGTGGCCAAGGTATGGTATGTGCTCCAGGCACTGTGTATGTCACGGACCAGCGTCCAGGGATTGCACCGAGTTTTCGCAGTGTTCATTTGGGGGTCGAGTTGGGAGAGGACAAGTCGCACAAATCTCTTTCTGTCCGTGGGAAAGGGTGGCCTAGGTTTGGCTCATTTGTTTCTTAGGCAACTTGTGTCAAGATTTACGTTCCTCCGAGACCAAAAAGATGCTTTCCTGCGTACGGTAATGCAAATTTGGTTGAAAGAGGCACTGCCTGAATATGTTGTATCATCCATCCCTGTGAAACGCGTACGGGTGCGGGGCTTTCTTTGGGAGGTTGTGCGCGCTTTTCAGTGTTTGAAAGTTCGCTTTTCTGCACAGTATCTTGCTGATGTTAGAAGAAAACAACTTTATAAAGACCTTATTGACACTATGTTGCCTCACCCGCCGTGGTTGCTCAGTGGCTATGGTGTTGGGCTGCTGAGCACGAGGTCGCGGGATCGAATCCCGGCCACGGCGGCCGCATTTCGATGGGGGCGAAATGCGAAAACACCCGTGTGCTTAGATTTAGGTGCACGTTAAAGAACCCCAGGTGGTCAAAATTTCCGGAGTCCTCCACTACGGCGTGCCTCATAATCAGAAAGTGGTTTTGGCACGTAAAACCCCAAATATTATTACTATCTTGCTATACATTTGTACCGTTCCATATATTGTGTTGGCTCTGAAGGGAATGTACTGAAGAGAGTGAAAAAGATGTCGGTGGGGCCCTCAATGAAATCATTCTTCTTTCAGCTGCACACTGGCACACTGCCCGTGAAACCATGGCTACAAGAGAAAGGAATATTTGTCCCATGGTCCACAAACTGTCTAATCTGTAGAAAACCGGAGACTATACATCACATGTTCCTTCACTGCACAGACGCTGTATTTCACTTGGACGTTTTGCAGCGAACTTTAAGAAAGCAGTTTCCTATATCACATTACGGCATAAGATTTCTATCGGTAGATAGCGGTGACGAAGTGCCGTGGGACATGTTTATGCTTATCAGCTTACACAGTATATGGAAAAATCGAATGGCGTTTAGGCATGCAGATGAAACCATCCTCCCTGTACGAGAGTATTTCATTGAAAATGTGTCTTATGTAAGAGATGTGTTTAAGGCTCAAAAAGAACAGCCGGAATGGCTCCCATTAATGGATGAGCTCGCCAAACTGAAACGCTTTTAATCCTTTGGTGTGAGCTGGCCAGTGCACCGCTTGCATGTTTCACTTGTAGAACGATATTTGTGTTTTGTATGTCTTTCATTGTGTCATGTACCAAGAAGGTAATAAAGGAAAAAAAAAAGAGGGGGGTCTGTGGCGCAACGGATAACGCGTCTGACTACGGATCAGAATATTCCAGGTTAGAATCCTGGCAGGCTCGTATTTCGGTCTCCCTTTGTTTTTTTCCTGGGCGAGTATGAAAGCATGGGATGTAGTCCAGGAGCCTCCATCCCCCAACCGGGTCTGGCGCAACATTCTGCATCCGGCAGCCGAGCTGTTCAGATCGTAGGGTCATGGCCTCTTCCGGGGCAGCGACAGCGGCCACTTTTGGTCGCGGAAACAGGATCACAGACGACGATAAGGACTATCCGTTTATTTTGCCTCAGCTGCCGAAAGGACGAGTTGCATTTAACACCGTGTTTTTACACGGTGATGTACGCGCCAGACCTTACAAGGTCGAAGATTTCAGAGACGCCCTACTGCCGACGGGACTGCTGCCGGACGTGGTATGCATAGGGGCGTACCAGATAAACCACGTCTGGGCGGTGACCCTGTCAGACGCCACTGCGACGAAGCGCCTCATGGCCCTTAAGGAACTGCAAGTGAAGGGAAGACGGTGTGTCATCGTGGACCCGCAAGACCAGCAGGTGAAGCTTAGGCTTGACTGGCTGCTCTATGGCGTTGCAGACGAGGACATACGGATGGCTTTCATGGCTTTCGGCAAGGTGGAGTAGGTAAGCCGGGAAAGGTGGTGCGTCCATGGCATGGGCGACAAGACGTCGACAACCAGGACTGTGCTTCTAAAGCTCAAAAGCGGCGTCAAAATGGAAGACCTTCCTCATCAGGTTCGCGTCGGCGAAGATCTGGCCTTGGTGGTCGTCCCTGGTCGACCCATGCAGTGCCTGCGCTGCCGAGGCACGGGGCACGTCCGCCGTGAGTGTAAAGTTCCGCGCTGTTCTCGCTGCAGACGGTTCGGTCATGTTGACGCCGACTGTGTCAAATCCTACGCCGCCGTGACAGACCCAACACTGAACGACGTGGCCGCAGAGCACGTCATGGACGTGGTCGAGACGGAGGACGCCGCTACAGGCATCGGAGACCTGGTACCGACAGTGGCAGTCAGCGAGACGTCGACCGTCGGCGCAGAAGGCACGGCTGCTCAAGGTACTGAGAAGCAGAGTGGGAAGGCACAGGTCGCGACTGCTGTGTGCCCCGCGACGGGAACCATTAGTGAAGACCCGGCCGACAACGGTATGATGACAATGCAGCAGGACGAGGCCATCAAAGACGGCCACCGGACTGAGACTCTTGGCGGCCCCATCAAACGCCCCCACGACCAGACCAAGGACCAGGGCGAGGGAGCGACCAGCACTACCGAGGGACCACCGACAAAGACGCCCCAGGGGAGGCGGATGGGCTTGAAACCAAAGCCGAATGTGCCGCCTGAAAGAAAGCCTGTTGTCAAAGCGTCGACGACAAACAATGCCGGGAAGCCGGATGGCCCCGGAGGCGGCTAGCCAAGGGCTGGTCGTGAAGGGTAAGCACCATGCTCCGGGCCTACGCTCCTTCTTTTGTTAGATGAAGATGGCTGAAATACAGTCTCTTAGTATTGCCACACTAAACGTGCGAGGGTTGGCGGCTGGTCGTAGGCAATGTCAGGTCCTACGGTTGGCAACGGACCATGACATAGACGTACTAGCCGTCCAGGAAACCAAGGTTGACGGAGAGGAGGAGACCGGGAGCATGGTGCGACGATTCACGACTAGGTATTTTGTGGTGGTCAGTCATGCGGTAGGCACCTCCGGGGGGTGCTTTCTTTTGGTGAAGAAGCTGCCGGGTTTACATATTCAAAGTGTGTTGTCCTGTCTGTCTGGAAGGATTGTATTATGTGAGTTTACGATCTCTGACTTTGAGTTTCGCGTCATATACGTTTATGCGCCGAATTCTCTAGACGAGCGCGTCCTCTTTTTTTCGAACCTCTCACAATATGTTTGTTGTAATAAGCGTGTTGTGTTATTAGGGGACTTCAATTGTGTGTTGAGTGCTAGAGACCGAGCCAACAATGCCGGTGTGCGTGATAGAAGTAGTGACGTTCTGTCAAAATTAATTAATGAAAATGAACTTGATGATGTTTTTCAATGTCTGGAAGGGGGGCGTCAAGTGACATTTACGCGTTTTCAAGGCAGCAGTCATGCGCGACTGGATCGCGTGTACATTTCCTTGGACACGATTCCAAGATGCCACGGTTATTGCGCTGTGCCCGTGTCATTTTCGGATCACTTCCTGGTAAAATGTAACATAGGTATAAGGAAAAGGGAACATGCTTTTAATTGGCATCTATGGAAACTCAATGACTTGTTATTAAATGATGCATCTTTTGTAAAGGCAGTACGGGATGCGGTTAACGAAATACGCGAAAATGCAGCTGATACAGTAGCAGAAAAGTGGGAATGTTTTAAACAAAAAGTTAAAATGAAAGCCTTAGAAAGGTCAAGCTGCCTCAAATTTGAGAGGGAATATAAAGAAAAGGGTTTGCGAACACTACTTCAGCAGCTGATAACGCTTGAGTGCAGAGAGCCTGGTCTGTACAAAGACGATGTGCGAAGCGTCAAGGAGAAGCTTGAACAGTTCGACAAAGAACGTTATCAAGGTGCCATCGTGCGAGCAAGAGCAGACGCGCTAGCGGCAGGGGAGACGCCCACTAAAAGGGCGCTCGGTTTAGAGAAGTCGCACGGACAACGAAACCATGTCGATCAAATTTTAATGAATGGAACTGTTGTTGACAATGAGAGCATAGCACACGCCTTTTTCCAGTACTACCAGTCGCTCTTTGCATTTCAGCAAGCGAATTTAGAGGGTTTCAAAGCAGACTTTCTGCACCGCATGCCGCGTTTGAGCGATGAAGCTAAGGAGC
Organism: Dermacentor variabilis; assembly: GCF_050947875.1. Classification (NCBI taxonomy): domain Eukaryota; kingdom Metazoa; phylum Arthropoda; class Arachnida; order Ixodida; family Ixodidae; genus Dermacentor; species Dermacentor variabilis. Next base: position 165,611,009 of record NC_134574.1, on the reverse strand, counting down.
GATTAGAAGGGAAAATAATGGAGAGGGAAGTCGAAAAGGCAATCGACGATTTAAACTTCGGCAAGTCACCGGGACCAGATGGACTCAGCGCCGCCTTGTATAAGGCATTGAAAAGAGAACTGGCCCCTTTATTAGCAGAAGTATTTAATGAAGCGTACGAGCAGAAATCATTGCCACCTTCTTTTGGGAAAGCGCACACCATTCTAATTACGAAGAGCGATAAATGAGATAAACTGAGATTCGTGTCATCCTATAGGACCATATCACTAACAAATGTGGATTACAAGATATTTATGAAGATTTTAGCGACCAGACTTCAAAGCGTCATAAAGGAAATCGTCGCAGACCATCAAACTTGTGGAATCAAAGGGCGAACAATTTTTTCTAACATCCATAAGATGCGGTGTGTGCTCGAGTGCTGTGACCTCACCGGTGGCGGCGTTGCAGTTCTTCAGCTTGATCTTGAGAAAGCGTTCGATTGTGTCGCTCACGTTATTTTGTTCTCCACATTGGATCATGTTAATGTCGGTACCATCATCACTGAGGGTGTGGCCTTGGCGTACCACAACTGCACTACAAGGTTAATTGTTAATAAGTCTCTGGGGGCCCCCATTAACATCATGCGGTCAGTGCGCCAAGGCTGTCCCCTCAGTCCTCTGTTATTTGCTATATACATAGAAGCAATGTGTGTGGCTATTACCGCAAATAACAATATACGTGGTTTTAGATTAGCAGAATCCGAAGTGAAGCTGCTAGCGTATGCTGATGACGTTGCAGTGTGTTGCACAGACGAAGCAAGTGTGACTGAAACAATTGCTGTAGTAAAACATTTCTGTGACGTCACGGGCAGCAGAGTGAATTGGGGCAAATCCCTCGGACTGTGGCACGGGGAGTGGCTTTCGGCACCGGAATACTTCGCGAATGTCAACTGGGTGAAAACTCCGACGAAGTATCTGGGTGTTCCCCTCGACAGGTACAAGAGCAGCGATGAGTACTGGAGAAATCGAACTAATGAAACGAAAGAAAAAGTGGACAGATGGACGAGCACTAACCAGTCTATTTTTTCAAGGGCAACAATTTGTAATATGTTTCTTATAGCGAAGTTATATTATGTTATGCAAGTGCTGCATTGTTCTAGAGCAAATGTGCAACGGCTGCACAGAGTGTTTGCGGTCTTCATCTGGGGTTCAGCATGGGAGAGATGTAGTCTAACAAATTTCTTCAGAAGAGTAAAGGACGGGGGTGTGGGCTTGGCGCACCTTTTTGTTCGACAACTTGTCAACCGCTTTTCGTTTTTTCGCGATGTGCGCGATCCTTTTCTGCGCACCGTTTGTCAGATCAGGTTGAGCGACGCATTGCCGACACATGTTGTTAGTACGGCAAGGATTGACCGGAAAACTTCGGGGTTACATTAAGGAAGTGGTCGACAGTGTGCGTTTCCTGTCAGTTCGTTTTTCAAATGATTATCTGTTTCAAGTGAAAAGGAAAACACTGTATAATGATGTGTGCGACATTGTGTTCCCAGTGCCGTTATACAGAGCCATATACAGTGGAGGGCCAGGACAAGACGTCCTTAAATGGGTGAAACGTATGCAGGTGCCACCAGGGGTTAAATCCTTCTTCTTTAAGTTCCACACAGGAACGCTCTCTGTAAAGACGTTTGTGGAAGAACGAGGCTGTCTTATGCCGTGGGGATCCCACTGCTTGATCTGCCAGAAGCCGGAGACCATTGATCATGTTTTCTTGCATTGCTGGGCGGCGGTTTTCTTATGGGACGTGCTAAAGCGAACTCTGAAAAAGGAGTTACCGGTGGACCCCCAAGGGATCAGGTATCTCCCAATTAAAGATGAAGACGGAGTACCGTATGATCTTATTATGTTGAACGCCCTCCACTGTATATGGCGACCTCGCATGGCCGGGTACCATTGCGACGCCGACGCTCGGCCAGCGCGTATATATTTCAGAGAGTGTATGTCAGTATTTATTGAACTGCAGAAAATGCAAGAGTGTGTACCGGATTGGCTGTCGAGGCTCGAACCTCTGACAGTCATGAAGGAATTTTAATTTGACAACGTCAGTCCTATGCGGACGGACGGCTTTGTAGCGCTTTTCTTGTTTCTTGCTTTCTTTCTTCCCTTGCCAGAAGCTAGCATGTGTGTCATGAGTGTGAAATTCATATGTGCGATGTTATATTGAAAACCGGTCATAGATAAAAAAAAACGGATCAGAAGACTCCAGGTTCGAATCCTGGCAGGCTCGTATTTCGGTTTCCCTTTTTTTTCCTGGGCCAGTATGAAAGCATAGGATCTACTCCGGGAGCGTGTATTCCCCCATTCGGGCCTGTGGCGCAAAGGACAACGCGTCTGACTACGGATCAGAAGATTCCAGGTTCGAATCCTGGCAGGCTCGTATTTCGGTTTCCCTTTTTTTCCCTGGGCCAGTATGAAAGCATAGGATGTACTCCGGGTGCGTGTATTCCCCCATTCGGCCCTGTGGCGCAACGGATAACGCGTCAGCCTACGGATCCGAAGATTCCTGGTTCGAATCCTGGCAGGCTCGTATTTCTGTTCCTCCTTTTTTTTCCTGGGCCAGTATGAAAGCATAGGATGTACTCAGGGAGCGTGTATTTCCCCATTCGGGCCTGTGGCGCAACGGACAACGCGTCTGACTACGGATCAGAAGATTCCAGGTTCGAATCCTGGCAGGCTCGTTTCTCGGTTTCCCTTTCTTTCCTGGGCCAGTATGAAAGCATAGGATGTACTCAGGGAGCGTGTATTTCCCCACTCGGGCCTGTGGCGCAACGGAGAACGCGTCTGACTACGGATCAGAAGATTCCAGGTTCGAATCCTGGCAGGCTCGTATTTCGGTTTCCCTTTTTTTTCCTGGGCCAGTATGAAAGCATAGGATGTACTCCGAGAGCATGTATTCCCCCATTCGGGCCTGTGGCGCAACGGATAACGCGTCTGACTACGGATCAGAAGATTCCAGGTTCGAATCCTGGCAGGCTCGTATTTCGGTTTCCCTTTTTTTTCCTGGGCCAGTATGAAAGCATAGGATGTACTCCGAGAGCATGTATTCCCCCATTCGGGCCTGTGGCGCAACGGATAACGCGTCTGACTACGGATCAGAAGATTCCAGGTTCGAATCCTGGCAGGCTCGTATTTCGCATTCCCTTTTTTTTTTCCTGGGCGGGTATGAAAGCATGGGATGTACTTCGGGAGCCTCTGTCCCCCCAAGCGGGTCTGTGGCGCAACGGATCACGCGTCTGACTACGGATCAGAAGATTGCAGGTTCGAATCCTGGCAGGCTCGTATTTCGGATTCCTTTTTTTTTCCTGGGCGAGTATGAAAGCATGGGATGTACTTCGGGAGCCTCTATCCCCCCAAGCGGGTCTGTGGCGCGGGAAGCCGGATGGCCCCGGAGGCGGCTAGCCAAGGGCTGGTCGTTAAGGGTAAGCACCATGCTCCGGGCCTACTTTTCTCGCTAGATGAAGATGGATGAAATACCGTCACTTAGTATTGCCACACTAAATGTGCGAGGGTTGGCGGCTAGTCGTAGGCAATGTCAGGTCCTACGGTTGGTAACGGACCATGACATAGACGTACTAGCCGTCCAGGAAACCAAGGTTGACGGAGAGGAGGAGACCGGGAGCATGGTGCGACGATTCACGACTAGGTACTTTGTGGTGGTGAGTCATGCGGTAGGCACCTCCGGGGGGTGCATTCTTTTTGTGAAGAAGCTGCCGTGTTTACATATTCAAAGTGTGTGGTCCTGTCTGGATGGAAGGATTGTCTTATGTGACTTTACGATCTCTGACTTTGAGTTTCGCGTCATATGCGTTTATGCGCCGAATTCTGTAGACGAGCGTGTCCTCTTTTTTTCGAACCTCTCACAATATGTTTGCTGTAATAAGCGCGTTGTGTTATTAGGGGACTTCAATTGTGTGTTGAGTGCTAAAGACCGAGCCAACAATGCCGGCGTGCGTGATAGAAGTAGTGACGTTTTGTCAAAATTAATTAATGAAAATGAACTTGATGATGTTTTTCAATGTCTGGAAAGGGAGCGTCAAGTGACATTTACGCGTTTTCAAGGCAGTAGTCATGCGCGACTGGATCGCATGTACATTTCGTTGGACACGATTCCAAGATGCCACGGTTATTGCGTTGTACCCGTGTCATTTTCGGATCACTGCCTGGTAAAATGTAACATAGGTATAAGGAAAAGGGAACATGCATTTAATTGGCATCTATGGAAACTCAATGACTTGTTATTAAATGATCCATCTTTTGTAAAGGCAGTGCGGGATGTGGTTAATGAAATACGCGAAGATGCGGCTGATACAATAGCAGAAAAGTGGGAATGTGTTAAACAAAAAGTTAAAATGAAAGCCTTAGAAAGGTCAAGCTGCCTCAAATTTGAGAGGGAATATAAAGAAAAGGGTTTGCGAACACTACTTCAGCAGCTGATAACGCTTGAGTGCAGAGAGCCTGGTCTGTACAAAGACGATGTGCGGAGCGTCAAGGAAAAGCTTGAACAGTTCGACAAAGAACGTTATCAAGGTGCCATCGTGCGAGCAAGAGCAGACGCACTGGCGGCAGGGGAGACGCCCACTGAAAGGGCGCTCGGTTTAGAGAAGGCACACGGAAGACGAAACCATGTCGATCAACTTTTAATGAATGGAGCTGTTGTTGACGACAACGAGAGCATAGCACACGCCTTCTTCCAATACTATCAGTCGCTCTTTGCATTTCAGGAAGCGAATTTAGAGGGTTTCAAAGCGGACTTTCTGCACCGCATGCCGCGTTTGAGTGATGAAGCTAAGGAGCGATTAGAAGGGAAAATAACGGAGAGGGAAGTCGAAAAGGCAATCGACGATTTAAACTTGGGCAAGTCACCGGGACCAGATGGACTCAGCGCCGCCTTATATAAGACATTGAAAAGAGAACTGGCCCCTTTATTAGTAGAAGTATTTAATGAAGCGTACGAGCAGAAATCATTGCCACCTTCTTTTGGGAAAGCGCACACCATTCTAATTCCGAAGAACGATAAATTAGATAAACTGAGATTCGTATCATCCTATAGGCCCATATCACTAACAAATGTGGATTACAAGATATTTATGAAGATTTTGGCGACCAGACTTCAAAGTGTCATAAAGGAAATCGTCACAGACCATCAAACTTGTGGAATCAAAGGGCGAACAATTTTTTCTAACATCCATAAGATGCGGTGTGTGCTCGAGTGCTGTGACGTCACCGGTGGCGGCGTTGCAGTTCTTCAGCTTGATCTTGAGAAAGCGTTCGATTGCGTCGCTCACGTTATTTTGTTCTCCATATTGGATCATGTTAATGTCGGTACCATCATCACTGAGGGTGTGGCCTTGGCGTACCAGAACTGCACTACAAGGTTAATTGTTAACAAGTCGCTGGGGGCCCCCATTAACATCATGCGTTCAGTGCGCCAAGGCTGTCCCCTCAGTCCTCTGTTATTTGCTATATACATAGAAGCAATGTGTGTGGCCATTACCGCAAATAACAATATACGTGGTTTTAGATTGGCAGAATCCGAAGTGAAGCTGCTAGCGTATGCTGATGACGTTGCAGTGTGTTGCACAGACGAACCAAGTGTGACTGAAACAATTGCTGTAGTAAAACATTTCTGTGACGTCACGGGCAGCAAAGTCAATTGGGGCAAATCCCTCGGGCTGTGGCACGGGGAGTGGTCTTCGGCACCGGAATACTTCGCCAATGTCAACTGGGTGAAAACTCCGACGAAGTATCTGGGTGTTCCCCTCGACAGGTACAAGAGCAGCGATGAGTACTGGAGGAACCGAACTAATGAAACGAAAGAAAAAGTGGACAGATGGACAAGCACTAACCAGTCTATTTTTTCAAGGGCGACAATTTGTAATATGTTTTTTATAGCGAAGTTATATTATGTTATGCAAGTGTTGCATTGTTCCAGGGCAAATGTGCAAAGGCTGCACAGAGTGTTCGCGGTCTTCATCTGGGGATCAGCATGGGAGAGAGTTAGCCGAACCAATTTGTTTACAAGAGTGAAGGACGGGGGTGTTGGCTTGGCACATCTTTTGTTCGACAACTTGTCAACCGCTTTTTGTTTTTTCGAGATGTGCGCGATCCTTTTCTGCGCACCGTATGTCAACTCAGGTTGAGCGACGCATTGCCGGCGTATGTTGTTAGTACGGCAAGCATGACCGGAAAACTTCGGGGTTATCTTAAGGAAGTGGTCGACAGTGTGCGCTTCCTTTCAGTTCGTTTTTCAAAAGATTATCTATGTCAAGTGAAAAGGAAAACACTGTATAATGATGTGTGCGACATTGTGTTCCCAGTGCCCTTATACAGAGCCATATACAGTGGAGGGCCAGGACAAGACGTCCTTAAACGGGTGAAACGCATGCAGGTGCCACCAGGGGTTAAAACCTTCTTTTTTAAGCTCCACACTGGAACACTTTCCGTGAAGACATTTATGGAAGAGCGAGGCTGTCTTGTGCCGTGGGGATCACACTGCTTGATCTGCAAGAAGCCCGAAACCATCGATCACGTGTTCTTGCACTGCTGGGCGGCTGTGTTCTTCTGGGACGTCTTGAGGCGAACACTGAAGAAAGAATTACCTGTAGACCCCCAAGGGATCCGGTATCTGCCAATTAAGGATGAAGATGGAGTTCCATACGACTTTATTATGTTGAATGCACTCCACTGTATATGGCGGGCTCGCATGGCAGGGTACCATTGCGATGCCGACGCCCGCCCGGTTCACATATATTTTAGAGAATGTATGTCGCGGTTCGTTGATGTACAGAAATTGCAAGAATGTGCACCGGATTGGCTGTCGAGGCTAGAAGCTCCGACAGCCATGAAGGAACTTTAATTTGACGACGCCGGTCCCATACGGACAGTCGGCATTATTGGAATTTTTTTTCTCTCTTTTTTTTCTTCCCCGCAAGCTTGTATTCCTGACATGTGTTGCAGTATTTGTATATTCAGTGTTATGTCGAAAACCGGCATTAAATAAAAAAAAAGCGGGTCTGTGGCGCAACGGATAACGCGTCTGACTAAGGATCAGAAGATTCCAGGTTCGAATCCTGGCCGGCTCGTTTCTCGGTTTCCCTTTCTTTTTTCCTGGGCCAGTATGAAAGCATAGGATGTACTCCGGGAGCGTGTATTTCCCCATTCGGGCCTGTGGCGCAACGGATAACGCGTCTGACTACGGATCAGAAGATTCCAGGTTCGAATCCTGGCAGGCTCGTATTTCGGTTTCCCTTTTTTCCCTGGGCCAGTATGAAAGCATAGGATGTACTCCGAGAGCATGTATTCCCCCAATCGGGCCTATGGCGCATTCTGCATCCGGCAGCCGAGCTGTTCGGATCGTAGGGTCATGGCCTCTTCCGGGGCAGCGACAGCGGCCACTTTTGGTCGCGGAAACAGGATCACAGACGACGATAAGGACTATCCGTTTATTTTGCCTCAGCTGCCGATGGCATTTAAGACCGTGTTTTTACACGGTGACGTACGTGCCAGACCATACAAGGTCGAAGATTTTAGAGACGCCCTACTGCCGACGGGACTGATGCCGGACGTGGTATGCATAGGGGCGTACCAGATCAACCACGTCTGGGCGGTGACCCTGACTGATGCCACTGCGACGAAACGCCTTATGGCCCTCAAAAAACTGCAAGTGAAGGGACGACGGTGCGTCATCGTGGACCCACAGGACCAGCAGGTGAAGCTTCGGCTTCGCTGGTTGCTGTACGGCGTTGCCGACGAGCACGTCCGGACTGCTTTCGCGGCTGTCGGCAAGGTGGTTGAGGTGAGCCGGGAACGGTGGCGCGTCCATGGCATGGGAGACAAGACTTCGACCACCAGGACTGTGATCCTCAAGCTGAAAAGCGGCGTCAAGGTGGAGGACCTTCCTCATCAGGTTCGCGTCGGTGGAGAGTTGGCCTTGGTGGTCGTGCCCGGTCGACCCATGCAGTGTCTGCGCTGCCAAGGCACGGGGCACGTCCGCCGAGAGTGCAAAGTCCCGCGCTATTCCAGGTGCAGACGTTTCGGCCACGTTGACGCTGACTGCGTCAAATCCTACGCCGCCGTGACAGGACCAGCAGCGAGTGACGTTGCGGCTGAGCACGTCATGGACGTGGTCGAAACGGAGGACGCCGCCAAGGGAACGGGAGACGTGGTTTCCACAGGGACACTCAGCGGGTCATCGACTGCCGGCGCAGAAGGCTCAGTAGCTGAGACTGCCGATAAGGCGGGCAAGCCGGTACAGGACCTCCCTGCAGTGACCCGTCCTACGGGGGGCGTTAACGAAGAGGCGCCCGACAACGACACGACGGCATTGCTGCAGCACAAGGATGTCAACGACGGTGAGCGGACTGGGACTCTCGGTGCCCCAGCCAAGCGCCCCCACGACGAGACCAAAGAAAGGGACGGCGGTGCGACGACCACAACCGAGGGGCCGCCGCCCAAGGCGCCTCAAGGAAGGCGGACGGGCTACAAGACAAAGCCGAATCTACCACCTGAAAGGAAACCTGCGGGCAAAACGCCATCGCCTAACGACACCAACAAGCCGGGAGGTCCCGGAGGCGGCTAGCCGAGGGCTAGTCGTGAACGGTAAGCACCATGCTCCGGGCCTGCTTTTCCCGCTAGTTGAAAATGGCTGAAATACCGTCCCTTATTATTGCCACATTGAACGTGCGAGGGTTGGCGGCTAGTCGTAGGCAAAGCCAGGTCCTACGGTTGGCCACTGACCACAACATAGACGTACTAGCCGTCCAAGAGACTAAGGTTGACTGAGAGGAACAGACCGGGAGGATGGTGCGACGATTCACGCACAGATATTTTGCAGTGGTTAGCCATGCGATAGGCACGTCCGGGGGGTGCATTCTGTTCGTTAAGAAGCTGCCTGGACTGCAGATTCAAAGTGTATTTTCCTGCGAATCTGGAAGGATTGTTTTTTGTGATGTTTTGATATGTGAGGTTGAATTCCGTGTCATATGCGTGTATGCTCCGAATTCAGTGGAGGAGCGTGTCTTGTTTTTTTCGAACCTTTCTAAGTATGTCCGTTGTGAGTAGCGCGTTATGTTGTTAGGGGACTTTAATTGTGTGTTGAATGCCAGAGATAGAGTGAATAATGCCGGTGTGCGAGACAAAAGCTGTAGCGTATTATCAAAACTAATAGCGGGAAATGAACTTGACGATGTTTACGAGTGCCTGGAAGCGGGGCGGGAAGTGACTTTTACTCGTTTTCAGGGCAGTAGTCACGCACGACTGGATCGAATGTACATGTCGTTGGACACGATTCCAAGATGCCATAGTTATTGTGTGGTGCCCGTGTCGTTTTCGGACCACTGCCTTGTAAAATGTCACATAGGTGTAGTGAAAACGAAACATGCTTTTAATTGGGATCTGTGGAAAATGAATGCCTTGTTACTAAATGATCAGGGGTTTGTAAAAGCAGTAAGGGATGCGTTTAATGAAATATTCGATGATGCAACGGAAACAATAACAGAGAAGTGGGAATGTTTTAAACAGAAAGTTAAAATTAAAGCCATAGAAAGATCGAGTTGCATAACATTCGAGAGGGAAATGAAATAAAAGGGCTTAAGAAGACTGCTTGAGCAACTGATAACGCTTGAGTGTAGAGAACCTGGTACGTACAAAGACGACGTGCGAAACATCAAGGAAAAACTTGAACAGTTCGACAAAGAGCGTTATCAAGGCGCCATCGTGCGTACGCAAGCAGATGCACTAGCGGCAGGGGAGACGCCCACTAAAAGGGCGCTGGGTCTCGAGAAGGCGCACGGACGGCGAAACCACATAGATGAAATTCTAATGAACGGGACTGTCGTTGAAGACAATGAGAGCATTGGGCGCGCCTTTTTCGAGTATTACCAGTCGCTCTTTGCATATCAGGAAGCGAATGTTGATAGTTTTAAAGCGCATTTTCTTACTCGCATGCCGCGAATAAGTGATGATTTCAAAGAAGGATTAGAAGCCAAAATAACTGAGGGAAAAGTCGAAAAGGCAATCGACGATTTGAACCCGGGAAAGTCGCCTGGACCTGATGGTCTCTGCGCTGGGTGGTATAAGGCATTTAAGAGAGAATTGGCTCCATTGTTGGCAGATGTATTCAATGGCGCGTATCAGCAGAAATGTTTGCCCCCTTCCTTTGGAAAAGCGCACACCATACTAATACCCAAGGGTGATTAAATAGATAAACTAAATTTAGTGTAATTCTATAGGCCAATATCCCTAACAAATGTTGATTACAAGATATTTATGAAAGTTTTAGCTACCAGACTCCAAGGCGTCATCAAAGAAATAGTCGGAGACCACCAAACCTGTGGCATCAGAGGGCGAACTATTTTTTCTAACATTCATAAGATGCGATGTGTTCTCGAGTGCTGTGACGTCACCGGAGGTGGCGTTGCAGTTCTTCAGCTCGATCTCGAGAAAGCTTTCGATTGTGTCGCGCATGTTATTTTGTTTGCCATCTTGGATCACGTTAATGTCGGTTCCATCATCACTGAGGGCGTGGCCTTGGCGTACAAGAATTGCACAACCAGATTAATTGTAAACAAGTCACTGGGGGCCCCCATTAACATTATGCGCTCAGTGCGCCAAGGCTGTCCCCTCAGCCCACTTCTATTTGCTATTTATATAGAGGCCATGTGTGTGGCAATTAATCAAAATGACAAAATACGTGGTTTTAGATTAGCAGCGACAGAAGTCAAACTACTAGCGTATGCAGATGACATCGCAGTGTATTGCACAGATAAACCAAGTGTAACCGAAGCAATATCTATAGTCAAACACTTCTGTGAAGTCACGGGTAGCAGAATAAATTGGGGCAAATCCCTCGGGCTGTGGCATGGGGATTGGCTGTCCGCACCAGACTATTTTGCGAATGTGACCTGGGTGAAAACTCCCAAGACGTATCTCGGAATTCCCTTAGACAGTTACAATAGCAGTGAAGAATATTGGAGGAACCAAACAAGTGAAATTAAAGAAAAAGTAGACAAATGGAAAGCTACTAACCTGTCTGTTTTTGCAAGAGCGACAGTTTGTAACATCTTTTTAGTCGCCAAGTTATACTACGTTATACAAGCGTTATATTGTTCTAGAGCAAATGTGCAAAAGCTGCACAGAGTGTTTGCGGTGTTCATCTGGAGTTCAACCTGGGAAAGGTGCAGTCGAACAAATCTGTTCAGAAGAGTGAAGGACGGGGGTGTGGGTTTGGCGCATCTTCTTGTTCTACAACTAGTAAACCGATTTATATTTTTCCGCGATGTGCGCGATCCTTTTCTGCGCACCGTATGTCAACTCAGATTGACCGACGCATTGCCGGCACATGTTGTCAGTACGGCTGGCATGACCGGAAGACTTCGTGGCTATCTTAAGGAAGTGGTAGACAGTGTGCGTTTTCTTACGGTTCGTTTTTCAAGTGATTACCTGTGTCAAGTGAAAAGGAAAACGCTGTATAAAGATGTGTGTGACATTGTTTTCCCAGTGCCGTTATACAGAGCCATGTACAGTGGAGGGCCAGGACAGGACGTCCTTGAACGGGTTAAACGCATGCAGGTGCCACCAGGGGTAAAATCCTTCTTTTTTAGGCTCCACACTGGAACCCTGTCCGTGAAGACGTTTATGGAAGAACGAGGCTGTCTCGTACCGTGGGGTTCTCACTGCTTGATCTGCAAGAAGCCCGAAACCATAGATCATGTGTTCTTCCACTGTTGGGCTGCTGTGTTCTTCTGGGACGTCTTGAAGCGAACCCTGAAGAAAGAATTACCTGTAAACCCCCAAGGGATCAGGTATCTGCCTATTAAGGATGAAGACGGGGTCCCATATGACTTCATTATGTTGAATGCTCTCCACTGTATATGGCGGGCTCGAATGGCTGGGTACCACTGCGATCCCGACGCGCGGCCGGTTCATATATATTTCAGAGAATGTATGTCGCGGTTTATTGATGTACAGAAAATGCAAGAATGTGCACCGGATTGGCTGTCGAGGCTAGAAGCTCTCACAGTCATGAAGGAATTTTAATGTGACAACGCCGGTCCTATACGGACGGATATCATTATTGTAATTTTTTTTCGCCTTTTTGGATTTCTGAGATGCGTGTAATATTTGTATTTTCTGCGTTATGTCAAAGACCGGCATTAAATTTAAAAAAAAATAAATAAAAAGGGGTCTGTGGCGCAACGGATAACGCGTCTGACTACGGATCAGAAGATTTCAGGTTCGAATCCTGGCAGGCTCGTACTTCGGTTTCCTTTTTTTTGCCTGGGCCAGTATGAAAGCATGGGATGTACTCCGGGAGCGTGCATTCCCTCATTCGGGCCTGTGGCGCAACGGATAACGCGTCTGACTTCGGATCAGAAGATTCCAGGTTCGAATCCTGGCAGGCTCGTACTTCGGTTTCCTTTTTTTTCCTGGGCCAGTATGAAAGCATGGGATGTACTCCAGGAGCGTGCATTCCCCCATTCGGGCCTGTGGCGCAACGGATAACGCGTCTGACTACGGATCAGAAGATTCCAGGTTCGAATCTTGCCGGGCTCGTACTTCGGTTTCCTTTTTTTGCCTGGGCCAGTATGAAAGCATGGGATGTACTCCGGGAGCGTGCAATCCCCATTCGGGCCTGTGGCGCAACGGATAACGCGTCTGACTACGGATCCGAAGATTCCAGGTTCGAATCCTGGCAGGCTCGTACTTCGGTTTCCTTTTTTTTCCTGGGCCAGTATGAAAGCAGGGGATGTACTCCAGGAGCGTGCATTCCCCCATTCGGGCCTGTGGCGCAACGGATAACGCGTCTGACTACGGATCAGAAGATTCCAGGTTCGAATCCTGGTAGGCTCGTACTTCGGTTTCCTTTTTTTTCCTGGGCCAGTATGAAAGAATGGTATGTACTCCGGGAGCGTGCATTCACATATTCGGGCCTGTGGCGCAACGGATAACGCGTCTGACTACGGATCAGAAGATTCCAGGTTCGAATCCTGGCAGGCTCGTACTTCGGTTTCCTTTTTTTTCCTGGGCCAGTATGAAAGCATGGGATGTACTCCAGGAGCGTGCATTCCCCCATTCGGGCCTCTGGCGCAACGGATAACGCGTCTGACTACGGATCAGAAGATTCCAGGTTCGAATCCTGGCAGGCTCGTACTTCGGTTTCCTTTTTTTTCCTGGGCCAGTATGAAAGCATGGGATGTACTCCGGGAGCGTGCATTCACCTATGCGGGCCTGTGGCGCAACGGATAACGCGTCTGACTACGGATCAGAAGTTTCCAGGTTCGAATCCTGGCAGGCTCGTACTTCGGTTTCCTTTTTTTTCCTGGGCCAGTATGAAAGAATGGTATGTACTCCGGGAGCGTGCATTCACCTATTCGGGCCTGTGGCCCAACGGATAACGCGTCTGACTACGGATCAGAAGATTCCAGGTTCGAATCCTGGCAGGCTCGTACTTCGATTTCCTTTTTTTGCCTGGGCCAGTATGAAAGCATGGGATGTACTCCGGGAGCCTGCAGTCCCCCATTCGGGCCTGTGGCGCAACGGATAACGCGTCTGACTACGGATCAGAAGTTCCAGGTTCGAATCCTCGCAGGCTCGTACTTCGGTTTCCTTTTTTTTTCCTGGGCCAGTATGAAAGCATGGGATGTACTCCAGGAGCGTGCACTCCCCCATTCGGGCCTGTGGCGCAACGGATAACGCGTCCGACTACGGATCAGACGATTCCAGGTTCGAATCCTGGCAGGCTCGTACTTCGGTTTCCTTTTTTTTTCCTGGGCCAGTATGAAAGCATGGGATGTACTCCGGGAGCGTGCATTCCCCCATTCGGGCCTGTGGCGCAACGGATAACGCGTCTGACTTCGGATCAGAAGATTCCAGGTTCGAATCCTGGCAGGCTCGTACTTCGGTTTCTTTTTTTTTCCTGGGCCAGTATGAAAGAATGGTATGTACTCCGGGAGCGTGCCTTCACCTATTCGGGCCTGTGGCGCAACGGATAACGCGTCTGACTACGCATCGGAAGGCTCGTACTTCGGTTTCCTTTTTTTCCTGGGCCAGTATGAAAGAATGGTATGTACTCCGGGAGCGTGCATTCACCTATTCGGGCCTGTGGCGCAACGGATAACGCGTCTGACTACGGATCAGAAGATTCCAGGTTCGAATCCTGGCAGGCTCGTACTTCGGTTTCCTTTTTTTTCCTGGGCCAGTATGAAAGAATGGTATGTACTCCGGGAGCGTGCATTCACCTATTCGGGCCTGTGGCGCAACGGATAACGCGTCTGACTACGGATCAGAAGATTCCAGGTTCGAATCCTGGCGGGCTCGTACTTCGGTTTCATTTTTTTTGCCTGGGCCAGCATGAAAGCATGGGATGTACTCCGGGATCGTACATTCCCCCATTCGGGCATGTGGCGCAACATTCTGCATCCGGCAGCCGAGCTGTTCGGATCGTAGGGTCATGGCCTCTTCCGGGGCAGCGACAGCGACCACTTTTGGTCGCGGAAACAGGATCACCGACGACGATAAGGATTATCCGTTTATTTTGCCTCAGCTGCCGAAAGGACGAGTTGCCTTTAACACCGTGTTTTTACACGGTGATGTACGCGCCAGACCTTACAGGGTCGAAGATTTTAGAGACGCCCTTCTGCCGACGGGACTGCTGCCGGACGTGGTATGCATAGGGGCGTACCAGATAAACCACGTCTGGGCGGTGACCCTGTCTGACGCCACTGCGACGAAGCGCCTCATGGCCCTTAAAGAACTGCAAGTGAAGGGAAGACGGTGTGTCATCGTGGACCCGCAAGACCAGCAGGTGAAGCTTAGGCTTCACTGGCTGCTCTATGGCGTTGCAGACGAGGACATACGGACGGCGTTCATGGCTTTCGGCAAGGTGGAGGAGGTAAGCCGGGAAAGGTGGCGCGTCCATGGCCTGGGCGACAAGACGTCGACAACCAGGACTGTGCTTCTAAAGCTGAAAAGCGGCGTGAAAATGGAAGACCTTCCTCATCAGGTCCGCGTCGGCGGAGAGCTGGCATTGGTGGTCGTCCCTGGTCGACCCATGCAGTGCCTGCGCTGCCAAGGCACGGGGCACGTCCGCCGGGAGTGTAAAGTTCCACGCTGTTCTCGCTGCAGACGGTTCGGTCATGTTGACGCCGACTGCGTCAAATCCTACGCCGCCGTGACAAGCCCAGCAGTGAAAGACGTGGCCGCAGAGCACGTCATGGACGTGGTCGAGACGGAGGACGCCGCTACAGGCATCGGAGACCTGGTACCGACAGCGGCAGTCGGCGAGACGTCGACCGTCGGCGCAGAAGGCACGGTTGCTCAAGGTACTGAGAAGCGGAGTGGGAAGGCGCCGGGCGCGACTGCTGTGGGCCCCGCGACGGGAACCATTAGTGAAGACCCGGCCGACAACGGTATGACGGCAATGCAGCAGGACGAGGCTGTGAAAGACGGCGACCGGACTGAGACTCTTGGCGGCCCGGTCAAACGCCCCCACGACCAGACCAAGGACCAAGGCGAGGGTGCGACCAGCACCACCGAGGGACCACCGACAAAGACGCCCCAGGGGAGGCGGGTGGGCTTCAAACCAAAGCCGAATGTGCCGCCTGAAAGAAAGCCTGTGATCAAAGTGTCGACGACAAACAATGCCGGGAAGCCGGATGGCCCCGGAGGCGGCTAGCCAAGGGTTGGTCGTGAAGGGTAAGCACCATGCTCCGGGCCTACTTTTCTCGCTAGATGAAGATGGATGAAATACCGTCACTTAGTATTGCCACACTAAATGTGCGAGGGTTGGCGGCTAGTCGTAGGCAATGTCAGGTCCTACGGTTGGTAACGGACCATGACATAGACGTACTAGCCGTCTAGGAAACCAAGGTTGACGGAGAGGAGGAGACCGGGAGCATGGTGCGACGATTCACGACTAGGTACTTTGTGGTGGTGAGTCATGCGGTAGGCACCTCCGGGGGGTGCATTCTTTTTGTGAAGAAGCTGCCGGGTTTATATATTCAAAGTGTGTGGTCCTGTCTGGATGGAAGGATTGTTTTATGTGACTTTACGATCTCTGACTTTGAGTTTCGCGTCATATGCGTTTATGCGCCGAATTCTGTAGACGAGCGTGTCCTCTTTTTTTCGAACCTCTCACAATATGTTTGCTGTAATAAGCGCGTTGTGTTATTAGGGGACTTCAATTGTGTGTTGAGTGCTAGAGACCGAGCCAACAATGCCGGCGTGCGTGATAGAAGTAGTGACGTTTTGTCAAAATTAATTAATGAAAATGAACTTGATGATGTTTTTCAATGTCTTGAAGGGGAGCCTCAAGTGACATTTACGCATTTTCAAGGCAGTAGTCATGCGCGACTGGATCGCATGTACATATCGTTGGACACGATTCCAAGATGCCACGGTTATTGCGTTGTACCCGTGTCATTTTCGGATCACTGCCTGGTAAAATGTAACATAGGTATAAGGAAAAGGGAACATGCATTTAAATGGCATCTATGGAAACTCAATGACTTGTTATTAAATGATGCATCTTTTGTAAAGGCAGTGCGGGATGCGGTTAATGAAATACGCGAAGATGCGGCTGATACAATAGCAGAAAAGTGGGAATGTGTAAAACAAAAAGTTAAAATGAAAGCCTTAGAAAGGTCAAGCTGCCTCAAATTTGAGAGGGAATATAAAGAAAAGGGTTTGCGAACACTACTTCAGCAGCTGATAACGCTTGAGTGCAGAGAGCCTGGTCTGTACAAAGACGATGTGCGGAGCGTCAAGGAAAAGCTTGAACAGTTCGACAAAGAACGTTATCAAGGTGCCATCGTGCGAGCAAGAGCAGACGCACTGGCGGCAGGGGAGACGCCCACTGAAAGGGCGCTCGGTTTAGAGAAGGCACACGGAAGACGAAACCATGTCGATCAACTTTTAATGAATGGAGCTGTTGTTGACGACAACGAGAGCATAGCACACGCCTTCTTCCAATACTATCAGTCGCTCTTTGCATTTCAGGAAGCGAATTTAGAGGGTTTCAAAGCGGACTTTCTGCACCGCATGCCGCGTTTGAGTGATGAAGCTAAGGAGCGATTAGAAGGGAAAATAACGGAGAGGGAAGTCGAAAAGGCAATCGACGATTTAAACTTGGGCAAGTCACCGGGACCAGATGGACTCAGCGCCGCCTTATATAAGACATTGAAAAGAGAACTGGCCCCTTTATTAGTAGAAGTATTTAATGAAGCGTACGAGCAGCAATCATTGCCACCTTCTTTTGGGAAAGCGCACACCATTCTAATTCCGAAGAACGATAAATTAGATAAACTGAGATTCGTATCATCCTATAGGCCCATATCACTAACAAATGTGGATTGCAAGATATCTATGAAGATTTTAGCGACCAGACTTCAAAGTGTCATAAAGGAAATCGTCACAGACCATCAAACTTGTGGAATCAAAGGGCGAACAATTTTTTCTAACATCCATAAGATGCGGTGTGTGCTCGAGTGCTGTGATGTCACCGGTGGCGGCGTTGCAGTTCTTCAGCTTGATCTTGAGAAAGCGTTCGATTGCGTCGCTCACGTTATTTTGTTCTCCATATTGGATCATGTTAATGTCGGTACCATCATCACTGAGGGTGTGGCCTTGGCGTACCAGAACTGCACTACAAGGTTAATTGTTAGTAAGTCGCTGGGGGCCCCCATTAACATCATGCGTTCAGTGCGCCAAGGCTGTCCCCTCAGTCCTCTGTTATTTGCTATATACATAGAAGCAATGTGTGTGGCCATTACCGCAAATAACAATATACATGGTTTTAGATTGGCAGAATCCGAAGTGAAACTGCTAGCGTATGCTGATGACGTTGCAGTGTGTTGCACAGACGAACCAAGTGTGACTGAAACAATTGCTGTAGTAAAACATTTCTGTGACGTCACGGGCAGCAAAGTCAATTGGGGCAAATCCCTCGGGCTGTGGCACGGGGAGTGGTCTTCGGCACCGGAATACTTCGCCAATGTCAACTGGGTGAAAACTCCGACGAAGTATCTGGGTGTTCCCCTCGACAGGTACAAGAGCAGCGATGAGTACTGGAGGAACCGAACTAATGAAACGAAAGAAAAAGTGGACAGATGGACAAGCACTAACCAGTCTATTTTTTCAAGGGCGACAATTTGTAATATGTTTTTTATAGCGAAGTTATATTATGTTATGCAAGTGTTGCATTGTTCCAGGGCAAATGTGCAAAGGCTGCACAGAGTGTTCGCGGTCTTCATCTGGGGATCAGCATGGGAGAGAGCTAGCCGAACCAATTTGTTTAGAAGAGTGAAGGACGGGGGTGTTGGCTTGGCACATCTTTTTGTTCGACAACTTGTCAACCGCTTTTTGTTTTTTCGAGATGTGCGCGATCCTTTTCTGCGCACCGTATGTCAACCCAGGTTGAGGGACGCATTGCCGGCGTATGTTGTTAGTACGGCAAGCATGACCGGAAAACTTCGGGGTTATCTTAAGGAAGTGGTCGACGGTGTGCGCTTCCTTTCAGTTCGTTTTTCAAAAGATTATCTATGTCAAGTGAAAAGGAAAACACTGTATAATGATGTGTGCGACATTGTGTTCCCAGTGCCCTTATACAGAGCCATATACAGTGGAGGGCCAGGACAAGACGTCCTTAAACGGGTGAAACGCATGCAGGTGCCACCAGGGGTTAAAACCCTCTTTTTTAAGCTCCACACTGGAACACTTTCCGTGAAGACATTTATGGAAGAGCGAGGCTGTCTTGTGCCGTGGTGTTCACACTGCTTGATCTGCAAGAAGCCCGAAACCATCGATCACGTGTTCTTGCACTGCTGGGCGGCTGTGTTCTTCTGGGACGTCTTGAAGCGAACACTGAAGAAACAATTACCTGTAGACCCCCAAGGGATCCGGTATCTGCCAATTAAGGATGAAGAGGGAGTTCCATACGACTTTATTATGTTGAATGCACTCCACTGTATATTGCGGGCTCGCATGGCAGGGTACCATTGCGATGCCGACGCCCGCCCGGTTCACATATATTTTAGAGAATGTATGTCGCGGTTCGTTGATGTACAGAAATTGCAAGAATGTGCACCGGATTGGCTGTCGAGGCTAGAAGCTCTGACAGCCATGAAGGAATTTTAATTTGACAACGCCGGTCCCATACGGACAGTCGGCATTATTGTAATTTTTTTTCTTTTTTTTCTTCCCCGCAAGCTTGTATTCCTGACATGTGTGTAGTATTTGTATATTCAGTGTTATGTCGAAAACCGGCATTAAATAAAAAAGGGGGCATGTGGCGCAACGGATAACGCGTCTGACTACGGATCAGAAGATTCCAGGTTCGAATCCTGGCAGGCTCGTACTTCGGTTTCCTTTTTTTTCCTGGGCCAGTATGAAAGAATGGTATGTACTCCGGGAGCGTGCATTCACCTATGCGGGCCTGTGGCGCAACGGATAACGCGTCTGACTACGGATCAGAAGATTCCAGGTTCGAATCCTGGCAGGCTCGTACTTCGGTTTCATTTTTTTTGCCTGGGCCAGTATGAAAGCATGGCATGTACTCCGGGATCATGCATTCCACCATTCGGGCCTGTGGCGCAACGGATAACGCGTCTGACTACGGATCAGAAGATTCCAGGTTCGAATCCTGGCAGGCTCGTACTTCCGTTTCCTTTTCTTTCCTGGGCCAGTATGAAAGCATGGGATGTACTCCAGGAGCGTGCATTCCCCCATACGGGCCTGTGGCGCAACGGATAACGCGTCTGACTAGGGATCAGAAGATTCCAGGTTCGAATCCTGGTAGGCTCGTACTTCGGTTTCCTTTTTTTTCCTGGGCCAGTATGAAAGAATGGTATGTACTCCGGGTGCGTGCATTGACCTATTGGGGCCTGTGGCGCAACGGATAACGCGTCTGACTACGGATCAGAAGTTTCCAGGTTCGAATCCTGGCAGCCTCGTAATTCGGTTTCCTTTTTTTTTCGTGGGCCAGTATGAAAGAATGATATGTACTCCGGGAGCGTGCATTCACCTATTCGGGCCTGTGGCGCAACGGATAACGCGTCTGACTACGGATCAGAAGATTCCAGGTTCGAATCCTGGCAGGCTCGTACTTCAGTTTCCTTTTTTTTTTCCTGGGCCTGTATGAAAGAATGGTATGTACTCCGGGAGCGTGCATTCCCCCATTCGGGCCTGTGGAGGGATTCTACTTCCGGCCACCGCAGTGAACGGACGCGGAATGCCTTGCTCCGTAGGGGCGGATACAGCGGCCCTCGGCCGTGGCACCAGGTGTACGGATAAGCCTTACCCGGATTATCAAGTTGTTTTGCCTCATCTGCCTTCAGGTACATCAGTTTTGTATACAGTATTTTTGCACGCGGATGTTAAAACCAGGCCGTATCGGGTCGAGCACTTTCGAGATGCGCTCGCGCGTCTTGCACTGCTGCCGGAAGTGGTGGCCCTTGGCGCCTTCCAAATGAACCATGTGTGGGCGGTGACCTTCCGTGATGAAGCTTCGAAGAAAAAGATGCTTGCGGTAGAAACATTCAACGTGAAAGACCAGCCCTGTGTCGTTTATGATCCCTGCAACCAAGGCATCAGACTGAAGCTTTATTGGCTGTTGCATTTCGTTCACGACGACGAGGTTCGAGCAGCGTTAGCCCCTTACGGAAGGGTTACAGATATCGCCCGCGAAAAGTGGCGGGTACAGGGATGTAATGATAAAGGGTCCACCACCCGTTTGGTGACACTCTTGCCAAAGCCTGGAATTACAGTTGAAGACTTGCCTCATCAGGTGCGCGTCGCGGAAAACTTAGCGCTCGTGCATGTACCAGGAAGGCCCCCGTTATGCCTCCGGTGCAATGGAACTGGACATATCAGGCGCGAGTGTCGCATACCACGCTGTGCACTCTGCCGACGATTCGGCCACGAAGAACAAGACTGCGTGCGATCCTATGCAGCGGTAACAAGTCCAGTTAAAGGCGACGAGATGGCTGAACACATAATGGACCATGCTGATGCCGATGCAGCATCCCGAGCAACGACCGAAGAACCGGCGGCAGACAGCACACCCTCTGACGCGTCTCCACTTCAGGAAAACTCCA
This sequence comes from Dermacentor variabilis, assembly GCF_050947875.1. NCBI lineage: Eukaryota > Metazoa > Arthropoda > Arachnida > Ixodida > Ixodidae > Dermacentor > Dermacentor variabilis. Next base: position 165,589,888 of record NC_134574.1, on the reverse strand, counting down.
CTGGGCCCGGCGACAGCCAATCTGGCGAGGCAAAGAGCGTGCTGGTTGGGAAGCCGACTAACGACCAAAACGTCAATGAGAGAAAGGACGCGATTTTAGTAAGCGCATCAGTGACTACCGCGAAAGACGAGACCGAAGGCATTGAGGATGTTGAAATGACAGCAGCCGCTAAAGCAGCTGCAAAGAGGCCTCGTGAGGCCATGACGGATCTCAAGCCTCACCCGAACCATCGAGCAGCGGCGAGCCGTCGCCGAAGACCGCTATAACGAGACGAATGGGCCTCAAACCGAAGCCGAAGATACCGCCTGATAGGCGGTCGGCTTCAACATTGACCCCGACTTAGGGGCGCGAAGTGTGTTCAGCCAGCCTGTCCTCAGTATAAGACGTTACATAGCGGACAAGTAGAATGTGACCTGTGCTGGTTTTTGCTATCACTGCCTGTCCAGATGTGAGTACCGTTCCGTCTGTTTGCTAATCCAAAAAATGGCTGTTAATCTGACATTTCCCCTTTGTGTAGCTACGTTGAATGTGAGGGGTTTGGCATCCCGCAGAAGGCAGTGCCAGTTAAGCCGTCTCTTGTTGGAAAATGACATTGACATAATGGCAGTGCAGGAAACCAAAGTAGAAAGCGAAGAGCAAACGCACAGAATGGTCGAACCTTTCAGGGATAGGTATAATGTATGTGTGTCTCATGCTAGAGGCACTTCAGCGGGTTGCATGATACTCGTTCGAAAATACACCGATATTGTAGCGCAATCTGTAGAGTCCAGTGATGATGGCAGGCTACTATTCATCGACTTTGGCATTTGTGGCCTCCTTTGGCGTGCAATATGCTCCGAATAACATTAACGAACGTGTAGAATACATAGATAACCTGAGAACATGCATGACGTACGAAAGGAACATAATTTTATTTGGAGACTTTAATTGTGTGTGCAGGCCGCAAGACAGAATCAACAGATTGACTTACCGCGATAGAAGTGCGACACTATTAAACGCGCTTGTAAACGAGCTTGAACTGGACGACGTTGGTTGTATTTTTGACGGTGACGAGCACGTACAGTATACGCACTACCAAGGTGTAAGTCATGCTAGACTAGATCGCATATATGTTCCGGCAGCTGCGATACCACACATTACTACATACAAAGTAAAGAACGTCACATTTAGCGATCACTGCTTGGTGATAGCGACACTAGGAACCAAGACAAAAGCGTCAAAGTTTAGTTGGAACTTGTGGAAATTAAATGATACACTGTTGGATGATGAAATTTTTGTTAAAAAAGTAAAGGAAAGGATAGAGGAAATATGTTCGGTTGAATCTTCCAATTTCACAACGCTTTGGGAGCAATTTAAAAATGAAGTAAAGATTGCGGCGATTGAACGAGCTTGCGTGCGGCGCAGCATTGAAAAACAACAAGAGAAAGAACTTAGGAGCACGTTAAATTATATGATTGCGGTTGAGAGTGCTAACCCTGGACACTTTAGCAAGGAACTACGTGACCTTAAAAGTAAGCTCGAAGTGATAGATGAAAAGAAATATCGTGGAGCGATCGTCAGAGCACGGGCTGAAAGACTATGGCTAGGGGAAACGCCTACTAAGCGGGCACTCGGGGAAGAAAAAAGGCAAGCAGTAAAAAAAGAGATAAAAGAAATAAGATATAAAAACGATGTGACGCGCGACAAGGAACTGATAGAGAAAGCGTTTGTTGAATGCTATCGAAAACTGCTAAGCCCAAAAATAAAAGATACAGAAGCCTTTCGAAACGAATTTTTGTCGCTCATGCCAAGGCTAGGTGATGAAGTAAGACAAACGCTTGAACGGCCAATTAGTCTGAATGAAGTAAAACAGGCCATTGATGAACTAAGCACTGGCAAAGCACCTGGGCCTGATGGACTAGGGGCTGCCATTTACAAATGCTTCAAGGAAGAACTGGCACAAGCGTTACATCGCGTGATAAATGAGTGCTATGAACAAAAAAGAGCACCTTTATCTTTTAGAAAATGTCATGTAGTACTCATTCCAAAATCGGATGATCCCAGGAAATTGTTGGATGTTGAGGCCTATCGACCTATAAGTCTTACGAATGTAGACTATAAAATATTTACAAAGGTGCTAGCCAAGAGATTGCAGAGCGTTATCACACACCTCGTATTACCTCACCAGACATGTGGCATCAAAGGAAGGACAATCTACACAAATATACACACCGCTAGAACTATCCTAGAATGCTGTGACATGACTCAAGATAACATAGCTATGATACAACTGGATCTTCAGAAAGCATTTGATAGAGTTAATCATGACATATTACAGTTATTACTAGAACATTGTAATGTAGGTAGCGTTATCAAGGAGGGCATCAAGATGGTGTATGAAGAGTGTGCAGTAAACCTTATAATTAACAACACCGTAAGTGAAAACATTCCAGTACTGTCAGGTATAAAACAAGGGTGTGCCTGTTCGTCTCTTCTTTTTGCACTTTATTTGGAACCCTTATGTTTAAAAATTCGCATAAATAAAATGGCGCATGGTTACTCCTTTTATGCTACTGAAGTAAAAATACTGGCATATGCCGATGATATAGCTATATTCTGCAAAGACAAAGACAGTATTAAAGAAGCTGTTAAGGAAGCTACATCATTCTGTAGTGCTACCGGAAGTGCCATTAGCTGGGATAAATCTCTGGGCATTTGGCATGGAAATTGGGGGCAAGAGCCGGAGGCGTATGCGAACATGAGATGGACAAGTATTCCTGCTAGATACTTGGGGGTTCCTCTCCAACATTATGGAAATACTGCAGAATACTGGGCAGGAGAGACAGAAAGGCTCAAGGATCAGTCTGAAAAATGGGGAGGGCATAACTTTTCTATGTTTTCCCGCGCTACAGTCTGTAATGTGTTTTTTGTTGCAAAAGTGTTTTACGTACTTCAAGTGTTCAGTATGAGCAGAACTTGTGTCCAAAAATTACACAGAGTGTTTGCCACCTATATATGGAATTCTACCTGGGAACGCACCAGTCGGTTAAACTTGTTCCTTTCGGTGCGACACGGAGGGCTTGGTCTGTGTCATTTATTTTTGAAACAAATAGTTTCAAGGTTTTTCTTTCTGAGAGACCAGAGAGATGTTTTCTTGCGTACTGTTATACACATGAGGTTGTGTAATCATATCCCGGATTATATTGTCTCATCAAATGCAGATACGCGTGGAACACTGAGCAGTTTTTGGCGCGAAATAGTGTCTGCATATCAAGTACTGAAGCCACGGTTTTACTTAGAATATTTGAGCGCAGTGGCACGTAAACGATTGTACAAAGATCTAATTGATGTGTTTTTACCAATACCGTTGTACCGCTCCATCTATCAACTAGGACCAGAACGAGACGTATTAAAACGAGTTCGAAAAATGCCAGTAAGAGCGTCATCTAAATCATTCTTTTTCCAACTGCACACGGGCACGCTCGCTGTAAAACCGTGGCTTCAAAGCAAAGGTATCTTTGTCCCATGGGGATTACACTGCCTGATATGTCGAAAGGAGGAAACGATAGAACACATCTTTTTGGACTGTCACGATGCTTTTTTCTTGTGGGACATCCTTAAACGGACACTTCAGAAAGATTTGCTAGTAACACCCTTTGGTATCCGATTCTTGCCATGTGAAGATCCAGATGAAATGCCATGCGACATGTTCATGTTACTGTGTTTGCATAGTGTGTGGAAAACGAGGATGGCGGTCAGAAATGCGGATGTCAACGCAAGATCGGCCATGCAAAACTTTAGTGAGAACTGTGTGTACATACGAGATGTTCTCAAAATCCAGAGGAACCCACCGGATTGGATACCTGTGCTCGATAAGCTGGCTTCTCTGAAGCCATTTTAGCTTCACACTCCAGCCATGAAAAGGCTCACGCGTCTTTTATTGTACTTGTAAAATTGTATTTAAGAGTTCTGTGTTTGGAAGTGCCAAACCGGTAATAAAGAAAAAAAAAATTCGGGCCTGTGGCGCAACGGATAACGCGTCTGACTACGGATCAGAAGATTCCAGGTTCGAATCCTGGCAGGCTCGTACTTCGGTTTCATTTTTTTGCCTGGGCCAGTATGAAAGCATGGGATGTACTCCGGGAGCATGCATTCCCCCATTCGGGCCTGTGGCGCAACGGATAATGCGTCTGACTACGGATCAGAAGGTTCCAGGTTCGAATCCTGGCAGGCTCGTACTTCGGTTTCCTTTTTTTCCTGGGCTAGTATGAAAGCATGGGATGTACTCCGGGAGCGTGCATTCCCCCATTCGGGCCTGTGGCGCAACGGATAACGCGTCTGACTACGGATCAGAAGATTCCAGGTTCGAATCCTGGCAGGCTCGTACTTCGGTTTCCTTTTTTTTCCTGGGCCAGTATGAAAGCATGGGATGTACTCCAGGAGCGTGCATTCCCCCATTCGGGCCTCTGGCGCAACGGATAACGCGTCTGACTACGGATCAGAAGATTCCAGGTTCGAATCCTGGCAGGCTCGTACTTCGGTTTCCTTTTTTTTCCTGGGCCAGTATGAAAGCATGGGATGTACTCCGGGAGCGTGCATTCACCTATGCGGGCCTGTGGCGCAACGGATAACGCGTCTGACTACGGATCAGAAGATTCCAGGTTCGAATCCTGGCAGGCTCGTACTTCGGTTTCCTTTTTTTTCCTGGGCCACTATGAAAGAATGGTAAGTACTCCGGGAGCGTGCATTCACCTATGCGGGCCTGTGGCGCAACGGATAACGCGTCTGACTACGGATCAGAAGATTCCAGGTTCGAATCCTGGCAGGCTCGTACTTCGGTTTCATTTTTTTTGCCTGGGCCAGTATGAAAGCATGGCATGTACTCTGGGATCATGCATTCCCCAATTCGGGCCTGTGGCGCAACGGATAACGCGTCTGACTACGGATCAGAAGGTTCCAGGTTCGAATCCTGGCAGGCTCGTACTTCGGTTTCCTTTTTTTCCTGGGCTAGTATGAAAGCATGGGATGTACTCCGGGAGCGTGCATTCCCCCATTCGGGCCTGTGGCGCAACGGATAACGCGTCTGACTACGGATCAGAAGATTCCAGGTTCGAATCCTGGCAGGCTCGTACTTCGGTTTCCTTTTTTTTCCTGGGCTAGTATGAAAGCATGGGATGTACTCCGGGAGCGTGCATACCCCCATTCGGGCCTGTGGCGCAACGGATAACGCGTCTGACTACGGATCAGAAGATTCCAGGTTCGAATCCTGGCAGGCTCGTACTTCGGTTTTCTTTTTTTTCCTGGGCTAGTATGAAAGCATGGGATGTACTCCGGGAGCGTGCATTCCCCCATTCGGGCCTGTGGCGCATTTTCCACTTCCGGACGCGCTAGCGAAAGGTTGTGTCACCATGAGCTCCGATGGAGCGGATACAGCGGCCCATATGGGTCGTGGAAACAGGTTTTTTGCAGAAGAAAACCAAGGATATGAAGTCGTTCTGCCGCAGTTACCTAAAGGTGCGTGTATTACAAATACTGTTTTTCTACACGGAGATATCAGGGCAAGACCTTATCGTGTGGAAGATGTCCGCTACACGATGGTTCGTCTGGGAATGCTGCCCGAGGTGCTTGCTTCGGGGGCTTTCCAGATGAACCACGTATGGGCGGTGACCTTCAGCACAGCAGAAAGAATGAAGAAGATGCTCGCGGTTGGTGACGTCAAGATAAAGGAGAGGCGATGCCTCGTTATCGACCCAAATAAGCAAGACGTTCGGCTAAAGCTACATTGGCTTTTGCATTATGTACCGGATGAAGATGTACGCACCGCGTTTGCGGCCTACGGGAAGGTGACACAAGTATCGAAGGAGCGATGGCGCGTCCATGGTATCACGGACAAAGGTACTTCGACTCGTACCGTAGCACTGGAACTGAAAACCGGAGTTACTATCGAGGACCTACCACATCAGCTTCGAGTGGGTGGCATGACAACACTTCTGGTTGTGCCAGGCCGAGCGCCACTGTGCCTACGGTGTCGCCGAACGGGGCATATTAGACGTGACTGTCGAATACCGCGGTTCGGTCAGTGCAGGCGCTATGGTCATGAAGACAACGAATGCACTCAGACATATGCTAAGGTGGCAGGTACGGTTACAGCCGACCGTGTCTCGGAGCGCATCATGGACCAAGTTGACGCAGAGGAAGCAGCCAGCAGCAGAATGGGAGAGCCCGTGTACACGCCCCTTTCTAAATTGCCGACGGAGAAAGAAAAGAATGTGGAGCGCGCGGAGGAGGTCGGGCATTCTATCGAGCCAACCAAAGCGGTCAACGATGCTCCAGTGGACGAAAACAACAAAGACGAAGGAAAGGATACCACCGCGTCAAACAGCCAGCCAGAAGGCATGGACGTCGTGAGTGCAGGCGTAAGTGGCGCAACTCCAAAGCGACCGGTTGAAGAGGTCGCTCCTGACGGCGGCCGACTAGACAAGGGGGCAGGAAGTGAGCCGGCGACGGAGGTGGCCACGGGCAGGCGACCCAGCACTAAGCCCATACCTAACATCGGAGCGGGCACTCGACCGCCGCGGAAGCCACCCTCGTAGCAACGAGGGTTGTGCTTCAACCAAGGGCCTTAAAACCATAGACGGAAAAGGACACGGCTAGAATGGCTTCAGCATCATGTGACGTGTGTGGCGGGTGCGCGCCGTGTGCGTGTATACCCGCAAGTCCTTCAAGGTTTTGCACCGGCGACGCCGGGCCTACGTGTGAGGTAGGAACCATGCGATCCGTTCCTACTGGCACGCGGACTTCGCAATCTAGAACCGCGTTACGGGTTGCCACATTGAACGTTCGTGGACTACGGTCTAGACGAAGGCAATATCAGGTCAGTCGTCTCTTCCGCGAGTATGACCTTGACTTGATAGCTGTTCAGGAGACCAAGGTTGAAAGTCAGGAGCAAACGGATCGCATGGTCGAACCTTTTAGGTATTTGTACAACGTTTGCGTATGTCACTCCCTTGGCACCTCTGGAGGCTGTGCCATTTTTTCGCGTAGTTCTTTAGGTCTTGTGGAAGAATATGTTTATTCTAGTGAAGACGGCCGAATTGTATTTTGTGATTTTCTGTTCTTGTTTCAGAAATGGCGCGTCATTTGTGTATATGCACCAAATAGCGTTAAAGATCATCTCAGGTTTTTTGCAACTGTTGAACCATATTTAAAATGTGAAAGAAAAGTGATTCTGCTCGGTGATTTTAACTGTGTATGCCTGAAGGAAGATAGGAGCCAGGGATTGCCAGTTCGGGATCAAAGTGCTTTGTTTTTATCTACGATTATGCAGGAGTGTGGACTAGATGATGTTGGAAATGTACTGCAAAAAGGAAGTGGCACTGTCTATACACATTTCCAACGTGATTGCCACTCGCGTTTAGACAGAGCGTACGTGGCAAACGTGCTTGTACCACTTTGCAACAGTTATGAGGTTAAGCCGTTAGCGCAAGTGGTCCGGTAGTGCAATAAACTGGGATAAATGTGTAGGTTTGTGGCATGGCACCTGGGAGGCAATGATAGATTTTTTCGAAAATGTGAAATGGAGGGACGTACCCACAAAGTATCTCGGGGTGCCACTAGAGGGATATAAAGATCCAGATGAATATTGGAAGGACGAAACAGAAATGCTGAGAGAGAAAGTAAATAAGTGGGGAGGGAAAAACTACTCGATATTCGCCCGGTCAACAGCCTGCAATATCTTTTTAGCAGCGAAAGTTTGGTACGTGCTTCAGGTGCTGTGCATGAATAGGCTAAACATTCAGAAGATACACAGAATCTTTGCCACTTTTGTTTGGGGATCCTAATGGGAACGCACGAGTCGTACAAATCTTTTTCGATCAGTGAGAGCTGGTGGGCTGGGATTGGCCCATTTGTTTGTAAGACAGATGGTGTCGAGGTTTACTTTTCTACGAGATCAGAGTCATCCATTCTTGCGCACCATGTTACAAGTTAGACTATGCTGTTATTTACCTGAATTCATTGTATCGACTTCTTGTGCGGGGCGAATGGGTATACGTGGTTATCTGCGCGAAGTAGTATCGGCGTTCAGTATATTAAAGGTTCGTTTTTCTCTGCAGTATTTGTGCGAAGTTAGGAAAAAACGGCTGTATAAAGATCTTATCGACGTAATGATGCCAGAACCCTTGTATCGCACCATGTACGCAATCGGGCCCGGAAAAGATGTCTTTAAAAGAATCAAAAGAATGATAGTACGGCCATCAGCCAACACCTTTTTTTTTTCAGCTACATACTGGTACGTTGCCCGTGAAACCATGGCTAGAGGAAAAGGGCCTATTTGTTCCGTGGAGTACTAATTGCCTCTTGTGCCGTAAGCCGGAAAGTATTGATCACATCTTTTTGGAGTGTTGGGATGCCGTATTTCACTGGGACATCCTTCAGCGAACTTTAAAGAAAGACCTCCCTATAACACCATACGGTATTCGTTTTCTGCCGGTTCAGTGTGAAAGTGGCATACCATACGATGTGTTTATGTTGTTGAGTATGCATGCAATTTGGAAGACGCGTATGGCGGTGGGGCATGCGGATGTAAACTCACGCCCAGCCAGAGAATACTTTATAGAAAGTATAGCTCATACCAGGGATGTATATTGCGCAGGCGAAGAACAGCCGGAATGGCTACCGGTTCTGAATGACCTCATGTCATTATAATCATCCCCACGTCAAACAAAGCTTGTTTGACGTTTTTAAACATTTTTCAGTGTCATTTTTTCTGTAAATGCTTTTTGTTCTGTTGTTCTTTACACGTGATGTACCGATCAGCGAATAAAAAAAAAAGTGGGGGAGGGGGGGGGGGGGGGGAGTCCTGTGGCGCAACGGATAACGCGTCTGACTACGGATCAGAAGATTCCAGGTTCGAATCCTGGCAGGCTCGTATTTCGGTTTCCTTTTTTTTTTCCCTGGGCCAGTATGAAAGCATGGGATGTACTCCGGGAGCGTGCATTCCCCCATTCGGGCCTGTGGCGCAACGGATAACGCGTCTGACTACGGATCAGAAGATTCCAGGTTCGAATCCTGGCAGGCTCGTATTTCGGTTTCCTTTTTTTTTCCTGGGCCAGTACGAAAGCATGGGATGTACTCCGGGAGCGTGCATTCCCCCATTCGGGCCTGTGGCGCAACGGATAACGCGTCTGACTACGGATCAGAAGATTCCAGGTTCGAATCCTGGCAGGCTCGTATTTCGGTTTCCTTTTTTTTTCCTGGGCCAGTATGAAAGCATGGGATGTACTCCGGGAGCGTGCATTCCCCCATTCCAGTTGTGAATCGATGCGGCGCGACAATCTGTTCCTCCCTCTTGAACGTGGTGGTCTAGGATTAGTCCACCTCTTCATCAGGCAAATTGTTTCACGCCTGTTTTTCTTTCGAGACAATGACCATCCATTTTTGCGTGAAATGTTGCAACTCCGTTTAGTTCATTATATTCCTAATATAGTAGTGTCATCAAATGCCAAAGATGTCCCACAGGCCCCTTGGGGCTTTCTTAAGGAGGTTGTTGACACATTTCTTTTCTTGAAAGTTAGATTCAGCCTGGAGTACGTGTTCACTGCGAGTCGAAAAGCAATTTCTGCGGCACTGGTGGACTCTATTTTCCCAGATCCTTTGTATCGTGCACCTTATTTAAACCGACCTTATCAGGATGTACTTAAGCGCGTCCGAAAAATGTGTGTACCTCCTGGAGTAAAAACATTTTTCTTTAAATTACATTCGGAAACACTCCCTGTTAAAACTTGGTTGAATTCGAGGGGTTGCTTTGTGCCGTGGTCAACAAACTGTCGGCTCTGTCCACGTGCCGAAACCATAGATCACTGCTTCATAGACTGTAGGGACGTGTATTCTTTTGGGACATTCTCCAACGGACGCTCAAAAAGGACATTGACATGACCCCATATACAATTAGGTTTCTACCGTTTAAGGTTACGGGTGGTCCTCCCTATGACATGTTCATAGTACTTGGTTTACATAGCCTATGGAGAAGTAGACTGTGTGACCGCCATGCCGAAAGCCCGCGATCTACAAAGTCCTTCTTTCGCGAAAGTGCTGCTTATGTAAGAAGTGTCTACGCTGCGCAGGAACCTGCGCCAGACTGGATGCTCTTGTTGGATGCATGTGTGTGTTTGCCTGAGTTTTAAGTGTGTAGTCGTGTCCACTTTGTAATACACCTTCAGTTTTCTTTTCCATGTAATAAAAAAAAATCGGGCCTGTGGCGCAACGGATAACGCGTCTGACTACGGATCAGAAGGTTCCAGGTTCGAATCCTGGCAGGCTCGTATTTCGGTTTCCTTTTTTTTTTCCTGGGCCAGTATGAAAGCATGGGATGTACTCCGGGAGCGTGTACTCCCTCATTCGGGCCTGTGGCGCAACGGATAACGCGTCTGACTACGGATCAGAAGATTCCAGGTTCGAATCCTGGCAGGCTCGTATTTCGATTAGCCTTTTTTTTTCCTGGGCGAGTATGAAAGCATGGGATGTACTCCGGGAGCCTCTATCCCCCAACCGGGTCTGTTGCGCAACGATTCTGCTTCCGGCAGCCGAGCTGAGTGGACGTGTGAATCATGGGCTCCGAAGGAGCGCCTTTTGCGGCCACTGGCCGCGGTAACAGGCTTATCGTCGATGATGATGAAGCTGGCTACTAGTTTATTTTGCCACCACTGCTCAAGGGACCTGTCGTGAAAAACACCGTGTTTTTGCATGGCGACGTGCGAGCGAGGCCCTATAGGGTCGAAGACTTCCGAGATGCATCGTCCCAACTGGATTGCTGCAAGAGGTCACGGCCCTTGGAGCCTACCAGATCAACCACGTATGGGCAGTCACCTTCTCGAGTGACGAGGCAACGAAAAGGATGCTGGCGTTGAAAGAGCTCAACATGAAGGGGCGTCGCTGCGTTATCGTCGACCCTCAAGACCAACAGGTACGCCTCCGCCTTCATTGGCTGCTGAATTGGGTGGCGAACGAAGACATAAAGGCAGCGCTAGCAGCCTTTGGCAAGGTCGTGGAAGTGACGAGAGAACGATGGCTTGTCAGAGGCGTAGGCGACAAGGACTCAACGTCGCGGACCGTTCTGTTGAAGTTGAAGAGCGGGATGAAAGTCGATGACCTCCCGCACCAAATCCGAGTCGCCGGTGAACTGGCCCTTGTGGTAGCGCCTGGACGGCCGATGCAGTGCCTATGATGCAAGGGTGTCGGACGCGTCCGTCGCGAGTGCAAGGTACTACCGCGTTGTGCTCGATGTCGCAGCTTTGGACACTCCGAAGATCAGTGTGTGCGCACGTACGCTGCACCTGTTGTGCCACCAGCGAACGAGGTCGTCGCGCAGATGAGGATGGACGCTGCTGAAGCCGAGGACGCTGCCAAGGGGGCTGGTGAGAAGGAGAGCGCCAGCAATGCAGAGGCGACATCGAAGGCAGCGAAAGATACAAAATATGTATTTGTTACCCTCGAAAAGAAAGATGGGACGACAACGGGTCCTGCAGAAGAGCGGGCGAAAAGCAAAAAAAAAAAAGCTGCCTTGTAGTTGATGAAGCCGCATGCGAGCCAGAAGGTGGGAATCCACCTCCAACCAGCGACCCTATGGATACGAGCCGCAACGCTACCTTTAAGAGGCCGCTAGACGCTACCGACGGGAAAACAGCTGCAAAGAACTATGCCGACGGGCCACCTGCAAAGACAACTTTGACGAGAAGGAGCAGCTTCAAGCCCTCCCCAAACATTCATAGGGATGGGAAGGCCGGCGACAAGCCACAACCGACTGCAGACCACACCAGACCACCGGACGGTCCCGGAGGCGTCTAGCCGCTGGCTAGACGTTGTGGTGAGCACCGTGCTCCGGGCCTCTCTCACTTTCCCGTATTAGCAATGGCAACCAACCCAACGCTTAGCTTAGGCACGCTAAACGTGAGAGGTCCTGCCGCCAAGCGTAAACAAAGCCAAGTGTACCGGATGATGGTGGACCAATACCTCGACGTTCTGGCCGTGCAGGAGACAAAGGTTGAAGGGGAGGAGGAGACCCGGGGCATGGTGCTAAGGTTTACGTCTTTGTACTACGCGGTAGTGAGCCATGCTAATGGTGCGTCGGCGGGTGTTATATATTAGAAAACTTCCCGGCTTATCTATCGAAAATTATTTTTCATGCCCTTCAGGCAGGTTAGTGTACGTTGACTTTAATGTTGGCAATGATTCGTGGCGTGTTTTGTGTGTATATGCACCCAATGTTTGTGAAGAGCGCACTCTGTTTTTTTCATCCTTAAGGACGCACATTTGCATGAACAGAAAAGTGATAATTCCGGGGGATTTTAATTGTGTACTCCGAGATCGGGACAGAACAGGCCGAAGAACAAATGACAAAAGCTGCCATGTCCTTACTGAATTATTAGCCGAGTTCGACCTAGACGACGTGGCTGACTGTCTGGTTGGAACACGCGACGTTCATTACACACACTTCCAGGGCAATAGTCACGCTCGTCTAGACAGAATGTACGTGTCACTAGACGTAATACCCCTGTGTAACAGCTACTGTGTCACGCCTCTTTCATTCACTGATCACTGTTTGGTCAAGATGTATGTTGGACGCTAAGCAAAACACCACACTTTCACGTGGGAGATGTGGAAAATGAATTCGAAATTGTTAACTGACGAGCTTTTTCTAAGCAAAGTACAGGAATATTTGAAAGAAGTGGGAAATAACAACGTGTTGCGAGTCACCGAAAGGTGGGAAAATTTTAAACAACGAATTAAACTAGCCGCCATCGATCGCTCCTGCAAAATAAAGTACGAAGAAAGAGTTAAAGAGAAAGAACTAAGGGTGGTGTTGGAAAAGTTAACGGCCTTAGAGTGCAGCCAACCGGGCGCATACAAAGATGATTTGCGTAGCATCAAATCGAAATTGGAGCTATGCGATGAAGAGCGATATCGGGGAGCGATTATACGCGTAAGGGCAGAGGCATTGACAGCAGATGAGGCTCCAACTAAACGCGCGCTCGGTCTTGAAAAGAGACATGCACGGCGTAACCATATAGATGTACTTGAAGTAGATAATCGCGAAATAACCGACTGTGAGGACATAGCACAAGTGTTTTTCCAGCACTTTCAACAGCTTTTTGCATCGAGTCCTGTTGACGTAGATGCCTTTAGAGCCACGGTTTTGGGACGCATGCCGCAACTCAGCGACGACACGAAGAACAGACTAGAGGCACCGATATCAGCACGTGAAGTGGAAAAGGCCATTGATGATTTAAACACTGGAAAATCGCCGGGTCCGGATGGCCTTTGCGCCGCTTTTTATAAACGGTTTAAATCAGACTTGTCGCCTCTTCTTGCTGACGTTTTTAACGAAGCGTATGAAGTAAACTCATTGCCATATTCTTTCGGGTAAGCACACACTGTGCTCATCCCTATGACCGACGAGTCTACGAAACTAAAACATGTAACGTCGTGCAGACCAGTATCACTTACCAACAAGGATTAGAAAGTATTCATGAAGATCATCGCTGGCAGGTTACAATCAGTAATGGAAACCATAGTAGGTAGTCACCAAACATGCGGCATCAAGGGAGGTACTATTAGCACAAACATATACATAATGAGATCAATTCTAAAATGTTGTGACGCCTTAAGGTCGCGAGTTGCTATTCTCCAACTTGATTTGGAGAAAGCTTTTGACTGTGTTGCTCATGTTATTTTAATTGCCATTCTAAAGCATATAAATGTCGGGTCCATAATTACTGACGGGGTGGCCATGGCGTACCGGAACGGAAGTACTAAGCTTATAATTAACAAGTCACTGGGGGCCCCCATCAGTATTCAACGTTCCGTACGTCAGGGCTGCCCAGCCAGCCCACTCCTGTTCTGCATTTATATAGAGACTCTGTGTTTGGCAGTGATTGAGAACAAATGTATTCATGGGTTTACAATGCAAGCATCAGAAGTTAAACTTCTGGCCTATGCTGATCACGTAGCCGTGTGTTGCAATGACAAGGAGAGCGTTTTGCAAACGATAAATGTTGTTAAAAAAATTGGCGAAATCACTGGAAGTAAACTGGAGCAAGTGCCACGGTATTTGACACGGGGAGTGGCCTAACACCCCCGCTATCTTTGCGAATATCACGTGGTCGACAACGCCAGCAAATTACCTGGGTGTACCACTTGAAGCTTATAAACAGAGCGACGAATACTGGCAGTGCGAGCTTAAAAGGGTTAAAGAGAAGGCTGAGGCGTGGAAAGCCAAACACCTTTCAGTATTTGCCAGGGCTACTGTGAGCAACTTGTTTTTCGTAGCTAAGCTATGGTACGTTATGCAATTCATTTTTTGTGACAGAGCCAATGTACAGAAATTGCACAGATTTTTGCCGTGTTTGTGTGGGGTTCCGGATGGGAGAGATGCAGACGCAACAATTTGTTCAGAAGGGTGAAAGATGGAGGGATAGGGCTGGCCCACCTGTTTGTGAGGCAATTAGTCGGACGGTTCTTTCTCTTCAGGAACACTGATAATGCATTTCTTCAATCGGTTTGCAAGGTTAGACTTGCGCATTTGTTACCAGAGTTTATTATGAGCTCTCAAAGTGTACCGGGGGCAGTGTTCGGTTTCTATAAGGAAATTGTACTGAGTGTTCCTTTCCTTGCTGTACGGTTTTCCAAAGAATATTTGTTTACGGTCACAAGAAAAAGGCTGCGCAATGATCTATTGGACAGCCTTTTTCCCCCACCTCGGTACCGAACTATATACAGTCGAGGCCCAGGCCAGAATGTTTTGAAACGTTTTAAAAAAATGCAGGTACCGCCTGGTATGAAAACTTTCTTTTTCAAACAACACACAGGAACACTATCAGTTGCAACGTTTTTAGAAGAAAGGGGCTTTTACATGCCATGGGGCTCAAATTGCTTCATATGCAAACAACCAGAAACAATAGACCATGTTTTTTTACACTGTTGGGCGGGAGTTTTCTTTTGGGATGTTCTACAGCGAACAATAAAGAAAGAATTTCCTCTTGAACCACATGGCATAAGGTATCTACCGATAGATGACGAGGACGGAACACCTTTCGATCAGATAATGTTAACTGGCCTCTACTGTACATGGCGAGCCCGCATGGCTGGCTATTCTATTGCGATCCCGATGCAAGACCAGCCCGTGTTTTCTTTCGAGAACAAATAACACGCTTTCTTGATGTGCTTGCTACACATGAGTGCCCTCCGCCTTGGATGGCCAGGATAGAACCCCTGGCTAATATTAAAGAATTTTAAACAACGCCAGCGCAAATATAACAGGCGGCTTTTACTTATTTATTTTTCTTAACGGATGAGAAGTTCATCTGTCTGTGTATATATATTCCTTATGTTGTCCTTCCGATCTACTGCTGGTTACCGGCAATAAAGAAAAAAAGAAGCCTGTGGCGCAACGGATAACGCGTCTGACTACGGATCAGAAGATTCCAGGTTCGAATCCTGGCAGGCTCGTATTTCGGTTTCCTTTTTTTTTTTCCTGGGCCAGTATGAAAGCATAGGATGTACTCCGGGAGCGTGCATACCCCTAATCGGGCCTGTGGCGCAACGGATAACGCGTCTGACTACGGATCAGAAGATTCCAGGTTCGAATCCTGGCAGGCTCGTATTTCTATTTCATTTTTTTTCTTGGGCCAGAATGAAAGCATGGGATATACTCCGGGAGCCTCGACCACCCATTCGGGCCTGTGGCGCAACGGATAACGCGTCTGACTACGGATCAGAAGATTCCAGGTTCGAATCCTGGCAGGCTCGTATTTCTATTTCATTTTTTTTTTTCTGGCCGAGAATGAAAGCATGGGATATACTCCGGGAGCCTCCATCGCCCGTTCGGGCTGTGGCGCAACGGATAAAGCGTCTGACTAGGGGTATGGATCGGCAACTGGGAAGACCATCCGAGTAGGTTTGCAAATATGCGCTGGACAGTCACGCCGGCAAAGTACCTAGGGGTGCCGCTTGAGCATTACCGTGACGCCGTTGATTACTGGAATGCCGAAACTGAAAGGGTTCGTGAATGTACACTTAAATGGGGAGGCCGCAATTTCTCTATGTTTGCTCGTGCGACAGTGAGCAACCTGTTTGCCGTTGCCAAAATTTTTTACGTGCTCCAAGCGTTGTGCATGTCAAGGGCTAACATGCAACGTTTACACAGAGTACTCGCGGTGTTTGTATGGGGTTCAAGCTGGGAGCGCACCAGTCGCACTAATATCTTTCGTCCCGTTAAATATGGAGGATTAGGTCTATCACATTTGTTCATTAGGCAGATTGTGTCGAGGTTTGTTTACTTACGGGGCCAAAATGACCCATTTTTATTAACTATGTTTCAAACAAGGCTGAGCGAAGCTATACCTGAGTTTATTGTATCGTCACATCGGTACAGTCTAGGCAAAGCGCGTGGTTTCTTAAAAGAGGTAGTCTTGGCTTTTCAGCTGTTAAAGGTTCGGTTTTCCATGGAATACTTAAGTAGGGGACCACGAAAGCGCTTATATAAGGACCTGGTAGACACAATGTTACCTGTGCCATTGTATCGCTCGATGTTCTGCATTGGAGCTGAAAAGGACGTACTAAAGAGAGTAAAACGAATGCCAGTACGCCCGTCGGTAAAGTCCTTCTTTATCCAGCTCCACACCAATACTTTACCTGTGAAACCGTGGCTAGATGAAAAAGGACTTTCCGTGCCTTGGAGCGTCAACTGTTTACTATGCCGGAAACCCGAAACAGTAGAACACATTTTTTTTTACTGCTGGGATGCTGTGTTCCATTGGGACATCTTACAGAGAACGCTAAAGAAGGACTTGCCGATTAGACCATATGGGATTCGTTTCCTGCCTACTCTAAATGAAGACAAAGTACCCTATGACATGTTCATGCTGGTGTCCTTGCATAGTTTATGGAAAACTAGAATGGCCGTGAGACATGCAGAAATAAACGCCCGGCCTGTTAGAGAATACTTCATTGAAAGCATTTGTCATATTTAGGAAATGTATAATTTGGAAAAAGAAAAACCAACATGGCTCAGTGTGATGACTGAGCTAGCGAATTTCAAGCGTTTTTAGTCCTGTGACCGCCAACCAATGGCAGAGATTTTGTTGTGACTGTTGTGCATCGTTAAAACGTCTTGTTTTGTATGTTGCCATGTCGGTAATAAAGAAAAAAAAACTACGGATCAGAAGATTCCAGGTTTGTCGCTCTCCATAAAGCTACAGAGGCACCACCCGAGTGGCTCCCAAGAGTAGAGCCGTTGGTGGATTTGCGCGAATTTCGATTACACTAAGCCAGCACAATACTGGTTGAATACGAGCGCACACAGCAAATGTATATTGTACTTTGGTTTTCGTTACGGTGACTGTTGTCTCTTGTGAAAATTTATGTACCAAAGATCAGGCAATAAAGAAAAAAAAAGAAGATTCCAGGTTCGAATCCTGGCAGGCTCCATTTTCGATTTCATTTTTTTTTCCTGGGCGAGAATGAAAGCATGGGATATACTCCGGGAGGCTCTATCCACCATCGGGGCCTGTGGCGCAACAGATAATGCGTCTGTCTGTCGATCTTTCTGTCGATGGAGACGAAGAAATCCTGGGA
The DNA here is from genome assembly GCF_050947875.1 of Dermacentor variabilis. Lineage (NCBI taxonomy): Eukaryota > Metazoa > Arthropoda > Arachnida > Ixodida > Ixodidae > Dermacentor > Dermacentor variabilis. The sequence goes on along the minus strand of NC_134574.1, from coordinate 165,572,278 downwards.
TACGAGTCATATACAGCTTCGCTGTAAACACTTGCCAGCGACTTTCACCTACTAGACGTGACATCCTTTGCGTCGGCACCTGTTCTGGGTTTCATGCACCGGTTGACTTTCGCGCGAGACCTCATGGCTTCTACGTGCCATACGAGTTTGCATCGCACACCTGAGCGTGCGATGCATGGAACCCCTAACTGCTGACTTGTAGATTTCTTCATTTTTGTGAACGCAATTATTTGAGGAAAAAGCAGGCAACCAAAAATAAGATGGTGGTTGTCACTGTTGGAGAATGGTGCTTTCGCAACGGATAATCTTAGAGCCGAAGGAATCGCTGAGATGTGGTGCTTCATATTACAGCAGTCCCTTTACGTCATTTTCCACACTGCCTTGGTTTGCTCACTCTTATTTACGGTGTGAAACAAACAGTAACACGAGAAAGCTTTGTTGTAAGAAAGGCAGTTAGGCAAATTTCTTTTAGTTAAATTTGGTTACTATGCACGCACATATACATGTAGAGGTTCTCGTCGGAAAATTGCTAACTCTCTTCCCTGTTTATCATCCACATTCGGGAAAACGGGCGCTCCACGTTAACGCTGTAAATGTGGGAAACTAAAATGCACAGAAATAGCCATTCAGGATAGTGCCTTTTCGAGGAAAGAACGGGCTCGACTATGTCCTGCACTGTACAATTCACGTATTCTGCAGACTCTTTGATATTCTCCATTTCTTAGTTTTTTTTTTTACATTGATGAAAGCAAACATCAAACACTGAAGTTCTTTCAGAGCCCGCTCTTAAGATTATGATTAAAAACGCGGGCCCCGAACCAAATAGAATGAGCATCAATAGTGACTGAATATGGGCTAGTCGGAACATATAATTGGTGTGTTTTCAAGCACTGCCAATATGGAGCTTTTTCTACAAGGAAGGAGAGGAATGGACGACACTTACAACAGTATAGGAAAGCGATTATAATGTTAGAAGCGCTTTTGTTTGTTCGTATTCTTTCTTGTAGGAAAATGTTCATATTGGCAGCGCTTGAAAACACATCAAGAATGAGTATATCGTCACTGAAACGCACATCGGCTGTGTCGTTTCTTGACGAGACATTTTCGTTACGCAGATAACGATTCTTCCAGACGGATGGTATTCACGAAATGAAGAAAAAAAAGATCGCCAGTTAGCTCACCTTCACAGCAGTACAATCATCCTGGTCGCTGTCATTGGTTTCGTGTGTAGGGCAACTTGAATTCCGCTTAAAGGGACTATCTACCGCTCAGGAACATGCATGAGGATTGTGGAGGGAATGAGATCATTGCGTCATATTGACGGAAATTAGCATGTCTGTATCCCATAAACAAGGAATTAGATTCTTTTTTTTTTACTTTGGCTCTGAAACTGGTGCAGGAATGGCATCTGGCGGCGCTCAACGTTGAAGCATGTGTAACTAGTGTGTGTACCGTCATGTGACTCTAAAGCAGCGCGAGGGAGAGTTATCTTGCTTGGAAACAATATTGCATTGCCTGAAATTATATTTTATATACTTCTGCTGACTTTTTCTTTGCGTGAGAGAGCAATTCCTTACTTGTTCTTTCGATTAGCGTGTCTGTGCTGCTATCGAGACACCCCATAGCGCGTGTTGAAAAAGTGACGCCGCCTTGTGCAAACAAACGGAGTCACGGTGAACGGAGTGGTGCATTGATGCATGGCTGCGGAGATTACCATTGCGCCCAGTCTGAACAATGTGTGAAGAAGAAGACGCGCCTCGCGGCACAGCCGCATCGCCAACGCGCGGCTCGTCTCGCCTCGCGCTGTTGATTGCTGGCGTCCGTTTGGACAGTGTTTCGGGCTGCTTCGCCGTTCCCGGTTGCTGTGCCTTTACATTAGGAGCCGCCAATAAACCTTTTCTCAATTGGTGGAGGTGCGGGGTACTCAAACCCCGTCGCTTGAAACCCTGGAGCTGAGATCAAGAACGCTACCACCCGCCATGACCGACAGCTCCTCCCAAACGGCACCGACGCCACAGTCCATCACCTGCACCGGCGTTCCACGACAACGGGACCCCAAGGTCTTCAGCGGTGCAGACGACGAAGACGTAGAAGACTGGTTTGCGTCATATGAACGGGTGAGCGCACACAACAAGTGGGATGATCCAGCCAAGTTAACTCACGTCATCTTTTACCTGGCTGGTGTTGCCCAACTGTGGTTTCACAACCACGAAAGTGACGTGCCCACATGGTCAGTCTTCAAGACAACCTTTACGGAAGTGTTCGGCCGACCCGCTGTTCGCAAGCTGCGTGCCGAACAGCGCTTGCGCGCCCGAGCACAGCAGACGGCGGAAACGTTCACAAGCTACATAGAAGACGTCGTGGACCTTTGTAAACGAGTCAACGCCGCAATGCCCGAAGCTGAGCGAATTCGCCATATACTGAAAGGCATCGATGACGGCGCATTCCAGATGCTTCTAGCCAGGAATCCGCGCACTGTGTCTGAAGTTGTCAGCCTGTGCCAAAGTTACGAGGAGTTAAGGAAGCAACGCGCTTCGACTCGGCGTCCTTTGGGAAGCGACGATTTGTTGGCGAGCCTTGACAACTTGTACGACCCATCCTCATTCTTTCAGCGGGTCAAGGACTTTGTGCGTGAGGAAGTTGCCCGCCAACTTTCTTTAGTCCCCTTCACTCAGGAGCCCACCTCCCGTCTTCCAAACTCGCTCCGCACCCTCATTTCCGAAGAGGTCGCCCAAGTTGTCCCTTCCGCACACCATCAGCCGCCTGCAGCCGCGAATCTCAACTCTACGCGGGCAGTGCAGCCTGTCGCCACGCCTCTCTCCTATGCGCAGCCAGTCCTGCCTGTGGCCGCGCCTCTTACGTACGCGCAGGCAGTACGCAGGCCTCCAACGGCGTCTTTCACGACCCAGTCCCAACCGCTGCCACCGGAAGCCCATGCTACATCTTGGACCGCACCGCGCGCTAATCCTTGGCGAACACCTGACAATCGACCCATCTGTTATTCTTGCTGCACTCCCGGACACGTCGCCCGATATTGCCGCCGTCGTCCTCAAGCGTTCGGCGACGCCTCGCGGCCCTTCCAGTACGGCAGCCGGCCATTTCGCCAATACGCCGCTCCTTCCCCCCAACCGTATGCTCGTGCTGACTTCCCAGAATTTCCTTCGCGTCGCTCGCCATCCCCTCGCCGACGCTCGCTCTCCCCAATGCGTCGGCGACCCGCACCACCTGACCAGGAAAACTGAACGTCGCAGTTCAAGAGGCAAGAACTGCGCCCCATTCGAACTGTCAAAGTCCTCGCGCCTCTCCTGCTAACGTGCTCGAAATTTGTGTAGAAGGTGTTCCAGCATTCGCTCTTGTGGATACCGGCGCAGCCGTTTCTGTGATAGCCGCCAAACTGTGCCGTTCGCTGCGCAAGGTGACCACGCCGCTTTCTGGACTGTCGCTTCGTACGGCAAGCGCGCAGCACGTCACTCCGCACGCAGCCTGTACTGTGCGTGTGCTTATTCACGGCATTATTTACATCGTCGAGTGTATTGTTCTTCCCTCCTGCTCGCATGACGTCATCCTCGGATGGGACTTCTTATCCAGTCATAAAGCCGTGATCGACTGCGCACGCGCCGAAGTTGAATTTGCCCCTTGTGACGCACCCTTGGACGAAGATTGCGACCGCCCTTCTAAACTTACCGTGCGCGAGGACACAGATATTCCACCTGGCTCCTTCGCCCTCGTACCCGTCTTTTGCGACGCCATCGCTGATGCAACGGTCCTCTTCACGCCGTCCGACGTCTTCATGGGCCGTAAATCTCTCCCACTACCCTTCGCGACGCTTGACATGGCTGGCGGCTGCAGCAATATATACTTTTACAATCCCCTCTGTGCGCCTATTACGTTGCTCGTTGGTCAATGCCTTGGCTTCGTGGAGCTCCTCGACTCTTCGTCTTTGGTTGACGTCCCTGGAGACTCTTTTGACGTCGACCCCGGCCAACCATCTTCGATGTCCGCGCTTGAGGAAACGTCCAGGGTTGCGTTCTTGAATGTCATCGCCGATACCCTCACACCTGCCGAACGCGCCGACCTTCTTGATCTCCTGCACAAATTTAGAAGTTCATTCGACGTTTCACAACCTCACCTGGGCCGCACGTCGGAAGTGCAGCACTACATTGACACCGGTTCACATCAGCCGTTACGTCAACGACCATATCGCGTCTCTGCCGAAGAGCGTCGTGTCATTACCACCCAAGTCGAAGATATGCTGCGCCGTGATGTTATTCAACCTTCGCACAGTCCCTGGGCATCTCCTGTCGTTCTCGTTCGCAAGAAGGACGGGTCTATTCGCTTTTGCGTCGACTACCGTCGGTTAAATAAGGTAACGCGCAAAGACGTCTATCCTTTGCCGCGCATCGATGACGCCCTCGACAGTCTTCAGGGAGCAGAATTCTTCTCGTCCCTTGACTTGCGTTCAGGGTACTGGCAGGTCCCGATGGCTGCGGCCGATCGCCAGAAAACCGCATTCATTACGCCTGACGGTTTATATGAATTTAAGGTGATGCCTTTCGGGCTTTGTAACGCCCCTGCCACCTTTGAACGACTCATGGACAACACGCTGCGTGGCCTCAAGTGGTCTATATGTCTGTGTTACCTCGACGATGTCGTGGTTTTCTCGCCTGATTTTCCTACTCACCTGCTCCGCCTCAGACAAGTTTTGACCTGTCTAACGAACGCTGGCCTTCAACTCAACCTCAAGAAGTGCCGCTTCGCCGCGCGAGAGCTCACCATTTTAGGCCACGTTGTGTCCAAGCACGGCGTTCTACCCGATCCTGCAAAACTTCGAGCAGTCGCCGAGTTTCCGAAGCCTCAGACCATCAAAGAACTTCGAAGCTTCGTGGGCCTATGCTCATATTTCCGGCGCTTTGTTCGAAATTTCGCATCGATCATGGCGCCATTGACTCAGCTTCTACGCGGTGACGCCGCGCTCTCCTGCTGGTCCCCTGCATGTGACTCCGCCTTTGCTACGCTGCGTCGTCTTCTCATCTCCCCACCTATTCTTCGCCATTTCGACCCGTCAGCTGCAACTGAAGTACATACAGATGCCAGCGGGGTCGGTCTCGGCGCCGTACTCGCCCAACGAAAGGCGGGCTACCCCGAATATGTAGTCGCCTATGCGAGTCGCACACTGACGAAGCCTGAGGCCAATTACAGCGTGACCGAAAAAGAGTGCTTAGCTTTAGTATGGGCACTTGGCAAGTTCCGCCCATATCTGTACGGGCGCCCATTCGACTTGGTCACAGATCACCATGCGCTTTGTTGGCTCGCCAACTTGAAAGATCCCACTGGCCGCCTAGCCCGTTGGGCACTACGCATCCAGGAGTACGATATTCGCGTCGTATACCGCAGTGGACGCACACACTCCGACGCAGATGCCTTGTCTCGTTCACCTTTACCTCCAGACTCGGCCTGCGCAACAACTTCCGCGCATTCCGTATCATCTCTCGACATGGACTCCTTTGCAACCGCGCTTGTTCGGTGCTGTCTTGACTGTCAACGCCGCAAATCGCCGCCTTTACGCCCATCTGGTGTCTTGCAGCCGCTCCCGTGCCCTGCCACACCCTTCGATCGCGTCGGCATCGACCTATACGGCCCGCTTCCTATGACACCAGACGGCAATCGGTGGATCGTAGTTGCTATTGATCATTTGACACGCTACGCCGAAACTGCTGCTTTACCAAGTGCTACAGCGCGGGATGTAGCCTCTTTCGTCCTACATCGCTTCGTGCTTCGACACGGCGCACCTCGGGAACTCCTCAGCGATCGAGGTCGCGCCTTCCTCTCCGAAGTCGTCGAAAGTTTGCTTTCGGAATGCCATATTATTCATCGGACAAGCACGGCATACCATCCACAGACTAACGGGCTCACAGAGCGATTTAACCGCACACTTGGTGATATGCTCTCTATGTACGTGGCATCTGATCATGGTAACTGGGACCGCATTCTTCCATTCGTCACGTTCGCGTACAACACAGCGATCCAGGCCACTACGGGATTTTCACCTTTCTTCCTCCTGTATGGCCGCGAGCCTACGCATACCATCGACACGCTCCTTCCATACCGTCCTGACGCCTCCGAGTGTCTACCTGTTTCCGAAGTCGCCCGACAAGCCGAAGAATGCCGCCAGCTAGCGCGCTCCTTTACGGCAGAGCAACAGCAGCGCCAGAAAGAAAACCGCATCGACACGCATCCCAACACGACCTACGCTCCAGGCGTTCTTGTGTGGTTGTCGGTCCCTTTCCAAACGCCGGGGCTTTCCTCGAAACTCGTCCCAAAATTCGAAGGGCCTTACCGAGTCTTGGAGCAAACATCCCCGGTGAATTTTCTCATTGAGCCCCTGTCACCACCTGAAGACTTGCGCCGGCGTGGACGTGACATTGTCCACGTCTCGCGTCTCAAGCCCTACCACGACCCTCTGCCTCCCGATTCTTAAGGTGCCAGGATGGCTCTTTTTGTGCGGGGGGAGATTGTGAAGAAGAAGACGCGCCTCGCGGCACAGCCGCATCGCCAACGCGCGGCTCGTCTCGCCTCGCGCTGTTGATTGCTGGCGTCCGTTTGGACAGTGTTTCGGGCTGCTTCGCCGTTCCCGGTTGCTGTGCCTTTACATTAGGAGCCGCCAATAAACCTTTTCTCAAATGTTTTAAGTGGAGCCTACGCAATCGAAAAATTCTGTTTGAAAAATTTTGCTCACTTTCCAGAGTAACCACTGCACGTTTGGACACTTCGAATAGTATGCGCTTTCTATTGCTCTACAAAAAAAAAAAAAGAAGGTCATTCAAAAAATTGTAGACAGCACATTTATGTTCTGTGGCTATACAGCGTTGCGCTGCTGGGCTCGAGGCCGAGGGTTCGATTCCCGACGGCAGTGACCGCATTCAGGGTGAAGCGGAATGCAATAATGCTCTTGTACTTCGATTTAGGTACGCTCTAGGGAACCCCGGGTGGTCGAAATTAATCCGGTGTCCCCCCACTACGGCGTGCCCGATAGCGGTAAATCCTGGAATTTAATTAACCTCGAGCAACTCGAGCAACACGTCGACTTTGTGGCAGTATGGTCTTGAGGCCGACTTGAAGTGGACGATGAGAATCTTGTGCACGTATATAGCACCGCGCAGGGGCTCTATACGGCTCCGCTCCTTTAGTTTCCGTGAACGTGGCACAGGACTTTTATTAAGAAACGTCCGCCTTGCGAGCAAAGCTAGACAGCTCTTTCGCTAGATACTGCTGACTGCACCTTCTGGGATTGTTAAGCTTTGAGGTGTTGATTTGTGAGGAATAGGCTTCCAATACTCGAGCACATCGATCAATGTTTCATAAAAACTAAGCCAGCGAGTACTTCGAAAGGGTAGGCTGATGGACTAGTTTGTATATGGCAGCAAGTAGGGGCATACTGTGGACAAAATGTTTTACAGCATGCCAATGTTCTTACAAAATGTCTGAATTTTTTTTTCTCCTGCTTCACAAGAACCTTTGAACACTACAGTAACGTGGCTGACACAGTCGGTGGTGTTTGGATCGGACTGCTGGTACGATCTGTTGGGAACTCGGCGCTGACGCCCGTGGTTGTACCTGGGTCGCAAGCCCCAAGGGTAGCGTTGGCCTGGCGGCCTGGGGTACAACTGGAAGCATCCGAAGGTCCCGGCAAAGCATGAGTCGACTGGTAACAACGAAACAACTTGTTTATTTTAACATCGCAAAGAGTTGGCGGTCAGGTTTGACCGAAGTAGAGAGACGGGAGAGCACTTTACTCAGCAGAAGAAATCGGAGCCCTCCTTTTTGCGTCCGGGGGCAGCTGTTTTTATACTCTCGCAGTTGAGGGCAAGAAGGAACCCCTCAAAAGACGAGCACGTGAATGTACAATGGGCTAATGGTGACGCACACTGTCGTAGCGATGCCGTAGCACCATGACGAGCACGATCTCGTAGCACCCTGTCGAGCACGATCTCGTAGCACCCTGTTGTAGCGCTGCCGGTCGGGCACAATGACTGTAATGAGAGGATGGTCCCTGCTTTGGCATCGCCTGTTTCGGGCACAATGACTGGAATGAGAGGATGGTCCCTGCTTTGGCATCGCCTGTTTCGGGCACAATGACTGGAATGAGAGGATGGTCCCTGCTTTGGCATCGCCTGTTTCGGGCACAATGACTGGAATGAGAGGATGATCTTTTGCGGTCGCATCGCCGCAGTCGCGCCTGGAAACACCTGCCGATGAGTGTTGCGGCGACGACGATCGGGCCAAAATGTCTGCCGCCCCGCCGCAGTCGCGCCGGCAAAACCACCTGTCGCAGGCGAAACGCAACAGACCGCCCCGCCGGGGGAAGGAGATCCCGATGGACAGGGGACTGCATCCGCTGTCCGGAGGGATGTCGCTCGATGATGCTCATAACCGAAGTCGGGCGTCCCTCGACGTTTCTTGAGCGCAGCGCACAGAGAAGGCCTCGTTCTCTTGTTCAGGTTCGCACGGGACACTGCAAAGTGACTTCGGGAGAGTTCACATTTTTGTTCTCGTTCCCGGTAAGCGTTAGAACTACGCTGAAACTCAACCGCTCAGTCAGCAAGCACGGCACAACCCTCACTAAGCCCTGCCAGGCTCTTTCCCCTTTTTATACCACTGCCTAGTTCCTTACAGTAGTCTAGCATCACTCAGAACGCGTCCACAAATTGAAAACTTGCACTAGAAAGCATATCATCACTTTGAAACACTAAACAAAAGCAATATGTTAAAAAAATCCTGCCTCAGGAAAAAAAACATCAGTAACAAACAATTTTGAGGCTGATTCCTACGTTAGGGGCTTCGACTTAAGCCATCGGCGTTACCGTTGAGACTCCCCTTTTTGTAACGCACCTCAAAGGAATATTGTTGTAAAGCGAGGCTCCAGCGCAGGAGGCGGCCATTTTTGGGAGAGATGGTCTGCAGCCATTGGAGAGGGCAGTGATCCGTCTCAATGATAAACCTCGAGCCGGCTAGATAGCATGACAATTTCTGAACGGCCCACACGAGACACGCACACTCTTTCTCGGTGGCGCTATACGCCTGCTCACGACTGGTCAGCTTACGACTAGCATACAGGACGGGGTGTTCTACTTCTCCATTTTCCCGTTGGCACAGTACAACGCCCATGCCTCGCTCACTAGCATCGCACTGAACAATGAACCCTTTTGTATAGTCTGGCGATCGTAGCACAGGCTGGCTTGTTAGGGCACTCTTTAGGGCGCTAAAAGCTCTTTCCTTTGTCTCGTCCCAGACGACTGTTTGAGGCTCTGTCTTTCTTAGAGCATCCGTCAGGGGAGCCGCGATATCAGAGTACCTAGGGATGTACCTCTGATAGTAGCCGGCGACACCTAAGAACGACCGAATATCGGTCTTTGTGCGCGGTTGCGGAAAGTCTCGCACAGCGGCCACTTTTATTTCAGAGGGGCGGCGACGACCCTGACCAATCACGTGACCGAGGTAGACAACCTCGGCCTGTGCTAACTGGCACTTAGGAGCCTTTACTGTCAAGCCTGCTTCGCGCAGGCGGGTTAGCACTGCCCGCAAGTGTGTCATATGCTCAGACCAGGATGCGGAGAATATCGCTACGTCGTCTAGATACGGTAAAGCGAATTCTTGCTGTCCCCGCAACACTTTATCCATGAGACTTGAAAAACAGTATGGCGCGTTCTTCAAACCAAAACTCAACACTTTAGGACGGAATGTTCCCATTGGTGAAATGAACGCCGCATACCTACTAGCCTCTTCTGTAAGTGGAACCTGCCAATAACCCCTGACAAGATCTAGGGTGGAAATAAACTGAGCGCTACTAACTTTCTCAAGGCGCTCCTCGATGTTAGGGATCGGATAAATTTGATCCTTAGTGATGGAATTAAGCCTGCGGTAGTCGACGCAAGGACGAGGTTCCTTGCCCGGTACCTCAACTAAAATCAAAGGGGAGGTATAATCACTCTCACCTGCCTCAATAACACCGAGCTGTAGCATTTTCTTTACCTCAGCCTCCATAATATCGCTCTGGCGGGGTGACACCCGATACGCCTTGGATCGTACTGGCTCTGTGGAGGTAAGTTCTATATCATGAGTAAGTACAGAAGTCCTACCAGGCCTCTCAGAGAACAGACCTTGAAACTCTTGTAATAGCTGGTGTAGTTCGGTTTTCTGCTCAGGCGACAGCGGTGCTTTACTGATAAGGTCACTAATGACTTGACCGGTGTCTTCCCTGTTCGTCACTGAGCCTAGTCCCGGAAGCTCGACCGGAAGCTCTTCAGGAACGTTTACCATCATGCACACCACTGCTTCCCTTTGTCTATAAGGTTTGAGCAGATTACAGTGGTAAACTTGCTGTGCTTTCCGCTTTCCTGGCAGACTTACCACGTAGTTAACGTCCGACAGTTTCTGAACAATTCGTGCTGGGCCCTCCCACTGCACGTCTAGTTTGTTGTTTAGCGATGTGCGCAATATCATGACCTCATCGCCAACCTCAAAACGACGGGCCCTGGCTGTCCGATCATAATAAACCTTGGCCCTCTGCTGGGCCTTTGTCATTGCTTCACCTGACAACTCCTGTGCCCTTCTTAAGCGTTCGAGGAGCTTAAGCACGTACTCCACCACGACTGGGTCGTCGCCCCTACCTTCCCACGATTCTCGAAGCATGCGAAGCGGAGATCGAAGCGAGCGACCGTACACCAGTTCAGCTGGCGAAAACCCCGTAGCCGCATGCGGCGCGGTCCTTAAAGCAAACATCACCCCAGGCAGACACAGCTCCCAGTCAGTTCGATGTTCAAAACACAACGCTCTCAACACGCGCTTCATGACGGAGTGGAGCTTCTCAACGGAATTCGACTGTGGGTGGTACACTGAGCTGTGTAACAGCTTTACCCCACACCTTTCGAGAAAAGTTGTCGTCAAAGCGCTAGTAAACACTGTGCCCTGATCTGATTGGATTTCCGCAGGGAAACCAACTCGCGCAAATATGGACAGTAGTGCATTAACTATCTCAACTGAGCTGAGTTCTTTAAGCGGCACTGCTTCAGGGAACTTTGTCGCTGGGCAGATCACAGTCAAAATGTGTCTGTACCCCGTGGCTGTTACCGGCAGAGGTCCCACAGTATCAATAACGAGCCGTCTAAAAGGCTCCGTTATGATAGGTACCAATTTCAACGGCGCCCTCGATTTGTCCCCTGGTTTGCCCACCCGCTGACAAGTGTCACATGTCCTCACGAAATGGTCTGCGTCCCGAAAACACCCTGGCCAATAGTACTCTTGCAAGAGACGGTCCTTAGTTTTCTTAACTCCTAGGTGTCCGGACCACGAACCCCCATGCGACAAGCGCAACAGATCCTGACGATAGCATTGAGGCACGATCAGCTGATCGAACTCCACTCCTCTTCGGTCTAGATACTTCCGGTACAGGACTCCACCTCTTTCCACAAAACGCGCAGTTTTCCTGGCGATACCTTCTTTGACATTGCAGCGCACGTTTTCCAGGCTGCCATCCTTTTTTTGCTCGGCTATCAAAGCCGACCGGCTGACTTTTAGCAACCTATCAAGTCCGTCTGACGTAGGCGCGATGAGCAAATCAGTAGATAGCTCTTCTAACTTTCCCGAATCGGGATTTTCCTCTCCAGTATCTGGCGCCTTCAACGCTACAGACTCAATTTTATTCAGTTCGGGCGTGCTCTGAATATCAGCTTGCTGCGCCTCTGACCCTTTTTCGTTGTTTGATAACGTCGGCCCCGCAACTACCGCCTTTGCAGCGAGCTCCCGAACCTTCGATCTGGTTAAGGCCTGAACACTAGCTTCACCAAACAAAAGCCCCTTCTCGCGCAGGAGGTGATCGGACCTGTTTGAAAATAGGTACGGGTACTGGGGGGGCAGCATAGATGACACTGCCGCCTCCGTCTCAAGCGCTCCGAAAGGTCCTTCAATAAGCACTTTTGCTACCGGCAGACACACGCTATGAGCTTCCACGGCTTGCTTGATCCATGCGCACTCGCCCGTGAACATATGGGGTTCTACGTAAGACGGGTGAACTACATCCATCGTTGCTGCGGAATCGCGAAGCACTCGGCACTCTTTCCCGTTCACGAGGAGGTCTCGCATGTAAGGCTCGAGAAGCTTCATGTTCTCGTCAGTGCTGCCTATTGAAAAAAAAACAACTTTTGGTGTTGTTTCCGGACACTGCGCCGAAAAGTGACCCGGCTTCTGGCACGTATAACAAACGCGCGCTCGCCTTATCTCGAACCGCTTTCTGCGTTTGGCTGCCGCCGTCTCTTTACGTTTGGTCGGACTGCTTTCACTCGCATCCTCACTACGCGTGTCCCCCTTTAATCTCATGGGCGTGAATTTCGGCCTCTCAAACTTCGAGCCAAATTCACCCTTTTGACCGTCCTTAGCTCCGCGAGCCCGACGCGTCACAAACTCCTCGGCTAGCTCAGCGGCTTTAGCCACCGTACAAACGTCTGGCCTATCCAAGACCCAGTATCGCACGTTCTCCGGTAACCGACTATAAAACTGTTCTAGCCCGAAACACTGCAGAACTTTATCGTGGTCACCAAATGCTTTCTCTTCTTTGAGCCACTCCTGCATGTTCGACATAAGCCTATACGCAAACTCTGTATATGACTCACTTCTGCCTTTCTCATTTTCCCGAAACTTCCGACGGAACGCCTCCGCAGACAGCCGGTACTTTTTTAGCAGACTCGATTTTACTTTGTCGAAATCCTCTGCTTCCTCTCTATCCAAGCGAGCGACTACGTCGGCCGCCTCGCCGGGTAACAAAGTGAGCAAGCGCTGTGGCCACGTTTCTCGAGAGAACCCCTGCTTCTCGCACGTTCGCTCAAAGTTAACCAGGAACAAACCAATGTCCTCTCCAAGCTTAAACGGCCGCATCAGGTCAGTCATTTTGAACAATACTCGTTCTCCTGCACCGTGTGCCTGACTTCCATTACGAGCGCGTTCCATCTCTATCTCGAGACGCTTCATTTCCAAAGCGTGTTGACGGTCACGCTCTTCTTTTTTCTCTTGTTGCTCTCGCTCTTTCTGTTCTTTACGTTCACGCTCTTCTTTTTCTTTTTGTTCTTTACGTTCACGCTCTTCTCTTTTTGCAGTCTCCCTCTCTTCAATGGTCTCAAGGCATTCCGACAGCTCGTCATCCTCAGCCTCTAACTCAAGAATAGCCTTTAGCAGTTCAGGTTTTCTTAGTTTGTCTGAGACATCCAGACCCAACTCTCTTGCAAGCTCCAACAATTTCGGTTTGCGCAACGACTTCAAATCCATGGCTGCTCTGAATGCTGCTTTCTCTACTGCTTACTATTGTCTTGCCGCAAACTAACCCGGCAGCAACGACAACCACAATTACCAGCTCTGTTTCTGACACTAACAAAAGCCTGGCAAAGCTCAGAAGAAGAAAGTCCCGCACTCACCAAACCTCGCAGCCAAGAGTCCAGCGCAGTCGTTCCGCTGCAGGCAACCAGTCATCACACAGGGCTCGTTGCACTGCTCCCGGATCGTCGTTGAGCTGCTCAGCATACAGTCAACTGCATCTCTTCGCTGCTGGCCTCCGTTGTCGCGATCTCGCCGCTGGCAGACAGTTGTTTGAAGTCGGAGGCGATCTCACCGCTGCCAACCAGATGTTTGGATCGGACTGCTGGTACGATCTGTTGGGAACTCGGCGCTGACGCCCGTGGTTGTACCTGGGTCGCAAGCCCCAAGGGTAGCGTTGGCCTGGCGGCCTGGGGTACAACTGGAAGCATCCGAAGGTCCCGGCAAAGCATGAGTCGACTGGTAACAACGAAACAACTTGTTTATTTTAACATCGCAAAGAGTTGGCGGTCAGGTTTGACCGAAGTAGAGAGACGGGAGAGCACTTTACTCAGCAGAAGAAATCGGAGCCCTCCTTTTTGCGTCCGGGGGCAGCTGTTTTTATACTCTCGCAGTTGAGGGCAAGAAGGAACCCCTCAAAAGACGAGCACGTGAATGTACAATGGGCTAATGGTGACGCACACTGTCGTAGCGATGCCGTAGCACCATGACGAGCACGATCTCGTAGCACCCTGTCGAGCACGATCTCGTAGCACCCTGTTGTAGCGCTGCCGGTCGGGCACAATGACTGTAATGAGAGGATGGTCCCTGCTTTGGCATCGCCTGTTTCGGGCACAATGACTGGAATGAGAGGATGGTCCCTGCTTTGGCATCGCCTGTTTCGGGCACAATGACTGGAATGAGAGGATGGTCCCTGCTTTGGCATCGCCTGTTTCGGGCACAATGACTGGAATGAGAGGATGATCTTTTGCGGTCGCATCGCCGCAGTCGCGCCTGGAAACACCTGCCGATGAGTGTTGCGGCGACGACGATCGGGCCAAAATGTCTGCCGCCCCGCCGCAGTCGCGCCGGCAAAACCACGTGTCGCAGGCGAAACGCAACAGTGGGTAGCGCGAAATTAATCTCTAAAGAGCCCATCACCAACAAGCTATGCAAGAACAAACCAGACGCCACGATTTTTTACGTGCGTTACTGAGCTCTACAAAGCGCGTCCCCCTTAATAAGATACTGTTGCCTCACGTAATGCGGACTCGTTTTGACCAGCCTCACTGAATTCCTAAATTCGGCACTTTTGGGTATAAACCGTTTTCCTAAAGTTGCAATCGACTGATCTTTTTATACCTTTATCGGTATCTATACCAAAGAGTTTGATCCTCACATATGATTTTCCAGGACACATTCAAGTAGGATTTTTATGTGAAAACACGAGTCTACCTGCTTAGGCGGATGTATATAGAAATGCAGAAGTCAGTGCATCTAATATCATGTATTTTATTCCAGACAGACAGTAAACGCTACAAAGAAAACACGCCGATGCTGAAGCACTACATTGCTCGTCAGCACTGAACTGACGAGAACTATTCTCGAAGCAGTGAATCCAGTGGCTTTTGCTAACACCAACTCAAGCGTAGTATTTCTTTGGCGCTAGCTATTCTACGTTGGAAACTCTGACACACTGAGAGGTACTGCTTCGTTGGTTTCGCACAGGGTGCTGCAAGGAGTGAACAGAAATTGAAACAAAATATTCGTTTAAAACAGAACTGGCGCAATTTAGCTTACACAGATCGAAGAGATGATAAGGTATTAGTCTTATACTGTCCTTTTCTTATTTACAAGTATATACAAGTTAAATATCACTGGTATTGTTGGTTCCCATAAAAAATTACTTGTGTTTCACGGGAAAGCCTGCATCAAGACCCAACACGCTGTACATTTTTTTTTCTTTTTAATGGAACGCACTATGCGTCGAGAATCATGTCGTATAATTTATTCAGGCACATGCAAGTTCTTTTACAAAAACACGATGTGACCTCGGCTGAAGAAGTGGACCAAGACGTTGATTTACACAAGGCAAATGATGCTGATGGGCCACATCAAGTCATCCCACTATAACTGCCATGCTTGCGGAAGCTCTTCAATGTTGGATGAATGTTTTCAAACGCCTCATAAATTTGAGACCGTTCCTTGGCTCCTGTGGTAGAAAACACAAGATTTTTTTTTACTTTAAAGAGCTCATTCGCAATGCTTGTGACGATAGTTTTGGACAATGAGAGCCTCTTGCATGCTGTGACCTACTTCAACAAAACCAGCAGCTGCCTAGCTGGCACAGTCCAAGCTTAAATGTGGTGGCTCCCGTCGATATTTCTTGGAGATACGCCTATATTGTGCACAAAAATCAAACACTGCACCCAAATTCTGAGATTATGAAACCTGGAAACAAAGACAGGCACCGATTTCTTTCAACACATTCAATTGGGCACTTTCGGCTACTCTGGCAGCACACTTTACTTTCGGCTGGTTGAAGTCGAGTGCTCAGAACTCTCACTTTTGAACTGGGACCGAGAGAAAGAGAGAGAGAACTAAACTTTTATTTTCGAAAACGGTAATCCGAGTCAGAACCTGGTTCACACTATGTGGAAGGATTCCTTATTCCAAGAGCCCTCCGGCTTGGGCTGCCTCCTTGGCCCGGGCGACGAGACTGCGTTGGTCGTCCAGGTCATCAGCGGAAAGCTTGGCCTCCCACGTTTCAGTTGTCGTAACAGCCAACAAAATTACGCTCGCACGCTTATTCTTATTGTTTTGGGAGCAGCAGAACATTCAGCTCAAGCAGCATGTCCTTGCTTCTAATCTCAAGAGGGCTCCGCATCGTTGCAAACAGAGTTGGACCGCGGTAGGACCCAGTCGAATTTATCCATTAATGACCAATGGGCAGCGCTTGTTAAACAGTGGCATGCATAAAATAGGCGGAAAATTTTCATGACCGCTAATATGCAAAAAAAAGCATTTCTTAGAACACTGACGATACCAGCTGAAAAGAGGCGTCACTCACCTGTGAGCACGATTTTTCCCGATACGAAGATAAGCAGGACAACACGGGGCTTGACCATGCGGTAGAAAAGCCCTGGAAACAGCTCAGGCGCGTAACTGAAAAGAGAAAAGAGCGACTCCCTTCGATGACTGGCGCACTACACTACTCGCAAAGATAAAAATAAGACAGTGCCTGACACAGCTCTCTTCGGTATCACACTAAGAATTACACGAACACACCTACCTACATACCAACCTACCGCAAAGCACCTGAGATTAGGCAAAGAATGCTTCGCGTTAAAAAGAAGTATCATTGCTCCCTTTGGACTAGAAAAAAACCTTTCTGCTCTTGGTAAAATGCTCCCCAGCGATTCCTGAGAAAGAATTTTTCAGCTTGGAACATTGGGCGCCTGACTGATACTGGTGTAGAACAGAATTCATTTTAGGGTGGGGGCACACACTTGACCGGCGGAGAGTGGTGGGGCAGGCGGATGTTGCCACACGTGGTTTTATGCCACGTATCTCTAATGCGCGGAAATTTCTAGGTGGCAGAGGGGAGGGCACGTGCCCGGTGTTTCGTCCTGCCCCTCCCCCTGTCCATGCCCCTGCTAACTGAAAGCACTCAGAAGATCGGTGCTCATCAAGTCGCTGTTAATTCCAGAAATCATCGAAAGGCAAAAATGAAACGCAGTGGCCTCAGTTAGGAGGCGACTTTGCTTTCTACTTCGCGGAGTCGAGGCAAGCTGATAAATAAGCTAGTCTGGTACAGACGAAACTCGTGAAACGTACAGGCACTCGTGAAACCACATGCGCGCTGCTTGGTAAAAATTAAAAGAGGATAAGCAAGCGGAAGGCACCGTCTCGGAACTGCGTCATGAGCATGGCTAATGTCATCGATTTTGGCAAGAACTGCCGGGAGATTATTAATCGTTGATCATAGTTTTAAAAAAGAAAAAAAGTAAGAAAGGAAATAACCCCGCATTGCTTTTGCAAGTACGCAAAAGCTTGAAATTCAACGTTTACAAACTTCCCACGGAAAAAAAAGAAGAATTAAAGGTGCGGAAATGACGTTAAATTCATAACGTTGCAAAAACCTCAACGGTGTCATAGGTTTCAATAAAAAAAAACGGAATTTTGAGTTTAGTTTCTTTAGCTAATATTGAACTCCTTCAGCTAAAGAAATACTTTTTAACATTTACACATGAGTTGCAATTTAGCATCCTACTTTTATAACAATTAAATGCCTATTTGCGCCTTTCTTCCTTTAACTGTGCTGCATTACATTTCGATCACTGAATGTTATATATATTGCACTAATCCAAATATTAGAACCGTTCGAACGGTTCTAATGATCGTTACTGTCCCAGCATCTGACCTGTCCATTTATCTTGTCTTGTCTGCGCTGTTCGCCCCATTGGTCTACCATGACTTTCAATTGAGGATACGTTACAGCGAATGTAAAAGCTCGAACCTCGCAAATTGGCTGTGTACCCGTTGAAGCTCTTCCAGATCTATGGGAAAACGGACATCGCAGCTGCCGACCATGTTCTGAATCTTGAAAGCGAGAAACTTCACCTGCAAAACAACTTTCATTGTAACACGAAAGGCATTTTACAGTATTTATTTCAAACGTGGAAAAAAAATAGCAGTCTCACCCGAAAGTGAAGAGTTGAAGGCGACGGGTAGGTCTATATAGCGTTGCGCTTGAGCTGCTCACACTCTGCTTTAACAATACCGGGCTTTAACAATACACTCTGTTTTAGCAACACGGCGTGACGCAGCCCATGAGAAAGCTGATGCTACGCATCATCATCATCATCAGCCTGGTTACGCCCACTGCAGGGCAAAGGCCTCTCCCATACTTCTCCAACAACCCCGGTCATGTACTAATCGTGGCCATGCCGTCCCTGCAAACTTCTTAATCTCATCCGCCCACCTAACTTTCTGCCGCCCCCTGCTACGCTTCCCTTCCCTTGGGATCCAGTCCGTAACCCTTAATGACCATCGGTTATCTTCCCTCCTCATTACATGTCCTGCCCATGCCCATTTCTTTTTCTTGATTTCAACTAAGATGTCATTAACTCGCGTTTCTCCCTCACCCAATCTGCTCTTTTCTTATCCCTTAACGTTACACCTATCATTCTTCTTTCCATAGCTCGTTGTGTCGTCCTCAATTTGAGTAGAACCCTTTTAGTAAGCCTCCAGGTTTCTGCCCCGTAGGTGAGTACTGGTAAGACACAGCTATTATATACTTTTCTCTTGAGGGATAATGGCAACCTGCTGTTCATGATTTGGGAATGCCTGCCAAACGCACCCCTAATGCCAAATGCTACGCATACTGCAGCATAAACAGCGCCCTGGCAGATAACAGGCGTCCCACAACGCTGGCACGATGAGGGTCACTGGCAGCGGCCTTATACAGGTAGGCGTCGGACCTCGATGATGCACGCGATGAGTCCGACGGAAAACCATCGACGTTTGTCAGCGCCAATGAAGGAACTCGATAGACGGGGCGACATTATTCACGCAGCTATACTCTTCCTAGGGAACGCTAGTGTGCGGGTGCACAACGCTCGGGCCAGCAACGGAAGCCAGACCGCATGCCCTGGATCCGGCAGAGCCAATTGAGCAAAGTGTGATGGTACGGCCATACGGCTTCGGCGTTTTTTTTTTTTTTTGCAGCCAAATGTACTGCGCGTTTCTGGAGGCATTCTAACACTTCACGCGTGGGCCACGCATGCGCCGTTGGTACTGGGAATGCACGACGGCGACGGCGGCACTAAGGTGTCTAAAGTGTCAGCATAGCAACATAAAATAAACAGAACACATCGATGTTTGTCCATGTAAGCGATACCTCAGTTCTGGAGAAACATGAAACGCGATGCGCGGTATGTACAATGTGCAGGCTTCTATTTATAGATTACAGAGACGTGTCCATGGTTTGCCGTCGTTACTTTTTTTCCTTGTTTCGCACTCCGCAGCTGTCTTATCTTCCGAGGGGCCGCCATTCGAAACTGAGAGAAACGGTATTCTGCAGTTCCCTTTATATACGTCTGCTTATGACATCAATTGCCTCTTCCTGATTAGTTAGTAGTTCAGAGTACCTGTTTTTTTTAGTTATTTGCGAAACGCAAGTGCTCTTGCTCCTGCCGAAACACCCAGTGCTGACATTTCGGACCGTTTAGGTCACTTGCTAATATACGCATGTGTCACAAATCACGTGCGCAAACTAAAAACGCATCGTCCAACCTTTAGTCGGACGCCCCGGTCGGCCAGGGCTGACTAAATATTGAGTTAAGGGCACGGAAACGGTACAAGATGCGCGGTCCGATTTAGGCACTATATAAAACACTACCAGACTATATGACGTCAGTGTGCTCCCGCTCAGTCGATATAGGTTAGAAGAAGTGGACACCAAAGTGGGCGGGCGTGATGCTACGAAAGTTTCACTTTAAAACACGGGGCGTCGCCAAAACATCAAAAAGATACCTGAGCGCGCCCTTGGGGACGTTTCAAGCAATACTGCCCTTGTGTGAGCTAATCAGCATTTTGAAACATGGCATGTCAATGAAAATGTTTCAACAGAACCGCTATCTTTATAAACCATGACCACTGCGTTAGCATCTTCGTCGCGTGCAAATGGTGACACTAACACAGCCAACAGGGAAGACGACACGCGGCACAAGGCATTGCTCTGCAAGGAAGCGGGCTTTAGAGACACAAAAGCACAAAGACGAGGGAATGCGAAGATGGTGCAAAAAAGTGGCGTGATCAAATCCACTTATACGACGAACAGCGGAGAAGGCCCGTGAGATAAGTGCGAGTGGTTCTGTGCGGCTATTTCTTTTTCCCTATAAAAGTGCGCGTCTCGCTACACTATACCAACTACAGCTTCATTACGCATCATTTTCTTTCTTTCTTCATTTTCTTAGTCATCAAAACATTTACACGCATATATTCGCGATCGTGCAATGATTTTTCGAACGTGGTTCTGCAACCTACAAACAACCCAAAAGATAAGTTCATAATTTTCAACGTTCCAGCGCCATATCCTGGAAATGTAAGGAGAAAAACGTACGTCAAAGCCCAACTTCTGAACGATCCGGGTATACTTTCTCGCTGCCATCCTTGATTGATCTTCACTGAAATGAACGAACGAAAAAAGGGCATATGCATTATTTTATGTTCGGCTGTATATATTTTTAGAGGCGTTTGCTCACGTAAGACGTATGCTGCATGCTATCAGCGGATTGTACCGCTTCGCTGGCACGCTCACTTAACACTGCTACGCCGCCGCTTGTGCGTGCATGAAGCCGTCCACGCCTGCGCTCGCGCCGCGGTGATCAAAGTACATATACGACGAGTCGGCTTATATGTCATCATCATTATCATCATCAGTTTATTTTATGTCCACTGCAGAACGAAGGCCTCTCCCTGCGTTCTCCAATTACCCCTGTCCTGCGCCAACCAATTCCAACTAGCGCCTGCGATATGTTTAATTTCATCACCCCACCTAGACTTCTAACGTCCTCGACTACGCTTCCCTTCTCTTGGCAACCATTCCGTAACCTTTATGGTCCACCGGTTATCTAACCTATGCATTGCATGACCTGCCCAGCTCCATTTCTTTCTCTTAATGTCAATTGGAATATCGGCTATTCCTGTTTGCTCTTTGCTTCATACCGCTCTCTTCATGTCTCTTAACGTTACGACTAACATTCTTCGTTTCATCGCTCTTTGCGCGATCCTTAACTTGTTTTCGAGCTTGTTTGTCAGTCGCCAAGTTTCTGCCCCATATGTCAGCACCGGTAAAATGCACTGGTTGTACACGTTCTCTTTCAATGATAATGGTAAGCTTCCAGTCAGGAGCTGACAACCCATTTTTATTCTGTGAATTTTCCTTCTCGTGGTCTGGGTTTCCTGTGATTAATTGATCTAGGTAAACGTACTCCTTCACAAATTCTGCAGGCTGGCTGGCGATCCTGAACTCTTGTTCCCTTGCCTGGCTATTCATGATTATCTTTGTCTTCTGCATATTAATCTTCAAGGCCACTCTTACACTCTCTCTGTTAAGGTCCTCAATCATTTGTTGTAACTCGTCCCCAGTGTTGCTGAACAGAGCAATGTCATCTGCAAACCGAAGGTAGCCGATATATTCACTGTCGATCCTTACTCTTAAGCCTACCCAGTTTAATAGCTTGAATTCTT